>NC_048601.1:32524520-33832020 GCF_003668045.3 Cricetulus griseus | reverse complement strand
TGTTTGGTGAAGTTGGGTGCATATCGCTCTGTAACTACAGGGATGTAGCTCCATGAGTTGCTACCCATGTTGGAGGGAAGGATTTGAGTGACAAAAGCTGCCTTGAGTCACCTTTAACATCTCATTGACCTCCTGTCAGTAATGCAATACAGTCATTGGCTCACCCAGCTGGATAGGAGTGGAATAAATAACCTCTTCAGTCTGTTTTTGGTGCACTATTTGGAGTGAAAAGGTGTTGTTCTTGTCTCCATAGGGAAAGTCACACAAGACCAGAGAGGAAAGAATAAAATATCTCACTCAAATTGACAGCACAGCATCATTCCTCACAGGATGTTGGGAACATTAATGTAAGGAAGAATGTCAGTCTCTATGACCCTTTGTTTTTTCTTTCCTTCTTGGATAGTATTTCTTTAGTCTGAAGAGACTCTAGGGTAGAACATCTTTCAGTCATTGAGTCCTGACAAATGTTTTCTATTTAATGAAAACTATTGGTGAAGACATATTCAGTAAATGTTGATCGATGTCATCTAACTATCAACTGTCTTCAGGACCCAGGAAACCAAGATAATTCTTTTGTTTCCCTACCTCAATGTCTGTAAATGTAAAACATTTTTTATCCCAATTTTAAGAGATCTAATGAAGTCAACAGTTTAAATTATCTTTTGCATTCTAAGTTCTTATTTTCTGTGGTAGCTTACTGATTTCATTCAAACCAATAGTTTTATAAGGTTCTAATATAGATGATGAGAACAATAAAAATGGCTGACCTTGGGGCTGGAGAGGCATGAGTCAATATTTAGGAGCCCCGGCTGCTCTTGTAGAAGACATGGATTTGGTTCCCAGTAACCATATAGCTCACTGCCATCAGTAACTCTAATTTCATGGATTCTAATACCTTCTTATCTTGATGGGTACTAGACATGCACATTTTGCACATATCTACCTACAGACAAACAATCATACAATAAAAATTTTAAAAAATTAAAAATCCACGAAAACTATGACAACAACAAACATAACAAACTAGATGGGGAGAAACCATAAAGCCTTAGCCATATGCAAAAACTATAGGTAAGTGAAAAGAGCTTGGATCTAGAAAGGTGATCTTCCTCAGAAACACACCATCTTTTCATACAGTGCCAAACAGTCAATTGTGAGAACATTTATTTATATAGGTAACATTATAAGGACTGAACAGGTTATGTTCAGGAGAATATAAACATATACATATATGCATTGTAAAAACAGTGACAAAAGAAGCTTTGAATTTGAAGGAGACCAGGGAGAGGTGTGCAAGTGTTTGGAGAGATGAAAGGGAAGAGAGATGCTATAATTAAATTATAATATTAAAAATTAAAAGAAAAATTAAAAAGAGAGTTTGACCTGCTAGAGTAACATATAAAGTCTGCAACAATGGTTAATTTTATTTAATAATTTAGAAACAACATAAAACCAATTTGACTAACTCATTTAGTGGTGAAATGTATTCATATGAATCCTTTTATGAGGTGATAGTTGTCTCTATCTTCATAGAAGTAACACTTTCTTTTGTAAATTTCACTGCAACAAAAATTGGAATATTAACCTAACAACAATAAATCATATCAGGGAAAGTCACCTTATGGATATAGAATTATTTATCGTGCATTTTACCCCAGGTGTCAAATTTCTAATCTTTCCAAACAACAGAGAAGTAATACTTGATACTTGAACCAAATGTTTTTATGTATGAGTGGTTATTTTTCTTTGAACATTCTATGATGGTCTTGATTGTTAATACAAGGGTATCATTTTTATTAGAAGCCATTTCTGGTGAGAAAGATTTATCCATGCTGCCCAATGCTGAACTTCATGGTGGTACTAAAATACTATCATGTAGTTCTTTATACATTCATCCCTTTGAGAATGTTCCACCTACAAGCATTTTTTGTGTGAATGAGTGTATATGTGTTTATGCATGTCTGTGGAGATCAGAGGTCAGCCTCCAGTATTGCTCCTTAGATTAGTTCACCTTGATCTTTGAGAAAGGGACACACTGAGTAGTTTAGAGATCCTGACCAGTGAGCCCAAGGGATCCACCTGACTGCAATTATGAATGTGTTTACCAAGCTAAGTATTGGTATGTGATTTCTAGGGATGAAGCTCAGGTCTTCATGCTTGCATTACTATCAAAACCAAGTGCTCGGTTTGGCACAGAATTCATGTATGCCCTTCATAGATATAAGATATTAGAAATGTTTCTTTTTCCTAATTTAATTTTCACAATTATTTATCAATACAATTAAACAGTCTAATTTGGATTTTCTAGGTGACATTTATTTATGTGGTGAGAATTAATGAAAATATGAAGAGGAATTCAATTAGGTTTGTGTCAAGACTATTTGGTGTGGAAAGCTGGGGTAGTTTAACATTGGTGGGATGCATCCTTACAAACTTGTTGGAATCAGTAGATTAGAATGATTTTCAATTAACACATGAGTTTTTTCTATGCAAATATTGGGTTTCTTTTGTTTTGTTTTGTTTTGTTTCCTGACAGGGTTTCTCTGTGGATTTGGAAGCTGTCCTGAAACTAGCTCTTGTAAACCAGGCTGTTCTCAAACTCACAGAGATCAACCTGCCTCTGCCTCCCTAGTGCTGGGATTAAAGGTGTATGCTACCACCACCCTGATTGCATATAGAGGTTCTTAAGCATCAAGAGTGGTCTAGGAAAAGTCCTTTTGATCATAATACTTGTGAATATCTCCTCTATAATCTAGCCACCTCTGCATTAGTGCCTATGTTTCATTTTGTGAAAGAGCCCCCATTTCAAAGTGAGCTCAGTGATCATTCACAGATCTAGAATTATGGGTGTATGCCACCATTCCTGGATTTTTGTCAGAGTGCACACATCTGAACTCAGGTTCTCAACTTGCAGGACAAGCTTTTTACCATTTGAGTAATTTTCCCAGCACCTAGTAAGTGGCTTTTAGTTCTCTGACTTTCGATTTGTTTTTAGTCAGTTTTCCTACTCTGACTTAATTAAATATCCCAGAGATATTTTGATGGCTTCATTTGTTTTAGAGTGAGTTAAGCTTTGTATGCACAGTCTATGTTATCGCTGGTTAATATACTTCTTTCATAGAAGTGGAGAAATAGATATTTGGGGCCTTTGTACCATGGCTGAGTACACTTGATTTTATTTCTCTTATTTAAGGTTTGATTTAGAGAACCAATTCTCCAAGGTTTCATAAACGATCTCTGGAAAATCTCAAACTGTCTACTTGTATATATCTATTATAAGCATTTCAAAATTTGGATTATTTGAAAGAAGATGCAATAGTTTTCTTTTCTGTGTTAATTGGTTACTTTGAACTGATTGTTAGATGCTTAGGTTTGGAGAGTATTTAGTTTTGTGTGCTGAGCAGACAATCTTAACACAAGATGCTTCAAGATTCTATGACACTTTTTGATAGCGTGCAAAATTGTCATTTATTTAGTTGGATCTTATCTTTATATTTTTGTATTATCCTATTCAGGTAGTTTTTTCAGGGTCTGGAGAGTTGGCTCAGTGGTTCAGAGCTCTGACTGTTCTTCCAGAGGACCATGGCATCTCATAACTGTACTCACATGGCATCTCATAACTGTCTATTACCCCATTTTCAGGTGATCTGCCAGGTGGCCACCTTCTTCTGGCCACCATGAGCACCAGGTATGCACGTGATGCTTAGACATAAGTACAGGCAAAACATCAATATACAAAAGCATAAATAACTAAATAATAAACATTTAAAATATTTTTCAGTAGAACATGGTAACTCCACAGAAGACAGGAAAGCTAAAGTTTACATTTTATTAAAGGTTTCTTTTCATTTAATGTGTATAAGTGTTTTGCCTTCATGTATGTATGTGTAACAAGTGTTCTCAAGCACTGAGTTGTTTCCCCAACCCTTGTATTTTTGTTTTTAAATATCACAAGCTTTCTTTCTATAACAGCAAACCATGTCTAAAGAGACATGTGTTGACTGCTGCCTTTTCTAACTCACCCTCTCTTTAGTTTTCAATATATAATTCAGAATCTTTTGCTAATTGGAAAAGTTTCCACAAAAACTCTGCTCAGTCCCTTCAGTGTGAAATCTGAGAAGACTAAAAGCTTTGCTCATTTTTGTGTGTGTTTTTTTTTTGACCATGCAAGTATTAAATTGTCTACAGAAGATGCTACATATTGTAAGCAGTAACTAAAATCTGCTCCATATAGTTCTTTTTCTATCTACTATGGTCTACCTTCTTATGATTCCTTACCAAATAAATGTGTAAATATCCTAATGTAATTAACATATTGGAAAGGGAATTTGGGGAATGCAGTAGACCTAAGGTGGTGCTCTTAGGAACAGAAATTATACTCTTTAAGAGACCAAAGAGTTCATCTTTGCTCTTTTTTATTTTTATATGTTACTGAGTGTCAAAATTTGGGTCTCCTGTACATGAGGCAAGTGCTTTACTGATGAGCTATTCTCTCAACACAAAGTTAATCCCTCCTACTCTGTGAGGACTCAACAAATAGGTGGCTTCTATGATGCTGGAAATTGCCTTTATTGGGCACCACATTTGCTGTACTATGGTCTTGGATATCCCCATTTCCAGAGCTAGGACATATGTATTTCTGTTGGTTACAAACTACACAGTCTTTGGTACTTTATTATTGCAGCATGGATGGATTAAAAACATAATTAGAAAAAAATAGTGTACTCATTTTCTAGGGGAAGTCTAGTACCCCACCAAAAATATATGTTCTGTCAATGACTTAGAATTAAGATAATATTGTGAGAGGGGGGTGAAATTCTAAGCAGACAGTCCCTCATGGGTACCTTCCTCTTGGAATTTTCTTTTTGTCTTTCAGTCATCTAATATATTGATCAGGATTTTTGTTCTCATTTTACAAGTGTCTCCTTCATTTTATCCACAAATTTGATATAAAGAGCCCAGCATCTACTATCCTCAAGCTCCCTTTGCTTTGGAGCAAAACATTGGAGATGGTTTGCTGGTGCAGCATGATTGCATTATTCTGTAGTAGGATTATTTATTTAGTGTTTGCTGACATCTTAGAAGCAGAAAGTCTGTCACTGCTGGGATAAGATGCTGACAAAGATGTTTCTTTTCTAATTGTCCCATGACCTCCTTTCTCCCTTCATTGAGCAGGAATCTGTGTCTCAGATGCCAACTCTACCCAGTAGAAGGGATTGCTTGGAGATGCATGAAGCAGAAATACCTACAGTGAAATAGTGTAGAAATAGCTACAAAAATTAAGAAGTAAAATTATGGTATATTAAATCACTCTAATTTGGGTGTTCATTTGATAGGCTGACCCAAATCACTTTTGGATTAATCATATCCAATAAAAATCATAAGCTTATTACTTTTACCACGTGGATGTGTTCCTGTGCCTCTACATGAATAATAGGCTTATGTTGAAGTAACTGGGAATGTTTTTTTTTTAACATTTTATTTATTATGTATACAACATTCTGCCTCCATGTATATCTGCACACCAGAAGAGGGCACCAGATCTCATAATGGATGGTTGTAAGCCACCATGTGGTTGCTGGGAATTGAACTCAGGACCTCTGGAAGAGCAGTCAGTGCTCTTAACCTCTGGGCCATCTCTCCAGCCCTGGGAATGTTTTTAAAATTGGAAAAAATAAAGGAAGTACTTTGGAAGCATATGCCAGTCTTCATATGATATATCACTGTTCATATCTCAAGCAATTTTTCCACCTCACAGGAGATTCCTCAATCCCTTAAATAGTGCCTATTTCAATACTGGGTGACTGATTTATATGACATATCACCTTTGAATCCATAAGCTTCTCCCAAGTGCATGCAATTTAATGCCATTTTAATTTTATTTGGAGCTGTCATGTTAGTACAGGCATTTTATGATGTTCTTTAATAAATGTGTTAAGAGCAACAGGTGATCAGACTCCTTCCTGGAAAACACCCTACATGTTAGGATTTGGGGAAGGAAGATAATACCGGCAAGGGGCTGCAGGGAAGTTCGGCATAATTATGCAGCCTTTCCTTTTCTATTGGTTTCCTGTTTCTTGGACCATTACAGAGTAACTGATAGGTATAAATGTGACTAATGATTAATAATAATTAATATATATGTATATATATTAATAAATAATAATGCCATGACTAATAATAACTAAAGTGGTAAATAGCATTACTTGAGATTCTCCTGTGTCACAAAATGTACAATATTCACACTTGAATTAGTCTTTATAGGAAATATTTGAAGTAATAAATTGTCACTGCTCTCATATTCTAAAAAGTGAAAAAGAGTTGTTTCCTGTAACTCCAGGTCAAGCTGGCCTTTAACCCTGCCTGTGGATGGGATTTTATTCAAGACACCATTGTACATCACAGTTGAGACTTGAGAGTTGTGATAGAGAAGAAGGAAATACTGATAATTGGCCTTCCTTAATTGAAATAATCAGTAAAAATATTAAAACATAAAATTAATCATTAATGCAAACACTTGACCATCTATGAAAATTCAACTTACACATTTTTAATTATAAAATGGTGCAGAAGTGGTATTCATTCTGTAGAAACAATTATTTTAGTTTAATTTATGTGTGTGCATGCGCTCAGAATTAAAATCATAGTCGTGTGTGTTTTAGTCGTGTTCACTATCACTGACCTGTACACCCAGCACTTATTGTTGAATTTTGATTTTTTTCCAGTGGGTGATCAATATGCTGTAAGATGTTCTCTAGTAATGATGGCAAGAAGCACTGATTCCCTCCTTTCTGTTGTCTTCTTGACCATTCAGACAATTAGCCGAGTCTCTTTAATTTATTGTTTTCTTAACCTATGATGTCTGTGATATAAGGGCTATTATATACATTATGAAATTTGCACTTTCAGTTTTTGATGGGATGTGAACTGGAGACACTGACATATCTGTACTGACATACTGTCTGTGTATCACAATTTGAGCGAAAATTGACATGAGAGAACATATTAACAATTCTACATATACAAATACAACCATCTAGTGATTAGCTAGCAAAATAGACTTCACTGTGGATTTCCAAAGCAAAGCAGATCCTGGAGTTTAAATAACTTGTATCTGTTCCAAGGATATGAAGGAGATATTGTGCCATTTGAACGTATGTGGCTGATGATTGAACTTGCTTGAACCCTTCTGCAAATAAAGGAAGAAACAGAAATCCAATCTACAGGATGAGTTTTGTTCTAAGAGGAATTAGAAAGGAAGAAATACAATAACAGTTACATATACAACATTAAGAAAAGATAAGTAACATAAGAAACAAAATATGGTGCCTCTTTTTAAATGCCTTAAGTTTTATGTGTTAACTTGGACTGTGACAAACTGTCATACAGAAAAAATACCAAGGAATATACTCTGATATAGACAATCAGCAATTCAGAGTTAATATTGACTTCTATCTTCTCTATCTTCTTGTACATAAATTATTAGAGGCTAAGCTATGCAAAAAGGAAATAACCCATATAAATATTATTAATTGACAGCCATCATAAAACTTCAACATTATAGTGATTTCAGACATTGGTAATAAATAAGTGATTGAATTTCACAAAGAATTTTATAGCTATGTTTCTTCACAGCAAATTAATTCTATGAGGAACTATGTTACTAGACCATTGCACCAAATCTCCTAATTGAAATGAATAGTGATGGTACACAGGTGTTCTGGAGAGCCATTGAGGACACTAGATTACTCTGTTGAGTTGAAGCTATACCCATGATAGCTCAACAGTATGGATTCTGTGTCCTTTCTAGGAGACATCATCTCACAACAAAATTCCTGGTCCTTTGGCTACTACAAGCACCCCCATGGTCTCTTAGGTGTAGGAGTTGTATTGTATTTGCATCAGTTGGAACTGAGTTCCCCACAACACATTGCTCTTTGTATTATAACTGGTTAGGGTTTTCTATAATGATCTCTATTTCTTGTAAAGAGGAGGGTCTTTGGTGAAGAATGTGATAAATATTTATCTATAAGGATAAAGTTTAGATTTCATTTAGGAATCATGATGGTCTAGTAAAATGGTAGCAGTAGATTCTCTTCTAGTAGCCATATCCTCACTACCCAAGGTTACTGTCTAGGTATCTATTATCAGGAATTATTCTCCTTCTATTTAATAGGTCTTATATCCAAATAGACAGCTTTTGATACCACAGTTATACCATTAAGCATATCTTGCTAAGTTTGCCATTGTTATGGCTAACAGGCATCAAGCTGGATAGAACTATTGTTTACTTCTCTCTATTGGCAGATTGTGTAGTATTTTCTGGCACTATCAATGCTATGCCATTGAAAGGGGCCTTTCAGGTAAGCTCCAACTTAAATCTTCTGAGTCCTGTGTCTGAAGTACACAGTGTGTCAGCAACAAGAACTTATATTCATCCTTGGACAGGGAGCCAAAGACAGCAGCAATAGCCTATATTGTTTTGGGAGTCAGTTGCACTACCCTGCATAACAACCTTGAATGACAGTTTCTTATGCCTGGTCCCAATGTTTTCTTAGATGCTTCTGCTGTAGATAATCTCTAATGCACAGGTGTGGATCATATGACCAAGATGTCGTTAGCCAAGAGCAATTTGTCTAAATGAGAAAGCATCACTAATTCTAGGTCACTAGACACAAATAAAGTGTTATGAGGTCCGCTGAATCTGAGATTAATTTTGTTAGACCCATCCTCATTCATTCATGTTGACTTGTCTACAACTTGAACTCATAAAATGCTGTTCCATGATGAATGTGCTTGTTTGATTGGTGGCCATGTTACAAAATGAGCCTGAAGAGTGAGTGAGCAGATGAAGCTGGTTGATTAGAGACAGAAAAGAAGATTCACAGGAACAGCTAAAGCAGGAAAAAAGCTGTCATTCATGATACACTAGATTTCTCAGTTCCTGACAGGACCTAGTTTCTTTGTGCAAGTCTCGTGATCTTCTTCCGAATTCAATAAAAACCTATTTACCTTATAATCCTCTTTTGATTTGAAATGAGTTGGGCATGTTTATGTTTCTAGAAACAAAAAGGATCTTAGCTAAAGCACATATGCAGAAATAAAGGTAGATATCATATAGCGGTAATTTCTGTTCTGGCATACACCATGTCACTTCCTGTTCCATTTGACTGCTTAACAGCCAGAAGGTAGCAGTGCAAGGACAAATGTAAGTGCTCCCTACCCCCTTCTAGACTATAATTTTTCAGTCTACTACAGTGCCTCCTTATGTGTTAAGGCTGCATAAGCTTCCATAATAGATAATTCTAGAAACCTATGGCTTAAGAAAATGGAAAATTAACTCTAGTTCACATAAAGCAATACATTGTAGACATGCAAAGAGGCAACCTCTGTTCCACACAGTCATTCAGGAAACCAAGCTGTTAGAGGATCCATCAATTATAAGTCATAACTCTAAATGTTGGCAGGCAGTCATTGGAAAGAGAAAGATCAGAAGCAAGACCACAGGAGTTAGAACTGAAAGTATCATGTATTACTAATGTCTGAAATCTTCTGGACAAACTACAGTTTTAAGGACATGCATATAGTAAATTTCATTGGAACACAACCAAGTTATGTACCTGGTGTAATGGAAAAGTGAAATAAAGAACAAGAAACCCATGTGTATCATGCTACTCTCAACTTGTAGTATTAGATTACCTCAAAGTACCCTCTTGGTTAAGCTGAAATATAATATTGTACATATAAATATGTTCTGTGTATATTATCTTCTAATAAAATCATATTCAGCCTATAACCCAGTCAACTATTCAGCACAATTGTTGTCCTAAGATGTAGTTAGGACAAAAAATATAGGTACTCATTTCACATTACCCATGGTATATAAACTCACTGCAAGGGTCCTTACGACTAATCATCTCAGACAAGGCATTTGTATGGAGTTTGAAAACACATAGACATCTAAAAATGTACTTAGAGGTAACTATTGTTTAAAATAAATATAGCTTGTGCTACCTTCTATGGCCCCAGTAGAACAGTTAAGCAGAGGTTTTAAAAAAGAAGATAGCTGTAGAGAGGCTCAGTCTACTCTGGTAGAACACATGCTGCCTCTATGAGAACAACTTGGAAATAAGGCAGTGATGTCAGCATAATGTGGAAGTCTCATTCATTCATGCTTTTTCTCTCAGCCAGTGAAAGTCCAATGCCATAAAGTAATAGTTAACTCAAAATACACTTACTTCACAGCTGATGATAGTAGTTTTTTTTTTCTGCTGTCCCAGATAGTCACACTTGTGTTGCCTATCACCTTCCCTAAGAACCAGTTTTGATCATAAACATTGTCTCAGGCATGCTCTGTGCAACATTACCTACTGTGGCTTATTTATGTTGGAAATACATCTTTTCTCTTCAGCCAAAATAATATTAGGATTGCTTTCTCTAGTGAGTGAGACAAAGAGTAGCAGTTGTACAGATTTTAGATGTTTTGCCCTCAATCCTATTTTTCTCATAAACCTTATTATTGTTATTGATGTTGCAGAATCCGTAGTTCTCAGCACTGCATATATTTCATTACAGCTGCTAGACCTCTCTTTTCAGTTTCAAATGTCAAAAACCCAATATAAGCTACCTCAGAGAAAATGAAAATATATTAAATCATACACCTAGAAGGCCCAGGGGGTTCACTGACTTCAGGCATTTCTATAGCCACAATTGAAAAATAGCTTTTAGGTAAATATCTATTTATCATTTAGCTCTATTTTATCAATTATCTTTATTTATATTAAATGTATAGTTTCTCTACAAAGTATATTTGTAACTCCTTATTATCACACTAAAGCTTGTTCTCATGGTGTTGTGATATACATTAGCCCCAAATAAATGGTAGAAAACAATGGCATGATCAAAAAAATGATTATGTATCTATTTAAAATTTAAAACAATCTTTAAGATTATAATGTAATTACATTTCTTCTTTCCCATTCCTCCCTTCTAACCCTTCTGTATAACGTTTTCCAATCTCCTTCAACTTCATGGCCTCTTTTCAAACTAATTGTTACTGAATGCTTATATGTGATACATATTTTGAAAATGATATATATGTATATGCATATATATTCCTAAATATAACCTGTTCAGTCCATACAATGGTGTATGTATGTATGTATGTATGTATGTATGTATGTATGTATGTTTTCAGGGCTGAACATTTGGTACTAGGCAACCAATTTCTATACTCTTCCTTTGGGAAAGACACCATATTTTCTATTCCCTGCTTTGCTCAATTGCCTATAGTTGTGTAGAGGTGAGGCCCTGTGGGCTTTCTTCCACCAAGTTTGGCATGTTTATTGATATAATCCTTAATCAACGGATCCCTGGGCAGTCATGTGGGTGAGACTTTATTTGGTAAAGCATTTAATATCAAAAGTATTTGCAAGTTTCAGGCAGTTTGATGGATAAGTAGGGACAGTAGACAAGAATTCCATTCTAGCAGAGAGGTGATCCTTTAAATTCCCAAGGTAGAGAATTGAGTGGAAAAACTAGTTATGAGGGCTTGTGAATGAGTCCTCTGTTATAAGAGCAGACTGGGGAACTGGAGCTACAGCTGTAAGAACAAAAACAGCCTCTGCATTCCAGGTAAGACAGAAGTGAGGGAAAGAATCTTCCACTTTTCTCTTCCACCCCTCATGCTTCCTCTTCTTTCTTTTGTTCTGATCATCTAAGGTCTCCTTTCACTAGTATCTTTTCTCTTTCATGTGATGAAAATAACCATCTAAGGCAAATTAGTGGAGGAAATGTTCATTTGGCTCATAACTTAAGGCAGCAGAGTCAGTAAATCACTGAGAAGTACATGATAGCAGATATGGCTCCCAGCTCTGTCCACAAGAACTTGCTCACATTTTGGCAAAACAGTAAATAGAGAGAAGAAAATGCTGGCATTCACTTAACACTTTTTTTACTTCACACTCAGCCTAGGACTCCAGTCCATAGGATGGTTACTGCTCACATTCAGGATAGATCTTATGCTCTTAAATAACCCTCTGTGTGTAAGTTCTCAACTGTAGACCCCAATGTGTCCCTAGATATTTATTATTCCAATTAATTTGACACTTGGAATTTACCATCATGCTCCTATAGTTCAAATATGGCTATATATAAGAGCTAGCAGCTAGTATACTCCATGGGGCAGAGGAGCCTTCATCTTGTATAGAGTCAGCTGAGAATGAAGCTTGGAGAAGAGAAAAACTCAAAGTTCTCTATGTCCATTTCAGTAAATACATTAAGTTTCTCCAGGGGTCTTCAGGAAGTTTTAGAGAAAGTTCTTATCACTCATTCTTGTAGCATATGTGTCCACCTGATAGCTGAGGCAATCAGTGTTCTTCCTGTCTATCAGTATGGATGATAGTAGAATAATTAGCACCATAGCCAAGAGATAACAGATGAGGAAGAAATCTTCAGGCAAGACTTTTGTTGATAGATAACATTGACATGGATTAAAACCAATACCATGTGGCATATCTGGTTCTAAGACATAAAATTTCATTCACTGGTGACTTAGTTTAACATTTTCCACATATGTTTTCCATTGGCACCAATCAAAGGATTCACCTCCCACAGAGAAAGAAGAAAGAATACTGAGAATAAAATAGTACATGATTATCACAGTATGTTTCATAAGGCAAAAGAGCCAAATATTTCTTATGGAAATATATGCAAAATGGAGGAAGAGAGTACACCTTTGACTCCTCTCTCACAAACACATCCTGAAAGTCTAATACCAAATCAAAAAGAACAGGTGATCAGTACATGTTTCATGAAATTATCAAAAAAGAATTTCTATATTCTATATTGTTTAGATTTGCCCCAGGTAGGTGATAAAATGGAAAATAACCTGCCTGCAAAGGTATAGAACAAAGGCCATCTTCCACATGCATAATGCTTTTCACCTCATGGGATGCTTTGTATTAATTCTAAATAAAAATTAAGCATGGAAATAATATGCTGCCAGTAAATTTAATTTGATTGGATGACACTTGCTTCAGAAAAATGTAGCAGTGGTGACAGATGGATACTCTACCAAGAGGACAACATGACACATTGTTTCTCATGGAAGATCATTGCCTTTGATTTGATAGAAATTGTCAGCCATATGACAAGGGATTTTTTTTGAAAAGTCACCCTGGGGATATACTTAATGCCAAGCCGATTTCTTCCTTTGTCCCTGTTCCTTCATTTATTCCCAAAAGAATTTATACCTGAAGTGAGTTGTTCATAATTTTTTGTTTGTTTGTTTGTCTGTCTAGTTTTATGGGAACAGAAGTTGCAATAGTGGAGTATGGGGAAATAGAGCAAATGTAAAACTTAAATATAATACCAATATATCATATACATATAGACATACACATAATATATTAACATGATATATATATATATGTATATATACATATATATGCATATATATATATATATATAGAGAGAGAGAGAGAGAGAGAGACAGAGAGACAGAGAGAGACAGAGGGGGTGACAGACAAAGACAGAGACATACACAGAAAGAATCCAGTGATGAGCTACATGCCTTGGAATAGGAATAGTTCCATTACTATAAAGGAAAAACTCCTGTAGATTTTTACTATGGTTGGCAAGTTAGTCTCTGTGCTTGAAGCCTATTTTTGTATCAAGGAGGCACAGAATATAGGACCATGTCATGGTATCATGCAAAATATATGTATGCTTTTATAACCTTCGAGTCACTGTTTGTTATCCAGAGTTTAATTTTTGGCCCAAGACAATTCTTCATCCAAAATATCCCAAAGAAACCAAAAGGATAGACACCCCCGATAGTACAAGGAGAGTGGGTAACTATCAAGGAATGATGCTGATCTTCTTGAGCAGGTTAGGTCTCACAGAGTAGGCTCATTTCCATGACATCTGTGTAAAATGGTAAAATGACCCTGAGCTTCCTGGTTTCTTGTTTCTCTTCCAAATATGCACTTCTTGTTCTTGATCATTCTTCTAATATAAGGCCCCTTTGCCATGTTGTGACATCCATTTGACCTTACCAAAGGCCAAAGACATAGGGACGGCTACTTTCATGTTCTCAGCCTCCAAAATGGTCAAGCAAATACAGTTTTCTTTCTTTACAAACTTGTTCTACCACGTCATTTTGTTTTTAGGAACACAGAACAGACTGAAACAATATCCCAGAGCTTGAAGAAACACCTCTGCCTTTTGCCAACCATACTCAGAATATTTCTATATGGATAACTACAGAATAGACTAACATCTGCTGTTCCACACACTTAGGATTGAAAGAAGTACCTTTAAAAGAACAAGAGTATGAGAATAATTCACTAAGGCTAAGTTCCTTGTGGTGAGTTTGGCATATAAAATATTTCCTAACCAGCAGTCACACCTAACTCACAATGTTCACAGTTATTGTATTAGTGATTTTTGTTATCAGTCTGCTAATAAAATTGGGCATCTGAGATAAGCTGATTGACAAAGTATTGCAATAGTATAGAAATGAATCTCATTGGAATCTGTCAATTCAAAAGTAACATTATCATTAATATATAGTAATATTTTCTATGCCTTACATTTGCCTTTTTCTTTTAGTTTTGAGATTCTAATGTAATCACATAATTTCTCCCTTGTATTTGTATAATGACAAATTTTTAGAGTAATTAGGGATCATTCTTCTTTTAATAAAGTAGTGATGATAGTTTCTTCTCCAACATCTATGACTTTACTTCAATAGTCCTATGTAATGGACCAAAAAGTATTTTGTAATTCTTAGTCTCAAAGAACTGTCTCCCAATAACAGTTTGAGTAAAATGTTCAATTCAGTTCCATTGTTACTATGGAAACCCCAAAAAGGGAAGAAATCTGACTTTTCATAGACAGATTCACATTATGTCTTAGTATTGGTCTCCTTGGTGCTCCTGAGTCACTCCAGGTGGCAGTAATATGCTCACTTCTACCGAGGTGAGTATTTGACAGTCTACAGCATCTTAAGCAAGTGACGATGGTGTAGGTATATTAATCTGACTTCTTAAACTTATCTGTCTTATTCAACACAGCAGAGTAGGAAAGAACATTTTTCCTCAGACCACTTCTTGTAGTGTCTTGAGTCCTCAAATAACTTGGGTAAATTGTGATCATTGTGATGCTTAGTTTGGCACTTTATCATCAGAATGTTCATTTAACTTCTGGATTAACCCTACCTAAAGTCCTTATTTCAAGTTACTAAAGTTGTGAAAATGTCTCTCGATTCTTTATATCTGTGAAAAGATACTGAGAGAAATCTTTTTCATGCTTGGCTTGGTAGTTTCACATCTGCTGTGTGGTGACCACTATGTCTGTGAGCCATCCTGTCATGAGAGAGTCAAAATTTCAAGTCATAATACTGAGAAGTCCTAAGATGCATGCTTTCCTGTCACTTCTATAGATGATCTAAGTAAAGGACATATTTTAAACAGACTTGGAAGAAATTCCAAGAAAATTTTAAAGGAAATTTATTTTTTATTTTTTGTGTAGGGAGTTTTGCCTATATGTATGTATTTGTACCACATGGCTGTACGTGCCTGAGGGGGCAAAAGAGGGAGTCTGATTCCCAGGAACTGGAGTTATTGATGCTTGTGAGCAACCATATGAGTGCTAGGAATTGATCCTAGCTCGTGTGCAAGGACAGACAATGCTCTTAACCACTGAGCCACTTCTCCATCCCTCTAATCTTCATTTCTATGGTATTTGACTTAGCAAGAAGGAGACATTTTTATATTAGTTGCTACTAAAAACTCTTTTAATTTTATACATTTCATTATTTACCTATGACAATTAATCATGTCATAGATATATTTGCAGGACATTCATATTATGTGGATAACCAGTATGGTAAGGATTCTTTTCTGAATTATATTATGCCAAATAATTAAATGTACTAAAATATGAAGAAAACACTTTGAATATCTTACTCCTTATATTTGAAAATAATTCAACTGTGTATGTCATCTCTTACCTTGTCAAAAATGTGTGTTTATTATTTGGAATAATGGCTCATAAAATCCATGTGATCCTTGAAGCTGGGAGTATTTCTGTCTAATTAATTCCCTTGTTTCACAAAGGTAGCATAGGCACTTAGCATTGCAAGCATGTGGACAGTTTTCATTCTAAGACAAACAGCCATAATCTTACCTAATTACTGACCATCAAAGTAGTGTTCAATAATAATTTGATTTCCATTTTAGAAAATTTAACACAGAATTACAATACTGCTTGCCAAATAAAAATGTTTGAATAACATGTTAGATTTAGTTCTTCCATCATTGTGAGAACTGCTACAGATAGATTCTATCATCATGTAATTAAATAGTGAATTGTAGATGGTCTAGGCTACAATATCCAGTTTGGAATGTGTTAGAAGTTTACCCAATTAAGTATGCATAGAACATAATTTATTTAGGACACAATTAGTACTTCTAGTTAAGGTGAAGATGAACCATGCATCATTTACTTACCTTCATGGATGAAAACAGGAGAAATAGATACTCCATATTATCTTAAAGTTGAAGCATCCAGTTGTTGTGAGGAGGATGGAAGGAAATATTATGAAGGCTAGTAAAGGAAATGCTTATTGGATAATATTGGGGTTTCAAAGAAAAAAGAATCACTGATTATCCAGTCCTCAACTAGAAAGTTACTGAAATAGATGTAGGTACAGAAGATTGTATGTATATGCATGTATGTCAATATGGAACAGATAAAGATGTTTTTATCTTATTAGTGATGTTAAGACTAACAAATACTGGAATGTTTCTTATAAGTTTAGATGTGTACTTAGCATTTTGCCTGCATTATCTTACTCAGTCCACAAAATAATATTGTTGGGTGGGTACTATTGTGATTCTAACAATTTAGACAAGGAAAATAAGGCTTAGACATGTCAGCACTTACCTGAGGTGGCACTAGCCATGCTCTCCATAAAGCCTAGATTCCGTCTAAGTGATCTCTATGAGCCTGGATGTGGAGTTGACCTCATTTTAGGCTGTACTCTGTAAATCATGCTGAGGGTGCTCATAAGAGATCACAATGGGATTTAAAAAAAAAAGATTCATTTGCTTTTATGTGTATGAGGTCTTTGCCTCTCTATATGCATGTTAACCATGTGTGTTCCTCATGTCTTCAGCAGTCAGAAGAGGGCATTGGATTCCCTGGAACTGGAGCTAATAGATGTTTGTGGGCTGGTATGTGGGTACTGGAAAGAAAACTCACGTCTTCTGGTAGAGCATTGGGTGCTGTGAAGCACCTAACTCTTAATTCCCTCACAGTGGGCTTTTGTTTTAAGGGCTGTGCTGTGTTAGGTACCGCTCTCAAAGACCTTTGCTGGTTTAGGTACTTTTTTCACAATGGGGAGCATGGGTTTTTTTGCCAGTCTGTGTGTTTTCCTTGTTGGGATATATAGTCAAAACTTGAGCATATACCACCAAACCTCCAAAAAACTTTCAAAGGCACAGTTATTTCCTTTTGAGCTAATAGTATTAAAAATACTATTTTTTAATAGTAAGTCATGATGCTTTAGTGGCCACTGACAGCTAGAAAAACTTGAAAAAAAAAGCCCCCAAACTTTTTTTTTTCTTCAGACAGCTGAAGGCACACCAATGTAAAGCCTACCCTGGTTCTGTTAGCTTCTACTATCTTTACAGTGGGTTGAATCTCTTCTTCAGGAGTATGGTTGCCAAGTTTGCAAACTAGAACATAGAGTCTCCTGCTGTGCTCTTAGTACATGGAATATTTTCAATCAATGCTAATTGAACATGTTACTGGAAGAATAAAAGCTCAGAGCTGCAAAACAACCCTGTCACCACTTCTCACTCCACTAAATATTTAAGTCCCAGGAAAAAAGATTCAAATTGAAATTTTTTCTCTTCTTTTTATGAGGACCAGTCAGTCTTTTGTACCAAACTTCCATGAATAAACAGGCAAATTCAATAGAACTGTCCTATGTCATGAGATTTATGCATGAAAGAAATTTCAGAAGAGGTCTTGTCTTGGGGTCTCCACAAAGTCAGAGTTTTTCTGTATTAGCTCATAGTGAACATGGAATCTTTGGATTGATGGTTCCAGATCTGAAAGAGAAGAGGGGCTCTGGGTTTTAAAACCCAGGACTTCCTACCAAGCAGAATATAGAACGGCTCTGAAGCGACAGTAACAGCTGGCTTCAGATAGAGCTCCTTGCTGTGTCTACCTGGTTTCTCCTTGCAGATGTGCCTGTTTCCTTTCCTCACTGGCCTTCTTCAGCTCCTCAAGGTCAGGGTACAGCCTCTTTGTTGTTTGTGACAAAGAGCCTCAATATACACACCAGCAAAACCTTATATTGTGGGTCATCCTCTTGCACATGCCCAAACTTGTTTCTAAGCATTGGGCCTCCATACAGTTTTCCTGGATTGTCTTAAAAGGAATCTTTATGAGAGTATTCTGGTCCAAATGCCAGCCTTTTGAGCAACCCTCTGTACTGCAAGCTTACACAGAAGATGGACTGTCCCCACATTGCTTCCACATTTTTCTTTCTTTTCTTTTCATGTTGAAATCTTAATGAAAGTTACATTTTCTAGGTTTTTAAGGAAAATTGTGAGGAAACTAATTACTAAATTAATATTTTGTAAAGATTCATTTCAGGCATATAAAATAATTTGTTTAGCTTGGGAAATGCAAATATGGCTTATTTATTTACATAATAATTATTGGGATCATCATTATTGGTACACATTTTTGGTAGACATTGACATACTCAAGCATTTGAAAATGTCAGCTTAATAAAATAATGTAATAGCAAATACCAATAAAAGGCCTCTTCTTTTCTACACCCAATTAAATATCTTGAATAGTCCATAGGCAAGAATCCCACTATCAAGAAAATTGTTGAACCTAGCGTTTAGCATAGCAGCTGACTCAAAAAGCTTACCTGGCTCATAGGAATCTGAACTAACAATCAGGTTTAAAGATATGGTGTTCTATTTAATGTTTTTTAAGACAGACCCATAGTACCAGGATATTAGAAGTTTAAATACAGATAAATGCTGCATTCTATTCATATGTTGAATAATCTATAATATAAGCAATGATGTTGTTTGATAACTTGCTTAATTGTGCTAAAACAATGCCCCATACCCTTTGTTAAGGGAGCTAGTCACAATTTGAGCGTGTCTTTTTCCCAAGAAGTGCTTGTAACTTAAAGAATTCCACAGAGTAAGGTCACTGCTAACAAGAGTGTAAAGAAACATCATCTGAGAGAATTACTTCACCTTCTGTGACTGTTTTGTCAGATGTTAAGTGAGAATAATGTCTGCTCTTCTGCAGGTGCTGTGAGGACAGATGATAAAGGTCACCATGCTCTTTGAAAGAATGATTCCATTCAAACTCTGCTACCTTATTCAACCTTTTGAGAGGTAGCAATGACAATTAGAAGTAAAAGGGGAGACTGATATAAGCGATTGTGGGATTCAAACAGTTCATCTCATTCATATTTTCTCTTGAAAGCAACGATTGATTGGAGAACTAGACAGATTCCCATTATGACTTAGGTTGCTTTAATCAAAGGTATATGAAAACACTGTGGAAAAGATTAGACGTTTTCAATACTAGGACTTATGTGGTGCAGAAAAATTTTACAGCAACACTAAGCTGCCCTTATTAACTGTTTTACAGTGTTTTTATTTTTGTTCTTTTCAGTGCATTCCACAAATTCCTTCAAACTATCCCCATGCACACATAAAGAACTCTTTCAAATAATGTGGTCCCTAGTTATTTTAGTATTTTTGAAGACACTGGGCATATTTTTTCAACTTTTTTTTATTTGAATTAGAAACAGGATTGTTTTACATGACAATCCCAGTTCCCGTCTCCCTCCTGTCCTCCCCTACCACCCACCCAACTAAAACCCTAGCTATCACATATCCTTTCTGCTCCCCCTGGATGGTGAGGCCTTCCATAGGGTGTCATCAGAATCTATTGTATCCTTTGGGATAGGGCCTAGGCCCACCCCAGTATGTCTTGGCTCAGGGAGTATTCCTCTACATGGAATGGGCTCCCAAAGTCCACACCTATGCTAGGGATAAGTACTGAACTTCTACAGGGGGTCCCGTAGATTTCCAAGGTTTCCTCAAAGAAACCCATGTTTCTGGGGTCTGGATCAATCCCATGCTGTTATTCCAGCTATCAGTCTGGGGAGCAAGAGTTCCCCGATGTTCAGGCCAGCTGTTTCTGTGGGTTTCGCCAGTCTGGTATGGACCCCTTTGTTCTTCATTCATCCTTCTCTGCATCTGGATTCCAGTTCAGTTCAGTGATTAGTTGTGGGTGTCTGCTTCCATTTCCACCAGCTTCTGGATGAAGGCTATAGGATGGCATATAAGTTAGTCATCAATCTCATTATCAGGGGAGGACATTTAAGGTAGCCTCTCCTCTGTTGCTTAGATTGTTAGCTGGTGTCATCTTTGTAGATCTTCAGACATTTCCCTAGTGCCTGATTTCTCTGTAAACCAAAAATGTCTCCCTCTATTATGCTATCTCCATTCCCCTGACTCAATCTTTTTGCTCCCTCATGTTCTCTGAATCCCTCCTCTTCTATCCTTCTCATTCTCCTAGCTCCCTCCCCCCTCTTCCTGTGCTCCCTATTTGCACAAGAGATCTTGACCCTTTCACCTTCTGCAGGGGACCATGTATGTCTCTCTTAGGGTCCTCCTTGTTTATTAGCTTCTTTGGCAGTGTGGATTGTAGGCTGGTAATTCTTTATTCTATGTCTAAAATCTGCATATGAGTAAGTATATAGCATATTTGTCTTTATTACGATTGGGTTCCCTTGCTCAGAATGGTTTCTTCTAGTTCCATCCATTTTCCTGCAAATTTCAAGATTCCATTGTTTTGTTTTGTTTCTTTCTGCTGAGTAGTACTCCATTGTATAAATGTACCACATTTTCTCTATCCATTCTTCAGTTGAGTGGCATCTAGGCTGCTTCCAGTTTCTGGCTATTAGAAATAGTGTTGCTACAAACATTGTTGAATAGATTTCCTTGTTGTATGAATGTGCTACTTTTGGGTATATGCCTAAGAGTGGAATTGCTGGATCTTATGGTAGACTGATTCCCATTTTCTTGAGGAGTCGCCATAATGATTTCCAAAGTGGCTGTACAAGTTGGCACTCCCACAAGCAGTGGAAAAGTGTTCCCCTTTCTCCACATCCTCTCCAGCATGAACTGTCATTGGTGTTTTTGATTTTGGCTGTTCTGACAGGAGTAAGATGGTATCTCAGAGATGTTTTGATTTGCATTTCCCTGATGGCTAAGGATGTTGAACACTTTCTTATGTGTCTTTCAGCCATTTAGATTCCTCTATTGAGAATTGCTATTTAGTTCTGCACCCCACTTTTTAATTGGATTGTTTGGTGTTTTGGAGACTAGCTTCTTGAGTTCTTTGTATATTTTGAAGATCAGCCCTCTGTCAGATGTGGGGTTGGTGAATATCTTTTCCCAGTCTGTGGGCTGTCATTTTGTCTTGCTGACTGTTTCCTTTGCCTTACAGAAGCCTCTTAGTTTCAGGAGGTCCCATTTATCAATTGTTGACCTCAGTGTCTGTGCTACCGGTGGTCTCCTGTACCAATTAATTCAAGGGTATTTCCCACTTTGTCTTCTAGTAGGTTCAGTGTAGCTGGAATTATGTTGAGGTCTTTGATCCATTTTGACTTAAGTTTTGCAAGGCAATAGGCTTGGGTCTAACTGCAGTCTTCTACAAGTCCGCAACCAGTCATGCCAGCACCATTTGTTAAAGATCTTCTGTTTGTTCCATCGTATAAATTTGGATTGTTTATCAAAAATCATGTGTTCATAGGTGTGTGGGTTAATATTAGGGTTTTCAACTCTATTCCTGTGGTCTACCTGTCTATTTTTGTGCCAATACCAAGCTATTTTCAGGACAATAGCTGTAATAGAGCTTGAAGTCAGGGATGGTGATGCCTCCAGAAGTTCCTTTATTGTATATTGTTGTTTCCGGGGCCTGCAGAATCAGTCCCTGAGGACCCTGGGACCCTGACTCTACTGAGATCGCTGGACTACTCCGGCCCTTACAGAGTGCAGAGAGTGCTGAGGTGAGCTGCTTTAGCCCCTGCCTTGGGCCCAACTTCTGACACTGGGCATATTATAAGGGATTAATTTCAGTGAGTTATTCAGAATTTCTGACACCATTATTTTTCACTCCATAAAATATTTTTTCTTGATATTGTAATTCCATAATTTCATTTTCCCTCATATTAACCTGTCTTTTTAATATTGAAGTCATAAAATTAGGGCCTAATGATATAGCTCTGTAGTTAAGAGTATTTACTAATGTTGCAGAGAACCCAAGATTGGTTCACAGTACAACTGCCTACGACTACAGTTCAAAGGAATCTGATGCCCTCTTTTGGCTGCCATAGGCAACTACACTCTTTTGGACATACAACCACATACACAGATACACATAATTAAAAATAAAACAAATCCTTAAACACCATGAAGTTATTGATCACCTGTCATGTAATCAATCCAAAAAGTAGACTACCTGATAAGATTTTTAATTTGGAGCTTCAGAATAATTACTTTTGATTTGCTCTTGGATCATTTTAGAAAGCAGTACATTAGAGCAGGTTTAAAGTAAGTTATTTTCTTGAGCACAGTTTCCTTATAAACTATAGTCTCCTGGGACAGTAACATCTACTTAGTTTCACCTTGTAAATGTGTGTGTTTGGGTGTGTTGTATATATTAACATCTGTGGTTATAGTACTGTGATTATTATATGGATATTATATGCATGTGCATATATATAACAGTATATTTTTTCTTCTACCAAATTTTGCACAGAGAATTCATTTCTTTTAATTATCCTTCTATGCCATACACTTAGAAAAGAGTTGAATTTAATTAACTTGAAATATTTACAAAAATGAATTTATTTAGTTTAAATTTAGTTATTGACTAAGAAGTGAAAGGAACCTAGTCTTAAATACCAAGTGACAACTCCTCATTTTAGACTTGTAAGCATCCATTTGCATTTTTGTTAGTTAGCATGGTTGTGTGAATTCTCTGCCTCTTGCCATCCTTGTTCATTTGTAAAATTGGCTGCAGTGCTGACTCCCTATAATGGCATAAATAATGTCCTGGCATTATGTAAATATTATTTATGTGTAGATGTCTTGCACCATTTTTTATGCTAAAGCACAAATATTCACTCCTTTGGTCGGTATTAACTTACTTCCCCACTGATTGATCTAACAAATTATAAATACCAACTCTGTTGGAATTATGTTTTCACATCCTGGAATACAGTGGGCCAATTTTAGGCTCTTTCAGTTACTTAGATTTTCATCAAAGGAACCAGACAAGAAGCAAGCAAAATTATCAATTAGAAATAAGTCTTTGCAAGCATAAAAAGGGATAAAATTCTTTGTTATTATGTGACTCTTGAGCATGAAGAGAAAACACATCATGTCAAAGTGATACAGGTGAAATCTCTAGCAACCCGAAACATGGAGGGGGGACCAAATATGGATTTATTGAAGCATTTTATGGGGCATTTGGAGAAAATACTCTAAAAATGGATAGGTAACAGGCGAAATTGATTCTTTGCTCTGTTAAACCATTGAAGAGTCATAAATTTCAATCTAAGTAAGATGGCAAAAATGACTAGGGACAGTTTACATGGAGGGATCATATCATTTGACTTGGTATTCAAGCAAATCTTTTTGGTTGTACTATGGAGAACAATGGTTCAAAGGGGCCAAACAGAGAGAAGTCCACAACTAGCCTAGGAAAGAAGTAATGGTGCCTTAACCTGGACCAGTGGTCCCTGAGAGTAGTCCCTAGACTAGCTATGTCAAAATCTCCCGGGCCTTTCTCTAGCTTTTTGTACTGGGTATTGGAGTAAGAGACAAGGCTCAGAAGTCCAAGTTAAAACAAGCCTTCTGGAAAACGCCTACATTCTACATAATTTTGTAGCAATCACTCCAAGACCTTCTCAAACTTCAGTGTAGTAAGAAATGGGCATCCTATTCCTATGTATTAAAGCCAGAGCTAAGTGCATTGGCAGGTATTTATATGAGCCAAGTATGACACGAGCATAGGTGTGAAGCACCTTCTATTGTTGTTTGTCATTGATAAATTAACAAATTTAATCCAGTTGCTATGTGCTGAGATTTCTTGGGGGACCTGTTATCCCAGGGATCATTTAATTCTAGGTGTGTGCTTTTTACGTGCGTTTTAAATAGAGTGGTCAGTTGAATTCGATACTGAAGCCTCATGTCTCTCTGTAATACATCTCTTTAAATTCTTGTATCTACACTGATATATTGCCCTACTGGATTTTTGTACCCACAAAATGAAATTAGATGTCGATCTATAGAGAATAAGGAACTATCCAGAGCAGCATTTTTTAAAATTAGCTCAAGAAGACACATTTTCCCAAGACGAATTCCTCCAGCCTGTCATATGCTGTGGATCACCTAATAGAATATCTTAAATGACTAAGTACATTTTAATGAGCCTAGAAATTAAAATCATTCCCTTATTACTTCGAAAGACAAAGATGTCACAAGCATCTCATATCCTTAGGTAGTATTCTATGTCTGAGTTAATAGCTCACTGAGGGCCTGGGTTTCTTTAGAAAGGCAGAGATGGCATTTTAATGGAGAAAGACCCAGAAACACTAAGAGTTTGTATCACATCAACCCTGTCAAAATTGTCTCTGCCTAATTTATACCAATTAATTTAATTTTGATATACCCAGGCTCAAAATTATATTGGCTGCTGATATGCCACCCCTTTTTATATAATTCACACACATGTATCATAAACCATGGTGTTTATTTTCTACTTTGTTTGAAACACAGCAGGCATTTCTATTTAAAGTATCAAAATTCACTTGCTTTCTCAGTCAATAAAGTGCCAACCTATACATAAAGGTGATAAGTAGTTTTATTTTAAATTGTTACTTGGTGAAGAATAGATGTTTGATTAGAAGATATAGCAGCAATGTTCAACTTTTGCCAGTGTCAAATGAGGTCCATGGTAGAGAATTGCACATCTGAGTTACTCAGAAAAGCCCCATAATGTTTTAAGTAAGTTTATGCTTTCTTAGGGCTACATTCATAGCTGTCTTAGAGTGTATGTGGTTCTTGTGCTGAAAGCTAGATTTGTCTGTAAGAACTTCAAACATTGCAAACTTGGAAGAGTTGGAAAGCATAGTACATGAAAGTTAATTATTCTAAGTGTGTTGGGAATTGAGCAAAACTCTGAAGATGTAAGGAAGTGTTTTCCTCAACGTAAGGAGTTGAGTGGCTGCCATATTAGGAGCTGAAGTGTCTTTGGGCTAAGACCAAATAAATACCTAACAATAACTTAAAGCTAGGAGTTCCTTGGTTTGTTTCCTAGTTTTGCAGGGTTTGGTTCATGCTCACTTGCTTGAGTGTTTCTGAGCCTGAAGAACATATTGAGGATGTATGTGGAGGAAATAACTCTTTACCTCACAGTGTACAACAAGCAGTACAGGTAGAATACAGGAAGGCGCCCAAGGCAAAGTATGAGCAATAAAGACAGTGCTCTCAATGACCCACTTCACTTAAGTAGGCTCACTTCCAAACATTTATCTCATCCTAGAATGCCATTGTATTATCAATCTGTTCGGACTGATCTATGTATTATGCCGGTCCTCAGAAACTAATTGTATTTTTTAATACCCTCATAGAGGCACTCAGAGCTCTGGTTAACTAAGCCTTGAAGCATTTCATAGTCCAGTTAAGTTGACAATGAGAACTGAGCATCTCAGAGACTTACTTCATTTTAAGACACCTCATTTAGAGATGGAAACTTCTCAATCCCCAGAACATGTATTTTAGTTGTCTGAAGTCATGACGCCTATTTAAATCCAATAGAAATGTTATCATAATTTAAATATAAAAGTTTATGAGTCAGATGTGAACAACAATATATGATTGTGTAACTAATGAAGCATGTGCTTAAAAGAAAAATTATGGAAGAAATTGAGCTTCCCTGAGGTGGCTTTGAGTCTAAAAGGAGAGGCCAGGTCTCATTAGCATAAGACTAATTTCAAATTTAAACAAAAATACACACAAGAGTGTTTTGGTCAATATTCTGTTTCCGGTGTCTATTTGGTTACCTGTACAATGAAACTATGAAGCAGGAAGGAGTGGTCTGTCATAGACAAGAAGCTTTGGGGTGGATGTCTATTGTTTTACACATAGCCTAAGACCAAGGTAACAGGCAAGCTTTTAATTAACAAAAGCATTAAGAATAACGATAAGTATAACATTTCAAAGACAGAAGTACCTTGTATGGGGTTTTTTATGAATTATCTGTTTTATATTTTATTCATTTTACATACCAACCACAGTTCCCCCGCCTCCCCTCCTCTACTCTCCACCTCCCCCAACACAACCCAATTCACTCGTCAGAAAGGGTAAGGCCTGGTACACTTAGTTGAGGCAGAACCAAGTGCTCCCCCTTCTTAATTTAAACAAAATAGTTTGCAATCATATATACCCTCTAAGCTAAAGCTACTTTAGTCTGTGCTCTGTCTGAATACTTTATGAAGAAACAAAGGATTATCAGGAAAATCTAAGATATATTTGATTGATAGGCAATGATGAAATAATGAAATCATAATCACAAATTCAAGCTATTATTTTAGTATGCCTTCAAGTTTACTGTCACAGGAACTAAATTAAATAATTATATCACCCACTGTTGTATATTTATGGGGTAAAAACTGAAACTGAAATCTTCTAATATTAAGGAGTTTTTTGTTTCAACTTCAGGGAAAATTTTCAAAGATAATTAACTCAGATTGAGTTACAGAAGTTATTCATGTATAGATAATGAATTTATATCACATATAGAAATAATATATATTTATATTCATATGTTTTTATTATATATATTTTCAGATCTCTATTTTAAATAGGAAACCTCAACTACAAATCAGTTAGAATGTATTTCAAATGGAAGGATTTCAGTTGACCCAATGCTTAAGAGCTCTTATTTCTCTTGTAGACAGCCTTGGTTTGAAGCTCACAGCACCTACACTTACTCAGTGCAAATGAATATGCATATAAGTGTGATAGGAAGATTTTTTATTATTACTCTAACAAAATGCCCTGGATAATTATTTTACAAAGCTACAAGGTGAAACTTCAACTCACAGTTTTGGAGCATAGGGATTGTGGTTAGGCAGGGTACCAGGGTGTGAGTGCACAGGAGAACAAAGCTCAACTCCTCATGAGCCAGGGTGGAAAATCAGCAAACAGGAAGAGTTCAAGATCTTTACTCTCCTATGCAAGTCTATACCAACAGTGACTAGAGACTCCACCCCTTAATGCCCTGTTAGGTCTTAAAAGTACCACCTTTACAGATCTAGGCTTTCACAGGAGAGATATTATCTCAGGCCAGTCAAGCTTGAAAGTGCATGAGTAGTAAGGAGCTTGGCTAACTTACAAGAATACATGGGGCACAGGGTTTCTAAATGGCCAAAGGGAGGGCTCTAAAAAGGAAAGAAAATGTTGCCAATAAAATGTTTCACAGGCTTAGTCATATTGTTCTAGTAGATACTCTTCATTGTTCATTTGTAGGTGGTGGTTGCTAGTTGTTACCTCTTTGTGCTCATTTCCTTTCCAACTGTAATCTCTGAAATCATGTAAGACTTCAGCATTCATCCATGAGCTGAAGGAAATGAAAGTATCATCTCACTCTGACCTTCCTTAATGGAAACTAGGAAGAGAAATGATCAAGAGTCAAACACTCAGGATAGGACATTAGCTTCACTCCAGATCACTCTGTGGTCTTGGCTGAGGTCAGATGGAGAAGCCATTGCTTCTATGTCTGGTGATGACCGTAATTTCAGTTTGTGTAAATGTTGTAATGGAAATTTCTGCCAACAATCACGAAAGACATGAGACAGACACATATTCTGAGTGTATTTATGAAGGCTACATAAGAAAGACAATATAGGAGGTCAAAATGAATTTTTAAAAATGGAAGATTTTTCTTAGGTTTAGGAATAAACTCAGAAGGTCATACTTGCATGTCTCTTTCATTTATATGTGTATGTATAAACAATGGCTAAAGGACAGAAGGCTGTGACTCTTAGAGGAATGAGTGATCGAGGTAAAGCTAGAACAGAACACGGGGAAGGTAGGGTACAAGGATACCATTATAATT
This sequence comes from Cricetulus griseus, assembly GCF_003668045.3. Lineage (NCBI taxonomy): Eukaryota > Metazoa > Chordata > Mammalia > Rodentia > Cricetidae > Cricetulus > Cricetulus griseus. The sequence goes on along the minus strand of NC_048601.1, from coordinate 33,803,769 downwards.
TAATTAAAAATAACCCCCAAATACCTGATTGGTAAGTGTGGTAGTTTGAAGAATAGCTCCATTAGACTCATATATGAATAATTGGTCCCCATTTATTGGGACTGTTTAGAAAGTATTGTGAGGTATAGCCTTCTTGGAGGAAGTGTGCCACTAGAGGAGGGTTTTTAAGGTCAGGAACCTGATAAAATCCACTGAAGGAATAGAAAGCCAGAGTTTTATCTTTATTCTCTCATAATTTTGTTCACAAAACAGGACATTGGAACTACGGTAATATGTCCATTCTACTCTGGTTTCTAAATACCTGAGTATGGAGATGATAGAAGACAGCTATCACTCATCCTAAAATTCCCAGGACAGTGGTCCTTTAGATGAGTTAGAAGGATCTGTAGTGTTAGGCCGATTATAGTAATTTTTGTCTATAATGTAGAAATGAGACCTTGTCTACATGTTTGAAGATGGTGATAATAAAATGTTTCTGTAAGTGCAAAACAGTTGTATGTGAAAGGACTCTATCTGTGGTTTAGCAATGACTAATGCATGTAAAAGCAAGCACTGTTTACTCAGCGAAACAATAGAATAAATAAAGTAGTTTTATAGCTACACAGGTCTGTATTTTCCCCTATTTATAATGGTAACCTTGAGTGAAATAGTCATATTTATGATCTTTTACATTTTCTAAAAAGAAAAAAACCTTAGTTGCCAGCAAATTGGGGCCTTGGATGTGATATTTAGCAGTGAGCCTGCGAATGAGCACTTTGCCAGTGCCCCAGATTTCACCATACTTTGTCCACTACTAGGACACAGTTTCTCTGTGCTTCTCCATTGATGGGGGTGTGTGCTGACAGGGATCGTTACTAAATGTTTGGCTAATTTGGAAAATACATGGAACTATTTACCAGGGCAATTGGCTCAAATATACCTTGAATTGGAAGCTAAGAAAATCTTCAAGTCATAGCATCTGCAGAAAGACATTAAAATAAACTAGGATCCTAAGAATTTGACAATTGAGTGGAATTTTAATATGACAGAGATGGTATAGGATGACTTCCGTTTGATAACCTGATCCCACCTGATAGAAACAGAAAACCCCATTCCTCAAATTGTCCTCTGACCTCTACACATGTCCCCTGGTATGCTCTTGTGCATATGTGCATGAATGAATGCACACACACACACACACACACACACTGAGTAAATAAATTTAATACAAAAGAAACAATACATCAACACATTAACAGCAAATTAAAAATAACCTTCCTACCACTGATGACTTCCTCTGGTATGGTGTGGTCACAGGGGCCATCAATAATCTAAATGAGTCACCTCAGAAAACTCTTAGTTAGAATTTCTCCATTGAAAAAGTCAGTCAGTTCCTGCTGGGCCATTTTTATTGTTCATTCTTTGTGACTATAAAAATTGCCCAAAGCCATACTGCATTGCTGCACCAGCAGAGTCAGTGGAAACAGTCAAATCTCCTGGTTCAGGTAACAGCACCCCCATCACCCACCAGTACATCTGTCTTTTGATTTCCAAGATGTTAGGCATTGGAGACTGTTTCTTTCCTTTTTCATTTAATTTTTATTTACATTAAAAACAATCTTATTTTACATATCAATCCCAGTTCCCTCTCCCTCCCATCCTCCCATGCCCCCCATCAACCCCCACTACTCAGGAAGGGTGAAGCCCCCATTGGGATCATCAAAGTCTGTCACATCATTTGGCACAGGACCTAGGCCCTCCCCTGTGTATCTAGGCTGAGAGAGTTTCCCTCCATAGGGAATGGGCTCCCAAAGCCCAATTGCGTACAAGGAATAAATACTGGTTCCAATGTCAGAGGCTCCATAGAGTGCCCAAGCCCCCCAACTGACACCTATGTTCAGGGGGCCTGTGGAGACTGTTTCTTATCGTGACTGGTATATCAACAGGCACAGGTCTGGATAAAAAATTTAACTGACATTATAGGTGGCTTATACTCACTAGCTTGCTAATGGTGCCATCCGAGGAAAGTATGCTTCAGTGCCTATACATAGTTATCCTTTTAAAAGTCAAGCCCCTTCAGTTACCAGTTTAGCTAGTTCAGGAGACAAAGGCTAACTTTTCACAACCAAAGGCAAATTTCAGTTATGAAAATTGTTTGTGTGCTTTCCATAACTTTTGGTTTACCCCCTCAGCTTTCTGATGCTTTTGGTAAAATGCCCATCTTTGGGGAAATTACAATTTCATTTAGTGGCAGGATTTTATTTCAACTGGTATGCAAGCAGTTCTTCAAGAAATCCAATTGTACCATGGATAGTATAAAATCTATGGGAGAGAAAATAAGATAAATAAATATTATAAATAAAACATCAAGTCATAAAATCAATGAAGAAGGTATAAAAGTATAGTCTTACAGTATTATGCACTTTTCATGCATTGGCTGCAGGCGATCTGTAATGGATTGTTTTCTATCTCTGGTTTCTTTGCCTTAATTTTCCAAACATGCGGTGAAGAGATATTCTCTCTCATCTAATTGTGTTCATTCAACCAGAATGCTGACTGTTATCATTGAGACATCTGGAAGGAATTTTCTCTCTCTCTCTCTCTCTCTCTCTCTCTCTCTCTCTCTCTCTCTCTCTCTCTGTATATATAGTAATTTGGGGAAACTCATGCACATGAATATTAAAGTTGAAGTTGGTGATTGTTGCTATGATCATTGCATTGCATGTCCAAGAAGAGTCATAAGGGCTGTGTTGAACACATGATTCCTAGCTACATCTTTGAAGATGTTCCATTTGTATTAGAAAGATACCAGTACTATATGAACTACCATTTGGGAAATGGGTGCTTTTCTGGGAGATTTATAAGTTTGCTGTGACTAGGCTAATAAAAGAACCAAGGCTAACCCCTCAAATGTTGAATTAAAGACAAATTTTAAGGGCTGTTCATTTTCTCCAAAAGGTATGTGATGAATTGGATATCTGAGTGACGATTTAAGCATTTTTTTCTGTAGTTTTGGTCTATTTTCATGGATGATGAGCAGCTACAGGAGAATGAGTTGAAGAATGTGACTTGAGGATGGAGTTGTCTGGAAATATTCACCTGCTAGGAAGCTATGAATGGAATCTGGGCATGCAGGAGTGGCATTGAGAATTGTAAACTGATAAATTCCTTGTGCATAGTATTCATTCAAAACACAAGAGCATTCCCAACATGAGTGCCATTAGAGGCCTCCTGCCCTCTCACACTAAAGATTTGGACCAATACATTCATGGCTGATGATTCCTACTTTTGTAATATTGACTAAGTTCTCATATTGTACAAATACAGAAGAGTTTCATTAGTGTGGCATGGAGAGTTGCTATTTTTCTCTTCAATGGCCAGGGAGGAAGGAATATGATTTCATCAGCTTGCAGGCAGATAAGCTGTATTTTTTCCATTTTGATTTTCTCCAAGAAATTCAGACTAGAGTACTGGAATTAAAGAGAGCAGAAACTCTGGGAATTAGAAAATGATCTTCTGTCTCTATGGGCTATTAAGGAAAGCATTGTCAGCAATGAGACTTTGATATACTGAAGTAGCTGAGCTTAGGTTCTTAGAACAATGTCTTAAACTATTAAGGGATCTGATCCTACACCACAGCCTTTTCAAACATTTGCTTAAGAAAATTATGTGAAGGGAGAAGTCAGTTTGGAGGTCTGGAAAATCTATGGGGTCACTGGTAGTGGATCAGTATTTACCCCTAGTACACAAATGAACTTTGGGAGTCCTCTCCACATAGAGGGATACTCTCTCAGCCTAGACACACTGTTGGTGGTGGGGGGCTAGGCCCTGCTCCAGATGATATGACAGACTTTAAAGATCCCCCATGGAAGGCATCACCTTCCCTGGGAGCGGAAAGGGGTTAGGAGAGGGAGTTGGTGGGGGGCTGGAGAGGAGCGGGAGATTGACATGTAAAAGAAGCTTATTTCTAATTTAAATTTAAAAAGAAAAGAAAATTGTGTGAAGGCTCAGAAATGGAATAGTTGAGAAACACTGGCTGAATATTAAAACTTTGACTTTACATGGACAGCAAAGTGAGTATCTGTGGTCTATTGCCCAAGGCATTCAAGATATACAGTATACCTTGAATGGTCTGGTGGCCTCAATGTATTCACTGCATGCTTCCTAATTCAGAACATTCCCTGAAGTTTGAATTGTGTCAAATTTAAAATACATAAAAATGTTGAAATAGCAGCAGAGCAACAGTTGAAGAAATGATTTTTATGCCTAGCAATGGTGTACCTCAAACACTTAGGATAGAGTGGCCTTAACCGTTTAACTGTTAATATGAAGATAAATCTTGAGGTTTAAAAATTTAAATTCTTGAGATTTAAAAATTTTCCATGTTTCCCAGATAATGTGAACCATTGCAGAAAATACCAAAAGCATAAGACAAAATTTTCACTATTTGTTATAAGGTATTTTTGATTTTAGTCCAACACATCACATAAAATGACTTATGACTTGCTCCTGACTGCAAGTGTGTTTATGCTAGTGCATTCTAAAAACTCCCCCCTGCTGCAGGCATCATGAAACGACCTTTTTGGCAGCATCTTCTCCCTTTTGAATTTGTGTGCCTTTCCCAAGTGCCATTATCTCATTAAATCATTTATGCACAGGAAGAGAAAGGCAGCAGTGAATACCAAAACCTCACAATTTGTTTTTGATATACTCCACCTTTTTAAAAAACTGTATTCAGAGTAAAACCTATATAAATATCTTAATTAAGGCTAGACATTTAATGTTAAGGATGAGTGTTTTGACAGGATGCCATAGATGGAGTTTAAAAACTCAGACTAATTTTAAAGCTCTCAATGACACCAAGCTTATTTCTGCCACTTTGAACTTCCTATGAAGTTATTGCTCTACCATACTGTAGAAAAGCCTTTTCTGACACCTGTTGTATTTGTCAAATTCTTGTAGGTCATATGGCATCAATTTGCTGATTACTTTTGACCTCAATGTTTTATGTGTAAAATAGAGGTTTTATTGAGTGTTTATTATGTAGATTTCCTTTAATCTGGAAAATAAAGGGATTTGATGGACTATGAAATCAGAATCAAGTCACAAGCCTAGGAATTAACCTCACTTATGACTCATTAACTACCTGTAGGACAAAACTTCCCAATAGACATAGTGGCTTATTTGATCATATGTGTGGCATAGTCAATGTTCCACCTATAAAATTCATAGCAGAAATTTTAGTTACCACTTCTTAGTTTAATTCTGGACTCACTATTTATTTACTTGGTGATATCAGGCAATTAATCTTTCTGTAGTTCAGATTTGTCTATAAAATGATTTCTTAGAAAGTTTAATGAGATGATCGATGTTAAATGTTCAAACCCTGGTTGTCAGTGAGCTTTCCCAATTAGGGATTCTTGTTTATTTTTTCATTGCTGTTTTCAGTTCTAATAGTCATTGAATGTGAGTCTTTATGAGATGATGATTCACTTGAGACCCTGAAGTAGTCTTCAGAGCTCATAAAATGGTTTCCCTGTCACAACTCTTAACATTTGTGTGACATTGCAAAAGCTGTAAGTACAAGAATCCTCAGGAATGTTTGTGGTTAACCAGAGAAGAGGACCCTCTACTCTTGTCTCATAACATTAGGAAGGTAGTAAATAAGGGTCTCATTTATGGCTGATTTAAAAGGCATATACAGAGCATGCCCAGTCACTTTGTTCCACGTAGAGACCTCAGATACTTAGATAATTTAAATATTCAGGATCAATTTACTAATTGACTTTCCAATTTCCTATTAGGATCAATTGAGAATCTGTTTGGTAAGGGATTTTCCAAAGTCATAGTCACAGGCAACAGTAGAGAAGGTTTGATGGTGTGGGAGTATATGTATGCAGATATTTGTGCCTTGACTATGTGTGTGCAAGTAGGTGCTTACATACATATACACACATACATGTATATTTATTGAAGAATAAAGACTATTACAATTAGTAAAATTGTCTTGATTTTTTAAATTAAGAAAAATAGAATGTTTCATGATTTTTTTTTTTTTTTAAGAAACCCATGTTGAATACCTGCCAAGAATACGGTGTTACCAGGGATTATCACAATTAAAGTACCATGAGTAGTAAAAACTAACCAGGGAGCACAATAGCAGCCCACACATAATAATCAGGACATTCTATTTACAGGATGAAATCATATGTAGATTATTTGCCCCAAATGCAGTTAACAGAATCAGCTAAATTACATAGTATTTGTATATAACTATAGTCATTGGCTGTGGAGTTTATATTTTGGTTCAGCTGCCTCTGAGTGATACAGTTTGAAACAAAATAACTGAACACAATGAGGTTCCATTTCCTAGTTTGCAAAAGGGGAATAATAAAAATGTCCACAATTATAATTTTGGAGAAAAATAGGTCAATGAATTTAAGTCATTTAGCACACTCTTAGAAGGTAAGTGTCAAAAAAATGGCAAGATTTTTAGTTTATCAAAGAGGCTTCATCATCACAGTGGAGTACTTAGTAAACAGGAGGCATTCATTAATGTTTGCTGAGTAAGTGTTACAAAATGGGGCTTCCTCGGGCTATCAAGAGGGTTTATTCTTTTTAATGCCATGAGTCTGGTAACCAACACATACACCAATTGTGTTAGTTGGTGCCATGCCAAGTATGTATTTGTGGTCTCCAGGTTAGCAATGGAGAAATGTTTTGTTCTATAGTGTGGATTTACATGAATACCTAAACTAATAAATTCAGAGAACAGACTTGCTGAAAGTAATCAGAGGACTTCTCACTTTTAACATACTTTAGGAAATTAACCATTCTTTCCTAAGCGTCTCAAAAGTAGTCAAATTGCTTTAATCATCAGACAGCTGGAGAAAGGGGAGCAATGAGTCCCTAGACACCCCCCCACCACAGATTATTAAGTGACTTGACTTCCTCTCTAAACTCATTAACTTACTACTTATTGCTTTATTTTCAAAGCAATTTCTCTTGGAATGTCTCTAAAATAAAGATATCCTCTTGAGTGTGGGGAGGGGTGTATGGGCATGGGTATGGGTGTGGGTATGAGTATGGCATGTGAGTCTATGTATCCTCAGAGGCCAGAAGATGGTGTTGGATGCCCTGGAGATAAACTTGTAGGTAGTCGTGGGCCACCCTACTTATGTGCTAGGAACCAAACTCAGAGACTCCAAGAGAACATCAAATACTCTTAACTTCTGCACCATTTCTTCAGCCCCTTCCTTAGAAAGTCTTCGTGGACAACTCAAGGACTGCCTTCAATGCCTGCCACCTTTGCTTTTCCTTCTATTACTTTCAATGTTTATTTTGTACAAATGGGCCAGTTGACACAGAAATTATACATGCTAGGGAGCCTCTCACTCTGGGGCATGAGGTAAATACATTTATCCTCTGATTACTTAAACATATGCTGATGTTTTCTGCCTTACTAAAAATAGATATTAATATCTCATAATTATTGGTATAGACTATTCTATAATATCATAACAATACATATGAGTTAAAATGTTATATAAAATGTTATTATAAAATATGGCTAACCTTCTGGGTTCAGAATATATGTCTTTTCTCCCAGATATATCTGTGGTAGCACAACCAAGATCACTTGCCAGCTACAGACACGGTGCCCTAATTTAACACATCAGCCATACTTTAATGATTCCCAGACCACTTGTACTTGTGATGAACTGACTCTATGTTTAGAGGTTCCCATAATCCTATTAGGTTCAGTAATTCTCTTGAGTAATGTGCATAATTCAACATAGTGCTGTACTTGGACTCTAGTGTCAGCAGTATGGGAGCCAAAAGAAAGTCTATTCATTCTCCTCCCCACTTAGACAGGCAGTCAAAAGGCACACAACAGGTGTGTGGAGACACTAGATACTCTGAAAGTGGCTGATACTCTGTTTTCAAAGCAGTTAATGTCAACACAGAATTATGGAACACTAGATGGCAATGAGTTGTATCAGGCCCATTGCTTCTACATCTTTGTCCTGAATATAGTTTCAGGGGACCCACAAACAATCTCTATTGCATTTACTTCTGCTGTGTATTAGTACCTACATGCCTCTGAATACTTGGAGAAATTATCAAACTCATCCACTAACTACTAATGAGGTCTGGTTCAGACAACATTCTAAACTAGAAAAGTGTTAGTTTAGTATTCTAAAATACTAAAGTTGTCACTATAATAAGAAAGCTGTCATTCACTTTATGAAGCATGATACTTGACCACAGTGCTCATTCCTCATAGATCCTTGTTGGTTTGGTCTCTATACTCTTGGCTGTACTGAAAACTTCTCTGTGATGTTATCACAATTTCTAAGTTGGAAGATTCTATGTCCACACCTCACACATTAACATCTATCCTCTTTTGCCTCATTTGACAAAAGTAAGCACTCTCTTCATCTGAAGAATTTCTCTTAAGATACTACTCAACATAATTTGAACTTGTTGAAACCAAATGGGAGCCATCTCACCAAAGGGATGGGTGGCCACATCAGCTGCTATATGTCCTGATGGTGAACATTAAAATAGTGACGGGACACAAGAATTAATAAAGCCTGAATTAAGTAGAGTCTGTGTTGACAGTACCTGTTCTTTTCAGAAAAGGAAACAGTTCACCCAGAATGAATTTAGACATTTCTACAGTTCTCTTAATCCAATAGCTACTCTTCTTAGGATTCAATTTTGTGTGTCATCAATGGTGAAATGAAGTATCAAAACTTGTAATCCATGGCACTTTGGATCTTTTGGATATGAATTAACAATTTTGGTTTATTCAGACAAATATTTGTTAGGTTCTTTGCTTGTTAAACTCTTCTTAATTAAGATGGAAATGCAAGCTCACCTGTAACCATAGTAGTCAGGAGTTGGATGCAAGAGGATTAACACATTTTCAAGGGCTTCCTTGGCTACTGAATGAGACTGAGTCTACCTCAATTAAACAAACAAACATGTTTATATTTACATCTTGATATAGTAACATGGAAATATGAGCAGGGCTACCTTTAAAATCTCATTTATTTACTTGAAATGACATAGTATTCTCATAAGTTGTCTAATTGTTTCTAGGGTTTCTTTTTATCATGAAACAAAGAATGCTGCTGCTGCCTGGAAATGCCCATTGTGATGGTTAATCCAAATCATCAACATGGCAGATCTAGAATCACTTGGGAGACAACACTCTGGAGGGCAATGCCTGTGGGGATTATTTTGATTGCATTAAGTGAAGTGTGAAGATCTATCTTGTCAGTCAACAGGACTCCTCCCTAGACAGTGGATGCTGATCGGTACAATGTAGAAACAGCCAAATGAAAGCTTCTTGACTATAGGGTAATGTAATATGACAACCCCCTGCTGCCCTGCTGCCTTGATTTCTGTTCCATGATGGACTGTACCTTAAATACGAACCAGAATAAACCCTTTCTCCCTTAAGTTGTTTCTGGGAGGTTGTTTTTTTTTATCCCAACAATAGAGAAAGAAATTAAGTCACCTAACAGTACTGAAATTTAAAATCAGCTCTGATGTTTTATTTTTTCTCACCTGTGGGTTAATTGCATAAAGAACTTGTCACACATATTTATGCAGCCTACCAAACAGTTGCTGAAAGAACTTCAAGGTGAAAGTATCCTTCCTTGATTTTTGCTTTAGCCTATGGTAAAACTATAATTATAGCTTGAATGGAGAAAGCTGTTGGGGAATATTTTTAGGTGTCATTCATTTAAAAAAAAAAAAGACATCTAAGATGGGTACTAACCATATGATGTCATCCATTTGTTTGTGGAACAAGGGGGTGTCACAATCTGTTGTGGCTCCTTGGTGTTGAGTTATGCTTAGTATACATTTCCTAATGCAAGAAAAGATGAGACCTGGTGTGCATATGTATTAGACAAACCATGATTTATTTCTTTCACTGAGAAACAGCGTACATGGACAGCTATATTTAAATAAATGACACACATGATCCCTGGTGGTCATGGTTCTTTCTTTATTCTAGAACTTGCCAGAACATTTAGCATTACATTTGTAGTAAACTTTAATTGCTTTAGGCTAAGATTCTTTTTTTTTTCCTTAACAATCATTCATTTATCTCATTTGTACTTCCACTTGATTTTATTTAAATTAGAAACAAGATTGTTTTACATGTCAATCCCAGTTCTCTCTACCTCCCCTGCCCCACTACCTATCCATTTCTGCTCCCCAGGGAGAGTCAGGCCTTCCACAGGGGTCTTCAGAGTCTGTCATATCTTTTGGGATAGGGTCTAGGCCCTTCCCTGTCTAGGCTTATGGAATAACCCTCTATGTGAAATGGGATCCCAAAGTCCATACCTATGCTAGGGATAAGTACTGATCTACTACAAGAGGCCCCATATATTTCCGAGGCCTCCTCACTGACACCCACATTCATGGGGTCTGGAAAGTTCCATGCTGGTTTCCCATTGATCAATCTGGGGGCCAAGAGCTCCCCCATGTTTAGGTCAGCTGTTTCTGTGGGTTTCACCAGCCTGGTCTTGACCCCTTTGCTCATCACTCCTCTTTCTCTGCAACTGGATTCCAGTTCAGTTCAGTTTTTAGATGTGGGTATCTGCTTCTACTTCCATCAGCTGCTGGATGAAGGCTCTAGGATGATATATAAGTTAGCTGTCAATCTTGTTATCAGAGGAGGGCATTTAAGGTAGCCTCTCCACTTTTGCTTAGATGGTTAGTTGGTGTCATCCTTGTAGACCTCTGGACATTTCCCTTGTGCCTGATTTCGCTTTAAACCTATACCGGCTCCCTCTTTGACGGTGTCTCTTATTTTGCTCTCCTCTATTCTTCCCCCTATACAGCCTTCTTGCTCCCTTATGTCGTCCTCAGTCCTCCTCTTCTCCCCTCCTCATTCTCCTTGCTCCCTCCCCACTCCTCCCATGCTCCCAATTTGCTCAGCAGATCTTGTCCCTTTCCTCTTCTCTGGGGGACCATGCATGTCTCTTTTAGAGACTTCCTTGTTGCCTAGCTTCTCTGATGGTGTGGATCATAGGCTGGTAATCCTTTCCTCTATGTCTATAATCTATATATGAGTGAGTGCATACCATGTTTGCCTTTTTGTGACTGGGTTACCTCGCTCAGTATGCTCAGAATGGTTTCTTCTAGTTCCATCCATTTGCCTTCGAATTTCAATATTCCATTGTTTTTTGTTTTTTTTTTTTGGGGGGGTGTTTCTATTTGGAGGTTGTCCTGCAACTAGCTCTTATAGATCAGACTGGTCTTGAACTCACCAAGTTCCGCCTACCTCTGCCTCCCGAGTGCTGGGATTGAGCCACCACCACCCATGTACTTCTACTTGTTTAATGATTAAAATTTTTCCCTTATAGTGGTAACTCATTGTTGTGGTTTGAGTCTGTAAAGTCTCCAACAGGTTTATATATCCTACATCTTGAAATACTGGAAATTTTAGTAGGGGCAGCTTGCTTGAAGGTGGTAAGTCAGTGAGTACACATGCCCTTGACAGAGTATCTTTCATTTAGCCATTTTGTATCTTTCTCTTTTTCTTGCCTGTCACAAATAAGCAGTTCTTCCATGCCCACATACCCTTCTGGCTTGATGTTCTGCTTCACCACAGCCAAAACAACAATGCCAGATCCCCATGGACAGAAAACATGAGCCAAGAAAAATCTTCCCTTGTGTGACTTATCACTGTCAGATATGTTATCATGTAAAAAGTATTTAACATGCTTAGTGACTCAATGGATGTGCTAAGTGTTATACTGTATTAGTCTGATAGACATTAAATACTTAATTGCATTGATATCTGTAATTGCATATGTATGCTTGTGTAAGTATGACTATATAGGTATTTACATATGTCTCTCTGTGTAAGAAATAAATTATTGTGGTCTGTTTTCAGTATGAGGTATGTTTGGAATTCATAATTAAAGATAAGTGGAGGTGTGAAGTCTAAGGCATGTGGTCCCTCTATCAACTGCATGGCAGCAGCTGGCCCTGCTTTCTCAGAACTTGGAGAACTGGAAAGTTATCGGAGTCTTCTAAGAGACTGAGATTATGATCAGGGGGCAGTCTCAAGTCCCAAATTATTCACTCAGTAAGGCTTAAGGACCTAAAACAATAAGATGGATAATTTGGAGCGGGGACAAGTACTGACTTATGGAAGATGATGGCAGGGACTTACAGAGATCAGGAGACTTTAAAAACTGCTTTCTTGAGCCAAATTGACACAGTGGCCATTAATGCCTTTTTTCTATGCCTGCATCCCTTTCTGTAGAGTTGTATCTTACAATCTGATTTGTTGCCTGACATTAGCCTCTTGAAAGTATTATTGTCAATATTTGTTTAAATATATCCTTGAGACACATCTAGATATTCTTTACCTCAACCACAGAAGGTGATAGGCACATGCTCACCTCTTGAATCTTTAATACAGAGATAAAAATGGTAATGGAACATGTGGCCAGAATTAGATTTCAGACTCCATGAACTTTAGGGTTTTTTCATGATTCTCATTTCTTTGCCATGGCTATTGAAGTAGGATCTGGGTGAAACAGCCTGCATTTCATAGACAGTGTGCAGGCTTTGTTGGAAAAGCTCTAGCTCTGTGAGCTGAGTTCAGCACACCCTCAAACTGTGTTAATTGGCACCCCTGCAGGTTTTTAAAAGCTTGATATTGCTTCCCAAGGGGCCCACTGCCTTTTTCCTCCACCGAAGGCAAAGTCTACAAAGGGAAGATGTTGTAATGAGACAACAAAAACTACGTAGTATTTCATAGTCAGAAATACCCAGTGATAGTTTAAGAAAAAATCATGTCAGAGTTTAACCTTGAACAGTGTAGTGTGGGGTGTGGGGAAGGGAAAAGGGGCTTGAAATTAAGTGACATTGAAAATTCTAGAATTCTAGGAAATGTGATTTTTTAAATAAAGAAAAATCTACTCAGGGTGAAATTCTTAGGTCTTAAATGAACAACTGTATGAGTTATGATAGTGCTTGACTCTCATATAGCCAGTATGTCTATCAGTAGACCAAAACTTTCCATCAACACTGTTTCCTCCTGTTTTGTCTGTCAATCCCCCCACCCTGTAATAAGGCTGATCACTGGATTTGCATTAGAATAGATTCAACTCAACTCCTCTTGAAATTTTAATAAAGAAAGAATATTAGGCACCTTTCTAATTGCAGCAACAAAAATAATTTATGAAAGCAAGTTAACGAAAGAGGGAAAGGTTTATTTCATCTCACAGATCCAATAGATACTATCCATCATGTAAGGGGCGTCATGGCAGCAGGAGGCATCTATGTATGTGTGTACTCTGCCTGATTTCTCCTTTTTCACCTCAGAACACTAGCTCATGGAATGGTACCACCCATAGTTATAATGTGTCTTCACACTTCAATTAACTTAACCCAGAAAAGCCCTCACAGACACACCTACACATTTGTTTCCATGGTGATTCTAAATCTTGTCAAGCTAGCAACCAAGATTAACCATCACAGGGAGTAAGGACATTATATGCTTTCATGTCTGGGTTTTTCTGCTTACTTTATGCTTTTGAGATTCAACTCTATAGTTTCATGATTAGCAGCTTGTTCTTTCCCATTGTGGAGTATCAATATACCCCAATTTGTTTATACCCATTCCTCAATGATGGACATGCATGAAATTTTCAGGTTTTGTTCCTTGTGAATAAATACATTTCAAACACACTTTTACAAGTCACTTGGTAAACATAATATTTTCTCTTCTTCCTCTTCCTCTTCTTTTTTATCTTTCTCTTCCTCCTTCTTTTCTGTTTCTTCTTCTTCTTCTTCTTCTTCTTCTTCTTCTTCTTCTTCTTCTTCTTCTTCTTCTTCTTCTTCTTCTTCTTGTGTATGTGGGGGTATATGCACATTTGTGTATATACCTATGCATCAACATGTAGAGGCTAGAGGAGGATGTTGAGCTGTTTCCTATCATTGTGCATCATATTTATTACCTTGAGACACTGTCTCTCACTAAACCTTAAGCTGACCAGTGAGATACTGGGATTTTCCTGTCTCTGCATCACTATTGGATATTGGTGTTATAACACACACATGCTTATGCCTGGTTTTTATATCTGGGTCTTTGGAATTCAAACCCAGATTCTCATACTTGCACATTAAACATTCTTACACAATAATCAATCTCCTCAACCCCAGCATATGTTTTGTTTTGCCTTGGCAATCACTTAGGCATAGAAATGCTGGAACTCAGGCAGCTTTATGTTGTACTCTAATAAAATCTTCTAAACTGTTACTAACAATAGTCATATCATCCCCTGAAAGAATTCCAGAGAGATCTCTCTCATAGCTGCTTCAGCTTTTGATATTGTCAGCCTTTTTAATTTTTATCTTTTACATGGCTGTATATTTTTATCTCCTTTGAATTTAACCTGAAACTTTGAACATATATTAATATATATTTTGTTGACATTCTGTTTGTGTTGTGGATGTGTTTCCATTTTCTCTACATGTCTTCAAATTTTATGGACACATCTTAGTTCAGATGAAGTTATGTCTTTGTATTGTTCCTAGTTCACTTGTGGTTATATTAGGTCTCCATTTCCATGGGAAGGTCTGTCATTTTTATTAAGATAGACCAACAGAGGTTTTAAATTTTACTACATTTCTGTCATGTCTTCAACTATTCAAATAAATATTCTTTAGATTGATTTCAAGTTTCTTGACTGAAGTATTTTCATGGCTTTTTGTTTTATCATCCGATGTAAATTTATTATTGGTCTTTCTACAGACAGGTATCTGTACTTCAATTCATCACAGCTAATTCTGAGATAATGGGTAGATCATATGAGAACTTTAAAGAAAAGAATAACTTCATTTAAATCAGCCCTATCCTACAAAATATTGTTGCCATTGGAGCCTGTCCTGGAACTTGCTGTGTAGACAAGTCTGGCCTCAAACTCATAAAGATCTGCCTGCCTCTGCCTCCCAAGAGCTGGGATTAAAGGCATGTGCCACCAACACCAGCATTGCCAACTATTTCTATTCGTATGATACATCTCAAAATACTGAGATTATTTACCCAGCATCCAGTTATATTTTCCAATAATTAACAAAAGTAGTTTTTTTCTCTCTCTTTTATTTGTCATTTTACTTTATGATCCTTTAAACATATAGGAAACTCTGTTGCCAGACAACCATTCTGGACTTAATTTGCCTGATAATTTTTAGTCGTGTACTTTTTTGCACACTATTTGTATTGATTTCCTTCAATACCGTAGGTCTAGAACTCTGGGTAACAACCCATTCTCTAAGAACTGGAACACTGTGTACCCATAAGGTGATACTGGCCATTTGTTGTTGATGAGAAATCTGTGTACCTCAATGTAGTATTTATTAGTTTATAAAGTGCTAGTTTTCTCTGGCTTTCTCAAAGATTGCTTGTGTTTCTTAGGTTTTGATAAGTTTGTGATATACTGATATAGTAGGTGTGCTTTCATTTTTATATATCCTGCTGAGTTTTTTTTATTTTTTATTTTTTGGACTTCCTAGATCTGTAGGTATAGTCGTGTTTTGATGAAGTAAGGATACTGTTTCTCCATGTCTTGTGTGTGTTTGTGTGTGTGTGTGTGTGTGTGTGTGTGTGTGTGTGTGTGTGTGACAGAGAGAAAGAGAGACAGAGACAGAGACAGAGAGACAGAGACAGAGAGACGGAGGGGGGAGGGAGAGAGAGAGACAGAGAATTCTGTTTTCTTTATTCTGGAGATTCCAGTTAGAGACACACTTGATTGACTGTCATAGACTGTCATGCAAGACACTAAGCTTTATTTATTTTCTTTTCTATCTTTTGGTCTCTTCTTTGTAGAAATAAAATCTTTTCATCTGCTGAGGTTCAGTGACTCATTCTTTGAGTCTTTATAATTCTGTTAATCTATTTCAATAATTTTTTTGTCTCATGAAACAACTATTTCATTATTGTTGAATTTCTCTGTGGTTCATATTTGCTTTTCTTTGTTCTTTTGAAGTTCTCCATGCCTTCCCTTATGTAACCATGTTTCTTTTAAGTCTTAATTCTCTCATAGCGCATGCTACACAGACTTTTCTCATTAATTCTAGTGACTGTGATATTGAGAGATAGTCTCTTCCCATTTTCTTTTTCTTGACTACTGATGTTGATTCATACTCATGTTCATTTGTGTATTTATTTTCCTTTTTAAATTTTGTATTCAAAATTCATAATGTTGTTGTTCAGGGACCCTGAAATCTACTTTATTTTTGAAAAGACTATTATCTTTCTAATACACTACATAAAACCCTAGCTCATTAGCTTGAAATGTGGGGACAGTTTTGGATTTGTGTCTAAGTATGATCATTTATTTGTCCCTATGATGTAGTGTTTAAGTATTTGCAAGGGCATTATAATCTGATGTGATTCAAATTTTGAATTGTCTTTTGCTGACAGCATATGAAAATTTCTGCCTTGTTTAGCATCTTTTCTGATATCTAGATATTGCCTTTGCTATATACCAATGAACTTTTCTCCATGCAAAATTGTCTCAAGAGTCAGCATGGGTTTAGATTGCCAAAATGATATTACTCAGGCCTGTGATTCCAAAGACTGTTAGGAAAAATCTTTACTCCATCAGCCCGAGCTCCGATTCCACATGGGAGCCCAGAATAACACACAGAATCTTATATTAGTTTACAATGCTGCTGGCCAATTGACTAGGATTTCTCATCTGCTAGCTCAGTCTTAATTATCAACCATAATCATAAGACTTATCTTATGGAGGACACCAGTGGAAGGCTTCCTGTCTTCCTGGGCTAACATGGCTGCTCCACAGAGAAGAGGGCAGGAGGAAGAGGAAGAGCAAGAAAGCAATTTCCTGCTTATATTCTGAGTCTGCCCTCTATGTCAATTCCTGCCTGGATCACAGACTTCTTTACTACATTTCCCAGAATCCTTCTCAACCCCTAGTCCCACCAATCTAGCTTTCCTATTGGCCAACAGTAATTTTCAACCAATAAAACATATACACAGAAGGAACTCCCCCATCAAATGACCATACATTGCATCTCACTAGTATGATCCTTCCAGACATTTGAGTCTCAGCAGTGACTCTTTGTACAGCTTTCCCTTGTTTAGGACTTTATTCTATAATAGATGTAATATCTATTAACTTTTAATTACAGTGTTGTCTTCTGCTGATCCTCAGCCTTTGTGTGTTTTCCATTTCATTTATTTATTTATTTATTTATTTATTTATTTATTTATTTATGATAGGAGACTGCCATTATAATTATTACCAGGGATGGATACAGGACCCACCAAACTAAGGATGTTATATTCAGTAACTTCAGGCTCCACAGTCATTACATATTGTTATTTGTTGTTATAAGATTTTTAATATAAACACTGCATGGGCCATTGCCTTTGTATTATTTTTCAAGTTCTCTTATCACTTTGCTATGGATTAGCTTGTCTGTCTTGTCTACCCTCTGTAATAGTAATATGATATAATCTTAACTCCCAGTGTAAAAGTGTTTAAAGATGTAGTCTTTAGGGAACAATTATTCTTAGATAAATTCATGGTGATGGAATGAATTCTTCATGAAAAGAGATATCTGAAAAAGTTACCTATCTTCTTCCCTCTTCTCCTGTGTCTCCCATGTAGGGACACACTTGGGAAATAGTCTACTACAAGCAAGGAAGAAGAGGTTCCCTCCTTAGAACCTGAAAAGGCAAACAACTCTGACAAAATAAAAAAAACAAAAACAAAAACAATAAATCCCAGAGTAAACAAATCCACCACACACGGAAAAGAACAAATGAAGAAAGACACTATTATCTCATATTACAGTATTGAAAAACTGTAAAATTTGAAGCACTATAGTTCTGGATATGGTAATAATCAAAAAGAAAGCAGAATGACTAGATATGAACCCACAGAGCAGTAGCCACTGATTTTTTACAGAGGTGCTAAGAACATGCAATGTGGAAAGGATAGCCTTCAAAGAAGGAAGCTGTTAAGATTAATTATAGACATACAGAAAAA
The DNA here is from genome assembly GCF_003668045.3 of Cricetulus griseus. Lineage (NCBI taxonomy): Eukaryota > Metazoa > Chordata > Mammalia > Rodentia > Cricetidae > Cricetulus > Cricetulus griseus. Next base: position 33,785,728 of record NC_048601.1, on the reverse strand, counting down.
TGAAAGTAGACACCCCCATCTCCCACCAGTTAAGAAGATTAAAACAAAATGAAACAAAGACTTGAAAAGCAGGTACAAAATCAACAAAAGAAAGCCTAGGTTTAATGCATAGGACTTTAGAGTGGACATGCATTTTCAGTAGATGATCTCCAAAGTACAGGAAATAATGCAAATAAATAAATAAATAAAGTATCAATTTAAAAGACTTCTGTAGAAGAAAGGGCATGACAACAAATTGAAAGGACAACTTACAGGGTGGTGTAAAAACTTGTTAACAGCTCAGTCCACAAGAAGTTTACAATCCAGAGCATACAAAGGACTCTGACAGTTCAATTAAAAGCAGCAAACAATCGAAGGAAAAACCAATGCCAGCATTCTTGTTAAAAGGGGGCAATAACTCCAAATAGAAGACAACAGACATTACCATCAGGTATGCACAAAGATGTTGAACATAATTCGTCACCAGGGAAATAAATGCCTTCTATTCACTCACAATATTGGTGCAATTTGCTTTGTTTTTCAAATATTCCAATTTGAAACCATTTGTGTATTTGCTGTTATTTTTTATTATTCAAGTTTTAAAACAGTTCCACATTAAAAAATTATAAAGTTCAAGCACTTGGGAGACAAAGGCAAACAGATACCTATGAGTTCTACATGAGCCTAGTCTACAGTGTGAGTTCTAGGACAGTCAGGGCTACACCAAGAAATCCTGTCTCAAACAAACAAATAAGACAAAACAAAGAAAAAATGAAGTCCTCAAAAACTCAGTTTGAAAAATATATGTTGACTTAATGTTATACATCCAAATAATTCCAATTCAACCTGCTTTTCTATTTATCCAGTTGTATAACTAATATTTATAGAGTGTAAATCATTTAAGTAGCTAAAATGTGTCATTTTATATCTCTCCTATAAATATAAATGAAAATTTCTTTAAAAGTTAAATTGGAGGTCTAGCATTTCTAATGAGGCACATTTTTTCATTTTCTAGAATTTGATGGGACACGTTTCCTTTTGTATTGATCCTAATTATATTCCAATTCTTTTTTTTTTCGTCAAATTCCTGAGTTTTCAAACTTCTTGGACATTACTATGTTAGGCAGCTATCACAAAAAGTGAATGATAATTTTTGAGAAAACAAAGCTGTGAATGAATGGGGTGCCCATGCACTAGGAAAATGGGGCAGCAATCAGCACATGAATAAGTACCACAGCTGAGCTGGAACAAATACGGAAGATACAGCTGAAGTATGGCTACAATTGGACTGATTTGGCATTAGGTCCATTTTTGTAATGGCATTTGGATCACATTTCATTTCTTCTGGTAACCCGCTTCCACCTGCACCTGTCATCCCTGTTGCAGACTCCTGACAAACTCTTTGTGAAGTGAACTTGTCATAGTGATCTGAGTGAAAGCAAGCAGATGGCTTCTACAAGGGACCAGACTTTGTGTGTGACATTGGGGGGTACAACCTACCTGTTGTTGCATCCCCAAGATAACACCCAGCAAATGAGAAGACAAACTTAAGCCATTCTAGAATCAACTGGATATGAATGTAACTCAACAGCAGGTGGGATAGTAGTGGTAGTGAGCCAAGCAAGCCACTATGAAGGCACCGAGTTCAAGAATTTAGCACATAGAAGCTCCTTGTGTCAGTGATGCAAGGACTGAGACAAGATCACCACTTTTGAATCTGGAAAATAAAAGGGCAGACTCATACCACAGAGAATTTGTTTTTTCTTCAACACAGCTAATTATTGCTGAACACACATGAGAACAGAGATGCTCTTGGGTAGTGAGCAAACAGGAGAGGACAAAGTGGGCCAAAAGTTTCCAATTTACTCCTGAAGAACACAGTTGGAGATATTTGATGAATACTTATGCATAGTCATTCTACAGAAATGACTAGGCAACTTTTCTGAGGTAAACTTGCCCCATGAATCTTATCATGGGGACTTCTCAAGACAGCCAACTTGAAGTTTACATTGTGCCTTTCTCATATTTGGAGTAATATTCCAAAAATGTGTTCCCACTAGGGCACTACCACCACCTGAGTCCAACCCAGGTAAAACCAGCAAAGTTCACAAGCAAATATTATGTAATACTCTGCAATCAATGTTCCAAAAGACCCTTGTGGCTTAAAACCAGATGCCCAAACATTAGTTGTGTGTGGAGTTTTGTTCATAAAGTATTCTCAAGGGTCTAGCCTTAGGTTGGTGAGATGGTTCACTGGGTAAAGGCATTTTCTTCCAAACCTGAGACCTGAATTCAATTCCTAGAACCCACATGTTAGAGGAGAGAACTGACTCTTACAAGTTTTCCCCTGACCACATATACACATATGCATGCATATACACAAATAAAATAAAGTAACTTTTAATTATTACAAAGGAAATTAGCATCCATTTAATAAATCTTAGGGAAGAGCAGGCTAGCACTTTTTCTATTCTGTAAAAATGTCTGACAAATAACAACTGAGAGATAAAAGAAATTATATTTCTCACCTAGGAGCAAATTGCCCATTTGCTAGGCTCATTCCAGTTTTGGAATACTCTCTTAAATATGATTTCAGAGAACTGGAATAAAAGATGAGTAAGGGGACAAGGCTGGTGTTCATGTGTCTGAGATATTGGTGAGTGACAACAAGGTGTGAGGGGGCATGGCAGCTTGAGTGTGTGTGAAAAATTAAACAATAGTGTGTATGGGACAGCCCCTGTCTAATTAGCATCCATGGCAGCAAGCTATAGCATTACTTGGCTGACTCATTTGTAAGGAGAAATCATGTTTGTGCTACGATCAGAGCCAGATAAACTTTATCAGTAACTGTTGCTTCAGAGTGCTCATCACACCCAGGATTCTTCCTATGTCAGAATCAAAACTACAATGGAGGGGAACTGTGTTAGGGTCTGATAAAATGAAAAAAATTGATGTATTTAGGTGGCTGGGGTCAATATTGTAATCTGGAAATATGTGCAGCAAGACTTTTAGATAATTATAAGTCTTTGTCACATTGTATTGGCTCTGATGATGTATGTCTAGAGTTATTTCTCATTGCTGTAGCAAAATTCATGAGACAGAATGATGCATAGAAAAGAGTTTGTTTAGCTCTTTGGAAATGTATGTATGGAGCTGGCAGGTACTTGTAACTAATAAGGGCCTCATATATGGTTGCAGCATGGTAAGAGAGTACAAGTGAGCCTTTTGTAGCAAGTCACTACTCCTTTGATGAGAGCCTATTAATTCATGGACCCATTTATCTGGGCACAAATTGACTCATCTGAGCTTGTCATGAAGACAAAGACCTTACAATCCAGTTTCCATTTAAAAATCCCATTTTTCTGCACATATCAATACCCCATCATGGAAATTAACTTTTAACCTGAATCTTGGTGAATACATTCAAGCCTTAGCAAGACCATTTGCTTCTGGTAAGATAGATAGCACCTTGGACTCAACCATTTCTAATACATTTTTTCTTTGTTTCTTGTCCCCTTGAAATATTGTTTGTTTGCCTTTCTACATTTGTTTCAGTGACCTCTCCTCATGACCAAAATTATTAGTACAGTCATTCCCCATCCACAGTGCCAGCTCCTTTGATTTCCTCCAGGATACCAGAATGGAGGCTGCTGGGTTCTGACACACTCCTGGTAGCTAAATATCCTCCTGATTCAACCCCTTTCTTCATAAACAAAAGCTTCACATGTGAAGGCACCGCCAAAGTCATTTCAATAGAATGAGGCTGCTGTCACCTTAGTTACCTGTCTTCAGTCCAGTCAAAGTTCCTCAGGGTCCTTCAGGCTGTTAAGGTTCTGTATGTTAGGACTCACACCCAGATTTTCCTCAAAGAATCCATGCCCTTGGAAACTCCTGGTACATTTTCTTCTAGAACCATGTCCAGTTTTCATTTTGAAATTACTCTGAGAGACCAGTAAATAAAAAAAAAACCTGAACAGACAGCACACTTGGAATATGTCTATGACAATATCTGATTAGTAGTCATTGTGATGGAATGTGGATCACTCTTCCTGCTCTTCCTGACTTTGCCTTTTTCTGAGCAACAGTTTGGTGCAACTAGTCTAATTAGGAGAACTCAGCACAAATGTAAAGAAGGGAACACATTGAAATTTGATTAGTTAGAAAAAATCCCCCAAAACAGAAGGTGGAAATTATTCTTTGTTTTAGCTTTGTTTAGCTTACATTTCTTTAATCTTGCCACAAAGCTGATTATATCTTTTTGCCAAGTTCAAGGCCAAGCCTAAGAAATGCATTGCACTCTACCACTCTACAGAGCCACTGCTTCTAATCTAGGATTATGTTCTTTCTCAACTGTTCTAATACCTAGATAGTTTGCTATTTACTTTGCTCTGAGTGATGGAAGAACTGCAGAGGAGAATATCAATGTCAGTAAACTACTGCCTAGGAACCATCCAAGTTGGACTCTTGAAATTTCATTCGCTAATGAATTTGTATTGCTGCATAGAAATGATAAGAAGTGAACTACCAATGCCCTCACTAGTGAAAGGAAAATTTTAGCTATAGGTTTATTTTTGTCATAGTTTTAAATTGCATGCAGATGGTGCCAACTTGGAGACAGGCAGTATCATGACAAGAAATTATAACAATTTTTTCAATCCTGCTCACTGCTGTGCAGAGCTTATCTATAATTCCATTAGAAGCACAACCTTCTCATCTAGAATTTATTCTATTTTTTCAATTTTTTATCTTACATTTCTAAATTAAGTCTATTTATCTGTCCTTGAATTACATGATCAAACATCAAAGCTAAGCATTTTTACCTGCAGAAGTATTTCTGTCTCTCTAACTCTAAATAGAAATATTTTCAAAAATTATTGTATAGGATATGTTTTCCCCTTCAGAAGCTAAATCTTTTTAAATTAGTCTTTATTTAAATTAAAACAATTTTATTTTACATACTAACCTCAGTTCCCTCTCCATCCCACCCTCCCATTCTCTCCACCAACCACTCATCCAACTCCCCATGCACTCTTCAGGGAAGGTGAGGCCTCCCAAGCGGGATCATCAAACTCTGTCACATCATTTGTGGCAGGACCTAGGCCGTCCCCTGTTTGTCTAGGCTGAGAGAGTTTCGCTCCATAAAGCCCATTCATGTACTAGGATAGATACTGGTTCCACTGTCAGGAGCCCTATAAACTGCCCCAACCCCTAACTGACACCTAGGTTCAGGGGATCTGATTCAGTCTTATGCTGGTTCCTCAGCTATCAGTCTGGCATCCATGAGTACCCATTTGCTCTGGTCAGCTATTTCAGTGGGTTTCACCAGCATGGTCTTGACCCATTTGCTCGTCACACCTCCCACTCTATAGGAATTTGGCCCAATGCAGAAGGTAAATCTTATTATTTATTTTAATCACTGAAGCCATAGAACTTCATTCTATTGACTAGAAAATCATCAATAGGTAACTAATTTAACATACTACCTAAATCTCCTACAGTTTTTGATTATTGTAAAAAGTTTTAAAATACTATAATGCCAACTATTTAGCTAACATCTTACTTGTGTATATTGATACATCATTCATTATAGGAATTTATTATGTAAAATAAAATACTAGTTTACATAAGTAAGTAAGAACTATGTCAAAGGTCTCATAAAATGTACTTAATAACATTATCTTAATAATCTTAGGTTAAATAAAACAATTAAGTTCTTGCTAGAAAGGCTCTTTCAATATGACATACTGAAGACCTCATATGGAAGGCCTCACCCCCCCCCGGGGGGGTGGGGGAGCAGAAAGGGTATGGGATAGGTAGGGTGTTAGTTGGGGGTGGGCAGGGGAGGAGGCGAGGGAGAGGGAACTGGGATTGACATGTAAAACAATCTTGTTTCTAATTCAAATAAAAAATGGAGAAGAAAAAGAGACCAAAATCAAATTAAAGACTATAAAACAAGAAAGGCCCTTTAATAGCAAGAAACATTTTGAGGTTAATCTACATTCACAAAATATTAATAGATTCCCTTGCAGTAGGTCATATATTTAGTTAGCAATGTCAGAATAAATAAAGCATATAGAAACATTTCATGAACAGTTTTGAAGAGGAGAATCAGTTTACAACCAAATCTACACAAGTGTAAGCAGGTCAGTACAAGTGAAGCTATGTATCCAATGAACAGCAGTCCAGGAAAGGGTTTTCCTTGATACGATGCCTGGGGTTGCTATTGAAATTCAAATACTGAACCAGGAGAAGCAGAGAGAGGAATACCTGGAGAAGTAAAGAACAATGGGTTTACTCCAGGGAACTATTGTTTTTTAAGACAAAGAGAAGCATGAGATCAGCAAGGTATGAATTTTCCATGGAGAGTTATGGGTGGGGGTGTTTGGGAAGTATGGTGGAAGTTGCCTTAAGCAGGGTTGCTCTAACACCCATGATCGAATACTGGATTATGCTAAGGATAAGCTACAGAGACAGAGTGTGGGGCAGAGTGTTCATATGGACTGACATACCTTTGAATTAGTTACTCTGAGACATTTGCTTATAAACAGCATTGAAAAATAGGCAAGACTGAAGGCCACAACTGGTGGCCATGCATGACATTTTGAGGACTAGGCAAGTAGCTAAAGGAGGACTTTCATATAGAGTAGCATTTTTTGAGAAAAAATATCAGCAATATGTGGGATTAAAGTAAAGATAGGTGGGGAGATGTGGAAAGGGGGTAAAAACCCACTTTCAATATGAGTGGCTCTGCTTCTAACTGACAGTAACTAACTCTATCCTTGATTGACACATAGCATAACTTGTTGGATGGCTTTCATTTAATTTCAATGATATTTTACTTCAGAACAATTAAAGGCCTTTTTGTTGTCTGTTTAACAGAATTATAGAGTATGTGTGGTAACACACAGATTTAATCATGGCTACATAATTGTCTTTAATTAGGGCAAAGTATTCAACAATAAATTTATTTGCATACAGCTCATATTATGTCTACCAAAGTGAGCGTAGCTATGTCACTACATCTTGACCCAAGATATAGAATATATTTCCTACCCCATCCTGAAGAAGCAAACCCACTCTGATTCTTTTTAAAGTTAAGTCAAAGAACAACTTTCTGTAAAAATTATATTCCCCAGGCTGCCCAGCATTTTTGGCAAGAACTAAAAATTGATGAAACAGAAATGTAAGTTGGCAGCAGCACAAAGGCAGGAGATTTATTGACACTGTTAATACAGCATGTGGCAAAGATCATATCTCAAAGAAAGCAAGGGTCATGCAGTTAGCGCATGAAGGAAAAGCAGAGTAGACCCAACTTGCCATTTTTATGAAAGAAGGTTTGTTTCTTATTAAGAACTTAAAGCAGAGATTCTAGCTGTCACTATTTACAATTTTTATACCTATTCCCCCCCCCATCTTATTGAGGTGAATGCCAAGGTACAGCCACAATCGCCTATGATTGACAGCCCTTGTTTTATACAGTCTTTGCCCCTTCAAGTTTGAACTTTTGCATTTGGCCTTGGCCATGATGGCCCTCACTTCAGTTTTGTATATGGTGAATGTGACACATACTGGTGTTACATGCTATGCAGTGCCACCAAAGGCAAGAGGCATTGTCCTCTCCCTCTGAGTCAAGAAAGATATTTCAGAGTTATATTTTAGCTGTGTCTAGTTCCATGGACTGTAGAGCTATTGATAGCATGACAAACAATAGGGATACTGATTCTTGCTGACTTCTAGTGACCTTGGACTCTACATGACAAGAAAGAGTATTAACGTCATTCCGATACGAGGAATAAAATATAAGCAGTTGAAAAAATTAGCTTGGATGAACATTCTACAGACAATAGTGAAACACAAACAGTAAAATTTCTGAGGGAGGGGATTGCAGGGAAGAGATGAATGCAAAATCTGATTAAATTTTAGTCATTGCATTTCTTCAACCTTTTACCCATACTTACTTAGAGTGTCATTGGAATGTTTCTTTAAGTAAATATGAAAACAATTCAAGCCAAAATGATAACAGCTTGTCATAGCTTCACTACAATGCCTTTTATTTCTAAGCACATACTTTAAATCTTCAGTAGTTTTACAGAAATATTGAGCAGAAGAAGTTGTTCTTATACTTATTGTCCACACGTATACAGTGTCCTTTATCACAAAGTCTCATGTCAAAGAGATACATTTCTCACAGTGGATGAACCTGCATAGTCAGGTTACTTGAAGTCTATTTTATCATTTCTCTCGGGATTGCATAGCCTTTGAATCTGGGTAACTTTTTATTTGTGATATTTTTAGATTATCATGTTATTGTTGTATTTGATTATATGGGAATAGTGGTGCATATTATAGTAGGTTGTGTCAGAAATAATGAAACTAAATATCCTATGGCTACAGTCTCAACTACTGATATGCCGTTGGAATTCTGGGCTATCTTTCCACCATGTGTTAGCCTGTGAAAACACCTAAAGAGATAAACAGTAATCTATGTCTGTGTACTTGTTACACATTGAATATCCTGACAAATTATTTGCTTGTATCATATTAAGGCTGGAGTTGCTTTAGTCTATAAGATTTTATTTTTGATTATGTGCATACATGTGTGTCTATGTGAGCATCTGAGTACAAGTGTGGAATTTTCTGCAGAGACAGACAAGTGTGTTGGATCCCTTGGATAGGAAGGTGAGTGTGGACAATCAGGACCTGGGTTCCCTATCAGAGTACTGTGTGCACATAACTTCTGAGCTCAAGCACCTAATGCTAACATTTCTGTAAATTAAATTATCATAGTTTTGTACAGTAAGTCATGTCATAAAATCCAGTGACAGAGTTGGGTTTCAAATGCATGTCTCAGTTCCTGAGCAGCATATTGCCATTTATGTAAGATCATAGGTAGCAAACATATCTTTTTTTATGTGAACCTCATGGGAAACATAAATATCCAGCTTAATGAAAAGAAAATTTTGAAAACTTTCAGAAGCTCATTGACAACCTGTTTGGATTCTGTAGAATAGATGTGAATAAGACACCCTAAGTAGAGATGATTCTCTGCAGGTTGACCCTTTGATATCCCAATCACCAGTGAGATGATCAAAGCGATACTAGTCAGTCTGAAAAATATTCTGTCTTCACACACTTCAAAGCTGACTTTGTTAATGGAGATAAATAAGTACACAGTACATGACCTAAACCTACTCTTTAGCTGTGGTTTACATGTTTGTATCTAGTGATCCCTGATAAAATTAGGAGTTGTGTTACAAAACCCACAGGAATAAGCCTATAAATACATTTACTAAGGATTTGATGTTCACATTCAGGAAACACTGTCTCTTTGGCTGAGCCTGTTGAGTATTTGCAGAGTATCTACTGAGCCTATAAGCAGCCACACGTTTGATTCCAAGCAGAAAGAGAGAGGAAGATAGAGAACGGGGAGATGGGGAATACAGGATACTCCCACAAAGAGATTTCTACTTCTTATCTCCAAGGTCATAAGCTGATCATACTAATTAATGGAATGACTGAATATAAATATAAAAGATCTATTGTTAAAGAGCCCACTGCTTCACCTGGTTCAGTTGGAATCTACATAGATTATATATTTCTTGGCAATATTTAAATCATTCATTTTGAAAGTATTGGGTGTGCTACTAATTAATACTAATTTTGATTACAAAATGGTAAGTCTGTTGGTAAAGTAATAATCAGGCCTGGGCAAAATTCTGCATCTCAAGGTCATTTTCATTCATTGCTGCTCCATTCAAATGTGATCCTGGTTATCATATGCCTTATTTTGTTCTTTCTTGACTCTAGCATGCTGTCTGCCTTAGTTTATACATAAGTAACTGTGTTGAGGATCAGATGGTGAAAATGCCCCATTTGGTGAGTGCTTACGGTTATGTTAAGGATAGAGATGACGTGCATTTATCATCTTTATTATTTTGTGATTAGTTCTTATCACTCTGTCTTCCAGACATACATTCATAGAAACACTATCCCAGTTGTGTAAGATCTCATACTTAGCTTCCTGTCTCCTGATGTTTTGTATCTTACCTATGAGTCTACAGAGTAGAGATCTCAGCCACAATATTATACTTTAGAATATCAGTTAGTCAAATAGTGTTTGTGGGCAGCTTCTACCTCTTGCTAGATTTCTGTGTGCAGCTACAATTTCTACATCTTTATCAGTAGTTTTATAACTAGTGCAACATATTTACCAAAGTCATGTAAGTAAAATGTAAAAAAATAAACCAGAATCCTAACAACCACATCAGCATCTAAAATGTCCTTAGTGCTGAAGACCTGCTACATTCTCTCTAATGTCCCTCTACTCAGACCAAGAACTTCTGCCCTTGTGCCTATAGTGAGCTTACATATGAATGCTAGAAATTTTACAAGAGCATTTTATTTCCATGATCTGTGAACACAAGTATGCCTATATGTTAAAGGAATGGCTAATTCATAAAAAAATTAATCTTTTCTACAGACTGATACAGACAGTAATGGGATGAGAAATTGAAACAATGTCTTTTGACATCATCTAAAGAAATGATGCCCACTATGGTGACTCATGGAAAGAACCCAAATAAAAGTATAAAATGTTTTATTCCAGGTTAACTTTTGATGATCCTGAAAATGGAAGGTAGAGTTAAAGATATTATGGATTAATAAAAGTGTATGAATCTAAGAAATGAAGTGAATCTTTATCTTCCTACACCAGGTTAGCTCTCACAAATTAATAATTGGACATTTTTTTCATTTAGGCACAAATAGAAGACTATAATTTTCTTTAAGCCTGGTGTTACAAATGTCTCATTATGTATCCTCCAAGTACTTTGATTCTTCCAGGAGACTATTATGTAAGGCTTTCGGCACTAAATCTGTTGTATTGGTGACTCTCCTGGATTCATGACCAGGAAGTTCCAAGAAAGAATGCCTATTGCATTTGATTAAGGGACTCCAAAACAATTCTAGATAAATATGTGAACATTGTTAAAATACACTCTCCCTTTTAAAACCAGAAGGTGTTTCCTTGGTGACTACAAGGGCAATTATGTGATAGGCTACTTCTCTTTATGAGTTACCAGCTTTAATATAAGTTGAGAACCAGGAATGACAAAAATAATTGAGATACAGGCAACAGTGGAAGCACTGACAGAGAGACTATCATGGCTACCTGAGTTGTATGTGACAACTGCATGAATCACAACCTTCCTTCCTGTCTTATGCAGATGAGAAAACCGAGGCTCAGTGTGAATGATGTTGAAAATGGAAAAGCCTGCAGGCATAGTTCTTGAGAAAAAAAATTCTAATCCATACCTTCTATATTCATTCATGCCCCTATTTTAAAGGTGCACTGTCATTGTATTCTTAAAGAAGCAATATTGATATTTATATTCCTATTACAAAAAAGACAGTGGCTTCGGGAGTAAATAGAAAAGAAATTACTTGGACCAATACCAAGGAAAAATAATTCCCTCAGTTATTGTACATAGTAAATTTTGGTCATTGGAGATAATATCTAAGTCTTCTTATTCAGAGGATTCTCTATTTCATTTCTTTGCAAAAAAAAAAAAAAAGAGTCAGAGTTTGTTTTGCTATGAAATAACTTCACCACCAAAATGTAATATTCCAGTATTAGTAGCTTTTGATAATGGAATCAGTTACAAGCCAAGTTCTCGCTTACTGTCAAATTTTTGGTTGCTATGAGAATAGATCATGTCTTCTATCCATTAGTATTTGGTTAATTAATGCACAGAATAACTAGGGTTTCAATACAAATTGCATTAAAAAAATCACAGCTTGGACCCAGGCAATTAAGGAGTTTGCTGCTATGTTGAACCTCATGATGGAACCGGAAAGAAACTGAAGAACATGGGGACTGACCACTGATAGCGCCACCTGCAGGGGAACCTGCCTAGCTCAGGAGCAACAGAGAGCAGGAAATCCTGTACTTTCAGGGTTGAGGAGAAAGGTCCTGGCAGCAGTGTGGGGAGGAGAACTAAAGCACTCAGCTTGCTGTTAAGCTGGGCAAGGCATTGGAGGTTCCAACATCCTGATACTCAGAGCATATGAAGGTGGGTGCATTTCCTTAGCTTCCTTTCCCTTCGATTTCATACAAGTCCCTGAAAATAGGAAACGACAATGCAGGTCTTGCCTCTATAAACCCTTGGGCTCCATAAAGCTCTCAAGACTTTGACCTTCTGTCCCTTACCTGCAACTGTGTAGTAACCCACTCATAACCTTGATGCTGTGGGGAACTCAAGAGAACTTCCCTTCCTTTCCAATTGCTTCATCTGGAAATTGACTTTTGATTCTGTCATTGGGTGGGTTAAGCTGTCCTATAACCCTGTCATCCTCTGAGGTATTGGAAGACTTAAAAGTGAGCCCAGAACTTTCCACCAAATACCCACAGGGGCACTTACTCCATCAATTCTTCAATCACCCCTGTGACAAAGACAAAACAATGTTATAGATCAGCTAAAACCCCTAGTTTAGAAGTGAGAATTTTGTAGTCCAGCTGTATGAGAAGCTGGGAGTATTCTTAGGGTGGGCTTTAGGGTTGTTGTTGTTCAAGGCATCATTAGCTAATGGCTAGTATGGTTATTAAACTATTGAGAAAAGTTTCTCAAATATCAGGTCCATTCCACTGAAGTCCTTGCATATAAATCTTTTGCTTTATTTTCCTACACTAAACTAAAGCTCCAGATTTTCCCCCTTTTGTTTTATTTTTCTTTTATCTAAAGACATGAAAGACACTTTTACTTTCATCTTGAGTCATGTCCTCAGGTGGAGAGTGTTGTAAAAGTCATTTATGAGCATAATAGATAAAACCTCATCATTATCACTAGGATTATGAAGTTTTAAAGGAAAAGAAAGTCAGGGTGGAGTGTGTAAGGAGATGTCACAGTCACTAAGGTACTTGTTTCAAAAGCCCATGGACCCAAGTTTGGCCCTCATAGGACACATAAAAAAGCCAGGTGCAGATGTTACAATAAATCTTTCTGCCAAAAGCTGCCTGAGCCCCACCGCCACTGTGTGCTTTACGCCAGCTGCCTGCCCGAGTTAGGCCCAAATGAATACACAGAAACTTGTATTAGGTTCAATGCTGCTTGGCCAATGACTAGGATTCTCATCTGTTAGTTCAGTCTTAACGAACATAAACCTATATATTTTATAAGACTTATCTTATCGGACGCCTTATTGGTGTCCCTCCGTGTTGGTGGATCACATCGTGCAGCTGGAATAGGAGCGGAGAGGAAAAGAGAGCCCTTCTTGTTTCTCCTTCGCTTAAATATGAGTCTCCTTCCTATGTCACTTCCTACCTGGATCAGCATTTCTCTACTACATTTCCCAGAATCGTCTTTGACTCCTAGTCCCGTCTACTTATTGTCTCATTGGCCAAACAGTATTTTATTTAACAATCAATAAGATAAACATACACAGTACATTCCCCATCATATGTATAATTCTATTTTTGGGAAGACAGACACACATGACCAACCAACATGGCCTACTCCAAGAGCTCTGGGGCAGTAGGAGACCTTATCTCATAAAACAAGGTGGGTGGCTATGAGGAACAGTAAATAAAGTTTTCCTCTGGATTCTATCCATATACATGAATGTGTAGCCACATGTAGACACAGCACACATATACACTCTATATGCTCAAAATTGAAAACAGTATTGGAAGAGAAATTATTTTCTTTAAGCAAAATTATCCAGAAAAAAAATGTATAAAGAACACTATTATATTATTCAACAATTTGAGTTTAGTAAGGAAATTTAATCTGGTGCATTCATTAGCTTCCTCCTCACAAAATATTACAGCAAAAAGAAGGTTGTTATGATATAACATGAAACAGCATTATATATAATTAATTTGGGTAGTGGACTAATCCCATGCACTGATTTTAATTTCTGAAAACCTAGAGGGATTCATTTTTAAACCAGATCCTCTTTCTTATGGGTGATAAAATCACCACTCTCCATAAATTTTCCAGAGATAGTTTTTTTCTTTTCATGACTCAAAATATGGACAAAAAAATCTAAATGAGTTTGTTTTCTTAAAGTTGGAAGACCAGGGGCATCTCTTTCTCCTCAAGTCTCTTTTCATTCCCATATCATTCTAGTTAAAATTGCTTTATATAAATGGAAAATGTGGTGCTTAACTAAAAACTAGTCTCCATTTCTATCTTTTACCTAGATATGTAGTCTAGCAACAGTTTTCCAAAGGTAATGTCATTTTATAAAATCAGCTACTATCTTAGAGTTTCTAATGCTGTGAAGAGACATCATGACCACAGCAACTTTTATAAAAGAAAGCATTTAATTGGAGTGGCTAGCTTTCAGTTTCAGAAGTGTAGTTCATTATCATTCTAGTGGGTCATGGCAGCATGCAGGCAGACCAGGAGCTGAGAGTGAAGAAGAGGCTAGATCTTCATCCACAGGCAACAGGGAATTGATAAAATGGGCATATCTTGAACAGAGGGGACCTCAAATTCTACCCCTGCAGTAGCACACTTCCTCCAACAAGACCACATGTATTGCAGCAAAGCCACACCCCTTAATAGTACCACTCCCAATGATCTTATCAGTGCCAATTACACTCAAACTACAACAGCTACATTTGCCCCTTTTATTAATTTTTATACCTTGTAATCTGAATTTAGAAATTGTGGGACCAGTCCCATGATTCTGGTATGCCAAGATCATGCTTCCTTTTGAATAATATCCACTTTGTCCTTACATTTGTCCAATATTGCTTTTGTGTGTTATAGATACACATTCTCATGAGGTAGGATTTGACTCACAATTGATTTTATTGCCCTTGAGTTTTTTAAAGAAGAACACTTGAAAAGAAAATTACTTGATGATCTTTCTGATGTTTTGTTGAAGCTGTATATTTGCTAGGTTTCTTTAAATGGCTTGGCCTGGTGGTTGCAGTCTACATCTTGAGATTTCATATAAAGGATTACACTGGCAATCCATTCACCTTGGAAAGCCTTCCAGGGTAGTGATACCTGTATGTAAAATAGGGAAGTGCTTAAATGTATATACCACAGACAGCACTGTCAGTAGATAGCCCAGATATAAAATGAGAATTTTTGAATGGGTTACTTAAATGCATTCTAAAATCTGGTAATCAGAGGCTGGGTACTTGCTGTAGCTGTCATTCATGCCTCAGCAAATGCTGTGTTTTAAAGGTTTAACCTAATTGTTTCTCTGAACTTCCCCCTCTGTCCTGGTAAGAATTTGGAGTTGATGCCTCATGAAAACTAAGTTTTCCAAATGTTTAAAGATTTACTTTAAAAAATTTGCATGTA
This sequence comes from Cricetulus griseus, assembly GCF_003668045.3. Lineage (NCBI taxonomy): Eukaryota > Metazoa > Chordata > Mammalia > Rodentia > Cricetidae > Cricetulus > Cricetulus griseus. Next base: position 33,770,429 of record NC_048601.1, on the reverse strand, counting down.
TGTCTGTTTTGCATAAATATATATGTATATGTATCCCATGCATACGCTACTGTCAGTGGCCATAAGAAGGCATCAGATGTCCCTGGACCTGGAGGTATAGGTGGTTGTGAGCCACCATGTGGGTGCTGAGATTGAAACCCAGTCATCCTCAAGAGCAGCAAGTGCTATGACTACTGATTAATAATCCAACTCCAGTTTTCTTATTTTGTATATGGACTCACATTAGACTTATTCAAAGTCTATCAAAATCAGGTCAGTGCCTTAGGAGAGCACATTCAAAGGTGACAGGTGCTTCAGATTGCCATAGCTCCTTTCCTCCTGTGCTCAATCCCTGTTTACATGGTCTTCGTGTACTTTAATTTAATATAACTTCTTCTTGTAAGGATTTCCTTAAGTTGCCATGATGATGACTTTTCTCCCCCACAGTCTGACAATTGCCTCTCAAGAGACAAATTGATAAAATAAACAAGTACAAAAGTTCCCTGATAATATTAAAAAACAACCTGAATACCTAAGAGATACTGAGCCTCAGAGAGAAAGAGGTTACCATTAGTGGTATAAAAAGTTGGTTCACATGGGAATTGGAATATGTGTATCAGAAAGTCCAAAACAAAAAGACAGCTCTATGAATAAAATATGGAAAATGTGAGGTTTTGTAAAGGACTAAAATCCCTTATATGCAAAATCTCAAGCCTCTAGATCCACACTTGCACTTATGGAAAAATCTTATTTGCATAATATTTTAGGAAGTTAGAAGACTAAAAGATGTAGGGTGCCCATTTTCTATAAAAATTATAACAATATCAATTTTAGTGTTTCCTAGAAAATTAAACACTTCAATGTTCTTGCAGAGGTAGTGAATAGCCTGAGGTAACACTTTCTTTCTGGAAATTAATAGTGTTGTGAACATGATGAGATCTACGTAATAATTAAATCATTGAACAACTGAAATGAGATTATGCCAACGTTCTCCTGCATACATTTTCATATATTCTAAAAATATATGTTCAACATTAAATATGCAATGTTTTTTGAACATGTGTGGACAAAAGACTATTTTGCATTTCTAAAATGCTGCTGAAATCCCAAATCATAACCTCCTTATCAGAAGTATTCAATATGCAACTATATAATAGTATTAATATTCTCCATATAGGTGGCTAGTCATGTCAGAATAAAATTGTGTACATAAACTCCAAGAAAGTAGTATTTACTGGCACTGTTCAAATTGAAAAAAAAAAAAAGGAAATCTTAAATTGTCAGCAAGCCATGTCAGTGTCATAGTTGACATACTTTCCACTCTGCTGCCATTAGCATCCTGAATTACTCAAGTGATAACAGGCTCATTACCTGTCATTAGTATGACTTTGACCCACTTCTTCTCTTCCAAACTCATAGATTAAGCCCTTTGTCCCTCAGAGTGCCTCAAACCCTGCCAGGATTACTCATATATGAAAATGTAAATAAATACTGAGTTGAACTGTAGGTGAAAGTCCATTCTGTTACTATTAATAGCAGTTGCTAGGACTTGGTTCACGAACTCAGTGTCCTCCCAAGGATTTTGATATTTTTTTTAAAAAGTGACTGACTGTGGGGGTCAGCTGCCCCATTAGAAAACAGGACAATTTACCCTTGCTGGAGTTTTACAGTGCACTATTGGTTTTTTTTTAACTATCCATTCATTTTTAAAGAATTGCATTCAAGATACTATTTTGTGTGCCATATGGCATGGCTAATGAATTATATATAAAAGCATCTGTGGAATCCCTCTGAATTACCTCTTCTGAACCCAAACCCAGGCCAATGTATTTAATTACCAAAGTCAAATCTGGATTCAGTTATTTAAAGACCCTGACATTGAGACTCAAACAGGTTTAGCTCTCCCATTTCCCATCCAAAATTAATTAACTCATATTCAAAGCCTGACAGGATGCATAATACTAATCTGTGGATATGAAGACCCTTGCAAGTACCATAATGCAAAGATCAGTTTAAAAGATGATCTTATGGTCAACTTTGTTGAATTTAAAGGTGTACTTATTTTATGGGTGTGAGTATTTGCCTACAGGTTGTTATAAGCACCATGTGCATGCAGTGTCTGTCTGTAGAGGCCAGAAATAGGCACCAGATCTGTTGGAACTAAGTTCTCTACAAGAGCAATTAGTGGTCTTAATCACTCAGTCATATCTCCAGCTTCAACTTGATTGGGAACACACTCTAGGGTATATCTAGGAATGTGTTTTCAGGAAATTTAACTGAGGGAAGAACAACCCTTGATGTGCATGGCACCATCCAATGATTTGGGATTCAGAGTCGAGTAGAAAGGAACAGGGGAGCTAAACACCACCAGTCATCTCTTTCTAATTCCTGACTGCAGACACAATGTAAACAGCTGCCTTCATTCCTTCGATGATATGATGGACAGTGCCTGGAACTGTGAGCTGGAAGAGACTCTTTTTCCTCAAGTGGCCTTTGTCTTGTATTCTGTTACAATCCCTAGAAAATTAAAACAGTCTGTGGGTGACTTAAGGTAAAATTAAACATAGCAGCAATGCTAGGAGACCAAACCCTAGCTAGGCTTAAAAGAAACTGTTTCACAAGTGACAGGAGGCACCCTTAGCTGGAAAAGCAGTGTGCTGTGCCCCATTTTCCCATGTCTCTGCATCTCTTCAGTTCCTTCTCCGTGTTTACTACCGTTTCTTCATACCATATTCCTTTGCCATGACTACAGAGAAAACAATGAAGAACTAAAATTTAAAAACTAGTAAGATGAAATGTGATGAAAAATTATATATAATAAATGTGGAGATTTTCGTAGCACAGATTAAAAACAAACCCTTAATTCTGAGAGATAAAACAACTAAAATTATGTAAATGGTAATTAATCAAGAATTTGCTTGTGAACACATGGGCTGACGCAGGGTTGCTGTCATTGTTTCCATTCATAAACACAATAAGTAGAAGCAACCCAGTTATTCATCAAGTAAATGACTAAGCAACTTGCTATATATTCATCTAATGGAATAATACACTACAATGTAAAGAAAGAACATGGCTGAAACTTACTAATGCGATACTGAGTGAAGGAAGACATGGAGGGTTCCTATTGTCAAATTTTATTTACATGAAGCTATGAAAGGCAATTCTAATCTAGAATAATCCAGACAGGTGGCTTTATGTCTGCAGTGTCTGGGATGAAATGTGGACTGAATGATAAGCTCAAGGAAATGTTCATGAATAAAAAAGTCCTTTGCCTTCACTATAGTGGCAGGTGTGATTACCAGCAAAATAGTCAAAATACCCTGATAATTATATGCATAGAGTGCACATTAGGCCATCATAAATTGCACTTTAACTTATGTCTTTAAAGATATATTTTAATTCTATTTAAATTCAAATGATTGTTTTGTCTGTCTATATGTACATGTACAGCCCCCAGAAAGCCAGAAGAGGGCGTCAGAGTTCCAGAAACTGGGGTTAAAGATGTTTGTGTGCTGGTATTTGGGTGCTGGCTATAGAACCCAGGTGTTTTGGAAGAGCAACCAGTCAGTGTTCTTCCCTGCTGAGCCATCTCTTATGCACTGCTGACTATTGTTCATTTTTAATGAGGGGCTAAAGAAACAACTCGGTTGTGGTAGATTGCTTCTCTAGAATGCTTGCAGCCATGGGATCAATCCTTAGGAACTCAAAAGAAAACATAGTTTAAATCCGCATAGTATTATCTGCTTTTTATTTTTAAATAATAACAGCACCATTATTATTATTACTAACATTATTATTTGTGTGTGTGTGTGTGTGTGTGTGCAAATGCACCTCAGACTTTTTGGACTAGATTTTCTCCTTCTACCTTTACATGGATTGTGGGAAAGGAGCTCAGGTCTTCAATATTGTACAACAAACAATTTATGCACTGGGCCACCTTCTCACCGTTATTTATTTTTAATAAGATTATCTCTACAAGCTTCAGAACTACAATTTTTTAGATGTTATATATGCATGTTTGTTGGTAAAGTCTTTGCTGTCCAAGCATGCATGTCTGAGTTTTATCCTTGGAACCCACCTAATAACACCTGGGTCCACTGTGCACTTCTACTACCAGACACTAGGGAACATTGACAGACAGATCTCTAGGGTGTACTTCCCACCCTCACTAGCTGAATCAGAGCTCCAGAGTCACTGAAAGACCTTGTGAGCTCCCTGATTAGTTATCCAATAGCAAATGGTTAGCCCCGAAATAATACAAATACAAGCAACTCTAAATGCACTCTGAAGGTTATATTTATGTAATTATGTATATGCAGTATATACTCAGTGGTTAAGTGAATATGCTCAGTGCTTAAGTACACTGGCTGCTTTTACAGAAGATTTAGGGTTGATTCTCAGCACTCAAATGGCAACTCACAACCACCTTAAACACCTGTCTTAAGGGGTTTGATCCCTCTTATAGTCTTTTCTGGCCCTGAACACAGTTGTCACACATACAAATGTGTGTGTGTGTGTGTGTGTGTGTGTGTGTGTGTGTGTGTGTGTGTGTGTGTGTGTCTGTCTAGCAGTAAGAACTGAAAAAAAGGAAGCCAGAGGGAATAGAGGGGTAGAGACATGGGAGAAGCTGAAGGGAGGAAAGGAAAGGAAAAAAACAATGCAAATATATTTTAATCTGAAAAAAGTAAAATTTGAAAAGCAGGATTGATAGAGATTGAGGATGATACCCAAAGTTGACTTTTTGCCTTCATACACATGTTCAGCCCTGTCAACACAAAAAAAAGGAACACATACACTAAATATTTTAAGCTATCCAATATATATTGCTAACAAACAGCATATTTTTGAGGAAAATAAAATACACTATTAAATGTGGTTGGCTTACCATTACAGTAATTACCTAACTATTATTCCACTGTGAAAGTTCTTATTAGAAAAAGATATTTTGGTGCTAACATCATTCTAATTTGTGGAAAACAGAAAGAGATCATTTTCTGCATCCAGCATATATTATTTAGGAAAAATCTATCAGGGCAGGTACCTGCCACTCGATACGAATTTTTTTCTAAAGGTGATAGTTGGCTTTTCAGTCCAGGAAAAATCAGACAACAGAGCTACTAACAAGTCCTTTGCAAACACTCCCGTGTGGGGAGGGATATGTCTAACCTTGAATGTGAGCAGGAGGTGAACCTGGGATCCATGGAAATTTTTACTTGCCTAGAAATTTGGGGAAAGTCTCGTTTTCTGTTGGGATGCAGTAGAAAATCATGAAATTAGTTAGCTAGAGTGACTGAGTGGAAACATCTCTGAACTTGGTAAATGAACAATTTATAAGTAGGCAGAAATGATTTCTCTGTTTTATAGTCCTTTTCACTCCCTCTGCCTGTATTTAAATTCACTTCAGACCATCATCACCAGAACCTTTGCCAAGAGTGTTGAGGATGGAATATTGGGATGTTAGGTGACAGCCGACTGACTGTTGCTGTTGTGTGCTCCCCTTAAGTAGGTGAGGTATGTACTGAAGTAAACTGTCAGAGATCATCTCCATGACATTCCAATGAGACTCAGTGGCCCAGTTAAATATACAACCAAGACTCTCTTTCTTTTTTTTTCTTTCCTATCTCCACTCAATGATCATCCTTTGTTGTCACTGCTATTCAGTTCAAACGGAGTTCCTCTGCAACCTCTATCATTAGTCTTGGTGGTCAACACCTCTTAAATCTGAGTGCTATTGAAAGAACAGTACATTGACACTCTAGCCCACTGAAAACCTCTGTCTTGACTCTTGTCTGCTGATATTTAAGTTAGTCATCATTTCCTGAAGACTGATTGCCTGCTTTGCCTCACACATAGAGTTTTCAGTCCACTTGGTGCTCAGTCCTACTTTACTTATAATCTGACCCTTTCTTAATGCATCATGTCCTAGGACTTTTATTTTGCGAGATGTGATTATCTCTCTTTTTCTAAGTGCATACATGCACATGTGGTGTATGTGTATATGTGTGTGTATGTGTGTATGTGTGCTAGTGTGTGCATGTGTGTGTATGTGTGTTTTGTGGTGTGTGTACCTGTGTGTGTATATGTGTGTGTGCGCACAAGCATGTGTGTATGTGGTGTGTGTGTGTGTGTGTGTGTGTGTGGTGTGTATGTGTATGTATATGTGTGTGTATGTGTGTGTATGGTGTGTATGTGTGTGTGGTGTGTATGTGTGTGTGTGTGGTGTGTGTGTGTATGTATATGTGTGTGGATGTGTGTGTATGGTGTGTATGTGTGTGTGTGTGTGTGGTGTGTGTATGTATATGTGTGTGGATGTGTATGTGTGGTGTGTATCTATGTATGTGTGTATATGTGTATATGTGTGTGTATGTGTGTGTATATGTGTGTATGTGTGTGTATGTATGTGTGTTTATTATGTTTGTGTGCATGTGTGTGTATGTATGTGTGTGCATGTGTATGAGTGTGCATGTGTGTGTGTGGTGTATGTGGGTATGTGTGATTGAGTGTGTGTGCATGTATGTGTGATTGTATGTTTATGTGTGTGCATGTGTGTGTGTGTGTGTGTGTGTGTGTGTGTGTGTGTGTGTGTGTGTGTGTGTTTGTGTGTGTGTGTACACCTGTGGAAAACAGAAGAAGCTGTCAGATACCTTGGAGCTAGAGTTACAATGCAGGTTGTTATGAACAGCCCATGTGGGTTTGGGGAATTTGGAACTGAACTGAGGTTTCTGGCAGAGAAGGAAGCTCTCTAAACCAATGAGCTATGTCTCCAGCCTTGCATCCCAGGATTATTATCCTTAGCATCCTCTTCCACCTATGTCTTGACCTGTTCCATTAACCAATTTCTGGTTTAGTATACTTTCTGATCTCTCTCCTCACATTGCTAGTGCCCTGGTGTAATACAGTGTCCATCTATGATGGATATGTCATAAATATAATCACATTTGTGGTTGTTCAAGGCAAAACACTGTGCTAAATGAGAAGCTAAGACTTTTACTTTTAACACAGAACTTAGGGAATAAAGTCAAGAATAGAGTAGGAGTGTGCTCTGAACCAAACTTTTGGGGCTAGGAAGACAGGTGTGTCTATAAAGTTCCTGCTGTGTGTAAGAACCTGAGTTCCTATCACCAGCACCCAAATGAAAATTACCACCAGTTGTTGCTCACATCCATAACTCTATTGCTAGGAGCAGAGGCAGATGAGTTCCTGGAGCTCTCTAACAAGCAGTCTGCATAATTTCTGAGCTCTAGGATTAATGAGAGACTGTCTTAAGAGACATGTGCACATTGTCTTTATTTTGGTGTTATGGTATCTTATGACAAAAATATGTCTTCAAAATTCTGACAAAGTCCTTGAAATGTTTATAAATTTGAATATTTGGCATAGTGTTTCAATTAAGCTGAATGGGCATAACTAAAACTTATTAAGGAGGAGAATGACAGTGGAAGCCATCCAATGTCTAACTTTGACCTTCACATACATGTACACAGTACTATACATACATGCACACACACACACTCTCAGACTCACACACATAAATTTGAAACCTGGTTATCTCACAACACCTGTGATTAAGGCTTTATAATAATTTACTAATAGAAAATACGTGTTGGTCATGATCGATACAAGAAAATCTAGCCCTTTGTATTTTCCCATATTATAACAACTAAACAATTCTTTAGTAATGGACAAGACTTCAGCTACTGATTAATAGATCCACTTATATGTGAGCTCTTTCCTCTATAAATGAACAACATTTTGTCAAGAGAATTGAATGGAAAAGCAAAATCATGATTTTTTCAAGCAATAATGAAATATATATGTAATATATATTCTATATAAGAATTTATTTATACACATAATATAAGCCTTTTGCATCTTTTGCTAGTCTAAGTTTAATATTTTTCAGCTTTACCATTTTCTTTTTCTTTTTTTTCTTTGCTTCATTCTGTTTCTCTTCTACAATTGCTGTAGTGGACACATACAATAAAGAATGCCTGTGGTGGGAAAAATTAATCTGAGATTTAAAAATATCCTCTTAGGTAACATTTTTAGAGCTTTCCTCCAAATGACTGAAGATAAGAAAGCTATAACATGTTCTTAATTCACCCTGAGCTGAACTCTCAAGCCAGGTTGTCCTTTATAAATATTCCTATCAAAAGCTGCCTATTTGCTTATTTTCTGCATTTTGAACAGTTATTCTCATTTAGCCCTGAGAATCCTGCTGAGCTACTTTTGATTTGCTGACATTGCTGCTTTGGTTGGCCTTTGGAAGGATATCCTGCAAAACGGCTCTTTACATACCATATCACACCTGTATTAGAGGCTTGTTGGCCATGACGATATTTACAAGGCTCACATTTTCTGCTACCATGGTTGCTGTCATCTTAGCAATTGTATTCTTCTCTGGGCAGTGAACCAGCTAACTACAGCATCTCCTCAGTAACTATTTTGAGAATGAATCGCTTGTGATGGTCGAAATGGGATTTATCTATAAAAACAGACAACTGAATTGTCACCTTTCCCTTGGGTGTTTTTCTAATTATAATTTGTTCTGTGCAGTGTCAGGAAATGGGAGAATAAAAAAATCAGACTCTCTTGTGTTTCTGTGAAGCATGCAGGCTCAGCGCATGCTGAGAACTTAGGAAAATGGGCCTAGGAATAGCTCAAAATAACCAACTGGCCCCCTTGTGAAGATGTGACATTTGAACCCATGTGGTTGAGACTGCCCTTAGTCTTACCTGCATTTGAGTAATGATGAGCCCAGTGATTTCTATCCCAAAATAGGTTGGTGCTCTGGTACTTTCAGATTTGAAAGGGGATCTGGAAATATGTTGTTCATTACCATGACTACAAAATTCCCACTGTATCAATAGGAGTGAGACACAGAACACTGAGACAGGGTGAATTGTAAATTAGGGACTGCTGATCACAGAGGAAACTCTGGGGTTTGTTGGCTTTGATTGGAGAGTGGTCAGATAACTGGAAGAATGCTGATCCTTTTGATATGCCTAGACATTCCAGTGCCATTTTGTTTGTCAGTGTGTGATGTCGGGAAATCTTTCTCATCCGGTGGCTGCATGGCATCTCCCAGACACCACCACTCTTTAGCTGTATTTCCCACCTAGTTATACTCTGCCCTACCATAAACCAAAGCAGCTTTATGCATCAATCAATAACAGCAGCACATATTTGCAGCATAGAGAGGGCATCCCACATCATTAAGTTTTCTTTAAACTAAGAAATAAACAGTCTTGGTATTACTTATTTATTCACTTACTTGACAGCATCTTGCAATGACAATTAAAATGGCCCTACATTCATCATCCCTGCAGTTCTGTGTGGTTGGTTTTTAGGTGTGGACCATGATGGCCAGCTCCATGGATGGATCTTAAATTTACTCAGTGTTAAATCATTTAAAAGAGTCTTTGGCTCAAGGTTGAACTCTGGTGACAGCTTGCAGATGCTGATAGAAAAGAGCCTGGCACAATAAAGGTCATGTCACTACATTAATGACTTTCATTCCCAGAATTTGCTAATGTAACTAGAACCATTATTCAAAATCATTCCAAGACATTCATAGTCTTAGCATCACCTCTTCCCTGTGAGCAGCATCCAGTTATAACTAGGCAAGAATTGGCAGCTAGCTTTGACTTCTGTATCTGTGACAAAAGATGGATTCTTTCTTTTTATGTTTTTTTTATTTCTTTTTCTTTCTTTACTTTTAAAATGTATTCCTTGAAATTTTCTTACATGCATACAATGAAATACAATTCTATCTACCTACACCATTTCTTCCTTCAATCTCCCCCAAAATTCCCCTGCCTAATATGTCCCACTCTAAAATTCATGTTTGCTTTTCTTTTCATTATTATTGTTGTTAGAACCCATTAAGCATAATTAGTACTCTCCATGTATGCACAAGGGTGAGTTATTTTTTCTTCCTGTTACTTCTTTATTGGATATTTCCAACTACTGAGATGTTATCAAAATGAATGACCAAAAATTAGACTTTCAAGAAATGTCTCTTTGCAACTAGGAATGGATCAAGAGGCTGCACTGGAGAATGAAATGTTAAGTATTGTGTGGAAAACAGGACAGTGTCTGAAAATGACAGCCCTATAGGGGTATACTTGTTTCTTTCTCCCCTCTTCTGTCTCACTGCTGGGACATCCATAGTCACTGGTGCTTCAGCAGAAGTCCAGGGCTTCGAAGGACATTGACAGTAAAATAGATGGGCCAGGATGACAGAGCAGAAATTCGTGTTCTTGAGAGTCAGTGTTGCCATGCCAGCTATGGACTGCTAGCTTATCTATCATATGATAGCAAGTGGACTGCTGATCTTCAGGATTTTCTATTTCTTCAACAAAACCAGTTCCTAACACTGCTTAAATATTCTGAAAGAGGCATTAAAATGGTGGAAACTAATCCATGAAGGGATTAGTTTGGCAGATGAGTGTGTGGTTTGGGAAGCAAAGTGTAGATGATATGAACAATGGGAGTTCACTGGTTCTTGATAACTCTATGTCATTGTGAGATTAGATAAGTTGTTTTTCCTCTCGAAGGCTCCTTTACTTCTACAAAGGTAAAGATCTGAATCCATTAGCAGGAGCATCCCATCATTGATTTTTTGGAATGCATTAATCTTTTACCATTCCAGATGCAACCTCAGTACTAAAAGTCAAAGTCAGAAAGAAGGCAGAGCACCCAAGTCCAGCTAAGACTTCCCTTTAGTAAAAACCTGTGCCTTACAGAGGTTTTCAGCTCTTCTCCAAACTTGTTGCAAACACAACAAACTGAGCTGCCATGAACAAGATTCCCTGTCTCCCTCCTCTCCAAGGGGAGCAGTCAAGCAGAAATGCAATTATGTGAAAAAAAAAAAAAGTAGCAATCATAGTAATTGGAAGATGATATGGTGGCAGGAGATATGATAGCAAAGCTTGATACTGCAAGATCTGGGGAAAGACTGTTGAAAGTGAGGGATTCTAGAATAAACCAACATTTCCAAAAAGGAGAACCTACTGGGCTAATCAAGCTTGAAACTTTACAATGGAACTTTGTGCTCTTCTTTCTCATTCTCTCCCTCCCTCCATTTTGTGATCTCTATCCTTTTTTGTCTCTCTTTCTCAGTTTCTATTGCTGTCTCTCTGTGTCTCTGTTTCTCTCTGTCTCTCTCACACACATATATACTCACAGAATCTGTTGGCTAATATTGTGTATTCTTTGGCTAAGACTTTGCCTTACCAAAAGTTTTACTATTTGTATCTTCTTCCCTTCATTCCTCTTCTATGCTTATCTTCTCACCTAGGAGCTAAGAAGGAAGGCAAAGAGAAAAGATAGCTGGACACATGCTAAACTTTGTTGTATTTACCAGAACCTGTGATCTGCAGGTGACAAAGATCTTTTCATCAAAGAGAGCCAATCCTCTATTGCCAGGAGCAGCAGGGAGTGGCCTCTTCATGCCTGCAAGGAAACAATGAGAACCCTTTGTTGCAGACCTTTATGGAATAACCAGTGATTCTCTTTCTAATTGAATCCTTGTTGAGTGAAGCCTGTAGCCAATGAAGCTGCTTCTTGGGGAGTGATTACACCAGAGGTGTTTGGGATTTAGTAGCTCTTGAGATCTCTGATCTTTCAGGAGTGTAATAGTGTATGTTAGATAGATTATGCTTGTTTATTAGGAAGAGTGCTTATTATAACATGAGAATCCGAATTAATTTGGATGAGAATGTTATTTATTTTATTGTTTTGTTAATACTCTCCTCTGGATGGTCATCGAGTGGAATCATAGATTCCACTCTCAAGGTAAACAAGTTTGCCTGATTTTTTCAAACAAATCCCAGGTCTCCTTGCTCTCCACATTCATCTTTCCCTTTCTCTTTACTGAGAAGTACATTTGCCTGTGGCTGGTGGAAATTTATATTCTTTCTCAAGATCAGCTTGAGGAATACCTGTCTCTGGTATCTTTTACAAACTCTCAACCTTCAATCATTTTTCCATTCTCAGTGACTCTTTGTATTCTGTTTAGGACAGTGCTTCTTACTGAGGGATTTCTGAAGAGGGGTGGCCATAAAATTAACATAACTTTGAATGCTACGGTTTCTATCCCCCATACAGTATAGGACAGCAAGAGCATGTGCTCTCACAGAGCTAGTGACACACCTTTAAGTCCTAGGAGCCCATGAAATTGTCTAGATACCATAGTTAGTGCACTGTCATGCTTAACATTTGCAAGTTAAAACAAAATTGGCTACCACACTGTTATGATAGTACATTATGAGAATTAAATGTCAGGGGGTTATTTCTCATAAAGTCTTATGATTTACCTTTTCTGCATTAACAGACAAGGCCTGTTTGTTTGCCTACATCATGTGTCTTTCAAATTGAAAAGAAAAACAAGAAATTAATTTATTTCTGTAAGGGAGGAATTAGGGAGTAAGTAACTCTAACAAGCAGGAATTTCTTTCTGATATATAAAGGTCAATTCATTCTTGCCTTTTCCTTTCCCTTCTGGAACACTGCCTTTTTTTTTTTTTTTTTTTTTTTTTTTTAATGAACTGACTTGACCTTGGTTCTTTCCTGACCCCAAACTGGTTTCTAAAACATTACAGTGTTAAATTTCAAACCTGGAACAACCACGAAAAGCTAAACTACCTATTTAACATATCAAAGCTGGAGCTGGCTGCCAGTTTCTCCCAGTAACCCTCAACCACTCCCTGTTACAAAGCACTGCTGATATGGCTGACATGGCTGACAAACCTTTCCCTCTACCCAAGCAAAGGCTGGGCTGCCCTTCCCACAAAGACTTGTCCTTATATAATCCAGACATTTTGGTTACCTGCCCTTTTGTACTTCTGGTCCCCTAGCTGCTGTGCCTCATTCCCATCTCTCCCTTACCCCCAATGCCCCACGTCCCCACATGTCCAGCTCAGGCTGGTCAGTTACACTATGGACTCTCCCAGATGTCCTTGCCTCTGTCTATGCTCTCCCTTTTATCTAGAAAAATCTTTCTCCTCCACCATATCTAGGAGCAGCCATTCCTTTCCTTTTTATTGCTTTTTTTTTTTTTTTCATTCATACAGAAAGGTTACATGGCAACCATCATGGATCAGTTTTTTTTTTTTTTTTCCTTTAAACTACATCAAACCTATAAAGCTTCTGGTGGTCCTCAGAAAATCATCTGGGTTTAATTCCATTCTCTTCGAAATATCATCTCTTCGGTTATAAACATTCCTAGATGTGTACCCATAAGGGACTAATGACTTCAGTGTGTTGCTTTGCTCCCTTCCTCTAGGGACCAGATGACAAAAGGGAGCTAAGAAATACAAGCAGCTGACAGTTGGAAGTAATCACTATAGAACACAAAAGTTAGAAAATGCTCCACAAGACATGAAAAAATGACTTCTTTTTCATTTGTGCTTTGTGCCTTTGGTGTCATGATTGAAATTATGTAATTGTCTTGGCTTGTAAACCTCAGCCTGATGATCATCTAAGGAGGTCAGGTTGCTCACCCATTTCTCTCACCCTCTACCCACAACGGAGCATTTTTGCATGTTTCTGTGATTGCCTCCAACTCCCTGAGGTATGGGGATCAAACTAGGGCATGATGTACAAACCTTTGGCACTGACCCACATCCTTAGTCCCTAGACACATATCAGTTATGACAACTGGTGAAAATGCTATTAGCATCTAGAAGATACAGGTTAGGGGATGCCCTACTTTATAATGGGGAGCTCCTCTGTCCCTCACACATGAAAGTGAAACTGAGCTTCAGAAATCTTAATTACTTGACTTTGACATTGCTAGTGACAGTCTCAAAATTCAACCTTCAGTGTCTATGACACCAAATACCTTCTCATGGGACTTTAGTGTTGAAACCTGAATGAGATCTCAGGTACAGGCATAGGTAATAAAATTGTAGAGCCCCCAAATAAACCCTTGATTTGAGTAGGTTTTCTTTCTTTGTATTATGGTTGTCTAAGGACAAGTCCCACACAATGAGGGAAACAGTTGTCAAAGCTATAATGTTCTGCCCTTTCTTTCCACATCTCCAAAATACCCAGGACATTGGTAGCACCACACTGGGAGAGAAAAGGACCTCAAGGAGCTTACACTGAATAATGTGTGAGTTATAGGCACACAGTGTGGTATGTCTATAACATGTAGAAGTACTTGGAGAGCCCATTTCACACTACATAGACAGCCTCTACAGAAGAGGAACTACAGAGCCTAGTTCATCAAGTAACACAGTGGGGTATGTGAGTGGAGGATGCATATTTCCACTTTGAAGCTTTTATACTGGGGTGAATATTGGGGTTGACCTCTTTCATGGGTAGGAATGTGGCCCTCGGTAGCATGGTTAGCTTGATGGCACACAGCTGCAATTGCTTTTAAATCTTGTGTTCATCATCAACAAGTCTTAGAGTTTTCCTTATTTCTTAATCTTATAATAAAAATTATGTTATACAGAAAGTTCTGGGGATTGTTTTATTTATTTAAAATGTGTGTGTGTGTGTGTGTGTGTGTGTGTGTGTGTGTGTGTGTCTGTGTGTCTGTGTCTGTGTTTGTGTCTGTCTGCCTGTGCATAAATGCCACATGTGCATAGTGCCTACAGAAGACAGATGATAGTTCCAGATGCTCTGAAGCCAGAATTACACATGATTGTAAGACACCAAACATGAATGCTGGAAACTTAACTTGGGTCTTCTGCAAAAGTTGGAGGCATCTGAACAGCTGAGCTGTCTGTCCAGTCCCAGATGTGGATGCTATTTTATCTCTGGCCTTGTGTCTTACATTCCCCAGCTCTGAGCTGTCACCTATGTTTATCTCCCTTAGTCTGACAAAATCGTTCTGTTGACCCTTCTTCATCACTTACCATAGCCTTGTTCCAAATATGTCTAGCTATTTCAGGAAAAAAAAACACAATTTGCATTTGTTTAGGTATTAAGATTATATAGTGCCTCACCTCTCTTGTTCACAAAGTCCAGATTAGACTAGATGGCTCCTCCTGCTTTGTAAACTCACCTGAATCAACTATGTCAAAAATAGAATTCTGAATATTCTGAATATGGCTAGAAATGGGGATGTAGCAGGATGGGGGATGGGAAATGGTCCTCAATGCAAGTTAGAAAGCTATCAAAGAAAAGAAATGGGGGGGCAGTGAATATTTTACTAGTGTTTTAACTCAACATAGTTGCTGAAAAAATTATGAACACACACACACACACACACACACACACACACACACACACAAAGACATCTCAATGATTCATATAAGGTATTAGAAAAACCATAGAAGCAACAATTATCATATTCACAACATGTTCTGTGGAACAGCATGATATGCAGCATGCCCCCCCCCACCCAACAATACTTCTTGGGACTCAAGATAATGAATACCAGTTAAGCAAATATTGAAGGTCATTAATGATTTATAATTGAAAAAGTAAACACTGCATGGAAGAGAAGTCAGAAAAGCTGCCAATGATCTCCATCATGAGTGAAGTTGTGTAAAATTACAGAGTTAAAGCTAAGTGTGAAGTTAGTCATCTTTCAGTACTTGGACATCAATACTGCTAAGACTCAGAATGGTTGCGTGGCTATCCTAACAAGAGAAGAGATGGTATCTGTGGAGGATGTAATTATAAATTGAAAGGAGTGATGCTTCAAGGAATAATTCAGAAAGGATTATTCAACCATTTTCCCTTTTGGGGGGATCCATATCAATAAAGCTTAATAAGAATTAAGAGCAAAATTACTGCTGACTGTGAACTTGATAATGCCCCACTGGGAGTTCATTAATATCTCTACAGGTACACTGGAACATTATCTTAATTGCACATGATACTTCTAAAAATTGCCTTTTACAACGTTTGTTGAAATTGCCCTCTGGAACAAGTATTCTTACATTTGTATTGCCTTCCCTGGCTATTTAGAGTCTCCAGGAACAAAGAGACTTCATTCATATTCCCAGAAATATGATGTTCTCCAAATGGCTGACCTTGTTAAAGGTGGTGTCCATATTATGTTAAGAGGATGGATAGAGTATTAGAGACCATAGATGAATGTACAGGAACCAAAATCCAAAACTGTCTCCCTCCCTTGTATTTTGAATAAGTGCAACTCTACTTTTCTTGATATAAATACTTCCCAATATGTTTTGGTAAAAATTAAGTTTGTCCTGGAGTCATGTTGCTCATTTAGATTCTCAAAACATGTGTATTAATGTAAGCAGAAGCACATCTGGACATGTCTTAAGTTTTTTAGCAAATGTTGACAATACACCAATGATTGTAGGGATGTGTTTCCTAGCTGAGATCAGTTTCTCTAGTTGTTGATTATATAGGAATTATGGGATAGAATTAAATTGGAAAGGGCTCAACCTTACCCACACTTAGAAAATGGAAGTATATCACATACCCGTAATATTTGATTTTGTATATTTCATGATGAGTGTTATTTTCTCTAGATTGCTTAATATATCCCATCTTTGATTCCTTCTCTTTTACTTTAACTTTAGAGGAACACTGCTAACAAAAAATAAAAGCTAGAACTGAGAACCCAGGATCTCAAATACCATGTTTTCTGTTTGTGTCTGATGACCTTGTTTCTTAGGTGTGAAGGAAAATCATGATAGGCCCAACCTATTCATAAAACAAACCCAATGAGACACTAGACTAAGTGGAGATAGGGGGAGTCTGCTGGCACCATAACACATGCTCTCCATGAATAGGACAATGATCTAAGAGGGAAACTAGAGGGAGGAGGCTGATATATGCTTCACTTTCTCTCTTTGTTCTTTAAATCATTAATATGCCAGTTTTCTTGTTTTATATTCTGATGAGAAAGAAAGAAACCACAAGAGTGATCTCCATGAAAAAGAGAGAAAAAGTATTTTTTCTAGTGCCTGTCACTGGCCATCACTACTCTGCTCCTTCAGGGAGAAGTAATTCCTGGTGATTTGCAGCCCTCTGGCCACAGAAATCATGTTTAAGAGGGACGTGCCCAAGTATATTGTGTTCTCAGCATTATCCTATCCATTTATTTTCTGACTAATTCATTCATGAAAGACTGATCCTGTTCCAATTCTCTCCCAGTAGAATGCTACCCAGTGATGAAGGGGTGATACATAAGGACCTTGCCCTCCAGGAGGTTAAGTGCTCTGAAGGAAGAGGGAGAATAATAAACAGATTGTAATGAACATAATTGTTTAATTAGAATTGTGAAGCTTGATGCCACAAAACAAAACAGCTCCAGCAGGAAAAAAAATACTGTCTATTAACTCTCCAATAAACCATTATTTTCCAGAGCAAATAATAGAACTGGGGCAAGAATTTATAGCATGTCCTAGTGGTGATGTGTGACACTAACTAGAGTTACTTTATCTCTTTATTGTTATTCAATATCAAAATCACTCAAGTGCTCCAATCACTTTTATTTGTGAGCTATGAATACTGGTGTTTTGAAAGTGTTCCCTAATATGTTCGAGATGTGAGTTATTTAAATGTTCAGTTTTAGAACTGGAGAAATGGCTCTACGTATAAGTCCTCCTTAGCTTCTTGCAGGAGACAGAGCTTCGGTTCCCAGACTCCACACAGTGGCTGACTACTCTACATGAATCCAAATCCTGAGTTTTAGGGGATCTAACTCCCTTGTGAGTACCAGGAACACACATGATGCATACACACACACACACACACACACACACACACACACACACACACACAATCAAAAGATTCATACGCTTGAAATATATAACTATAAAAACAATTTTAAATGCAACATTAAAAATTAATGTCCAATTTAATTATTTAAAAGTTGATTTCTGCTGGCTTTCTTTTTCCTTTCAAGTGGGATTTGTTGAACCATATATATGTCTTGTAATATAAAGGATGAAATTAAGGAAACCACTAACTTGATTTTTTTTAAGTGTGAGGTATGGATTTGAGAAGAGTTATACCTGATGAATTGAGTAATGTACCTGTTTCCTGTTGCTTTTGTTGTCTGCTTGTTTTCATATTGTTTAGAAATTATCACAAAAGTTCAATTCAACATAAATTTCACGTGACAATTTTAAGTATGAGACACATTTTTCTCAAAACCCTAATTACAGGAAACTAGTTTTTCATTTCATCATCAGTGTCAGCTGACTTGGGTCTTGGAAGGTATCAATGAAGTTATGACAGAATGTTATTTTATTGTTATTTTTATGAAGATGACCAGGGGAGAGAGAGAGAGAGAGCATTCGGTAGTTTGGAAACTCCTACTTATGGATAGAACTTATTAGTCTTTCACTCAGCTATGAAGGAGAAAAGGCCCAGAGGACCATGGGTATAAGTTTGGGCTGCACAGATCTTAACAGTGGTTGTCTAATGAGGAAGAGACAAAGCTATGGGTCTACACCAACTTTGTAGAGGCAACATGAATGCCAAGAAAAGCTGGGGAAGCAGTTTCTATCATTCACATGTTGAAAGTCTGTTCAGTTGATTATACTTTGTGTACTAAGGAATTATTTTATACTTAATGTTTTGAGATTTGGATTTTATCATACCTCCAAATCTTCCCAGGTCTACCCCTTCATGTACTGACCCAATTCTGGGGCGGGGGTTGTTTTTCTTTGACCCTTCAAGACCAATTTGTGCTGCTCAGATATGCTTGTATGTGTGATCTTCCAATGGAGCATGGATGACCAACCAGGAACTATACTCTTATAGAAAACTGCCTTTTCCTCTCCCAGTACCTAGGTAGTTGCCAATACTTCCACAGCTAGTTGTGTAACATAATGCCCAACTCCCTTATCCAAGCTGGGATTTGATTTGGCATAGGTATACACTGTGCATCCTGTCAGTACATATGCACATCTGCCTTTCTGTGTCCAGAGATAATGTCTTCTTGTAGTCATCTACATGTTCAGGCTTGTGCATTCTCTCTGGCAATAACTACTGCGCATAAGGAGGGTGTATACTTGCAGTATATAAGGAATTCTTAAGGGTCCAGAAGATCTTTGCTCCACTGTATGAAAAACTATTCAGTTAGTTTTTCAAGAGCTGTTAGACTAACTGTATTTTGCAAGACACTATGGATTAATATGAGAAGGTAAGCAGCATGAGTCAGCTTCAAGCTTCATGCAAATTAAGAAGTAGATCTAAGCTCCAGGGGGAGAAGCAAAACTTGTAAAGTCTTGAAGCACATGTGAGCCACATAGGCTCATGTGGAATCAAATGTACACCTCTTTCTTTTAAGTCAGCTAATTATCAGTTTATCAAACTGAGAATTAACACCTCCAGTAACCTGGAGATATCACAGCAGCGAAGACAGAGCTTCCTTCAAAGCTAATTTACATGGTATGTAAACATATGCATCATTTACATATGCATAGTGAATTTTATGAACCACCAGAGGGGTTATCTTTATACCCATATTGGGTGCTCACAACACTTAGAACTCAGCTTCTTGAGGATCTAATGTGTCTAGCCGCCATAGGACCTTGCATTCATGTTCAAATACTCCCATGCAGATACATACCCATATTAATAATGCAAATAAAAGCTAAAACCTGTAGAAGCTGTGCAGTAACATATGCTTGTAATAAAGCAGAAGAATATATTTTATGCAAATTATTCACGGATTAATATTTATACACTGCCTATTTATATTAAGTAAATATACACACAGTTATTTTATTGACATAGTAGAAGACATAAAGGGTGTGTGGAGACATTATTTTATTCAAGCAAAGAGAACTGAAAAATTGAAAATGTTAAAGAAGAAAGTAGCTATCATGAATACATAGTCTTGTTCACCAACACGTCACAGAATGAAGATATCAGGCATATATGCAGATAACTAAAATTTGAAATAACCTTCAGCTTGTCTTGATGATAACTTCCTTTCCTGTAAACATAAAATTATTATACATATAACTATGATAAGGAGACTGTAATTGTACATTTATAACATTTAGTGGCCAGGCATTTATGAAAATGGGAAACAAAGGGTGAATTTGTGAAACTTGGTTTAACCATATTTACCTAACTACTACAATTGAAATTGACTATCACTTTCAGTATATTCTGTAGTTTGTTTTAGCCTTGTGGTATGTGTATGTGAACATAAATGTGTGGGGGGATGGGGAGTGTTTGTCTATCTGTTTACATTTGTTTTTTTGTGTCTATACCCAGAGCAGAAAAATAACATGGGATTTCTCCTGTGTCTCTTTCCCTTATTTCCTTGAGACAGTGCCTCTCACTGCATCTGAAGCTTCCTATCATTTTGTAGACGTTGACTAGTAGCCAGCCTCAGTGATCTTTCTGTACCTAGTCCCATCTGGCGACACCCAGCTCAATTCTTTCTTTCTTCCTTCCTTCCTCCCTCCCTTCCTTCCTTCCTTCCTTTCTTTTTTGTTTGTATTTTACATGGGTACTGGGAATTTGAACTAGGATCCTCTTGCTTGAACAGCAAATGCTATATCTGCTTAGACTATCTTCCTAGCCCAAATTTTAGTTCTTAAGTATTATAATTAGGTGGCTATAATTGTTTAATTTTTAAAACTAGTAAAAAGGAAAATTAAGAGTTTTCAACATTTTGCCCTTGCCTCTACTACCGAGCACTTCTAGAGAGCTGGGGAATTTATGTTGAATTAATATGGTATTAGACCATCCATGTTAAAACAACAACACATTTATTTTTTTGGCAAGTTATGAATTAACCAGAAAGATAAATATAAAAATGACAAATACAATTTAATTAGTGCTTAAAAGTATTCAGTTTTACAGAAGAAGATTTTAACCTGTGGTGTCTGAGAAAATGTTGATTCTAACACAGATCCCCAAGGGAAAATGGATTTCTCTAGAGAAAAGAGCTTGAGTCTGAAAGGATGAATTGATGCACAGCTATTTATAATGAAGGTATAGAATAGATGTGTGTATAAGTTCATGTGAAGAAATAAGTCTATTTTTTTTATAATTTTCTCTTAACGTGAGATTCTCAAACAACAGAAGCTCTGATCCCTTTTCATGACTCAAGTCCCAAAGCTACTTATCTAGTGTTTTAGCAGTTCTAGAGAAGCCCTTTGACTTTGGCCTTTGCAAGGACATGTCACTGTTTTAGATGTACTCGAAGCTCAGAGTACAAAAGCAAAAGTATGCAAATACACTTCCTGCAAATGGAAATGCTTCTAAAACAGAGAAAGCAACAAAGTGTGGAGAAAACCTAAGAGGAAGGAAGTGCATAGAGACCACACACCCCACGGAGAATTTTATTAGTTATTCTTTGGACCATGATAAAATACCTGAAAGAATTTACTCATGAAGTCTGTTCTTTGTTTTTCTCTCACTGGAATAAGATACCTTAATCAAACCAATTTATGGGACAAAAGGTTAATTTTAGCTTAGGGCTGAAGGAAAAAGTCTGTAATGGTGGGGAAGGAGGCAGTCAAGGAGCTTGAGGAGGAAGCTGAGAGATAACATTGTAACCACATACAGAAAGCATAGAGAGGAACTGGGAGTGGAATAAAGCTATAAACTCTTAAAGCTGCCTCTAGTGCTGCATTTCTTCTACCAACTCTCCACGTCCCAAAAGTTCCATAACCTCTCACTGAAACCACAAAAGAGAGGAGTAGTTCATTTGAGCTTATGGTTTTTCCTTGCTCTAAGGCACAGACCAGGTCATAGAGAGAAGCTTGAATAACAACCTTTAAGTGCCCATGTATAGTCCTGTGGCCCTACACCTGCTAGGCAAGCCATGTCTGAAAACTTCTAGATCATTCCAAAAGTGTTCCTCAATCTTGGAACCAAGTGATAATGCATATGAAACTCTGACTGCTAAGAATAATAATTCATATACAACTCATAGTAGAGTGCAGTCCCCAAGTTAAGAATTTACACCACAGTAACAAGTCACATAACTTACTTAAAAAAAAAATGATCAAAGACCTGATTGAATCATTCCTCAAGGAAGGCATTCAAATGGCCAATCAGGATGTGAAAAGTTGTTCAACATCAAGTTGAATCGTTTTAATAATACATTTATAGAAAACTTTATCCTAGATTTCTAGAAGCACTATGTGTGAGGATGACTATATTAGTCATACCTTTCTAGGAGAACAGAATCAGTGGGATGAAAATGTATTAAAATGGGAATTATTAAATTGGCTTGCATGATAATGGTTTCAGTAGTTCAATGATGTCTGTCCTCAGACCAGAGATGCTAAGAATATAGCAGTTGTTCACTTCACTAGACTGGACATTTCAGTACTCCTAATCTGATGCTGATGGTCTGTAAGATACTTCAAGAGCTATTGGTATGCTGTCTATGTTGGAAGCCCTAAGCTGCTGATTTTAATATCAGTGGCTGAATGTAGCAGTCAAGGCAGCAGACTGGATTTACATGCCAGCAAGAGTGAAGGAAAGCAAGGAACACAGGTTCCTTCTTTCATCTCTTCTTTTTTAATCTGGGCTGCCACCTGATGATGGTGCTTTCATTTATGTTTAGCATTCCCACTTCAAATAACCTGACCAAGAAAATCTTCCCGCAGTGTCCAGTGACTTGACTGTTGATTTTAGAACTGGTCAATTTGGCAGCCAAGATTTACCATAACAATTTCATATATTAATATTATAAAGTAAGCGTTCATGAAACTTGAGAGTGGTAGTGACAGAGACTGGGCAAGGCTCCATTGGCTGTTGCTGAAGAAAGTGATAGATTTATATATGAGGAAGAGACTGTGGGTTAGGTAACTTAGAAATTCTTCTTCAGTGTTGAAAGTCTCATTCTAATGCATAAGGAACATACTGAGTTTGAGATAATAAGCTTTGGTCTTCATTGATGATCACTACTTAATGAGAAAAGGAATATCAGTTTGTCTTATATCACTATATCTCTATTTTTCTAAATATCTTAGGTGATATACTGTGTTAAGAAAACAAAATAGGAATAGAGGTATGACTCAGCAGTTAGGAACACATATTGTCCTTTCAAAAGATCAGAGTTCAGTTTCTCAGAACCCCTGTAAAGTAGCTCACAACCACCTGTAACTTAAGCTCCAAGGCATCCAAAGCCCTCTCCAAGACTTCTCAGACACCTGACCACTTACATGCTCATATCCACACACAGTCAAACACATTTATATATCATCCAAAATAGGATTTAAAAAAGAAATTATTTTATTATGACTTGCTTAGTTGGAAATCCAAGGAAAATAAATTGAAAGCTATTCCAATTAATAATAGTTTCAACAAGGATCCAAGTTATATTATTAATAAGCAAAATTAATATTTGTGTGCATAAGCAAGAAAGATGAAAGTATCAATTTTTCTCATACATAATGCAATGAAAATAAAATTATTATCAAAGAAAGCTAATAAACAATGGAAAAAGCCTATATAGAGACAGTTATTTAATTATACTAGGAGTAAATATTGGAAAAAAAATAATGGAAATTTTGCAATATGGAAGGCCTCACCCTCCCTGGGGAGCAGAAAGGGTATGGGATAGGTAGGGTGTTAGTGGGGGGCAGGGGAGAAGGGGAGGGAGAGGGAACTGGGATTGACATGTAAAACAATCTTTTTTCTAATTTAAATTAAAAAGTGGGAAAAATATTTAAAAATTTGCAATGTATTTTTATTAATTCTTTGAGAAGTCACGTGTGCATATAATGTTTAAAATCATATACAACACGCATTCTTCCAACTAACTCCTCCCACTGCTATCCTCCATATCCCTAGCCCACCTTAATTTTATACTTTTCCTTTTTTAGTCTACCAACTCCAGTATTTGTTTCCCATTTCTTAAGACTGTTTTACTGTTTAACTAGAATTTGTTGGACCTACTAGAAGCAATTCTATTAAAGGAAACCAATTTTCCCTCCTTCAAAAGCTATCAATTGTGAATAGGGTAGGGGTGGGGTCTTGTAAGCCCCTTCTCCTCTGTATTGGAATGTTCCTTGCTTGATCTTGTGCAGGGTCTTGTGCAGACAACCACAGATTTAAGAATTCACGAGTACAGGGATTCTCTCATGTACAGAAAGCACTGTTTCAGTTTGGTCATCCCTGACCATTGGAGCTTATAATCTAATCTTTCCTCTCCCACTTCTACATTGGTACCTGAGCCTTAGAAAGAGGGGTGTGTTATTTGTAAGACGTCTGCTTTTATGTCTGAAAACTTGATGGACACTTTTTATTTGCCCTTTGACTACTAACTGTGAGTTTCCGCCTTAACCATAATCCACTGAATAAAGAAAATCTTCTCTGGTGAGGTCTGAGACCAGCAAGAATCTATTGGTGGGAATACATGAACTTAGAGGGCACTTGATACTATGTTTCTTTAGTAAAATGATGGTTCCTCCCTGGAGCCTGTGAGCTTCCAATGTGGCTTTGGGCCAGATGTACAAGGCACAGATTTTCTCAGAGAGTAAATATTTACCCCTATTAAAACCGATGCCACAACACCCATGAGCACATCTTGCCACAATGGCCCTTATTGTAGGTAACAGTTCATAGCTGGGTAAGACTATTGATGAGGTTTTCCCCCTCAGAAGCCTGATTAGTACCTTCTTGTATTCTGAAAGTTAGGCAGCAGAGAAGAAACTTCAGCATCAGCAAAAACTTTCTTTTCTTCTTGTCCTATGAAAAAACTGAGTGGCATCTTCAATGTTAGGGTCTTACCATTAAGTTTGTGTGGACAATTTAAGCAATGGCAATAAGCTGTATTGTTTAGAGGATTTCAGGGCATGTCTGACAAGTCATAGAATGTCTTAGTGTCTTTTCTATTGTGATGACCAAAACAAACAAACAAAACAAAAGGCTATGATGAAGGCAACTTACAGAAGTGTTTTCAATAGCAGCTTACAGTTTCCGAGGATGAGTATGTGATCATCATAGCAGGCAGCATGGCAGGAGGCAGGCTGGCCAAGCCCTGCAACAGTAGCTGAGTGCTCATATCTGATCCACAAGCAAGAGGTAGAGGAATAGAGCTAACAGGGAAAGGCAAGGGTTTTTGAAACTACAAAGCCAATCCATCCCTAATGCCATACCTACCTCAACAAGGTGATACCTCCTAATTCTTCCCAAACAGTTCTACCAATTGGGGAACAAGTATTCAAATAAATGAGCCTGAGGGTACCATTTTCATTCAAACCACCAAAATGAAATATCCGACACCTGGCACTCAACATTTTAATTATAAACCGATAGTTTCTGAGAGGAACATTATGTCAAGTGTATGGTCACTATAATTCAACTATTTAATGTGAATAATATGTTTAGTAAACTAATAAGAATATTTTTCACAAGTGAAGATACAGTGTTGTAAAAATCTAAGTTTTACCCTAATGTTCGGCTATAATACAAGTCTCATCAAATCTTAATGAATATTTTTGGTAAATTTTAAGAAGTTATTCTAAAATTTATATACAAAACTAAACAGATAGGATTACTCAGGATATTTTTTAAAGATCAGTTAAAAAGAAGGCATATGTAAGAATTAATAATAATCTGAGCTCATAATAGCTAACATAGTTAAGTGCTGGCCCAAAACTTGGAAGCTAAAAACATGATTTAGAAGTCATATTCCAAATATCAAAAGATTAATTCAGAATTTTAGTATTTGTACATCAGTGAGATGCCTCTAATGGCACTTGACACTCAAGCCCTCTGACCAGAATTCAATCCCTGAAACCCATATAAAAGTAGAAGAAAAGCACTTCTACACAGTTGTCTTCTGGTCTCCAGATGTGTTCTCTGGCATGTGTGGCCACCCCTCCTCCCTAACACTAATGAATTAAAAGGAATGATTTTGTATATAATAGAATCAACAGTCATCTTTGGAAGCAAAGCAAGATCAATTGTGCAGTGGTCCTCAACCTTCCTAAAGCTATGACCCTCATGTTGCAGTGACCTCCAATCATAAAATTACTTTCGTTGCTACTTCATAACTGTAATTTTATACTGTTATGAAATATAAGGTAAATATTTGATATACAGG
The DNA here is from genome assembly GCF_003668045.3 of Cricetulus griseus. Classification (NCBI taxonomy): domain Eukaryota; kingdom Metazoa; phylum Chordata; class Mammalia; order Rodentia; family Cricetidae; genus Cricetulus; species Cricetulus griseus. The sequence goes on along the minus strand of NC_048601.1, from coordinate 33,744,472 downwards.
ATATCTGATATATGTCTCTATAGGGGTCTCAACCTGTACATTAAGAACCACTGGTTTAATGAGAGGTATTGGGCAACAAGTAAAACCTTTGAGAGTTTGTTCTACCTCATTGGTCAACCTGAAATAATGTGAAGTGAAGTTTTCACTGAAAACCATGAATATCCTGTCACTTTGAAGGCACATCCTTGAGCCTTTCTAATGAAATATGATGGATAGGTGCAATGACTCAATTAGCTCTGAGGATTTGACTTTGAATTTGAATAGTGGTGAAGATTTAAGTATTTAGCAATGTGAAGTGAGGGATGGAGAGAGGGAGAGGAAGGTGAGGATGTTCATAGTAAGGAAAAAGAAGATGAAATTCACATTTTTATCACACATGTGTGTATTCAAATACAAAGACAAAGATACTAAAGAGATTTAACAAAACATTATTGGAGAGCCATGGATTAAAATTATCTTGTGTTTTCAGTTGTCATTCTCTTCACTTTTCAGCAATAATATATTAATTTTCTAAAACAAAGCAAAAACTCATCCCAAATTTTATTGGATACAGAGTAGGTTGCAGTTGCTTCTAATCCTATTTTTTACTCATTATTAACAAAATCATTCATCTGTGATGGGCAAATTTTTATCAGAAGAAAATAATATAGTAAGATACACTTCAGCTCTGTGATGATATATTAGAAATGTTCTCAAAACAATGACTAAATAAACTTGAAATTCTATTTGAAAGAAGAAGCTGAGCATAAGGCCTCATCGCTGTGGAAATCTGGACCATCATGTATCACAGGTTATAGAAATTCCTCCATTCTTTCATCTCTAACACTAGAAGAAGGGTTTCTATGCAATGCATTTTGATCTTAGAGGTTAAATCCATTTGATCTTTAATTCCTTATCCAAGGATCATTATATGCCAGGTGTTGGCATAAGTAATTATTGAAGAGGAGGTGGGCATGGTCCTGAGTAGAAATTTGGATCTTAAACCAGGGGCTATTCCTTATGTATCCTGGAAGAGATAGACCTCAGATAACAATAATTGTCAAAAGATAGGCAAGAGTGTGGAAAGGAATCTAGTTTATGAGATTTTCATAGCTATAATTGGTGTATAGTTTAGAAAATTCTTTTCCATGGCAATTTTCTGTAATTCTGATGTTTTTCCCCTGCAATGTAAATGAAAATCTGAGTAGTCACTGGGCATATCTTTATTAGTACACTTTCATAGTTCGGGAGTGATTTGGGCAGGTACAATACCTGTGCATCATCATGAGACTTGTACATTTCTTCAAATGAAAATTAATGGCAGTGTCTTGATATGCTTTGCACGTGTCTTCTCATTTCTTGTAAGGAAAATCCCATAAAGTCTAACTCCTCTCTCCCCATGTTTCTCCCTAAAGCATTATCAATGAAGATCTTCTTTCCCTAGGAGTTAAAGCCTTCAAACTGTAAACACATACACAGCCCAGACTGATGAGGTGTTTGTATGAGCTTCACCAAGTTGTTTAAACAAATTGTTTGAACAGTCATCTCAGAATGAGCTCCAAATTGACTTTCAGTGTTAACACTGTGAACAGAAATCCACTCAGAGTCTAATAATCCTGTGCTTTTTCTTTTTATGCTTATTATTAAATATTTTAGTAAAATTTTGTAAATTAGCATAATTAAGAGTTCAGTTGTTTGCACAGCCCATTTTCAGGCTTGAGTGAGGCTATTAATTTTAAAGCTCTGTATTCTGAGGCCATGGTTGAGCTCTACTCCTTTCTTAAAATGAGCTAATAAAAATATAATACCATATAGTATAATCTAGTATATGATAATGTAGGACACTGAAAAATAATTCATGGTGACTAGATGAAGGATTGCCTATGAAACTCACAGAACATGATATGTATATAATAAATACTTCAGCATTTAATCAATGTTGTTTCTAAATAAGTTGTTATCATAATAATTGTAAAACTGGTATCTTGCTTTAGGATACAAAGGACAAAGCTAACCTGTGCTGTAGAGAATTTGAGAAATTGTATTAGTTATTTCTCTATTGCTTCGATACTGTACCCTAGTAGGAAACAACTTTGGAGAGTAAGGATTATTTGGGACTGGAGTTCTGGAGGGGAATAGAGTCCATAATGATGGGAAAGCCAGTCAGGGACCCAAGCAGTCAGGCAGGGGAGAAAATAAGAAGTAGGGCCAGGCTGTCAGACTTCAAAACCCACCTCCAGTGATGTTCTTCCTCCCTCAAGGATCAATGTCCTAAATGGACCAAAACCTTCCCAAACAGTGGCGCCATCTGGAGACCAAGTGAGTTTTGCTTTGGCATGTTTGTGGCAAAATAGATGAATTATTGTATCAGTTTAAGAAAAGATCAAAAATATATTTAGATTTCTGAGATAATGTGATAAAGGGAGAAGTTTCATACAAAATATTGTCAGTTCATTATTCTTGTACATAATGACTTGTACTACTAATTATAGGTTACAACCTTATAGAAGTCAAAGAAAGAAAAAGGTGGGCACACTGCCAGAGGGGTGGAGTGCATTGCAGAGGCAATTAACATAGGGGCCCTAATGTCAGGTTTCAGGCCATGTTTGTCATCAATAGTGGCTTTGTAACTTTCTTTAGGGTATTTGAGACTGTGTGTGTGTGTGTGTGTGTGTGTGTGTGTGTGTGTGTGTGTTTGTGTGTTTGAATGTATATGTATTAGTCAGACATATAATTAATACAAAAATATAATACTACATATTTTATTTTGTTGCTACTTCATAATTGTAATTTTGCTGCTGTTATAAATTGCAATGTGAATATCTGATGTGGAGGATATGTGTTATATGACTCTTAAAGGGTTCTCAAACTTCAAGTTGAGAACCACTGAACTAGCATGAAGTGCTTGCACCAGGGAACTCCCTTACCTGGGATGGGGGCACTATTAATATATACTATAATATTCTTTGTGGAATAAATAATCACATAGAATTCACTTAGATGTGTTCTTACAGGTCCTGAAGACTTTGTGTTAATGCCTCATGATGTCTATTGGCTACACTGGTCTCTAGATAATGAGGCATCTGGGCTGCTATTGGTTTTGTACCTGTTAGAATACTTGGTGATTTAACTATGAAGCCTCTGTTTTTAACTATCAATGATGGATACCATAGTGTTCCCCTGGTATTCTCACTCCCTTCTCTTAAGGAAAGTAGAACAAGAAGACACAAAAGAAAATGTCCTTTACTTCTAAGAATGGTCTGGGAGCATCTAGGTGGTGTGGAGTTATAGAATGGTAGATGAGAAGACTCATCCAGTACAGTCCTCCAGCTTTGTCTTTTGAGTAGCTTGTCCTAACTGTGCAGGAGTTTGTCCCACACTGCTGGTGTCTTCTCACATGATATTTTCTTGTCATTTCAGATACCTCAGATTAGTTATGCATCCACGGCTCCCGAGCTCAGTGATGATCGGCGCTATGACTTCTTCTCTCGAGTGGTCCCTCCTGACTCCTTTCAAGCTCAGGCCATGGTAGACATTGTAAAGGCCTTGGGTTGGAATTATGTGTCTACTCTTGCATCTGAAGGAAGCTATGGAGAGAAAGGTGTGGAGTCCTTCACACAGATTTCCAAAGAGGCAGGTAGGAAGTGAATGCATTGCCAAACTTACCCTCTTCAAACATCTGTGACTTGCAATTTTCCTGAGGTATTACTAAAGAAACAGTACACATAATTACCCCATGCCCTTGATCTTCCATTCCCTGAGTTCTCTGACTGCATCTTTGAGGTCTTTATCTACAGCATGTTGAACTTTTGGAGAGATTTTTCAAGTATGTGAAACTATAGCCCCTTGATACCAACAGATGATATCAACAGAACAAACACTACAATGGGAACCTAACTTCTGCCTAAGAGATGAGGAGGAGAACTCCAATAAGTTTATAGACAGTGAGAAAATATGGCTTCCAGTATCCATCTATGTGTGATATTCCCTCTTGGCCTCTTTCCTAAGTGGGAAAAACTGTTTAGAATTTTATGAACACCATTCCAGGGCCATTGTGATTTTGTAAAAGTATCTGATGCCTCTGAATGACTTGAACAAAACAAGAAAAACTGACCAGGATGTTGAATGTATTTAGGCAAGTGAAGCTTAAACTTGAGATTGTTTTCAAAGAGTCAAATCTATTTAGCACCAGTTACTCAGAATAATTTTATTTAAATTTGTTTGTCTAGCACAAATTAGAAGCAAGGGGCTTTTGTGGTTGGCCAGCTGTCTTATATTTTTTGTATATAATGAACTTTGGGATTCCTTTATGGTTCTTTTTATTATTCCCACACACACACCTTTGATGGGTTCTCTTGTAACCCCGGCTATCCTTGAACTCACTCTTTAGCTAAGGCTGAACTTCTGATATCCCTATGTCTGCCTTCTAAGTGCTAGAATTCTAGTTACCATCACCCTGCCTATGAAGGTCCTATGAAGTTATAGTAAGATAAAACAGTTTTATTTACAAGAATTTTATTCAATCAAAATGGTAACTGACTGGTCTAGCCATCTGACGGTGAATGGGGAGAAGGACTGTTTCATGAGGAAAGGTGTCATTCATCTTGATGGCAGGGATGTGGACAACATCCTTCACTATAGACCTACTCAGTGGATGAAGCTGATAACCCTGCACATGAGTGTGGACAGAAGCTTCTCTGAGAATCTCTGAGCATGACCACTTGATGTAATTTTATGTGTCACTGGCCATCTGGGTCCATCTTACTTTCTGCCTTGTGACTGAGGTACTTCTGTTTCTAAGTTTCTCTAGCTGACTCTTATAAATCATGGACAACAGTCATCTGAAATATCATGTCTAGATTCAAGCAGATATGCAAACCTCTCCCTGTTGTCTTGGCTTCACCTGGTGTTTCTAGGTGGTCATCCTACAGCTTTAATCATATCCCTAAGACTCTTACTGGAGAACGCATGTCACTCATTCACTGCTGTAACTCTAGCTGCTGTGGTCCTAAAGGGAAAATGTCTACCATAATTCAGTTAGAAACCTTCCGATCAGGTAGAAAATTTTAACTCTGTCTTTATGGCAGGCTGTGATATGTAGAATTCGTTAGCAGTAGATTGCATAAGTCCTTGAAGAGATACCTAATCATTGTAATGACTATTTTTATCCCTTTCTCTGTCTCTTCCAATCTTGCTTTGATAAAAATAAGGTTGACTTAGAGAAATGTCTAAAATATCTGGGTGGAAATAAGTAAGTTAGGCAAGGTCAAGAGAAATTGCATGTAAAATAATAGCTCATAAATAAAGCCCAGCCACCATCTGAAATAGTAACTTGCTAAAAAGATGGTCCCAATATAAACATTGAACTTTTCATCCGATAAAGTAAAGAAAATGCTCATCATTCTGCCACACAGTCTCAGTGTTTGTATGGTCACTAACACATTGAATATTCAGTTCAAAAAAAACCAAAAACCTGCTTTTCTTGCATTGGGATCAAGATAAATGCTTACTCTACGACATTAGAAGAGACTGTGTTCTATAGACATGTCTCAGGGAGACAATTATATGATTGCTATTCCTGATGTCATTGGTTGGAAGCATAAATAAGATATATATTAGAGTTTCTTATATAATGCAAATAGGAATGACTTTTAATATGGTATACATGTTCCAGACTATGCATTTAGCTAACAATAGCTTGAGATGCTCAGCTCCAAAGCAAGACTGAAATCAGGGACAGTGATTTCAACTAAAGTATTTCAACCTGAGAACATGTTCCTGGGGGCCAGGAGTCAAAAACTGGCCACCTGCTGCTACAGACACAGAGGAAAACATGGGTGATTTGGGTGACATGTCATGATTAGTTCTACAAATTGTGTTTAAAGCATGAGTATAAGCCACCTGTGCTGTGGCACAGGTGTAATTAGTAACAGTAAGTTCAATATATGCTTCATAGATACCCGTCTTCTCTGATAAACAAGGAGAGGAAAAGATGAGTCTAAAGGAGAATTTACAGTTTAAATGGTATGGAAAAGTTCATCCACTCCAACTTATAGGAAAGGTGAGGTTAAAAGACCGTTTAATTGCTATAGGGATACTTTAATTCTCTCTGTGTATATACATTCGCTTTGTATGGTTGCAAGCATGTATGTGTATTTGCATATGCAGGCACACATGTGGGGGTATAGCTCTGTCTCTCTGTTTCACTCTGGGGGGGGCACTCTCGCATTCGAGCTAGTGCTTGCAAGCACACGCACACATACACACACTCAAACTTGATCTCAGCCACCTTTCTTGGTCACTCTGCACTTTATTTATCAAAGAAAGAAGTATCTCTTGGTGAACCTAGGTGAACCTAACTGAGAGTCTAGTTAGTCAGCTAGCCTTGAAGTTTTTCCTCTCTGTCTTATGATTGCTGGCATTACATTCAGCTGCCACTGCTTCCCAGTTTCTACATGAATCTGGGATGTTCATATTCCTAACACTCCAATGCTTTATCCATTGATTCATGCTCCCAGTCTCTTCATTTCTGTGGACTTCTGAGGATATGTCTTCCTGTTCACAATGTGATTTCGGTATTTAGGGACACACAGTTATGCATTATAGCTTCTAAATCAGCCGCCTTTTCTGAAATCCAATCAAAGAAACAGTGATACATTCTAGCATTGAATATGTTAATCATATTTGTAATTCTGGGAAGTTCACTTATTGGAGAATTGGGGGAACAGTGTAACATCAAATAGCCACATCATTTTTCATCTACTGACTCGAGAACATGATCTGTAAAAAGGACCCAAGACATATGTACACAAGTGAATTGCTATGTCACAGAAATAAGCAATCCCCTTAGATGGTGTCAGAAAGTCCTGGATTTGAGTGATGGACTCTCTTACTTCAGCATGGTCAACACCAGATACGTGATTTACCACTTCAGTCCTCAGCATGTACACGGAGAGAATGAGATTTATGAAGGTTGCTTCATTGTGGTGATTTAATAAATGAGATGCTGTTTCTGAGAGTAGTTAATACCCAGAAAGACCTGGTTATTAGTACACCACTCTAAGTCTCTATAAATATTTATTTTTTTAATTCAAAAAGTTTGAAAATGACTGGAATAATCTGTTTTCAGTCATAATTGCAAATTATGTTCGTAGTAGAGTTACTTCTCTTAATAGGTTTTTAGCTTATAAGGAAGAGGAAAAGAAATGAGCTAGAATCTCTCTCTCTCTCTCTCTCTCTCTCTCTCTCTCTCTCTCTCTCTCTCTGTCTCTCTCTCTCTCACACACACACACACAAATGGATAATATATATTTAGATGTACAGGCTTCAGTCTGGAAGAATTCATTTTAGAATGTTAAGATATCCTTAAGCCTAAAGCAGAGGCTAGGAGGGAAGCATGTTTCCAGTGCTCATAGTGGCAAAACAGGGTTGAGATCTTCAGCATCATTGCCTGGTAAATGAAGATACTTTCATTGGATGGAAAAAACCACACTTAAACAGGGTCCTTTAAACTATTTATTTATATGTGTATGGGGAGTTTGCCAGCAGACAGTGCTCACCAACTGGGACCTTTCACATGGGAGGACAGGCATCTTTTTTTCTAAATTGTTAAAGTAAATGCCAGCAAACTTTCTCTTGAGATTGGTTCTGGGAGACTTACATAAGTGTAGATGGTCCATCATGTTGATACATACAAAAAACTAACATGATTTTCTCTGATGATGACATTCTGGTAAAATGGTCACATTTGCATAAATGGCCCTGTAATGCTTACTCATGTAATGTCAACAAAAGCTGTTTTTTGCCTAATATTGCAAGGAACAAGATAAAATTCACTCCCATTATGAAAACAAAAACACAAAACTCTGGGCCAATGTGATAACCTAAATGGCCTAAATTTCAGCTAAAGACTGTGTTTCCTAAGTGTAAGCTAAGGCTAAAGTTTATGATTGCATGAAGCACTAGTCAGTACCAGATCATTTGGAGCACATTTAATTTGAGGATTGTAAAATAATTGATGACATCAAACACTGATAGCTGTGTAGACAGTTACTAGGAGAATTCAAAGATAACTTCTTCATGATATCATTATCATATAACACACCAGCATTAACATGTTAATGACAGTGTTAAAACACTAGTCAACTCTTTGAAACCTAAAAAACTGCTTGGACTACTCTTTTGGTATTTTATAGTATTTACTGGAAATTGCTTTATTTGATACCACAAGTTAGTTATTTCCAACAGAGGTTAGAAAATTTTATGTGGAAAAGAGAAGTTTCATGTGGCCTGAGCACTAAAGAAAGAACTATAGGCAACTGATGACTGCTGAAAGAGGGGAAATTAGCTTTCCAAGGAAGGTGCCTCCTAACTGTAATTCAGAACAAAGTGTTCAGCTCTGAAATCCAAGTTACATATAAGTAACACTAAGCAGGCTCAGCTGGTTATGTTCATATCTTTATACATCCTATATGTATGCATGAACCATAATTATCATTGAAAAAAAAAGAGCAATGAAGTTGAGAGGGAGGGAGCAGAAAACGTGGGATGTAAGTACTGTAAGACTGAATAGCAGCTAAATGCAATCCCTGGCTCTATATTCATGACCCCAAGAAGAACATTACAGAGAACATTCAGAAGGTAAAGTGATAAATTTAAAGAAGATTGAGAATTTATTTAAATAATGATACTTTGATTTTACTCTTTCATTTTTGTTGAACTGTACTTAAATCCCTCCATGCATTTAGGTCCCTGTGTAGAGGGTAGTGCATATATGTCTCTGTGTATTCCTATAGAACCACCCACATTTTTTTATTCTGAGACAGGTTCTTTCACTAGCAATTGAGGGCTCCCTGATCAGAGGGGCAGAACTTCCAGTGAGTCCCTGGGATCCTTGTATGTCTACCTCCTCAGTGCTAGCTTTACAAGCACCTTTCAATGTTTATTTTTTACTTAGATACTGAGGGTATAACTAACACAGGTCCTCATGCTTATATAACAATCACTTTACCAAAAAAGCTTTCTCTCTCTTAGACTCAGCACTGGAATTTACAGCACTGCTTACCTGTTGCCTTCCTGGATGAAGCACTCGGTCTCATTGCCTGTGTTTCTGATCACCAAGGCTAAATTAAGCCTGTGCTCATGTAATCTCACTGAAGTCCTAGTCTGCAGAAGGCATGCAACCAGTATTCACTAAGAAGAAGAGAGTGGAGAATAGCATTTCCTCCTCTTGCTTTTCAGGGAGAAACAGAAAAGTACATTTTCTCTTAGGTCCCCTCAAATTTATACCTAGATTTGTTTTCTCTGTTTTGTTGTGGGTTCCCTCTTGACATTTCCATTGAAAATGAAGTGTCATAGAGTAAAAAATGTTACAAAAGTCATGACTGTGAGTCTTTAAGTCTTAAATCTAATATCTTCATTTTATATTTTGTTTAGATAGAGTCTCCTGTGTAACCCTGGATGGTCTTGAACACCTTATGTAGAAAAGGCTGGTCTCCTGGGTATTAGAATTAAATGTTTATACTGTCATGGGCCATTAACTCTTAACAGCCTGCCTTGTTCTCTTACTTAGACTACTGTACACAATTAGTTAACTTCCATCTCAGACAAGTTCAAAGTAAAGACATTTTGTATACGGATTATAAGTTTGAAAGCTTACAGCTTTGTACAAGGTCAGAGCCACAAATGTCCAACCAAGGTTCTAAGAAAAGCATGCCTTTTCTTCACTTGCCAGTCTACTAACAATAGATCTGTGTCTTAAAGTTGTCACTGGGCACTGTACCCTCCCTTGTCTGGTTGTAGTGTTGTTCCAATGGCCCTGTGCTGCCTTGGCATGGCTACAGATCTGCCTTTGTCAATTAGCTTATAAATATGCTCCTGACCAATGAAAAACTAACTCTGTAATTCTTATCCTGTGCCTCAAGCTCTAGGGACAGAGGGATCTGGAAAGAGGAGACTATAGAGGAAATGGTGGGAGGGAAAAGCTGACAGAAATGAGCAGAAGTGTAAAAGGATGAGACTATAGGGAAAATAAGGAAGTAGGAAAATGGTGAAGAGAAAAAACTGAAACATGGAGAAGTTAGTAGCAGGACAGGATCATTAGACTAGCCACAAAACAATAAAGAGCACATGAATAGAAAGAATGTGGTGTGAGATTCTTTTCTACATCCCTTAGACTTAATTCTATGCTTATTGTGGTATCTCTTTTTGGACCCTGAGCGAAAGCTATCAAGGCATGACCTTGAGAGTTTTTGACATTATACCACAATACTTGACCTAATGTCTATATTTAGTTTAGGACCACTAAAAGTAGGTACTTTGTGTAAATATTGAAAAATATGGTAATCTTTTTTACCTACACCATTGTAGAAAAGAAACAATAACAATTACTCAAGATGGTAGTATTGAGATACAAGCATCCTTGCTTTTTATGTGGGTGCAGGGAATTTTAACTTAGATCCTCAGGTTTGTGCACCATACACTCTTGACCCACCTGCTAAGCCATCTACTCAGCCTAAGAACCCTGTTGTAGACAGCAATGTATGCATTTATCTCTATAATAACACTCAATGTTCCAAAATATGCATGTATGCTAATAACAAATGACTGTATGTGGAATTTTCAGAATTTTTAAATGTTCATGTTCCTAGCTTTTTAGTAGTTTACACTTTGCTAATCAGGTATCAATATTATAATTGAATCAAGCTTCAAGGACACAGCTAGCAAGTGCAATGTGAAGCCCATTTTCTTGACAACAGTACTGACCACAGCAGCAGTATCCATTTCTACCAGTAGATGGGGAATCCAGCACCAGTTTGCTACAGTTTCTCAACCTCTGGATTCCCATATCCAACAGAGCATACAATAGCATAAAGACATCCTGTTGATGACTTCTCTCCCTGTCTACCAACACTCTGATTTTGGTTCTCTAGTTTCCCCAGTGGCTCAATGAATTGTCCAAGCTCATTTAAATAATGTTTCTGCTTAATTTAGACATGTTCATATTTTGTTTTTCTCCAACCTTCATTAACACAGGTAATGAAGAGCTGCTTCTCATCTGGGTTTCTTGACATCCCATGTGTACATCTATGACAGAATTGCTTACCTTTCTTCATTTCCATTTCCCTAGCTTTCCTTTCTCATTACAAACAAGTTTATAGAGAATAGCATATTCTGTCTGACTTACAATGTTGTTTATTCACGTTAGTGCCCAGTATAAGACAGGATCTTTAAATTTTTTTATTATTTTATTTATTTTCTGGGGGAGGAGGGGACAGAGGACAATTTTTAACAGTCATTTCTTTCCTTTCACCATGAGTTCTAGGGACCCAACTCAGGTGGCCAGGTTACATGGTAAGCACTTTTATCCAATGAAGAATATTTTGGGACTCAGACCATTTTTTAACATTAATATTATCATTATGAACACAAGGTTATAATTGATGCAGTGGAACTATTTCTAATTCTGATTTTCTAAAGTGACAATTACTTTCTTGTGACAAACTGACTTCCTAAGAAGCTCTGGAACAGGAGGCTAAACCATGTGTATTATGATCACACGGTATATATGTGAAAAACTTTATTGTAGCAAGCACTGTTTATGAATTATATTTATGACAAAAAGATTCTTGGCTTTCAAAGGAAAAATATGAAGAAGGGAAGCAATTAACATAAACTGAGAGATGTTTCAACACAGGTCTCTGGGAAAAGGTGGATACTTGCCTGACCCCAAAGTGAAAAGAGAAGTTGGAAAATATTTCTGCCCAAATGGAAGAAGTGAGGACAATCTAGGGAGAGGGAAATAGGATTGAACCCCAAACAATATTGGCAGTGTTTGAAGTGCTCAATCTTTTAAGAGAAAAATTAGTGGGTTGACAACACTAAGACCCCCTGATGGATGTAATTCAAGGCCTCTTCCATTTAGCATGTTTACCATTTCTGAAAATGAGCTTCAGGTTCTGACTCTGACTCCATAGGTCAGTGACTGTGAATCAGCATCCAGCGCCTCTGAATTGTGAAGTCCTCAGTATTTATTGAGAAAACTCATGTCTCTTGGCTCAGAAAATTCCTAGATATAAATCATTCTAATTGCTAAGGATGAGCTCCTCCAAGCAGTCAGACTGTCGCTGTTGGCATAGGGTCTAGAAATAGATGACAGACTGCTACTGTGACATGGAAGAAACAGACAGTGGGCACACATATCTCAGCAACCCCCTCTCCATTCCTACTCAAATTCACAGCACTGGAAAGCTATAAGGTGGGGTGGGGGATAGAAAAGATCTAGTGGTAATGAGAAGTCCTTCTTTGATGCCTATTTGCCTCTGATGAGTGATCTTTTCCTAAGGAAGGAAAGACTGTGAGATTTTTATATGGAGAGAAAACATAGAGGGGAAAAAGTATTCTTGGTTTTAAATAGAGGAGTAGAGACTCAAATGTGGAGAATTCTGTTGAGCAGTAGAATTTTTTTGTCAGTTGATGAGGGAAGGAAGAGTCCTGTGCTAACTTCCTGAGAAAGTGACTACACTTCTGTTGTAAATTCAAAATGAATACATTTAGAATAAGGTGTTTACTCTTTTCTCTCTATCTAATGAGGCTGTGTGCAATCTTAAAAGTCTTCAAGTCCCTATTTTCAATATTTACAAAAAATTCATTGTGAGAGTCGCAGTTCTCAATTTCTGAAGGCTTGACAGACTAGATTCTAGCAAGAGATAAATTTCAACAAGGAAAAGAATTGGAATACCAATTTCCTTATGGACTAGAGAGAAGCATGTAGAACAACTTGTACTGATAACCAGATTTTGCGCTAAAAGCTTCCTTTTGAGTAGTAAGAATTACTTAAATGTCTAATACCATTGGAGAAGTACAGGGCAAGTGAAATATCCTCCACTTTGCCTTGGATGTAAGAATCTCATCAGGAAAGTGAATTAGCTACAATGGTACTTACCAGCATTAGGGCTAAGGGAGAGTAGAGCGTAGCTAGGGAAGACAGATTTCACTTAACTTAGGTGCTCTGATCAAAGCTTGCTGGTCAGAGGCAATGACAGGCTGTTATTTTGGTTTCTGCTTTCAGAAGCTTCCCGGAATGCTATTCAACTGTGGTAGACAAACATGATGGGGGAGGGGTGAACAGAAAATTCAGTAGCCATTAAAATAGACACAAGAAAACACTCAGTGGAATTAGTCAACTGGCCAGTTTTATCATTTAGACAGCCCAGTCCAAGAATTATTGAATAACATTTGAATGCTTACCACATATCTGTTTACTGGCTCCATTGTCTTTTTAATTTATTGTGTACTTTGAAAAACTTAATGGTGTAAATGCAGACTTTTTTGAGATTTACACAAAGAGGACTGTTTTCTTTTAATTTGACCAATGGATCGCTGCTGGTAAATCTTTAGGAGATTATGGGGAAATTCTATGAAGCCATATATTGTCTGTACTAGCTAGCACTCTCAAGCAAGTAAAGTGCAGTCAATATACCAACACATATCCTGGTGGCTTAATTTTAAAGATTTTGAACTCCATGCTCTATTGTTGTTTATTCACATTGTTTATTACTTACTCTTTTAGTGAATTAAGTATCTCCCACTTAATTTCAATCACCATTAGATAGTACTTTACCATTAAAATAATAATCTAGAGTTACCATTAGTTGAATTACAACTTCCTTATATCCTTTTGTGACAGCATTACAGTCTTGGCTCCATGATATTAAGATTGCTCCATGACACTTAAAAATTTGAATATATATTACAAGAAAGCAATTTACATGTAAGTGGAAACATTGAAGTCATCATCGTCTTAGAACTCAAAGTACAAGACAAGAATTATTAAAATGTTATTCCCATAAAGTGTCAGTGGTCATTTTAGATGTAACTAAGATTTGCAAATAGGGGCTAGAGTGGAGTTCAGTTCTTCAGCACTTTTCTAGGATGTGTGAATCCCTGGATTCCATTCCAGCATTGCAAAATAGCAGAATGTCCATACAGTGGGTATGTATATTTTTACCTCACACATATCACATGTTATTTTTGTAACAGTTGATATATTTTCTTTAAATGGTACAGGTTGTCAGGATTCTGATGACAGGGTGAATATCTAATAACTGCATATGTATAACTTTTAAACATATATAAATATACATATATGTACATGTATCTACATGATACATATGTATATACACATATACCGCTATACATGTATACACACATAATGTCTTAATGCTAGTACATATGGAAATTATTGATGCTTTTAACTATTTCCTTTTGGAAGCAGATAATAACACTTAGTTCCATATGAAGATCTTAAATAACATTTTTTACAAGTCTATACATCATAATGAAATTTGTATGCATTCCTTTCCCCACATTTTGTTGTATCATGAATTCTAAATAGCCTTAGTCTTAAAAACCTGGAGTCAGATACTAGGAGGTGAAAACTGAAAGATCAGAGAAGTAAAGCAGCCAGCCACTAGAGCTCTTACCTCTAAAAAATCTTCAGATTGAAAAGAGAATGAGCTCCTCTCTCTGTCCAATTTATATTCCTCTCTCCACCCAGTCATATCACATCCTGTCTGTCTGTAAAGACCTTCAAACCTTTATGATTAATTAGTGGCTAGCTATGCCCTCTGATCTTCAGGCAAGCTTTGTTTTTTAGAGCACAAACCAAATTCACCATATTTCCCTTTTTTGTCTAAAATAAAAAGGTAATAACTAATATGAGAAAGACTATATATATATATATATATATGCAATAATTGCATCAACAATGTATAGTTAATTAGCAATTAATAAATTCAGAGAAAATACTCCATATCTATCCTTTCTTGTTGAGTCCAAATGGTTATACCTAGTTCATTTTCTATTCTAACTTGTATTATTAAAATTATCTTTTTAATGTCTCGCAATATTATACACTTTACACCTCTTTAGTGAACTTCTTTTTTAAATCTGGTAACAAGAAAAACTCTAAAGTCTTCAGTCCCATCAGAGACCCAAGAAGTAAATAATATTACCTGAGTAAGCAGGAAATGCAAGCAAGTAACTTCCAGAAAACCTGTAAGAAAATCGCAGAAATAGCTGGCTACCAGGACATTTACCCAAGTTTCCTCTGCAATTTTGGAGCATCAATCTTTGTCCTAAAGACCTAGAATATCTGATAGTCTTTTCTGTCAAGCAGGATATTCTGAAGGGCTGTCCTATCTTGTCTTGGCAAAGTTCAGCACTCCTCTGTTTTGTGTCCTGCTTCTCGAATTTGAACAGCATACTGTCAGCAGTTGTGAGGGAAGAGCACTTCCTTGCCCCAGTGGCTAATTTTAGTCACAAAGAAAGTAAATTCCATGTGGAGTTTCTTCAATGACCACCATCTTCTCTGAAGTAGACTGGTGTTGCCAGGAACAGACATGTCACGTTGTCAAAGAGAGACAGAGGAGAGGGAGAGAGAGAGAGAGAGAGAGAGAGAGAGAGAGAGAGAGAGAGAGAGAGAGAGAGAGAGAGAGAGATCTTTCTAATTAAAAAATTAAAAACATAAACAAAAAAGAATCTATGTATTAAAACATCTTAAATTCTATATTCTGCAGACATCTGAAATGTTTGAAAACAACCTGTCTATATAAATATATCTCTGTTTACCTTGAAACATTACCTAAAATGACTACAAGTTTGGTGGTAATAGGTGACTAATTGCAAATCTGCATTTCCTTATTATAGTAAATAATTGATAATAGTAACTTTCAATAGCTAAAATTTGCATTACATTGTTAACTGATCATTTAACTCCTTTTCTTGGAACATTTTTTTTTTTTTCTGGATTGTCCTTTTTCTTCACATGCTTTATTTGTCCAATGATCTTCAGATTCCTAGTTAGATTCCTTCATTCTCCTGTAAATACAAAAATAAAGCACTTCCCCAATCCTAATTTTGGGGAGGTTCCCTTTGGATAAGTTATATCTGATTAAGTGAAAAACATTTGTTAGTTTTATAAGTTTCGATTTAACGGCCATGCTGTTTGATGAAGTATCATCTCTTCTAATTAAGAGGTCTTTCTTGTTCAAATATAATCTTTATTAATTTTGATTTATGGATTCTCCTGAAGTTTTTTGTTTTATTTTCTAAAGATGTTCTATCATCAAGAGCAATATGTTTTCTTACCATCAGAATTAGGTTCTTTATTTACTCTGGGAAGAAGTTTCCTCCATGGTGACAGGAAACTACTGAACCAAATTTGGCAAGGGGGCTTGTGAGAAGTCCCTCAAGGCATTTCCCAGTGACAAAGGGCTACCTTGACTGTCCCTTGTTGATGTATATTCATTAGCCCAACACCTGCCTTTGCCATATTTTCTGCATAATCCAGAAGGGAGAAATATTTTGTTTGGATTTTGCTTGGATAAACATTGTTTCTAGGAATGACCTGTTTCCAATGCCTTTTTAGGTGATCTTATTTGCCACAATTGAAACACTTGATATTTTGAGTTTTCTTCAAACCTCTGGAAATCACCTGTCCTATCTAAGCATCATCATGGTCATGAGATTCAATACTGATTGTATCTCAGATCCATTTTTCCAAGGGTGCTGATCTTGCCTTTAATAGCCTAATTGCCTTTTTTCATTGTACATTAGCATTTTCAGCATCCAGAGATTGAATTATTATTTGTCTAGATTCTGAATTTGGTATCATTCTATTTATTGCTGAAGTCAATCTTTGCAAGAAATCCATGAAGGTTTTGTTTGGGTTCTGTATAACTTTATATATAATGACTCAATTTTCTTTCTTAATTCTTTAATTCTGTCCTAAGCATTCAACGTTGCTGTTTGACATAAAGTAAGAGTGTGGTCATCATATAGAGATGTCTTTGTACAATAGCATAATCTCCCTTTCCAAGAAGTTGATCTTGGGAGATTTCCATACCTCAGCCCTACTTCATTGTTCAATGGTCTCAGTCTCATCTTTCCACGAGGTCTTCCATTGTAATCGAGTACCAGACTCAAAGACTGCTGTAACCAAGTCTCTACAGTCTTGAGGGATAAGTCTATTTCAAGTAGAGCTTGAGTCTAACATCTGCTTCACAAAAGGTGAATGCATGCCATACAAGACTAGTACTTCTTTGAAATCTCCTTAAATCTAACCTTTCCACAGGAGTTCATTCAGCTTTTGGACAACCTTAGGGGTATCTGTCATTTGGCAGTTGTTTTTGTAAGGTGACTAGATAAATTGAAGTTGGTTGTTTGAAAACCTTAAGCTGTTCCTCTCTAAACTTATAATGGAATGCTCAAATTGTTTCTCCTTTAAATTCCTGTGTCTAGGCCTGAATATCTCTATAATCCGTTTTAAGAAGTTTTTCTTGACACTAATATCAACCAACTTTTTAGAGATAAACCAAGAATTATCAAACTGACAATACGGATTTTCAAAATGATAATTAACATCCTGATTAAGTTGATTATCCCTTCATTTAATTGTTCCAATTTTAAACCATGCATTGAATAATCACACAGAGATCTAAATCTCTCCATTGTAATAAAACACACACTCTGTCGCTCTTTTAAACTAATTCCCCCATTTAAGAATTCCCAATTGTCTCACCAATCTGCTGCTGATGACAGTGGAACCTAAGGCCACATAGCAAGACTGATATAAGAACACAGGAGGTGAACAGCCTGATTGAGGACAGCCGCAGCTGCTATTGTGTAACCATGAACTGAGAGTGTGTGGAGGATGTAACAGTAGAAGCCTGAATAGGTGTCAAGGCAGCTACTTAGTGTGGCATCAGCTCCAGAACAAGGTTCAGGGGAAGCCTACAACTCATAAGGGAATGGATCTGGCTGGCTGAACAATGAACACATAGGATTGATCAGGTCGAAGAAGCACATGCGGTTCGAGCATGTGTAGCAGGAGCTACGTGAAGGTGGAGCCAGCCAGTCTGGGGTGGGAAAGTCTGACTTCAGAGTTCAGAGCCCAGGTGCATCTGGAGTTTGGTGCAAAGGGGCTGCCAAAGATAACCAAACTCACTCAGAGGCTTGAAGAAAAGAGTGAGAAAAAACTAGCTGACCAGATGGTGACTACAGCGGGAGCCTCTGGCTTGTACTTGTGGCTACAAAGCCACAGGCAAGTGGCTATTCTGTGAATTCATGCCCCAAAAGTTGTGCACCAGATGTAGTGCGGATTCTAATTGACCTTAGTAATAAAAACCCAGAGTCAGATACTAGGGGGTGAAAGCTGAAAGATCAGAGAAGTAAAAGAGCCAGCCACTAGAGCTCTTACCCCTGTGACATCCTCAGTCTGAAAACAGACCAAGCTTCTGGTTCCTTCTGTCTTGTGTTCCTCTCTGTGCCCTGCCATCTTACTTCCTGTTTGACTGTGCAGACATACAAACCTCCAAACTTGCAGGTAGCTCTGCCTTCTGACCTTCAGACAAGCTTTATTTGTTAGAGCAAAAACAAATTATTATCAGATTTTTTGATGATCACAGTACATTTTGTCATTAGTCTGTTCTTAGCTGCTGTGTGCAGCATTTGTTGGTGAATAGTTCAGATAGCACTTTGAATGGCACAGTCAATTTGTAAATTGTCCACTGCTCTAGGGTCTCGTTGTATGTTTTGACATCTTAATTTTAATACAATTATTTTAATTAAAATTCAATGAATATAATTTTATTCAATATATTCTGATCATGGTTTCTCTGCCCCATCTCCTTCCAAATCTTCAGCACTGGTCATCTCCACACCCACCCAACTCCACTCCTTTGTTATATCTCTCCTTAGCAAAAAACATAAGGAAAAACAAAAACAAAAAGAATTTAAAAAGCAAAGAAAAAAGATAACCATTTATTCTTTGAAAACTCCATACATCTATATAATGTATCTAGGTTATATCCATCCACAGCTACCTCTCTCCATCTTCCCGCAGTCCCCTAGTCCCCTTCATCCCATCTCCCTTCCAAATTCATGTTCTTTTGTTCTTTGTATCCATCAGTAACCCATTGAATCCAATTAGAACTTTCCATATTCACATGGGTGTGTTGCCAGCCATGCAGTATAAGCAAACTAGCAACCTCCAAGCCCTGAAAAAGAGTGACTTTACTTCCCTCAGCAGGTATCAACTTCAGTATCTTCCCTGATTGGGGGTGGAGTCATAATTATGGACCCCATTCATATCCATGCTGCAACTTTTCTTAAATTCAGAATTTGTTCTAAATTAAAACAAAATCCACAAAAACTTCAGTAAAATTATTAGAACATATATGTGGAATTATCCACAACATGCTGAGAAATGGGAAAAATCCCACCCTGTTTTACTGTCAACTCTCTTTTAGCTATGTGATTTTTATGTCATGAATTAATGACCACAGAGAATGGTGACAACAGAGTACTTAAATATTGACAGATGCAAAGGTTTGCCTAAAGGATCTGAAATGTGCAAGTACCAAGGAAGGACAGTGTTGTTTCCATTTATGAAGAAAAATGGAGAATGAGGGGAGAGTTTTAGAGGTATGAAAGACAGCAAGTACAGGGTCTCACCATTTACACTGAATTTCCTTATTTCCTAATCCCTTCAAAGACACCTTTCTCTTCCTACAATCAGGGTCCCTGGGAGCCACAGTCCTAACCTTACACTTTCCCATTCCCACTCTCCCTCCTACCAGGCTGGAATTTTGACTGGCTTGATCTTCATTTAATCGTATTTGCATTAAGTTGATCTGTGCAATAACCATGTTAGGTTCAGAAGTCTGCATGTGATATCTCTCTTCCCCCATCCACCCTACCTGATCTGAATTTCTTTTCATCCTTTCTTCCTTGAAGTTCCCTGCAACTTGGGTGGTAAGAGATGGTGTACAACTGAGCCCAAAATGTTATTTATATTCATTGTGTTTTAATGAACAGGGACCCACTATTATTGTCTATATATTTATACGTTTGTATGTCACTGAAGTAAATGTTAAGATTCTAATCCCAAAATGTGTTTGTGTGTGTGTGTGTGTGTGTGTGTGTGTGTGTGTGTGTGTGTGTGTGTGCGTGTGTGTGGTGTGTGTGTGTGTGTATGCCTAGAGCTTGACCTTATTTCCTTTTGCATGTAGGCAGTTACTATACCTCTAAGCTATACACTAAGTTGTGAAATATTTCTATTTCCAGATAAAAATCTGTTGTTGAGAAAGTGAACAGAAGATGCTGTTATTGGTGGTAAAACACTATAGTTAAATTGTATTATAAGATATGAACATGAATGAAGGACCATTGGCAGAGTGTAACTAGGAAATGAGGCCCTGTAATAAACATCTTTGTCAATTTTCTTTAGATTTCAGTGTTTTCCAAACTGCACTCTTCATGTTGTTTAAAAAATAATGTCCATTTCCACATATAGTGAAGGTAGTGTTTATATTGAGCTTATTTTCTCTGTACAAATTCACTCAACCTTAGGTTACTGCATTCACATTAGATAAATGGCTGTGGGCAGCAACTGGATCAATAGCCAGGGTATTTTACCGAACTGTCTGTGGCCAAGTTTGACTATCTCTTGACTGGTGATTATTATTTGCTACTTGGCTGGTGTCCACTCCCTTTAAATAGAAAACTCATTCCCATATCTATTATATGAAAACATAAAAACTTCTTTACAGATCAGTGTGTGCAAAGAAACAGCTTCAACCTTGAAGCTGGCCACCCAAGTAGAACATGCATAAACCAGTTTACAGGTAAATAACAGCTATACACCATTCCATCATGAATTTATCTGGACAGGTACCATGCATTATGACAGTAGAATTGTTAAGTTGCTTCTATACATATGGCCTCTTATTTATTATATTTTGCTTGTGTATATATATCTATGCATATTCCTGTGTTCGAGTGCAGACATGTATGTGGAAATCAAAGGATAAATTCCAAAGTCAATGCTTGCTTTCCATGTTGATTGAGACTGTTTCTCTGTGTGGTTCACAACTATGTGTACCAGGGTAGCTGACCTATAGGCTTCAAGAGTTTCTCTAGGTTTTGCCTTCCTTATCTCTGTAAGACCCACCATGACTATAGAATGTAAACCACTATGCTTGGCTTTACCTGGGTTTTAGGAATTCAAATTTGCAACTTCATACTTAAACATCAAGTTCTTTACCCATTGAGCAATCTCCAAGGCCCTAAATGATACTTTTCTTCTGTTTTTTTCAAAAATTTATTTTTATTAAGTCTTCATTGATGAATTAGGTCAATTGTTCAAAAAATATTTTAATGTTATAAATAATGTAATCATTCTGTACAAATTTCACATTTTTAGCAAAACATTAAAATGTAAAATAAGAATGAAATTCTTGGAAAAATTATGAGCCAACTCAAGGAATTAGGGGAAAGACTTAAGGTTCAATGTTGCTGAGGGGCTAGTGACTGCTTTAGTCACTAGGGGCTACATTGGGGAAAAGTTACATCCAGCTCCATCCAGTCTTTCAATTCGATACTCTAAGCTCAGCTTCTGTTGAGAAAGCATGGTAATGATGCTAGCCATCAATTTTGTGGTTTCACCTTGGCCAACAAAGTTTGAAACAATTGATTGGTCATTTTAAAAGGTGTGTTTTTGAAGTAATGAGCAATCCAAGACTAGTCTTGGATCTTGATTCGCAAAGACAAATGACAGGAAGGAAAGAATGAATATGTGAAAGAAAATATGATCAATTTTTCTCTGTCACTTTGATGTGTACCTAGAGAAAAGGACTGGATTATGATGCAAAACTGTTAAAATATTTAAGATTAAAAGTCATTTCTCTCTTTTCTTTTAAGCAATGATCAAAAGAAACCATTTCAACTTAAATGTTTGTAGAAGATTACTCAAATCACCAGCTTTCTAACCAGACAGGAAATGTGTTTTTACCAGCATTACATCAGTGACTATGTTCATGAAGAGTCTCATTTCAATCAAGTGATCCAGTTAGTTTTACCATATCACATGACTTCCAGAGTGAAAATGAAGCATGAGGGTGATTTGCCATCAGTTCCACAGTATACAAATTAGTACTCATTCTTAGGTGATAATCTAGGAAGACATTTTTAGATGGGCATGTAGCGTAGTGGTAAAGTATTTTCTTAGCCCACACAAGGTCTTACTTTCAATGCCTTGTAACATAAGTAAAAAATAAATAGAATTTAAAAAATCATATATAAGTAGTCCATGAACTTAATTGGCTTTTTATTTTGAAACACTGCCATGAGCACCTCATGTTGTATTGGTATCCATAAACTCTGGCATCTTGTAGGAAAATGTGGTTATATATTGTTTATGATTTATTAAAGCTTGCCTGAGTATTCAGAAAGTAAAGTCAGCCTCAAGCTATAGAGATCAGGTAGTGGTGGTACAAACCATTAATCCCAGAATTCAGGGAGGTAGATGGATCTCTGTTCATTCAAGGCCACCATGGCATACACAAGAGTGAAGAATAACAGAGCTCATGCCTTTGATCCCAGCACCTGGGGTCACACACCTTTAATCCCAGCATTAGGGAGGTATATAAAACAGGAGCAAGGTCTCAGAGCTGGCATTCAGTATCAGACATTCATTCTCCAGCCACATTGAGGAGAACATAGCAGTCTGGGATTTCAGTATGAGGTTTGGTGGAGCCGGGATCGCCTTTCAGCCTGAGCGAGAGGTGGTGGCCAGTTGCTATGATTTTCCCATTTCAACTTGGAGCTTGAACCCCAGTATCAGTCTCTGGGTCTTTTATTTGCTGTGTTACAGGAAAACACATATTTCTTATGTTCTTAAAATGGTTTTAGCTATAAAGTTATGATAGATAAGAAAATTTATACAACTTTAACCCTATATTTAAGATTGTAGAATTAGTGATTTTCTTGTTATTGGTACTTGTTAAAGCAAGACCTAATGTAATTATGCTTTTTAAATGAATCTTAAATTAACTCAGCTCCTAGCTTAAAGAGTTTGTTTTATATTTCAATGCACAAAGCAGGCTTTCATATATTCTTTCAAAATATGAGTGTGAGAAAGATGAAGATTAAAATAGAAAGGCAATTTGATAAGTGCTTTGGACTATAAAATTAGGAAGAAGTTGATTATGTTGAATTGGGAGATCCAAAGTGAATATTTTATCCTTGATTCTAAGGATTATATGTTAACCTAAGAAACAATAAAACACTAAACTTCTGGTGAAATGTATTTTCCCAACAACATGAACTTTTTTGGGATTTCTTTGCTTTTAAGTTTTAGAGCTTAAGCTCTAAAAATTTAAAGGAAATATGACAAGGAAAACTCTAACTTCATTTAAATGTGTCACTTTATCAAGAGAACACAAGATAGGTATTTACCTCAAACATCAATGAAAACAAAGCATACAGACATACTCAAACAATAATTTTTTAAAAAAATAATTTACAAGTGGTGATGAAGGAAGACTTGGGCACTGGACAGTGCTTTAATGATGTTAACCAATAATGTCAGCCTCCCTACAACATGAAAATAACCAGAACTATATATATCATTTTCCTCCTCAACAATGTTATTGTCAGGAGTAACCAGGGCTCTAAAAAGATGGCTTGGAATGGACTATTTCCCACAGTGTAATTCAAATGGGTGCATATATGCATATCAGTATCACCACTAGTCACCTTAAGAAGTAGATCCGCTTATAAAACAGCTGAGATGGACTCCCAAGTGGTGTTCAGGTTTAGTCAAGTGGGAAGAGTTAGTGACCACTGTAAAAGACATATTTCATGAAGCTGAACAGAACCTCAATAGAATATTGTCTTTTGTCCAAGGAAAGAGACTTCTTCAAACCACATGCCTATCCAAATATTGAGGAAAACTGTGAGATTCACTGTGTGAATGCCTAGCTTAATTTTCTTATTCTCCCCATCCCAAGTGAATAGAATTAGACTGGAAGGAAAAATGATCAAGCTTCATTTTAGTTTTCTAGAATTTAAGAATTGCTACCAGGAGATGGGCAAATACTTAATGCTTATTAATCAGTTTCCCTACTGTCTTTCTAATTCTTCTTACTTCCTAAAACCAAGAATCAGCAGACACCATGTTCATTACTCTTTCCTAAGGGTTAAGAGGGTAATTGAGGACCAGATGTAGCTATGTTTAAATCTAAGCTCAATGCATATTAAAAATATGCAAATCTTGGCATGTCTGAAATATATCCAGATGCTATAAGTGAACCATCAGTTGGGCATAAAAAATACAATGTAAGGAGCATCATCTATCTACAGTGGAGATCAGAATTTGAGATCTGTCAGTATGTCAGTGCTATATAATTTTAGAGATGGTATGCAATCACTTCAGCTTATAGGATGATCAGGAACATAGCCAACAAAAATATTTCAAAGTCTAGAATTATTGACAGATACAGAAACATGAACTAAGATGTGCACAACTACATAGTATTCTTAGGAATCAGAAATTATGAGCTGAAGCTCAGATATTAGCAGGTATGAAAACATATTATATTATTTTGTGTTCTAGAAGTCAACAGCAGCTTTGAAAAAGACCCTTGAGTAAAAAGGTGCAGATAAAGATCGGATGGAGCAAGTTTATTAAGAATGGGATGTGGAAATTAAATGAATAAGCAATACACTAAGAGGTGGTCCTACTGAAGTTGAGAGAAGTGGTATCCTCAGAGTGGTTTGTATTAGTTTTGGTGATTAAGTGGGGATGATATATATCCTTTTTACATTTTTCCACACGACAAATTATTTTCTTTTTAAATTTTAAACTATGTGTATACTTGTGTCCTTGTACGCATGAGTATGGTCCTCACAGAGGACAATAAAGTGCATCAGAGCTCCTGGAGATGGCTATTGTGAGCCACCAGATATACATGGTGGGAACTGAGCCCAGGTCCTCTGCAAGAACATTATTTGTTTTTATCCACTGAACCATCCACCCAGCCTTCCTACCCCACTCTATTAATTATTCTTATTCCCCTTTCCATATTGTATCCCTTTCTCACTTTTATTCTGCCTCTAAATGATTGTTATTCTGGACCATACTGGGAAAAGACAGAAACATGAAATATATAACTATTTATAGCGAGATGAAGGAAGTGAAGGTGTGGGTCTCTTGATGATGTGGGAGAGGGGTGTTGCTGTGTGCAGAAGAAGCAGTAGTGTTCAAGGAGCTTAATGCAGGAATGTCTTCAGGACTTCCAAGAAGGGACCACATTGTGTAAGAAAATATACCCCAAATCCTTATGTCTTGAGCAGAAATTTTTAGGATGCTTTTAGAATCATTTAAATAAGTTTTCTAAGGTTCTAAGCCTCCTTTGGTTCTAGTGTTCAAGTTATCTTGTACTGACCATATCATATGACTTCCTTATACCTCCTCACACAAAGGTTGTCAATAATTTTCTTTCACAATAGTTCATGCCTTTACTTCAGTGCTGGTCAAATCAGCTTAATATCAAAAGTAGCTTCCCCACAGCTTGAAGACCTGTATAATAACGGGACAATTAATATAAAGACTTCTCAAAGATAAATCCCTAACAAGTCATGATTCACATCCTAAGGCATAGGATATCTGTTTTCTGTCCAGTATCATCATTCAGTCTTCGTCTGTTTTTCATCATTCTAAGTACAATTGTTTTGCCAGGACATCTCCTCTCCTCTTCATTCTACCAATGTTGCCATTACAGTCAGGCAAAAGCTATTGTCTGTAAGCAACAAAAACTAAATAAATAAGGAAAAATATATCACAATTAACAAGAGTGACATACCTGAGAACAATCAGAAAGTTTTAGTAAGAGTCATCCACTTCTTGCTAGGTTTGTATAGAAGGTATTAATTCAATCATGCTTTAGTCCTTGTTAAGCCTGTGAAGGTTCGGCATCAGAAAGAGGAACCAGAATGTGGTTTATAAACACAATGGAGCATTTTTGAGACCTAAAGACTGAAGTTACATTGTTTGCAGGAAAATTATTTTGGCTGCTGATAATCATGGTAAGTAAATTAGGTCACTCTGGGGAAGATCAATAGAGCATGCTTGCTCTCATTTGTGAGTCCTATACATATGTGAGTAAATACATAAAATCCATTTTGTGCATGCAATGTGCAAGTAGAAAGAAATATATTTGGTGCATGAATAAGAATAATGGAAAGGAGAGGTTGAAACTAGGGAGTGGATGCTCATAAGAATGATCCTGAAGAATTATTTGCTTATAGAAGACATACTTCTGGCTCCCTGGAGGTCAAATAGCTGGTAGGAGGTTAAAAATTAAACTATAAATATAGTGTGTAATGACATGTTTTTATCTTATTTCTCATTTTCTTACTAAAGGACTATAAGATAAAATATAAAAGATATTTATTTTGAAATATGTTTAGTTGGATCAGTATGCATTTAATTCTTTTTAGAATTCTATGCATTGCGCCTGAAAAGATGGCTTGGGGTTAAGGGTATATGCTGCTCTATCAGAGGACCTAAGTTCAGATCCCAACACACATATTGGAT
The DNA here is from genome assembly GCF_003668045.3 of Cricetulus griseus. Lineage (NCBI taxonomy): Eukaryota > Metazoa > Chordata > Mammalia > Rodentia > Cricetidae > Cricetulus > Cricetulus griseus. The sequence continues at coordinate 33,718,053 of NC_048601.1, read as the reverse complement.
GTCTCACAACTGCTTATAACCCCAGAGAAGCCAATGCCATCTTCGGGCTTCTGTGTACCCATCTAGCACACACACACACACACACACACACACACACACACACACACACTTGCACACACACACACACACACACACATGTGCACACACACACACATACACACTCGTGTGCACACACACACTACTCATGAAAAATAATTCTATGTTTTTGACTACGATAGTGTTCTCTAGAGAAACTAGAGGAGACCAAAGTCTTCCAGTAAGAGCAGAGTTACTTGTTATAATTAACAAGCCTGTGTTCTATACAACTTGTAAAAATACAAGGGCTTCAGTACACAGATATCAGAAAAATACTAGTTTTTATGAGTACCATTAGGAAATTTTACTTAAACACATTTATCAATTTATTGGCATCTTATACTAAAAATTCTTTGTAGAGCACTATTCAAATAATTAAAATTTCAGTTGTACCATCTGGCTTTGTAATTTATATTCTACTATGAATAATTATATTATTTATTTGTTATTCTCTATTAATTTTCATTTATTATTGCTTTTTCTTAAATATTTGCAAATCAAATTTTGTTTAAAAAGTAATTTCAAATTCTCCAGCATTTGGAAATGTTTCATTAATTTGGTGTTTGGTGTCAAAGAGCAAAACTAGATTCATTAACACAAATGTTTTTTTTATTTTTCAAAATATGACATATTGAAAGTTCATTGATTGTTTTTAAAGTTACCTGTGGTGAGGTATTATTTAGGATCAAATAAAGCTTGCCTGGAGATCAGAATGCAAAGCTAGCTAGCCACAGCCCTAGAGGTCAGGCAGTGATGGTACACACCTTTAATCCCAGTAGCCATACTAGTTAGCTATGAAAGCTGGGCCATGGTGGTGCATGCCTTTAATACCAGCACTAGAGAGGCATGTAAAACAAGAGCAGGGTTTCAGACTGGGTGATTAGTCTCCAGACATGTTGAGGCAATCGGTCCCCAGACAAGTTGAGAATAGGATCTCCCCAGCCCTGGTAGAGGTAAGGGCTCTCTGGCAACTTGGCTGCTTTACTTATCTGATCTTCAGCTTGAACCCCAATATCTGTCTCTGAGTTTATATTGTTCATGTTACAGTCACCATTGCTAAACCTGGGATGGGGGAAGAGACTTATGTAACTTCATAATTATTGGGGTCATAATTATTGGGGAAAAGAAATTGACTGAATGATCTAGAACACTTGACTTTCTTTTATGTAGACCTGCCATATCTGAGATTTAATGGTGGTGCAGGTTTCTTGAATGTGTAAGATTGACACCTGAACACTTTTGCCCTAATCTCATGCTTATAACATTTTCATAGTTCTAGGATGGAAGAATTCCAGAGCAAACTTAGATAGAAGCTATCATTAGTGCTTAGGATACTGGATCATGATGCATTTCATAAACCACAGAATTCCTTCTCTACAATTAGTAGATGAGAGAATAATTAAAAAATGAGCAGTAGATGTTCTTTCTGATATGCCAAATTGGTTGAACTTTTCTCGTTCCCTTTTGCCACCACCTTCCTCCACATTGGGAGGTTGTGTGGGTCTGTTATGGACTCACTTTCATTCCAGGACAGCTTGAAGCATCAGTGACAAACCTGGGACTCAAGCCCAGAAATGTGGACTCTCACTTTGCTATTCCTAACCTCTGGACTATGTTTGCCCAAATCCCTGCATTATCTAAGCCAATTCTAGGGCAGCTGCTTATTAACAAACAGATGTCACTTGATGACAGTGATATCCATCAGAAAAAATGATTCTGCTTGAATCTGTCTCTGGGCAGTACAGAAGTCATCACTATTAAATATTTTCCCAGGATTTCTGTTTGCTGATTTATTAATAATAAAAGTCCATATTGCCCTGGCCCTTATCTGATTTTAGAAAATGAATAACATTTGAACTATTTGTGTTGGACTGAAATGTCTTGTAAATCAGGATACCTTTGTACATTTCAGTTGTTATGAAATGAGGCAAACTCTGCCTAGCTGAATGGGATGTAACCTCATTAAATCTTGAATGAAATGATAAGAGATAGAATGCTGTCTTAATATCACAGACAGCATGGCTACTTGTAGATTAATACTCAGTATTAGTTTATAATGGAATGTTAAGAAACTGATTTTGTTTCCCGTCAATCAAATATTTTCTCATTGGTTCTCTAAGCAAAACAACTCTAGCAACCCCTCCTTTTTATTATTGCTACACAAGAAACACAATTCCTGATAAATGTAATTTGCTTTGGCCACACTAGCTAAACATTTGATTTTAAAACTGATCAATTGCTGTGTTCCCATGACAGGCTATTCTAATCAACAGCATGTTGTGAAGGTGGCTGATCTTTTCCTGGTCATGTGACCCACTTTGTTTTTCACACTTCCTTACTTATGTCTTTTAATAGTGATGTTGTGATTAGTTAAGAGTCATTTTCTAAGAAATTAGTGTTACTAGGTGCCTTAGTCACATTACTATTTTTGAGATATCACATGGCAACTTAAAAAGGAAGAGTTTATTTGGTGCTTATGTACAGTTCCAAAGGTGAGCCCATGACCATTATGTCAGGGAATATGGCAACAGACAAGGAGATATAGTGCTTTAGCAGTATCAGTAAGTTTACATTTGATCCACAAGCAGACAGCAGAGAAAGACAACTTTCTTTTTACCGCTGGTTTTGAAAACGTCAAAGCCCACACCAAGTGACATACCTCATGCACCAAGGACACACCTACTAATCATTCCCAAACCATTCCACCATCTGATCACCAAGTAGTCAAATATATGAGTCTACAGAGGCCATTCTCATTCAAAAAACCATACCAAGTTACAGGAAGCATTGAATTTATTGAAAAGGGATTGGTGTGGGTCACAAAAAGGCAGAGATCAAAAGTGATTTGTAGAAGAAATTAAACCAAGCTATGACAACATATTGAAGATGATGTGATGAAACCTATTTCTTTGTGTGATAATGCCCAATGCCCACCAAAAGTAAAGACAAGACAAGAATGAACATCTGCAAAACCTGGTGTTATTGAGTAGATTGTATATATGCTATGCTGTGTCTTGACTTTGGATTTTCTAGTCTCTAGAACTGGAAAAAAATGCTATTTGTGGGTTAAAGCTCCTATTGTGGTGGGCCCTTAGAAATGTATCTAGATACTTCAGAGACTTTAAGACATATTTTGTTTAATAAAATAAGATAGACACCTAGAATCCTGGAAGAATTTGGTTTGCTGGAAGGTGAATAATCACTGGGGCTGAAGAAATGGTTCAGTAGTTAAGAACACTCTTGCACAGGACTTGGGTTCATTTCCCAGCATCCTCATGGTGGCTAACATTGGTTTTTAAATCCAGATACAGGGATCTAATGCTCTCTTTTATCATTTGAGGACAATAGGAAATCACATGTTACACATCCATACTTGAGGCAAAACCTTTGTATGCATAAAGGTTTTTATAAAGATAAATAAAATCTTTAGGAACTGTAAGGTTGGGTACTTCATTTACATGATAATAAGTATGGACTTTCTGGAAGGAGGGGCATTGTTGCCTTAGGTTGTCAATGGAATAGATGCATATACAATGCCCCCTTTAATATCCTTGTATTTACAGTCACTATTGTTTTCATAAACACCTACCATAGTGCTCAGTGTCTTGTCAATATCGAGTTAAAATCTCACTATTGTTTTGGTGTTTGCTACATGATTTCTATGGATGAGGTTATTCACAGGATATCTGTCCCTCCCAAATCCATTGGAAATCTTTGACCCCTCTGTGATAGCATTTAATAGTCGAGTCATTGGGAAAAGATTATGTTTAGAGGACATCATGAAGGTCGGACCTTCGTAATAGAGTTAGCTTTAGTAATAGACTAAAATGAACTCTGTCTTTTCACGAAGGAAAATAAGATAAAAGGAAGCCATCTGCCAAACATGAAGATAGCCCTCAGCAAATCTTGAATATGCTGGCACCTCAGTTTTGGATTTTACAGTCTCCAGAATGGAAAGAAGCAATTTCTACTTCTGCCACTCAATACATACGTGTTTGTTATGGCAGCCCAAGTTAAGCAATAATGTTATCTAAGTATACTCCTTTAAACATGACCCTAAGAGAGAAATACATGGTCCCCTGGAGAAAAGGAAAGGGTCAAGATCTCCCAAGCAAATTGGAAGCATGGGAAGAGGGGGGAGTGAGCTAGGAGAATGAGAAGGGGAGAAGAGGAGGGATGCAGAGGACATGAGGAAGCAGAAAGGTTGAGTCAGGGGAAGAATAGATGATAACAAGAATGGAGATTTCATAATAGAGGGAGACATTTTTGTTTTACAGAGAAATCAGGCACTAGGGAAATCTCTGGAGATCTACAAAGATGACACCAGCTAACAATCTAAGCAACAGAGGAGAGGCTACCTTAAATGCCCTTCCCTGATAATGAGATTGATGACTAACTTATATGCCATCCTATAGCCTTCATCCAGCAGCTGGTGGAAGCAGAAGCAGAAACTCACAACTAATCACCGAACTGAACTCAAACCCAGATTCAGAAAAGGACGAGTGAAGAACACAGGGGTCCAGACCAGACTGGTGAAACCCAGAGAAACAGCTGACCTGAACATCGGGGAACTCCTGCTCCCCAGATTAATAGCTAGAATACCAGCATGGGACTGATCCAGACCCCAGAAACATGGGTTTCTGTGAGGAAACCTAGGAAATCTATGGGAGCTCCTGTAGAAGTTCAGTACTTATCCCTAGCATAGGTGTGGACTTTGGGTGCCCATTCCACATAGAGGGATACTTCCTGAGCCAATACACACAGGGGTGGGCCTAGGCCCTATACCAAAGGATACAACAGACTCTGATGACACTATATGGAAGGCCTCACCATCCAGGGGGAACAGAAAGGATATGTGATAGATAGGGTTTTAGTTGGGTGGGTGGTAGGGGAGGACAGGAGGGAGAGGGAACTGGGATTGTCATGTAATTCAATCCAGTTTCTAATTCAAATAAAAAAGTTGAAAAAAAAAAGAAAACAGACAGGAAAAAAATAAACATGACACAAGTATCTGATGCACTGAGTACATAGTTGAAAAAGAGACTGAATTCAAACATGAGGCTATCGATTACTCTCCATATTTAAGTCTTTCCCAAACTCTTCATGGTGGGATTACGATTCTATGGGTACATGTTTACTTTGTATACCTGTACATCCATTGCCCATAGGCAGCAACGCTGGTAAGGAATGAAAATAGAAATATAACAATATGTGTATGTTTTCTAAATGTGCATATACATGCATAGATTCATAAGTTCAGTGTAAAGCCACTGTCTAACTAATGCCCTGCATCTTTAGCCTATGCAAAGGACACATTGCACACACTAATTATTTGTAATTAGCCATCTGACTTCTCCAATGTCTGTAATCATTCTTTTTCCTGGTGCTGTGACAAAATGTCCAACAACAGCAGGAGGGGAGAGTGGATTCCAGATCGCAGTTAGAAGATAAGATCCATGTAGGCAGAGAAAGTATGGCACCGGGAATTTGGGAGCTGCTGACCTTGCATCTGTAGTCAGGAAAGGAAGAGAGGAACGCTGCTGCTCAGCTTGTATTCACTTTATTCAGGCTGGAAGTACACGAAATGGTACAATCCCAATTTAGAGTGAATCCACCTACATAAATTGATCAAATCCAGGAAACATCTCATAGATAGACCCTATCTTGTTTACCTTCTAGGTGATTCTAGATACCTTCATGTTGTCTCTATTAACCATGACAGTATTTTTTTTTTTGATTAGAAACAAGATTCTTTTACATGTCAGTCCCAGTTCCTTCTCACTCCCCTCCTCCCCTTCCCTCCTATCCCAACCCTTTCTGCTCCCCAGGGAGGGTGTGGCCTTCCATGGGAGATCTTCAAAGTCTGTCAGTGTGTCTAGGCTGAGAGAGTCCACATCTCTCTATGTGGACAGGGCTCCCAAGGTCTATTCGTGTACTAGGGATAAATACTGATTCACTACCAGAGGCTCCATAGATTGCCCAGAACTCCAAACTGACATCCTCACTCAGGGGTCTGGAACAGCCCTATGCTGGTTTCCCAGCTATCAGACATGACAATATCTTTACCTGAGGTTTGATTCAACCAAATCTCTCCTTCCTACAAGAGTCTTTTCTGACTCCTTATCTCATTCTGGGCATGAAAGTAAAACAATATTAGAAGTTTACCCTGGCTTCCTTCTTCTTCTTTTCTTTTCTTTTTTTTTTTTTTTCTTGATTTTTCGAGACAGGGTTTCTCTGTGTAGTTTTGGAGCTTATCCTGGCGCTCACTTTGGAGACCAGGCTGGCCTGGAACTCACAGAGATCTGCCTGCCTCTGCCTCCCAAGTGCTGGGATTAAAGGCGTGTGCCACCAATGCCTGCCTTCCTTCTTCTAATGCAGAGGATATATTTTGCCTGCATATCTTTTATCCCTTTACTAATAATGGCTACGTATACATCCACCAAAGACAATAGCTCCTACTATTTGTCATCCCAGTCTCCATGCTGTGAGGAGCTATGCAGCAGAATGGTTCTCTCCAGCATCAGTTCAGTGATCCAATCATAGAGTTGCCTTGTAGGAATTAACCACATGAATCCTTCCTTTACAAAATCAGGTGAAGAACACATGTGAGGCTATGAGGGTGGGTGATTGGAGGAAGTATGGAGAAGATCATGCCATTGAGTGAGAATGACTGCACTTTAAAATGTGGTGGGGTTATGTTAGTAAGTGATAAAGATAGAAAGATTGCCACATACAACTCTAAGATAGTTTCATCACATGTATTCCTTAGGGACATGTCCTAACATCCATCCACTTATGACATCAGTTTGGTGCATAAAATTCTTGAGTCTTTGGTGAGGTCAGAAAAAGAGTTACATGAATATATTAATTTGCTAATAATTAAGCAACTGTGCCCACCGTTCCTGAGCAATGATGTTCCAAATGATTAAGGTACAGTTGCTCCTCTAGAGACATGAAAATCTAACAAGAAGAAAACCATTGTTAACATCAAACTTTAATAAGTACTTTAATCACCTAGAGAACTTGTTCAGACACAGGATCAAGTTTCATCACTACACATATGTTCCAGTAGTTCTGACCAAGAGGCTGAGAGTGTGCTCTGTTACCAGGTTTTCCCACCTTGCACAACCACCTTGCCCCAAATAAACATAGACTTTAGACTCTCAAAGATAGGATAGAATATTTTCTTTACATCTTTCTGAATCTTAGTGGACTAAATATTGTAACTATAGTTCTTGCTTAATATCTATTTTGTTATATATAATTTGGCTATGTTAAAGTTAAAACCTTTCTTTTATTTAAACAGAAAAGAGGAGGTGATGGGAGATGTCCTTCTGTATAAATGTTTGTCTTAATGGTTGATGAATAAAGTACTGTGTGACTAGTGCCCAGGCCGGACCCTGCTGTGCCAGAAAACTCTAGATTCATTCCTTGGTGATAGAAGTCCTGAAGACCACACTGTGGGATTTACTGCATAGGCACCTACGTGAGGGTGTTACAGTGTCACTTGTGGGACTACTTTTGTTGTTCATGGGGAAATCACGGAATGTTTTCCTGGGATCATGCAAAAAACCCTATCATTCAACTGTCATGATGACTCTATGACTATGAAGACTAAAACATAAAATAAATGCCACTCTTTCACAGTTACTGGGAATGGAAACATGGTGCAGATTTCGTTGTATTTGTGTCCACATTGATGTGACTTTTTGAAATCACCATGGGACCTGAATGTCATGTTGTTTTCCCTGACTCTTAGAGTTTATATAGAACCTTATTTATTATGTTGTTGAGTTTTGAAGCAAGTTGACATTATAAGGAAACTGATGGCCAGCATCCTTGCTTTCACTTTTTTTTTTTATACTCAAGCAAGTGTATTATATAAGAAACACTTATTTAGACAAGACTGTCCGCATTCAGTGATGTTTTAAAATCTTTTTTTTTTATTTTATTAGTTCTAGTTAGGAAACAAGCTTATTTCAAGTCCCTTCTCCCTCTCCCTCCCCTCACCCCCAAACTTCCTCCCCACCCCCAGCCCACCCCCCACCCCATCCACCCACCACTCCCCAGGCAGGGTAGGGCCCTCAACGGGGGCTCTGCAAAGTCCACCAAGTCTTCCTATGCTGATCCTGGGCCCTTCCCCATGTGTCCAGGGCCAGAGTGTAATGCTTCATATGGGATGGGCTCTCAAAGTCCCTTCTTGCACCAGGGAAAAATACTAATCCACTACCAGAAGCTTCTTGGAGTGCAGAGGCCTCCTTATTGACATCCATGTTCAGGGGTCTGGATCAGTCTTGTACTGGCCTCCCGGACAGCATCTGGGGTCTATGTGCTCTCCCTTGTTCAGGCCAACTGTTCCTGTGGGTTTCTCCACCTGGTACAGACCCCTTTGTTCTTCATTCCTCCCTCTCTTCAACTAAATTCCCGATTTCGGCTCATTGTATATCTGTGGATGTCTGTCTCTGTTTCCATCAGCCACTGGGTGAGGGCTCTAGGATGGCATAAAGAGAAGTCATCAATCTCATTTTAGGGGGAGGGTTTTTAGGTTATCCTCTCCACCGTTGCCTGAATTGTCAGATCGTGTCATCCTTGTAGGTCTCTGGAGATCCCCTGGTTCCTGATCCCTTCTCGGGCCTACAGTGGCTCCCTCTGATATCGTATCTCTCATCTTGCTCTCTTTCCTCTATTCTTCCCCCAACTCAATGTTTCTGCCCCTCCGTTTCCTCTCCTCTTCTCCTCTTCTCTTGCTCTTATTGTAGCAGCTCCTTCCCCCCCCCTCATGCCCCCAATTAGTTCGGGAGTTCATGCCACTTCCATTCCTTGCTTTCACTTTAAGTGTGACGAAAGGTGGGGAAATGATTCAGATGGACTTTGAAACATCTTGGTCCTCGGTATGAGTATAAAACATCTTGGCATGAAGAAGAGCAGATCTACTGGAGGGAGGTTTATAAGTATCATCTGTTTATAATTGGGAGTAAAAGATAAAGGTGAACTATCAGGCTGGGAGAAGATGTAAGACAAAGTTGAGATGCAAGAGGAAAGTTTATGTGGCTTCTTGTGACCCTACCTTAGTGTCACATTCTAGCCCCATTTGTCTCTTGTTTTCTCCCAATCCTTTAATTCTAGAAAGTCCACATAGCCTTCAAAGCATCTATCCACAGACATGTGTTTTGTATCTGCAGATACTATTTTATAACTGCTACTGACCTCATTTCTCCCTCTCTTCTTTCCCTGGTTCTTCAATCCACTAACTTGAAATCTTCTTGGAGACCTTGCCTGAACCCCCTCGCTGCCATCATGGCATGCTTCAGAATTGCGGCTTACACAAGGAAAATGGATTATGTCCTAGGCAGGAGGTCTGAAATCTTCATTTTCAGGTTCAGTTCCTTCTGACGACTGAGTGAGGAATCTCTTCGGGTCTCACTCCATGCTTCGCAGAGGACTGCCTTCCCTGCATATCATCTTCTGTCATTGTGCACTTTTCACACTTTTTAATAAAGCTTCCAAACATACTCAATTGAATATACCTTAATGATTTAATTACGGATTATTAGGATTCATTAAAGTAGAGCATACTTGGTTTCACTAAGCATGTATATAATAGGTTTTGATCATCTTCTACTTTCTGTATTTACTCTATTTTGTTCCTTTTCTTTGTATTATTGTTACATTATAAATACCTATAAATATATAGATACAAGCTATTGATTCCATATATATATATATATATATATATATATATATATATATATATCATGTGCTCACGAACACACACATACACACACACACACACACATACACACACCCCACATGATTTTAGAGCTGACCACCTGGTATGATGATAACCATTTAGAGGACTCATCATCCCTGGGGAAGATTGATTTTTCACTTGCCTTTATCTCTTCATTTAAATGTGGGGCCCTATGAGATTTTGACTGGCCTTGTTGACATATCAACTGTTATTGTCATATTCAGGTCTTGTTTATGCTATTGTAATGTTTTAATTAATTTAATGGGTATAGCATCCTTGTCCTATATAGAAGACTCAGTCTTTTAGCAGATGTTCTGGTGATTGTCTCTTATAATCTTTCTGCCCCCACTTCCGAGGTGCTTTCTGATTCTTAGGTGAGGAGCTTGTAAGCTTGTATTGTAGCTAGTCTGGGATCCAATGATAATAACCTATTTTAACAAAATTAGGTTATATTCTAATGTATACTGTGTTTAGGATCCAGCTTAAATATATTTAAGGACACAGTTCATTATAGAGAACTGACTTCATGGAGCTATACATTTCTACTTGAGAATATATTATAGTTGTAACTTCTCTGTTATTTATGTAAATTTTCAATTATTTGTCTTCCCTATGAGATTGTACTTCCTAAGAAGTCAAGGTCAGCTCTTTAGAAGTACAGTTGTTCAATAAACACTAGATAGGCAACCTGTATGGCAGGCTAAGCTCTTTGAGCTGTGAGACACCCTAACATGACCTGATGTGAATTCTGATTCATAAAATTGGAACAGCACTTTCTTATTAAACACCAGCAAGGAGGAAATGCCAAGTGCATCAAATGCTGTTGGGGCAGGGTTATGTGCAGTCAAGCAAGCTTCACAGTTTAAAGCATTCTCTCTGTAGCTTCCCTGGGGAAAATAATGCATTAGCGATTGAATGAAAACAGCTTGCTGAGTCCTGGTACACTGACGCCCCATGTGAAGGAGCCAATCTAGAGGACTTTTAAAGCAGCAACTTCTGTGTCTTGCAGTACTTCTGCAAGGAAAAGACTTCTATGTTGTTATTTGATACTGTCAGTATGTTCAGTTCCTACATACTTTCTTTCAGCAATAGGACTTCCAAAATAATACATCCATAACACAAGCTGTTAAATACTCAATGGATTTGCAGAGGGGCACATGTAATGCCCCCTGGGCTTTTAAATGGCAGGTCTGCTATTTCATTTTCCAATAACAAATCTAAGAGCTAAATGGGGGTGGGTAGAAACATGATCCTTATCTCTCATAGCTTTTAAAAATTAGCTATAGTCCTCCTAAAGGAAAAGTGCTAAACAAGATGATTCCTTAAAGTTCTTTATCTATATCCTGACCACATCTTCTTACCTTGTTTATGAGAGGTGGAGTAGTCTGTTCTCAGGAGAAGTTTTCAAACAGTGATCACATCTGCTATGTTCACAGTCCCCATGACTTGCATGAAAGTTGTCAGGCATCTTCATACATTGTATAATAAAACTATGGCAAATGACTATAAACTTCATTTCTGAGAGTTTATTATTGATTCAGGGTCTCATGTAGCCCATACTAGCCTTGAACTTGCTGATTTTCAGGATGGCCTTCAGCTGCCAATCCTCCTGCCTCTCCCTCCTGCAGGAATTACTATATCTATAATGTAGTCATGTGAATTAAAACATAGATTTCATGTATATTAGAAAAGTACTCTTTTAATTGAGCATTTCTCCAAGCTCTTTAAGCCAAATTTCTGTTTTTATATTTTGATAAAAGAGACTATTTGTGGATGTTTGTTAACAGACAAGTGTTTGAGGGTCTAGCATAAAACTGATACTTATTTTTAAGGATTACATAGACTAATAAATTATATCTATTTATGTATTTATAACAAAGATTCTTAACAGGCAGATACTAAACATCTCATTGATGAAGATACTATAACCTGTGAAACTATCATAGTTAAGGAACACAATTACTAAGAAAAAATAAGCTATAATAACAGTAACAAATTACATGTAACATATACATTTGTATATGTGTGTGCATATGTAAAATATACATGTATATGTTATATTTAATATCTTTATAACAGTCTCATGAGGTTATACACATGATAATTTCCCTTTAGTCTATCTGAGGACACTGAGGCTCATAAAATTGTCTCAGGTTGCAGAACTGGGAAGTGATATAGCCAGTGATTAAATGCTTGAATTCTGTTTGTCTTTAGCAAATGTCTTACTCTTCGTGTCTTTTTAGAACATGACTATATCTTCTACAAATGGAATCACATGGAGTCAGGAAGTCACCATCTCCTGCACCCTTGTGATTTGCAATCTTCTTGGACTGAACCATTTTCTACTTCTAATGTCAACATCTTGATTCAGATCAATGTCATATTTCACCTGGACCACAATGTGTTGTGTTTCATCCTTTTCTCTCCTTCTTATCTTCTACCTCTATTGGCCACACTATATGGTACTCATGATCACATAAAATGAATTTCATGGACAGACTCACTCCTGCTCACCCTTCACAGTTTAGTCATGGGAATGCACAGTGTTCGTACCTGATAGATTTATTTGGGTACAAAATAGGAGGGAAAGGTATATCTCAAAATAATATTGGAAAGTATATTAAATCAGGCATAACTAAGGAGTAAAAAGTTGTGTAAGTATTATTTACTGGAAAAAACTGAAAATTGTTAAGAATAACAATGAAATCACAGTGATTTAATGAGCATTATTTGAAAATAATGTAGCAAACTTATGTGCTACAGAGTCTGGGGAACTTTTCATCTTTGCTTTCTGATTGACCTCAGACCTCAGAAATTGTATTTCAGTTCAGTTTTATTTAAAGCAACACTTTTCAAAACAAACAAATCCTCAAATGTTTTGGCTCAATAAAATAAAAATGTATTTCTGTCTGATATCTAGTATTGAAGTCCTTGATAAATCATCTTTAGTCTTTCTAAAGCTCCATAGTCCACAGTGCTGCAAAGCTTAGAAAGAAGTATGGATGGAGTTCTACACAGTTTCTGAGTCTCTACTCTAATTTATGAATAGGAATCATGCTATGGTATGGCCTGGATGCTAAGAGTGCTTTGAAATCAAATTGTTGGTTATGAGTGATCTTCTAGGATATGTTACAATTTGGAAAAGACCAATTTAGACAGCTACTTTTGCTATATACTCTAAAATGACAAATTTTTTCCATAAAATAAGGAAGGTGATCACAGAAAATACATAGACTTATAATGAAGTATACAGACAGTGTTCAAGGACAGTCTTAAAAGTGCACTTAAGCTCTATGGAACACAATGAAACAAGAGAAGGAAAGGAAGGAAGGAAGGAAAGAAGGAAGGAAGGAGAAGGAAGGAAGGAAGGATGGAAGGAAGAAGGATCATCAAGAAAAGTATGTGTCATGCTTACTTCTAAATTACTGTTTTCAGTATTGTTTTAGAACATGTATCTAAACTCTTGAAGACTTGAATGGAAATGATAATTTCCCTATATTCAGTCCAGTGCAGCCAGAAGCTTCTCCTAATCTCTTCCTTTATACAAGTTCCATGATCCTACAGTCACATTGCATGAGGGATTGAGGTGGTCACAGCCATCCTAATTTGATCATGTCCACAAATTACACATGCTTGGCTGTTCATTGAATTGTAGGACTAGCTGATATCATTGTTGTGTGTCTACAAAACAAATAAACAATGTAGGACTTTGTTGATCACGTGGAAGAAAGTTTTACATCGAGCCTTGACTAGGTGCTTTTCACATGGTGCCTAGCAAATCTACGGGACCTCCTATAGAAGTCCAGTATTTATTCCTAGCATAGGTGTGGACTTGGGGAGCCCATTCCATATAGAGGAATACTCCCTGAGCCAAGACACATGGGCCCTGTCCCAAAGGATATGATAGACTCTGATGACACCCTATGGAAGGCCTCACCATCCAGGGGGAGCAGAAAAGATATGTGACAGATAGGGTTTTAGTTGGGGAGGGGGTGGTAGGGGAGGACAGGTGGGAGAAGGGAACTGGGATTGTCATGTAAAACAATCCTGTTTCTAATTCAAATTTTATAAGTTGGAAAAAATAAAATTAAATTAAAAAATTCTTAATGAGGCATAAAGAACTCAAATCTACTTGAAATGTAACCTCTATGCATTTTTTATATTGGCATGACTTAATTTTTATGTGTCACACAGAAATGTTAAGGAGAGATAGATTTATGCTTGTAGACTTGGATAAAATTGAAGCCCCAAGCATTGCAATTTATTCTATACTTTGGCAAACTTACATTTGAAACACTTATCATACCAAGGTTATACTAGTCACAATTTATTTGCTAAATATACCTGCCCAAATTAAATAGTCTCAGAATACAGAAGTGGCTGAATGTCAGAGTACTTAGCTTTCCCTTCTCAAGGCCCTGAGTTATATACTTAAACACACAAACAAATAAAAAATAAAACTATTCTCCTAATGAGTTGTTAAATATTAAATAATTGTAAGGTATATGTCTTGTTTTTCTAATTGTGTGTGTATGTGTATGTCTGAGGGTAAGCTTGCGCATTGTGCATGTGAGCATAGTACCCCTGGAGGTCAGAAAGGAACACTGAATCATTGGGAGCTAGAGTTACAGGGACTTTCAATCAACCTGTTGTAGATGCTGAGAGCCCAATTCAGGTGCTTTGCAATAGCAATTCACATTCTCTTTTTAAACTTTTTCATTTATCAACACATAGTTTAATAAACGTTTTACAAGAAGCAGGAACAGTACAAAATAATGGCTTATGTGAATAGTTAATAATTCCATGGAAGTATTTGTGAAAATAATATTAGTCACTCATTGATCTAGTTGGTTTCTATGCTGTTGATGATGCTGGTTTTCATTTGTTCTTTTCATTAAAAATTGATTCTTGCCTCCTCTACAAACCTCTCTAGGGCAGCACAATAGAGCCACCGTGTTAGCAGAGGTATGGGTGAGCCAGTGCTGAAGTTGTGAGCTTGGGAAAGCTGTGCCCATTTCTCATCTGTCCTGTGGTAGCATGGGCAGGGGAAAGATGGGGAGGAGGAAGGGAGACAGGGTAGAGGGAAAGAATAAAGGAAGTGCCAACTGTAACTGAGGCTCATTTGAGGGATAGTATGGAAGCCACACCTGACATTGCTTGGATAACCAAGAAGCAGAGACTAGATATCTGGGAGACTGAACACTACTGGTCTTACCAAAAAAAAAAAAAAAAGACAAAATGCTAACAATAAAATGACTTCTAATGACATTCTGCTATGTTCATAGATCAGTGCCTTATTCAGAAATCATCAGAGATGATTTCTCAGGCAGTAGATGTAACATATGAGGAGATCTACAGACAGGCATTAAGAGAGTCTATATACTCTATCTCCATCAAATCCCTACCCTCAGAGCTCAGGGAGCCCTAATTCCTTCCCTCATCCCCAACTGATTGGCCCATTCTCATCCACATCTACCCCCAGTCCACCTGCAAGTAAACAGGAGGCTTCTTGAGATAGACAACATAAGGGCAGCAGTTATTGTTGTTCTCCACAGCTTCTATTTGTAGAGTCCAGAAAGAGGAGAAGTTGGTTAATAAGGGGAATAATATAGTTTTTCTCAATTTTGATTCATAAGCTTGAGTTATGTAGTTCTTTCTTCAGTGTGTAAGTCCTTTTACAAGATACATATGATTTTACTCATACACTTTTTCAATTTTAAATAGGCTTAAAATGGTAAATAAAGATTTCCCCCTTAATGGTCTTTCACAGAAAACAATTTGACTTACTGCACATAAACACAAAACTAATTCAGGGTAGATTGCTCTTCTGGCTCTACTTCCCCAAAATACTCTAGACCATGCTTGGATGGAAACAAACAATAAAAGGGGAATTACTAAGATATTGCTAAGACAGGTGATTTACTTCACTATTTGAAGTGAGGTGTGTGAGCAAATTGATACAAATGAGGCTCCTGGGTTACAATGTGCATTGTCAAGAAAGCCCAAGCCAGTTGACTCCCAGATAACTAATCTTTTCCTATGCTTGTCTGCATCAGAAGAATTGAAGAACTATAAAATAAAGGGTCAAGGCCCCATATTAGTCCTTTCAACAGATACTCTCTGGTAAATATAAGTCCTCACAGTAATGAAAACTAGTTTTCACATGGACCTGGAAATTTCCTAAATCCTTCTCTAGGCTTGTTTAGTTTCTATTCTCTTTCACTTCTCAATATCTGAAGGTCAGAATCCAGCCAATTCTTCAAATATTTGGAATTAGTATAGGAAGATTATGACTATGTAGGATAAATTTCCTGAATTCTTATCTTAGCTGTATTTTGTTTTGGCATTTCTGCAGAATTGAGAACCTCATTTGCATTTCTGTAGAATTGAACATTTTTGTGGGTAAAATATGTACCCTAACATGCATGGACTTTAGAATTATTTGAAGTTGACATATCAAAGTATGTCAAATACAAGAAAGATGCTTTTCTTCTGCTGAACCTAGGTGCTTCTGGTTTTCTATAATGACAGAGAACATTTCTCTTTAGGCTATATGCTGGCATTATCTCTTCTGAGCATTAGTGAATTTGTACTCCCCCTCCCATTTATTGATGGGAAGAGCAGTGTTTTACTTCTTCTGGGTACCTTACTGATCTTTTATGGAGAACCTTACTGATCTGTTATTCATACTTGCTTGAATAAACAAATGAAGAAAGAAATTAATAAAAAGAAGGATGGGGAAGGAAATTTGGAATGGAGGGGGAAATAATGTTTTTGTTTTTGAATCTTGAAAATCATGACATAATGTGTTTTTAATACTGGTACTTATTAAACCACTTATCTTAATGTATGCTCTTAGGACTCATGAGTGTCACTTTCTTATCATTACCTATAATTGGCTCTTACTTAATGAAGAGCTCAAGTTTGATTAAATCCCATCAAAGATGAAAATACTTTAAGTAGACATTTTCATTTCAGGGGTAATGTTCATGGTCCACTCCTCTTACATGTTACTCAAAGTACCTGAGTTGTTTTAACTGTGAAAACAGCTGCATTGGCTCATTTTGTTCTTACCTTTATCTTTTTGTTGATTAATTGTCTTCCTCGTTAGCAAATGATTCTTTAATGGAATTAATATTTTGATTAAGCATATGTGTCAATGAAAGTAGATGCAACAATTTTTAAAGAATCTTTTTTCTCTATTCTATCAAGGCCAAAGTCCTATCGTGACATCAGAAAGTGTAGACAGAACACATTTATATATTAACTACAACTGTTCTAAAGGCAACATGCAATACTTTACATGGGGTGAGACAACAATTAACTGAAACATCTTTGGTCTTCAGTGGCTTTTTTTCTGCTATTTTCTTCATGACTCATTGCACATGTTTTGTTTGATATTACAATGTATTAGCAGATAATTCCTCCACATTAAACTTTTTATTTGATGTGACTCAATGTCAATTGCAAGGTCAAAAGACCAAGCAATTCACTCTATATTCAATATAATTTGGATCATAAAACCAGGTCTTGACCTTTTGTTAAGCACATGGCAACACATACCTCGTTATAAAAGTAGTCTGATTAGCACAGTGAACTGTTTGGACTTTTAACATAGAAATGGATTTAGTAGCAAAGTTCCTGATCATGCTGAGTTATCCTGTCTCAATATATATTTTGCTGCCTCAACATTTTACTTAAAAAGAAAAGTAACTGTGAAAAGTAGAGAAAGTAGACCACATTGGAAATGTGGCCACAAGGGAAACTGTAAGATATAGGGGTCTAGTGACACATGTGGGATGTTGCTGTGAGTCTTAGGTATAAAGAGTTGAAGAAATGGCCTAAGGGGTAAGATATATGTGTAGGTCATTAGTCCTTCTTTTCAGTACAAAACAATTTTTACTTCAATAGGACTAAGAGATAGTTTGTTTGGGGTCTAAATATAAGTGTCCATGACCTAGGAACATGTGTTCAGATTACCTCAAGTACCATGTTCCAATGTAAAAACAGTTTAATGGATGTATTTTATAATTACTGAAAAAATCATAAATCAAGGCATTTCTAAAATATATCAGTGGAAAAATTGGATGGATGGGTTATAAAAAAGTAGGGAAAGGTAAGATATTGGTTTTGAATACTATTTTATGATATTTCTTAGTTTGGGCATTTGTAGAAGTTAGTAATTTTTGACATTAATATATTCCTAAAGGATTTACACAGTAGTCAAAAGAATGTCAAGTCAACCACATGGGTGGATGATGGATAGCTTTTAAGTCTCATTATCATCAGCATTCCAAATATCTGTAATCCTGAAGGTCTAATCTATCAATCAATTATGAAGAATATTTATTGAATATGGGTGTAACTTTCTGTGGAAAGTTCAACACACAGTTCCTCCTCATGTTTGTGCATGTAGAAACAAGTAGAATTTTATGTAACTAGGATGCTAAAATGATTCATTCCTAGGATCTGATTTTTACAAGATTGAGTATGCTAGAGAATAATCTTCAAGGGAAACAAAAAGTTGGTAAAGTCTTCAAGGAATAAATTCCCCAATTGTATCAACTTTATTAATCATTGAAATCTGAGAATAATTTTATTCTTCCCTCTGTGTCTGATATAAAATTTATATGTGACAAAAACAAACATTATACCAAAATTTAAAACAAACAACAGTACAGTATGGTGTAATAAAAAAGAATTTCCCAGATAAAGCACTTTAACCAACCAAACCACAGTCCTTAACCAGAATGAAAACTAATTTGTCTTTGTGTTCACAATTATTTCTATTTTGTGAAAGAAATTCTTGGATATTGACTATTTGAAATACTTCATCCCCATCTATTGATTCCCATAGCTCTTGACACATATGGAGTGACTATTTTTTATTTTAGAAAGTATTAGTTTTCAGTACATAATTTTTGTATATAAATTTTGTTTAAATTAGAAGGAACCAACAGAGGACCAAACCAGGCCCCCTGAACATGGGTGTCAGTTAGGAACTGGGTAATCAATACATAATTTTTTACAAAATTTATAACTAATATTGTATTTGTACTGTTAATTTTATGTTTCATCAGATTTCGATTTGTTGAAATAAGTGGATAGTCATATTATAGATGAAATCACATAATGATATAGTAATACTCTGAAGTTCTGTCCAGCAAAAGTGTCATTTCTGCATATTCCAAACATTTTATAGGACAGAACCATGAGGCTGAAGTTGGGAAATATCAGGTTTCCATAGATTTTTTGTTTGCTTGTTTGCTTTTTTGTTGTTGTTGTAACCAAATCTCAATTTGTATTTCATAATCAGAAAGTGGGACTACAGTATGAATCATTATCTAATACCCATTTTTTCTCATCAGCAGAGTATAAATATTAATTGGTATGCTTTAATCCTTGCTGATTGAATGTTAGGACATTCAAAGACTAGTTTAATTGGGATATTTAAACTCATAAGGTGTAATAACCATGAATGTTGTTGTCATATGGAACTGAATGCTTTATACAGTTCAGATAAGAAAGCCAATGAATTCACTGAAAGGTAGGAAGATGTCACTATGTCCTGGGGTTTTCCAGAGCCTTGAATTGCATGACTGAGTCTTTTAATATCAATCACAATATGGTAATACAGCTGCTTGACCCAGTTAGTAGTCTTCCTTTTATAGAAGCAGGATAAAATTCTATTGTTTTCTACTCTGAATAGTGGATTTAAAGCAAAATTATAGGCTCTAGGGACATGCCTCAGTGGTAAAAGCACATGCCATTATACCAGATGACACAACTTCACTGCCAAGCATATCTGATGGCTCACAACTACCTTTAGCTTCAGCTTTAGGGAATTCAACTCCTTATTCTAGACTCTGAGGACTTCATTCACATCTTCATACCCCTGTAGAGACATACCTATACAAATAATTAAAAATAAAATTAAAATTACAAAATAAATGAGAAATAAAAATGTTTAACTTAACAGGGAGTTACTTTTGCATAATTTAAAATATACATTTGTCAATCTACCAGTGATGTTTATGATATTATCAAATAGTGAGAGATCTGTTTTTTGAGGATAGTGAAAAGTTTACATCTTTAATATAAGAAGACTTAAGGTAGGAATCCTTGTAAAGCAAAAAGGCTTACTGATCATGTGATCAGTAAGAAGACACAATAGCATCACCCCCATTTTGTAGTGTTATTAAAATCAGTGTTATCATTATTTTTATCATGTAGTAAAATTTACCAAAGAGGAGCTCAAATACTTTAGACAATGTAAAAATATGCCTAAATATGCAATAATTTAGTAATATAAAAGATAACTGCAATGTCATTGAATATGTTTATAAAAGTTAAGAGACCTGTTCCAACCCCTACCTAGGGTTGAAAGGTGAAATGTTTCTCAGGAGCAAAGGAGGGGGTAAGAGATTTCTATAGTAAATTCATACACAATCTGAGGGCCATGCTCTTTATTTCCTGTGTTCTTTTGTTCTGTTTCTACTCTAATAATCTTGTCCTACTTCTAATTTCTCCATGCTTCTTGTAGCTTCTTCTATTCTAAAACCTCTTTCAGGAGACTTCAAGTGATAAATAAATTTTTTCATTGATCAGAAGCATATTCCTAGAGCAAGCAATAAGGAGCTGAGCCATTTACCATTGCAACATGAGGGTTCAAGGCCATAAAAGCAAAACTATGGCCAGACAGGGAGGGCACAGTGCCCACTGACAATTTTGTTAGTAGACTAGCAAGTGATGAATAGACATGCTTTTCTTAGTAACCTTGGTAGACATTTCTGACTCTGACATAGTGCAAGCTGTACAGTTTTCTTTTTACAAGAAGCCTTTAGTCTAATTTGAACTTGCTCTGAGGTGAAAGTGAGATAGTTGTGTGCAGTAGTCTGAGCAGGAGAACAAGGCAGGCTGTTAAGTGTCCATGTCCTTATGAGACAAATAGCTCCAGTTATGAAGCAAGTCCCAGTACATATTCTATATATCAAAACATAATTAAATGAAAATCATCTTCCACACCATCCACAGATATATGTGCCCAGTAAACAATTAACACATTGTAGTGCTGTGGGAAGAATCTCCAAGCTGCAATGGGAGAGAAAGAGCTCTTCACACAAGAAGTCTGCACTGAGGACAGCATAACACATTCAGAAAGCAGTATACCTTATTGCCTTTCTAAATAAGGTATCTCCATCAATGTGCATCTCTGGTGACAATATGCCTCATAGCCTTGCTAAATGATGTCTAGATCTCCATGCATCTCTGATGGGAAGACCTCTGAAGTACACACTGAACTCTCAGTGCATAATTCTGTGGTCCATAGCAGGTATTTAGTCACTTTCTGTGAATTTTTAATGACTTGGAAAATGAGTATTACACACCTTTTCAGAAGTCCAGGTCTTGTATATATCCTCCGAAGGCAGTACAAGTTAGAGGTCAGAAACAAGAATCTAAAAAGTTTGGTAGTAACGAGAACGGGAGAGGGAATGAGAACAGGAGGGAATGAGATTGCTGAGGTGGGGAGGAAAGTAGAGGAAGAGCAATGAAAGAGACATCTTAATGAAGAGAGCAACTGTGGGCTTAGGGAGAAAACTAGTGCTAGGGTAGCTCCCAAGAATCCGAAGAAGGACCACAAGACTCCTAGCAATGGTAGAGAAGATGCCTGAGCTGGCCTATCCCTGTAAACATATTGGTGAATACCCCAACTATCATCATAGAGCTTCATCCAGTAATTGATGAAACGAGATGCAGAGATCCATAACTGAGAACCAAACTGATCTCCAGGAATCCATTTGAAGAGAGGGAGGAGGGGATAAATGAGCAAGAGAGGTGAAGATCATAATGGAGAATTCCACAGAGACATCTAAACCAAGCTTGTGGAAACTCATGACCCCAGGGGACTGAAAGAGGCCTTCCATATGTGGGAGACAGTTGTGAAGCTTGGACTAGGTGAGGGACCCTGGCAGTAAGACCATGACACAACCCTATGGTGGGATGCCATGCTCAGCTTTAAATGTACAATGATTAGGAGTGCTTTGGACTAGTGAAGCCAAAGGGTTTTGTCAGTTTTGACTCCCCTGCTCCCCCCCTTTTTTTTTTTTTGGTTTTTCCAGACAAGGTTTCTCTGTGTAGCTTTGGTACCTATCCTGGAACTCACTCTGTAGACCAGGTAGGCCTCAAACTTACAGAGATATTTACTTCTGTTTTCATAGCAATAGAACACAGCCCATGTATTCATCTGTGACCAGTAGTTGACTGACAGCCTGCAAAAGATTATAGGCTACCATAGCTCTCAGTAGAAACAATGGGCTAATATCTCCCAGAGAGTAAAATCTGGTTCATTCTACAGGGTGCAGTCTGCCAGGTTGCATTTACTCCCTTCACAGCTTTAATTAGAAAAGGTGATTTCATTTCCATGCTGTTTTGATTCCAAAGTTGAAAGTAATTTTCTGACATGCCCCAACTTAAGACGAGGATGTAACAAATATTTCTGTTAAGCAACTATATAATGTCAGAAAATTGATAACTATCAACTTCTCTTTAGAATCTAAGTCATATTGGCATTTGGAATGACTGCTGTATTTGAAATTCAAAAAAATAAAATTTCCATTTGGCATAGATATCCATACATCATTGTGAAACTGCTTGGTCATTTGTTTGTTTATATAATACAATATTTTTAAAAAGATTCTTTCTAGAAGTCTACAGCTAAGCATTGTTTCACCTGTTGTAATTTTTTTTGCTAGTGAATTCTTTTATATTTTTACTATCCTTTGTCTGTATCTTTCTAGCTACTGTTTTCTATACTGTGCTCTTAACTTGATTACATGTCTTTTAAATAAATTTGCTTTTCCTAGAGTCAAAAACATTGTGAAATGGGGGTCTCTTTTTGTTACCCAGGATACCTTCAGATCATTATATTCCTCCTGCCTACTTTTAAGCTCCTAGAAATACTCAAGATTTTAAGACACAGAAGAAGGAAAGAGGTATTTTGATAGAGGGAACTATTGTGTGGTTAATGAGAAACTTGGCACTAGGGAAATTCCCAGGAGTACACAAGGATGGCTCCAGCTAAGAATCTAAGCAATAGTGGAGAGCGTACCTTAACTGCCCTTCCACTATACTCAGATTGATGACTACCTTAATTGCCATCATAGAGCCTTCATCCAGTAGAGATGGAAGCAGATACAGAAATCCACAGCTAAGCACTGGGCTGAGCTACAGGAGTCCAGTTGTAGAGAGGTTGGAGTGATAATATGAGCAAAGGAGTCAGTACCATATAAGGGACACTCAGAGAGAAAGTTGCCCGGAGCAAGTAGTAGCTCACTAACTCCAGACTGACAGCTGGGGAAACTACATGGGACCAAGCTGGGCCCCCTGAATATAGGTAACAGTTGGGATGCTTTTATGGTTTATGGGGCTGCTGGCAGTGGAACCAGTATTTATCCCTGGTGCATGAACTGGCTTTTTGAAGCCCATTCCATATGGAGTGATAGCTTGCTTAGCCTGGGATGCAGAGGGGAGGGTCTTTGTCCTTTCCCAAATGATGTGACAGACTTTGATGGTTCCCCATGGGAGGTCTCACACTCTCTGAGGAATGAATGGGGGTGGGGTGTAGACAAGGTAGGGGAGTGGGAGGAAGAGTGGGAGGGGGAACTGGGATTGGTATGTAAAATAAGATTGCTTAAAAACTAATAAAAATAAATATAAAAGAGAAAGAAGAAAAAACTATATAACAAAGAAAAAAATTTAACTTTGAGTAGCAACATGTGCCCATTTGAAAAAACAATGTTTTCAGCTCAGTTGAGTTTTTTGATTAGCTGAGACTGTAACATCTACAAGGTTATTTCTCATCCTGCTGCAGTCTCATTGTCCACTCCTATTCTATGTTTTGATTATTAATATGTAGTCAGAGAGGTTCTTACATTGTATTTCCAAATCTTTGCCAGATGCATAGCATGAAGTTTACATTGCAACCATTTTTTTTCATGTCATGCCTATTGGACTTTTATATGACAGGACATATGGTGCCTTCTTTCATCATGCTATATTTCCACATTTATTTTTCAAGTTTATTTTAGTCTTCCAGTTATTCCACTCTCCCATTCTTGAAAAAAAATCATTCTTTTCCCAGTCTTAAATGACATCTTTCCATTTATAGGCATCTGCCACTCTGAAAATCATTCTCTGGGGTTTATATATCTGCACACCATTTGGGGTCCTTAGCTTTCTGGTTATCTGGTAGTGTTATTGATTCTTATGTTATTAAAAATGAACTTTGACTAAGAAAATGTTATAGCTCGATTCTCTATTGTTGGAGCAAAACACCAAAACCAAAATGAACATGGAGAAGAATGGGTTAATTTAGCCTGTAGGTTATAGAACATCATCAAGGGAAGGCCAAAACAAGAACTGAAGCTGGTATTTGGGGGGAGGAATGTTGCTTACTGGTTTGCTTCTTCTAGCTTACTTTTAAGTCTTTCTTGAACAGCCCAGGCCAACCTGCATAGGATGGTATCCCCAACAAAGGACTACACCCTCCTATGTCAATTAGTAATTAAAAATAATAACCCAACATCCCCACCTGCCAAGCTGATAGAGGGAATTCCTGAGATAAGGGTCCATCCTCCCAGGTGTGTCAAGTTGACAACAAAGATTAATCACTCCAACAAGCAAAACTGTGTATTTTATAGCTCTACTATATCATTCCTAAGACAGGGAATATCTTTTCTCCTGACTCTTAAAATAATATTTTAAGACATTATTGAAATAATATTAAATCATGTAAAACTTAAAATGCAGTATTTCATCTTGATGCATAAAAGTGCATAGAAACAACTAGTAATAATGGTGAATACTTTTGTTGTTCAAGTTCAGGGTTGACAAATACTAAAAGCAAAAAGTGGTGAGGTGTTGTCCCTTTATATCTATTCCCTGTGTTGGATGCTGTTCCGTATTCATTTGTCCACACTTCAGGCACTGCCATTCATTGGGCTATGTAAGTAATAAAAAGTATTTTTTTCTTAGAATTTCCTGATAATGCAAAATATAATGAGTTAAATGAAAGAGAACGGTAATATATTTTAACCTTGAAGTAGCCTCAAGCCCTTTGTTTTTTAATCTGCCAGTACCACAGCAGTTTGTAACATCAACTGCCCTGTAATTAGTTACTTTGAAGAGTTTGCAAATTTCTCTCCCTCTAGTATTATTTTGAACATTTTAAAGTCTTCATTGCTTAAACAGAAATCTTTGGTTAAGACTGATTTATTTTTTTCTCTTTTTTTGCATTTATTTGTTTTTACCTTTTGTTCTCTGTTTCTAAAGGAAGAAAGGACTTGGGGAAAATATAGTTAACAATACAATACATCTAAAAATTCATACCTCTTACTTTTGTGAACATTCTAAGATGTAGAATTCTGAAATGGTACTGGATCCTACAAAGTGATTTTGTATGATCGTTTTTTTTTTCTAGCAAATTCTTAAGTAGGAACAATTCAATTCATATTCAAGAATACTTTCTGAGGAATAAAAACACTTTCCTAATCTCCCCAGTAATGCGGAGAGGATAAGCATGCTACCCTTTGGAAGTTCATACAGTGATAATTTCTACTAATCCTGAACATCACAGGGTATATAGACTGTTTTATGAGTCTGTGGAAAATTAGATGTAGCAAATTTTGTTGTGCCCCTATATGCATGAGATCTTAGATGCAGGGTAAAGGGGAGATGCTAGAAAGGTCAACAGAGTGGTTTCGATCTTTCATGGTGAGTTGCAGACAGGATAGCAGAGGCAGATGACTGATCTAGTCTGGCCACGAAAATGAAGTGCTAACTTGTTATGGTCTGCAAAAGTCTCCCTTGGAGGCTGCTGAGGGCTTGGACCCCAAGCCATGGAGCTACAGAGAAATGCAGAACCTTTTGGAGCATAGGCCTCATAGATGGAGAAATTATATCACTGTCACTTAAACTTTGAAGGGCATTGTGTGACTCTAGAACCTCCTTGTTTTCCTTTTGTATCTTCTGGCTTCCATGAAATGAGATGATAGCTCCACCCTTCTCTGCTGCCATGGTGTACTTCCTAAACATAGGCCCCAAGCCCACCAAAGATAGACTGAGCCCTTTCAAACTGTGAGCCAAAACCTTTGCTCTTTTTATGTTGGCCTATTTCAAGTATTTGGTATAGCATCTAAAAGCTGACCAAA
The DNA here is from genome assembly GCF_003668045.3 of Cricetulus griseus. Lineage (NCBI taxonomy): Eukaryota > Metazoa > Chordata > Mammalia > Rodentia > Cricetidae > Cricetulus > Cricetulus griseus. The sequence continues at coordinate 33,692,019 of NC_048601.1, read as the reverse complement.
ACAAGTCACATTAAACATACATAACCATGGCTTGTTCCAAGAGATTTGGTTTCTCGTATTCTATGCTGTTGCACCCCACACAAGTAATTCCCATATATCCCTAATATAGATTTGTGGACACATATCAGCATCAAGGCTGTTGACATCAAAGACTCCAAGTTGGGAAAGATTCATAATTAAGGCATAAATATTCTCTACTCTAGTTTTATAGAAAAAAACAATATCCTTTATGACTTAGTACCTAGTGCCTTATATTTAATGGAGATAAGAAATTAGATAGTATGGGAGAGTCTTGTCATGGTTTAAAGGTCTGACAATATTAGTTTCTACTTGAAAATGTTTATAAATGTACTTCTAAGAGAAAATGCCACTTAAAAGAAGTAACATCAAATATGCTTTGGAATAATTATCCTTGTGACATGGGAGGGCAACCAAAGACAAAAGCAAGAACTCTGGAATAGGGAGAAGCAAGAAGAGAAGAAAGTGGAGTGGAGTATGTATGGCATTTCTATAAGAGAAAATGGAGCCCATGTGGCCAAAAAGGAAGTGGCATCTCTGAAAATGTCAAACGTGTCAGTGTGTTAGATCTCTATCCTTTACTGGCTAGTTGGTCCCAGCTTGGACCTCTGTTTTGTAATAGAGCTTCCAGTGGAAAATACTTTAATTAAACTTGTTTAACAATTGTTAAAAGTGAATCAGTTCCTCCAGATGTGGCAGCATGTATCTTTAGTCTCCAGCAATCCTGAATCAGGGATAGCCAGATCTCTGAGTTCCAAGCCAGTCACGGTTATATGGTGAGGCCCTGTCTCAAAAAACCCTGAACGAGTTTTCCTGTTTTCTAAATAAGATACATATGCATACATATGTAAATTCTGTGTGTAAGAGTGTTTTATCTACATGTAAGTATATATACCATATGTGTGTCAGTTAACCAAGGTCAGAAGAGGCCGCTGGATCTTCTGGAACTGGTTACAGATGGTTATGATATACCATTTGAGTGCTGAGCTATTTTCCTGGCCTATTAAGAAATATTTATGCATACAGATATTTTTTTTATTTTAGATACTCCATTATGGTATATTTCTCTTATATTACATATGTGATAGCCTGATGCTGCCTTGTTTATCTCTCTTTTTCATCTCTTCACATCTTTCTTGCTCATGGGTTTTTCAGTATTAGGACTTTCTGCACACCTGGTAGATAACCATACTGACAATAATCAAAAGAATAACAGAGCTATGAAAAATCTAACTTTTATTGAACACTTTTTGCATATCGGTTACATGTTGGATATTGTTACACATTGACATGTAATCTTAAAAAGCTTATCTATTCCACACATGTACACAATACATTATGGCTATATGCATCTCCAATTTCCCACTCTAACTTTCCTAGGACTATGCCAGAAGGCCCTGTCCATCTTTTTTTTTTAATACCTCTTACTGAGTTCTATTAGTGATAACCACATGAGCATTTATTGATGAAAGGGAAACCTATTAGGAGTCACAACCCCAATGGAAACTGGCTATCTTTCCTGAAACTGTCATTGACCACAAATAGTTCCTCAGCTAGTGGTGAGATCCCGTGAGCCTCTCCTCCATCTGTGTATTCATAGGTAGGATTTCCAACATATTATAGGTAAGGAAGCAGAGGCATGAAGTAAAAATGACCTGGTAAGCATAAAAGTTCAGTAAAATCTGAAGATGAGCTTTAAACTGTGTTTCCTATGCATGCAAGTACCACTAGCCTAATTGCTATGCAGTGTCACACGAGGAACAAGAAGGAAGTTTATCTTTTTTACAGCATGATCTTCACCTCTCCTGAAATAGACCTCTTCGCCTTCAGAGTAGGTTTGAAGGAACTAGAGCTGTTCCCTGGTGTCACTGCCAAGAGGAATTCAGAAAAAACCACTCTCTGGCCTTGGTTGCAGCACTTATTCTGGCCAGAACTGACAACCATAATCTATTTATAGAACCCAAAGAAGAACCTAAGATAATCGACAACCACGCCAACAGAATCTTTATGGCCTGGTTATCTTCATTTTCAAGTGGGCCCTACTGTAATTCCATTTATGCATTTTAATTAGACTTCTAAGGTTATTTAGCAGCTAATCAGTGATAGTGAGCCTGTTTAAAAGCTGAGTTTAAAAATGCAATCTTAGTGTTCTATTATTGAAATAATTTTCAAAATGTTGTTAGAACACCAGAATATTCTGAGATCCTTGTAGAAATGCCAGTCCTCTGTCTTCATGTGTCACCTGCTAAGTCAGGAATTTGTAATGGGCTCAGAAACCTCTTTGAATGACTACCCTCCACTCTGCCTGCCACCAGACAGATCCTAGTACATGTACATACACAAAGAAATGGATATTTATATTTATATGCCCAGCTGGGAATGGCTTACTTCACAGTTGCCCAATCATACCCATGTGTATGTATTGAGAGGAACATCTTAATTCCTTACTTGAAAATAAAGTAAATTGTATTCATTAGGCTAATTTTGGTCATATATACTCTAACCCATCTTTGATCACAGAAGTTAGGCCCCTCAACATTTAACTAATAAAACCTTCTTTTGTGAACCAAAAAGTGAAGATCTTTAAGTTTTCATTAATGGCACATGAGTTTCTCCTTCTGTGAGTTGAAAAAAAAGACTTTAGTAAGCACATTTCTCAGTTATCTAGCTTTTTAAACAATGTATGTGTGTGTTTTTGTGTGTGTGTCTGTCTGTCTGCATGTCTGTGCCTATGTGTATGCCATAAAATGCATATGGAGGAAATTGGGTCCATATTCACCTATCACCCAGTCTGAGACATTATCTCCTACTGTTCACTACTTTGTACATCAAACTATCTGGACAGTAAGATTCCTAGGATTATACTGTCCCCACCTTCCATCTTGTAGAAGCACTGACATGCCAAGTAAATACTTATCATCCTTTCTAGTTTTACAAGGAATTGGGAAGTCCGAACTCAAGGCCTCTAAGCGATCTCAATGGTCCTGAGCTAAAATTTTTTTCAGGTTTTTTTTTATTATTTTCAAAACATGTGCATATATTATGTTTTGATACAGTATGTGCATGTCTATGTAATGCCTGCAGACACCAGAAGAAGGCATTGGATTCCCCTGGTCAGCAGTTACAGGCAGTTGTTAGCTACCTGAAGTGCATGCTGGTAACCAAACTTGGGGTCCTATAGCACAGCAGCAAGTGCTCTTAACACTGAGTCATCTCTCCATCCACCCTGAGCTGAATCTTAAAAATGTATTACTGTTATTGTTTTGTTTAAAAAGAAGAAAAGAGAAATATTGAGACAGACATATTGACTATAAGTTTATTATAAGGCCAGGTAGAATGGGGAGACTAAGAAGAGGAACAGGGTAATGGCTGACCATGGCCGGTCGCCATAGAGATACAGAGCGGCGGGGGGGGGGGGGGAGAGGAGAGACAGGAGATAGGAGACAGAGAGAGAGAGAGAGAGCACACACAGAGAGAGAGAGTAAAGGGGGAGAGAGAGAGAGAGAGAGTAAAGGGGCAGGGGCCTATCTTTTAAAGGGTCCTCTGCACCTGCGTGCAGACTTCTTTCCCATGGAACCTTGGGCTGACCAGGGTATTGCCTGAGTGGATTCCACCAGGTAACAGGGGCAGGCCAGCATAATGCCTGAACCTTTCAATTACCTCTTCCAACTTTCCTCTAGCCAGGGACATTTTAGAGACTCTATGCAGTGGATTCCATAGTCATCCAGATTTCATGTTGGATTTTGCTTTTAATTTTTTTATATTCTATACCAATAAAAGCAATCAAACTGAACCCTTGGCAGATGCAGTTATTATTTTTCTTTTTGTCCTTTAAGACATTCGGGGACAGGCTATACTTTGAAGTTTTCTTTTTCTAGAGTTAAAAATTGCCATACATGAATATTTCATTTTCCCTTGTGCAATAATCCAGATAGTGCATCCTGTTTAAAGTTTAGTGCCAGGAAAAAAAATTGCCTGTACTACTTACCTTGGTGTCAATCTTGTTTGTTTACTAAAACCAGGAAGGCCAGGCATAGTTATAGATAAAAATAAACATCGCCTCAGAGACTCAAAGTTTTCTGGTTACCTAATTCCTTTTCATGTATCCAAGGGCAATATCTTTGTAAGCCCAACTTTCAATCTGTTACAAATCCATGCTGATTACTGTGTTCTTCAGTGACTTCATTTGACACTGTGACCATCTTCCTTAGCTCATTTGATACAGGATTTCCTCTTCTGTAATACTTTACAAATTTATTCCTATTTTTCTTTTTTTTTCTAGAAATTCAAAACTTCAGGTTAGTAATTGACATGATCTAAGTTCTGTATCATCATCAAGTGAATGCATTTATAAGATATAAGTCCAGAGAAGAACACGTCACTGCATTCACTCACATTCATAAACACAAACACTCAAACTTCTCTAGATAATAACGAGATGCACTTTCGCAACAAACAAAAACTTCAGGAACTTCCTCAAAAAAATGTGCTCAGAATTTTATTCTCATTAGGATTCTAAATTCCATCAATTTTACCCATCCTTATCAACCACCACAGGTGATTTTTTTTTCAGATTTTTTTATTTGAATTAGAAACAAGATTGTTTTACATGACAAACCCAGTTCCCTTCTCCCTCCCTTCCTCCCCTACCAACCCCCAACTAAAACCCTGCCTATCACATACCCTTTCTTCTGTTCTTCCCGTCTCGACCTTTCTGCTCCCTCATGACCTCTTCATCTTTCCTCTTCTTCCCTTTTTATTCTCTTAGCTCCCTCCCCCTCTTCCCTTGCTCTCAATTTGCTCAGGGGATCTTGACCCTTTCCCCTTCTCCAGGGGGCCGTGCATGTCTCTCTTAGGGTCCTCCTTGTTTACTAGCTTCTCTGGCAGTGCACCACAGGTGTTTTACACAGTGTGGAAATCACAGGCAGAAGAGTCAATTCGTAGTCACTTCAGGGGGAAGAGGTGGGGAATGGTGGGTAAGGAGAGAATAAGGATCTGCTTAAATGTAGCAAGGGGAAGCTGGGAACAAGTATCTCTCTCAGTTATGGCAGCCAGCACAGAATTTATTTCTCAGTCATGTGGTTTCATCTGTTTTCCTGGAGGAGTTTTCTCCCACCTGGGAATGAAGGGACTCAGCCTCCTTTCCTCCTGTGTCCCTGACACTCAGCAGGAGTAGCTCATCATGGCTGCACCCAGCAGTGACCCACCTGCTGCTTAACAGCCTTGGCTTTGATGTGCTGCATATTGCTCCACAGCTTGCTGTTTGTACTTGATGGTCATTTGCTCTTATCTGGAAACAAGGGAATCAGAAAGCTGTACTTCTTGGCTGAGTGCTCTCCCTTCCTAGGAAGCAACTTCCAAATCAGCCATTTCTGGTCCAGAGAATGCTGCCTGTGCCTCCCGACTTCAATAGCAGTGCTCAGTGTTTGCTTCCCACAGCAACAAAATGGAAGCCATAATAAGGGACCTTCTGGAACTGTATTTGTTTACATGCATATGTCTTAATATATGACTTTATGCATACTATGTATACCTGCATGAGCACATATATATATCATAGGCACATAAACATATTCCACAGAGGATTTTGAACATCAATATATTAATCTTTTCTATAAGGTTGCTGGACAACTTTATTTATGTTGGTTGTGTCCCTTCTGTTATCTTCTCTCTTTTATTTTCCCTTCTCTCCCCCTCTCTTTTTTTTTTTTTTTTTTTTTTTCTTTTTGTCTTGAGACAACTATGTAGATCCAGCTGACTTGCTGACTTGGAACTCATTATGTAGCCCAAGCTGACCTCAAACTTGCAGTGTACCTCCTACCTCTGCTTCCCAAGTATTAGGATTAGAAGCAACAGTTTTGCTGTGTGTGTGTGTGTGTGTGTGTGTGTGTGTGTGTGTGTGTGTGTGTGTGTGTGTCTACATGTTTTCACATGTGTATGGAAGCAAAGGTGTTCTCTGCATCTTACTCTGAGAGACAGGGTCCCTCACTGAACCTGCAGTTCACTGATCACCTAGCCTATCTGGCCATTAAGGTCCAGGGATCTATCTGACTACTTCCATCCGTCTTCACTCCCAGCACTGCAGCTTAGATACCCCACTGTGCTTGTGTTTTGTATGGATGATGGGGATCTGGACTTAGATCCTCATTCTTATAAGGATGATGCTTTAGCTGCTGAGTCATCTCTTCATGCCAGCTTTTCTCTGCTTTCTCAATGATCTTGTTTAGAGTGTCCAGTTTTAGAATCAACAGTGAACAAAATGAAGTGCTAGTCTGGCATACATTTCATATTAGTAAGGCCTCTTATTCCTTGACAAACTCAAAGCCATTCAGCAGTTATTTTCAGCATGCCTTGTTTCTTCTGGTGCTGGGCCAAAAGATATTGTCTTAGTCAAAAATAAAAAGATTCAGAAACAGATTTCTAAACAGATGTGCTTGATTTTAGAAACTTTGACTTCCTGGGTTTGTTTCTTATTTTTAAAGCCTGGGAGACTGTGAGGTCTCTTGTTTGTCCCAGTTTGGAAATGAGTTCAGACAGTTGTCCGTGCCTTCCCCCGAACTTCCATAACAACTTTATCCTGTTGTCTGTGGACAAATACTCAACTAACAAGGTGCTTTGATTGTGCAAGTTCAGATTTCTGGTGTGGGACACAGCTCTAGGGACCATTATTTCCAAGTTGCTTGCCATTTTGTAACTGCCCTTCCTGTTAGTCACTTAGGGCTATTTTTGTTTGTTTGGGTTTTTCCCCTACGGTCCCCAATCAGACAGCAGGCAGTATGGATGGAACCTCAATTACCACATGACACTCAGTTGATAGATTCCCATGGGGACAGGTGCCATTGTCAATTCCTCCTGCCAGGGACAAGATGCTGTATAAAGAGAGAAACTGGTCTCTTGTGATTCTGAAACCATAACTTCACTAGTCAAAACTGGCTTGAACCTGATCTCATTTTCTGTAGAATAGAAACTTTGAATAATCCCAGCTAGCCCATATTCCATTGTAGTATATATCCATGAGTCTCCCTTTATGTTTTCACAGTGTGTTTACTAGCTGCATAATGTATATTTATCTTTGGAAGCAGCTGTAAAACAATCAGTAAGATTTTGGTTTTCTCTATTGATATGCCACTTCTTTATTATCTATGGGGTTCATATTGAACTCAGCAAGTCAAACTTGAGAAATAAATGCCAGTAGCCACTGAGATGTCTCACTGGCCAGAGTCTAAGGGTTTCCAAAATGTTGGCCGTGACCAAACAAAAGCCATTTGGGAAGAATTGTGCTTTAGGTCACAAAGGCATTTTCCTGGGTTTCATGGATATTTGGATTGTGGTGGCATGTGTTAATATTCATGGTACAGCCACTAGTTCCTCTGTGAATCCCTTCTCCTTTCCAGATTCTTCCCTAACCACAGGAACTGTGCCCATCTCTTCCCCATTCTGAATTCCATTCTACATCCCACTAAGTCTTGTGATTATTTCTATTCCTAGATAGTCAAACACCGCTTCACACACTGTGGTGCCTCCATAACTATTTGCCAATTAATAAACCATGTTTTTACAAATCCCATTAGTCCAGGTCTGGTCTTCTAAATAACCCCATATAATACATCAATTAATTAAAACCTTACTTACTTGGAAACAGTTATTTGAATGTGATCATAATTTATCATATTTGGTCACATCTGTATCCCAGGTGTATGTTTTAAATTTTTACTCATTTTTACAAGCTTGTAGGCATTTCATGTGCCATTTTAAGATAAAATGTCCTGCTTTGTAGCCCAGACTAATCTTTATGTTTTCACTATAAAGCTCATTTGTCCTTAAATTTGTGATCCTCCTGCCTCAGCTTCCTAAGTGCTGGAATCATAGACAGGAGTCCTTATCTGCTTTAGATTCTTGGCATTCTAAAAATGACACTAAATAGACCAAGGTAAAGCTAGACATACCTGTAGGTCAATAGTTCCCAAGCATCTCTTTATGGCATTTAGTTAGAAAGTTCTGGTAAGGAGAGTAGTACTGGGGGTCCTAGAAATTGTTTTATGATAATAAATATCACAATAAACATATTCAAGGAGAACATGAGAAGTCCATTGAAAATATTTATCTAGATCCACACTATTCTATGGATGTCAGACCCAGTGTGTTCTTTTATATACAGTAAATAATTATAAAATGACTTAATTTGCTTCCTCTCTCTTCTCATAACTGCACTTGAGTTCTATAAGTATTTTTCTGGAGTAGGTGGACACCATGGTTAACTGTCACCTAGAAAACTGATACTTTTCTAGATGGTCTCCTGAAGATCCCTGTTCTTAATGGGTAAATATATTAGTATGGTTAGTTATATATTATAATATATATTATTTCACTGTCTTCCTCTTCTCACAGTGCTGGTTATAGAAGTGTCCCTTGCCTCTGAAGACTCTCATCTCTGCTTCTATTCTCTTGATCTGAGCAGCAAGTGATTGTGTTATCTCTTTCTTGCAATACCAGTTCCTCCCTCTATACTGGCTTCTTTCATGGTTGGTAGGTGTGCTTGAGCCATATCTGCTATGAAGCTCCTTTAATATGGATCATTTCTTTATAAATCATCTTTTCTGTCTTTGCAGCCACACATCTTTGCTTGGTAGTCTCTGATGACTTATTTCCCACCCCACTCTTTATGTTACAGAAATTAGGCTGCCTTCAGCCCCGCTCTGAGAAGCCTGTGGTCAAATCTACATTAACTACTTTTCTATTGGTGTGATAAAAGGCCATGACAAAGGCAACTTGAGGAAGGGTTTACTTGGGCTTACAGTTACAGAGTGATAAGTATCCACCATCACTATGGAAGAAAAGCATGGTGACTGGGATAGATGAGAACTCATATATAGAACCACCAGCAGGAAGCAGAGAGAGCAAACTTGGAATGGTGTGTGCCTTTGGTACCTCAAAGCTTCCTTCTTACAGAACCATCCATTCTTATTCAAAAATTATGTTTTCCTCCTTCTAATTTTGCAATTACATATTGGAGCCTTTATGTCATGATTTGTATTTCCAATGCTTTACTGTTCCATTTCCCTTGATTTAGTCGTGATGTGAGAACAAACCCACATGGTTTTTCTCTCAAGCACCTAAGCTTCTGGGTAGTATGTTTTTCAATCATTTAACTCTGAGAGTTTTCTTCTAGAACAGTGCCCTTTAACATAACATCAGATATTTCACTCCCAAAGGGACATTTGGAAATGTTTGGAAACATTTATACATTTGTAAATATCACTTAGAGAAGTATCTATTGGTATTTGTTGAGGACAGGCCAAGAAAGTTGGTAAATATCCTATATGCTGCACAGAACAGTCTCATTCATAGGTTGAAACACCCTGCTACAGGGTAGTATTCAGAAGTTATATGGCACCCACCCAGGAGTTGAACTTAAAGACATGCTTCTTTATACTGCATGGTCATCTTATCACAGAAGGTTCATGCTATACATTCAATTTGTAAAATCATCCCAGATCCTCATAATAAAAGTGTCCAGAGAAGATGTTAGGAGATAAATTTTCATTTTGTGCAAAGTTTGGAAAATAGCATCCCACCATAGGACTTCTTTGATTGTAATGCACAAAGTAATAAGAACATCTTGATAAATGTGGAATCCTTCATTTGGAACAGTGTGAAAACCAGAGTTGCAATTCCTAACAGGCTTCTGGGTAAGGCCTGAACTCTGTTACCTGACTTGTATTTGTCTTAGCAAGGTTCTGGAACAATGGCAATAGTGCTCAAACTTGGGCACGCATCACCGTCTCCTACAAGACCCAGACTGCTGGAACTCCCATTGATTTCATATTTTTCTTGTCTAAGATGAGGCCTGAGAATTTGTATTTCCTACAGATTCCCAGATGAGAGAAATGGTACTTAGTAGTGCAAAGATCAGTGTGAAAACACCAGGCCTAGATTGCTAGTCCTTATATTCCAGTATCCATAAAAACTGATCTCAGACCTCTGCAAAGCTCTCTTTAACTCTACCACATTCTTTTCTTCAAGTTGGGTAGGAAGCCTGGTAATCTGTATTTCATTGAACTATCCCTCCTAGGATGATGCATGTGTTAATGGTCTAGGGTGATATTTACAAAATACTGTCCAAGGAGAAGGTGCTATAACAGCTACATGGAAAAAAAGAATGTGCTTTAGTTAACCACAATAAGTTACATAGTTGACTATATTATCATTATATGCAACTAATAATTATCCTCCACTAATTCTGAATTTAGAACAGCATGCAGATAGCAAAGGGAGGATTTTTATCCTGTTCAAAGTTAACAATAGGTTAAAACCAGAACCAGAAATATTGCAGGGAAAGGAGGTATTGTTTTTTTTTTCCCTTGGTCAGTCACCCAGATCTTTCTGAAACTGTGTAATCACATTCTCTGTAGGAGATACAAGTTGAATGTTATTGCTGGCTTAGAAACAAGACATTATAGTAATGGCCACAGCTTCAGATTCTTGAATTGTTGTGATACAGCAAGCATTGTGTAAATACATTGCCAATGCAATTTTATGTAATACAGCAGTGCACCCACCCCTTCAGAAACAGACAGTATTTATTCTCCTCACTGTGTCATGAGAACATTATGCCCATGAGCTCAATATATTTCCTCGAGATCATGTAGGTAGTTAACATCATGGCAAGAATTTTTATGCCATCTGGCTAGTGCACATCTGTTTTCTCAGAAATAGGAAGCAGGCATTTAAATTTGCCTTGATGGGGCTGGAGAGAGTTCTTGGAGGATAAGAGTTCAAGATTGTCTTGCGGATGACCCAGGTTCAGTACCTAGAATTCATATTAGGCAGCACATAACTCCCTGTAACCCCAGTACCAGAGGTTCCTACGCCCTCATCTGGTCTTCTGAATGTGCTTGTATTCCATAAACTCATTCAGGCATATACACATAGATACAAATAATATTTTATCTCAATTAGAAATATACTTTGTGACTTGTTAGTTGAAGCTATCATTCAAATATAAAGTTATGCATATTTAAGAACTAAAGGATATATTTGGGAGTAAGTTTGTTTCCTTGATAAGAGGACCTACCGGGGACTGATATTAATATCTTTTATTAATTTTATAATTGGTTCTTTTTAACTTTGTAGAATTTTAGAATGTTCTTTGGACCCTTCTCAGAGGATGTGGGACTCCCGGCACTCTACATTTTCTGACTAGCTAAGAAAGTCTACAGTCGTGTTTTCTGAATGTAGACATATAGGATAATTTTGTTCCTCCTGTCTTCTGTCATCTTCTTTCCCTAAACGCTGCAGTCAGAAAAAAATTTCACATAGCTTTTGGTTATTCTAATCTTCAGTTTCCTAAACTACAGTCAAAGCACAAAATATTTTAAAGCAACACCTGACAGGGTAAATTTCTTTTGTTGCTTTGAGAAATACCACTCCTTATTTTAATTTATCAAAGATATAATTACCTATCTTGAGAACAGCACCTAAACTTTCTAAAGAGATACAGGAAACTGCCTTACCACCTGTGTAGGAAGTTGAGCTTTAAAATTAATTGCCTTTTTTTTTTTCAAGACAGGGTTTCTCTGTTTTGTTTTGGAGGCTGTCCTGGAACTCACTCTGTAGACCAGGCTGGCCTCAATCTCACAGAGATCCACCTGCCTCTGCCTCCTGAGGGCTGGGATTAAAGGCGTGCACCACCAATGCCCAGCTAATTGTCATTTTCATAAACTGGACTTGAGTCATAGTTGCTTAGAAGCCCACTGGCAACTGAAAGCAGATTCTCACTGACATCTTTCACAATGTATTTGATTTGGGGTTGAGATCCTCCCTCCCCCCTTCCCCTCTTTTCTCTCTTTAGTCAGTCTTTCCTCTCCTCCCTTTATTCCCTTCTTTTCTACTTTGTTTCCATTTGTTGTATTACTGGGGATGGTGCTGCAACCAAATGCTCAGCTTTCAGGTAAACTTCTATTACTAATATTCTTAATATATTAGATATCCTATACTATGCCTAATTCTAACTTGGGTGCGTAGCACACACATACTCCCATATATTTATTGTCTTATCAATGTGAGTTTAGTTTCTCGATGGCACATCCATCCAAATCAAGCATAAAATTTCCGCTGGATTCAGCAATGTAATTCTGTGTTAAGAGCAAACCTTGTGAGGGAGAAATAGTTTTTAACATCTAGAGGAGGCTATAACAATGTTTACAAGAGGGCACTATTCCAAAGTGCTTCAGGTTTTAAACAAAATAAAAGATAATTTAAGCTCAATTAATCAGCTAACAAAGACATGACTTCAGATTTTGGAGCAAGGTCAGGTATGGACCAGACCTCAAGCTCTGTGACACTTGATCTCACTTTAACCATGTGACATTTTGATTTTGGGATAGCAAGTCAAGGACTATGGTAAGTCTAGGCTTGATCAAAGTCCACAATAGAAGTGATTCTCTTCTCCAATGCCTCTTTATTAGGAGCAAAGGTATATTTTTATGCCACAGCCAAATGCCTAATAGTAGCTCATATTTGTTTCCCTGCCAATTGTTTAACCAATTTCATCCTTCAAGAAAATTTTATGGAACCAGTAGGGTAAACCCAGCATTCCCCATGCCATCTTTGACAAATGGGAAGAAAGATGATCTTGTCCAAACAGGTCTGCAGGTTAAGTCAACACTTGCCAGGGCATCAAGGCTATCTCATTGGAAAGGAATAGGAGCCATTCACAGAACAGCAGAAATAGGTTTTGGAGCTGAATCTTTACTATAGACACCAGAAAAAAAATGGCTTGGCAGAAAATTAGAAGTATTCTGTTAATCTCTATTGGACCCATATTTTCCCCTCAGGGTTGCCAGACACCCCATTGTTTCTTAACAGAATGGAAAAACACTGGAACCAGGGTTTCATTTATTATAGAGAGAGCCTTTTAAACGCATGCCTTTGTGATCCCCCAAATTAAAAAATATCTTTGTAAGAGGAAAAATGTGAAATTTATGCTCTTAGTTAATGTGTTGTGGGTTTCTGAGCTGTTTTTCATTTGTAAATAAGTAATTAAGTGAAAACCCAAAAGGCTTGATCTAAGATAAGTAAATAATTAATAGCCATCTTGCTTTGTGGGTGATTTACTTAAGTATCATCTCTAAAAATAAGTATGGAAGAGGGCAGAGTATATAAGTGTGAATGTTACCAAACACAGTGAAGATGAAATGTGAATATTAGCATTTAGATGACCAATGATGTCAGCTTCTCTTTGATTACTTATAGTTCAATATCACTGTTCCCAATGATAGCTTTAGAAGTTACCATCACATTCCTATGAATTGCATGAATCAGTGTTAGATTTGAGAACCTTGCTAAATGTAACAATTACAAATAACAAAGATCTGGAGTGTCATGTATCAATAGTATAACAAAAGTGGCCATCTTAGGTAGAGCATTCTACAGTTTCAAGGCAAACCCCATAAAATTTAAACACAATTCTTTCCAGATTTGAAAACACAATTTTCAAATTCATATGGAAAAGCAGTGCACTCGGGATTTCTAAAACAGTCCTGAACAATAAAAGAACTGCTGGAGGTAATGCCATCCCTGATTTCAAGTTGTACTACTGAGCTATACTGGAGAGCAAGATAAGAGGTACCATAATACAGGGAGCTATTATAGGTTTAAAGAGAAATCAGGTGATAGGGAAATGTCTGTAGATCTACAACGATGACAGCACCCAACAATCTAAGCAACAGAGGAGAGGCTACCTTAAATGCCCTCCCCTGATAATGAAATTGATGACTGACTTATATGACATCCTGGTGGAAGTGGAAGCAGACACCCACAGCTAAACACAGAACTGAACTGGAATTCAATTGCAGAGAAGGAGGAGTGATGAGCAAAGGGTCCAGACCAGGCTGGTGAAACCCACAGAAACAGCTGACCTGAACAAGGGAGAGCTCTTGTTCCCCAGACTGATAGCTGGGAAACCAGCACAGGACTGATCCAGACTCCATGAAGGTGGGTGTCAGTGAGGAGACCTCAGAAATCTATGGGGCCTTTTGTAGTAGATCAGTATTTATCCCTAGCATAGGAATGGACTTTGAGAGCCCATTCCACATAAAGGGATACTCCCTGAGCCTAGACACAAGGGGGTGGGCCTAGGCCCTATCCCAAAAGATATGACAGACTGTGAAGACCCCCTATGGAAGGTCTCACCCTCCCTGGGGAGCAGAAAGGGTACAGAATAGGTAGGGTGTTAGTGGGGGTGACAGGGGAGGAGGGGAGGCAGAGGGAACTGGGATTGACATGTAAAATAATCTTGTTTCTAATTTAAATAAAAAATGGAGACAAGAAAGGAAAAAAAAACACATGGGTTTGCCATTAAAACACATATGTTAATCAACGGAATTTAATTGAAGACCCATGCACAAAGCAAAACATACATAAACACCTGATGTTTGATAAAGAAGGCAGAACTATACACTAGAAAAAAAAAACATCACTTTCAACAAAGGCACTATCAAACTGGATGTCTGCATGTAAAAGAATGCAAATAGATGCTTATTTATTGCCTTGCATAACATTCAAGTCCAAGTGGATCACAGACCTCAACCTAAAACCAGATTCATTGAACCTGTTATAAAAGAACATGAGGAACAGCTTTGAAAACATTGGCATACGAGATTTTCTGTGCCAATTTTCTGTCACTTTCTGAACAGAACAATGATAGCTCGGATAAAAATTAATAAATGGGACCTCATGAAACCAAAAAGCTTCTGTAAGACAAAAGACACTCTCACTAGAACAAAGCAGCAGCCTACAAAATGAGAAAATATTTTTACCAATTCAACATCTGATAGAGGACTAATATCCAAAGTATATAAAGAATTCAAGAAACTAGATATCAAAAGAAAACTTCACCCAATTTAAAAAATGGGTATGGATCTAAGCAGAGAATTCTTAATAGATAAATCCTAAAGGGCCAAGAAACAGTTAAAGAAAGGTTCTACATCCTTAGCCATCTGGGAAATGCAAACCAAAACTGCTTCAAGATTACATCTTACAACCGTCAGATTGGCCATATCAGCAACACAAGTGTCAGCTAATGCATGCCAGTATGTGGAATAAGGAGAACATTCCTCCAAAGCTTGGACATCAATATAGTAGTTCCTCAGAGAGATGAGAATTATATGGAACTAGCAAAGAGTCATCCTGAGTTAATTCTGACCCAGAAAGACAAATATGATATGCATTCACTTATAAGTGCTTATTAGCTGTTAAATAAATGAAAACCAAGTTACAGTCCATAGACAGGGAGATATTAGGTAGAGGAGGGTTCTGGTGGGGGAAGGGATGCATGGTTCTCCCTGGGAAGGGGAAATAGAATAGATTTTATAGGTGGACTAGGAGTTAATGGGGACAGAATGTGATCAGGTTAGGGAAGATGGAAAGTAGGGAGAGAGTGTGAGGAGAGATGGCTGGAATTGGAGGAATATTTGGAGGACAGTGTGAAATCTAGGGCAGTGGAAACTTCCTGGAATCAATGAAGGTGATCCTAAAGAATAGTCCTACTAATGGGAGATATGGAGTCTCAACTGGCCATTTCCTGGAGCCAGGCAAGACTTCCAGCTGAGGGACTGGGTTGCATTCTATTGTATTGTTGGCCAATGGAGTACCATGAATGTCTCTAAACAACTCAGGATGCTAAGACAAAGAGTTGCTCTCCACAAACTAAGCATAGGATTCAATTGCCTAAGAAAACATCTATACAACTCACTGACTGGGCATAGAGAAGTCTGGCAGGTGCCTACAAGGAGCCTTCACCTCTACCTTCTAGTCTCTTTGGTTTGGGAGGGTACTCTTCAGGCTGCTGAAAGAGGAATGTGGATACCAATGCTGTCACAAAACTTTTAACAATCTGTCCTGACCACAACATACTCTAAGGCAATGGTGGCACAGAACTTGTGGGAGTAACCAACCAATGTCTCATTTGACTGAAGACCCACTCCATGAGAAGGAACCCCTATCCAATACTGCTTTGGTAACCAAGAACCAGATTCTAGATAACTCGGGGATCTCAGCTAAAATCAAACACTGCAGGCAAAAAATCAATAAAACAATTCCCAATGATATTCTAGTATGCTCATAGATCAGTGCTTTATCCAGTCATTGTCAGATAGGCTTCTTCCAGCAACTCATGGGAATAGTTGCCGAGACCTGCAGCCAGACATTATGCTGAGAGAGAGTCTAAACTTTGAGGTTTCCATCAAATCCCTACCATCAGAACTCAAGGAATTCAGGGAAAGATGAAACAGAAAGATTACAAAACTCAGGGGAAGGAGGACACCAGGAGAACATAGCTCTCTGTATTATGCATATGAGCTCATAGAGTCTTAGGTCATCTGCATATATAGTATACCTATTAGCTTCATTATTTTTAGGGGACTCCAGACTATGAGAATAAGTATGTCTCTTATTCTTTTGCCTGCTTTTGAGACTGTTTTTCTCCTGTTGCATTGCTGTATCCAACTTTGATATGAAACTTTTTACTTTATCATATTTTATTTTGACATGGTTGGTTGTTATCTGTTAGAAGCCTGTTCTTTTTTAATGAGAGACATAAAGAGATGGGATCTAGAGAGAAGAGAAAATAGGGAGGATCTTGGAGGGAGTGGAAACTATGATCAAGATATACTGTGTGAGAAAAGAATCTACTTTCAATAAAGAAAGAGAGAACTAAAAAACCTTTTGTTAGGAAGGAAAACAAATTCTATTTAAAAATTCTCAAATTTAATAATATAAAGGCCCTGACCTCACAACATCAACTTCCTTTTCTTCTCTGGGACACATGATAGTGCCAACAATGGAAACATGAAAAAATAACTTTGCTGTTCCCGGGGTGCAAGACACAAAAGCTATCTTTATATCTGCTGAGCCTTTGTGAGGACAGCAATAGGGAAGAAAGAATCTGAGACAATTCTGAGGTGTTGGTACCCCCCAGGATCCCCTTATGGCAGTGCAATTATAAATGTTTTAAAGCCCAAGGTGATGCAAACAAAAAGAAAAGACAGCCCTCTTGTCTTTCACATGCTCTTATGGATCCTTGCTGCTCACAAGCAAGCTTTAAGTTAAGGATGCTTCAGTGGAAGAGAAATTGGAAAAGGTATTCATTTAAAGACAGGAATCTTGGGCTGGAGAGATGGCTCAGCCATTAAAGGCTAGGCTCACAACCAAAATAAAGACAGGGACCTGATACATACATGTGTAATGAAGAGGGTATGTTAGGTTTTAGTTCATAATTAGTTACAAGATGTCTACAAAGACCATAAGAAAGCTAGCATGGGGAATTAAATGAAACCAAAAAAGATATGGAAATTTAGGGAAATGTTTATTATAGGGAGATTTATTATTCATCATCATTGTCATAATTATTATTGTTTGTTTGGGATAAAAGACATATGAGCTTCTGAGAGCCTACTTGTAACAGGAGTATTACAGAAATGATTCTTTACTTTATCTAACTGTTGGCAACACATGGGACATTTGAAAATGTTTACATGTATGAGACTGATTTCTGGAATTTATGTATTAACTGATCTAGAGCAAGGTTTGTGTGTTTGCACTTTTTCACATTTTTCAAATGGTTTTTATATATAGCCAACCTGTCCTCTGGAGCACAAAGATTTCATCAATGCCTTTTATCTCATTCCACCTTCCTTTTCTTTCTATGTGCAATCTTGTTTTTTTACTTGCTGCCTCTTACCCTATCTCTTCCTGTGGGCATTGTCTCAGCTGCAACAGAAAACTTAATCAGCTCATACCTTAAGTTGGTATATACATTTTTGCTTGATATTTAATGTGGTGAGACTCAGAAGAGTGGAGATCTCAAATTAAATTCCACACAACAGTGTCTTCTCGAGTGAGGATGATGGGATCAAGCAGAGGAATTTTCTCTGACTCACTTTAGCCTCTGAGAAACAGTATGTAGGAAGTTAAGCTCGATAACAGGGATGTGACAGATGATTTTCACTGTCAACTTGGCAGGGCTTAGAATAATCACAGAAACAAACAGCAGGTTATCAATGAAGAAATTTCTAGGTTGGACGATCAGAGGATGGAAGACCAACTCTAAATGTGGTTACATCATCCTAAGGGGAAGAATATGTGGCTGAATAAAATGGAGAAAGCAGGTTAGCACCAGTATTCATTATTCTGATTGTGGATGAATGCATTACAACCAGATGCATCAAGCTCTTACCACCATGCTGTACCATCATGATGGGCTGCAGCTCTAAACTCTGAGATGAAAATAGCTCTGACCTTAAATTTCTTTTTGACAGGTATTTTGCCAAAGCAACACAATGAACAACTGCATGGAAAAAGTAGATGTGCAGGAGATATTTAAATGTTTGGATATACAAAGAGCCAAAGTACTAAAACATGTTGCTGTCTTTCTAAATCATATGGGTTTTTCTCCATCTACTGAAAAATGAATTGAAGATGACCCCTGCTGTTTTTAATATGTATCTCAAGTTAGGGGCACAAGAGAAGAGCATAGTTATTCAAACTGGTTTCTTTATAAAAGAAATGTTAGAAGCACAAAGGGGAAACATTATTAAGTAGGTCATTGAGATTTGCTGGGCCTTCTATATTTAGTACAGCTGCCTTAAAAGCAAGCATGGTGAGGTGAAGTAAGAAGGCAGTTACAAAAAGCCATTGGTGTTCTTGATATCAGTTTATTCATCCATGAACATTCCTAATAACTGGGGGTGTGTGAAGGTCTCAGCCCTGATCTGACAGATCTTCAGAGGGTTCATTCAAGCATTCTTGTATGCTTCAAACTATTCTTTTGAATGGAGATGATTCTGAATCAGAGAAAAATACATCAAGATCAAAACTTTGCTAAGTCAGCATACTCCTTGGTAGTTACTAATGATGAGAACACTGAGCTCAGAACATTGATATTGAGGCAGGATGGATTAGGTTGGTATTCATTAGAGAATGATAAAATATGTGCTGAGGGTTTTGTCCATGTCTTGTGGCACTTTGAGGGTGCTTGCTATCTTCTACAGATGGGTTCACAGCTGGATGACTTATTAGGAAATGGGATCTTGTTGGAAGAAGCAAGTCATTGAGATTATCTCTTAATGAATATGTCTGCTTCCTGGATGCCAAGAGGTGAACATCTTTGCTCTGCATGTGTTCTGCACCATGTGTTATGCCACATAACAGGCCTATAAGCAATGGAGTCATCTAGCTATACTTTCATCTTTGAGAATGTGACCCAATGTTGAGTGGGAAGATGTCCAAACCTGTATTGCTCTTCTCCTCAGGGATCTTAGAACCTCAGGTAAATTGCTTGCCTTTCTATGACTTCTGTTTTCTCATCTATTGGAGAAACATATCTGGGGGACCTTATCTATATCCAGTGCTAGAGCAGAAGGTAGAGGCAGAAAGTGAGAGACCAAAAGGAAGTTCATACATGAATCATCCTTTTACCGTAAATTCTGTCATTGTGTTATTGTGGGTCTCTCAAGGGTTTTAAACACAAGAAATGATTAGAAATACATCTTATGCTTTAAAAATAAATTTATAAAACTATGATGTCTTCCATGTTGTCTTTTATAAGACCTAGGCATATGAGGTAGAGTAAAGGTGGTAGACATTCAACCTGTATCTGGATGGAGTTTCTCCAAGGGAGTATGATAGATATAAGAAAGAGTGATTTGAGGGTTATAAAAAAGAATGTTTGAGTGTATGGTCACCACATTCAGGATGCTTGCTCAGATAACTTGTCAGAGATGAGTAGGGGAAAACAATTGAAGATCAAGTTGCATTTGAATGATGAGGGGGAAGAAAAGAATAACCCACAGAGGAAGATCAATCCTGGCTACATTGTGCTCTATTTGAGCAAAAAAGCTAATTGCCAGAGGTACAGACATTGATGGAAAGCTATGAATGGGTGTCACAGTTCACAAATCCACAAGCAGTTTAAGGAGGCACTGTAGCAGCTGTAGCTAATGGGGAAGGTAAAAAGAAGAAATCACTAAGGAGCTATCTATTGACCAGGTAGCCACATGAAAGCCAAACAGAGTAAGGCTTTAAGATCAAAGAGGAAGGAGACCTGAGTGGAGTTCTCAGTGTTTATGAGCATGTACTGCCCTTGTAGAAGACATGAGTTTGGTTCTCAGTACCTGTATCAGAAACTTCACAATGGCTTGTGACTACAACTCAAGGGAACTGGAATCTGACCTTCATGGACACTGTATTCATGCACACAAATCAACACACACACACACACACACACACACACACACACACACACACACACACTTTACCATAAACATCTTTTTTTAAAAAAAAAGATTAAAGAGGAGACTAAGTAACAGGGTTACATAAAGCTGAGGCAGGAAGATCAATTAAATCCAAGAATCTGGGACCTGACTAGAAACCACAGTCAGGGGCCATCTCAAAATTAAGAAATATTAACAAAAAATGGATGAACAAAACAGAGGTATATGAGATGAGCTGTGTAGAAGTTCAGAAAAATCTATCTAGCAGGTATGAGTTTCAGATGGTAATGTTTACATTTGTTTATTGCATGAGGATAGAGGGACTTTGGTTCAAACTTGAAAGGATAGATGAGAATCTACCATTTCAAGCACCAGAGGAAAACAGAGAGTGGAAAGGGAATGATGCAGATGAGATAGACCAGTCTAGTGTAGTACCATATTCCTATTCAGGAATAATGGATTTGTGTGTGTGTGTGTGTGTGTGTGTGTGTGTGTGTGTGTGTGTGTGTGTGTGTGTGTGTGTTTGTGTTTCTGTGTATAGACCAGAAAACAAACTTGTATGATCTTCAGAAATGCTATCCACCTTTTTTGATTTAGTCTTTCATTAGCTAGAACTCACTTACTAGGCCTGATTGGTTTGCCAGCAAACCCTGGAGATTCTCATGTATTATCCTCCCTTGCACTTAGTACAAATGTGCACTGGATTTTCACCTGGGTACTGGGTTTGATGTCAGGTTCATATGTTTACAAGTGTGCTATGAACTAAGCTATCTCCCTAGCTCCAGAATGGATATTTTAAACATGTTTAGAAATACTGAAGAACATTGCTTTTCCATCCACCCCAAAGCCTGCTCTTAAGCCATTCACAGTCATATCACATACTTTATCTTCAACTCTTGTCATATTCTTTAAGGTAATTAATTGGGGGAGCTTGAATGCTGAGTCAAAGAATCCTAGCTAAGGCACCTTTGCTGACAGAGTCTGATGTTGTATTTTGAGTTTGAAAGAATGGAAAAATTACTTGGTTTCCATATGTTTGATGTCATGGCTCCACAGCTCTTAAAGATGGACTCTCAACGGCTTGTATAACTGCTTTCTTAATAAAGCCTTGTGCTACATTTACCACTCAGATAAGGCTTGGGGTATCTTTGAGACATTTGTTATTCTTAAAGTAGAGCCCAAATATTATTTTTCAATGTGATAAACTCTACAAAGTAAAGGGATATGGAATGAGACCAGGTGTTCCTCAAAGAATGTGTTTTAAGACTCCAGTCAAGAACAGAAATGTCATCAGCAGCACAGATGGGGGTTTAATGGAAGTTTCCTTCTAATTTAAGATCCTGCTCAGTCCACAAATGAAGGCAGTGTTCAAAAATGTAGAATAAAAGGAAACCACTCAGTATTCTCAACTTCCAAGCTGAACTTCAGGGCAACAGTCACTGTTGCAAGCTTTCTACGGTTTCTCCTTGCAGATCCCAGGCCTGTAATTTGGTAAACAGAGCAATATAGTCATGGAGAGAGTCGTCCATGTGTGTATCAGCTTTATGAGGGATAAATGTTTTGTTTTGTGTTGCAAGGCACACATATAATATTATCTTCCATCAGTTTAAGCTGACAGGATCTTTGATGGAAGGCTGGCTCAATGAATAATTCACACTATGGGTCTTTCCCGGGATTATGAAAATTCCGTATTAAATGATGCAGTCTCTACCCCTGTGGTACTCTACTGCGGAAGCCAATATTATTTACCAGTTTGATTACCAAGAGTAAAGGAAATTCTGTAAGTAAATAATGAGCCATCCAAGTATTTATTGGAACTTTTAATCCTGACAAAGTTCAACCATTTCACTTAGTAATGTTCAGGAGACCATTATTTTCTTTTTTTGGGGGGGTTAAATCGGTTATGTGTGATTTAACCAAGTCTTCAAAATGCCAAACACAGAAAGACAAATTCTCTGTGAGCTCTGTTGCTGTGCTGCAAGGTGTACAGTGATAGACATTTGGAACTCCCAAGCAACTTGCAAAATCTGTGGATAGTTATCAGAATTTTAATCAGATCCTTTCCAAATTAAGGCCACCAACTCTGTTCCTGTAATAAGCAAACTGTATGGTTTTGATGCAGACCAGATGAGAATCAGACATCAATGAATCTGAATTTGATATTGACTTATCCAGGGTTCCTGAGTAAGAATGTCATTGTCTAGAAGGCTCTATGACCAAAGTGATGCTCTGAATCTTAACAGCTACAAAGTAAAGGCACTACCAATTATGTATTTTCAGAATGGATATATTTGGGAGATTGAAATTTATACGCTTACTTTTAAAAAGAAGTCTCATATTCAAAATTAGCTTTATCTATTCTCGGGAAGAAAGAAAAAAATCAGGACTCCAAAGGAAATTTCTTCCTTGTGGATGTCAACAGGAATACCTATAAAAGGCAAGTGTAAAAAGAACTTCATTTTTCACTTCAGACATCTCATCGGATTTAATAGCACAGATTCTTAATGAGGAATGCCAGGGAGCTAGCTCCTTCCTGACCCCACTACTCTATGTGACACCACTAATGGTGTCTACTATAATAAAAACCTTCCTACCTTTGTTGTCTCTTATTTCACAATCTGTGGTCTTTTTAACTTTGTGACCCTGTGTGTGGAGGCTCTTCTTGTGTCTGGGAGAGAGTGCAGGGGAGGGTGTTTATATGTTCTTTTGCAGTTAACTAGTGCAACACCCTCTAGCTCAGCACTTTAAAAAGTTTTGTTAATATGCATGTGTTTATGGCACATATGTACATAGAGACTAGAAGACAGTGTCATGCTTGGAACTGTACTTACATGCAATGGGTAAGTCCTCAGAATGTGGGTGCTGGGAACCTAACTTGAATTCTCTACAAGAACAACAAGTACCTTAGCACTGTGCCATCTCTTCAGACTGCTCAGTATTTCAAACACCATTAGATAAATTGTTACATATTCTCCAGTCTAGGTTTGGCCAGGAAAAAAACTCTAAAATCGCCAGTGCAGCCTTCAGGTTCACACACTACATGTAGAACCAGCCCACTCCTTCTATGGGAGGCATAGTTTTCCCAGCATCTTTCTGTTTTCATTGTTCTCCTAGGTCTTCATCAATGTGTTCTGTCTTGGCTACTAAAATTTAGACCCCTTTTTCTACATCTTTTGTTTCTTTTCTGATTAGTGGTACAGAAAGTGATGTAAGTGGCCAGTATCTCATAGTCATGCTTCCCATTTATATTCATTTTCACTTTCTCTTCTTTCTTTACCTCTCTCTCATTCCCTCCCTCCCTACTTCCTTCTTTCCCCCTCTCCCTCTGCTTCTTCCATGTCATACCTCCCTTTCTTCCTCTCTTTTCTTTGTCACTTTCTCACTTTCTCTAATCACTCATCTCCTATTCATCCACCTGTCCATTTACTAAATATTTTAGTATTATGAGTCAGGCATTTTATAATTTTGAATGACAATGGAAAGCAAAACCAAACTAGAAAACAACCCTACCTCTTTGGAACTTCAGAGATAAGCATTGGTGGAATGATAACAAAAATATATAATAGCAAATTTTTGTGAACATTAAGAAAGAAACACTCAGTGCAGTTTGGAATGCTGATCTTAAGATGAGAGGAAAAGGATGAATAAAAAGAATACAGGGAGAGCCGGGCATTGGTGGTGCACGCCTTTAAACCCAGAACTCGGGAGACAAAGGCAGGCGGATCTCTGTGAGTTTGAGGCCAGCCTGGTCTCCAGAGCGAGTGCCAGGATAGGCTCCAAAGCTACACAGAGAAACCCTGTCTCCAAAAGAAAAAAAAAATAGTACAGGGAAAGTTAGTGTCTAGCAAAAGTCAAAGAAACCTAAATTGCTAGTGCTGAGAGGATTGAAAGCAAACCTTTCTAAACTTATCAATTATGGTTTTATTTACTCATATGTCCATCCACCAACCAATCAGCACCTGAGTAGTTATATTGTGTCAGGCAGTATACTAAAAAGAGTTGCTTTAGTGGTAAGCACATACCCCAATGCCCACAGTGTGTCATGCCCTAACAAGTGCTATGTGGAGAGTTTTCATTGCTCTAATATGTAGGTTTAGCCTGTACAGCTATACTTGCTTTTCTCAGATATTCATTTGATAGAAAATTCATCTCTGCCCTACATTAACTCTCCCCGAGTGATACTTTGGCTTCTTGAGCCATACTTAATTTGATAACACAAATACAAGTATTTTCTTCAGTGAAGCCAATCTACAATATATGTAACTCAGCCTGTGCTTTTTGTATAACCAGATTTATTTCCTTGTCTTGGTAACTCTGAGTGATTGACTAAGTGAAAATAGCAAGAGGTGTGGAGGTTGAATTTTTATTTTAACTCTCACTCATTCCTAGACACTGACATTGAAGTCTTAACTGAATCCATCCGCTTTCAGTTTTTTTTTTCCATATCTGAAACTGGAGAAAGAAATAATCTTGCCAAGTAATTGGCAATATTAACCACTGCTATGAACTGTGTCTGGTGTATAGCACATGACCAGTTAGAGGTAAGAGGGCAGTTAGAGGCACAATCGTATCTGTGACTGCTATTGGAACATTGGGTTGGTATTACAAAACTTGTTTCAAAAATAATCATTTTGAGGCCTTTACCATTCCTTTCTCCCAAGTATTCATGGAGCACCAAGTCAAATACTAGCTAGTTCTTTTCCTGCAAGATAGTGCAGGTTCCTTCAGATCAACATTTTTAGAAAACAACAAAGTAGATATTGTTCTACTCATCCAGATAGGAGAATTGAATTTAACCAGTTTGGGCCCAAATTCCTCTAATGTTAAGACACTGGTGATATTCATGCTGTTCTTATTTTCCAGATTCTCAGAGAGTTCCCACCCAGCTGTATCATTAGCACATTGCAATTTCAGACATAGTAAGGCTGTGGGAGATCATACATTTCAATTCTTTAATGTTGCAAACACAATAAGAAGTGAAACCCAACCATGTTTATGTATACAGTAATTATACAAATAGAGTTATAATTATTGATGTAGGATACTGAAATGGGTCCTCTTAGAACCAGACTCTGAGAGAAATGAATACTCAGAATATTTTGTCAGGAAAACTCTGAGAATGTTTACAATGGAGTAGAGGTTTCCAGAGGAGAAAGCAAGGGATTGTGCTTCCATATATTTACAACAGGGGCCTTGAATTATCCCACAGCAGATTCTGTTTTTGACTGACCCTGTAGAGTTGCATAGACAACTTGAAGTATAAAGAGAAGTCACAGTGATTGAACTGCACCTAGGAAAGATGCAAAGACCATAGGCAAAGATGATCTTGGAGGACAATTAGGGACTAGTACCCACAGCTACTAGAGTAATGAAGATCTTGGTGTCCAAGGTGATCTTTGCAGTTCACCTCTATAGCCATAAGCTCAAATAAGAATGCTTTCATTAAAATTATGTCTTTCAGTAAAGAGTGGCAAAGAATCTTCTCCATATTATTAAATGTCACTTAATCCCCTTATTCCAAATAAAAAGGACTGCTAGGAGAAGATGCATTCCTCTTGAAACCCTTATTCATTGGTAATATTAGTGTTGGATGTTCTTTAGAAGTAGTAAACAAAGAAAGTGGAAGAAGACCAATGAACTGGGGATGCATGGGTCCAAGACTTCATATACAATGATCATCTTCCTTGGACTTGTTTACTCTTGAGGCACACAATGGATATACAGGCCATTAATATCCACCAACAGAAGATGAGAATAGAGTCATTCAAGTAATGTTCTAATAATTGAACTGAAACTTTTTACAACTCAGATTTTTTACTTCCACAATGCTTATTGAGTCTCTGTTTATGATCCAGCAAGTCATGATGTGGAAGACTTGGCAATAAATAAAACAAGATATTTGATTTTCAGTCCTTACCTTGTGGAAAGTGTTCCTTTGTTGTCCTCTTTCCTTGTCTCCTGTATTGCATGTCTCGAGAGGATGGAACTTTGAAGCTGTTTCATTATATCTGCAAGTCCTCAGTGTATCCTTGCCTCAGAATGTACATGGAATGAAACAGTAACAGATTGCTATACAGGGAGACAAGTATTTGCATTTCACTAGTCACAACTCTTAGCATTTAATTTTTGAGCAAATGTTTCATCCTTAGCCAGATTTCATAAATTGCATAAATCCCCCTGAGTTGGATCATAAAGAAATGCTACCAGGTCTGAAACACTATGAGGAAGAAAACATGTTTGGCTAATCACTGTAAGAATCAACGCTGTGTTGGATTTTTCCTTTCTCAATTACCTGTCATAGATACTCCAATACCCTCAAAACTGTTCTAGGAGTATTGTGGAGTTCATAACTATTGTTTCTTTATTCACTCTAGGATTATTATGAGAGTGGGCCTCAGAAAGACTTAAGGTCTTACTTTACAAATGATCAAACCCAATTTAACCTCTTTTAAGGTGACAGCAGTAATTTTTCAAAGTATTATGAAATAAGGTGTTTATTGCCCAATTTTAAAAATTTCTCCAAAACTGAGGAAATGGCTTAAAAACGGATAACAAACAAGTACACATTGCTAAAATCTAACCATATATGTTAAAAATTTCTCCAGAAAATTAACTCCTGAAAGCCTGATATAAAAAATTTAAGACAAGTCCTAGAAATGTAGCATTATTGATACTGCAAATTTGCTAAATGCAGTCTAAAGAATGGATATCTCCATATTCTTTTTTAATTGTATATTTTTAATCTCTGTATTCTAATTTAAGTTTTTGTCTTGATTATGATTCACTTCTTGATTTGGGGAATTCCTATGGCTTACCTGTGGCTGTGTTTGTTCATATGTCAGAAGTGATATTGAAAATAATTGTCTTTCTGTCTCAGCTGAGTCACTTGTGTATATCAAAAAGGAGCTATGCACCAAATGACTTCTGATGTCTCATGACTAGACAGTTACCCAGTGAGTAATAATTTTTAAAAAAACAGACATTCTATCTTTCTTTTAACAGTGTCTCACTTTTGGAAAATTGGACAAAACTCAAGTTTCCCAAGAAGAGAATGCTTGATGTCTTTTGGGGATTCCCCATCCAGCTGTCTCTCTTTGGAAATGTCTTGCTGGCAAAGATAGCTCATGCCAGAACACATGGAGTAGGAATTGTCAAATATTCATCATTTAAGTAAGGAGATGTTATTCTCTTGGGTTCTATGGGAAGGATTTGACATTTTTAGATTCTTTTTCACGAAATGAAGCAATTTTATTTCCCAACTCTGATCCAAGTTTTACTTTTGAAAATGCCTTTGGAAGTCATCTCCTTCTGGTGTGCCTGTCTCTTTACTAGGAATGTTGGGGACTGAACAGGTGGTTTTATGACTGGTTTCTGAATTTAGTGGTAGATAAGAAAGCTTAAAAATGTGAAGTTTCCATGGAAAAGACATTTTTACTGATTCCCATATGTGGCCATGGATACAAATCCATAACCAATAACCACCTTCTACTATTAATTGATAGAAAGCACATATATGGATGGGTTGTACACTTTGTAATGGAGATATTTTATTGTATTTTACAATTTTAATATCTTTAAAATCAGCTAAATTCCTGTGCAAGTTCTATATAGGCAGCCACATTGTTAAGATTTCATGGGTGCAGCATCATTGCCAGGTCTAGAAGACTCTACATGGCAACAGGTATTACAGTCTTCTGCTTGTTATAATCTTCCTGTCCCCTCTTTTGCAATGTTCCCTGAACCATAACTCTTGGGGCTGTGCTATAAATATACCAGTTAAGGTTGAGCATCCCACATTTACTTATTCTCTACGTTACCAGTTATGGGTCTCTTTAATAGAAAAGAGATATTTTCCATAAATCATATAGCAAAGACCTCTACTGATTCTATATGATGAGGTGCAGATCATAAAGACACCACTATGCCACTTGCCCAATAAGATTATAATAACTGTGGTCACACCAGTTGCCATGCTGATGTGTATGGGAAAAGTCTCAAAAGGCCTCATCACTAAATGAAGAGCTACAAGCAACCAATGCCTGATGAATGGAGACTTCTTCTTCTCCATGTTTGAGCCTCCTAATAGACTTTCCTGATTCCAAGTGATGAGCCCTAAACACATGTGCATAGAAACATTACTAAATAATCTTAGTTGATTATGTGTGTGAGTGTGTGTGTGTGTGTGTGTGTGTGTGTGTGTGTGTGTGTGAGAGAGAGAGAGAGAGAGAGAGAGAGAGAGAGAGAGAGAGAGAGAGAAATCTTGAATTTGAGAGGGAGTGGAAGGATATAGGAAGAGTTGTAGAAGGCAGAGTGCAGTGGTGGTGCATGCCTTTAATTCCAGCACTCAGGAGACAGAGACAGGCAGATCTCCATGAGTTTGAGGCCAGCCTGATCTACAGAGTCAGAGAACTGGTGGAAATGATATAAATACAGTATTCACATATGAAATTGTCAAGATATGTAAATAAATTAGGCAAAGTAAGGACATACTAAGGCTGGTAATGGGATATTTAATATTCCTTTGCCATGAAGCAAAGAATTGAGAATATCACGAAGGACTTAAGATTGCCTCACACATTTTTGTGATCACATTCTTAAACATCGAACACACCCTTCCTAATACTTACTTTTCTGCAAATAACTGAAATAAGTTGTTGTCTATTATTACTTATCTATTGTTACAAACATTTCCAGTGCTCAAATGTCCTATGCATATAGGGCCTTTTTAGAGCTTGAACTTTTCTGTGTGAATTCTTTTTTTTCTTTTTGGTGTTGCTGTTATTAGGAACACAGGTGACTAGAAGTGTTATTTCTTGTTGGTGCTGGATATGTCTATGTGAAATCTGACTGTGCCAGACATGTTAGAATGTTTGTGTAACTGCAGCCTTCTATTATAGATATGATGAGAGCAGGATTTCCAATGCATGACCTCTGGTAATTTGTTTAATCACATCAGATAGTTTTCTAATCCTAAGGAAACAGTTCTCTTTCTTGAGCTTAGCCAGCCTACCAATGAAAGTCATTCCTCAGATTAACTGCTGCAGAGACTGAAGGAGGGAGAAATGACAAAACTGCATTTCATAAGGAAAAGAAGCAAATCTAAACTTGGAGTGTGAGACTGAGATATCCATATTGAAAGAAAAGAGATGAGGCAATGTACAATTAGCCGCTGGAGAATCATCTGATATTATTCAGACAAATTATAATTTCACAGGCAGTGTTGTGCTTACTAGAGTGTGTGCAGTCTGACCTAATTCACAGTCCCCTGGCAGGACACAAAGTTGTTTGTCTCTCTCAGTGACTTCCTGTCTGTCTTCTAAACTTTATCAACTGAAATGCATTTTCCATTCTGGTTCAGATTCTAACTCCAGAAATTCAAAGCACTGATTGTTACCAAACTTAAGTCTGCAGAAAATAAATTGCATTGCTTTTTATTTCAGTAAAATTTTATTACAAAAATAAAATTGTCAAAGAAGGGAATTGCCCACAGTCCTTAGTCTACATTTTCCTGTTTTCTATGCACATATGCTCATTACAAGTAACATGTATACATTATGGAATCTTTATGTACTCACTCATATGTGGATTTTCGACATAGAGCAACGGATTACCAGGCTACAATCCATACTGCCAGAGAAGCTAGTAAACAAGGAGGACCCTAAGAGAGACATACTTGGTCCCCTGGAGAAGGGGAAAGGGACAAGATCTCCTAAGCAAATTGGGAGCACGGGAGGAGAGGGGGAGGGAGCTAGGAGAATGAGAAGGGGAGAAGAGGAGGGGTGATGAGGACATGAGGGAGCAGAAAGGTTGAGTCGGGGGAAGAATAGAAAACAAGAAAGGAGATTCCATAATAGAGGGAGACATTTTAGGTTTGCAGAGAAATCAGGCACTAGGGAAAGGCCTAGATATCTACAAAGATGACACCAACTAACAATCTAAGCAACAGAGGAGAGGCTACCTTAAATGCCCTCCCCTGATAATGAGATTGATGACTGTCTTATATGCCATCCTGTAGCCTTCATCCAGCAGCTTGTGGAAGTAGAAGAGGAC
Source organism: Cricetulus griseus (assembly GCF_003668045.3). NCBI lineage: Eukaryota > Metazoa > Chordata > Mammalia > Rodentia > Cricetidae > Cricetulus > Cricetulus griseus. The sequence continues at coordinate 33,661,681 of NC_048601.1, read as the reverse complement.
ACCCACAGCTAATCACTGAACTGAACTGGAATCCAGTTGTAGAGAAGAATGAGTGATGAGCAAAGGGGTCCAGCCCAGGCTGGTGAAACTCACAGAAAGAGCAGACGTGAACGAGGAGCTCTTGGTCCCCAGACTGATAGCTCGGATACCAGCATGGGACTGATCCTGACACCAGGAATGTGGGTTTCAGTGAAGAGACCTGAGAAATCTATGGGACCTCCTGTTCAGTACTTATCCCTAGCATAGCTGTGGACTTTGGGGGACCAATCCACATAGAGGGATACTCCCTGAGCCAAGACACACAGGGGTGGGCCTAGGCCCTATCCCAAATGATATGATAGACTCTGATGACCCCCTATGGAAGGCCTCACCCTCCCTTGGGAGCAGAAAGTTTATGTGATAGGTAGGGTTTTAGTTGGGGAGTGAGTGGTAGGGAGGAGGGGAGGGAGTAGGAAATGGGATTGACATGTAAAACAATCTTGTTTCTAATTCAAATTTTAAAAAGATGGAAAAAAGTAACTTGTGTACATTATGGAATCTTTAAATTTCCTGAGAAAGATCCATACAAGATAAAATATTTTATAAAAATATTGTTTCATAATTATAATAATAATTGTACTTTGATATGCCAAAATACAAAACTCACAGGTATGTTAAAAGATGATAACAGGCTGCATAAGGTGGTACATGCCTTTAATCCTGACACTCAGGAGGCAGAGGCAGGAGAATCAATGAAGTTCAAGGATAGCCTGGTCTACAGAGTGAGTTCCAGTACAGCAAGGGCTACAAGAGAAACTCTGTATCAACCAACCAACCAAAAAAACAAAAAAATATAATAACAGACTGCTACAAGGTACAAAGAGGTAAACATGTATTTATATTTAAAATAAAATCAATCCTTTATATTATAACTGTCATTATTTTATGAGTTGCAATAATATCCTTATTATTCTATATCCTTATTATTCAACAGTATTTCATTCTTTTGATGATTTTACATGATTATGTTTATCCCAGCTTTGGTAAATAGCAAGGTTTCACCCTGTTGTAAATTTGCAATAACTGGGATATGACTAATACTAATTGACAGTTCTAAAGCTGAATCTCCAGACTCCCAAATGAATTCCTTAGTTTAACTTTCTAAACATTCAATTGTAATTAAAATAGATGCACGTTTAAAGATATTTATCACATAATTTTAATTCTCCATGAACAAATTTACTGACTTAATATTAAATAACACAAGCTATACCAACTTTCTATGTGATATTACATGTTTAGATCTAACTTTGAGAATTTATTTTAATTTCCAATTTATGTATGTACCCATATTTTATTAAATTCTTTTTAAAAATACAATGTTGCTTTTCTAACTTTACACACACACACACACACACACACACACACACACACACACACACGCACGCACGCACGCAAACACGAACCACATATGGCTTTTAAATTAGGATCTGACAATAGATAACATTTTAGGGAAAAGGCAAATTCTCCAGTAAAAATACATTACTTCACTTCACTTTGATGTAGTGATATACCAATTTTAAGACATTTTCCAGATCATTGAAAAAGCTGAGCATATTTTCAGATGTTTACTAGGCATCTGAAATTGTTTCTGTCCTAAAATTTACTTACACACTCTGTTGTTTTTTAAATTAATTTTTATATTTGTTCATACCTTTGTAATAATACAAATTTTTATAGGTTGCATGGGAAACCTTATTTTTTCATAGCTACCTTTGATCTATGAATATTGCATTTGTTACTTTGACCACTAAAAAAATTAATGGTGTTTTTGCTATTGATTAAGTTGTATTTGATCATTAGTTGCATGAGTTATGTCTTGTTTTAATCATTAAGCATCTGTATAAGGTCACACTGGTTTTTCTTGTTCTGTGTAAAGTCTTTAATCTTCCTGAAGTAAATTATTCCCACACTGTGAAGAGAAAATTTTTCTCACACTAGTTACTAAATGTGCTACATTAGTTACCAGATTTTTCTATATCTAGATAATTCCTATAGTATTCTGCAATTTCACTTTGATTTCTGTTGTCATCATTCATCTATATATCTACTCATTCATTTATTTATCAAACACTGTAAATTGGAGAGATTTTCTGGTTAGAATACATAATAGAACCAATAAGATGGCAATGTCAACTAAATAAACTTTCAACTTGTGTGTATTTAGGGTTGCTAAGATCTTTTAGTGTCAAGCTGAAAAGTATTTATTCAGTTAATAGGAGAGTCATTGTCTCCATATATGAATTGATGTGTAACAGGTACAAGAAAATTATAATTAATGGGTATTTTTAAAAAGTCTCTACAACTTTGTATGGGGGTGAATTCCTTTGATAGCACTAATCAGAATGCTAAGGTAGAAAGATTATAAGCTTGAGGCCACCCTGTGATACACAGGGACATGCTGTCACAAAACAAAACAGGTATTTCCTCCCTTCCTGTTAGAACTCTTAAAAGAGATTACAGAGATGCTATTAAAGAGGAATATTTGACCTCTATTGTAATGACTGAACTATTGTAATGAATGAGCATAATTACTATGCTCATGCTTGGTTTAATATAACCACAGATGATTACACATAAGAATTTTTATAGATGCTGTATGTGCATTACATAGCCATATCCTAATTCTAAAAATGCATTCAGCATAACTTCAAAGGTCTCCATTGTCTATCACAGTATCACCGATGTTTAAAGTTCAAAGTCTCTTCTAAGATTCATGCAAACTATTAACTGTTATAAACTGTAAAATCCAAAAGGTAGATAACATACTTGTTATAGGATATGCATTACCATTCTAAAACACAGGGGAGAGAGCATAGTGAGGAAATACTGGACCAAAGGAAGACAAAAACCAGCTAGGTGAACTCCAAACTCTGTATCTTCACATCTGATGTGGAAATGCTTTCCTAATCTCCAACTCTACTAAGCTTTATTGACTGAAACTCACTTATTTCTCTTGAGCTGATTCTGCTCCCTGTTAGCATCTCTCCTAGCCAGGAAGGCATCCCTTGTGTTCTTCAACTTCAACTTCAACTTCATAGCTTCATGTGATATCCTTTCTACAAGGCCTCCATTCAGAGATACCCCTGACACATGCCTGGCTTAAGTGGCTTTATTCCATAACCCATTTGTTCTATCCTTCCTCTAAAGCCAGAACCACATGACCAAAGCTGCGAAGTTCTGCTGCTTGCTGGGGCTGGGTCAATGCCCACTCACTAAACTACATCTTCACCAGCTTTCTGTCTTTCACTGCCTAAGCTGGACTGTCCTGAAACTTGCTTTGTAGACTAGGGTAGCCTTAGACTCAGAGATCCATCAGCATCTGTCTTCCCAGTGTTGAGATTAAAGGTGTTCCCCACCACACCCAGCTCTAAGTTTTCTTTAGTTCCTTCTCATACCTTGGAAATTTAGCTGGGTGTGATCTTGCCCTGAGGTCACTATTCCCGTCATTCCATTTCTTAATCCATTTATCTTCCTAAACACAGAATTTAGCTCTATCCCACTTCTTGGTGCTCTTTTTATCCTCTTTTTACAATTTACCCTGCTTACTCCTTTTTATTACAAATCTTCATTAGAGCTACCAGTAATATCCATATTATAGAGTTTATACTAGTCTGTTTTGAAATTTCTTTTGCCAACAGAATTAATACAAAAATCTTCACCTTAGCCTCAGTCAGACTCTTCGGACAAGGGCAAAAGGCAGCCACTTTCATCACAAGAACAATCTCTAGGCAACACACTAAAATCTTCTCTGAAACCTCTTGAGGGAACCCCCAACGGTTCCAATAACTCTTAGCACTGCTGTCTTCCACTCTCCTACTTTTATGTCCTGTTAAGCAGTGCTTAAAGCATTCCACTGCTTTCATAACCCAAAGTACCAAAGTCCAAATTCCTCCAAACAAACACATGGTCCAGCCAATCACAATAATACCCAGGTCCCTGGCACCAACTTCTGTCTTAGTTTGGATTTTTAGTGCTGTGAAGAGACACCATGACCATACCAACTCTTATAATGAAAACGTTTCATTGGTTGGCTCAGATAGTTTCAGAGGTTCAGTCCATTATGGTCATAATGGGGAGCATGGCATACTGGCATAAGTGGTGCTGAAGAAATACCCGAGAATCCTACATCTCGCAGGCTCAGGAAGTCAACTGACAATCACACTGAGGGGAGCTTGAGGAAAATAGACCTTAAAGCACACTCCAATAGTGACTCGCTTCCTCCAACAAAGACAAACCTCCTAATAGTGCCACTCCCTTTGAGGGTCATTTTTCTTTCAAACTACTACATTGGTCATTGTGCAAAATACCTGGCCAATATTCTCAGAATTTCCAAAAATCATCAAAAAAATGCTAAAGGTACTGTCACAACCAAGAGTAGCTTAAGGAAAATGTAACAAGTTATAAAATTGGCATCTTGATGAATGCTTGAGCACTAAAATTATATCAGGCATCTAAGAAATGAAAAGTCACTACAAAGTATTTCATTGATAAAACATATAATAATCTTTCCAAACACACTATGAAAGGGTTAAATGTTTATAACATGGGGAAATAGTTGTAAGGGCTTGTCACTGTGTTTACAATTACTTTGGAGGTGCAAAATTTTTCAAAAAGTTGACATCCATTCATGATCCAATACCAATGGTCAATTCTGAAATTATACATACAACTAACATTATATAGTGTGGATGGTTATATCTATGAATAATATTATGAAATTTTACAGTATTAAATATAGTCAGATACTATTTCATGAGCTGCACAAAGCCAATAACAGATGTGCCAAACTGGATGGGGAAATTCTGCAAGGCTTCAACCCTACACAAAGAACAACTAATAAGAAAGGACTGCAGAGTGGGAAAAATTCTCTTCCCCAGGGAAGAACATGGCAACTGGTTATCTAATACCAAATGGTCAATTCTGAAAACACATATATATAAGGTACATATATAGACTGAGTAGGTTGTAGGTATACAGGAGGAGAACTCAATTTTCTTTAGGGGGGCAGGGCACTGGGAGTTTAACCAGGCTCCAGTGGATATATGGACAACACAATTGGATTTGTCTTTTCATTTTTTGTTTTCTTTTTTTCATTTTGTTGGGAGGGGGAGATCACTAGAGTGGGGAGGGGGGCAGACATGGAAACACTAGGGAATGAGTGTGATTGGGGTATATGAGGTGAAATTCCCAAAGAATCAATAAAATTTTATTTTGAAAAAATATATGTATTCTTAAATACACACACACACACACACACACACACACACACACACACACACACACGTATATATGTACATGCATTTAACAAGAATTAATGAAAAAGAGCCTATGAATTTGAAAGCAACCAAAGGGCAAATGGGAGGGAAATGATAAATCATGTTATAATCTTTATTATTTTAAGTTTTTATGAACATTGTTGTTTTGCAGTGGGTGTTGGGTCTACTGGAACTAGAATTACAGTCAGTTGTGAGCTGCCATGTGAGTGCTGAGAATTGAACCCAAGTTCTCTTGAAGAGTGGTTGGAACTCTTTTATTTTATTATTTTTTTTCCATTTTTGGTTTTTTGAGATAGGGTTTCTCTGTGTAGCTTTGGAGCCTGTCCTGGCACTCACTTTGTAGACCAGGCTGGCCTTGAACTCACAGAGATCTGCCTGTCTCTGCCTCCTGAGTACTGGGATTAAAGGCTTATACCACTAACACCTGGCCATTTGGAACTCTTAACATTGAGCATCTCTACAGCCCGTATTATATTCTTAAGAATAAAAGAAATAAAAATTTAAGAGATCCAACATTATGAGGTGTAACATAATATCTTCTATATTAAGAAGATGTTGGATTATTTCCAAGAAGTAATTTGTCTTTGTACAGCTTAGAAAGTTTAAACCATGCACGTTGAGACCTTCATTCCAAATTCTGCTTTAAAGGGGCCTTGTCTGATTGAGTAGACCTTTCCTACATGTCTACAATATAGTGTGTCCTGAGATACAGAAGAATGAAAATTTCAGAGCAAAAGATGTTTCCTTTTTAGTTAATCCATTAACTAATTAATTTGCTTTTTCCTCTGTTATTGAAAACTAATTTTTTTCATGTAAAATATATTGATTACAGTTTTCCCTCCCTCTACTACTCTCAGTTTCTTTCCACTTCTCTTTCCATCTGGATCCACTCTCACTAGGTTTCCATCTCTCACTAGAAAACCAAATAGCTTCAAAGAGATAACAATAAAGCATAATATGATAAAACAAAAACCTTTGGAATTAGTCAAAAAAAAAAAAAAAGGAAAAGGGCCTAAGGAAAACCAAACCAAAATAAAAAAAAAAATAGATATAGATTCAGAGACCCACTTATTTGTACACTTAGGAATCTCATACTAAATTTTAAAATTTGTCTTTTACTTTAAAATTTTAAGTTACCACAAAATGTATGTGTGATGTACACAAATGTGTGTACGGGCACACTCATCCCTGTTTATCACCATGCAGCCAGAAGTCAATATCCAGTGTCTTTATTGCTCTACACTTATCTTTTGAGACAGGGTCTATCATCAAACTTGGATCCCACCTTTTCAGCCAGACTTTCTGGCCAGTAATCCCCTGGGATATGTCTTTCTTTTCCCACTATACCCTGAGCTAGCCTGCATGCCACTGCATCCAAGTTTTACAGAGGAGTTGGAGGCTTGAATTCAAATCAAACACTTCACTGACTGAACTATTCCCCAAGCACCATGAATACATTATTTTAGTGCTGTGTAACAAGTCTCCACTAACTCAGCAACTGAAAACTATAGGTATTGGTGTCATATCATAATATAATAGTTTAGAATTCCACACCAAGACACACATTCAAGCCTCTTACAATATCAAATCTCATACCGCATTCACTTTTCCTTACCACAGAAGACTCATTTAATGTCATCTTAACTGTGTCTTATGCTGTGAATGATTTAGGGGTGTCACATTTTGGCATATTTGGTTTCATCATGTAGGTTTGACAGGGAAAATTCAAGCTTTTTCAATATTCAGGTTGCTTGCAGATTTTCTTTCCTTGTATCTATGAGAGTGTGTCTTCTTGTTGCCTGTTGATGAGAAGAACCCTAGGCCCTAGCAGTACCCAGTGTTCTCCATCAGCATTGATTCTTTAAGGTTCACCAGAAGTCTCTCTTGTTTCAGTCTAATCAGACCAAGTTCTTTGTACTAAAACACAAACCTAGAAATGACTCTTGATGGACCTTGCTGTACCTGTTCGTCTAGAAAGAATTCACAAGATCTGTCTGCACAGGAAGCCAAAGGTGTCACGCAATTTTGGGAGTCACTAAATAACCATCCAGTGTATCCAGCACAGTGGATAATAATAAGAATTTCTACTTGAAGTTGTGTAAAACAAAAGAAGCTTTCTCCTCTATACTTCCTTATGTTCAATTGCTTTCCCCAATTTATCTACTTTATTATTCTGGAAGTTATCATGCTGTGCTGTACTCTCTAGTCTGCTCTTAGGGGATTTGCATGACAATAACATTCTATTTTGAGGATTTTTTATTATTTTTTATTGAAAACATTTGCTTCAAGATCAAGCTGCACAAATTCTAAGAAGGGCATTGCTTTAATTTGGTCCTGTAAATAAACTTAACTTACTATTATGTGTATTTGAAGGTCATTATGAAGGATGCTCTGATTTCGTTGACTCGCTGTAACCAAAGCTTAGAAGAAAACAGCTTTCAACTGAATATGTGCCTATGAATTTATTTAAATTATTCAAATACTAATTAGAATACTTCTGGCAATATTCATTTTCCTCAACTGTACAAGTCTTACTTTAAAAGCATATTAATTATGCTTTATACTAGATGTTATTTCCTTTGTGTCACTTTTGGCATAGTAATTTCATTGTGTGTAGGAATTTATGGGAAATTACAAGGGGACTGTGGCTCAGCCACTGAGAAAATGAAGAGCAATACATTGGTTTTAGAATAATTTGAGATCTCTGTCTTTGTTATTAGAATTATAACAGATAGTAATGTTCCTCTCTGAAACAAATCTGTCATCATGGCTTTATTCAAGTTCATTTACCATGTTATTCCATAGATAGACAGACTGAATTCACAGAGAACTAGAATTTTAACTTATATTAATTTCCTTCAATATGACTTTGCATAAAAATTCTGCCCCTCTCCTGTAAGTTTTCATCTAAAACACAAAAATAACAACACTATTTCATGTGGTAGCTGTTAATTTATTGTGATAAAATAAATAATATAAAATACCAGCATACAAGTCTCCAAACATTATATTTTTGGTTCCATTGCAATCATTTTAAAGACCACCGAGGAGCTGTATCAAAAGCAGGCATTGGGTAGCACCAGAAGCAAATTGTGAGTGGTGTCTCTACTGCTGTTTATATAAAGCATAAAGCCCTGGTGGTTGCAAAAAACAGGAATCTAACTGAGTGAATTGGAAAGAATGGAGAGGAGAGAGAAGTCAGAGGGGAGGAATATGGGCAACATAATGACTTGGATGATTCCAAAATCCAGGAGTGACTCAAGCCTAAATTGTTGACACAGTCTGGATGTTCTTCTTAAGAATAATCAATCAATGAATTCTGATGGAATATACTCGAGACAAAAATAATAATGATAATGGGGGAGAAGAAAAAGAAATAGCTCTTCTTCCTCAGCTGTGCTCATACTACCAATAGTTACTGGATTTTTCCCTTTGGTAAACAGAAGTTTATAGTATCCTGTGTTTATACAAATTATGGATCAGTTATCTCTCATTTTCCACTGAACCCTTCTGTAGGAAGGAAATTAACTTCTTAAGTTGATTTAATTAATTGCAAAAAAGTAATATGCAATATTCTAGAAGAGAAACTAAGAAAATGTCATAGACACGAGTTGGAAAGAGTTAAAAAGAAAATAGAATGGCACTGAGATGCTTGCTATTAGGTGGTATTGATCTCTAAAGGAAACAGTGCTAGGTTTCTAATTCCTCTTTTGTATGTTACTCAGTGTTTGTTCATTTGTGTTTTTTTTTTTTTTTTTCTTCCTACTGCCACACACCTCCAAGAGAGAATCCACTCAGAAGACAAAAAGGTTATTTTGACTCATTGTTTCAATCCAGGGCTGGATGCATTGTTTTTAGGACTGATGGTAAGGCAGGACCACAGTGTGAGAAGGACATGATGGCAGAAAGCATGAAAGCTAAGGCCCAGAGCACAGACACTTGCAGTCATAGGACACTATCTACCTTCAAAGGCAAGCCACCAGTGGCCTGTTTCTTCCTATTAGGTCCCCCCTCTTTAAGACTGTTTTATTTTTAATTGTGTCTGTATGTATGTGCATATTAGATACAACAATTCCCATGATCAACAACTTTACAGGTCTCTTAACTGAACTCAGCTCTGAGTGAGGGCTCATTTTTTTTTTTTTTATTAAAGAGGCATCTGATGGAAGTTTGATTCTTTTCTTGCCCATGTCTAACATTCCTCTGAAGTTAACGGAAGCCATGCGAAAGTGAAGGAGACTTAGACATAGATTAGACACTGGATATGGGCCAGTGGCTTAAAGTAGGTTTGAAAGGAGTTTATTTGTATAAGAATGGTTTTTTCTGAGTAGCATTTGTGAAGTGACAATGATCTGGAAAGACTTAAAATCTGATGTGTTAAGGCTTTTTTTTTTTTTTTTTTTTTTTTTGCAGACAGCATTAAGCATGCCTCAGGGAAGAAATAATGGAGTGAACCAGGCTTGCAAATGTGGGAGTAATTTTGAGAAGCAGCTATTGCATTAAAAGCCTTTCAGCATATTTATGAACCTGGGGGAGGGGAGAGAATAGTGACATAGGCTGTTACCACCTCAATTGGACTGAGACAAACAGCATTCACACCTTCCCATCCATTCCCCTTACTCAAAGGAACAATGAAAAGCTACCCATACAATGTGCTTAGAGTTGAGCTGTGTGTGTGTGTGTGTGTGTGTGTGTCTGTGTGTGTGTGTGTGTGTGTGTCTGTGTGTGTGTGTGTGTGTGTTGGTATGGAGACAAGAGACATTTGTAGAAAGGGAGAATTCTGTTTTGCATAACTCTCAAAAAAGTTTAGCTGTCATTCATCCACTTGTGAATTTCTAGGAGTAATCTGGGAACACTAAAGTAGGCCTTTACTGAAATGAGTTTGAAATGGAGATTCCTGAACTGTGGAGGTTTATTTTTACCCATCTGACAAACATACAAAATTTATTTGAATAAAAAATACCCCAAATCAAACAATGTGTGTGATCATGAGATCATGTTTTTATCTTAGTTTGTTTTCTGTTACTTTCAGAGAATACCCTGATGAGTAGTCATTTATAAAGAGGGGGAGTTTCTGTAGGCTTTGGCACTAAACACTATTAAGTGCAAGCCTGAGGAGGAATGTACTATGAGGGTCTGCTGAAAGGGGCAATCAAGTTGTGCGGAGGACCAAATACATGGGCTTTACAACCACCCTCTCTCATGGTAAAATAGCCAGTCCCTACAGAATGAGAACTTACACCCAGAAATCAACCCTGTTCCAAAACAAAAGCACCTATCCTTCCAAGGAAATCTCCTACCATCATATTAAAGATAAATTTCAACTTGGGCTTCAAATGAGAAAATCATAGTCAAACTATTTCATCATTTTAAATAATATATATATATATATATATATATATATATATATATATATAGTGGGAAATTACAAATACGGAGTTAGGTAGAAATATAAGGGTATTTAATAGGGAAAAGCCTTACTTACAGAGCAACCTAGCCAACCGGCGTGGCAGAGGTCTGTACGCAAGCCCAAAAGTGAAACCGAAAGAGAGACCCAGTCCCCTTCAAGTCTCGCTCTACGTTACCCTGACCACACCCTCGCAAGCGTGGTCAGGCACACCTGTAGCCAGCCCCTAAGTAGGCGTGGCCACAGCTTCCCCTACATATATATGCATACATATGTATGTGTATCTATATGTATATACTTTTGTTAGTGATCACAACACCTCTGATGTGAACCAATCACATTCTCAAATATTTCTATCTGAAATAATTTATAAAACATCTAATATACATGTATGTGTGTTTACCCATATGTATATATACTTTTGGGTTCACATATTCATGTGTGTATGTGTATGTATATATCTGCTAGTAGAAATGCTGTTTTATGGGTCACCTTAAAAGCTAAGTAATCGGGCTGCTATGAAGCTCATCATTATGGCCCCTTGTAAGCTTATGCAAGCCCATGGGTTCTATCATCAGCACTGCAGAAAAACAAAAGTAAGGTGATCTGTGGGCCCTACTTTTATAAAAGAAAACATGACAACCATCACAAGCAACATGATAGCAGCTGACATATACTAACTTTCTACGTGGAAGATACCAGCTGAAGAACTTTACCACACTGAGTCATTTAATTTTACAACATATTCCTTTTGACATAATGATAAGGATATTAAGATAGTAAATATTTAAGTAATTGTAGTAGTCCCAAAATGGGGAGGAAAATCAGGCAGATATAATCAAGACAGTCTGCTCTGGATATCCCCCTTAATGCCAACCCTCGAGTAAGTCATTCATTTTAGGAGCATTTGTCAGCATTTGCTTCATATTGGGCTTGGTATCAATGATGCTTGTGTTATAAAAACCACTTACCCTGACTATAAGGGGCTACTGGACCATACATTGAGCAGACTTTAATAGTGGACAGATGAGTACAATGTTGGAAATAGTGACTGACTGTGGAAAAATGTTTTAAAAAATGCTGTTTTGTCATGCAGCTAAATCTGAGATGATTTGGTACTGGAGTTTTGACAAACAACGGGAAGGAATATAACAGTCAGAGAGGTGCATTTGTGCACTTCCACTGATACTGCACTCCTATGTATGTAACATGGGTTACATACATCCTTCTTATGTGGGTGGTCTGATGTGAACAATTTTTTACTGCACTGATTATATATATATATATATATATATATATATATATATTCAAATTCACAGGGTTGCCTCTGGATTGAATCAAGATGTAGATGAAATTTGCCAGATTGGACTAATAATTTTAAGGATTAGAATTAGAATATGATAAAAAGGCTTAGGAGACAGTTTGAACATTTGCACATCTTTCCTCTGCCCCACCAAGTACTCCTTTATAGTCCAGGCTAGGTGAAGAAAATCTAGATTGAAATGGTAACACAAGGTATTAGTGGGAGGAGACATTTCACAAGTGGGGGAAATATTTCTTCAGGTCAACTGTTTGTCATCAGCGTGAGTCATTCAGCCTCTTTTTGAACTTCTAATCATTCTGGTGAGGTAGAGGAGGCGGTATATAGCTTTCAGTGAATGACTGCTCCATGTTGAGGTCACTGAAGCATTCAAAACACCGTGTGGTACTTCTAGAGGTGGATTTGACTAATAAACTCATGGGATACAGCAGCTGCCTTGACTGCCAGATGATGGCTACACACCGGGTTAGAAAGACAGCTCTTCTACCTTATGCTCTGCAAAGAGGGACCCAGTGCTTTTCAAAATATGCTTTCCACATCTATTGCAAGTACTTCATTCTGTGGACCCTGAGATGCTCCCATAGGAAGGGTACTTACCTACTATGGACAGGAATGACTAGCTGATCCCCTTTGGAATACAGATACTTTTTTATTTTCAAAATCACAAGACTAACATTAAAATAGTTCTTTGGGGTGAATAAATTTAAAGCTATTACCAAATTTGGTTTTGGACTATTCCCTGAAAGGATTTTTTTTTTAAACTTCAAAACTGATTATATATTCTTAAAATAGAGAGCAGAATATATATGTGTCCTAGTTTAGAATTCTGAGAAACTTTATAATTGAAGTAACAACATTATATTCTGAAGAGAGAAAGCCCAATTTATTTAATCTGCTTATTTCAGCTTTCCAAGATAAGGTTTGTGAGAAGGCTAAAAAGTCTCCTTGATCAGTTGCTAGTTCCACTGAATGGGCATTTGGGTTAATTACGATCTTTTCAATGATTAAATATGACTAGCTAATCCTCTGGTAGACAATAAGAAGAAATAATGATGCAATTGTATAGAAGTTTGGAGATATGGCTATAGGAAGGTCTTTGAGTCATATAAGTATGGATATATATATATATATATATATATATATATATACATATATATATATTATTATATGTATCATACATGCATACATACACACACACACCACACACACACACATATATATATATATATATATATATATATAATATATATATATAATTATATTAGCAATTATAGCATCAAGGTTTCATGAGCTCTATATCTTTTGCAGTCTGGGCAGGGAAAACAACAATAATCTGTTATACCTATTTTGACAGACCACAAGCCCCTTTTGTTATTATACTCACTATGAGTAATATCAAAGGGTGATTGCATACCCACTACAAGTAATATAGCAATGGGCAGTTTCATTGAAAGTTTATTTACATAAAACAAGTTGGTGCCTGGTGAATGAATATGGAACCCTGCTCTAGAGTTTGACTTCCTTGTTTTGTATGATGTGATTCTCACTTAGAAGCAGAGGCCGGACCATCCTAAGATTAGCATATTCACCTCCAGTTTTCTTCTTTCCTTCTGCCTGCAGACCTGACATGCCTCTCCCAACTGTCCTCAAGTTACCTCAGCTCTCTCTGGAGCATCTCTTCAGGGGATTTGCAGTTTGGGGAAATTCCGGAATAGTCTCAAAATATGTGCTTGTTAACTGGTTTTCTAAAAAACTGATGAAGAGGCAAGAAGCATGGGTGCTAAGGCTTCAAGTGCCTCTTAGCTTCATGGTTCTTGAGAAATTCATGAGGAAGTTCATGGTTCATGAAGTCTTGAGACTTCAGTGAACACATCAGTTCTGCCCTTCTTTTGGAATCTGAGCATCTCACACTACACCAAGCAGTCTGGCTGTAAGTTTTGGCCATGTTTTCAATTTCTTTCAACTGCAAACATCCCGCTGGATTTTTAAGAAATATTGCCGGAGTGAAAGCACCTTGTCATTTTATCATTTAATTCTCCATTATCCTAGAGTAGGTAATGTCCAACACTATCAGATAGTCACTCTTCCCAGTGGATTCCCATCAAACATGCATTAATAGGTGCAGCAGCAGCCTTTTAGCCTTTTCCTCCCTACCTCTGCCAGCTTCTGTAATAATCTCCCCCCCCCTCATTTGTTTAACTTCATTCTGTTTTAGCAAATCTCTGTAGTGGGGACTTGAAACATATGTGCTTTGGCAGTGAGATCTTTGGAAAGAAAGAGTGTAAATATCTAAGGAGTTTGCTGGGGAGGGACTAGAGTCTAAGCAACATTATCTTTTCCATACTTCCTGGTTATGTTGAGAGGTAGCAGAAACCCATGAGTTTGAGGAAGAAGTCATATAGCCCAGGGCAGGGAGAAGCCAAGTGAATGGTGATGGAATGTGAAGAATGCACTGTATGCCAGGCCTATCCATCTGAAAGTGGAGTGACCTTGAAACTTCAAGAGGAACAAGGTTTTCCTACACAGGAGAGTTGCTCTTTCTTTCTAGCTAATTATGGCCACATAGGCAGGGATGTCCTGCATGAGCAGAGCTTGCATTATCTTAAACTATGTAAATATGTGAATTTTTATGTTTCTTTTTCCTTTTTTAAAATCTAAATGCTTCTTGTTTTGAAATGCACCAGATAAATAAGTCAATTAATAATAAGTAATTAATTCAATCTATTAATTTAAGCTTGTGGCCTCTAAAATAGGTTTTGTTTATAGGATGTTCAGAGTTATTTAAAAAACAGGATAAAACTTTATAACTAAGATATAGATGAATAATGGTTTATCTAGACAATCCGGCTGGTCAGAATTCTATGTCTCACTAATGACTCAATCATGAAATACCTGCTAGTGATCTAAGTCTCTGTCTCTGTGTCTGTCTCTGTGTCTGTCTCTGTGTCTGTCTCTGTGTCTGTCTCTGTGTCTGTCTCTGTCTCTGTCTCTGTCTCTCTTTGTGTGTGTGTGTGTGTGTGTGTTGTATACCTGTGGAAGACAGAGAACAACTAAACAGTTGTGAGAGTTATTTTTCTACTTCTAACTTGTGCATTCTTGTGAGGTAGCCTACCAACCTCCTCCATTTTTTCCATATCATTTTAAAAGGAAGATTTAGTTGCTATCCTGATTATTTATTAATTTCTTCACTCTTTCCCATGAAGGGCACATAGTTTGAAGCCCAGTCCCTGGTTTATAAATAAGCAACAAGTATAGTGTTGCATTAAATAAACATAGCTTTATCTTTCCAAAGTTTGCTTTAAAATTAACAACTTGTTTGAAGTTAAGTTTGAGATTGTTTAACACACAATATATTACATGATCTCATATTTTATACAATGTTTGATTTTCATCACTATATTGGTTGTGCATAATGGTGTCTACATGGACTATCACTACAATAGGAATCATTATTTCTATCATCATCCTCATCATCATCATCATCAGCAGCAGCAGCAGCATCAATGTTTCTTTTGCTCATCTTCATCAGAGTTAATGCTCAAGTGGGTTTCATATGCTGCTTGAGAATTTTGTACATCTGCATTTAATATTTATCATTGCCCTTTCTCACTATCTATAGAGAAACTTATCTTTAAGGATTAAATTGGGAATTATTTTATAGTGTGATATAACAAACTATGACAATGTCAGAGGTGGAGGTGTAGCTCAGCTGGTTAAGTGCTTGCCCAGCTTGCACTTGAATTGAGTTCCATCATCAGCACCACTTGGACCAGGAGTAGTGATGAAGTCCTGCATTCAGATGGAGGATGGAGGATTAGAAATTTTCAAGCATCTTCAGCTATACAATGAGCTGAAGCCTGACTGGAAGACTTGAGATCTTCTCTGGGAAAAAAAAAAGTAGTTTTATAAACACTGACATTAGTTTAGATAGGTGAAATCCAACTGAAACAAAAGAGGGATTTTTTTTTGTGTTGTTTTGTCTTGTTTGGCATTTTTAGACAAGGTTTCTCTGTATTGCTTTCGAGGTTGTCCTGGAACTTGCTCTGTAGACCAGACTGGCATCAAATTCACAGAGATCTGCCTGCCTCTGGTTCCGGAGTGCTGGGATTAAAGGTGTGAGCCACCAACACCTGGCTCCAAATAGCATTTTCTCTGCATTAAATAAATTCACTCAAACATTGTCAGTTACAACCCCTTTCTGAATGCTGACTACTATGCTAATTACCAGATTGTACACCTTTCATGAGCTAGTGAGTTGTAAAGTACAGATGAGAGACTGACAGTAAATTTCTAAAATGGTTCCAATCTTCCACACTATGAATTTCTAAAATGGCTCCAATCTTCCATCAGCATGAAAAATAAAGACTGGCTGGATACTCTAGTTTGCAAACCAAGGCATGTGAGTTTTCTGAACAGCTTCCCAAGGCATTACTCCAGGTTTTTATGCACAGGTGTATATGTTGGTTGGTTGAATACTGCATGTTCTGCCAACCTTTAGCAAGTTTCATGGCAATTCAAGAATTCAGGGACCATATATACACCAGATCCTCCCATATCTCATGGTAAAATTCATGCATTTTACTCACAAGCTGTGCTGGCTTGAATGAGAATGGTCCCCATAGGTTCATATATTTGAATAATTGGTGGGCAGTTGATTAAACAGTTTGGGAAGAATTAGGAGGTATGACCTTGTTAGGAGGAGGTCACTAGGGATGGTCTTAGAGGTTTCAAAGTCACACACCATTCCCAGTTAATTATCTCTGTCTTGTGCCTGTGGATCAAGATGTAAGCTATCAACTAATGTTCCAGCACCATGACTACATTCTGTCTGTCATGCTCCCTGCCATGACAGTCATAGACTCTAACCTTCTCTAACTGTAAGCTCAAAATTAAATGCTTTCTTTTATAAGTTGTCTTGGCCATTGTGTTTCATACAATTGAAAAATAACTAAGATGAGGAGATTTTGTAATAGTTTTGATAAAGCAGGATGGAAACCCTTTCCTACAAAGAAGTCATTGGTTCCTTCCACCAATTCATTAAATTACAGATCCTCTTTTATACCAAAACTTCTTGTCTGAATTCCTGCAAGATGTATCTTAGCACTTTAGAAGTCAACAAAAATGTTAACTTATATAATGGCTGCCTTACTTGCTAGGGCTAAATGGTCTAGAGAAATTGTGCATGCCATTTTTTTTTCCAGGGCTCATAATATAGAGCCAGTGATCTGTAGCTCTAATTGTCAATGTGATACAACCTAGACTCATCTGAGAAGAGAGGCTTAGTGAGAGATTGTCTAGATCTAGTTAACCTGTGAGTATGATTATGGGGGACTGTTTTGATTGCTTTAATTTATGGGATGGGGTTGGAGAGATAGCTCAGTGGTTAAGAGCACTGACTGCTCTTCCATAGGATGCAGGTTCAATTCCTAGTATCCACATGGCAGCTCACATCTGTCTGTAACTCCAGTTCAAGAGGATATGACGCCCTCACAGAGACATACATTCAGGTAAAACACCAATGCACATATAATTCAAGAAAAGATTTGTTTAAAAATATGTGAGAAGACCTTTTAATTGTGAGTAGCCCCATTCCCTTAGTTTGTGTCTTTGACTGAATAAGTGTAGAGGGGTTGGTGAGCACAAGTGACCATATGTCCCTACCCACAGGGTCAACCTGGAGCACTAGAGTCAGGGACAGAGAATGGGGACAAGAGACTCAGAAAGAACAACCACAAGACAGGATTCTGAACAAGTGGCAAACTTTATTTTTCTCAGGCTCACTTATATAGTCAGCAGAGCAGGATATGAGGAGGGGTAGAATGGGTTGTTTGTGCACCAGGTGTTAGTATAGGCAGGGTATTAGAAAACCACAAAGAGAGGATGTTTGGCAGGGTAAAGAGTTCATGAGTTAGAGGTCCAGGAAGGCTTGCTTTGGTGATTGAGCCTGTGGCTGGAACGTAGGGTGGAGGACTATGTTAAGTTGTTTCTTTTCTTGAGCTGAGGTTCTAAGGAGCTGTTATGTAAAGGTTAATATATAACTATGTGGCCTGCTAAGCATGGCCTAGGATCTCATGCCAAGCCCTGAGATCTTTGGCTCCCAACAACCATACATGCATTTGTCCTCTCTCTGCTCTTGTTTGTGGGCTTCCCTCATTGCCTCATGTTTCTGCTTTGACTTCCTTGCAGCAGTAAACTGTAACCTAGAATTGTGACCTAAAGTAATCCTTCATACCCCAAGCTTCCTTTTTGTAAGGATATTTTATCATAGCAACAGAAGAGAAACTAGAACAGAACTTTTTATGGGGAATGAACCTCAAATTAGATGACCATGCTTAAGTGTAGTTTGGAAACAAAATAAAACAAAACTATTTAATCAGTTTACAATCATATTCATTGTGGTTATTTTCATCATTAAAATACTGAACTTTGCTGGGACTTGTATAAGATCTATTATAGTGCAATGTGTCCACAATGGGGGTTTGTCTCATTTCATTTCATCTGTCATTAGAGATGACAGATAACACTTGAATAGCTATTAGATCTCTGCACTACTTATGCTGAACAAGAACACTTGATTGTACCCTGTTGACAAGTTCATACAGACCTAATTCCCTCTGACAACTTAGGTTGGTATTGGGTACTGCCTATTTGAGCCTTGTGGGCCTGAATTAAATATAAATTCATCTAAGGAATTTTCTGGTAGAACTTGCTATAGAAACAGTACCAAAATTGATCTGTAGATTTAATGCCGCTCTTAAACTCCCAGCAGGATTTCATTTGGTAAATGTTGCAAAGCTGATTCTAAAGTTTATATGGAAACATACATGATTTAGATAGCCATTAATTAACTCAGTCTTGAAAAATATCAGGGGCATAGGATTTACAATCAGAGATTTTTAAGACTTGTAATGTCAGAATAACCCAGAGTATCACATTGGTATAAAAATAGAAAAAAAGAGATAAGTTCAAGAGAATACAGAAACCGGAAATGGACCCATAAATTTTCTACAAAAGCATCAAGATAATTCAGTAAAGTTAAAATTCTCTTACCATGTTACATTGCTTGAACAATTGCATGTCTATGTTTATGAAACAATTTTATCTTTTTATCTCAACATAAGTTATCAGGATCAAAACTATAAATTTTAAAAGAATTATGCTTTTGATAAATAGATGAGACTGTCTTTTCAAGCCCTTGATGTGAATGAAGTTCTCTAAGAACATAACCAGTCCATTGTGTGCTGTGTAGCATTTTACAAAATCAGGGATCTTATGAACAAAATGGTAACATTGTGTTCCTTGGAGCACTAGCACATTTTATGGTCAAGCATTTTGTAGGATTACTCTGTGATGTCCAGACACTTAGGACATTGCTCAACAGCATATTTCTCAGAAGATTCCACAGTCCTTTAACAATACATGTCTGTAGTAATATAAAGAGCATTGTGGCTTTATTTCAGACACATCCCAGGTAAAGTAAGCTTCCACAAGATAAGGAGAGAAACCGTTTTATTTCAGTGGCATTTTGGGCAGTCAATGCTAATAAACATGAACAATGTTTGTATGGGTTGAGTTAATAAGAGACTTTTTGTTTGGCATGATGGACATGTTTCTAGCCTTATATGAGTAGTTACACATGGGGCAAAGCTCATTGAACATAGTTAGAAATATGTTTAGTTAATGACATGTAAATTATTCCTCAAATTAACTGAAAAGAGGAAAATGTATTTACCTCTGTAAGGTGTTTAATTTTCAATTGTATTTTGTTTATTTTTTCTATTTTTACTTTTTTTGGTGGGATGTGAGTACCTTGCTGCACATATGAATATCAGGTGCCAGCTTGCAGGAGTCAGTTTTTTGCTTCCACTATGTGGGTCTTGGGAATTGAACTCAGGTTGTCAGAATTTGGTGATAAGCTCCTTTAGTAGCTGAGTTATCTTTCCAGCTCAAATAATATATGGCCTAATAAAGTGGGTTTTAGTTCTGGCTCCAATATTAGCTTTAAATCGGACTCTGGCACTTTTTATGGAGGCCTTTCTCTAGGGTAAACCCCTCTCTGTTATTGTTTTTCCATAGGCTTAGCTGCTGCACCTGAATCTACTTCTGTTCCAGTAACTAAGTCTCTAATGTTCTATTTACCAATAAAGACTCAGGAGTTAGATGTTGGAGTGAAAACCTGGTAGCTCAGAGAGGTGTAGAAGGAACAAGATAAACTTTCTTCTTTAGCCAGAGACCTAGCAAGAAAGTGTCTCTCCAGCTGTCTCAAACCAAAAAGACAGAGAAACTCCAAGTCCCTTTCTAATGCTTCCTGTGCATCTCTCTATCCATCTTCCTGGCTTCTCCATACTCTATACTGCTAATTCCTATCAACTAATTGGAGGCTCCACCCCCTGATCTAAGACTGATTTTTACTAACACAGTCTTGGGGTTCACAGTACAATCACATATCTTGCAACACTGTGCTTCAGATACCCATGTGTAAAACACTTCATAAGAGACTGTATAAATAGACATTATTGTTTCTGTTTCTACCTTAGGCTTTGTCATCAGTAGTTAAATTAAGATTGGTGAGTTTATTAAACCAAATGTACTGAGAATCCAGGAGAAAATAGATGAATTATATACTATCAGAGAGTTGGATATAGGTGTTCATTTAATATATAGTATCAAGTGTAATACTTCATTTTTAGTTATGAAATTCAGAAAACTCCATTCATTCCAAGTTGTTCCAGAGAGTGTCACCTGGTCAATTCTAATTGTGCAATCTAACTTGAGATCTTTGGCTGCATCTACTTCAACTTGTTTCATTCATATCTCATGCTGTTCTCTTGTGAAAATGTAAGCCTGGGAAGTGTAGTCTTTAGTCTTTACGATTGAATGTTTAGTTAGCTATTCTGCAAAGGAAGAAGTGAACATGTGTTAGTGGAATCACATATTTAGAGGAAGATACTGCTGAATAAAAAGCTGTAATGAAAGCATAAATGAAAAAAATACAATGAACTAAGTGTGTGTGTGTGTGTGTGTGTGTGTGTGTGTGTGTGTGTGTGTGTGTCAAAAAAACTACAAAAACCTCAGATTTTGTCCTGCTTGGAATTTATTTCTGGAGGATTACAACAACAATTTCTTGTGACTAAAAATAACCTGATGACCATTATGAGGAAGCAAAGTTTTTTTTTACTTTTTCTTGTATGTAGGAAGGATATAGAAATTAGTAAAATGGTATGTTATGGCTGTTAGCTTGGTGTTTCTGAGACTGCTCACATTGGGGAAGGTGCATGCCTGACTCTTTTGTATACTCTTGAAACTCTTTTCCTCCTATTGGTTTGGCTTGTCCAGCCTTGATATAAGGGTTTTTTCCTTGTCTTATTGTATCTTGTTTTGTCCTGTTTGGCTGTTGTCTTGGAGGCTTGCTCTTTTCTGAAGAGGAAACATAGTAAGGGGAGGAGTGGATCTGGAGGAGAGGGAGGTGGGAGCAGCTAGGAGTGAGGGCGCAGAAACTGTGGTTGGGATATGTTGTATGTGAGAAGAATCTATTTTCAAGAAAAACAACTGTAAAGTTTTTAATGATTACCACAAGAAAAACAATTATATTAATAAGTAGGCATTCATGGGAAAATATAAACTTTTACATATGTTCATTTTAAGAGACAAACCACTAAGAATTTCTGAAGTTCTTATGTGTAAGTTCTTAAAATTGGGAATAATCCTAGTTCATTGATGAATGCATTATGTAAGACACTTAGTTATAAGTGAGCAAAATCAAAAAGACTAGTAGCCAGAAGAAAGATGGAATGATAGACAGGGTGACTAGATTGAAATCATGAGGGAAAGGCAGAGGTTAGCAGAGTGAGCTTCCCAGAGGATATGCAGAGAGAATGCAGGGAGCACTCACGTTGGTTACAAAGGGGCTATTGAAACTGTGAATAATCAGGAGGACATTCAATGCTTCCAATGAAACAAAAATTAAAATCAAGTTAAAAAAAAGCACATAAAGCACAGCAACAAACATGAAAACACTGGAGTGTTTTATTGACTGAAAAAAAAGTATACTAGGCTGCTACTCACGATAATTATTCTTCCAAATGACTGACCTTAAATTACTCATTACTTATTTTCAGAGTTTCAGTATCACTTCGACATTATCTTTTTTATAGTGATAGCATGAGGATACAATGAAAAGCACATAAAAATACTAGAAAAGATACTAAATGCCACTCAAATCCCATATGCCAGTCATTTCAATCAGAGCTGTTATCATTATAATAAAGTAGATAGCAGATAATTGCATTCATGTCCTGTATAGGGCCATTATGATCACTGAATTTTTATTGTGTACTTGTTAGAGAAAGCTTTTAGGCCACTGAGTATCTGGTTCAGATGGTGACCTTGAAAAAAAATCCAAAGTGTGCTAGCCACTCTGATTCACTTTGGACACATTCAATTCATGCAGTGAATTTAGTTCCTGTGTCTAATCCTGTGATCATTCCCATTGATACAGTGGCTTCCCCAATATCCCCTGCTCACCAGAATTTAATGTGTTTACATAGGTTGCAGCTATTAAAATATCATGTCTAACCTACTGCAGTGAGCCTATTATCAGCCATTACTATTCTACATGTGTTCCTTGAAGAACAACACCAAAGTGATGAATCAACTCTGTTTACAAGGCCTTTTGTTGAAATATTATAAGTGATATTTAGTTAGAGAATGGGGATATAGAAAATCTACTCTCTGCTTCTTCTCCAGTCTCACCAACAAATAAATAAATGAGTAAATAACAAAATGTCTTTTGTACACCATTTCAGACTAGATCAGTGAGTGAAAGGCATCAGTTGCTGAAGCTTTTCTTCAGTCTCTTAAGAACTGTTTTCAAAATTCTTGCTTAATTTTCTTTCCAAAACAGATAGTCATTGAATCAAATCTGAGGTATTTCATTATACTTTGTGGAGTTGTTAATTGAGTCAGAATTCTAAAACTGGACTTGGTCAGCATTTACATAATCCAACAGCTGATGACTCATAAACATGGTTTTAAAATGATGCAAAAGGCTGAGAAGTGTCTCTGTAGTTAAGAGTGTCCACTGTTCTTGCAGAGAAACTCAGTTCAGTTCCTAGCATCCATACCAGGTGGTTCATAGTCACACAGAGGTGTAACTGAAACAAACAAACAAATAAAAACCACATAAATGATGGAAGACAAGTTAGTGTTGCTGAGTGTGAAGAATAAGGCTTTGCATTTTGTAAACACCTCCTAGATTGTTTCATTGCCTTGTCTTTATTTTAGAAGATTACCTATGACTGGTAGTATGAGGATCATACTAGTAGTAAGAATATCTTCATGGGTTTGTGACCTGTACAACTTCACAGGTCACATAGAGCTAAAACATACCTTATACATGACTATCTGATCTTCTGTTACCACAGAAGACATCTATTTGTTATATCAAAGGTCACCCATTTTCTCTTTGTGCTGGACTTCACAAATTGTATACCAAATCTGATGAGAATGAGTGTTTCTTGGATATTGTTCCAGAAAGGCAGGGAGCTTTAACTGCTGTGTTAGTAAAATAGCTGGTTATGTGTTAAACTACCAGTCACTCTTGCTAATGGGAATCAGGATTCGGGTACCAGAATAGCCATCCTACCTCTAACCCTCCCCATCCCCTCACCTCCGGTGTGTGTGTGTGTGTGTGTGTGTGTGTGTGTGTGTGTGTGTGTGTGTGTGTGTGTGAAATCATGCCTTGTCTGTTTTCTATTACTCTAGAAGAATACTCCAGACTGTGAAATTTACAAAGAATAGAAATATATGTGGCTCTCAGTTATAGAGGCTTAAAAGCCCACAGGCATGTTACCAGCCCCTGTTCAGTATCTGATAACCAGCTTTCTGCTGGCTGACTCAGAAGCAGCATCCTGTGGAGGAACAGAACAAGCAAGCTATGTCAGCTTT
Organism: Cricetulus griseus; assembly: GCF_003668045.3. Taxonomy (NCBI): domain Eukaryota; kingdom Metazoa; phylum Chordata; class Mammalia; order Rodentia; family Cricetidae; genus Cricetulus; species Cricetulus griseus. The sequence continues at coordinate 33,637,689 of NC_048601.1, read as the reverse complement.
CTTATTCTTTTTATACAGACACCAATTTCATCTTGGGAGCCCACTCCCAGGACCACATCTAACCCAATTAACTTCATAATGTGTGGCCTCCACTTACAATTAATATATTCATTCCACAACTAAATTTCAAACACAGAAACTTTGGTGGGGATACATTTAAACCATTGTGGGGAAGATAGTAAATATTTTGGGGTGTGCTAACCATATGAGCCACCCTATCACTGAAGCTTGAAAGTATATGCACTAACCAGGAAAAGAGTGAACATGCTTGTGATTCAGTTTCACTTTCTTAGTAGGCTAGGTTAGGCTCTGTAGTTGTCCCATCTTCTCTTCAGGCACACTTGCCAGATCATCCCAGAGTTTACTATTTATTTTCATACTTTGTATAAGTGCCTTAACCTTTCCATAAATCTAGATTTCTGCTTCTGATGTATTTTATAATTTTCCCTGCAAAATAAGACTTTTGCTCTCAGAGTGGTTTTGAGTATTACCCAAGATAATGCTTAAAGGACACAATGCCACTCAGCATATGCCCTTGAAAAGCTGCCTCTATTTTTGCCTGGTCATTTCTGTGAACTATTTGACTTTCAAAGCTGAATTAGTATGGTAGATGATAAACTCACATAAAATCATTGTATAAATCCTTGGCTAGATCAGTCTTGAGGGAAGAGAAAGTAGCCTGCTTAATACACCAAACAACTCATCTTTCCTCACTTGCCTTTACAAACATCCATGCTTAAGTAGTAATGGATTTGGTCTCCCCAAAAGACCTGCAGAGAGTGGAATTCCTCAATCGAAGAGCAGAGAATTCCATCCATTGTCATATCAGATTGTTCATATTTGAACTTCAGTCTCTTCACTTCAGCCTGAAGTGAAGGCTGTAAGGTGACATTGTGCAAAACTGTTTTTGAATAGGAGGGCCTGAGTAGTGTACTGCTGTTTGTATCCTGTAAGTACACTCTGTTTACACTTCATCTCTGGTCTCTTGACTTATGACACTCACCCGAGCATCAGAAGGACTACTGTTTTTCTGGATCCTTCCTGTGTAGAATCAACATGCTGCCTTAATCAGGCAATGTGATTGTGATAGAAAGATGACAGATGACAAAGCCTTGCTTGGAGATGTTCCCTGTTTAATAATGTGCTTTAGGAAATCTATTTATTTGTTTCTAAGTTTTTCAGATGAAAGTTAAAACCCCAAATACCCACAGAACAATCCTGCTTATTCATAGTCTGTAAGTCACACACAGGCTTATTAGATAGGTGGTGGAGAGAAGCTAGTAGAGAGATGTTGCCAACAGTAATAAAATTTTTTCCTCAAAGACAATATTCATGAGAAGTGTTAGATTCCCTATTACCTTGGGGATTATCCTGTCTTTCCAGTCCAGGAATATATATATATATATATATATATATATATATATATATATATAATATATATAATGCGGTTTATTTCTGGACAAAGCTGCACCAGCCTTGTCATAAAGCTGTAATTCATACCAGGCTACTCCTGCTTTTCAGCTGCTCCATCAACACATGGAGAAAACACATACACCACCAAGTGGACACTCTTTAGATGCGCATTCTGCTTTCTGATCCAATCAGATCTCTTATCTTTCTGCCCCTCCTTTCATGAAGATGTTGCAGCAGCCATCCTACTTGTGTACTTGGATATTTGCTCTCCTTGGAATAGCCTTTCTCCAGAACCTCCCATGCTTGTTTTCTACTTATTCTTCAGCACTCAGCCCACCTTTCTCATAAGACTTATAGCTCCAGGAAATTCTCTATTTTATTTTTGACTTTATACTTTCTTTTGCTAGAAGGAAACAGGGTATTTTCTTACTGAACTCAGTATCTAGAATATATCCCCAAACAGGAGGTGATGTATGAATAAGGAAGATGAAGAACTCCTTTTGCAGTTTGTTGAAAGGAACGCTTTAGAAAATAGCATAGCATGCCTATCGTATAATTGGAGTAGAAGAAAAGTTGGGCATTGATCAGACTATCCATGCGTTTTTGTGGTGGTATCCTCTGGCCATTAACTCGGGGATATTTTACAGTAAAATAACAACACTGATTTGATATAATAACTGTTCCAGCTCTGAAACTGGAGACACCCCAGTAATACACAATACCAAATGAACGTACTCACCAAGCAAAATTCAGAAGACTGCATAAAACACCAGGCAAATAAGACCTACTATTTCCTGGGAAAATGCAAATGTGAAGATGAGTGTGGTATGGTGGTGCTTGCTGCAGAGTAGAGATTGATCTATAAGGGAGAGGCAATATGGTACATTTCTGATTAGTAACCAGACAGTATAAGGCAGAGCATGAGAGTCCTTAGGGATTATAGAGAAGTCTTGAGCCAGTAACTGGCTTGCAAAGGGTGGACTTGACAGGATGATGAGAAGAGAAAGCTCCTTCAGGTGGGGAGAAACTGCATCAGCAGGGACTCAGAAGTAGGAACATGTAGATGTTTTGTGGGATTTTTTTCTCTTCATTCTCTAAATTTAAGGTTCTTACTATAGAATAAGGCAAGTAAACCCACAGTTCCCCTTAAAGCTTTCCTTTTGGGGATTGTAGGAAGGGAGCCTTTCACGTAAGATGAGAGACTCTATAGCAATTATATTTTCCAGGGAGGACATCTGCTAAAAAGCTGTATTCCTAGAACGCAGGCTCTTCATCACTCTTGCCAGCATAAATCAATGACATCACCCAACAGCATCCAGAAAGATATTCCATGGGGTCTATTTTCACCATTCGTTTTTGACAAAAAAAGTAATATTTTCAGAAGCAGAGCTCATCTTTCTGAATATTCACTAAAACCTGCCTGCTCACACCAAATAATATTGGGCACCAGTACCTCACAGGAATGACAGCCTGCAGAGACTGGTTGGCCTCAAACTTAGCTTCCCTTTTCTGTGGCCCCATAAGCACATAGACTAAGAATGGATGTAAAGGCTCACATCTACCACACAGTGATGTGTTTGGATCCAGCCTACCAGGGATAGTAACTTAGCAATAGCAAGCACATTTTATCTATAATTTATGACCAGTGGAGATAATTGCTGTGTGTATTTGTAAGTCTGGATCAGGTCATCACAGCCCTGTTGCTGAGATACAGTTGTGTGGACGAGGTCTTCAGCATCTCCTCCAGGGGTGCACAGTTTCCCACCATTCTTTTTTTCAAAGAGAATTAGCTTTTTGAGCGATTACCATTTTGAATGGATGAGATTTGTAAAATTTGTATTTGTTTTCCCCGTCTCTTTTTTCTAATAGAATGATCAGCGTTAGGAAACATCACAAGGGAAGTTTTTTTGTTTGTTTGTTTGTTTTGTGTTTGTTTTTTTCATCTCCACTCTTTCCTTTTCACATAGAAGTTCAAAAGTGATGGGATACTCTTCACTGTATGCTCTGCCAGGCACCTTCTTCTTATCTTTATTCCAAGCCTTTAAAGTGAGAAGTTGGGGATGGAGTGATGACTGAGCTGGGAAGAGCACTTGCTGCTCTTGGAGAGGACTGGAGTTTTGTTCCCAGTACACACACTGAATGACTCACAACCACCTGTACCTCAAGCTCCAGAGAGCTCTGAGTGCTCAACACATACACACACACACACACACACACACACACACACACACACACACACACACAAAGAGAGAGAGAGAGAGAGAGAGAGAGAGAGAGAGACAGACAGACAGAGAGACAGACAGAGAGACAGACAGAGAGACAGACAGAGAGACAGAGAGAGACAGAGAGTTTTTAAAAATGAATGGCTACTTGTATCATACATTTTGTATTTAGCTGAACCTTCCCAGGTAGAGAAGCATAGCAATTAGTCATTTACACCCAGTGAGTGACATAGTTCATTTAACTAAAAAACTCAAATACTTACAAAGTAACCCCTGTACTACAGTGCTTCTTTGGTAGTTTTCTTTTTCCTTGCAGCTTAAGCCTTCTTTAATTAATATTTTATTCATTCTGTGAGAATTCCATACATTCATGCACTGTATTTCAATCCTAAGAAACCCCTGAACCCTTCCCTTTCCTCTCCTCCAAGATCCCCACCCAGCATCTCTCCTTCCTTCTTGTCTTTCTATATTTAATCACCCATTGAGTCCTATTAGGGCTTCCCACATATGCATAGATGCTGGGCCCCAAACAAACTTAAATTGAGCCTAAGGGGATCATGGCATGCTGGTCAGATTAAGAGATTAAACTTTATGCTAAAATTCTAAAGCCATCATCTTCTTCTGGATAATTGGAAGGAAATCCACATTGTAAGCTGAACACATCATTGCCACCCTGAAAACGAATAGTCTGGAAGAAAACAGCAAGAGGTAATTAAGAAAAAGTAGGATGGCGTGCCTGTAGACATGCCAAGGAGTACAAAGGAAGGAGAGAGAATGTGGCCATCCAAACAGAGCATGGGAAACTATGGGTCCTTAAGACCTTGGTGCAAACTCCAGCTGAAGCTCTATGTGGAGAACAGTGCGTGTGACCTGTAGGCTGTTCCAAGTGAATACACTGGCCTAGGCCTGCTGGTGCTCTGAGCCAGATGGCGTGATTACAGTACAAATGAGCTGCTTGTAGTCACAGCCTCTTAGGTACTCATTTCAAATCTCTTTGCAAAGTAGATTTTAAAATGTACTATTTGCTAGAGCATCTGGCCCGCAGGCCACACAGTAGATTATTGGCATTCTAAATCTTGTTTTGGCTCTGTGAAGAATATTGCAATTTTTGAAGAATGCTAGTTTTTCAAGTAGCAGATTTGAAGACAGTCACACCATAGGGAGGAGCTGCATGTGTCTTCTGAAGGTTAGAGAGACACTGCTGTCTCTTGGTGGAGGTGTCATGACACCACACCAACACCTTTCTGGATAGCCATTGATTTGCAAAACTCACAGAATGTGGACCCCACAAATGTGAATACCCCTAAAGATTCTGAAGACCCTAGACTAGGAAGCTAGGGAGATGGCCCAATAAGGAAAGTGCTTGTCATGCAGGCAGGAGGACCTGAGTTGGAACCGCAGAAACTACATTTAAAAACCTAGTGCTTACATAAGTGTTTGTTCAGTTGGAGAGCTGTGAATTTTTCCTCAGAGATTAAATTCATATTCAGATTCACCATATGGAAGTATAATATAAGAAGTGATACTACTGCAAGTTCTCTACTTGTTTCCACCAGTCTAACTCTCCATCTATGTAATCCAAAGGGAAATCTTGTCAGTCCTGACTTGCTATCTGACTCAAGTTTATGTGAAATAAGTGTCTATATGTGCAATTTACTAATCCAAAACAAGCAAGTAGAGGTTATGTTACAGCAGGCTCTTTCCTCAGTTTCCATAATTATAGATCACAAGCAACTACTCATCAGAGACTATAAACATGTACTCCTTGATAGTGTGTGTCAGTGGCAAAGAGAAGACTAATACATTTTCTGTCTGTCCTGGAAGCAAACAGGTCTACTCTCTCACTTTTAGAGAGAGCTATAAATAAGGGTACTATTTCCCATTTCTAGAGACATTCTATCCCAAGAAATAAATGTGATACCTAACTTAAAAGTTATACCTGAAATGTGAATAGAGGCACAAGACAGCATATTTTAATGTCAGATTCTGTGTTCAGTGCTGTGCCCAGTGCTCTCTGGACAAAAGATGAGTGGGTAGGGCTTAAGCAGGCCATGGGGACATGATCTCTGGTTGGTTTTGTCATGTTAGAGCTGCCCTTTTACTGTCTAGTAGAAAATGCACCAGATGGCCTTGCTGTCCTCTGCTCTGGCCTAGTCCAGCACCCTCCTTTTTATATTTTCCAGCAATGGTTCTGCTGAGAAGGAGAATGTCCTTGGAAAGCATTATATCCTTAATCTTCCTACATAACCAGAAAGTACAGACAGAGTTCCAGGAAGGGAATCCAGCCATCAGATGACACTTGTTCAAAGGGGAAAATGGTAAAAAGCTGGGCTTGCGGTGATGTGGTAATCCTGACTCCAGGAAAGCTTATGAGTCTGAGTGCATTTCTACAACAAGGAATCAGTAAAATGGTTGCTAAAAATAAGAGAAAGTGCCGTAAGGTGTCACAGTGGGGAAATTGCTTGGTGTATACCTGAGGACTTAACCTCTGTCCTTAGCCCACGCTTAAAAGCCAGATTTGGTAGCTTGTCTTTATAACTCCTATGGTAAGAGGTGCAAACAAGCAGATCCAGGAGCCTTGCCAGCCAAACAGTATAGCAGAAATGTTGGACTTAAAGTTCAACGAGAAAGAATATTTCAAAAATGTGATATAGAGGAGTACTTGGTGAAGGCAATGTAGGTCAATCTCATCCATGCCAATATCTACATATGCACACATACATATAACACACACAAAAACATACTCCTCTGATATTCTTCACCACGATCAAATGACCAAATGAATTATAATAGATGCAATATTGCAGTATGATTAAGAAAAAACAATAGGAGTCCATTGCTCAAGGAAAACCACAATCCAAAAGAGAAATTGAAGAAGGCACTATTAAAACTCACATTTATTTTTTTTCTAGATAGAAATAGGAGGATCCAGAAGTGAAAAGTATTAGTTTGCAGAAGAAAGCCTTCTGTGTATACAGCACACTGGACAATCACCTAAGTGACTACAAAAAAATTACGAGAGCTGGTTCTGAGAAATAAAACTGAGTGAGGGAATGGTACATTTGCCAGTGTAGGTAAAGGCTAATGGAACCTGCTTTCTACAGTGGAGCCTAAATGACAAGAGAGAGGATTGTTTGTGTATGACTGGGGCTGTACCCACAAATTGTACACAGCAAGCAAATATCTGTGAGTTATCAAAGCTTAAGCACTGTTATTCCTCACCCCACACAGCTATACCTAGGGAGAACTAAGTGCCTGCTCTGTTTATGTTAACTGAAGAAAATGTATGAAATTTTATTTTCAACTCAGCAGAAGCTTTCAGCTCATAATTTGGGATATACCTTAAATATAACCTCCTCAAACAGATTTATTCTAGTGATAATTCACATGGAAACTGGGCATTGAATAACTCACAAAATCATAGTTTTAAAACTGTGGGCAATTGCTATTTTTAAAGAGGCTTTCTTCCAAGTATTGTAAAATAAGTATGATTCTAAATTTAACCACAGCTAACTGATCTTATATACACTGCACTGGAACTGTTAACTCAGTTTGAGGGGAGACACCCTTGGTTACTCAGTGTCCTTTTTTTTTTTATTTGTAATGATGCTAGGTGATTTCTCATACAGAATAGAGGTACTTTCTGACTCTCCTATGAGGACAACGTTGTTTTAAAAAATTGGATCCTAAATAATATTGTGCATTTGGGAACTCCTGTCATGGGGTCTGCAGGCAGGTCGACTCAGCCCCTGAGGACCCAGCAGCCCTGAGTCTGCTGAGATGGCTGGGCTACTCCCGCCCCCACTCAGGGCAGAGGTGAGCTGCTTCGGCCCCTACCTTGGGCCCAATTTCCCCCTGCCCACTCTGGAAGGGTTTTATAAGAAGAGCAAAAAGGGGTTGAAGATAGAGCTCTATAGTACATTGCTTGGATAATGAGATAGTTAGCACTGATAGCCGACTTGGAAAGAATGACAATCTCACAAGAGACAATCCCTAGGCACGTCTGTGATTTATAGCAGGCTAAGCGAAGGAGAAAGAACTAATGCTGGGATATTAGACTGGATACAAAGGAGAATGCTAGCTGAAGATCACCATTCACTGCTCTGTGATTATGGACTGGGGTTGCCGCATAACCCGTTGCCTCAAGGTCCTCTAGGCATAGCTTTAAAGTTCAGACTGTAAGCTGCAATGAACTTTTCTTCCCTTAAGTTGTTTGCTGTAAGTTATTTTGTTGCACCAAGGAATGGAACTTATAGACCTAACATGTATAAACCATGACAACAAAAATATGCAGAAGTGTGAGTGAACACAACATAAACACAGTTCTTCCTGTCACCCACTATATGATGATGACTTAACCACCGTGGGATTCTACCAGGAACAATCCCATCACCAGATCCTTGATCATGGACTTCCTGGACCTCTGAGACTACTCGAATTTTTTCTTTATGACTTACACAATTTTGGGTTTATGATATTTCTCAACAGAAAATGTGTAAGTCATGTACAGAAGTGTTAGAGATTTGGGCAGCTGGCTAGTCCTTGGTTGGCGGGAACAGAAACCAAGGATGCATGTTCTGTGAAGCTCTAATCTTGTAACAGCCCTTGAGAGAAAAGGTTCTAAGCTCCACTAATGAAACCCAACTGCATCCACATTTTATCCTGGAAACTAGTCATTATTTTTCCTGGGGTGACTCTGAAAATGAATGGGGCTTAGAGTTGTATTTATGTGGTAGCTTACCCCTGTAGACCCTAGCTAAAGAAGAAAATGTGTCTGGCTGCTCCAGACCCCATGTGCCCTGTTCCCTTCTCACAATAACCCTTAGCACTAAGTTAGAGTGAAATCTGAGTTAAAACATATATTTCAAAAATAAAAATAAAATAAAAATTTTACATCAAGCAGGTGTCAAATCAGCATATCACAATTTTTCATTTCATTAATAATGAAGAGCTGGGGAGATATATTCAGTGGAGACTCCAAAGAGTCCATTTTAATAGTTCAGGATATTATAAATTAACTTTCTATAAATATAAAATTGGCTTGTGGAAGGTAGCACAACTACCTTCCACAGGGCAAAATTGATTCATGTGTCTTTAGACAAGAATCATTTTTCCTTGCTGTCATTCATACAGAACTTAGGGAATTTTGAAATATCCCAAAGATAATGAAAATGAAGATTCAGAAAACCTGGAAATGTGTTCTCTAACTCATGAAGTTTTTGAAGGAAATGAAGTTTACAATCACTGTTGCGTGCTGGACTTTGTAGCTCATTCTACACCTAAGTAAATATAAAACGGTATAGAAAAACCTTGCACTCTGAAAAGGTTTAAGCAAGAAAGCTCCTTCATCACCATCAGATGCTTACTGCATGATAACTCACTTTCTCTGACTTCCCAAACCAAATAGGATTCAACTAATCCCTTTTGCAAACACCAAGAGCAGTTTAGCAGAACCTGCCTACCCCCAAGCACCATACACACCAGAGATCAGCTTAATTGTCCTGTGTTTACTTTCTGCATCTTATTTCCATACAGCTCCCAGGTGATTCTAAAATGCAGTCCTGTGTGAGTGCTATTGTTCTAAAGGGCCATGCACTCCTTGCCAACCCCTCATCTGATTCTGCAAGGGTTGCAAAAGCAGAAGCCTTTGGGGTTCCAGGCTGGTGATGTAAATGCCTGAAGAGCCTGCTCCTTCTACACAGGCAGATTGAAGTTGAATTTTCTGCTGGCTCAGGCAGACAGGTCGAGGAGCAAATCTGGTCTCTGGGCTGCTATTTGCCTCCCCTTAATTTTGAAGACTGTGGACGATTATTACCTCCCACTGTTATCTACATCACTCTCTGTAACTCTTGGTCATCTGAAGTTCTCAATGCCTTTTTCTACTGCAAGTTTCATTGTGTTTAGTCAGAAAATCTGTCCGCCTTTCCATCCCAGCACATCACAATTATACCATTTTCTTTTATACGATTAATTCTTAAACTATACGCTATGATAGGACCACATGAATTCCTGAGAATGTATTCCCAACACCCACTCCAAATTTTCTGTCACTGGATGCCAGATGGGGATACGGCATTGATTTTATTTTAAAAGATGGACTGTCTATGTAACCCAGGCTAGATTTGAACTTAGGATCCACCTGCCTCTGCCTCCTGAGTTCAACTTCCCAGGTTCCTTGCAACCATATCTGTTGATATGATTGATATTTCTAGGAAATTCCTGTGTGATGCTTACACTGCTATCCCTGGGAAATCACATATTGAGAACTATTGCTTTGTGAGAAGTCATCTTCCTAAGGATTTTCATAGCATGGGGGCACTCAGCTCTGGGCATGTTTCAAAATGATGACTTTCCCATTTAAGTTTTGGATGGTTTGAGCAACTGAAGAACCCTTTATCAGAGTCTAGTGCATTGGAACTTCACTGAGGATGGCATGTCTGTGCTTGGCTCACCACAGTATCATTAGCATGCTGTATCCGTGATGGACATGTTTGGATTGCTGGGTGAGCTTTCTCACTAAACATCATGCTAAATGCATTTTTTCAGCACCTTCATATTTTCTTTGAAAGAAATTCATCAATATTCAGTTGGTGCCTAGTCATCCTGGCATCTTCTTGGCAATACCTCAGCTTGGGCTAAAAAGTGTGCTCTCAGGCTAGTGAGATGGTTCAACTGAAGAAAGATGTGTGTTACCAAGGCATACAAGCTCAATCCCCAGGAAACACATGCTAGAATGGAAGAAAGGACGCATGTGAATTTTCCTCTGATCTACACACACCCAACACTCAGACATGTCCCCCACCCCCCAACCCCCGACACACACACAGAGGAGTGTGATACAAATGCAGTGCTCTCTTCCCATTGCATATTCTTTATCCTCAAAGTGAGGTTAGGACCATCAGTATAGTATTGCTCTGGTGAAAAAGGCAAAACAACAATTTATACTCCGCTGTCCACAAATCATAGCTTGCTTTTTAATTTCTATGCAAATTAAAGTCCAAGTAGAACTCGTATCTCTACAGACCCAAATGCCTCTTCTCTCTACCCTGTCTCCCTGTTAAAAAGAAAATAACCCAAAGCCCCTAGGATAGCTGATTCTGGTCACTGTTTTCTCCAGGTCTTCTCAGATGAACGACTCTGGGAATCATGTTCATACACCTGAATTCTACTCTTGACAGCTGCTAACTGCTTAGACTGCCCTTCTGAGACCGATGCCTGTGTTAACGGGGTCTTGCTCATTTCCTTCTGAAAGAATTAATGAAAACAGTATGTTACACATTGTGACACATGCAGGGAGAATGAACACCTACCTACCCAGATTCCTTGATTCACATACCTGTTTTCTTGAAGAAGTACATTTCTGTGCAGTTAGGTTACAGTAATGCATCCTCAATTCCCCAGTCTTGAGTCCTAATAGAGTGCTGTCTTTTCCCTGACATTCTAGCCTCTTCCATCTACTTGCCTGATCTTCTCAGCTGTTGGCAACCTAGGCATACATACTATCATATGGTGATAGATCACACAGAGGGAGGAGGGAATGAAAGGGAAGCTCCAGCTGTTTAGTTTTCAGATTGTCACTCAGTCCATTGTAAGTCATTTCCATGATTCAGCTGTTTGAGACTCCTCATGATTCCTTGAAAGACTAGTAAACTTATTGTTTCCCCAAGCTAGAATGGGGTAGAGTTATCTGAAGTGGGTTCCCTATCTGAGGTGAGGAGAAGCTTGTTCGTGTCTCCAAGGACAAGTTAGCACATCCTTCTGCAACACACTGCTTCATTTCCTCTCTGGTTATATTCTTAGATTTTTTTTCTTTTTTACAATATCTCACAAAATACATCATGTAGACTCCTATCTGCTGTATGATTCAGGTCAAAGAGTATGCACTGGATCTAGGGTATCTAACACACAATCCACTGTTGCTTTGTGTTTTTTGTTTGTTTGTTTGTTTGTTTTGCACCAGAAAACCAGCACTTATTATGAGCCCATACAGAGAAGTAGACACAACTTAGGTCTGTTAAACAGCAATTGTGTTAAATGATAGCTTGCAAATTACCAACACTCTGAGTTAGAGAAATTCTTCTCATCTAACTAATAATAATTTCAGTCATTTACTATCACAGCAATTTTTGATTCATAACAATACTGATTAGCAGTTTGATAAATTTCTTATATTTCTCCCTAATTCTATTCATAGGCATGTGCCCAATCCTGAGTTAAAAATATGCCCCAACAAAGTGTCTGATCTGCTACAAGAGCTGATTGCATGTTTCCACTTTATATTCTCCTACAATCCAGTGTTTATGATAAGTCCTTGTAGGATTATTTATTCTATACTCTTGGACCAACGTATAATGCTACTCACCCACCATTATAGAGATCATTTCATTACACTAAGATAATCTTCTTTATCCTACTTGTTGAATCCTTTCTCCCCCAAACCTAGCAACTATTGGAATTTTGGTTGTATCTATAGATGTTTTTTTCATCCCCTAAACATCATATCATTTATATGTAACTTTTCCTAATAGACATCTTGGCTTTCATAGCATGCACAAGCAGTTCCTTTTTAGTGTTTTGTGTTTTGTCTTTTGGATTCACTGAGATTTACTTTTCTATTCCCTCAATGTAAGCACTCTCAGTTGCTTGCAAGTTTGGGGAAATTATGTATAAAACTACTATAAATATCCTCATAAGGCTCTTATGTAGAAATTAGTTTTTATTAATTTGAGTAAATAAAACAAGTGCACAGACTAGGTTTTATAGTAAAAGACTATTTAATTTTATGAGAAAGTGATGATTGTGTACTTCATTACAATTGGAAAGAAATGAGAGAGGTCTTTGTTTGCTTGTGTGTTTTATTTTTCATGTAGAAAGTGTTGAACCTGGAGCCTCATGAACAGGGGACAAGTGCTCCAAAATTTAACTATAAGCACTTTTAGTTTTAATTTTGCTGCTGGATCTCACCTAGTTGACCAGGAAAGGCTTGAACATGTGATCATGCTGATTCAGTCTCCCATGGAGTTGGTGGCTGGCACCACCATCAAGATCCAGCCAGTCTGGATGGGGTTTATTGATGTCCACACTTTAGATATTATTTAAGGTTGATTCTGTACTATATTGTAACCATTTTAGCAGGTCCAAGACAGCCCCCCCTACTTTCTTATCATTTTTGTGTGACCCACTAAATTTAATGGGAGGTGATTATATCAGCTTGGGTAGTAAGTTATTGAGTGAACATGTGCTACATCACCTCCTCCCTCAGCAAATATTAACTGTCAATAGTCCCTCAAGGTGGGGTTGAATCTTGTGAGCACACCCTCCATTTCTGAGGAAGTGCTCACTGGCCCGGTGTTTGGCAGGCCTAGTGCTATCTGACTAAACCATTAGTTCCAGGGAGTTTGTGGTGCTTATACATTGTATATAGTTTTAAGTTTCATAAAGATATATCTATTCAAGTTTTATAGCCATCTTCATCCCCCTTTATCTCTCCCACCTTTTCCTGTTATTCACATTCTTTCTCTAAACAGTTTCACATCTACTTTAATGATTGTTTATATACATTTGTGTTCTATTCACCAATTGATTCGTAAGCCTAGGAGATACAGATGAGAACACAGGATATTTGGCTTTGTGACACTGACATTTCAATTAAAATGATCTTCAGTTATAAATATGTGTCCTTGCAAATAGCATATTTTCATTATTTATGGCCCAATAAAACTATTTCAGATATATACCATATTTATGAATTCATCTGTTGATGATCACCTAGGCTGATTCTATAGTTTGACTCTTGTGATTAATACAGCAAAGTACATGACTGTGCAAATATCTCTGCTAACTTCATTTAGAATATTTGGAGTATATATTCACCAATAGGATAGATTGATCATTTTATTGTTCTGTTTTTGTCTTTTTAAAGATCTTTCATATTGAATTTCATTTTAGTATTGACTAGTATATTTCTGTCAGAGGAGTATAAGAGTTCTTTTCCTCAAATCAACTCTAATGTTTGTTATTATTTGTTTAACAATGCCATTTCGATGACTGGACTGGAATAGAATCCCTATTACTATTTTTAAATGCAGTTTTGTTTTGTTGCTTAGTAGGATATTAAACTTCTGGGATTAAGTGACCAAATTTGTCCTCTTGAATGTAGGAATTGCAGGCACCTAATATTGTGCCATCATAGAAAATTTAATTATTTGATTTCCTTAGCATACCTATTCAAATTCTCTATTTCTTGGGGGGAATTTTGGCACATGGTATACTTAAATGAATTGATATATTTTGTAGACCAAGAGTAGTTCATTTTTTTATTTTGATGTGCGTATGATCTGTGGTGGGGTCTCCTTGCATTTCTGATCTTTTTGTTTTGTTTCCCATGTGTATTCTTTTTTGTCTTAGTTAAACCTGCATAGGAGTCACTCTTCTTGCCCCTTTTCCCCCACTATTTTCATGATATATTTGGATTTAGCAACATGCTGACTTGGTACAACATTATATTAGTCATTGTCATTGTCATTATACTGAGTAGCTGGTGTGTGTGTGTGTGTGTGTGTGTGTGTGTGTGTGTGTGTGTGTGTGTGTGTGTGTGTGTGTGTGTGTGTGTGTGTGTGTGTGTGCAAGTGTGTGTGTATAAGTTCAATTGTGTCTCAATTTACAGTTAGGAACCTTTAAAAATTTGGATGCTTTGAACTTGTCCCAATAAAAAATAATCTTAGCACTAGTGGTAAATCTAGTCGAAGAAAGCCTGCTGTCAATCACCTAAACCAACAATTTAAAACAGCCACTGATTAAATTATTTCTGCATAAAAGACCTTGAAGACACCTGCAACTCATAACTAGTATCTTACTGTACATTATCCTGGAGTTCAGCTTCAGCCTTAGATTGTGTCTTTTAAACATTTGGGCCTTGACTGTTTTCTAAACTGTTACAGTGCATGAACCCAGAATCTAAGGAAACAAGCAATGTGTAAGGTGAAATAAGGTTGGCATGCTTTACTTTTCCAAGTAACATTTATTTTGAACTTTTATTTCTATATCATATCCTCAGGATTTCACATAAAACCATTACCTCCTAATCATTATATTTGATTAAAATTCCCATTTCAAAATAATGAGCAATAGTCTAGATTCTGTTGTTCAAAATCTTAGACTACTCCTGGAAATAAGAGAAAATGACTATACTTAAATATTTTAAGTGCTTTGTCTGTGTTCCAGTAGGATTTTTTATTAAAATATGAAAAACGAATGCTAAATAAGTTAAACAAAACACAAAATAAGCAGACCAGTATAGTATATACATATGTTAAATTTTCATAACAACCAGTTAAGAGACATAGTTGTAGTTTGTATTTACTAAATCTTGCGTGCCCCTTTTTTAACTTAGGCTTTTAAGAAAATTGGTAATAATTGGTATTTCCAAGATGTGAAGGATTTTAAATCAATATATTAGTGCTGAGGATATTGTCTTTTAACAATATGAACTACTATTAAATACCATATTCTTATAATAAGTCAACAATGATATAATTACTTCCTGGGAGGTTTGTTTACTAACCATAAGAAGAATACCTTGAGCTGTGGTAAAATGGTATAAAACTATAATTAAGATATATTCAAAATGAAAGAATATGTTTAATAAAAGGCACATTAAAGCAGCTTCTGTAGTCAGAACTTTATTAAACATGAGTAATAGGCCTTAACTTTTATTTTATCCTCCAGTTTAGTTCTATTATTGGTGAACTAACTGTAAAATGAAAATATGTATGTCCTATGCCTCATCTAGTTTAAACAACTAAATGCACACATATAGGAAACTGTACTTTAATACTTTTAATTTCTGTCCTTTTGGGGGGTAGGGCTTTTGAGAAAGGGTTTCTTTGTATAACTGTTGTAGCTTTCCTGGAACTAGCACTGCAGACCAGGCTGTCCTCAAACTCACAGAGATCCACCTGCCTCTGACTCCTGAGTGATGGGTTTAAAGATGTGCACCATCACTTGCCAGCCAATTTTTTAATTTTTAAAATAATTTATGACTTCTGCAATTCCAACGAGAAAATGTTCGCATGAATGAGATAATGTATGATAATTAATTTCTTTTGCATAGCATCCAACATTTTGAGAAGTGATATCATTTATCACTGTTCTATTTTTCTTACTAAGCTTTTTAAGACCATCTCATTTTCTTTATTTTATTTTGTTGCTGAGAAATAATAATATAATCTTCAAAGTTTACATGTCAGATATATGCAAACAAATTCCCAAAAGGCACAAAAAAATCTCTTTCAGTTTTAATTGATTCATGATTTTTACGTTGGGTCATATTCATAGCTATGCTCAACCACATGCAGTCCAGAGAGTGCAGTTTGGAGACCTGTTTGCCTAATTCATATGTTGAACTGACAAATGTTTACTGACTGTGTATTTACACTACTCATTAGCTAGTGTTTGGGACATACTTATGCATATGGTGACATTATTGTGTCTCTCATTACCCTTACTTGGAAAAACAAGGACCTGAGCCAGTTCATGAGTTATGAATTTTTATGAACTGGGATAAAGTACAAGGCTGAATCTAAAGACACATTGGAAGAAAAGACCCGAAAATCAATACTGTCTTTGGGTTTCAGGGAATTCTAAGTTTTTTCTTCAATGGATTTGACAAAACTGAGGAACTAGAACTCAACAACAACAATAAATAGTGACTGATAGGAAACAGCCATCATTTGCCCATTTGGTGGCCTAGTGTTTATAAATTTCAGTAAAATCTAACTGCTTTGGTCTCAAGAGAAAGGCTGTAGCAAATCCAGTAGAGATCATTTCTGTAGTTTCTCTTCTACCATGAGAACATCCATTTCCAGTTCGGTATGAATATTAAGTAGACCCCCAGGAATACTTTAACTTTTCAATGTAAATGAAAAATTTTGTTACAGATTTACTCACAACTGGGTTATCAGGAAGGTGTTGAGGCTTACAAAATACTGCAATGGTTTGTCAAAGAAAAACAAAATATAGTCCCTAGAGGTCTAAAATCTAATCAAACAGCTTTTGTTTTAAATAATAAAGGTATAAACACACCTTGATCCAATTTCTTTGGGTTTAAATGAGATAATCTTAACTTCACTACACTTCCATAGTTCCTCTAACTTCACTCCCAGTTCTAGAGAAAAATGCAGACAACTGTCTCTGTTGTAGATCAGCACCTTCACTTCTTCTCTGCACAGCAGATTATATATGAAGTGAACATCTGACTGGGCAGTCTGGAGCAAGGCTGAGAGTCTGAGGCAGTCAGCTTGTTATTGGGAGGGTGTTTGCCTCTGACAGAGAAGAAAAAATGGAAGGGCAAAGCAAGCAGCAGACCTGAGTATCAGAGGAAATTCTTTGCACAAGAAGAACACAAAACATGGTAGAAGACAACCAAAGTAAGAGAACAAGCAACCCTTCAATAAATGATAAGTAAAGCTCCAACATGGCCCTTTGCAATTTCACAGATACAAATCTGTCAGACCCAGGCACCTTTCCCCATGTCATTAGTACTTTCTAAGCAGTTATGGCTGTCTGACAGTGATGAGCACAAGTGCAAACGTACGTGTGTGTGTGTGTGTGTGTGTGTGTGTGTGTGTGTGTGTGTGTGTGTGTGTATCAGAGAGAGGAGACGGAAAGGAGAGAGGTAGGGAGACAGACAGAGAGATAGATAGATAGATAGAGAGAGAGAGAGAGAGAGAGAGAGAGAGAGAGAGAGAGAGAAATAGAGAGAGTCAGGGTGGGGACACCCAAGACTGCTTACCTTCTAAGGGTATTCTGAAGCACTGCTTCAGTTGTGGTTCCCCTAAGTTCTTTCCTATGGGATCCAAGCAATTAATCAAGTTGTGTTCTCTCTCTTTCTGAAAGAAAGAGCTGATGCCATTCTCTGTAAAACCTAACTGAAGATGTACTCTGGGTGGAAAGAGGCACAAGGGATCTGTGGTTTTTTTGTCTAGTCTACATTCTTGTCAGAAAGGGCACATGGATGTCTGCAGGCCGGAAGAGGGCACCAAAACTTACTATAGATGATTGTGAGCAACCATGTGTTTGCTGGGAATTGAATTCAGGACCTCTGAAAGATCAGTCAGTGCTCTTAACCCTTGAGCCATCTCTCCAGTTCAAGAAAACTCTAAATGGCTTTTGTAAACAAATCCTGTTTGTAAACTTTTAAAAAGGGGGCACATATTTGCTTTGTCGAAATACAAGTTAATGATTATTAATGGGAAACACATCAAAATTCAGCATATTAAATTTTCATTAATTTTACACGAAATATGCTTCACCCCTATCCTTGTGAGCTGTGTGTCTATTAACTTTAGAGAAGCTTCAGAGGTGTTATATGGAGCCTGTATCCCAGGACCAGATGGCAAGTCCTTAGTTTCAGAAGACAGTATAGCTAAATTCCAATATGAGTGCCCAGCATCATGGTTTCTGTTGATAGTTGCTGTACCCTGCCCCTTAGATGTAAGTTTCTTCATTTTTCAAGTGGAGTTTTCTCCTTTTGGATATGAATTTGTCTTATGAGTATTGTAAGCCCTGGAACCAGGGTCCACATTCATGTTTTGGCTCACCTGTCTATCAAGTAGGTGTATGATAAGGGGGAAAAACCCCCCACACATAGAAAGTATGAACATTCTGGATTGCACATCTGCAAAACTAATTCCAGAGCCATAAATACCACAAACCATATGTAGTGCTTGATAGACAGTCCAGAAGTACTTGGCAAGTCTTGCAAGCTAAGAAAATTGTAGCATAAGTCTTTATAAATATAAAATGAAGTGCCTTTCTCATGCCATTGTGTACAAATGATCATGTTTGAATAAAGGATTTTGAGGCCCAATTGGTCTGTATATGGGAGTTAGTCTGCAAAGTGTCAGCAGTTAATGAGATAGATGCTGATGATGTCATAGGTAATTTGTATCTATTTCTACCCTAGTGAGCTTCTTTGTTGCTGTCATAAATCAATGAACAAAATCAAATTGAAGAAATGGTTTGTTTGATTTACATTTCCAGGTCAGACTCCATCACAGGGTAGGAAACTCAAGCAGAAAACAGTAAGCAATTACTGACACAAAGGTCATGGAGAAATACTAGTTCCATGCTTACTCTCTACAGCTCAGTTTTGTCAGCTTGATTTCTTCCACAATCCAGAATCATCTGCCTATAGGTGGCACAAAACACAGTGAACATCACAGTCTCATATAAATCAAGAATGACTAGCTTGTGTCACATTGATGCAAAACATGACCTAAACTGCATCAAACTTTTGTACAGGCCAAGAAATTAAGAATTGTCTAGGAGCATACTGTCCTGTGGTATAATGCAGGCTTGTGATAAAGCATTTATCTCTGTGGCCAGAATTTCAGGTCAGGAGAATATAAACTTTATTATGGATTTTAATTTGGCAAATTTCAGATACCAAATTTCCTTTGAAGAGAAAAATAAGAAGTATCTACATTTTGTCTTACATTCCTTTCTCATGTACTTCCCCTTTCTTTCTTCCTTCTGCCCTTCCTCCTTCACCCACTTTCTTTCCTTATTTCTCTATATCCTTCCTTCCTTTCTTTCCCCGTTCTTCCTTCCTTCCTTCCTTCCTTCCTTCCTTCCTTCCTTCCTTCCTTTCTTTCTTTCTTTCTTTCTTTCTTTCTTTCTTTCTTTCTTTCTTTCTTTCTTTCCTGGCCGAGGTAGAAAGGGATGTTTCTCTTTGCTACTTTCCAATGTATATCAACGCATTCCCTTTCTAAGGCAGGTAACAGATAAGATAATTGATGAGGCTTTCTGTTTCTCTGCACTTAGGCATTCTTAAAACAAGTTTGAAATGCTGGAAATAACATTGGCTTTAAAATAGTGTCTGAAAAAGGGAACACAGCGGAACTCTCTAGATTCTACTATTTAAATTTAGCATTGTCTATGTAAATTGATTTTTTTTTTACAACTGATGAAATACCAGTTTTATGGGATGTTGTAAGGAATATTTCATAAGCTTCTTCTGTGCTTTATGGCTCTCCTGTCTCACTGGATGGTTTGTACCCACATTGCTACAAGTGGGGGTCCTTAGTTAATTGTAACCTTTACTCCTATACTTTCCTTTGAAAAATTGTTCCTTTATTTTTGTGTGTGTCTTGTTTTGTTTTATTTTCAATATGGACTTTTGTATTCCTAGACTAGCCTCATTTGAACTCACTATGCAGTAGAAGATGACAATGAGCTACTGATCCTACTGTACCAAACTTCCCAGTACTGTTATTCTAAGAGGTACTCCCATAAACTGTTTATACAGTGCTAGAGATCAAGCCCCGAACTCATGACTCCTAGAGATCTACCAACTAAACCATATCCCCAGCCTTCATTAGAAGATTTTCTATGTCACAAACACTGAACAATTAGATGGTACTTAGAGATTTATTTTTACAATCATTTATTTTAGCCAAATATTTTCATCACTTTATAGGACTGTCCCTCCTAAAGTGTTTTCCAACAAGGAAAGGGCTGGGTATTTTTATGGTTTTCTTTAAAACTCATTCTACTGAAAATAACCATCATTATCAGTCATATTACATGAGACCTTGTTAAAAGAAGCCTGCCAGGTCTGATCTACTGTCTCAGAGTTTCTACTTTGGACACATTCCCAGCCATCTATGAGCACAGTGCACTTTCACAAAATGTTAAAGCATTGGTTCCACTTCCTTCCAGCATTCAAGAGTTACCTCCATAAGCCAAAACAAGGAACTAGATCAACATTTCTTAAATGGAAGTAGGTGGTACATGAAGGTCATGAATGATTTCCCTATTTGAGAACGTGTTATATCACTGTAAGTTTGGGGAATTAAAACAATAAAGACACATCACCCTACAGTCCTAAATATGCCAAGGTGTTGCTGGGATGGGATTACATTGTGACTTGTTTTGTGGCCTTATATATACATTCAAACAAAGCTTGGTAAACTAGCATATTTTCTTGACCACATCTTGCCTTGAACATGAATCCATTAGATAATCCAGAATACTTGCCTCAGGTCAAGGTCATTTGATTGGCAGCCTCTATTCCCTTGCTGTGGGAGGTATTTAGATATGCTAAGATCTAGGTTGTACATAGTTGAGAATGTAACCAGCATGTGACTCATGTCTATAAATTGAGTACTTGAGAGACTTAGGGGATTGCTTAAAGTTTGAGGCAAATATGGGCAACAGAGACTCTACTTTCAAAACACAAAACAATAGTGATGTCTTTCCAACAGGGCTTCCCAAACACTCATTAAAGTAATATTGTAAAACGTGAAGACTGAAAGTCATTGATGGACTTGGCCTAGTATACCTGAGTGCAAGATCTTTTCTTTACCAACTCTAAGAAGTATGGAATGGTGAAATTTGCATTCTTTCTTTCTATTTCATGTGAAATTTAGCCAATTCATCATTGTGCAGATCTCCCTTGTTTAGCTCTAAGATCTTGTGATTTATCCTTTAGTTAATGCAGGATTGGGTTGTATTCTAAATCTGATTGGGTTAGGACTCAACTGGTTTAGTAAACCCCACTTAGCTCACTATTACTGTTTCTTAATTATGTGGCATTGGTTTATATCTCTCTAAATATTATTTTCCAAATGCTAAGTTGTATGTGCTGGTGACAATATGGATCTTAGAGTCAAACTCCCTGTCTCCGGATGTCAATATCAATGGCCTCATATCAATGTGGCCAAGAGAAAGGTGTTTATCTTCTTTTTATTTATTTATTTATTTATGTATGTATGTATTTATTTATTTGTCTTTCAAGACAGTGTTTCTCTGTGGCTTTTGGAGGCTGTCCTGGAACTAGCTCTTGTAGACCAGGCTGGTCTCCAACTCACAGAGATCCACCTGCTTCTGCCTCCCAGCTGCTGAGATTAAAAGCATGTGTCAACAACGCCCAGCTGTGTTTATCTTATTTATACTTAGGATTACAGTCCGGTGAAGCGAAGACACTGGTGGTTTAAGTATCATATGTTTAAAGTGTGAATTTGACCTAAATTCGATAGTGCATGTAATTAAATTTTTGCAAACTGTGAAAAACTAAGCCTTCAGTAAAAATGTTGGTTGGTTTATTGTTGTGGACATTATTTGAAAATGATTGTAAAGCTAGGCACACCTCTTATCCCAGCACTGAGGAAGCCGAAGCACAAAGGATGTAATTTTAAGGCTAAACTGAGTCTCATAGAAAGGTGGCAGCTATGCTAAGTTACAGAGTGAGTCTTGAATAAAAAACAATCATCAACAACAACAAATAGATGAATATTGAAAAATTAGCCAACACAGGTGGCAGAGATAATTAAGAAGTTAAGAGCACTTGCTGCTCCTGTAGAGGACCACAGTTCAGTTCCCAGCACCCACATTGGTGACTTAGAAGCACCCATAACTCCAGTTACAGGGTATCTAATATCTAATGCCCCCTTCTTGCCTTCATGAGCACCTACACACACACACTGGGGGGTGTCATTTGTTTGGACAAAGGACAAAAAGAAGAGATTTTAAGACTGCAGAGGTGATACTATATGACACAAATACTTTTACAGGACTATCATTTCAGAAAAAATAGCTAGACAAATACAGCCTGAGCAACATCACTAACAGTCTCTTTAAATCTCTGCAGGTGGATTTCATTGGAAGTGAAACATTCCATAAAGTATTATAAATACATGTAAAAATGATTCAACATTTTTTCTTTTAGAAAAAAATAAATTGGAGATCCAGACCCAACACTTTATTTTGAAGTTCTAAGAAATCCAATGTTATATAAAAGCTGATTTAACAATATATTAATCAAAACAGTTTGAAAGATTATTATGTTTTAATTAAAATTGCTCTCTATACCTTTGTAAAGTGATAGTTCAAATATATTGGAACATCAGTGTCATTATCTTTCCAGAGATGGGAAAACATCACTGGGATCCTTAATGTGTCCCCAATGGAGTCTAATAACTCAATTACATTGTGATAGAGTGTTGAGGGGAAATGAGAAAACACACTGATTTCCACAGATTTAATTAGCTAGGTTGAAATCACAATACTCCTAATCACAGCTACATGTAGTTATGAGATGCTGATTACCCAAGTACTAGAGTGCTGAGCTTCTAAGATGAGGTGTGCGGGATATGTAGGGTTGTATATGTGTGCATGCAGGTGTACCTGAGAGCTCTCCCTTACAGCTGTATATCATGACAGGGAATTGAGCTACCAGTCAAATGGAGAAATCAATTTTAATTAATAGAGTAATATCTGTCATTTACATTCAATGAAGTGGTTTAGTTTGGCAAACTGTACATCATCAGATAGTTTTATTTTTATTTTTGTGGGTAGCAGTACCTGAGTACATTGCCTTTAGAGTTCACAAGGATGAATTAGATCCACAGGAATTGGAGACACAGATAGTTGCAAGCCACCCCTGATGTCAATATTCAGATCTAAACTCAGGTCATCTGCAGGAGCAGCAAGTGTTCTTGACTGCTGAGGCATCTTTCCAGCTAATCTTTTTATCTTCTTACTGCTATCTAGATTTTACCAAAACTCTCAGTAGAACACCGGGTATGCAATGAAGTCAAACTGTTCTCTAAAAGCCCCTCCTTGGTCACATTCTCATATTATCCTCTTTCTTTGGAGGGACTGATATAGTTTGTTGTGTAACTCTGGCTTATCTTGCTTGTCTTAAATCACTTTCTACCCTCCTTATGCTTACTTCTTCCAAACTGTAAAAGATTTATGCTCTTTTTATTTGTATGGATGGTTTGACTGCATGTATACACATATGTACACTGCATATATGTCTGGTACATGAGGACTGAAGGTGGGTCCTCTTCAATAACAGCAATTGCTCTTAATTGCTAAATCATTTCTCTAGCCCAGTCGGCTTCTCATCTCTAAACCAAAACTCATAATTGAACTTAGGGTCTCAGTTTTAACTCAAAGCACAGTTAAATTTCTTTGGCAGTAATCATTAAATAAGTAAATTATATTAGTGAGTAGAAAACAAGTGTAAGTGATGAAAATTGTCATCCTACTCAGTGTGCTAATAAAAATATCAACAAACATACAATTAAAATATTGCATGATAGACTAGAAGAGCAGTAGAAGAGCACTTTTTTTTAAATGTGTCATGGTTTTGGACTGAAATAACACTTAAATTTAAAGTGACAGTTGGGACTATTGTGCTAATAAATGAAAAGACCATAGTTTTTGATATAACACTCTCTCTTCTACAAATTTGTCAATTATTTGTAAATGAATAATTTATCTTTATATATGCATGATTAGCTGTTGGCCAGTTTTGTCAATCTGTGCTTATTCCAAGTTGATCTAAAAACACATTTTATTTTATTTTTAAAAGACCTTTGTGGGGGAAGCTGCGCCCTGAGGGGTGTGCCTGACCATGCGTGTGAGGGCGTGGTCAGGGTGATGTAGAGGGACAGTTTCAGGTGGCTGGGTTTTGCTTTCAATTACTTTTTTTCGGCTTTCTGTACAGACTGCTGCCACCCTGGCTGGCTAGGTTGCTCTGAAAGTAAGGCTTTTCCCTATTAAACACCCTTATATTTCTACTTGGCTCCATATTGGTAATTTCCCAATTTATCTGGTGTCAGGAGTGGGATCTGAACCCTAATCTGTTAGCTCAGTCTCAATTATCATAAATCTATATATTTTATAAGACTTATTGTACACCTTATTGGCATCCCTCCTTGCCGGTGGATCACATTGCATCACTGGAGGAAGAGCAGAGGGGAAAGGGGCACTTTCTTTGTCTCCTTTCTTAAATATGAGTCTCCTTGCTGTGTCACTTCCTGCCTGGAACACCACTGCTCTACTACATTTCCCAGAATCCTCTTTGACTCCTAGTCCCATCTAACTTGCTGTCTCATTGGCCAAACAAGTACTTTATTCAATAATCATACGATAAACATAAAGTACATTCCCCATCATCTCCTCTTTTCTGTCTAAATAAAAAGAAGGATAACTTATCTTTTATAATAACTGAAGAAAACTATAACCATAACTATCTGTCTTCAACTCTATCAAAGACCACAGAAGGAAAATATATAAACTCTAGAATTGATAGAGACATCTGGCTACCTGGACAGTCAAAGTTCCTCTGTAATGTTGTGGCATCCCATCTTCAGCCCATAGGCCACAGTGTGTCTGATACACTTCTCCATTTTAACAGGAACCCTTCAGTACTAAGTTCAGCAGTTATTTTCTTGTGGGTCCTGCAAACCTTTTACTTAAAATAAATTACAAATAACTAGAATGGCCTAAAGATAAAGACTGTTTTGGCCAAAATTTGTGAAGCTCCTGTATCACAATATTTTCCTAAAATTGCTATCCTACCATATTATTGGGGTTATTTTTGCAAATTATCTTTTCAAAGTGTGTCCACAAATAAAAAAGTTACTGAAGCGTGTTTGTCAACAAGTTTCCATTTAATGTTACATATATGTAACTTCTCATGCTGAGACAAAATATCATGTAAAGAAGAAAGGTTTGATCTTGGCTTCTGATTGCAAAGGGATGGACTCCATCATTGCAGGGGAGGCATGCCATTAGCAGAAGCAGAAAGCTATCTTGTCATATTTTTATCTACAATTAGGAAGCAGAGAAAACAGAGGAATTGGGGAAATACTGAAAACCATCAAAATATGCTGCAGGTCATGCACTTTCTTCAGCAAGCCTATACCTTCTAAAGGTGCTATAAGGCCACCAACTGGCACCAAGTGCTCACATATCTGAGTCTGTGGATAATATTTATCATTCAAACTACATATACACTTTCTTTTTTTAAATATATAGTTTTTAAAGATTTTATTTATTTATTTATTTATTTATTTATTTATTTATTTATTATGTATACAACATTCTGCTTCCATGTACATCTGCACACCAGAAGAGGGCACCAGATCTTATAACAGATGGTTGTAAGCCACCATGTGGCTGCTGGGAATTGAACTCAGGACCTCTGGAAGAGCAGTCAGTGCTCTTAACCACTGAGCCATCTCTTCAGCCCCCAAATACACTTTCTTATGTTCTCCTTTTATGCAAAATTAGACCATAAGATGACTGATATACTAACATTAACGTATTGCTTTGAAATGCTTGATCAGACTCAATTATAATTTGCACCTTTCTTTCTTTCTTTCTTTCCTTCCCTTTCTTTCTTTCTTTCTTTCTTTCTTTCTTTCTTTCTTTCCTTTTCTTTCTTTCTTTCTTTTTTTGTGGTTTTTTGAGATAGGGTTTCTCTGTGTAGCTTTGGAGCCTGTCCTGGAACTCACTCTGTAGACCAGGCTGGCCTTGAACTCACAGAGATCCTCCTGCCTCGGCCTCCTGAGTGCTAGGATTAAAGGCATGAGCCACCACCACCCAGCTTATATTTTTCATCTTTACAAATACTATACTATCATGGATGGCTTTAAATTAAAAAAGCATAATTTTATAGGGGTTAGAAACAAGACTTATGGTTGACTTGAATTTGAAACCTATGCTATTTTGAACACAAACATGAACTCCTATAGTTGACCCTGAATCAGTCAAATGCCAGCTTCACAATTTAGTATTCAGTTCAATCCCCCCCCCTTTTAAAATATCTACCCAGCAGGTGAATACATAAAGAAAATATGACATTTATATACACTATTGAGTTTTAGTTCTCTGTAACGAAAAATTATGTCATTTACAGGAATCTGAATGCAGTTGGAGAATATCATATTAGAGAGATCTAGAAAGACAGATGCTGAATATTTTCTCTCATTTGTGAATCGTTTGTGTGCGTGTGTGTGCATGTGTGTGCGCGAATGCGCGCATGTACATAAAAAAAAACACAGAGACATGTGCATGATGTGGAAGTTAATTGTATAAGTGAGGAGGGAAAGTTTCTGGTGGGAATAAGGAAGAAAGTCAAAAAGGAAGCTACAGGGAGAGGAATGTCTCATTCTGAAACCCATTACTTTGTACCATAAATGTCAGTTTAAAAACAATCACCTCAATTTAAGTGAGGAAAGCACCCAAAACAACAGAAGGATAAACAAGTGATACAAATTTGGCTCTTGCATGTGTCTTGCTAAAATGCATCAATGATTTCAGCCATTGTTTAGAAATTGGCAGATGGGCTAGTAAGCTTGATCCTGCACGATAGAATTTCCAAATTGTTTAATCTCAGTAAAATTTCTGTTTGAAAATAACTATTTGCTTGTGTGTTGTCGAGGGCATTTGGCTGCTCTAGAGTTACAAGTTGAGTAGCTGTGACACTGTATGCCCATAAAATCTAAACATTGGCTCTTTGGCTCATTAAAGGAATACAAATAAGCAAACACACAGAAACCCAAGTTTCTTGACTCCTAACATAGAGGGACAGAAGATTTTTGGAAGAATAGTATTTTCTCTGACTGTTTGATATTGACATCATGTGACTAAGATCATAAGCCTTTTAAAATTCTGTAATACCGGATTCTGCTCCCTGCCTAACTACCCCCACTAGCCCTACCTCTGAATGCTCCTGGATTAACCTACAGTGTTGATTTCTTTTTTACTAAATAAAGATCCTATGTGAAGATGGACCTAGTACACTGTTTCTAAGACAAGAGGAAGTACCCCTAGAGCAAACACTATAGGGTGCCATATGCATGGATATACAGCTGGGCTACATTTAAAATCCAGTGTTTAGAGGTGTGCATGGTAGGGCTTTCTCGGGGTGCACATGTCTCTACTTTACAAATACAACTATGCCCTTTTGATAGGATTGTGCTATCCATGTCCTATGGGTAAGCGATCTCTGACTTTGGCCTCACCTTTCTACTTACCATGTTATTTACAGAATTTTCAGCTTTCTATTTTTCTTGAAGTCCCAACCAAGGTCCACTTGGTTTCAGTTTTGCTGTAGGTTTGGGAGTTGAAGCTAAGGACAATAGGAGAATGCAGCAAATGAATGTAGATATGAAAATCATGTAGATTTCTTATAGATAATTGACAATGCTGCCAAAAAGAGGCAACATGGATATTTAAAGATTTTTGGTGAGAATGCTCCCAATTGATAAAGTCTGTGTTCGGTTTAACCTAAACTAAAATTCATGTTTGCTGGTACAAGGTTATGTGCTTTTTGGTTTTTCTTAGTATTTTGCAGTCAATAGTTCAAATAAGTAGAGAGTGGTTTTCCTCTTTGCTGGCCAACTGGCTCTTGTAGGTTTTAACATCTAACATTCCCATGGTAGCAAGTGTGTGATATCTATCCACCTTCCTTCTCTCTCACCCATTCATTTCTCTAGTACTGTAAACTCTGTTCATTAGAAACAATTGATTTAAAGGTCTACTGGGGGACCATGGTCTTCTTTCCATTTATTCTTTACTGGTCTTATAGAACCTTTGGATATTAAATGGCAGAGGAGGACAGAATATCCTGCTGACTCTCATTCTTTAATAAAAACGTGTAAATAGATTGAAACTAGATTGCCTTAACAATGGCCCATGCTTCAATATGGTTACTCACATCTCTGACTGGAATTTGAGGATCTATTTGTATGCATGTCTCTCCTGCCTTCCTTTTAAGATTGCTGTTAGCAGTTGATAAAGTTAGTATTGAGGTCATAAAAGATAAGGTTATTCCTCCTGAGAATAAACACATGTGATTCATTTCTGCTATAAAAACCTGAGGAACACAAACATGTCACAAAATGACTATATTTGTAAGTTCTATGTAGGAAAATTTAATTTAATCTAATTTAATTTAATTCAATACTAACAGCGCATTCTATTCTTTTTCTTTTGAGACCCAATTTTCCTGTATAACCAAGGTTGGCCTTCATGTTGGTATGTAACAGACTTTGGTATTCTCAGACTTTCTGATCCAGTTTCTCCAATTTTGAGACTCTAGTACTGCACCTCCTTGGCCAGCCTGAATCTGGATTCTTGATTCCTAGACACAGCTTGCTTTTGTACTGCAACAGTGTGGTAGATCTGGTTGAAGTTGGTGATCTATCCTTGTTGGTGGTTTTTTGTTGTTGTTGTTGTTGTTTGTTATTTAATATTTTTACTAATCCATAAACTTCTTTACAAATTATTATAATACTTCAGGAAATCCATCAAACTTTCCAGTATAACCTATGCACCTAAGTACTGAATCCCTAAGTTGGCTGACTCTTGAATAGAAATTCTCCAAAGAAAACCAGAAGACAAATGAGATATTTTTAAGAGTAGATCCATAAACCAGGAGATGCTGAAAACTTCCTGAAACTCTTCTCTTTTTATTAATTATAGTTATTCACATATTTTACTTCAATACTGCAGTTTATTCTCCCTCCTCTCCTCCTATTCCCTCCCCCACCTCACCTCTTTTCTCTCCCAACATTTCTCCTCTGTTTCTGTTCATAAAGGAGCAGGTGTTCCATAGGTATCAACAAATTATGGCATATCAAGTTGAAGTAAAATAAAGCTCCCTTCATTGCATTAGGACTGGGCAAGGTAATCCAGTATGAGGAATAGGTTCCCAAAGTCCAGCCAAAGTATCAGAGATAGCCCAAGTTCCCGCTACTAGGAGTATCACAAGTAGAATAAGCTATACAACAGTCACATATATGTAAAGAGCCTAGGTCAGTCAGATGCAGGATCCCTGGCTGTCTGTTCAGACTTTATAAGATCCTATGGGTTGTTTCTTTTTATTTATTTATTTATTTATTATGTTTAAAATATTCTGCCTCCATGTATGCCTGTAGGCCAGAAGAGGGCTCTAGATCCTGTTATAGATGGTTGTGAGCCAGTAGTTGTTGGGAATTGAACTCAGGACCTTTGGAAGAGTAGTCAGTGCTCTTAACCTCTGCACCACCTCTCCATCCTCCCTATGGGTTGTTTCTGTGGATTTATTTGTGATGTTCTTGACTTCCCATTGCCTCCTATGACTGTTACCTCTTTTCAATAGAATTCCTCAAGCTTGGCTCAGTGCTTAGCTGTGGGTCTCTGTATCTGTTTTCATTAGGTACTGGATGAAGACTCTCTGATGACTATTGGGATAGTCACCAATCTATGAGTACAGTAGAATATGCTTAGACATCATTACTTTGACTTTTTTCTCCAATTGTGTTTGGTTCTATCCTAGATCTCGGGAACATCTCTCCTCTGGGTCCTGGTACTCCAGGCAGGGTGGACTCACTCTCATTGTATGGGTCTAAGGCTGGACCAGTCATTGATTGGCCACTCCAAAATATCCTAGTTACCCTTAAACACCTCACGAGATCCTAGCACATCCAATAGTGAAGATTGTAGGTCAAAGATTATGTGGCTGGGCAAGTGTACAATTTCCTCCACTGGAAGTCAGGCCCAGTCACAGGAGATGGCCAATTTAGGTTACACATCTGCCACTGCTAGGAGTTTTAGCTGTTGTCATTCTTGCAGATTTCTGGCAGTTTCCCTTGTACCAAAATTCCTGAAATGTCTTTTCTAATGCTCTTGAAAAAATTTTTGAACTCAACCTTATACTTTCAGCAGTTTAGTGGATCTTCTGCAACTCAGTGTATTCATGACTCTTCTCCTTGCTGTGACCAAACCTACAACAAGAAAGAAACTTAAGAGAAGGCAGAATTTCTTTTGACTGCAGTTTTAGGGAACTCATGACAGCAGGAGCATGAGATCCCTGATTACATTGCATTAGTTATTGGGAATTAGAGAGAGATGAGTATTGGTACACAGATGGCTTTCTACTTCCTATTCAATCCTTGAGGCCTAGTCAAAGGAATGGTACCACCCACAATTAGGGTAACATTCCTACCTCAATTAGTCAAATTAGAAACTATCTCATGGATGTGTCAAGAGGCTTGTTTTCAAGATCATTCTACATTTCATCAAGTTGGCCATTAAAATTACCCATCACACTTAGGAAGCATTTATGCAAAATCATGATTTTGGGTCCAAAGAGGATGATACTAACTGGCCTCCTTTGTGCTTAGAGAAGCATGAGCTGTCAGGGGCTTTAAATAATGCATGCTTTCTCTGGGAAGGGAATCAGTCTCTCTTAGCTCTGTGAAAATGGGGAAGATGATACATTTCTAAAGCCATTGGAGGCAGGATTCATTTGTTTCCACTTCTTTGATTCAAGACATTCACACTGATAAAGAGTGATATTTCTTTAACAATGATAAATGTTCAAATCCTCTGAAGATGGCTCTTTTTGATATGTGTAATCTGTTAAGTCTTAACTGTAGCAGTAGTTTGGTGCAGTATGGATACATCATAGCAGAAACAATAAGTAGAAAAGAGAGTTGCAGCAAAGGGCTCAGAAAAGATAGAATCCTTAAGGATCAATTTAATTTATCTTGAAGCATGCAGAGGTCACTGGTTCAATGACAATTCACATTTTCTTCCTGATTTTTATATTGAACAAACATACACATACTTCATAACTGCATAGCTGCATGTGATTTTATACTTTGCATATTTTCTATAGAATTAAATCCATGTGATCTGACATTTCAGCAGCCACATACAGCAAGCTTAAAGTTGTGAGCATAAATTGTTTCTCATTTGCTATTGAAAGGATGACGATCCTTCTATTTTTCCCTCTATGAATACATGTATAGGAAAATGTATGAGGGATTGACATAATATGCCTGCCTCAGAATAACTATAGAAAAATAGATTGTTAGGAAAGAGTTATCAACAAGGTTCTCTACTCAGAAAAGTTTTATAGCACAGAAGACAATATAATAATTCTAAGTATTGCACTCATTTTGTTGTATAGATGACTATAATGTTGAGGACAAGTTATGATAGAGGATAAAGATGTGCAGAAGATAAGGGAAATATCACTAGAGATTCCAAGTCAGTAGCTCTGGGCTGAGGATGAGAATTTCTCAGTTTTGTATTATAACTGCCTCTGGCTATGGAGAATTGATCAAATCTGTTTCATTTCTAAGGTCCAGTCACCCCATCTACAAGGAAGATGAGTGTCTGAACTGCTGCCCGGTGCTTGATGCACATCATAGTGTTTGAAACAAAAATACAGACAGGACTGAAGAGTTAATTCAGTTGTAGAAGGTATATTTGGTATGCTTGCAGGTCTGGTTTCAACACCCATACCACAAAACAAATAAGAGGTATTAAAACAAAACTGTTAAAAACCTTCAGACTCAATGAAAAGTTGTTATAGGAGAGGATGAACAAAGTGAGAGAAACAATGATCAGAATACAGTTCATTAATTTTCCCATAACCTTGAGGGAAGTTAGGCAATTTAGAGTGACATCTCATCTTCAGGTGAGCACCCACAACCCCTAACTCTCTGCATTTTGAACAGTAATGTGTCTCTGAATTAACATCATGGTAATAATAATCTTCTAGGACCATGATTGGGAGCAGCATAAATCAATGGATATAAAAATAAATATTCAGAAGACAATGTGAAAACATGACCATTTAGAAAAGCAACATAAATAGGTTCTTCTGTAGGGTCTATGACAATACTACAGTACTAGAATAATACACATGTACACTATTGGAAGTTCACAATTATAAAATTTTATTTTGAAACCAGAAATAAAATGGTACACACACACACACACACACACACACACACACACACACACACACACACACACACAAGTGAGAACTGACTGAATGGAAACAGTAGTTTGGAAATGCCAGACAAGTGTGCACTTCATAAGTCGACCCCTTTCCAATTGTCCTGGGACACATAGACATCGTCCCAGAGGAGCTTCCTGGAGACAAATGCCAAT
Source organism: Cricetulus griseus (assembly GCF_003668045.3). NCBI lineage: Eukaryota > Metazoa > Chordata > Mammalia > Rodentia > Cricetidae > Cricetulus > Cricetulus griseus. The sequence goes on along the minus strand of NC_048601.1, from coordinate 33,605,302 downwards.
TGGTCTTGATTGTCAAGAATGATCCAGTCACAGGAAAGACCAGTGACAGTGAAAAATCAGCCAATTTCTTATTTCTTGTTTAAGGAAAGGAACAGCTTGCCTTCCCAAGGCTTCCTGAATGGGAGCACATTCTTCATTAACCCACTCATGACCTGCCAGGATACCAGATGTTCAGGAGAATGAGATGTTCTGTGCTGGGACTACAGTTGTAAACTAGCTCATAGCAATTGAATAGTCCATCATTATCTTGAAAGAAAATATTTAAAAAGTGAGTTTCCCTGTTAGTACATAAACCATTCGTTGAAACTTAGTTGCTTAGCAAATAGGTTTTGAATGAATGAATGAATCAGTAGGTAAAATGTGGATACAAAAACAAGAGAAGGTATTCACAGCACAACATTTCAAACCACAGGAGAAAGCTGTACAACTTCTTCTGAGATGAATGAATAAAAGGAAGCTACCTGATCCCTGCATGGGTGGCAATTCAGGAAAGGTGCCCCTCTGTTGGGGCACCCTACAAAGCCTGCAGGCACCTCTGTTGCTCAGAGTCTCCTGTCAGTGCTTCAAACCTCCAAATCTGAAAGTTTGCTGCAGATGCTCATCAGGCCAATTGGTGACATTGGCCTTCCTTAGCATCTTTGATGAAGGCTTACTTTTCAGTGTTTCTTGGCTGAAAGATGTGTTAGACTCACTCGTTACTCACATGTGAAAACAGTATTTTGAAATGCGGAGTGTGTTTCACTGGCAGAGCACCAAATGGAAGATTCTTATAGATTTGTCAGACAAAGTTCCACGCAGTTCATCCCCGATTATACAAGCTTAGCACCACTAGTCTTTGTTTGGCTTCTCCGCCATTAAACCTGCCCTTCCAGGTTGTGTGCAATGTTCTCTAGGCTCTGGCACTTAGAATATTTGGTGAATTCATTTATTACTGCTTTATTTTTTACTTTCTATCTGAAGTCTACAATGGGAAACAGGTATCTCAAAGATTATTTAGAGTTCACATCTAAGAACAATCAGTAATACAGTCAGATCTCCCCAGAAATGTGTTTCAATTGCAAATTTTTTATCTCCTAATATTGTTTCTAGTCCCTGCATGTCCTTTCCTCCTGTGTCCTGCTACTACCTAATGATCTTATTCCAAAACTCATGAAGGTGAGTTTGTTTTCATTTCTTCTGGTCTTCATTTCAGTACATGAATCCCCAGGTGTCTCTTTTACTTTGTGATCTACTTAAAATTTTTTCACAGTCAAGAAGGATTTTCTGTCCTTTTATATTCAGATAAGAATTCACTGAAGTCAAAGATCATGTCTGACTTTATTTATTAAGCACAGAAAACTGACTAGGGACAATTTACACAAGAAGCTACCCCATCAACTCCCATAGCAGGAAATGGGTAGCAACTGACCCTGTCTCTTTGTCTAAATTATGAAGTATCACAGTCCCTGATTCTCTTGACAGTTTCTGGCTTACAGTGTAATGGGAGCTGGGTTGACATTCATACTTCCATTTGTGGCTTGATGGTGCCAAGAGCATAGTAATGGCTCCATGAATCAAACTGTAGCCATGACTGGGGGAAAAGGCACTAACAGGGTCTCTCTCCACCTGTCTCACACTTCAAACAAAACAAAAAACAAAAACAAAAAAATACCCACTTTGAAGTGTTACCTCCAAATATGCCCTTCAAGTGACATGTAGTCATTCCTAATCAGAATGAGGCTGGAAGATAAACCCAGCTGATACATTTGCTGTGACCAAGTGCAAGCTATTCCTTGGGTAAAACTCACCACTCTAAGCAAAAATACGGATCTATTGGCAAAGCTTCCAGGGAATGGCAGTTGGCAACCATCTCCACAATGAACTTGGGCCTTTTCCTCCCAAGTTCTTCCTCTCACAGTTGTACACTATCAACTTCAGATGACCTCTTCCATACAGGCTTTGATTTCCCTAGCTAGGTATCATGTCCACTTTTAACCCATTGTTGCAGGACTTCTCTGAGGAAACATGAAGAAATACCCATTTATCTATTTGTGACAATGATGTCAGAGCAAATAAATGATTACATCCAAGTTGAGCTAGTGAGTCAGTTTATTGATGGTTTACCTATAGAAACATGAATGCCTCAAATAAAATTGCCTTAGATGGGTGACAATTCGGGAAAGGTGCATCTCTGGAGCTGCCTCCAAAACTCGAAAATAAAGTAATTGATCTCAGAGCATCATTGGCCTAGAAAGTGTTACTGCTTATGTAACTTCAGGGGGGGCACTTATATTCAATTATCTTTCTTTCCATATGTGATATACCATATATGCGGACAAGACTATATTTGGTCATTTAGCATGAATGATTGAAAGGTGAAAATCCTAGTACTAGCCTGCAATCTAAAGAGGCACTTCACTTGGAAACACCTCTGTCTCATGGGAGGGAAGGGTGTTATTGAATATATTAATAAATAAAAGTCATACAGAATGACATCTCATTTGGAGAATTATCACCCAGTCTCTCCACTCAGATCAGTGATGATCTTCATCTGCCTAGATCTGAGTCCCTGCTTAATCAGGTGAACCTTTTGCTAACATATTTTGTTTCCTGTGAAAAATCCTACAAAACTTTGCCTGAATCATTTCAGCATTTGCTAAATTGAATTGGCATGACTAAGTAACAGGCCTCATGGCTAGTAAAGGCTCTTCCTATACCAAGCTGCTGACTGTAAATTGTTTTCCTCTTCTGTGTTTAGATGGAAGAGAATCTATAATCAGTTAGGAGAGCAACAGAGGTTATTGGAAGAAGTCTGTTCTCCGGCTCCTCATGTCTCTTGCTGTTACAGATTGCTCCCTCCCAGGGAACGACAAAACCTACCAGTTTTCAGCTCCAAATGAAGACGAGATTGATTTCCAAGACTGAGATTCTCCTTATTATCTCAGTTGCTCATCTCCTCAAGTCACTGAAAACTGTCCTCTCAGTCAAAGCTGAGGAAGCAAGAATGGAGTTGTCCTGTCAATGACATGACTGTTTTTAATTTTTTATTTTGTTTTTCTTTATATCTCCTATTTTTATTTAAATTAGAAACAAGATAATTTTGCATGTCAATCCCAGTTCTCTTTACCTCCCCTCCTCACCTGACCCCCTTCCCCACTAACACCCTACCTATCTCATACTCTTTCTGCTCCCCAGGGTGGGTGAGGCCTTTCATAGTGAGTCTAAAGAGTCTGTTTTATCCTTTGGGATAGGACCTAAGCCCTCCCCCATGGGTCTAGGATCAGAGAGTATCCCTCTATGTGGAATGGGCTCCCAAAGTCCATTCCTATGATAGGGATAAGTACTGATCTACCTCAAGAGACACCATAGATTTCTGAGTCCTCCTCACTGACACCCATGATCATGGGGTCTGGATCAGTTCCATGCTGGTTTCCCAGCTATCAGTTTGGGGAACAAAGAACCCCCTTATTCAGATCAGCTGTTTCTGTGGGTTTCAACAACCTGGTCTTGACCCCTTTGCTCATCATTCCTCCTTTTCTGCAACTGGATTCCAGTTCAGTTTAGTGTTTGGCTGTGGGTGTCTGCTTCTACTTCCATCAGCTGCTGGATAAAGGCTCTAGGATGGCATATAAGATAGTCATCAATCTCATTATCAGCAGAGGGCATTTAAGGTAGCCTCTTCTCTGTTGCTTAGATTCTTGATTGGTGTCATCCTTGTAGATCTCCAGACATTTCCCTAGTGCCTGATTTCTCTTTAAACCTATAATGGCTCCCTCTATTATGGTATCTCTTATTTTGCTTTCACTTATTCTTGCCCCAACTTAACCTCCCTGCTCCCTCATGTCCTCTGTACCCCTCCTCTTCTCCCCTTCTCATTCTCCTAGCTCCCTATCTCCTCCTCACATGCTCCCAATTTGCTCAGGAGATTTTGTCCCTTTCCCCTTCTCAGGGGGACCATGTATGTCTCTCTTAGAGTCCTCCTTGTTTCCTAGCTTCTCTGGAGGTGTGGATTGTAGGCAGGTAATCCTTTGCACTATGTGTAAAATCCATATATGAGTGAGTACATACCATGTTTGTCTTTTTGTGACTGGGTTACCTTTCTCAGAAAGGTTTCTTCTAGTTCCATCCATTTGCCTTCGAATTTCAAGATTCTGCCCCTCCCCCCAGTAGTACTCCATTGTGTAAATGAACAACATTTTCTCTATCCATTCTTCAGTTGAGTGGCATCTAGGTTGCTTCCAGGTTCTGGCTATTAAAAATAATGCTGCTATGAACATAGTTGAACAGATGTCCTTGTTGTATGAATGTGCTTGTTTTGGGTATATGCCTAAGAGTGGAATTGCTGGATCTTGTGGTAGACTGATTCCCATTTTCCTAAGGAATCACCATACTGATTTCCAAAATGGCTGTGTGAGTTGTCATTCCTACCAGCAGTGGAGGGGTGTTTCCCTTTCTCCACATCCTCTCCAGCATAAACTATCATTGGTGTTTTTGATTTTAGCCATTCTGACAGGAGTAAGATGGTATTTCAGAGTTGTTTTGATTTGCATTTTCCTTAAGGCTAAGGATGTTGAACACTTTCTTATGTGTCTTTCATCCCCGTTAGATTCCTCTATTGAGAATTGTCTATTTAGTTCTGTACCCCATGTTTTAATTAGATTACCTGGTGTTTTGGAGACTAGCTTCTTGAGTTCTTTGTACATTTTGGAGATCAGCCCTTTGTCAGATGTGCGGTTGGTGAATTTTCACTTTACACATATGAGTATTCTTCTTGAATGTGTGCCTTTGTAGCCCATGTATGCAGTGCCGGTGACAACCAGAAGAGAGCAGCAGATATCCTGAGCCTGGAATTATAGACAGTTTTTGGCCATCCCATGGATGCTACGAATGAATCCAGGTCCTCAGGAAGAGCAGCCAAAGCTCTGAACTTTCCTCCAACCCTAGTGATGTGACTTTTCATTTTTAATTTTTATAATGATACTACCCAAGTCATTGTTTGTGGACACTCTCTCCCACAACATTGGGAACTCACTGGGAAATTGCAATGTTCATTGGTAAATGTTGGTAGATAAAGGAAATATTTTTCAAAAGGAACCTTCTTGGTGTTGGTATTTAGGCATTTTACTGGCTTGCTTTTGGAGTTTTCACAAGATACACCCTCAGCTGCTGCCCCTAAGAGCACCACCTGTGCCTGTTCAATATTTTCCTGTTTGAAAGTGCACTGTCTGTCTCTCCTTCCTCTCTCTTTATTTCTCCCCTTTGTTTGTTCCTCTCTCTCTCTACCTCTCTTTCCTCTTATTCCTATCCCTGGAGGCCAGTCTCCCCCCTCCCCTTTTCTCCTTTTACAATCCTGTTTCATTAATAAAAAAGCTCTCTGCTTGAACTCTGTTACATGGAGTCTTTCGCAAACTGCTTTTTTATGTTACAAGACTTGGGGCTAGAAATTTAGCTAAGCTGCTACCAGCACTTAATGCTCATTAAACTTTTATTGTTCTTGGTTTTTAATATGCATGGGTGTTTTTCCTATAAGCATGTCTGTGCTCCATGTGCATGCAGTGTCCATGAAGGCCAGAAGAGGGTGTCACATCCTCTGGAACTGATGTTACAGACAATTGTGAGCTACTATTGAGTGGGGGGGACTGCAACCAGGTACTCTGCAGTATCAACACATGCTTTTAATGGCTGAACTGTCTCTGCAGCCCATGTGTGGTTCTTGTAGTAGACTCATGTTAAGTTTCCAGAACCCAAATAAGACAGTTTGCAACCTCCTGTAACTTCAGATCAAAAAGATTCGCTGCCCTTCTTTGGCCTGCATGGTATCTATGTACATGCCATACACTTACAAACATTATGCCCACAATCATGTATATAAACTAAAAAAAATAGTAATTTTTATAAGTTAGATTCTAAAGCTCCAGCTGCCAAACAACTATTTCTTCAACTATGGCTTGCATCTGTGCAGCAGTAATATCACATGCAGCAGGCAAGGTGAGTCCCATTGGGGGAGACTTAGCCGGAAGAAAAACCAAAAATGGGGGGAAATTGCATTCAGTAGGACACCAATGTGGAGGTGAGAGTATATGCTGAGTCATCATTATGGAGAAATAGTCAAGAGCATATTGCGGGTAGGTATACCAGATCCTCTCTTTGTTGGTAGAGACCCAGGACACAGATCTCCCTTCTCATGTTGGCATATCTCTGACATAAGGCATTTCATCTGAATGCTTGAGTTGAAGTCATCTCCCCACAGCCTAAGTGAGTTTTAAGCCTTTTCCTGGAATCTGATGCAAATGAGGTGATTTTCCTTCCAGTAGGCACAAGGGATGCCTTCCAAGAGCAGATGAAAACAGCATGCTCACCTCTCTTCCTTCATGTTCCAATCTTTCTTTGTTCAAGTTTTAGCTTTATGTACTTGCTCATCCCCATTACCATGATAATAGGCCATTTTTTTCTGTTCTGTTAAGGTATTTGATTTCGCTCACCTGTGGGCAGTTCTCAGTTAAAATGGTGTGAGCTTCTCCAGGCTGTAGTCATGAAACCCTACTTATCAATTGCCCCAGTGTGTACCAATGAGCAGCAATTGAGAGTGTGGCCAGCCTCTCTGCTAATCACATACCCAAATGAAGTTTGCTGTCATTTGCTTAATCATTCAGGTATAATTGAATCCTGATAGGAAGCCAGCTTTCCTTCCAAATGCTTCTGCTTCTCTTGCAGAGAAGGTGGTAAAGTAGCCATGTCTTCTCCCCTTTACAGACCATTTCATTCCCTGCCTCTACTTAATGCCTGCCAGACATGGAAGAATCACCGCATTGAGATAGGGCTGACCATTACCCAGAGACTTTTGCCATTGCTTTTTCTCTGCACCATTGTGCACTTTGTAACAAAGCATAAATGATCCATCCCTTCCTGCTCTCTACACCACCATCCTCAGTGTTTCCTTGGGCTGAAATATTAGTACACAACATCACTGTCACCTCCCAGAGCCATATATAACTTAGGTGCGGGTACACAAATAGGTGTTTCTCTGCATCTACTTCCTTGTTGCCTGCAACTGGTTCACCCAGTGTAGTTTTCAGAGGAGCATCATCAGTATCACCTGAGAACTGAATGTTGTGACCCTGGGCATGAGGTTCCAATGGACAGATACATTCAAGCCATAGCACCCACATTTAAAGTCTAGGGTGAGTGTACACTACCCCTCCTCAAAGGAAAAGTATCAAAGATGCTGAAGGAATATGTTACAGTCACCAAGGTAGTTAATATGCATTTGGGGGGTAGGTGCTTTTCCGTAACATAAACGTTCAATTTATCATAATGTTTCCTACACAGACTCCAGCACTCATCAGTATGACCCAAAGGTAGCAGGCACTCTTGAAGTGTTCCACTAATGGCATTTTCTTTTCTGTGTTTCTTCTGTGATTTCTAATTGGGATTGTTCTGTAAGGAAGTTTCATTCATTTTTGTGCATTAACTTACTCATTCCAGCACATGAAACTGTGGGCATTTGGTTCATTGAATGATATCATATTTATTTTGTTCTCCCTAGTGATTTCACTGTGCTCATGGGAAGCTTATCCATGTTGACTCCCCTTGTCCATTTTATATTAACCTAGCATTTTTGCTCATTCATTTTTATGCTCTTCTGGCTTCTTTACATTGAATGGAAATCCAGGCTAAATCTTGGGTCTTGCTGGGTATAGTCAGTAGAGTTATCCATTTTCAAAGGGAGACACTGTTTACTCTGTTGAAAGGTTTCTCCAAACCCAAAACTCTATTGTGCACTTTCATGTGTGTGTATATGAATACAGTTCATTCTTTCCTTCTCTCTCTCTCTCTCTCTCTCTCTCTCTCTCTCTCTCTCGTCTCTTTATTGCTCTCTTTCCAAAATGAATTTCTTTCAAGGTCACGGACTATAATATGACATGGCATGGATCATGCTACCTTACTCCTTTGCTTCTGTGAAGTTATTCTACACAGAGAGTTAAGAAGTGTATAAAAATTAAAAATGAATGAACATGCTATATGAATATCAAATAGACACAGGAGTCAACATTGATAAACTTTCTGTGAGAATGAAATAAATAACTCTATCCTAGTTAGCAATTAGGAACCTGACTTCCATGATTTAGTTTATTCTACTTTGTTCAAGTCAAATAAAGAAAGCAGCTTCAGATTGAAAAACTGTGTCACAAAGAAGTTTACAAATCATAATACCAATGTCCATGCAATTCTTAGTAATAACATTTCTAATTAAAACACTACTATTCAGAGTTGACATAGGTCATCGCCTTTCCACATGTCCTCAGGTTCTTTAAACATTCATAATATAGTGCGGCTCATTGTCACACTTGGCAGGGACCCTTATACATTGTGGGTATGAGGTTGTATGCATTAAACAATATATATATATATATATATATATATATATATATATATATATATGTCTCTCACTCTATGCCCACAATGTCATATTCCATATCATAAGAACATGTCTCCACATGCCTGTCAGCATGAAGTTATTTTGTATGGTGCTGTTTCAGTGAACCTCTCCTACTCTGACAACCCCTGTATTCCACTGCCCCCTTTTTCATCTCCACTTTTCCATTTTTACACATTGTTCTATTTATAATGGTACACTGAGTACAGTCTTTAGAGTTCATTGTTTTACATATAGTTCAATGTATCTCAGTTTCATTCCTCTTGCATAAAGAAATGGCTCATGTTACCTGCTAAGAAGCATGCTGACTTGTATATTAGCCACAGTTTGGTAGCCACTTACATGTTAAAACCGACATACTTTCATTGGTAAGGATCACAAATAAAGTTATATGTGAACATCCACATTTCTGTTAAAATAAAATTTCAGTTCATGTCTTTAAAAGCTTGGGGTGAGACCTGCTTCCTCAGATAGTAACTTGTTGATGGAATTTCTGTCCCATCAGGTATCCCAGCTGTTTAGCTCCACATAAACACACAGAGGCTTATATTATTATGAACCGTTTAGCCAATGGCTCAGGCTACTTATTGGCTAGCTCTCTCTTTATAATTAACCCATTTCTATTTATCTGTGTATCTCCATGTGGTTTTTGCTTACAGAGAATGCCCAGCATCCTATCTTCCTGGTACCTACATGGCATCTCTCTAGTGCCTGCTTCCCTGCTTTTCCTATTACCAGAATTCTCCTAATGTTGTAGTCCTGCCTCTACTTCCTGCCTGGCTACTGGCCAAACAGCACTTATTCATCAACCAATAAGAGAAACATATATTCACAGCATACAGAAGCGCCTCCCCCATCAGTAACTGTGCTAACCCTACAGCATGTCAAGTCACCTACTGAAGACTGCACCATTGCTCAGAGTATTGTCCCAGTAGTGAACAGAAATTTCTGCACTCTGAATGATTTCCAGCATTTGGTTTTGGTCGAAAGTTGTTGTTATTAAACACCTCTGTGGCTGTGTGTTTGTATCTGATACTACTTTACCACTTCTGTCATGTCTGTTGTTACCTATCTTTTCAGGAGCCTAGTCTAAATGATTTTAAGTGTGAATTTGGATCCTTTTGTCCCATTTTCTTTTTTGTCTGTTAGTACATTGGTTACTTTATGCATTATTATGAATAAATGGTCATTATCAGATATGTGACTTCATCCTAGTCTCTGAGTTTGTCATGTTTTCTTAACACTGATTTTCACATAACAAATGATCTGAGTTTTTACAAAATCCAATTTATCGATTATTTTTCCTTTGTAGATTCTAGATCTTTTCTTTCATAGATCCAAAAATTGAAAAACTGGCCACTAAACTGAAAGTCATACAGTACTCACTCATTTTTTTAATGTTTTCTGGCACTGGTATATACTCTGGTCCAACCTCCATGTAGAGTAAATTTTTATGAAGAGTATTAGATAGCTGTTGACTACAAGATATTAGATAGTATTAGATAGCTGTTGTTCTACATATGCATAGCCAATATTTGCTCCAATTGTTGAAGACTGACCTTTCTTCTTTTAATGTCTTTTTGCATCTTTGTGGATGGTTTGCTGATGCAGATATATATATATATTATATATATATATATATATATATATATATATGTGTGTGTGTGTGTGTGTGTGTGTGTGGTGTGTGTGTGTGTGTGTGTGTGTTTTCCCCAGTCACATATTTATCATTTTATAAGTTCTATCTTGTCTTGATACTGTAACTTCATATTAAGTCTTAAACTTGGACAACATGAATCTTTAATTTCTCTTCTTACAATTGTTTTGCCTATTCTATTTAGTTTACCTTTCTGTATAAATGCAGAATGAGGTTTTGACTGACATTTTATTACACATGTAGATGAAAAAATAGAGAACTTATCCAAATTTTAAAATCCATTCAATTATCCCATTATAGTTTTTTGATATAAGTCCTGAACATATTTCATGGTGTCAGTGTTATATTTTTATGGTGTTATTAATGACAGTGTTTATAATTTAATAATAATGTGTTTCTTGCTGCTGTGTACATACGATTGATTTTATATACAGACTTTCCATCTTTAGCTTGATTCAGCCACTTAATGGTTTTGGTGGTGTTTAATTGTTATTTGGGGGCATGGGTGTTTTATAAACAATATCACATCTTACAAACAGACAACTTTATTTTTCCTTCACATCTTTCTTTCTTTGCCATTTTTGGGGGCTTCAGGGCAAGGATTCTGATACGTTGTTACAGAACAGAAAACAATTTCTCCTGGTTGTAGTCTCCTATTCTTGCTGAGCTTTCTGTAGGTGTCTGTCATTAGGCTAGTAGGATTATCTTCTAACCCTAGTTTATGGTTTTTTGTATCTGCTTATTGAATTTTATTATATACATTTTGTGCATGTCTTGAGCAGGCTGATTGAATTTTCTTAATTTAACAATATGGGATGATTCTCAGATAATACAATAAGATTTCATTCCTTGGATAAAACCCACTCAATGGAGACCCATAATAATTTTTTCATTCTTTTTAGAACTTCAACTATAGTCACTTGTTAGCTGCCACATTATAATTCTTATGTTTCTGTGGTTTGTTAATTTTTTAAAATACATTTTTCTTTGAAAATTTTATACATGTATACAATGTATTTCTGTTACATCCCCTCACCAGTTCTTGCCTCCCTCCAACTTTCTCTTCATTTCTTCATCTCCATCTCTGGATCTGTTAATGATTTAATGTTTTGTTATACATAGGTTTCAAGAGCGATTTCCTCTAAAATATTTGTATACTTCTTATTTTTTTAAACTGTGGCATTTTAAACTTGTGTTATATACATATCTTTTTTTAAGCTAGACTTCACAAAGAATTTTATATATATTCAAGAAACCAATTTGAAATACAGAATCTGCAGACCCAATTAAAAAAAAAAAAACTTGATTACTGTGACTCTTTGAGAGCAGTTTGCACATGTTTTCATCTAACTACTATTTCAGCTATTATCTGTTAATTTTTGTACTGTAATTTTATTTTAAGTCTTCTCAAAGTATTTAATTTCTTTGGACACTTTTCTATTTGTCCCAGGGGTAAATTCGATGAGTCTGTTGTTAAACTTTTAAATACTTAGATCTTCCTATGATTTTCTTATTGATTTCTACTGTAAGATCTGAGATGATACTTTGTATGATTTCTGCGATCTTTCATTTCCTTTTTCTTTAAAGCCAGAATATGGTTCCTCTTAATGATCCTTTCAGTTGCACTTGATTGGAATGTCTGCTCTTGTTGTACATATGGTTCTAGAAATTCAGGGAGGTTGATTCACCTGATTACAACATTGTAGGCTATCTGTACATTGATGAGTGTCACAGGTATTTTCTTGAGTGCTGAACTTGGAAAGCTGGTTTGCAAAGCACTAATAGCAACTGAGATTAAGGTCTTAATTTGGGATCAGGTTTTATGCTTTTCTGTGTTTGGGAAAGCCTATTTATATCCACACATGCCAATGTTCAAGATGTAAGAAAGTCCATTTTTGATGTCTCCCTGGTGCATGACAGGAGAAACAAGGTGTTTATCTAATTCCCACTTTAAGTGTTCTACTCCTGGCATTGTCTTCATGATTTTTTTCCTATAAATATCCTCTACTTCTTTTATCTTAACTGGACTGTTTGATTGTACATCTTGTAAAATACAGGGGTGATGACTAAGCAAGAGTTGGAATAAGATGAAGTCCATCAATTGTTCAGTAAACTGTCCCTGCCCCCATTTCTCCTCAAGGCATTCATTCAAATCGATTGGTATCATGAAGATTCTGAGAAGCATGGAGTTCAAAATCTATTTAATCTTCCTGTTCTATAGCAGGGGAATACTAGCTATTAATATATTACATGATTTCTGGAAAGGTAACATGGAATAATTGAAACGAATTTTCAGTGGTTTGGCTGATCATACCTGATCTATAAAACTATGTTTGTAATAGTCCGTGGGTATACTTGTTGGTTACTTTGCTTTTCATTTTATTTCTTTGTAGGTGATCTTTAAAATCTGAGAGTCATGTGTTGTTGGGGAAAAGAACTGTCTTGGAATTCAAACTCTTAGGCATAAACATGAAAACCAGTTGCTTAAGTGTCTATTTTCAATGTAACATATAACATGCATTGTAAAGACCTTCATCTACATTCTTTGTCTGCCACTCTTTATCCACTTCCTGAAAGTTAATACCCCTAGCTTTCCTGGGATGTACTAGTATTCAAAATGCATTACAAAGAGTGAGGCTGTGCTTTACTGCATGGTTTGTAAGACTAGTTCAAGAACTAGCATGATATTTTATGTCTTCCTGAAGCATAAGCATCCTTAAGAAAGTTCTGAGACCCCTGCCACTATCTTCCCTGTTCTTTTGCTACCTCCACTGGGACTTTATTGACACTCTGCTTTCTTTTCTTGAACAGGTGGGCTCTGCATTGCCCAGTCCGTGAGAATTCCCCAAGAGCGCAAAGACAGGACCATTGACTTTGATAGAATTATCAAACAGCTCTTGGACACCCCCAACTCCAGGGCCGTCGTGATTTTTGCCAACGATGAGGATATAAAGTAAGGATGACTGGTGAACCTCGTTCCTATGCATGTCACAACTTTAGGAGGCAGAATGATGAGGATGCTTGCAAGGAGAAGAGAAATAAAACTCAGATTAGAGCTGTAATTATAAGGTGGTATATTCTTTCATGCTTTCTCAGAATTAAAAGCCAGAACACAGTTGTTGGCCATCCACATTCTGCACCCACGTAATACTTACTCCTTTCTGCATTGATTTCCTGCACACCCAACTTGTCATTTTAACTGCCCCCTGGCCTAGCTCCTTGCATTTATAGCCATACCATGCAGAGCCATCCTTGGAATCTCTTCTAGAATGTAAGTGCCCCCTGCTTCCTTTTCTGAACGCTGTAACTCAGTCCAGAATCTTTATTTTTGTCATTTTAAAAATAAGTGGTAATTTGGGCTTGGCTTCAAAGGCTACATTTTTTTCTAACATTGTCCAAACCTCCAAATAAAATGTCTTGCACCCTGTACTGGAGCTAACATTCTCCCTTGTGGGTAGCAGGGCTCCTGGCTTGTCAGTCTCTGATGTGTTATTCTGGAAACATTCTGTACCATGATCCTGATCCATTTTTAAGTACCCTTTAGGTGTACTGCATGCTTCTGCTCTTGACCCAGCATGCCTTAGCATTTCATAACAGAGGGCCTTGCGTATCAGTGTTGTGTGGATCTGTGAAGTTTTTTAATCTATATTTATAATTTTATTTTACCTGAGAACTGCAGTTTACCTAGCTTCTCCCTTGTGGATTGACAATTACATTTTTCATTACAGAATTCCACAGTTATAAAAAATAACATAATATCAAACTTCCTGTAAGAATGTGTGTGTTGAACTATAAATACAGATATACATACTATGTAGTATACTATACAATATGTAACTACATCAGACTAATATATTCACAATGAACATAGAATTTTACATGTCCTTTTTTGAATTCAATCATAGATTCATTAGCTTTTATGTTCTATGTGTTTAAATTGTCAGATTTTATAATGTAGATTCTAGGAAGATTTGACTTTTCCCTAAAAGGGCCATCAATACAATCATCTAGAAATGTGACAGTTTATACTTTCCTGATGTGGCAGAGTTATGTTTTAAATCATTACCTTGCATTTTAAAATTCTGTGTCATTCAATTTGAAGGTGAATTATTTTTACTCAGTAAAATTGAAGGGTTCAGACCATGATAATATCTTCCTTGGCATTTTCCAAGGTCATTTTCAGAAGCCCTTCCTTCCTTCTTACTGCGCCATATGTCCTCCCCCAAAGCCCCGAATCTCTCCAGCATTCCAGTATGAAGGCCTTGACCACAAGTGAGGGAATAGGACTATTACATGGAAAATGGAATTTGAGAATATTTTCACAACATAGATCATCACTCTCTCTCCTTGAAAAGGCATCTTCCCTTAGCTCCCATTTTCTTTGCATCTCAGTTCTCCCATGAGTTAAATGAAAGTCTTCTAAAGCTGTCCTATGAGAGAGCTTCCTGGTCTAACTTCTCTCTAAACACTCAATGTTGTACACACTGCTAGCCAGGAGACTGTTTCTGTTTCATTCTTCCTAAATCTTTTCATTGTTTCTGGTGCATTTCAAGGAAGATTTCTCTGACCAGAGTATTTCTGGAAAATTCTTCTCATAATAATTTAATTGTTTAACTTATGCCAGTGGCATCATCTATCGTTGCCATTGCTGTTGTTGAATGGTTCACATAAGTGTGTTGCCTGTTGTCTCTAGCCATCATTGGCCCAGATGACTTTTGAATGGTGTTTTCATCCTTACTACCAGTACTAATATTAAGAAAATATGTGGTGCTCAAACAATGCCATTGAATGAATGAAATTCTGAGTCTAACACTCGTGCTTGTGCTGAATGATTGGAATTTTTGTGAATTTGCTTGTTCTCCCCCCCCCTTCTCTCTCCCTTCCTCTCCAAATGCAGGGTTTTAATTTATAACGCAAGTTGGCCTCTAACTCATGATGCTCCTGCCTCTTCCTCTAATTGCTAGGATTGCAGGTACAGGACTAAAGTAGGATTAAGCCTCGGTTCAAGATTTATCATTTTAGACCTTACATATACTACATTTGTAGTTGTCAACATTAATGTTTTGATCCAAACCTACCAGCATTTTCTGGGTGCTTCTTCCACTTGTCTTCTTCTCATGGCAGAACTTTCCTGAACTCCATCTTTATCTATTTCAAGTTTTTTTTTTCACATATGCCCTTCTCTGGAACAATGTTTTGGATAATGGTAAAATACATTATTTCTCTCCTAGCACAATGCTGTTTGTGTCACTCTTGGGTTGTCTTATTCCTCTTTGTGTTTTAGTTACTTGTGAGGTTTTGTTTTCATCATATTGGTCTTTTGGGCTCTGCTTTTCCCCTGATGTTGTTAATATCCTTGTCAACCATTTTATAAGTCTTTTCTTGCCTACATTATGCATTTACTAATATGTGATACATTAGTAATGTATGGCTATGTTGAGTTTTTAAAATGACAGTTTTGTGATTAAATTATAATACTTTTGTCCTGCATAAAGTATGCATATTTTTATAATGGAGCTACTTTCTTTAGTGAATATTATTCTGTGTTGCAATATATGTGTTAGCCTATTGGTTTCTGAGCACAGTGATAAAGAGTATGCTTCACATGTTTCTTCTAGAATGTGATAAAGGCAGAACCATCTGAAGATTACAAAATCCCCACAATGTTTCAAAACTATACATTGGAGATGGAGAATTTTGACATTTCCTGCAACATTAACTTCAAACACTTAGAGAACAGGCAAAGGATGGCATTAATGTATCAATTTTGAAGGGATGCTAAATGCTGAATCAGTCATGGGTATTGGTAATTTGGATAAAGGAAGAACAAAATCTGTCTTCAAAAATAGAACTCTGCACATAAAAGTAAAATGAGAAAGGGAGAAGAGGAGGGGTGAGGAGGACTTGAGGGAGCAGAAACTACATATCTCACTCATAATCAGGAACCAGTGACTATGTTGTTAACACCTGCCCCCCCTTGTTTTCTCTCTGCTCATGACTTCTTCACAAAAGACTTTTATTCTACTTTGTAGTAATATGCCCCCTTCCTATTGCTACAGCATATTCTTGAATAACTTATTTTAAAAGAGTTAACTGAGGGAAAACTATTTCAGGGATGGAGAGATGGCTCGGTGTTTAAGGGCACTTATTTCTCCTGCAGAGGACCAGGTGTGCATATCACACAGCTCACAGCTGTTTGTAACCAGGAGATCTGACACAATCTTCTGGCCTCTGAGGGCATCTGCATACATGTGGTGGACTTAAACACTCATAAAGATATACATATTAATAAAATGAATATAACATTCTTATGAAAAAACTTGTTTGTGTATTCTGATTCCTATAATTAATAGTTGGCATGGTGACATTATGTCTCATATCTATTCAAACAATATTTGCCCCAGAAGTGATTTAGTAAACAGTGTCATTTACTTATGAGTTGGAAAACTCTTAATTTGTATGACATGAGACAGTGTAACCTTACAGTGGGGAGGAAATCAAAAATACTACTGGGCCTATGTGAAAATCATCTTTGCATTAGGTTTCTTTATGTGTTAAATATTATAATTCTGAATTAAAAGATTTTCTCAGACTTTTCCTTATTGCATCATTATTTTCATATTTGATTACTTCATCTTTTCAGAAATTAAGCGGATCTCTCTGTTTTTATTTTTCTGAGTTCCTCTCAGCTTTTATAGGATATTTTCATTATTTCCAAAGTTAGTATTTTGGACCGTTTTGTTCCTCTGTTTTTACAAAAGTTTACCTTTTTTAATTCACAAAATCATCCTCTCAGCTTATCAGTTAATTGGTAACTAGATAATAAAGTGTAAAATGATCTCTGGAAATGTCTTATTAACAATAGTTAAAACCTACTGTTTAAAAAAGTCTTACTTTTTCTATACATTTGTTCAGGAAATATTGTATATAGTCTTATACTTATTTTAGCATTCTTATTTTTTTAGCTTTTAGTTTAGTTTTCTTAGCTTTCTTTTCTCAAAAGTAACAGCAATTTTTCACTTCAATATACAAGTTCTTGTTTATATTCTTAGTTTTTCACATATTTTGCTGTTGGTTATCTTTATATACCTTAACTAAATGAACTTGTTATTTTGTGCTTTCTCCTGTTTCATTTCTTCCACACTCTACACTTGCGACCATCTCATTGTTATTCTTTTCTCTTTTTCACTGGGATCTTGTGTACTTGTGAAGACTTGGGTAGACAGTTACCAGCTATAGACTTGTGTTTATCAACTGATGGGAGGCTCAACAGCTATAGAAGTGGCTATTGTATTAACTGATTACTTCCTATAAAAATTGTAGTTCTTTTTGGATGAGGTAGATAAAAATCCAGAATAATTTTTCCTTCTAATACTTTTTTTTAAGTAGCTATTTAGTCACTTTGAGTTCTCTTGCCTTTCGGTACTTAATACACAGGTACATATCCATTCATTCCTTCTTCTTTCCTTGCATCACACAGCAATTTCTCCTTTGACTTTTGTTGGGTGCTCACACTATTAGAGAACAATTTCTTATGATTTTATTAAAAAATTGCCAGTGTATTTTTGGTCTAGGAGAGAGAAAATGTTATCCCAGTTTTTACTGTCTCACATGTTGCCTAATTGTTTTACTTCTGAACTATGTGGTACCTGAACTTTGAAAGTCCTGAATGATGAGCATTTGCATGTGGGGGGTTGTTTTGTGGGTGTAGCTGTATGTGTATTTGTGTGTGTGTATGCAGGTGTGTATGTGTGTGGATAAATGTGTACATGTGAACGTCTCTCATTTTTCACCTCTTTCCCAAATCCCAATATGATAACTTTCTCATTAATATCATTGTTTTCTTTTCATACTTTTTATCTTGTTGCTTTTGATATTTGCCAACTATATTCATCTATAAACCTAGGAAATGAATGTTTTTATTGAAAGTAGAATTCTCTTTATTTTAATAAATGGTTGCTATGATCGATATTGACATAGTACTTTCAAGAAATGAGATTTACTACTATCTCACCTCTCCACCTGAAGCCCAATGACAAAACATGAAGTAAAACAAGACTTTATTTGGCCATTTTGAGAAAGGCACTTAGAATCTTTTTTATGAGTTGTGTTTTCACAATTTCTAATACTTGTGAATATGCATCTCCAGTTTATTACATGTTTCTCTCTCCTTTAGCCTTTGACTTCCAACATCTTTCACTTGTTTTACTCAAAGAGCTTTGACATTTTTTATTAGTTTATGGATTTCTTTGCATATATCGTATACAATTCCTTATAACCTTTGCTATTTATTGCTTATGTTTTGAGACTGCAGAGATTCTTTTGGCTCTACTTGAGTTTGAAGACTCTCGTGGTCAGCTTTTACACCTATATGCTCTTTTGTGTTCCTTTCCATAGGCAGATCCTAGCAGCAGCCAAAAGAGCTGACCAAGTGGGCCATTTTCTCTGGGTGGGGTCAGACAGCTGGGGATCCAAAGTCAACCCACTACATCAGCATGAAGATATTGCAGAAGGAGCCATCACCATCCAGCCTAAGAGAGCAACTGTGGAAGGTATGTGCTTTGTCAGCAGTGGAATGTGTGAAGAGGGGGTGACATGCTGTTAGATGACCCAAACTGGTGTATTTTGGGAGTTTCATCTTTGTACAGGATTTATAGAGTGTGTTTTCCAGAGTAGAGCAATGGGTTGCAAATGAAGCTGTACACCTGGTCTGTTCCCTTTGTTGACAACCCTCTTTTGCAGAGATTATATTATTTCATGGTAATGTTGCAATTAGCATAGATTCTTTTCTCACTCTGAAGAGCTTTCTGAGAAGAGATCATCACCATCACTAAGAATTGAAACAATAACACATGCAAGTGTGTGTGCAGCAACACTGCATTTTTAGAAAGAACATTTTCTCTTTGTAATTTACCCTTTGCTTCTTAGCAAGACAACCATAAGGATAACATTCCTGTTACCTCTCATGATCCCTCCAGACACTGTGAGTATAGGGAAGTGACCCTTTGCAGATACCAATGTTGCCTCCCTTTTCAGTATTCCCTTGCTTTCCTACATTTCTGCCACCTCCCTTTTTAATTTTCCTTTCTTTGTTATTAAAAAGACCTTTTGGGGGGGCATTAATAAGAAATGATATTACTTGGTGTTCTTATAATGTAAATGAATATATTGGTTACAATTATTTTTTAATGTGAAAAGAAAGGTTCAGTTTAAATGGAAACATGGTGATGAAAGAGTGAACCTCTCTGTTGATAGCCTGCTGTCTATTTCCTTTTTGGTGAATCATGGCTCCAAAGATTTCCTCAAGTATGCTTTTCATGTCACACTGAACCCCATCCTCTTACTCAAAGGAAGTAAACATTTGACCTTCTATTTTCTGCCTGTTTCAATACAATTAATTGTTCTCTCCAGAAATCTACAGCATCTGCATTGATTTTCTGAAACAAATCAGGTTGTGCCTCTCTCTGTCACTGGTCTTTTTCTCTGTTATCTCGAGGAGATAACAATCCCATGGGTCACCTCTGTGTTTCCCATGGGAGGCTTTGAATTAATTTATTCTCCAGAGCTGATCGCATCTCTTACAAAACAGGCCACTGAAATTACAGATATGACACAATAATGACAGGATTTTAGATTTTTAACTATCTCTACTTGCTTTCACTCAAACAATGTGTGCATTTTTCTGTGCTACAAGTCAAATAAATGGAAGATGTGGGAATAGGCAGAAAGAAGCTAATGGGATCAGACTTTGGAAACTGCTCTGTGCTCTGGGGCATCAAGTAAAGCAGGTTGAGTGGATGTTATTATGATACAGTGCTTAAGAGGACTCCTTACATGAGACAATGCAGTAAGTGATACCTGAGAGCTAACTAGGTGGACAGTGAGGAGTAAGAGATGAGGACTGAAGAACAAAGGGGCAGATGCAGTAAGGCTGTTGCTTAAAGACTCCTGAAACAATTCTACATGCCCAAGGTATTGAACTCATCACATTCTGCTCAACGTTTTCCTGTTTACAAGGCACTAGGAAGACTCTGTTCCCCTGAAGTAGATACATGATCATACTACTTGGTTGACTAGCATCTGTTAACCCAAAGGTATTTCCTTGGATATTAATTTGGCACAGATGCTATATGTGCATGTTGCTTCTCGACCATGGTAAGAAATACCTGAGGTAACATATGGAGAGTGGGTTTGTTACATTTCATGGATGTTTAGGTTTCAGTCAGGGCTTGATTCTTCTCTTTATTTGTGTTCTGGGATGAGAACACTATGGTGGAAGTATGTGGCAAAGAACACTGGCTTGTAGGCAAATGAAAGATAGGGGTGCCTGGTGTCCTAAACTTCTCTTAATGGATATAATTATGGTAACCTTCAAGCCTCCTACTAGGGGCTACTTATTACAGCTCTTTTTGTCTTTTTTTTGTCACTTTTCAAGAGTGTTACTTCTGAGGACTTAGGTTTACAATCTAGACCTTTGGGGGCTTATTTGTTTGAATATAAATGCTTTTCCCAGGCCTCATTTGAATACTTGGCCTAAGATTTGAGGTTTCAAAAAGCCTCTCCCAGTTGGCTCTCTGCCTCCTACATGTGGATCAAGATGTAAGCTCTCAGCCACTGCTCCAGCATCATGGCTGCCTGGCTGCCTGTTGTCATGCTTCCTACCATGGTGGTCATGGACTCACCTTCTGAAATTGTAAACGCCAAATGAACTCCTTTTTTTCTGTAAGTTTCTTTGGTCATGGTATCTTATTATGGCTCCAGAAAGACAGAAAAGATGGGGGGACAATGAAAACACAAACTATAGCAATGTCTTTTGTTGTTGTCACACCTGGTCAAGTCTTAGTTATCTTGCTCTGATGGTTGATAATGACTTTCAACTTGCATGGATTTGGAATTACAGTGGAAACACATCTCTGTGCATGTGTGTGAGGAATTTTTATAGGTTTGTTTAAAAGATAGGAAGATCCATGCTGAATGTGTGTAGTTCCATATACCCTATTGGTTGGAGTCCCAAAGTTTATAGAAAGGAGAAAGCAAGTTTAGCAACAGCATTTGTCTTCCTAAATGTGCATGTGCTATAACCATGTTTCTACTACCATGCCTTTCCAACTATGAAGAAATCTAGTCTTTCATATGGTGAGAAAAACTTGCATGCACACCGTCTCCAGTATTTCAAAGGATTTACTTGTCTCCAACTAATAGTATCTGATTGGTATCTTTGGACCGTTTGCATGTAGCTCTTTTCTGGAGATTGTGGGAATTTAATACAATTTTAAATGATTATCTGTGTATTAGGAATCACAGGCCCTGTAAGGTCTGACATAAGATATGGCTGAAAGGAAAACTGGGGATACATCATAAAATGTCACGTCTAGAAAGGAGATTGCACTAGATGTTAGAAATATGAGTGGTATCAGAGGATGGAGTCAGCTGTGAGCAGGGTAGGCTAGAATGCTCATCCAGGTTACTTTGTGGAACTACGAATGGGTTGTAGGGTCTGGGGTAATGAGAAGTAAGAGTTTCTAGAGCCTCAACTGAGTCCTCTCTTCCTAAGCCCTAAATGTCACATAGATATGATGTCTATATGTCATGGCTGCTACCCATATGGCCATTATATTTTGGCAAATTACTAATTTTTTGTGGGGTTTTATAAATATTTGAAAGAAGGATGTTATTTTGTGTATATATTGAGATATACAAATTTATTAGGTCAGACCATAAACAGTCTTATGAGCTTCTTAAAAGCAAAAGGAAAACATCAAATAAAACTTTATAGGTGCGGGGGAGATTGTTCAATGGATTAAAAAACACTTGCCTCACAAGTATAATGACCAGAGCTTTGATCCCTAGAACCACGATAAAAGGCTGATACTCATGACTATCTCCAGTAATTCCAGAATTTGGGAAGCAGAAGGGCAAAGTGCTGGAGATTCAATGAGATATCCTGACTCAATAATAAAAATGGAGAGCAAGCCAGAAACCTGCCTGACATCAATTTCAGCACTCCACACATCCACACATACACGTATGTGTACCCCACACAGGAGCCCATAAACATGCACATTGACAGCAAATGCGCATGCAAAAGAAAAAGGTGTCTCAAGACAATAAAACACAGAAGAAATGTTGCTAAATATGGCATTACAACATGATCAAACAGTGGTAGTTTCTAAAAATCTCTGCCTCCTTCCAAAGAAATGTGAAGATTTTCACAGTGCCATGAGGAAAGCGCCACAGCTTCTATCTAGGGATACTATCATTGTGCATTATCACACACAAAAAAAGAACTGCTTTACTTTCACAGCAGATGGAACAATAAGATTTAGGATATCCATTCAAAATGCCATTGCTAAGAAAGTATGGGGAAATGAGTTCAGCCACATTGCTGAACTTGACCAAAGTTATGAAGGATCTAAACTCAAAAGTCAAGTTGAACAAATTTTAGAAGGACAAATAAAGATTCCATTCTCCAGCATCATATTTGTGTTTGTTTTGTCCCTTCCACCAGCCCCATGCTTGGTAAATTCTTCCAATCAGATTATATTGGAAGAGAATATTTAGCAAACATTCACAGTATACTCCAGTAACTTTGACTGAATATATGTTAAATTTTAAAGAAGTGTATTAATCATTCATGGGTTTACCTTTTAGGTTGATATTTTCAATATGTTTTGCCAACATCTGAGCCTTTGGCTGACATTGGTGTGTTTGTGTGTGTGTGTGTGTGTGTGTGTGTGTGTGTGTGTGTGTGTGTGTAGGGTATGCATCTTTGTGTCTATATCTTTTCTGATCATGTATCTACCTTATTTCTTGAGACACAGTGTCTTTCTAAAGCCAAAGTTCTTGGTTTAAGCTGAGCTGATTAGCCAGAGAACTCTAGGGATCAACTTACCTCCTCCAGGAAGTGCTGATATTAGATGCACATGCCTCCATTACTTCTGGCTTTCACTTGGGTATTGGAGATATGATCACAGGTCCTTGTGCTTGGATGGAAAATGCTTTACCCACTTTGTGCAACCATCTCCCCAAGTATTCATAATGTATGCATCAACATAAAAACTTATTTTAGTTCCACATGCCTTCCAATCTGACATCAGCTTTTGATCCCCTATTGTCCCTCTGTATTATTTATTTTCCATTTACAGAGAAGGAGGCCTTGATTTTTTTATAGCTAAGGATGCCATTTTTCTTCATTTCAATTTAATGGTGACAGAATCTGAACCACAGAAGGATCAGCTATGGCTGGGCTACCTGCCCAGCATTCCTGACAAATCTAGAGAATTTCAACAGTATTTGGCAGTAGTCCTCTACCTCTTAAGCCAAGCTACTTCTATAATTTTCAGTTTCTTTATGTTTTCAGAAGAGCACAGGTATGCCTTCATTTGTTTTTTACATGTATGTGGCTCCCTTAACTAAGATGTACAGCTGTTCTCTCTGGCCCTAATATGTCTTCCATGGAAAGTATGTTCACAATACCTTCAGCTCTTCACCTCCAAAATGCCCTGTTGCTCTGAAGCAGCCTGGCCTGGGCATCCTTTCATAAACACCAAATGTGGCCTGAATCAGTATCTCTTTGCTTCTAACATAGACAATATCTCCGAGCAGTGATTACAAGAATGTCTTACTTCAACACAACTTCAATAGCTCCTACAAGTGGTGCTTTTTTTCCCCAGTGAGATTTATATCTGAGATATGTGAAAGGGTAGATAGATAGATAGATAGATAGATAGATAGATAGATAGATAGATATCCAAGCAAATCCACCCACTCTGTGAGCCCAATATAGAAAAATCTGCCTTTGGAAAACAAGAGATCTCATGATTTTAAGTCAAGATTAAATGGATTTTTTGCTTTTAATAAAAACAAATTTAAAGCTTTGACAATATAAACAAAATTGTCTTGACACTTGACTTCAGTTTAGTAATGATATCTTTATCCATCTTTTATTTCATGGACCTTTGCTCAATGAGAGAAGATATAACAAGCATCAGCAAATACAAAAATATTGATATGCCCACAATCTGCAGTGTTTTCTTAAATTTCTTTGAGAATTTCATACAATCTGTTTTGACCATATTTGCCTACATTCCTCCCAATTCTACCAGATCCACTTTACTTTCCTACTAAATGGAAACTCCCCTCCCCGTCATGGAGTACTGTCAATTTTTGATGTCCATATATACTTACTTGGATGTATGGATTTCCACTGGAGTATGGTTAACATACTAGGGGTTCAACACTTGGAGAAAACTGATTCTCCCACTGCCAACGGCCATCACTTTCCAATAACCGCTTGGCTACTGGTTAGTTTTGTGCTTAGCTCTCCTGTCCTTGTTAGGGTTTCATTTGCCCTGAGAACTTTTTTTTTAAACTTTTTTATTTGAATTAGAAAAAGGATTGTTTTACATGACAATCCCAGTTCCCTTCTCCCACCCATCCTCCCCTATCTCCCCCCCCAACTAAAACCCTATCTATCACATATCCTTTCTACTCCCCCTGGATGGTGAGGCCTTCCATAGGATGCCATCAGTGTCTATTGTATCCTTTGGGATAGGGCCTAGGCCCAACCCCTTGTGTCTTGACTCAGGGAGTATTCCTCTATATGGAATGGGCTCCCAAAGTCCACACCTATGCTAGGGATAAGTACTGAATTTCTACAGGAGGTCCCATAGATTTCTGAGGTTTCCTCACAGAAACCCATGTTCCTGGGGTCTGGATCAGTCCCATGCTGGTACTCCAGCTATCAGTCTGGGGAGCAAGAGTTCCTGGATGTCAGGTCAGCTATTTCTGTGGGTTTCACCAGCCTGGTCTGGATCCCTGTGCTCTTCACTTGTCCTTCTCTGCATCTGGGTTCCAGTTCAGTTGGGTGATTAGTTGTGGGTGTCTGCTTCTACTTCTGCCAACTGCTGGATGAAGGCTATAGGATGACATATAAGTCAGTCATCAATCTCACTATCAGGGGAGGACATTTAAGGTAGCCTCTCCTCTGTTGCTTAGATTGTTAGCTGATGTCATCTTTGTAGATATACAGACATTTCCCTAGTTCCTGATTTCTCTGTAAACCAAAAATGTCTCCCTCTATTATAATATCTCCATTCTTGTTATCATAAGCTTCTGTAAGGCAAAGGAGACAGTCAGCAAGACAAAATGGCAGCAGACAGACTGGGAAAAGATACTCACCAACCCCAAATCTGACAGAGGGCTGATCTCCAAAATATACAAAGAACTCAAGAAACAAAACACCAAACAATCCAATTAAAAAGTGGGGTACAGAACTAAATAGACAATTCTCAATAGAGGAATCTAAAATGGCTGAAAGACACATAAGAAAGTGTTCAACATCCTTAGCCATCAGGAAAATGCAAATCAAAACAATTCTGAAATACCATCTTACTCCTGTCAGAATGGCCAAAATCAAAAACACCAATGATAGTTCATGTTGGAGAGAATATGGAGAAAGGGGAACACTTCTCCACTGCTGGTGGGAGTGCCAACTTGCACAGCCATTTTGGAAATCAGTATGGCTACTCCTCAAAGAAATGGGAATCAGTCTACCACAAGATCCAGCAGTTCTACTCTTAGACATATACCCCAAAGAAGCACATTCATACAACAAGGATGTGTGTTCAATGATGTTCATAGCAGCACTATTTGTAATAGCCAGAAATCGGAAGCAGCCTAGAAGCCCCTCAACTGAAGAATGGATAGAGAAAAGGTGGTACATTTACACAATGGAGTACTACTCACCGGGAAAAAACAATGGAATTTTGAAATTTGCAGGAAAATGGGTGGATCTAGAAGAAACCATTCTGAGTGAGGTAACCCCATCACAAAAAGACAAACATGGTATGTACTCACTCATATGCGGATTTTAGACATAGGGTAAGGATTACCATCCTACAATCCACATTGCCAAAGAAGCTAATAAATAAGGAGGACCCTAAGAGAAACATTCATGGTACCCTGGAGAAGGGGAGAGTGTCAAGATCTGGTGAGCAAATTGGAAGCACGGGAAGAGGGGGGAGGGAGCTAGGAGAATGAGAAGGGGAGAAGAAGAGGGATTCAGAGGACATGAGGGAGCAGAAAGTTTGAGTCAGGGGAAGAATACATGCCCTGAGATCTTGTACATGCTTACAACCACTGTGAAGATATATGTGCAGCTACTCTTTTGTATGCAGTAGACACTATCCTCCCTACCATCTCTGGCTTTATACTCTTTTGTCCCCAGTCTGCAATGATCCCTGCTGTTTTCGAGCAATGTGTTTGGTTATTGACCTATAACCTCATTAAACAGGAGAACAATGAAATTCTGCAAGTTCATTTACACAGCCACTGTTTTTCCATTAAAGTCTTATGTAAATACTGGTATTACAGGATCAAAAAGTATATAAACTAGGAAAATAAATGTTGAGATATAGCATGCAACAAGCCAGATACAATCACACATCTAATATGATGATCACAGATGACAGAGGAGAATAGAAATGAGTAAATATTTTAGCAGGAAAGCTAGTCCAATGTTATTCCTTAAAGAGGAGGATATTTAGTCAGGGCTCTCTAGAAAAAGAGCACCAAGGGAAGGAGGAAGTATCACAAAGGAAATTTATTATTTTATCTTAAATGATAATTTTAGATTGGTTCAGCAGTGATCGTGTACATATAGACAGGCTGAGAGTCCAATAGCTGCTCAATCTTGGAGTTGAATGCCTTAGTAGTCCGAGTCCTATGCAGAAGGCCTAGAAGATTCCTGGGGAACTACTAGTTATCATTTTACCTTGGAAAAACTAAGAAGCTAAATTCTGATGACAGTGAAGTGTGACAATAGCATAAGGGACAGCAGAACAGAGTAGATGCATTCACCAGTGAGGGACAAAAGTAGAATGAACAGAACAAAATCCACACTTGGACCTCCTCTTATCTGGGCTGAAGCAGAAAGGTGCAACTCGCTCTGTGGGCGGGTCTTCACCTCAGTTAATTCTTCCAGAAAATGCTCTTATGGACCCATCCAGAGCCAACTTTCTCAGCTTATTTCACAGTGAGTCAAATTGACAAGAAAGATTTATCATCACAAAATATCCTGTGAGTCAAAGAATGTGCTGATTTACGTGGAAAATTACACAAGCATGCACAAGAAGTGGCGATACTATTCTCTATAAGATTAAGCTGACTTTGCATCTGAGAGCATAACAGTGTGTACAGACATTGCAGAAGTCTAAGAGAAACTATATAATTGTATTCATTTACTAGCAGGCATTTTACTTACTCATTATTTGAAATATATATTATGAATTAAAATATGTATAGATGTGTGTGTGTGTGTGTGTGTGTGTGTCTGTGTGTGCACGTGCACGTGTGCGCACACACACTCGCACATTGGGAAAGAGAAAAAAAAAAGCCCCAATATTGCTGTAGACAGACACACGCATTCATCTCAACAAAAGAGGGAAAAGGAAAAATAAATTACAGGGATAGCGAAGTTCTAGGAATATAGGTAATACATTAAATGGAAAAAATGAGAATATGCATCTTGGTTTTGTTCAAATAGAGGTTTAGTAGAAAAAGTGACAAAATTACAGAAGTTTAAAAAGTAAGAAATTGGGTGGAGCCTTAAAATGGAAAATCTGAAACTGATTCTAGTGCTGGGGATGTTCAGGCATTAGGACAGCTAATTTGAATACAGACAGATTTGCATAGTAAAACACAGTCTCCGTAAAAACAGTAAAAGTAACAAAAACTGAAGCTAAAAGGAGGAAGTATCCATATGAAATAATGGTGTCCTGGAAACAAAAACACTTGTACATATTGGAATTCCTTGGCTTCACAGTCATCCATCCCCAATACAAATATCACCTAAACCATCCTCAATTCTTCTGCTCAAGGCATAGTCATGTGATCTCTAGTGGACAAAGCTAGGGACTTTTAAGTAGATATTTCATGAATTCTTTGTGCATCCTGTACAATCTATTTTAAACATACTCACTTTCAGCTCTTTGCCTTAACTCCTCATTGATCCTCTCCATTTCCCTACTCTCCTGACTTCATGTCTTCTTTTAAAAACTAAGTTTAATAATCCATTGACTCCAATTGGTTGGGACCATATATTCATGGATGTAGGGCCATCCTCTGTGGTCTGACAGACCTATCAGGACCTACACCCTTAGAGAAAACTGACTCTCTCTCCACAAAGCCAACTAGTCAACTAGTGCTCTTCATTTATCGATAGAGTCCATGAACTGTTTCCCACTTGATTCTCAAATGTTGACTGACTTGGTTTTGTGCAGAAAAACACAGCTGCTGAGATGTCAAGAGTTCAGTGTTCTTGAAATATCCAGAAGACACTGCTTCACTCTAGTCCTCCCTGACCTCTTGGTTCTAACAGTTTTTCTGCTCTTCTGTTTTGATGATCTCTGAGCCTTGGGGAGAGGTTGATATAGATGTCCATTTTGCAGCTGATCGTTTTGTTCTGACACTTAGGCTTTATGCTTTGACTATTGTGAGTGCCCCCACCACCATCTATCACACTGAGAAACTTTTCTGGTGAGGTCTGGACGTTTCACTAATTCAAGCATAGAGAGATAAGTGGAAAATATGAGACTATATTCTATTAGCTAAGTAACAGTAGCATCATTTAGAAGAGTATTGGCCGGTTCATTGCATGAAAAAAAACTGAAAGTATGGACCACATCCCTCAATTTTTTAGTACTGTGCCCATCCAAGAGCTGACAAACTTCCCTGTAAGCAATCATAGGTTTGGGGATGCAGATCAGCAAGTAAATTTCTTTCCTACCTTAGTGAACCAGGCCTGGTGCCTCATACCTGAAACTCCAGAACATGAGAAATAGACAGTAGGCTCAAGAGTTTAAGGAACACAGAGAATTCAAAGCAAGCTTGAGCCAGATGAGACCCCCACCTCACATCTCAAAAACATAAGTAAAAAGGAGGATTATTCTTTTTAGTTCAGACTAAATATGTGAATACTGTAGACTGTTAAAGCCAAATACAAATATAAAAGTAAAGAAAATGTGAGAATTTAAAGGTGCATTAAGCTGTCCAAGTGGATGGCAGGGAGAAAAGCCATTTATAAACTTTGGGAGGTTGAAAAGGCTTCTTTAATGTTCTTTAACACAAATTGATTGCTTCTTAATCTCCCCTCATTTGGAAAAGAGAGGAAACAATCTTTGTAAATTAAGAAATGGGTGCTTTTCAGGCTCACTGTGTTAATGATATTAGGTGTGTTAGCTAGGTTAATTGGAGTGTTATAGTGAACCTTCCTGTAACTCTAAAGGCACTGTTCAAGAGTTTCCAAGGCCCAACTGTTCTTGATATAGAACATTATTTTACCTTGAGTCTATACCTTAACTTCCCTTTCCCACATTCTGGGAATACAGGCAAACACTATTGTATTCCGGCTCCCCTGTGATCCTTTTCAATGCTATGACATCAATCTACAGCAGAGTCAGGACTTGCTGAGATACATGACTCAACATTCTCTTAAGGAGATCAGACTCACTGGGGTACAGCAAAAAGGGTTGAGGATTGACTAGCAACTTAAATGAATGTACTTAGTTTTCACTTGCCTGAAGCTACTACTCCGTCTTACACAAAAGCCAAAGATTCATTAGTTTATCATAGCTAAAACAAACACTGATGCCATCCACACCTAATTCACTGTTGTGTAGATATGTACTTGGATTAAAGACCCCATGCTTCAATTTCACATTATATTTTATTTATTGTGTATGTGTGTGTATGAGAGAGAGACAGAGACAGAGACAGAGAGAGACAGACAGAGAGAGGGAGAGAGAAAGACAGAGAGAGAGAGAGAGAGAGAGAGAGAGAGAGAGAGAGAGAGAGAGAGAGAGAGAGAATGACATGCATGTGCTACAGATCAGAAGTAATGGCCAGAGAACACCCACTGGGGTTGGAAGATTCTCTCTTTCTAACATGCAGGGCCTAAGGATGGAAGTCAGGTCATCAGATCATATGTTTGTATCCTGTTGATTTTGGTTACTACTGAGGTTTTTTGGTTTTTTGTCTTTGTTTGGTTGTTTGATTTTGTTTTTGTTTTTGGTTTGGTTTGGTTTTGTGAGACAGGGTTTCTCTGTGTAACAATCCTAGCTGTCCTCTCCTGGAACTTGCATTTTAGACCACACTGGCCTTGAACTCACTGAGATCTGCATGCCTTTGCCTCCCAAGTGCTGGGATTAACATCAAGCACCACCACCACTCAGCACTACTAAGATTTTTTTTTTTTAAACCAGAGTTGTAATTTGAATAGATGAGACTGTGGACATCTTAAATAGGATACCCAGTAAGTTTTAACATCTGTATATATTAAGGTAGCTGCTGCATAAATTTAGTTAATATCTTTGTATCACATCATATGGAAACCTTTGCTCTGTCACATGGTATCAATTCTTCCATCTCTAAGAAGATTAATACTACCTCCATTATTGAACTTCCATGCTATCATTTTTGTTTTGTTTCTTGAGTCAGGGTTATGCTATGTAACTCAAAATAGCTCAGAATGCACTATATATGTAGCGCAGGCTGACCTCAAACTCATGTGAACCTCCTGCTTACCCTTTCTGTGCTGAAATCACAAACATATGCCAGTGTGCCAAGCTATATGGAAGCATACATTAATCTTACACTACCTGGGTCTTGCCTTTGCTAATCTTCTTTTTTCCTTTTTTATTTAGAAACAATCATTTTACATATTAATTCCCCTATTCCCTCTCCCTTCCATACTCCCATGTCCACTATCAACCTCCCCAACCCACCCCCACCCACTCCCCAAGGACGGTGATCACAAAAGTCTATCACATCATTTGGGGGAGAGCCTAGGCCCTTGTGTATCTTGGCTGAAATAGTAGGCCTCCATAGGGAATGGGCTCCCAAAGTCCATTTGTGCACTAGAGATAAATAATGGTTCCACTATTACAGGTCCCATCGCACACTGAACATGCCAGATCTTGCCTTTGCTGATCTTAAATGCCACAGAATCATTTTGAGCAATCATTTTGAGTATGTCTTTGAAAGGAAAAAAGAGATTTCTTTTAGTCTGATATTTAGGAACTGAATCCTCATTGTTGTATATTAGTGTGATTTATTCCATTGGGCAACACTCTACAGTGCATTTATCATTTGACAAATCATAATTTGTTAGCTAGTGGATAGTCTGCAAATATTCTTCCTGATACATCCCATTCTAAGTCAAAAGATTATACCAATGCATACATATCTCAGTTATTTTTGTGTTAGTCTTGTGGGGTAAAAGCAAGTTTTACTGGGTAAATTCACATTCTCCCACATTTTTCACTAAATGTACCATTTGACAAATTGTATACAAGTGCTTTTCTCCATCTTCTTGATAAAGGTCTCTCTGTGGGCTTTTAGTACAAACATGAAGGAAAATGGTAGGAACAGATGGAAGGCAAACAGAAATCCATATTACATAGTAGAAATGTAGAGCTAAAGAACAAGCAAAAAAACATGAGTTAAGATCATGGTCAGCACAAAATTTAGGAGTCCAGAACTGGCACACTGGCTCAGCAGTTAAGAGTTCTCACTGCTCTTATGGATGACCCAGGTTCAGTCCCTAGCACTCCCATGTGTCTCACAATAGTCTGTAACTCAAGTTCAAGGGTATCTAACACCCTTTTCTGGCTCCATGGACATCAGGCTGACACATGTTTTGCATACATACATGTATGCAAACATGCAGATATATAACATTTTAAAATGTTCATAGAATTCATCTAATGACACTACTAATAGCCTTCATATCTCGATGAGGTCTCTATTTATAATTCTACACATAAACTTGATAGCCTCTTATCTGTTATATACTCAAAACAATATGCATCATTGGAATGTTAAGTTGCTTGATGATTTTAATAGATTTCAAGGTTATCATATGAACAATACTCCCAAATAATTAATCACATAATTTTACTCCTTAGGGAATAGATAATCCCTTAATTATTTATAATCTATGTTATTTTTCTCAGTTCTTATACAACAAATCAGAGCAGAACAAATTCCCCATTATCTCTTTCAAGGTTTGGTTTAACACTTCTGGGCTTCCAGAAGTTACACTTTTAAATCAAATCGGAGTTTGCCAAAAGCCCAACACAGTGGCACTGACATTTGGATAAATAATCTATTCAAACTTTGAGGAACTTACTTTTTAAAGTTAAAGTTAAATTGCAAATTTCTGTCTAGTTTATAGAACTAAACTTGACAAACATGGGAAAATCCTGCAAAATTCCAGCATGCTTGGGACTCACTTTGGGTTACATTGGTGTTCTGAGAGATGCTCTTGCCCTGCACTTATTAATTCATCCCTATAGGTCCTGCTGTCTTTTGCTGTGGCTCAGTTACATCCAGAACCCATATGGTAGTATTAACATGAATGATTTCTAGTAAATTGTTACATGACTTCAGGAAAAGCCCAGGCATATTCAGAAATAGTCAATAATAAAAAGACAGGACTCCTTGGAGCAACTGTGTTAATATTTCTTACAGGGACTCTGTACTATGTTTTCTTTCTTTCCTCACCAACAGAGGGATTAGAAAATTGCTGTTTCCAGTGGTGCATGCAGAAAGGAGCTTCTATCAGACACATGACAGGAATTGCATAGCACATCTCTGAAGCAGAAACTATTTTTGATCAAGTTCATAGATTAAAAGAGTAGATGTTTGGGTTAGATTACTTGCCAAAGTTTACATGAGATGGTTACCTGCTGAAACCAGGATTTATCACAGAATCTAGCTGGTTCTTAACACTATTACTACTACTTACAGTCTAGTTAGGGCAGAGGTGATTTAGTCTATGAAATTCATCTTAAAACAACACACAAAACAAAAACCAATACAGCTTCGTGAGGTGACTGTTTGTCAAAAAGGCACCCTTTGCAGTGGTCTCTGTTTCTCACAAAGTCATTCAGAAGTAGAAGCTAAGTCATGTTTTCCTATGTGTGTTTTATGAAAGGAAAGACCATAGGAACAAAAGGAATGGACAGAGGAGGACATTTGAAGATGGTCCATGAGCATCTCCTATAACTCTATTTTGAACTACAGCTTCTGCCTGCACTTATGGAAATTTGTGTGGCAGGAGTCCCTTCAGAGACTCACTACCTACAAAATCAGCAGGAATGGACTTAAGTCAATAAGTTGCAGGCTAAGTATAAAGATGGGCTGCAAATAATGTCTGAGCCAGTTAGTGGTCCAGGACAGGACAGAGGGGAGTGCTGAGTCAAGAGTAACTATGCTTTTGTCTGAGTGGAGAGGCATAGTGACCACTTCTTTCCCCCTTGAGGAATACATCTCCATAGACTCCAGGCTATCATACCCTCAAGAACATTGATAAATTACAAGAATCTTAAATCTCTTTGCCTTTTCTACCATGTGGTATACTCTGCCATGCAAAGACATCCACAGTATTTAGCCACTAATTGTCCAATGTGTCTCATTAACATGTCATCAGGGGCCTATAAGATGGCTCATGCAGGTAGAGAAATGTGTGCAGCAAGCCTGGTGATTGCAGTTTGATCCCTAGAAGCCATGTAGAGGTGGAAGGAGAAACATAACTGTACAAAGATGCCTTCTAACTGCCACATACCAGGGCAGTGCTAATGTATGGTGGTACAGCGTAGTCCCTGATATGAGGAAACAAACTTCTTCTATAAAGTTTTCTTTCTGATATTTTAGGAGACAGACCTACTTTGCCAGATTAAATTAGCTATGTACCATGCATATCAACATATTATAATCTACACCATACAAGATGTCCTACTGGGGTTCAGATCTAGAATTTGGGCTTCAATTTTGTTGAATTCAAAGCTGCCCAGTAACATATGTATGAATAATCTGATTTTATAAGGAGCAAGCTTGCAAAATAAAAACTTGTTTATGATGGTGTACTACTTTTACTTCAGTCTTCAAAGGTAGCATTATGGTATACCTATGCTATTTCTTTCTATCTTAGTTTCCAGGGGTTAGAGAGCTGTGTGATTAGTTTGTTTATGAATGTATCTTGTTAATAAAGGAACACTCATCTAAGTTCTTGAGTGAGAAACACCAGCAAGAGCCATACCTGAATATGCATTCCATCACAGTAACTCATGACTTCCTGGAATATTGACTACAAAACTAAAGTCAACTTTGGTCAGTAAACTGGGCACCTCCCCTAAGTAAGAAGACTCCCCAATTCTTGAAAGTGTGAAAATAAACATCGGAAATTAATTCTGTGGTATTCACAGTAGCTAAAGGTGGCAGCATCTGGTGAACAATAGTAAACCATAGAGAAAACCATAGACACTCTTTTGAGAAGAAAACAACAGCCTCCTTGTCATATATGGAAGAATAAGCTTACTCGGAAGCTCAGTGGTGATACAGAATGGGAGTTGCATTTTGGGCACCATTAAACTGAACTCATTTCAAGAGGTGACCAGATATCTCTGGAATAGGTGTTGCGATGTTCTCTTAAACCATTTATGGTGCCACATAATTGTAAGGGACTGTAGTATTTTCCCTTAAACAGCATCAGATTAAAGACGTTTCCAAGCAATTTATTTGTGGTTAAAGACTATAATGTTAGTTATATTGTCAAGAGTGAAAAGAACATAACAGAGTACATAAAAGGGACTGGGGTTGTAGTAATGTGACAGAGAACTTGCTTTAATGCATATAGTGCTGTGTTCATCACTGGGGCCAAATATCAAGCAAGAAATCACTAGCAATTGGAAAGATGAGACCTGATGCCTGGGATGTGATGGAATACTTGTGGTTTGAGAGAAACAAGACAAAGTGATTAGGAAGCCGACAGTAGGGTCATAGGGGATAGTTACCAGAGAGGCAGATGGAGAAATAAAGAAATGTAAAGTGGAAAAATTACATTTCTCTTAACATGTCAATTTCACCCATCTTTGTCAACATGAGGCATGGAGGAGACACCATGGATCCCCTTTCTTGGGGTTTTGTTTTATACTTCCATAGAACAATTGATGCATAGATAACAATTTGATTTGTTTTTCTTACAGTTCAAGAGACAGAACCCAGGCACTGTGCATGGTAGACAAGTGCTCTGTTTAAAAGATGCATCTGCAGTGCTTAGGAACAGACCCTGCTGCTCCCCAGTGCTCTTCTAACCCACAGGGAGTCCTAGTTCCTATTACACACTGAGATGGTTTTTTTCCAAGATGCTTTGCTGCAGTCATACTGGCTTCAGCTGTGCCAGCAATATGGGACATGAAAAAGACTGTTACTGACTTTTCTTTCATGCTTAGAAAAATAATCTACCCTTTGGAAATTTCAGTTTAGTATCAATAATATGCAATTACCCCATGTATAGTGTAGAAAAATGCATAGCACATATGAGTACTTAACTTTCACTTTGAAAGCTACAGTCCCTATCATTATCAAAGCAAAAATTTATCTCTGTAGCCACCAGCCTAGAGACCCAGGCATACATAGTCCTCAAAAGGTCCTGATCTCCCTGTGTAACTGTATATCCTTTCAGATACCCTCTCTTGCTGTTCTCATCTGGCTGGCTTTCTACATTTGCACATATCTGCAGTAAACCTTCAGCATTTGAAACTCACTTTGGACATTTAGTATTAAAAATCTTTGCAGTTATTTTGGTTGTTACAAAGAGGAACACTATTTTCTTTTCAATTCTTTATGCATGTCCTTACGTACATCTAAGAAAGTCACTTCAAGGTGTCAGAATTGGGGTCCTTTTTCCTGAGACTTTAAGAGCTCTTCATGATATCTCAGTCTCCCTCTTTCTATCCCTCCCCATATCTCTTTCTATCCTGCCTCATCATCTCTCCCCTTCTCTACCTTTCCATCTCTCCCTTCCTCCTCCCTCCCCTTCTTCCCCCTCCCTCTTTTCCATCATCCCTCCACCTATCTCTTCCCCCTTTTTCCTTTCTTTGCATTCTTTCCTTCCTCCTTCCCCCTTTCTCTCCATCTTTCTCCTTCACTCCTCCCCTTTTTCTATCCCTTCTTTGTTTCTTTTCTCCTCCTTTCTCTCTTTCTATCCCAGGTTCCATTCTTCCCTCCTGTCCCCCCTCTTTCTATCCTTACCCTCTCCTTCTGTCCTTCTCTACTAAAGTAATAAATCTCCATTTTTATTATTACTTTTCAGCATCTTCTCACAGTGTTCCTTTTACCTGAAATGCTTCTCCAAACTATTTTGCCCATGACTCCCTGACTACTATAAATTTCTCAAAAGCATCTGTAGCTTTCCTTACTATAATTCTATAATTACTAGTTCCATTGAAGTATGTCTTTATAAAATGTATATACATTTATACACAAATTATGTATATATATATATATATATATATATATATATATATATATATATGTGAGAGAGGGAAGAGAGAGAGAGAGAGAGAGAGAGAGAGAGAGAGAGAGAGAGAGAAAATAAACCAATAGAGGACAGAGACAGAGAGACAGAGGTAGAGGTAGAGAAACAAACATACAATCATGAATTACACTGGGTCTTTTACTTCACTTTGAGTATAATTCAATAATATAGAATTTAGTATAGGTATACTAGAAAAAATTAATCCTATCTCAGAATTAACCTTCCTATATGTGTTGATTTTTATACTTAAATATTTGAACTGTAGTATAATCAAAGCACAGGATTTTCTTTCTGCATTACCCCTACATGGTGCATTGCCACTCTATTCTAAAGTCTTTTTCCACTGGAATGGCTGTTGAACCTATTGATTTCTTCTACAATTTTTACACTACGGTCTTCAGTCAAACTTATTTAAAATCAAAGATTCTTTAGCACTGATGGCTGATGCCACAATTGTCCATATTAAAGATGACATAATGCTTGAAGGTTTATTTTGGCTTCTAATTCTGAATTACAATTCATCCTAGCAAAGAAGCCACAGTGACAGGACCTTAGGAAATTGATCATATCACATCTGTACTCATAAACAGAAAGCATTAGACACATGCATGCTAGTTCTCAGTTCAAATTCTCCACTCCTACACAGTTCAGAATCCCCTGCCTAAAGAATGGTGCTACCCACAGTGATCAGGTCTTCCAATTACAATTTTGGTAAATCAAGTTAATCCTACACAGTTAGACCAAAGCCAAACCTGATCTAGACTATTCCTCACTGCGATTTTCTTCCCATGTGATTCTACACCATGTCAAGTTTACAAAAAAAGCAAGCTGAGTCAGGGAGTAAGCCAGGAACTCCCAGAATATATGATACATATTTACATTGTCTGCAATATATTTAAAGAATTAAATTGTGAGGTTTTAACAAATCCATCAGCAACCCAGACATAAAACCGAAACTTAAACTTACCTAATTGAAAAATTAATTGCTTTCATGAGTATCTTCTTTCAAGTGGGATTCATCTAAGCAGCATACAAATTCAATTAAGAAATATATGAAATATAAGTGATATTTATTGGTCTCTCTAGAATATATTGGAAACACCTAGCAAACCTCACTGACAATGTATACCAACTGATAAATAAGTTTTGACACTGTGTTAACTATGATAACAAGTTCTAACTCCAGAGTCCTTGAAGAATGATGTTGTAAAATAAAGTAAAAAATTTTGAGCTCCAAAATCATCCATAGACTCTGAGTTCTCAATTATATATATATATATATGTGTGTGTGTGTGTGTGTGTGTGTGTGTGTGTGTGTGTGTGTGTGTCTACTATTTAGAGGTGGTGAAGTGATTGATATTTGGCTCTCATGAGGGGAGAAACAACAAAAAATTCCAATACCTTTGCAGAGTACATGCCTTATGAATAGTACAATGAGTACACTGAACTTAGTCTGAGTCCATAGCCATCTGCATGTAAAGCATTCCCTCCCCCAACCTCAATCTAACTCTCCTCTGTTTCTGTTCAGAAATGTGTAGGCCTACCATGTTTATCAGCAAAGTATGGCATATCAAGTTACCATAAGTGTAGGCTACATTTTTTGAATATTTGTAATGAAAAAAAAATCACTCAATATGAGAAAATTCATTCTATTTTACAGTACATGTGCTGCTCAATAGCTAAAGAAGAGGCTGACTAGCCCCTCCCCCTTCCTGGCACATCTGCATTGATGTATATTATTTATAATTCTAGGAAGAGACTTTGCAGTTTTAGAAGAAGGAGAGTATACTTGGGGTGAGTGTAATGTGCCATTGATGCTTTATGGGGCCCTTAGTCTTTTTTGCAGGTATTCTCCCTTCCCAACATAAGTTAAAGCTCTGTGAGCTTGAGATTTGATAAAGAACATAAAATAAAAGCAGAATGCAAGCTCCTTCATATTTATCACCTGCCCTGCATTAGGAATGTTACTCTGTGACATTGATATTAATCATGGCCTGCTTTCTGCCATGAAAGACATCATCAAAGTATTTGAATCAAGGCTACAGAGTCACTGGAGGAACATTCCAGTGATAAATTCTTCCCTCAACTTCGTTACTGTGCTGCCACATCCAACAAGAAAGAGACAGGTCCCCAAGGTGCTCATTGAAAGAAAGGCAGCTAGATGGGAAAGTGCTCTATCCTTCACTCACCAAGCAGAATCTCTTCACCCATGAGTCAGCTTCAGCTTGCTACCCTCTCATATTGGGTCTTGGAGAAGCTGCTTAACCTATGAAAGGAATACTGTTCTGCCACTCATTGAGAGCTGCAGCCAGATTTATTCTTTCCAAATGTTCCTCCCACCAGTGTGTGTGGTGTGTGTGTGTGTGTGTGTGTGTGTGTGTGTGTGTGTGTGTGTGTGTGTGCCCATAAGAATGGCAACTGTTGTCCTTGTACCAATTCGATGAGTCGAAAGACTCAGAATAGAGCAAACAAGGTGATTAGACCATCATTTCTGAAATGCTGATAATTATACTACCAGTATAGGGGCACATTAATTTTTTTAAATGTAAAGCATGATCTTGTGCATGTAACCACAGTTGCTTTGAATTAGTAATGTGATGTCCATGCAGTGACCCAAAGACAGCATTTCTCCCTACCCTCCATTTTTAAAAAAATGCATTAAGTTGGGGGACACAATGATTTTGATGGGACATAGGGAAAGTCAAAGGGGTGAAATAGAAGATAGATATATTTTATTGTTTACATGTATGAACTTACCAAGAATTAAGAAATAAAATAGATTATGTATCTTATGTATTTATAAAATATAAGCATGTTTAGTACACTCTATTTGTCATTTCATAGATATTTGGAAGTATATATATTGATTTAAGATATACTTATATCTCTATAAAATTGTATATGAACGGATATATAAACTTTACCAATTTATTATCTCTTATAATATACTTATTTGAAGAATGTTTAATTAAAGAGAATTATGTTAATTTTCTAGTTGTTTAGAAAATAAATTTAGGAAAAATTTGAAGGTTAACATGAATGACTAGTCTTGCTGACAACCTCAACAGTACCATTTGATGACCTCTGAACATTTTACATACATGCAGAGAGTCAATTACATATCACAAATACTGTGCTGTGTTCCTACAACCTTATCCCAGAGTGTGAGAAGCAGTGTGTCCACTGAGATAAAACACATCTGAACTCAAAATTTTCATTAAAATACTTTTCATTGTCTTTTACCAAATGCATATCCAGTTCCTGGCATTTGCAAAACATCAATCTTACCCTTTTGAGAAGAGATAGATTGATGATGATGGATATTTTCAAGAACTGAATAGTGGTCTTAGAACTAGCTTCCCATAAAAACTTTGAGTCATGAGTTCTTGCCACATCTGAAAGACAGCATATATTTGCATCCTGGTGAACTTGGGTTTCAAGCTGAGCTTTGTCCTCATCTCCTTGACATTTACTGTCAGACCCTGGGTAACAGCCAGATGGGCATACTTTTCTGTGCTCCAGGTCTCACTACCCGTTGTCA
Organism: Cricetulus griseus; assembly: GCF_003668045.3. Classification (NCBI taxonomy): domain Eukaryota; kingdom Metazoa; phylum Chordata; class Mammalia; order Rodentia; family Cricetidae; genus Cricetulus; species Cricetulus griseus. The sequence continues at coordinate 33,565,308 of NC_048601.1, read as the reverse complement.
CATGTGGACCCGGAGGCCAGATGGTCCTCCTACCTGTAATCGTCTATCCTCCTGTTTTTGTAAATAGTATTCCATCATTCCTGGCTTAATTATGGAGATATCTATGGCACATCTGCAGAAGTTCCCATCCCCTACCACTTAAAAAAGGGTCATTATGTATTATTTTCATCATGCAGATTTTGTTTACAGAATTTTCCTTCTCTGAAAATGGCCTTGCATATTTACTTGTAGAGTTCCTACAAACTCAAGGATCAGGGAGCTCATAGTTTAATATGTATTCTTATTTTACTAAGATTTTTGAAATTGGCCTGACATGTATTAGATATTCTGTAACTATTTTTAAATGAATGCATACAAATCCAACATGAAGCTACAGGAGCATTCTGAAATGGAGTGAGCATGTTTCTAGATCAATCAGAAAAATAATTGATGGGAAAGGATGTGAAAAGGAAAAGAAAAGGGATTTCCTCTATGGAATAAGAAATTATTCAAATAATTTAAAGTTCTATTTTCCAAAATATTATAAATATTCAGAAAGTAAAGCTGAAGCAGAGCACCTAAGTGATATACCATACTTTATGCTGATGTGTTAATGGATAAATCCCCCAAATCTGAAAGTGGCATATCTCTCTCCATGTTGTCAAAGAGGTAGTATCTGTGAGATAGTAGTACAGTTTCAACAACAAGGATACAGAAATTCTGTATACAGAAATTCTGAAGCTTGTCAGAGGCTTTGATGAAGATGATGTTACAGTGTTCTATTCTTCACACATCAACGTATTTCACAATTGTAATATATTATGTACAATTTCATCTCACTTGCCTCTGTTTCTCCCTGTATATAAAGAGCATAATAGAGCTTCCAAAAGGTTCTACTAGCTCAAATCCAATAGTTAGAGAAAATAAAGTAATTAAATGTCAAAAAATACTTTTAAAGATTTCCTTGGATTTTGTTACTGACAAACAGACTAGTCTGAAGCAATCCAATTGGTAATATCTGAATATGTTAAAATTCAATCTGAGAGACAATGGCACTTCAGACTAGTGTGATCATGGATGCAAGCAATGCTGGAGTGTAGTCATGCTGCAGACATATTTTAAAGGTGTATTTGTCATGGTTTGAATGAGAAATTTATCCCCCACAGGCTCATATATTCGGACTATTGGTTCCCTATTGTTTTAAATGTTTAAGAAGATTATAGAATCTTTAGTAGGTACAGCATTGCTGGAGGAAGTTTATCATTGGAGATCGGCTTTGGGAGTTTATAGTCTCATTCCATCCCCAGTTTGCTGTCTCTGTATCTTTAGTGTAATTGAGGTGTGAGATTTCATGTTACTGCTCCAACTACCTACTGTCATGCCTCCCCTGCCATTATGGGCTCTCAGTCTGGAACCATAAGCCTGAATAAACTTTTTTGTCCTGAAGTTGTTTCTGGTCATAATAATTTATAAAGTTGGTAGATATTTTCCTGTGTCTAGAACAGATACTACACCATTGTAGTGGTAAGTAAAATAACAGTGATATCAACACTGAAAATATTTGGTGATAATATTGGGGGTTACCCAGAGCCCTGTGAATTAATTGATTCTCTTAGTTTCTATCAATGTTTGAAGCTTACCTAGTACCTTCCTATTAATTTTCTAATTTGCTCATTGCTCTTGTGTGAAGAAATGAGTTAGTGATATATAGCTCATCTAGTTTCTAATGAAATGAATAGAACTATGACCATATATCTTATGTGGTTAAAAACTGCCACTTTCTATTCTTGCATTGTCTTTTGTTCTTATACAACTTATTTAAGATGGACAATAAACTATCTTTCCTGTATCCACACAGCACTAGTAAACTTTGAAGGATTGATGACTTTAGTTTATTATCTTCTATATATTAGAGTAATTGAGAATAGAATCACAACAACTCTTAAGAGATACTTTCCTTCCTTTTAGACACATTTGTCTCAAGCATATCTTCACATATGATAAGAAACTATGGACAGAGGACAAAGAGTCTAAACATCATTTCATGGCTATGTAAACAGCATTTTGTCATTGATGTTCTCTCTCATGGATGCTTTGAGAAAATACTCCTATTGCCTGAAATTGTGAACAGTGTTTAAACTGTCAGAGTCTCTGTAGTTTGTGTCTTGATTCTAGAAATCAAGACAGGTGACTGTTTCCTGGAGAAATCTATAAAACAGGAATTTACTGATATTGCAACAAACACACTCCTTACACTTAGTTTTATTATTCTAGAAATAATTCAGGTGAAAAATTGGGCCTGAACCATTTGAATGCTGCATTTTGTGTAATTCCACAGAGACTCATCTGCAGGCCAGAATGGTGCTTGGCCTCAGAACCATTCAGTTCATCTTTTAAACCTCTATCTCTTTGAGATAACCCTCCATTCCTTGGATATATAATATAATGTTTAAAAAAGAAATCCTCAAGCTACAGTGAATTGCATTGAGGAGCAATCTAATAATACAAATTGGATTATAAGAGTCATATCCCAAATGTGAGCTAGGCAAGGATGTGGGTTACATATTTGGACTTTCTCTGAAGAAATCCTTTCAGTTCTTATGAATTGGCAAACTGGCATTTGACAGCCTGCTTGGTTGGCATGTACACTTGTAAAAGACTGGAAAGCAGTCAAAAAGACACAAGCACAAAATCCTAGGCAGTAGAAGGTGCCAACTCCTTGGTTCCAGTTCCAGCTGGCCACCTTCCCCCTTCTTAAGCAGACCTAAACCTATGTGAAGATTCATCTATTTGATTAGTATAACAGTTGGCCAGAGGGCTTGCACATTCAGCTGAAATGGGCATTGCACTGAAATATAGCATCTTGTAGTGTTTTCCCAATCTTTAACACTTCTCTTAAGATTCTCTTTAGGGTTTTGTAGGGTCTCTTCTTTCCTTGGACACTTAGCATAGGATTGGGGCATATATAAGCAAAGTTACTAGATACACAACATGTTTAGAGTGTGGGGCATTTTCTATATTTTTAGGAAAATAATCCCAGGCCAGAAGAATCCCAGGTCTTTATCACAAATTGGAGAGTTAGTTACCCCATAAAAATGAGAAGAGTGAATTAAAGAGGTTTTTGATTACTTTCTGCATATATGGAGGACAGAGATATTGAACTGATTACTCTTGTATTTTTTCAATCACCTCAGTGAATACATCCTATAATATATGGAAGGTCTCCAGTGACAGATGCCTATTCATAGTAGAGGGAACCCATAGAAGATCCACTTTAACATAAAACAATCTGATCCCAATATCTGCATCATTGCAAAGTTTAAAAGTACATTTTGCTAACAATAATTTAAAATATTAAAAGATAGGTCACATGATCCTTTTTTCATATAACACTGAAAAGTTTAGGATAGTCTGAGTGTTGAATATCTGATCATATGCAAAATTTACTAGGGTAGTTATTTATATTTGCATAAAATAATAAAGTCTTTCTGCACAACAGTGATGCCGCATTAATTTGGATGGTATTTTGTAGTGTCCCAAGCCAGTAAACCTCTAAATATGTCATATTTTAAAAGTAAATATTTGTCATTTTGTTGCCATTATGTTTATTCTTGGTGAGAAGGACATCCTCATAGGTGAGGCCTTTGGCCTCTTCCATGATAATTCAATTAGTATAACAGTTAGCTGTATTAGTCTCAATGTTTATAATACTCATGGATCCTGATTGCCTCCAGAGAAGCCACCATGATGGTTCTGGAACTGACCTTAGTCTTCTGAAAAAGCTTAAAGCTGCTAAGCCATCTGTCAAGTCCATATATTTCATGAACTCGCTGAAAACAGAGACCACCCTATTCAAACTTGGCCACTCTGAACTAAAAGTATGTTTGTTGAAGCTCCTTCAAATTCATCCACCAAATATTATTAAATTTTATCTCCAAAATTCCCTGTTGGGTATTTCTGAGCTGGGGTCTAAGGTGTTTATACTTTTAAAATATTCTCTTTTTGGGCCATGCCTACCCCCTGAAAACCACTTCTGTGAAATTAGCAGGACTACAGTGGAGATCATGGACCTCTGAAACATAGTATCTGCTTAAATGCCTGTTCTGCCACCTGTGATGTAGAGGATTTGAACAAGACATGGGACCACTTCCCTGTTACAGGAAACCTTCTATCCTCAAAATACAGATCAGTAAACCACATTCATGTGATCTTTGTAAGGTTTAAGTGACTTTTATATTTTTCAAGTCTATAAGATGTTATCTGATGTTATTAACCCAGTTCAGAATTCTCTAAATGGAAGTTTCCCTGAAGGTCAGAGTATTAGATTTCAGTGTCTAGCTATGATAATATTCAGTAATGTATATGCCACATGGCTTTGCCATGCAACAGAACAAATAAGGCAGAGGAGGCCTGAACATTCTCTGGGAAACTTTTTCTCTTGATATTGAAATATTTTTTCACAGATGAACACCAGTAAGAATCATTACTAGAAAGTTCTGGAAATTGTGCTTTCACCAGACTGGTTTGCTTTTCTGACTGCTGTTTCTCCAAATAAGTGATACCTTTCATCTGAATTATTTTTCTCCACATATTGTTCCTTAGTGAGTCCAAGTTTTTGTATTGAGTATCTTGTTCTTTCTGAGCCCTTCACCAGGCAGACAGAGAATTATGTGTTGGAATGTTAGTGTAGTAAAAGGCTTCTCTTTTGGTATGATCCTAAAGTGAATACTCTTAACATCAATAAGAAGTCTTGACAACCAGTGTGATTATATGTATAAGCAGATGCACATCATCTGATTGCATTTGCTTCCTTTACTATAACAAAAGTCCTTAGCACAATCTTATTAAACAAAAAGATTTATCTGGGCTCATAGTTCTAAATGTTCAAGTTAAAAAAATTATTATCCTATTGTTTGGTTCTCTGTTAAGCTAAGAGCATGGTTCAAAGAAAGTGGTCAGAGAAACAGAGAGAGGAATTCTGAGTTGCCACAAACCCCTTCAAAGTCATGGTTTCAAAGAGCTAGGACCTCTGATTGGTTCCACCATATAGCAGTTCTATCACCTCCTAATCACATCATTCTGAGGACAAAGTTTACATATGTTCCTTTGGGACATGCTTACCAAAACCACAGCAGTTGTATGCTTGCACTATCTTGATATTGAACAGAACAGTATATTGTAAGAGTCAAGAAAAATCTACAATATGCAGAAGGAAACCTTTGTGCATAGAGAGAAATATTTGAATTTTGTTGTGCTGGTGATGCTGGGCATTGAACACAGAGCCATGGATGTGCAAGGTGATCAGGGAAGCTTTCTACCACTGTGCTATATACTTGCTCTGTGAATTTTCCATTGCTGAAACACTGGTGTGTTGCAGCTGGAAAGATGGCTCAGATGCTCTCTGTTCTTCTAGAGAACCCAAGTTCAGTTAGTGCCCAGTAGTCATGTCCAGTGGCTCAAAATTTGCTATACCTCCAGCTCTGAGGTATCAAAGGTCCACCTCTGGCCTCTGACACTATCTTTACACAGGTGCCAAACACACAATGTCATACATACATACTCATGAACAAAAATTAAACAAAAAAGTGAAATTAATTCTAGTATAAACTTGACCTCAGCTCATATCATAGAGTCACCTATAAAGTAATGATAATAATTTCCACATAGACTTTGTCCTGTGTCTTAATATTATCCTGCTTCTATCATGCCTGTAGCCTATTTTAGGCACATTGTCTGCCATCATGAGTATGTGAATCAATGTCAACTCTCTAATGATAGCATATGTGATCAGTCACAATATTGGTAGAGATTAATTCTGCTTACATGCACTTTCTGTTTTCCACTATTGCAGCCCTTAAATAAATGCACAGATAAAAGAGGGTGCATTCACACAAATCCTTAAAAATGAAACATATTTTTAAACATAAAATTAAGAAAATTTAATCCAGCTATACTACCACTTAGTAGTCACTGATTGACACAAAGTCCACCTGCCAATGAGATACTTGTATATTGATGCTTATTATAGAACTGTTTATAATAACTAAGGTACAGATCATCCTAGGAGTCCCCTGACAGATGTATGAATTTAAAAAAAAATGTGTTTGTTTAGTGATTATATAATAGAAATATAGTCATATATAATTATATTATCATTATATATATTCATATATATATGTGTGTGTGTGTGTGTGTGTGTGTGTGTGTGTGATTTATGTGATGGGGGAGGTCCTTCTGTGTATATAGTTGTCTTATTGGTTGACAAAGTACTGTTTGGCCAATGAGGCAGCAAGTTAGGTGGGACTAGGAGTCAAGGAGGATTCTGGGAAATGTAGTAGAGATCCAGGGAGGAAGTGACATAACAGGCATACTCATATTTAAGCAAGGACAAGAAGGAAGTCATCCCTTTTCTCTTGCTCTCCAAGTCATCCCTTGGTCTCTGCTCTGGAGTTGCCATGTGATCAGCCAGCAAGAGAGGGCTTCAGTGGAAGGCATCCTCAATAAGATAAGTCTTATAAAATATATGGATTTATGATAATTAAGAATGAGCTAGCAGATGAAAAATCTTAGTCATTTGCCAAGCAACATTTGTACCAAATATAAGTCTCTGTATTGAACTTGGGACATTAATATGGCAGTATGCAGAACTTGGGCTGCCTGGCAGAAAGACTTTTTGTTACATATATATGCTTAATATATTTTTATTCTGCTACAAAGAAGAAAGAAATTTACCATTTGATGATAATGGATACAACTGTAGATTATCATATTAAGCAACTTATATCAGACTACAAAATAAAAATCATGTGGATCCTCTCACCTAGGGATCCTAGGTTATATAAAGATATATAGAACCATGGATACACACATCATGAAAGGAGTTTGCAGTTGCTTAGGGTAGGAGAACAAAGGGAAATAACAAGAGGGGAGGAGGCAGAGGAAGGCTATGAGAGAAGATACAGGAGAGAAACATGCTCAAAACCCACAAACACATGTACTTAGAGGATAATGTCTTGTGGCATTTTTCTGTAATGCAATAGAACTAGATTTTTTAAAACTATACTGACATACTGCTGTAATGACACAGCTGTGCTTTTAATCAGAAAATATAACTGATAAGCAATATTATTACAAAGAAGAAATTATATATTAAAAACCATATTCTTCTCCTACAATCTGAGAACAAATTTTCAAAGATACAAGTGAATAGCTAGATTCTAACAAAGCCATGTATGAACCTGTCAGACAGATGGTGAAGACTCACATTGAATTTCATTTAGTTAGCCATTGGTGACCAGAGTTGAGGGAAACAGTGCTTATAAAGTGAACTTTTAATGTCAACTGCATGGCCAGGTGTTTTCAGCATTGGGCAGCCATCACATTTTGGCAACTAGCTTATATATAGGGGAGTCTATTTCGTGTCAGTTCCAGTGAATCCTCAGAAATTCTTTACCACAGCTTGGTGTCCCAAATGCTGAGTTTTGTGAAGGTTAGAAGTTATCTGAGGACAGCTGAAGATGCATATACTCTGTCACAGAAAGTAGACAACAGGGTATGCCTCTTGTCTCATCCCCTTACCTCTTCCTCTTAAGCTAAGGACTGCAATTCTGAAGGCCAGTTCTTTGCATGATGGTCACTTCTTGGATTTCTCTACTGAAGAACTTTCTTGTCAAAACAATCACAATACAGGGAGACATTAACGGAACAGTTATTTCCTGAAATAGTTGTATAGAAAGGTACAGTTGTTGGGGTAAAGAATAAAAGTATGTTTTTATTTATTTTTCCAGTAGAGGTGGATAATCATGACTCATATACCCTCAGTATTCATATCTCTGTAGTGATTTTTAATTTCTAATTTAATTTATTAGTGTTTTGCCTGCATGCTGACAGATTGACTATGGTGGAAAAACACTATTAAAAGTCACAAAGCACTCACCCTCCCAGAAAAAATCTCCCTGAGGAACTGTGAGTGTTTTAAATGTTCCCAAGTGTTCAATTAGTGATTCTTAAGACATCTGTATGCCTGGTACCTATGGAGGCCAGAAAAGAAGATTGGATCTCCTAGAAGTGTTGTGAGCTACCATCTGGTTTCTGGGAAGCAAACCCACATGCTCTGGAAATGCAGACATTGCTCTTAACCCCCGAGCCTTCTCTCCATTTCTGTATATAATTAAGTAGCTGTAATAGCATCTACTACCAACTGCATTGTTAGTAAGCTCAGAGCACAAACTATATTTCCTTCTTATAAACATCTGGTCCAATTCTTTTTGGCTTCATATCTTAATGGTATACATGCTGTATATCTATTCCTATGCTGCCTTGTAAGCTGAGAATGTGGTTGATATCTTATACCAGGAAAGACCCTGAGCATAGAAGAATAGATCTTGGACCATCAAGACAGTCCCTGGACCTAGCTGAGTACATTTGACATAGTTTAGATAAGGTGAGGCCTCTTTGCTGAACCTGCACTGTCTAAAAAGAAATTAGAATCTGACAGGATACTCTGACAGACTGACTATAGAGAAGAAGCACTATTAAAAATCAGCAGAGCACCCACCTGGAGAAGATGCCCTTGAGAAACTTGGAAGGTTTTAAGTGCACCGAAGTTTTCAATCAATCCAGGTCACTTAGTGAAATCAAGAAAATATCACTGCAGTCCCTTCAAGTGTGTTTAAAGAAAAGGGTGCTGTATGATTTAAATGGAATGTGGTGGCTGTTGAGCTATCATAATACATTTGAAAATGTTTTAAGCATGCTTCTTAAGACCCTTACAGCTTAGGACTCCAGGTCTAGACTTCCATTACACTTGCTATTTTCTTGTGCAAGTGGATTCTTGGGAAATAATATGCACCATAGCTGAATCAAACACGATGTTTTTAATAAACTCTTTCGGGGTCTCATGGGATATTTGCAGGTGTTGCAAATTTGGGAAGTCAGTCTGACTAGGAAAATATTTCACCTAAATTAAATTTGGAATAACTGTATCTATCACATGGTTTGTCTTAATTTTAACAGGCTGAATTTTTTCAAGGCTGGTATGTCAACCATATTGGTTTTATTACTTTTTATTGTCGATATCATAATTAGAATTCTGTAGTTTCCAAATGTCTCAGCAGCCCAATTTTCTAAGACTTCTTACTATCTACATTATATTCAAGGCAACCAAACATGGCTTAGAAATACAGAGGTCAGTTCTGCTTGTCCCATCTTCCACACACACAGTAGGTAGCATAGTTCTCACAGTGTGTCTTAGACATTGCCTTCAGGCCTTCTTTCCTCTCCTTCTCCTGTGTCTCAGTTCAGGTCTTAAAACTGAGGGTTACAGTTGGGTCACAGCACAGCTCAGCCTGCTTATTTCCCATGAATGCTTATCTGTAATTCTTAAAATACCAGAAAGTGTTGCTGTACAAAGGAGATACTAGATTCTAATGAGTCAACTTTTCCCTTGGTCACCCTGATGGTTAATTTTGTATGTCATCATTAAGTTCTTTTTTAATTTAAATTCTGTAATTACTACTCATATTTACATATCCAACCCCTTGGCCCTCCCATGCTCCCAAGTTCCCCACCAATCCAGGGAATGTGAGGCCCTCCACTAGGGACATTCACAGTCTGTCATATTGGTTGGTGGAGGGCCTAGGCCCTCCTTGCTGTAGAATTTGTTTTTAGGTCAAGAAGACAGTGATCCAGTAAAGTCCCTTACTACCGAGCCTGATGACTTGAGTTTAATTCTGACACCCACACAGTAGAAAGAGAACTGACTCTCACAAGTTTTCCTCTGACCTCAACATGAATGTTATGGAAGGTGTGACCACACACACACACACACACACACACACACACACACACACACACACACACACACACAATCAATCAATGAATGTTATGTATTGATAGGCCTAGATCTTAGTACATACTAATGTAAATCATTTTGTGAAATAACTCTATTTCCTTCTGGCCTACCCCAACAGCTCTAGAATTCTCAGCCTAACATAATGACTAACCTATTCTTTTTCTTTTTATTGAGACAGGGTTTCTCTGTATTGCTTTGGAGCCTGGCCTGGAACTTGCTCTGAAGTCCAGGCTGGCCTCGAACTCACAGAGATCCACCTGCCTTTACCTCCCAAGTGCTGGGATTAAAAGTGTGCTCCACCAATGCCCAGTAACTAACCCATTCTTTAAGCCCATGCTTATTCATTGCTTTCATTTCTTCCTCCTTATTCAAAAAAAAAAACCCTAATGTTTCTATAAAATCTTCATTCAATTCTCATAGAATGCCAGAACATACCTTGTACATTTATTTAGGGTGATTCTAGGTGCTGTGAAAAATATACCACAGAATTTATAAAATTACACATATAGTAGATATAGTACACATTTATGATCAGAAGGTGTATTTGTCTACCCTGGATTCAGATCATGAATTTTTCCATATGATTTGGCTATCACTCAAATAGCAGTCCTCTGACCAGCAGCAGCAGTATGGGAACTTGGTAAATGTATTAACTGGACTTCATTTCAGAAGAATTGATGAGAGAGAAGAGTAGTTCAGAAATCTATGTACCCTTAACTTGTTGGTTCTGATCCCCAGTAAATTTGAGAATGATTTCCCTATCCTATAACAGTCTTCTGCATTCAGCCTGTGGAAATTCAAAAGGAATTCAGACTAGTTAAATACGGATTTTTAAAGACTGTCAGAAAAAAATTTGTTCCCATTTACATCTCTATCTCATTGATACCTTTAATTAAAGGGACTTGTCCTCACATAAGTGTGTGTGGCTTATGGTCTCAGTGGTCCTTTCAATGTTTACAAGACAATTTGAGCCCTTTCTTCTAAGAAACTGCCTTCTAGCAGAGACTTTTATATTCTTCAGGTGCAGAATGTAGTCTGACAAGCTCACACAGTCCATTTTGTGCTTCTGTCAATTGTTACTTGGACTGAACATTATTATTGCTCTCTCTTTCTTGCTATAGTTTAATTTTCTTCTTCATGTTACTTGGTTGTAACTTGACATAAATTTCTTTCTCTATTCATTAAGGGACCAGCCATTGCAAACTTGGAGTTTCAGGTTGCTATAACATGTCAGCTTATTTTACATCAGCATAAAATGCCCCAGAGGATGGATTTATCATGCGGAATTCAAAACCTAAAGGTGAGCCATTCCTCAAGCACAATGGGGAGAGTTCACATTTGGAGTTTGTCTCCTCCACATGTGTTCTGCACCAATATTCATTATTGCTCAAGTCTTAAAAGTTGTCCATGGAGAAGACTGTTTCTTTTTAACTCATAATGGTTAAGTGAATGAAACAGGACAGCACTATTTTATTTAGCAAGTGTGCAGTGGTGAAGAGTGCTACTGCTCTTGCAGAGGACCTGAGCTCTATCCCCAAGACCCATGTCCAGTGACTCACAATTCCAGCACAAGGAATATGATCCTCTCTTCTGACCTCTGTGGCCACTGGACACACACACTCTCTGTCTGTCTCTGTCTCTGTCTGTCTCTCTGTCTCTGTCTCTGTCTCTCTGTCTCTGTCTCTGTCTCTCTCTCTCTCTCTCTCTCTCTCTCTCTCTCTCACACACACACACACACACACACACACACACACACACACACACACATACCTGAATAATAAAACAAAACTTGAAACCTAATTATCTTGTCTCTGGTACCACTTTTTGAATCATGTCATCATTTAATAGAGTACAATTTCTTAGTCCAACTATTCTATTGAAAATACAAGGTTTACTCACTCTATGAATAAGGCTGTTTAGAACTGTTGACCTTTGTAGGAATTTCTCATTACAAAGAAAATGCTGCTGTGTATTGTTTAAAGTTTTCCTATATCCTTTATGTGTATAAACAGCTTCCCATAGTGTTATCATGTCCTGTGTTATTTCCCAAAATGATTTATATGAAGCTATTTTTGAGTTACCAAGAGCACTGCATAGCTAAGTGCTATATTCCTTTAGCTCTATTTTCTTTTAAATAGGATTTGAAATAAATCAAACTTTAATGTTCTCCTTTTTCAAAAAAAAAAAAAAAACTAAGAACTAAGCCAGAGAGAATCAGTTACTTCAACAACACTATGTGAATTAAATCTTAAGAAATCTCATTTTGTTAAGAGACATAATAGCACCAGGCAAAATAGAGTCACATGATAAAATCTGAGAATCATTTAACATCTGTATGAGTTCAGAATAATGTCCTATCACTGAAGATACATGGATAAATTTATTATTTTAGAATTTATTTCATTAGCATACAGTATACAAAACAATAGGTTTCACACATGTATATATATATATACATATTAGATTTATTTAATTTATTCATGTGTATCTGTTTTATCTGTATGCATTTCTGTGTTCTATTTGCATACTTGATGAAGGTCAGAAGAGGGCTTCATATTTTCTGGAACTTGAGTTATAGGTGGTTTTAAGGTAAAATGGGAGTGTTGACAATACACTCCACATCTTCTGCAAGAGCACAAAGTGCTCTGAACCAATCCAACCAATATGTTTATAATCTATTTTGGTCATATTTAACCCCTATATTCTTTCTTGTTCCTGCCCCCTTTTGTCTTTTCTTTTCCAAATAAATTTTTCTTCTGCTTTTGTTCTTTTGTTGTTGTTGCCCATGTAGTATAATTAGAGATGCTTAGAGGAGCATCGTATAGTATTATTTACAGGATCATAAGCAATTTACCAGTGGGTACGCCACTGAAGAAATGTCTTTCCCTCTTTCATTATCTTTGCAAGATTCAAGTTTAACTTTGTATTTACCATGAGTGTGACCAATCTCTAGATCTTAAGTGATTTCAAAGTTCTCCCTTAATAAAAGAAGAAGCCAAAATTTCATGCAAGTCTAGAGTCAAGAAATTTCTTCTTAATGGAAAGAGAGTCTTACTGCATGGAGAAAGGTGGTGTTTCTTCAGGTTGTCACTGACTGTCAGAGTAAGCTCAAGACTGTCACATGCTGATGATGCTACAGTCATTTTCCCAGCCACAGGCTCTGTTTACTCAGAAGTTACCTAGGTATCTTATTCCTGAAGAGGAAAAAAAAGCAGATCAACTCACTTAAACCCCTATGTCATCACAAATCATCACATTTATGTTCTTAGAACCCTAATTTTAAATTAAATCCATTCAAGCTAAACTATCAAACCACAAATGTCAATATGTGGTTAGATACCTTGTTTATTTCTATACATGTATACTTGGTAAGATGTTTGAATCAGACAACTTATCTATCTCCTTCAACATTTATCACATCTTTTAACTGAAAATATTCACATTCATTTCTTCTCCCCTTTTTTGAATTATATACTACATAGATGACTTTTGTAGTCATGCTGCTTTGTGAAGAAAGCATACCAAATTGTTATAATCAAAACTCACTAACTTTCTTACTTTCTTTTTCTATGGTTTTTTGAGACAGGGTTTCTCTGTGTAGCTTTGGAGGCTGTCCTGGCACTCACTCTGTAGACCAGCCTGGGCTCAAAATCATAGAGATCTGCCTGCCTCTGCCTCCTGAGTGCTGGGATTAAGGGCATGTGCCACCAATGCCAGGCTCTAACTAAATTTCTATGCACTGATCAAACTAATTCCAATCTCCTAACATCCTTTACTCAACTCTCATAAACATTTTCTTTCAATGTCTTATAGTTCCTTTCTTCTTATGTCTGGCTAAGTTCAATTAACATTAGCACCTCTGGTTCTATCTATGTTATTATAAAAGACAAACATTTTCTGGAGTTTTAAAATGGGTAAATTGTCTCTCTGTGTCTCTGTCACTCTTCTCTCTCTCTCTCTCTCTCTCTCTCTCTCTCTCTCTCTCTCTCTCTCTCTCTCTGTGTGTGTGTGTGTGTGTGTTTGTACATTATATTTTCTTAATATTTTCCCCTGCTACAGACACTTATGTTGTTTCCATTGCTTGGCTATAGTGAATAACACTGCAGTAAGCATAGGAGTTCAGATACCATATTCATACATTGATTTCACTCCCTTTGGAAATATGCGTAGCAGTGGTATTACCAGATCAAACATAAGATTTTGTTGATCTTTAATATATGTTTAATTTTTTTCCAACTTTTTTTATTTGAATTAGAAACAGGCTTGTTTCACATGACAATCCCAGTTCCCTTCTCCCACGAGTACTCCCCTACTCACCCCAACTAAAACCTTATCTGTCACATATCTTTTCTGCTCCCCCTGGATGGTGAGGCCTTCCATAGTGTGTCATCAGAGTCTTTCAAATCCTTTGGGATAGGGCCTAGACCCACCCCCGTGTGTCTTGGCTCAGGGAGTATTCCTCTATATGGAATGGGCTCCCAAAGTCCACACCTATGCTAGGGATAAATACTGGGCTTCTACAGGAGGTCCCATAGATTTCTGAGGTTTCCTCACAGAAACCCATGTTCCTGGGGTCTGGATCAGTCCCATGCTGGTATTCCAGCTATCAGACTGGGAAGCAAGAGTTCCTGGATGTTCAGGTCAGCTGTTTCTGTGGGTTTTACCAGCCTGGTCTGGACCTCTGTGCTTTGTAATGGTCCTTCTCTGCATCTGGGTTCTAGTTCAGATCGGTGATTAGTTATGGGTGTCTGCTTCTACTTCCACCAGCTGCTGGATGAAGACATATAAGTCAGTCATCAATCTGATAAACAGGGGAGGGCATTTAAGGTAGCCTCTCCTCCATTGCTAAGATAGTTAGCTGGTGTCTTCTTTGTAGATCTCCAGACATTTCCCTAGTGCCTGATTTCTCTGTAAACCAAAAATGTCTCCCTCTTTTATGATATCTCCATTCTTGTTATTGTGTATTCTTCCCCTGACTCATACTTTCTGCTCCCTCATGTCCTCGGCATCCCTCGTCTTCTCCCCTTCTCATTCTCCTAGCTCCCACGTCTATAATGTCTATAATGTAGGGTGCATTCACCAGTCTTTTTTCTGTGTCTCTCTACTTCAGATATCCTCTTTTCTCACTTTTACAATATTTGTTATTTTTAATATTTTGAGTGGTCTTTTTGTTTAAATGTTATAATGTGGTTATAATTAGCCTTTCCCTGTTGGCTAGTAAAATTTATTTCCTTCTAATGAATATGTGGGACATTTATGTATCATATTGTGAGAATTGTGTTTAGGTATACTACTTTTTCCCTTTCCTGAAACAGGGATTTATTCTCTAGCTCAGACTAGTTTCAAACACATGATCCCCTTGCCTTAGTTTATTACTACATATATTGCAGTCAAGAAGGACCACACTCAATTCTTTGTCTATTTTTACATATAATTTTATATGTATTTTTATTTTAATTTCAATAATGTTATAAATCAAAGTGTTACAAATAGGTGTCTGCCCCCCCACATCTTTTTCCCCCATATACCCCTTCCTTTCAGAAAATAACAGGCATCCCAGGGACATCAACCAAACACAGCAGGCTTAACAATTTACAATAAGACTAGCCATATATTATCACATCAAGCCTGGATGAGATGACCCAGTAGTAGGCAAAAGATCCCAAAAGCAAGCAAAAGTTTTAGAGATAGCCAATTCCCACTGTTAGGAATCACACAGGATCACCAAGCTACTCAGCCATTTCATATACTCAGAGAACCTAGATCAGACCCTTACAGGCTCTCTGATCTTTGTGAACTCCCATGAGTACCAGGTGAATTGTTTCTGTGGGCCATTATGTCTTGGTGTCCCTGACCCTTCTAGTTACTTGAATCCTTCCTCTACCTCTTCACCAGCACTCTTCAATGTCAAGCCTAATATTTGGCTGTAGGACACTGCATCTTCTCCTACAAGTTGCTGGTTGAAGTTTCCCTAGTCTCTTTGATGAGGATTCTGCTAAGCTCTGGGCCCAGATGACTCTGCAGGCAGAACAAACTGTAGGTCAAAGGATTTGTGACTGGGTTGGTGTCCCAATCCCTCCACTTGAAGCCTTGTCTGGTTAGAGAAGATTGTAAGTTCTTTGTCTTCTATGACTAAGGAGTCTTTTCTAGGGTTACTTTCAAAGATTTCATAGTTTCCGTTATATTAGGTCTCCACCTTGACCCGCCGTGGCTCCTAATTCCAGCAATTTCTCTCAATATTTTCTCCCTCTCCACCAGCTGATCCCTCCTGTTCACAAACCAATCTGCCCCAGTCCAGCTTTGAAATCTATTTTATTTCTCTTTCTGAGGGAGAGCCTTGTGTTCCCCCTTAAGCATTCATTGTAACTTAACCTCTCTAGGTCTGGGACTGTAGCATGATCATCTTTCACAGCTAATATCCACTTTTAAATGAGTAAATACCATGTTTGTCTTTTTGGGTCTGGGTTACCTCACCCAGGATGATTTTTTTCAAGTTCCATACATTTGTCTTCAAATTTCAGGATGTTATTGTTTCAACAACTGAGTAATACTCCATTGTGTAATACACCACCGTTTCTCTGTCCATTATTTGAGGGAAATCTAGATTGTTTCAAGATTTTGCCTAATATGAATGAAACTACCACGCACATAGTTGAGTAAGTGTTCTTGTGATAGGATGGCAAGTTCATTGTGTATATGCCCAAGAGTAGTATAGCTAGGTCTTGAGGTACATCAATTCCCAACTTTCTGAGAAACTGCTATATTGATTTCCAAAGTGGCTGTACACGTTTTCTCTCCCACCAATAGTGGAGTAGTGTTTCTCTTGCTCCACATATTTGCCAGCATGAGCTGTCACTTGAGGTTTTGATCTTAGTTATTCTAAAAGGTGCAAGATGGAATCTTGAAGTAATTTTAATGTGCATTTTCCTGATGGCTAAGAATGTTGAACATTGCTTTAAGCATTTCTTGGACATGTGAGTTTCCTCTGTTGACAAATCTCTGTTTAGGTCTGTACCCCATTTTTAAATTAGATAATTTAGTTTGTTGATGTCTAGTTTCCTTAGTTATTATATACTTTGGATATTATCCATCTGTCAGAATTGGAGTTTCTGAAAATATTTTTCCATCCTGTAGGCTGTCATTTCCCCCTATTGGTGGTATCCTTTGCTTTAAAGAAGATTTTCAGTTTCATGGGGTTCCATTTATTAATTGTTGATCTTAGTGCCTGCACTTACTGGTGTTCTTTTCAGGAAGTTGTCTCCTGTGCCAGTACATTCAATGATATTCCCATGTTCTCTTCTATAAGGTTCAGTGTATCTGGTTTTATGTTGAGGACTTTGATCAACTTAGGCTTGAGTTTTGTGCAGGGCAGTAGATATGGATTTATTTGCATTCTTATATTTGTCAACATCCAGTTATGACAACACCATTTTTTAAAGATGCGTTCTTTTTCCTGTTGTATAATTTTGACTTATTTGTCAAAGATCAGGTGTTTATATTCATAGGTGTATGGATTAATGTCAGGGATTTTGATTCAGTTCCATTGATCCACCTATATGTTTTTATGCCAATATCAGGCTGTTTTTATAGTAGAGCTTGAAGTCAGCTATGGTGATCCCTCCAGATGTTCCTTCATTATACAGGATTCTTTTAGTTATCCTGGGTGTTTTGTTTTTCAGTGGGATGTTGAGTACTGTTCTTTCAAGGTCTATAAACATTTGTGTTTTAATTTTGATGGGCACTGTGTTGAATCTGTAGATTACTTTTGGAAGGATGGTCATTTTAACTATGTTAATCCATGGGTGATCTTTCCATCTTCTGATATCTTCTTCAATTTCCTTCTTCAAACAATTGAAGTTTTATCATACATGTTTTTCAATTGCTTGGATAGAATTACCACAAGATACTATTTAGGGATATTGTGAAGGGTGTTGTTTCCTTGATTTCTTTCTCAGGCTAGTTTTCATTCATTTATAGGAGGGCTACTGATTGTTTTGAGTTCTTATTATATCCAGCCACCTCAGTGAAAGTGTTTTTCAGCTGTAGGAGCTCCCAGGTAGAAATCCTAGATTCATGATGATGACAGGCATGAGGGTGCCTCTGTATTTGTGTATGTATGTATGTGGTGTGTGTGTGAGACAGAGAGAGAGAGAGAGAGAGAGAGAGAGAGAGAGAGAGAGAGAGAGAGTACCTAAGTTTAATACAGAGAGTGGTTAAGGGCTAAATTGTCTTTGAATTAAACTAAAGATTTCAGAAGGCACCATTAATCAAAGAATTGAATAGTATTATCATTTGATTAAGAATAAAACTTGAAAATATTTTGTTTTAGTTGTTTCCTTGCTTATTTATTTTTGTGGAAAAACTAGATAGTTAAATTAGGAAAGGTCATAAAATATGTAACTCCCCACTTTGTCAGATGGAAATATAGAATGGAAAGGGTACTTCAAACTTAAGGCATCAAGTGAAAAATATTTTGAAATTTTGTTAAACAAATAATTATGTAAATTATTTCAAAAGTTCATCCTAACAGTGGGTTTGGGGCACATCAAATAAGTCCTCATCTTGACTTTCTTGTCTGTCTGTGACCAGTAATGTTCTTTCTAGAAAAGTGGTATTTACTGAACGATTTCTCCACATAATGAATAAATGAATAAGGCTATGACAATATTTTGGGATGTTTTTCTCAGTTAATGAAATGTTAGAATCCATTCATGATGTCTTCATGGCTATAATGATATCATCTGATGATGGGAAAATAAGAATTAAAATGTGGTCATGAAAATGTCTCCAGCACTTGTTCTCATTCTTACTTTTTTTCCTTCTCCCCTATCCCATATTCTTCTTTCTCCCCTCTCATGAGACCTTCTGTTTTAGAGATCACACTTTGTCTTCATTCATATTTAATGGCCTTGCCCATCCTGTTTTCCAGTTGTTCTTACACTTTGTTTATCCTGTGTATCTAATCAACCCCAGCATCTCTTTCTAAAGTGTCTCTTTGAATAAATTCATTCATAAGTTGGAACTCACAAGTGCTTGAGTCAAAATATCCCAATTATATAAACAATTTGTTTTTGTCTGTTCACTTGTGGTACTTTACTGTCTTCTGACTTACATATACATTTGATATTATAAATGGGAAAATTCAAACTTACACAGAATAAATTTATACCTTTGGTATTCATTTTTAACTTTTGAATATGGTTTTAGTGTTTGAGAATTTCATACTTGTATATAATATGTTTTGATCAAGTTATCCCTCATTACCTCCTGATTCAACCCCTAATCCCCTATTATTTTTCCCTGATTTTATGTATTTATTTGTTTTAATCCACTGCATTCACTCAGTACTGCCAGTATATTCCTGGGTATAGAACCATCTTCTGGACCAAAGGTAGCCTCTCAGGGACCCTGTCTTTAAAGAAAACTGACAGCCCTTATCCAGCAGTCATCAAGTTTCAATGCTTCCTTTTCTAGGAGTGGGACCTTATTACTGCCTCCCTTCTCCATGCTGAGATTTTTGACTGGCTTGAACTTGTAACAAACTTGCACACCAAGATTCTTACACATATTTGGTAACTGATCCACTTCTGATCTACAATCCCTAACTGTACATATATTTTAAAAAATGGTCTTAGGGGACAGTGAGAAGACTCAGTGGGCAAAAGTATTTCCTGCATGACCCTGGTAACCTGAATTCAACCCTAAGATCCCATGTAAGGTGGAAGGAGATAAATGATTCCACAAAGTGTGAACTGTATTATTCCTTTGCATGGGGAGCTGCCTGAGTAAAGGATAATACTGTAAGTCAAAGAATAAAGTCATTGGAATCAGTTTAAACATTTTAAAACAAAGCATAGAGAGTTTCCATTCTAAACAAGTTTTCTAGTTGTAAAGGTTATTCTCTTTGTTTTGTTATGTTTGTTTGTTTGTTAGTTTTTCAAGACAGGGTTTCTCTGTGTGGCTTTGCAGCCTGTCCTTGAATTCACTCTCTAAATCAAGCTGGCCTTGAACTCACAGAGATCTGCCTGACTCTGCCTCCCTAGTGCTGGGATTAAAAGTATGTACCACCACCACCCAATGTAAAGGCTACTCTTAATAGTCAACTTGACTACATTGGAATTTTCTAAATCCCAAGTAGCTGGATACAAGTGTGAGGACTTCTTTCTTTAATAATTCAAAATTGTAAGATGTGGTACTTTTGAGGTGGTATGCCCCATCCTTAATCTGAGCCATACCTTCTGCTGGCAGCCTATAGGACAGGAGAGATAGGTGCTTGTACATGCTTGGTTGATCTCTCTCTCTCTCTCTCTCTCTCTCTCTCTCTCTCTCTCTCTCTTTCTGTCAAGTCACTTTTCAATGGCATTAGAGCCTACTTCTTCAGGATTCTGGCATATATTGAAGACCAGGTGACACATCCATCCTCCTGGGCTGAACAGCTTCTGGACTCTTAGAACTTCCATTGGTAGACAGCCATTATTTGACTAGCTGAATCACAGCCTATAGGCTATTTAAATAACCCCCTTTCTATACATACATACATATATTCAAATTGTAAGTACTGTTCTTCTACAGAACCCTAGCAAAACACAGTTTTTAGAAGTTTGCTATTAGAGATACGTGTCAAAATTCAAAACGAGGTCAAATGGTCATGATTGCAACCAATTTTTTGCTTATTATTTCTGCAGAATTTGAAATTAATATTGATATAAAATAAACACTTCAGAAAACATTTATTTTTTGTTGTAGGCAATTATTTTAAATTACACTTATTCCCTACTTCTCTGCCTCTCATCTATTTGCTTAGACACCCATTCTTCTTCACTGTGTTTGTGACATCTATCACTACAGACAGACTGCCACTGTCTTTAGTTGTCAAATTCACTGGGAAATTAGTTAATGGTTTTCTTCTACAATTTTAGTCTCTCAAAAGTGTTCTTATTCCAGTCTCATTTTTTCAAGTTTGTGTGTCGTCATTGTGGAAGGACATATCACTTCAAACAGGAATATCATTGCTTAGTTGTGATGCAATGTTAGATTATTTTATGTTTTATTTCTTATTCCAATACTTAAATACTGATTGTGGTAAATTTCCCTTAACAATAATTGTGATATTTAAATCTATAAAGGTCATGGGGCCATAGCTGCTTTGTAATCTCAATATCATAATTTGTCCTGAACTGTTAGAGGTTTATACAATATTAGGAAGCTACACTATGAAAAACTCAGCATTTAAAGTAATGCCACAAAGGGTACAATGTGTATTGTATACAAATGCTATTCAATAAACAAAATTGATGGGGAAAGTACTTCTGTGTATGTTTATCTTATTGATTGTTAAATAAAATACTGTTTGGCCAATGAAACATCAAGTTAGACAGGACTAGGAGTCAAAGAGGATTCTGGGAAATGTAGAGAAGTGGTGTTCCAGGCAGGAAGTGACATAGCAAGGAGACTCATATCTAAGCAAGGAAAAAGGAAGTGGCTCCTTTTCCCATTCACCTCCCCCACCAGCAGGATGTGAGCCACCGGACTGAACTAACAGATGAGAACCCTAGTCATTGGCCAAGCAGCATTGTACCTAATATGTCTCTATTATTTTGTTCATCCAAGTGGTGGGCAGAACTTGGGCGGCTGGCGGAGACCACCCATGTGGCAGTAAGGTTCAGGTGACTTTTGGTGGAAAGATTTATCATAACACAAAAATCATTGGAGACTTTGGGAAATCCACAAGTTCAAGACTTCCTCTCTTCATGCAATGAGCTTTCTTTATGTCTCCTTTAAGCTTGACCATCAGCTGTATTCCATAGTACTAATAAATAAAAGTGCTTTTTACTGTGCATAAAATTAACAGGAGTACAGTTTATCCTCCAAAATACCATTACCTGTTTTTAAAGGAGTAGAACCTGAATTTTTTAAAGAATAATTTCTCCAATAGCAAAAGATAATATTGACCGAGGATAGCCTAACAAAATCTATGATTTTCAAACCTACATAGCCACAGACAGAATTTCTGTCCCACCTGGTCCCACAGCTTTTTAGCCCCAAATAAACACATAGAGATTTATATTAATTATAAACTGATGCCTGATGGCTTATGCTTTTTACTGGCTAGCTCTTTGTTAATTATTAGCCCATAAATATTGATCTATGTATTTTCTGCACAGCATTATCTTAACAGAGAATGCCTGGCATCCTATCTTCCTAGTAGCTACATGGTGTCTCTCTGGCAGCTCATTCTCCATGTCTTCTCCCCAGAATTCTCCTTGTCTGGTAGCCCCACCTATATTCCCTGCCTGTCTAGTGGACAATCAGTGTGTTATTCATCAACCAATAAGAGAAAAAAATATATATATGGACATCCCCAATCAGGCATCTTCTGTAAAGCTACATGATCATCACATGTTGTCTGATCCTTAATTATCTGTCAGAAAACAGAATGCATTTTTTATTGGTTTGTTGTTTATTCAGGTTAATTTTAATTCAGGATCATAGCAGAATTTATTCTTACTTGTTGAAAGTCAATTTGTATGTCCCTCATTTATCTTTCTTTACTACTTAATCTTGTGCACATACATGAGAAAACTTTAGTGTAATTCATTCAAAAGAGGGACTCTTACCCAATGTGACTGGCTATGCCTTAATTGATTGTTAATATATTGGACAGGCTAATGACTTGAGCCTGCCAACAATCAACAGGAATTACATAAGTCTGCATGAATACCAATATTTGAGTACTTAGATTTTGATATTTTGAAATCATTCTCATGGGTTCAATGGTATCTTAATTTGTTCTCTACCTCCATGTAGTTTTACTGTGTCTTCTGTAAGTGTATTAGTTGCCCATTAAGGATCAAAAGAACAGCTTCCATGTACTATATGGTTGAAGCCTATTGTCTTACAAATTGTTTTTAGCTTTAATACATACCATTCTATATATATTTGAGAAAGATGTGTTAAAATGTTTGCACATTTCTTTTAATCTCTATGATTAAGCTTATTAACACTTTAAGAGTTGGATATTCTCAGGAGCTACTGACAGTTGATGGTTCTGGGGACAATAATTTCTGTCTTCCTAAAGGTTGTAGCTCCTTCCATGTATGCTTTGCTTCTTCAGTGGGTGGCCCACACCAATAAGTATGTGGGCAGCACAAACTGGACTTGATTGCTTATTCAATAAAAAAAAAGAACAGAAACTTGGGAGGGAGTAGGGAAGTCAAGGTTAGATTTAAATGGTGTTCGGGGAAAGAGTGATTGTGTTCACAATTTATTTTCTGCATGTATGGAATTCTCAAAATTTAAAATATACATTTGCACAATGGAATATTGCTCAGCTGTTAAAAACAATGGCACCAAGAAATTTGAAGGTAAATAGATGGAACTAGAAAAAGAAAATCATCCTGAATTAGGTAACCCAGACCCAGAAATACAAACTTGGTATGTATATCACTAATAACAACCTTGTAAAAACTATTTATTGCTAGGATTCTCTAGAAGAACAGTACTTATAGCTTCAGAGTAGTGAGCTAGCAAGGAGGGCATAAAGTGGATAAGGATGCAAGGATTATCCCTTGGAAGGGAAAATTGAAAAGATCTTCTATGTAGACTGGGGACTAGTGGAAATGAGAGCATGAGGGATTGGTTTGGGGGGTTTGGATAGAGTGGGAGAGTAACAAAAAAAAGTCATCATGATGGGGGCATTTGGGAGTCAGGTAGAAACTTAGTACAAGGGAAACTCCAGTGAATCTGCAAGGATGACCCCATCGAAGAGTCTCAGCAATAATGGATAGGTAGCCTGAACTAGCTGTAATCAGATTGGTAACACCCTAGTTGTCATCAGAGGGTATTAATCCAGTGACTGATGGAAGTAGATGCAGAGATCCACAGCCAAGCACTGAACTGAGCTGGGGGAATCCAGTTGAAGAGAGGGAGGAAGGATTATATGAGCCAAGATGGTCAAGGTCATTACAGGGGAACCACAGAGACAACTAATCTGGGCTTTATAAAATCTAGGAGTCTGAACCAACAATTAGGGAGCCTTCATGGGAGTTACATAGGCCCCCTACATATGTATGACAGTTGTACAGCATGATCTACTTGTGGGACTCCTAGTGGTGGAATATTAAATGTTCTTATAGCCATCCCTAATTTAGCTGTCATCACAATGTTGCTATCTGTACATCTCCTGCATTTATATTATTAGTGCTATTAAAATATAATACTGCCTGATGCTAGTTTGAGATGATTTTCTTTATATTTTTGAGATGAAGAATAGATTTACTATATTTTATTGTAATGGAGGAAAGTCACAGAAATAGAAGGTAATCCTGTGTTCTTGCTCGACACACAATCTCTTCTGTCTCCGTGAAGATGGGTTTTAACAGCAAACTGCTATATGTTTTTGCAGTTTATATGGTGAGAGTACTACCTTCACTGCTTCTCCCTTAGGCTATGTTGAAGTCTGTCATCAGCTTTCATGTTTATTTTTGAAACTCAGACTGTTCCCTTTGGCAGGAATTCCTTGAAGACACAGAAGATTCAGTTACAGACTGTTGCCCTAAAACAGGTCAGATTTTTTTCTACTCAGTGAATAAAAATATTATAATTACACAGCAATATAGTCTATTCATTGTGTACATTATGTCTGAAAATAACATCCATTCCCTAACTTCAAATACTTTATTACTAGAAATCTTAATGATTATCTTAGCCTTCAGTTATTCACGGTCTCTTTCCTGGTGGACACTTTACCTGAATGTCAGTGACTGATAATTGATCAAGATGGTGATTACCGAAGGTATAATGCCCTACATCCTTTGTTTTTATCTAAACAGTGTTCACAGTCTTAACTCTCAGTAGATTCCATCTCAAGAATTAATCCCACTTATGCATAAGAAAAAATTTTCATCTGTAAAAATCTTATCATGAAATTTCAGCAGCATAAATACTTCTCTACGTTCTGCTTTACATCCTGGTAACCACACATTTTGAGCATATTTCATTGCTTTCTCTGATGAAGCAATGAGCCCCTGTTGTCACCCATGATGGAGTCAGCCTCTTCCTAACTCCTGATAATGTGGATATTTGTGACTGCTTCCTGTGAAACATATATTCTCTGTGGTTTCTCTGATGTTGAATACTTCCTAAAGGTTTTCTATTAATTTTTTTTTAATCAGAGTTGTTGTATTCATGAAACCATTTAAACAATGGTGATTAAGAATGGAAGTCAGTTTTTAAAGGCACCAACTATGTTAACAACAGAAGAACTATGTTCTTTGAAATCTTAAGCCACATATTGAATTTTCCTTTCTACCAATAAACACTCTCAATAGCACTAAGTTCCACAATGACGTATCTAGTATGCATTAGAAGTTTGCTGTATGTTTTGAGCACCTTTATTCACTCTCTTTCCTACAGGGTTAGAACAGCCTACAACTGATACATGCTAGGACCTATGGTGTCACTTTGAATGTCTGTTTTTTGTTTTGTTTTGGTTTTGTTTTTCAAGACAGGGTTTCTCTGTGGTTTTGGAGGCTGTCTTGGAACTAGCTCTTGTAGACCAGGCTGGTCTTGAATTCACAGAGATCTGCCTGCCTCTACCTCCCAAGTGCTGGGATTAAAGGCGACAGCACTGCCGGGCAAATGTGGTTTTTTTTTTTTTTTTTTTTTTTTTTTTTTTTTTTTTTTTTTTTTTTTTTCCAATGGTCTTTTTCCTTAAAGTTCAAAACCAAGCCTTACCCTCCTTTAAACTTTTCTTCTGTAGCTTCCTCACCTCTGTCAGCCTTGAAGACATTAAAAAGTTAGCTGCTCTGAATTGGGCTTCAAGATATTAAGACTCATTTGATCTGTCCATACCAATAAGAATTTCTTCTCTCCATCAATAAGGATGTTTCCCTATTTCAATTCATAATGTGCCTTCTAGTAACAGTATCATTCTTATTTTTATTGAAAATAGAATCTTCTCTCATACAATACATCCCAACAACAGTTTCCCTTTGCTCTGTCTCCTACCTTACTCTTTCCTACTATCTCCCCCAAGTCTACTTCCCTTCTGTTTGATCTTCAGAAAAGAACAGATGTCCAAGAGATGACATCAAGATGCAGTAAGACAAGGTGGCCATCCTCATACAAGGGCCAAACAAGGCAGTCCCATAAGAAAAAATGTTTCAAGAGCAGACAAGTGTCAGAGATATGTCCACTATCACTGTTCAGAGTCCCACAAATACAGCAAGTTTACAGCCATAATATAGGCAAAAGACCTGGTGCAGACCCATACAGGCCCCATGGTTGCCATTTCAATCTCTGTGAGACCATGTGATCCTTGCTTTGTTGATTTGGTGGGCTATGATTTCCTGGTGTTATCCATCCTCTCTGATTCTTACAATCATTTTTTATTCTCTTCCATGGGGTTCCCTAATCTCTGAACATGGTGGGGGTTGGGACAATGGAACTTTCAATTAAGACTCTCTCCATCTTCATAATGTCTTATGGCCTATTCATGAGATTCTTGATGAAGCTTAATCATCTCTAGCTTTTAAATTAAAATGGGAGATGTGCAGCTTATCTATGGAACACTTTAGAGGTCACTGAGAGGATACTAATTCAATTAATTTTAGTATAGTATCTCAGTGACTAGGAAGACCTAGAAAAATTTGTAGAAAGAGAGTATTTGCAGCACGGACCCACATAGCATTCATTGATTAAATTTACTGCCCTGTATAAGTGAAGTTTGCTGATCATAGATGATCTGAAGGATATTAAAAAGAGTTTGAAATTGTAGAAAAATGATAAAATTTGACACAGGGACACATGGAGAGTATATGAGAATAGAAAAATTGTGGTAATAGATGGTCTCAGAGTAGGGTAACTATGAACTTTCATTTTGCAAAAGATTAAATAAACCTCCCATCAATGTGTATGAATGTTTCATACTAACATTTTGTGGTTATCAAAAAATGTCAGAGATAGAGATATGTTGTCAGGGAGGGTACAGTGATGAGTGGAAGCATTGATGGGAGGCCCCTCTAGCATTAATTTCAGGGCAGGGGGGGGGGAGTAGGTGGGGCATGAGCACAGATAAGATTTCTTGGCACTCTCCAGTGCAAAGTGACATCAAAAGCATTCTAAATCATAAAATATCCTTTCTATCTTGCATATAACCCTTGTCAATAAAAAGAGAAGCTTGTAATTCTTTCTTGGAGCTATGAAGTAAGTTTATTTTTATAGCCCTGGTCAGTTAGAGAATCTTTCCTCATGGTATATCTGAACAAAAGCCAAAAACTGAGGTTAGGAATTTGTTCAAAGATTTAATCATTGTCCTATGTTATCAGCCAAACCTAGCAAGGAGACAGTGATTAGGTTGCTTCCTTGATTCAACAGATCAGACTATTTGTTTATGTCCTTGGGCTGTTTTTTCTTTGGGGAGAGTTTATCTTAAAGACCATTAAGGCACATGGTCAGACCTAAAGCTACTTTGAAGTTTTATATCAGATATCTTGGAAGTTGGGGAAATACAGTTGTTTTCTTAATGTCAAGCTAAGTAGTATTCCAAGACCGCTCTTAAGGGAACTTATAACCCCTTACTTCAGTGGCTTCTCTTTATATTCACTTTTATTCATTAAAACTCTAATAAGTTTACAATATTAATATCAACTAGAAAATATGGTTTAAGGAAGAGTCACCTTCTTGATAATCCACAGATTGAAATGCTCATTGTCGTGACCCGGCATGTCTCAGCCTTAACCCATGAGTTTCAGCCTGAGTGGGGGTCTGTGGACCTGGAAACTCCTAGCAACCCAGCTGTGATAAGGCATCTTGTCATCTTTAGAGAGCTCTCAGTTCCATGTTGTAGAACTGAAGGGACCAGCTCCCCTTTTGGCAGCCATAACAGCCGAACACGTGCTTGCCATAAACTTGCCTTGGTCACTTAGAGGTCAGATGCCTGCCTTGTGACAAGGAACCAATCAGAAGTTAGTTAGTCACTAGAAAGTCAGATACCTACCTCATGACAAGGAACCAATCAGAAGTTAGCTGGTGGCGCTATGCTTTACAACCCTGGGTGTGCTTTATGGACAAGCACACAGCAATGACGCACAAAGCATAGCAACCACCCTGGGAGGGCCTATGGGCCATAACAACCAGTTGACCAATCAACACAGGGCAAGCCCTCCAAGCCTGGAGGCACACCAATCATGAGCCTGTGCGTACCCCTAGACACTCCCCTTACGCTGCCCTACAAGATCTGTACGCAGCGGTTCTAGCTGTCTTTTCTAGCCATGCGCCATGGCGGGTGGGTGAAATACCGGAGCTAACATGGGGTTAGCTCGTTAAATTACAATAAAGCCTCGTGCAGTTTGCAGCAAGCTCTCGAATCTGCCTGGTGATTGGGGTGACCACAGTCATGGCCTGGGACCCCGGATACCTGAGTTTTCTGGGGGTCTAACATAACTAGAGGCATTTCTTTATTTTCCATCTTTTTCTTAACCATCCTTTCACTACCATGAGGGAACCATTTCTCTCTTTGTTCTCTCCTCTCTGGTAGCTGGCTCCTAATCTTGTCCTCCCTAGTTACTCACACCCCTTGCACCTCCACCCAGGTGCAGGCCTGTTGAGATGCTTAGGCCCAATAGAGATGCAAAACTAGGAGGCTTCCTATACTGAGGCTATGGTAAACAATAGTAGCCCCACTGGCAATTAACAGTACAATAGTGGGCTGGAGCTTTCTGGTGCTCCATGTTTACTGAAGCTGGAGGCTGGGCCCCAAAATATTTCATAACAGAATTATTTGGTCCCCCCAGGCAATTAGATAGGGATGTATTCATGAGATAAACACTTTTGATTACCGGCAGTGAGGAATCTCCCAACATCTCCTCACACCATGCCAGATTTCAGAGAGTGGTTGCAGTTGCAAACTTGTAAAGGGACAGAAGCAAAAGACATTCCCAAGTCTGTAGTCTCAGTCTTTCTTAAACCAGATTCCCCCATCAGAGAATTTCTTCCTGGTGGGTTGACACCTTGAATATTAATTGCCATCTGCTGTTGTAAATGATAATGGTTTCTGGAAATTGTGAAGGAAGAGTGGACCATTATGAGAGGGAATACGACAGTCAAACACAGTGAAAGACATAGCAAAACTTTGTTATGGTTCAGTGAATCATTGTTAAGAAATTGTGGGTATTTCTGAAGGCACTATTTGTTAGCATCCAGGAATACCTGGCCCATCCCTGGAGACTTGGCAGACTGCATTACCCCTGTAGGTACATGCTCAGTACACAGGCAGTACCTTGGCCTGCTGTGTGGTCTCTGTGCACATGTGCTATGCCCTTCCCTTTAAAAAGGTGAAGCCCTGCCTGCTATCCCTCTTCCTCTTCTTCTCCCCCACCTGTCACTCTCTATGCCCTCTCTCTCTCTAGCTCTCTGCCTCTCTGCACCTCTCTCTCTCTCTCTTTCCTTTCCTCTTCCCACAAGGCTACTCTGCATTCCTTTTTCTCTCCCCCTCTCTCTATTTCCTTCCCCCAATAAAACTCCCCATGTGAGCTCTGTCTGCATGGTGAACCTGTCTCTCACCACTGTGGGGTCCCTTGGCTCCACCTTCCAAGGTCCCTGTTACACCATATCATATCACTATTGTGATGGGATAATAGAACATTTTGATGGGATACTGGATCACTGTGAGAAGGAAAAGGACACTGATGTATTATTGTGTGATGATGGGACATTGTTTTAGCCAAGTGAGTCATTGAGATGGGGCAGTGAACCAAGAGACAGGACACAGACAGTGGCCACTTGTGATGAGAGAATGTACTAATGGGAAGGGACAGTGGGTTGCTGTGATAGGATAGTAAAACATTTTGATAGGATGAGGCAGTGAATTTTTGTGATATGATAGTGGATCATTGTGCAAGGAAATAAGACAATCCATCACTGATACGGCAGTGGATCGTCGTGCTGGGCCAGTGAATCACGGTCATGACACAGTGGATCAATAATACGGAACAGTGAATCATTGTGTGTGTCAGTGGATTATTGTGATGGACCATAGACCAGTGTGGTGGGACACTTTAGTATGATGAGAGGAAGTAGAGGACTATCCCATTATGTTGTGACAGTTGAGCATAGGGATGGAAGAGTAAAGCACTGTGATGGGATAGTAGAACATTGCTGTAGAATAGCAAACCATTGTAATATGATATACGAGAGTAGAACATTATTAAGGTAAGCTTTCTATCGTTATAGGATAAAGGAGCATTATTTTACATACCAATCCCAGTTCCCACTTCTCCTCCTCCTCCTGCCATCTAACTTCCCCACACACAACCCCATCTACTCCTCAGAGAGGGTAAGGCTTCTCTTGGGAAATCAATGGAAACTGGCCCATCTCTTTGAGACAGAACCAATGTCCTCTACCTTATATCTAGGCTGAGCAATGTATCCCTCCAAAGAGAATAAGGTCTAAAAAGTCAGTTCAAATACTAGGGATAAATCCTGGTCCCATTGCCAGTGGCCTCACAGACTGCCCAAACCACACAAATGTCACCCACATTCAGAGGGCCTACTTCAGTCCCATGCAGATCCCCCAGCTGTCAGTCCAGAGTCAGTGAGTTCCCTCTAGCTCAGACAAGCTCTTTGTCGGTATGCCCAAAATGGTCTTAATCCCTTTGCTCATGTTATTGATCCTCCCTCTCTTTGACTGGACTCTGGTTCCTTCGTCCAGTGCTTAGCTATGACTCTCTGCATTTGTCTGCATCAGTTGATAGATGAAGGTTCTATGATGATAATTCAGGTAGTCATCAGTCTGATTACAGGGGAAGGCCAGTTCAGGTATGTTATCTACTAATGTTTAGGTTCTTAGCTGGGGTCATTTTGTGGATTTATGGGAATGTCCTTAGTGCCAGGTTTCTCACTAACCCCATAATGACTCCCTCAAATCAAGATATCTCTTTCCATGCTCCCTCTCTCTGTCCTTTCTCCATCTCTACCATCCAGTTTCCTCATGTTCTTTTCCCTCTCCCCTTTTCCCCTCCCCCTCCACTTCTACCTTCTCCCACTACAATCCCAATTTTCTCAGGAATCTTGTCTATTTCCTTTTCCCAGAGGAATCCATGTATGTCTCTCTTAGGGTTCTTCTTGTTATTTGGCTTCTCTGGCATCATGGTCTATAGGTTGGCTATCCTTTGATTTATATCTATTATCACTTATGAGTGAGGACATACAATGTTTGTCTTACTGGGTTTAGGTTACCTCACTCAAGATGTATTTTTCTAGTTCCATCCATTTGCCTGAAAATTTCATGGTGTCATTGTTGTTTTTTTCCACTGACTAGTACTCCATTGTGTAAATGTACAACTTTTTAAAAAATCCACTCTTTAGATGAGGGGCATCTGGGTTTTTCCAGTTCTGGATATTGTAAATAATGTTGCTATGAACACAGTCAGGCTAATGTGTTTGTGGTATTAGAGTGCATCTTTTGGGCATATGCCCAAGAGTGGTATTGATGGGTCTTGAGGTAGATTGATTTCCAGTTTTTTTTAAAAACTATCATACTGATTTCCAAAGTGGTTGTACAAGTTTGTACTTCAACCTTCAATGGAGAAGTGTTCCCCTTACTCTGTATCCTCTCTATCATAACTATCATTGATGTTTTTTATCTTAACAATTCTGACTGGTGCAAGATGGTATCTCAGTGTCATTTTAATTTGCATTTTTGATGACTAAGGATGTTGAGCAATTCCTTAAGTGTCTTTGGGCAATTTGAGTTTGTTCTGTAGAGAATTCTCTGATTAGACCTGCACCCCATTTTTAAATTGGATTATTTGGTATTTTGATGTCTAGTTTCTTGAGTTCTTTATATATTTTGAGATCAATACTCTGTCAGACATGGGGTTGATAAAGATCTTTTCCCATTTTTTGTAGGTTGGAGTTTTGCCTTATTGATTGTATCCTTTGCCTTACAGGAGCATCTCAGTTTCAGGAAGTCCCAGTTAGTACTTGTGGGGAGCTGGTCCCTTCACTTGTTTTCAGTGTCTGGGCTACTAGTTTTATGTTCAGAAAGATGTTACAGTGACTCACTGTAATATGACCATGCATTATTAAGATAGGACAATTGAACATTGCTATAAGTGATAAGACTTTGGACCATCTGATAAGACAATGGATCACTGTAATGGGACAGCATATCACTGTGAAAGGACAGTCATTTGTTGAGATAGAACAGTGAGATGATAAAATAGGACACTGGATATTTATAATGAGACACTGAAAGACTGTGATGAGCTAGTAGAGATGTAATAAAACAGATGGACATTGTGAGAGAAAATAGGAGAATGGATCACTGTGAAATGACAGAGAAACATTTTGAAGGACAGTGGCCCATTTTGATTGTATTGTATAGCAGAACATTGTTACATGATACTGGACCATTGTGATTGAACAGTGTCGAAATATGATAGAGGTTACGGAAATGATGATTGTGAGAGACAGTTGATCTTCATAATGGACCAATGTGTCATTATAATGCAAAAGTAGTTTTAATGAGGGGAAAGTGGATAACTATGATACAGAATTGTATACTGTACCATTGTTCTGTGACAGTAGACAATTGTGATGGAACAGTGGACCGTTTGATATGATAATCAACAATTCTGATAGTACAGTGAATCATGGTCATGGAACAATGGACCATTTTGATGGTACAGTGAAGAAGAATTGTGATGTGACAGTGAACAATAGTAACGGAACAATGGGTTACTGTGATGAGAACGTGGATCTTTGTGATGGGGATTTTGAGGCATTGTGGTGGGATATTTTGAGGGAGCATTTTGATAGAACAGTGGATATATACAGATTCATGTATTATTAGGATGAAAGTAGATCATTGTGATGATACAGTTAATCACTGTGATGGGGCAATGGACCACTGTAACGGGATAATGGATCCTTATGGTAGAAGAGTGAATCATTGTGTTGGAAAAGGGAATCATTTTGAAGGAACAGTAAAAAAATTACAACGTGACAGTAGATAATAACGGTGGGACAGTGCGTTATTATGACGGGGCAGCGCACCATTGTAATGGAACTTTGAACCACTGCGATGGGACAGGGGACCATTGTGATGGGATTTTGAACCATTGTGATGAGACAGTGGGACATTTTGACGCAACAGTGGACCACTGTGACGGGTTCATGGAACATTGTTACTGGACAATGAACAATGGGACGAAGGCCATCGTGATGTAAATGGAATCATTTTGACATGGCTGACAGTTGTGATAAGTGAAAAGACATTGTGTGATCATTACGAGACACTAGAGCATTGTTAGATGGAATAGGAAAATGGACTGCTATACTGAGACAGCACAGCACAGTG
Source organism: Cricetulus griseus (assembly GCF_003668045.3). Lineage (NCBI taxonomy): Eukaryota > Metazoa > Chordata > Mammalia > Rodentia > Cricetidae > Cricetulus > Cricetulus griseus. The sequence goes on along the minus strand of NC_048601.1, from coordinate 33,532,114 downwards.
ATGGGACAATGTGCATTTACTATGGCACAATAAATAATTGTGATGGGGCAGTGGGATATTGTGCCAGGACAGTGGGCCATGAGGACAAAACAGTGGCTCTTTGTAATTCGATAGTGGTGAAATATGATGTGACAGTTGTCAATTATGAAGGAAGAGTTTGGGCATTCTGATCAGTGTGGACCATTGTGATGAGTCTGTGGATCTTTCTGATTGGACTTTGAATCATTTGACAGGAGAGAGGACCATTTTGATGGCATCAGGGATCATTGTGACATGACTGCAAACATCACGATATGCCAGTCATTGCGCTGGGAGAGTGTAATATTGTAAAGGGAAGGTAGGTCATTGTAACAGGACAGTGTGTCAGCATAATGCTTTAGTCAGCCCTTGTTAGAGGGCTTCTGAAATTGGACTTCTATTGTGTAACAGTGTATCATTTCAGTGGTACAGCAAATGACTATGATGGAACAGTGAACATTATGATGGCAGAGTCGACAGTTGTACTGGCATAGAAGAACATTTTTTAGGGACAGTGGGCCATTGTGATAGGAGATTAGACAGTCATCTATAATTAAAGGAAAGTGGAGCATTGTCATGGGAAAGTAAATCATTGTTATTAGATAGTGGATCATTGTGATGGTACTGTGGACTTGTGTAATAGGACAGTAGACAACTTTGAGAGGTAATAGAAGTGGGACACTGATATTCCAGTGGAATTTTATGATGGGAGAGTAAACCACAGTGATGCGATAGCACATCATTGTTATGAGACAGTGTACCATTGCAGAAAAGAATGGATATTAGAGAATTATTAAGGAAAAGTAATGCAACAAGTTATTACAATAAGTCACTGTTAGGTGGGACATTTGAAAATTGCTGTAGGATATAGAAATTAGACCATGGTGATGAAGCAATAAATCTGTGAATGGAATATTGAACCCTAAACATTGTGATTAAAAAGTAAATCATTATGATTGGACAATGGGCCATTGTGAAAGGAGATAGACTGGTAGAACTTTGTGATGCGATAGCATACCATTGTGATGATGGCTGGACCAGCATAGTGAAATATAGTGCTAAGAAAATGAATCATTCTGATTGGACATATGGCTGTTGTGGTGAGAGAGTGGAGCATTGTGATGAGCTAGAGAACTATTGTGGTTGCAAGTCAAATCACTGTAATAGGACAGTGAGTCTGTGTTATGTGACTGTGAACCATTGTGATGAGTAGAACATTGCTCTAGGGAATAGAATTTTGAGCAATTTCACTAAGATAGTGAAATAATCTGATAGAACAGTGATGAAATAGTGAAATAAAATTATGGGGAAATTAATTATTCTGATGGGACAGTCAACCAATATAATAGAGAACAGAAGTATGAATTGCCTTGATGGGAGAGTGGATTGCCATTCTTGGACAATAGATCATTGTGAGAAAATATCATGCAGTTGACTACTGAGATGAGGAAAGGCAACATAGTGATGGAATGGAGAATTGTTTTTATGGGGCAGTGGATTATTGTGCTTGGACTGTAGACAATTGTGTTTGGACAGTGAACCAGTGTTAAAGAATAGTAAACTTTGTGAAAGGAAAAAGGGAATGGACTACTCTGATGTGACAAAGAAATATTGTGATAGAATAATGAACCATCGTGGTGATTTAGGAGAATACAGTTACATACCAGTAGTCGAGTGTGATAGGAAATACGACTGTGGATCATTATTTTAAAAAGTGCTACCTTGTGAGGGGGCAGTCAAAAATTTTACTAAGGAATAAATGTGTGGATCATTAAGGGAATGAGGAGTTCAGGGATGGAAAAGAGGTTCATGGGTCATTGTGATAGGACATTGGATCCTTGTGAAGATATAGTGCAACATTGTTCAAGGATAGTGAAATTTTGTAGTAGGGTGTAGGACTGGTACATAATTGAAGGAATGTGGAACATTGTAGTGGTGAAGCAGAACATTGTTGAAGGACAAGTGGATTATTGTGATGGTATTATGAACAAATTGGTGAGAAAAATCATTGCAATGGGCAGTGGATAATTTGGATGAAAAAGTGGACCATTGTGATAAGACTGTGGGCAATATTGATGGCACAGTGCATCCCTGTGGTGAGAAAATAAATTATTGTAATGGGGCAGTAGAATTTTGTGACAGGAAAATGAACAATTGTGAGAGAGGATAAGACACTAGAACACATTGATTTTACTGTAGAATTTTACAATGGGACATCAAACCATTGTGATGGGATAGTGGGACATTTTTACAGGACAGTAGACCATTGGTAAAAGGAATAGACATTAGAGCATTAAGGAAAACTTGTGCAATGAAATGTTACAATGAATCACTGCTATATGACCATGGATGATTAAGGAAGGACATTTGAAAATTTTTTTTTTGGTTTTTCAAGACAGGGTTTCTCTGTATAAACTTTGGAGCCTATCCTGACAATCACTCTGGAGACCAGGCTGGCCATGAACTCACAGAGATCTGCCTGTCTCTGCCTCATGAGTGCTGGGATTAAAGGCGTGTGTCACCAATGCCTGGCTTCCTTTGAACATTTTTACATGCAATAAGACTTCACAAAACAGAGGTGAGGCAGTGGGACTCGAAGAGAAATTAGAGAATTATTGTGATGGGAGAGTGAATCGTTTTGAAATGACTGGGCCATTGTGATATTGGATAAGACATTGGACTGTTGTGAGAGGACAGTGGAACACTGTAATGGAAAGTGTGTCATTATGATGGAACAGTGGAACATTGCAATGGGGCAGAGCAATGTTGTGATGGCATTGTGGTTTATTATGATGGGATTGGATCAGTGTGATGATCAGTTAATCGTCATGATGGAAAAGTGTACCATGATGATGTTTCTATGCATCATTTTGATAAAGAATAGGACAGAGCACTATTGTGGTATTACAGTAAACACTGTGAAGAATTTTCATGTGAGAGTAGAGCTTTGTGATATGGGATAGGACATTTGACCATTGGGATAATACAGTGGATCATTGGAGTTGGAGACTGTATCATTGTGAAAGAACAGTAGGTAATTTCAATAGGGAACAGGACAGTGATGCTCTGTGATCAGAGAGGAGGATAGAGTTATGGGAGAGTGAACCATTGTTATGGGACAATAACTCATTGTAGTAGGATGGAGAATATTGTAATTGGAGAGTGAGCCATAGTAATGGGACAAAAACCACAATCAGAGTAGAGTTAACCTATAAATTATGAGTAGGCAAATGATTCACTTAGATGTGACAGTGAGCCATTGTGGTGGAAGAGTAGAACATTTTGATGGCTTGCTAAAATATTATGATGCAAAACTGGATCCTAATGATAAGGGATAGGACTTTGAACCATTATTTTATTATAGTGGAACATTTGTATCAGCACACTGAATCATTTTTATGGGATATTGAATCATTTTGAGGGAACACAGTATCACTGTGATAGTGGATTGTTCACTGGTCCATCATAGGACTCTGGAGCATTGTGACTGAGCAGTGGATGATTGTGGTAGGACAGGGAATCATTGCTATGAGACAGTAGCTTTTTTTGATGGACATTTGACCATTGTAACACACAATGGGCCATTATGATGAGAAAGTGGATTTTATTGTGTTGGGTCTTTGAGCCATTGTGATAGGACAGTGGAACTTTGCACTGGAATGGGTCCGTGGATCATCATGACGACACAGTGAAGGATTGTGATAGGGGAACAGAGATTGATCCATTATCATAGGACAATGAATTATTGTGATGGAAGAGTAGATAATTTTATGGGACCGTAGATAATTGTGAAAGGGGATAAATAATATAGTGAACCGCTGTAATGAAAACAAGGAATATAGTGATGGGGGAATGAATCCCATTAAAAGAGTAAATGAAAAATAGATAATAAAGAAAGTACAGTAAAACACTGTAATAGGATAGTAGAACACTGTGATATGAGAGTTGATAAATTTTCAAGAGAATGGGAGAGGGGGTCATTACTAAAGGAAAGCAGAACATTGTAGTGGTACAGGGCATCATTGTGATAGGATGGCGGAAATTGTGGTGAGAAGATAGACAACTGTGTAAGGACAGCGTACCAGTCTAATGGTACAGAGGATCACTGTTAAAAGAACAAGAGCCTGGACCTTGGTGATGAGAAATTGGAACATTGTGTTTGGACAGTGCACCCTTGTAATGGGATAGTGGTTTGCTGTGATTGCAAAATAAATTATTGGAAAGAAAGAGTATGCCATTGTTATGTGACAGTAGGCCTTGGTAACTGGAGGGCGGATCACTTTGATGGAAAATTGGCTCATAGTGATTGCACAAAGAACCATTATGATGGTATGGCAGACAACTGTGATGGGGAAGTAGATGGGTGTGATGGGACAGTGGGCCGTTGTAATGGTACAGTGGACCATTGTGATGGCACAGTAGAACATTTCAAAAAGGAATTAAACAGGAGACCTTTGTGATGTGAAAGTGACAAACTCCTGATAGGACAGTGAATCTTTGTTATGTGACCACGGGCAGTTGTGATAGAACAGAGGAAAATTGTGATTTGACAATGAATCAGTTTTCATGAGAGAGTAGATCATTGTGATACTGTTTCGAAAATAGAGCATTCCGATGAAACATCTGATTATTGTGATGGAATAGTGGAACAGTTTGATGGAACAGTGGACAATTGTGATAAGGTGTAGGATATCAGAACACTATCTCATTACAGTGGAGTATTGTAATTAAAAGTGGAACATTGCTATAGGATAGTGAATCATTGTGGTGAAAGTGAGCATTGTTGTGATGGAATATAAAACATTGGTCTACTATTATAGCAGAGTGGAACATGATGATCTCTGGAGCATTGTGATGGAACAGTGAGACACTGTTAGGGGAGAGTGGATCACTGGAATGAAATACTTAATCATTGTAACAGGGTCAGACAGTAGACCATTTTGGTAGATTACTGGAACATTTTTATGGGGCAGTGGGCCATTTTAATGGAACTGTGTACCATTGTTATTGGAGAGTAAATATTGTGACTAGAAAATGGACCATTGTGGTGTGACAGAAGATGCTAGAGATATAACAATGGATCATCATTATGGGATAGTAAATCATAGTGAAGAAACAGTGAAACATTGCGATGAAACAATGGGACATTGTGATGGAGCAATACATCATTATGATGAGATATGAGAACACTGTCACTGGAAAGTAAATCATTGCAAAGGAAGAGTGGACCATTGTGATGGGACAATGGGCCACTGTGATTGAGAGTAGATAATTTTAATGGGTGATTGTGCTATTCCTGTTGGACAGTGAGTCATTGTGTTGTGATCATGGACTATTGTGGTGGGAAGGTGGTTATGAATCCATTATGATGGTACAATGAAACTCTGTGAAGGTATGAATCATTGTTGTGAGGTAGAAGTAAATTGGGATAGGACAGTGGATAATTGTGATACAAGAGTAAACCATTGTGAAAGGATAGTTACCTCTTGTGATTTGGAATAGGACAGTGGGATATTGTTATTGCAGAGTGGATCACTATTAAAAGACTGTGGACCATTTAGATAAGGTTCTTGGATATTGTGATGAGTCAGTGGACCATGTGATAGGGAATAAAATACCCATCCATTAATATGGAGCAGTAGTATATTGGAGTGGGATAGTGAGTTATTGTGATGTGATGATGGATCATTATATGAGAAAGTGTATCTTTGTTAGAGGAAAGAGTACAGTGGAACATTGGCATGAAATAGGGAATATGTGATAGCCAAGCTTTATTATGAAATTTGGATCATTGTGATGGGACAGTGAAAATTGTGATAGAAAAGTGGACAGCAACAAATCACAAATTTACACAGTCCCATTTTAATAATACTCTGTCCATTCATAGTGTCTCACAATCTCATAAAATGATACACTGTCCAATTATAACAATCTATGATCCAATAATAATGGTCTACAGTTCCATAACAATGATCACTGTTTAATAAGAAGAGTATATTTTCACATCAAAAATATCCATTGTCCAATCACAATGGCTCACTGTTCCATGACAGTCATCTACTATTTTATGATAATGAGTAAGTAACTTCGGACAAACAATGGACCCTTGTAAACAGATAGTAGATTGTGGTGATGAGGCAGTAGAGGTTTATTATTGGGCAGTGGAACATTGTGATGGGAAAGTATATCACTTTCACGAGACAGTGTACTGCTGTAATAAGAGGCAGGACATTGGGGATTTTTATGGCACAACTTGAGAAATTTTAGATGGAATAGATAACTGTGGTGAGACAGAGGAACACAGTGATAGGTCAGTGAACTGTTGTTATGGGAAGCAGATCATTGTGATGAGACAATGGACCATTATGATTGCACAGTGAACACTGTGATAAGACAGTGGATTATTCTGATGGGACAATGAGATATTGTAATGAGACATTGCTTGGATATTGAATAATTATGAAGGTACAGTTGGCCATTGTGATTAAACAGTGGGCCATTTGATAGGGGAAAAGGACAACTGTCAAGCATGGGACAGTGAGGCATTATGATAGGACACTGAATCATTATAAAGAGTAAGCAAACAATTGTGACAATGTGGTAAACCAGATTATGTAGGACAGGACGGTGAACCATTGTTAAAAGACAATGGAACATTATGATAGGAGATAGGAAAAATGACTGGTTGTGATGCAAGAATAGCCTACTTTAATGGGACAGTGGATCATTTTTAGTGAACAGTAGGGAATTGTGATAGAAGCATTGTTCATTATGGTGGGAGAGTGGATAATTGTGATTGGATAGTAAATAATTGTGATTAGACAGAAACAACAGTCATGAGAGTGTGGACAATTCTGAAGGGAGAGTGGACCATGATAAGAGGGGATAAGAGAATTAACCACTGTCAGATGACTGTGAATCATTGTTAAGCACTTTGAGAGGTGAAACATAGTGACCGTGGATGAGACAATAGTCAATTATGGGACAGTGTGCAATTGTAATGGTAAAATGTTGTCATTGTGATGGGAAAGTGAAGTATTGGGCCAGTGCAGAGAAGCAACTGCCCTAATAAAGTCTAGAACAGTGGGCCATTGTTAAAGACAGTAGAGTGTTGTGATATGGGATGGGACCATAGCCACTTGCGATGGGAGGTGGCCCACTGTGATAGCAAAGTGCATTATTGTAATGAAACGTCAGAAAAAATGTCAGAACAGTGAAACAGGTTAATAGGGCTGTGAATCAATGTTAAAAAATAGTTAATCATTATGAGGGGACAGAGACCATTCAAATAAGAGAGTGGATTACTGTATTGGGCAATAGACCATTGTGACAAAACAATGGTACCATGCAATGGGATATTGTATCATTGTGCTGGAACAGTGGACTATTATTATGGGAGTGAAGCATTTTGGTAGTACTATGAATCAGGATCAGAAGGTGGAGCATTGTGATAAGAGAGTAAATCATTGTGTTAGGACAGTGAACCAGTTTGAGAGGGACCAGTATGGTGGGCCACTGCAATTTAGCAGTGAAAAACTGTGATCAAATCATGAATATCTGTCATGTGATCATGGACCATTATGATGGCAACGTTAACCATTGTTATAAGGAATATGACTTCATACCATTATGATGATACAGTGGCTCTGTGACATGGGGGAGTAAAATATTATGGGAAAGTTAATCATTATGACAGGAAACTAGACATTTGTGACAGGGAAAGGGTTGGTAGACCACTGTGATTGGGCAGTGTATTACTCTTTGAATCATTTAACTGGACAGTATATATCTGTGACAGAACAGAGAATCAGCGTCGTGGGATTGTGGAACATTGAAAATGACAGTAGATGATTGTGATGTGATACTGGCTCATTGTAAAGGGAGAGTAAATCATTGTGTTGAACAGTGAATCACTGTTATGGGACATTAGACCATTTGTTATGGAACAATAGATCATTTTAATTTGATTGTGAGGCATCAATTTGATGGGATGGGGGTCTCTTCATGATGGAACTGCAGACCATTGTGATTGTTCATGAGTCATTGTGGGTGAAGAGTCAACCAGTGTGATAGCCCAGTATCACATTGTGATGGGAGATGGGATAATTATGATGGGAGAGTGGATCACTGTGATTAGAAAATGAATCATTGTGAAAGAATAATGGAACACTAATAGGATAATGAATCATTGTGATTGGACAGTAGACATTTGTGATGGAATAGTAGTTGATTTTATGGGACAGTGAACTATTGTGATTAGAGAATGCATCATTGATGTGGGACAGGTCATCTTTGTAATGGGATAGTGGGTCACTCTGAAGCTACTGTCAGCAATTCTTGTGGGACAGTGAACCACTGTAGTGGAACAAAGGGACATTATATTGAGATACTGGACCATTATGATGGGGGACTGTATCATACTGTGGGACAATGGATCACTTTCATGAGACAGGGAACATTTTGATAAATCAGTAGAACGATTTTAAAAGGAATAGGACACAGTGCTCAATTGTGTTGTGACAGCAGAAAATTGTGATGAAAGAGTAAATATTTTCTTACCTTGTACCACTGTGATGGGACAATTGACCATTGTTATAGGGGACAGGAATTTGGATCATTGTGATTAAACAGTAGGACATAATTTAGATGAGAAACATAATTATTCTTTTGGGACAGAGGATCATTGTGGCAATACCTTGTTTGTTCTCTAACAAATAAAGCTTGCCTGAAGATCAGAGGGTGGATCTAGCTGCTAGTTAACCATAGAGGTCTAATGGTCTGTATATGCACACTGGAAGTGATATGGCTGGGCAGAGAGAAGAATATAAGGTGGGCAGAGACAGAAGCTCTCCCTCTTTTCAGGCTGAGAAGTTGGGGAGGTAAGAAGTGGCTGTGGCTTGCTCCTTTGTCTCTCTGATCTTTGAGCATTTACTCCTATATATGACTCCAGGTTTTTGTTATTAAGAACAACTAGAATTTGTGCTACAAACCATTGTGATAGGAAATAGGACAGTATACCTGATCAGACAGAGAATAATTGTAATTGGAAAATTACTATTGTGGTAGGCCTGTAGATCATTTTGATGAGACTGTGACAATTAGTGGATCATTGAATGGGACAGTGTATCATTATAATTAAACAGTGTATAAATGTGATGGAACAGTGGAAAAATATGATCAAAGAGTGGACCATTGTGATGGAACAATAGAAAACTTTGGTGAGATTCTGGACCATTTAGGTTGGATCATGAAGCATTTTGAATTGACAGTAGAACATTGCAATGGAACAATGGACCATTTTTCTGGAAAATAATCATTGTATTGGGAGAGTTGACAGTGGGATGGGACAGTAGATTGTTGTGATCTGAAAGTAGCCAATTATGATAGAAATAGTACCATCATGGTGGGACTTATGACAAGTCTGAAAAGATTGTGGTTTATTGTGATGGGGCAGTGAGCCATTTTGATGTGACAGTAGACAATTGTAATGGAAGAGCTATCATTGTGTTAACAGAGAATATCAGTGTGATGGAACAGTAGAGTATTGTGGCCCAATAGTGGATCATGTTGAAATGAAAAAGAATATAGGACTATTGTAATGTGACATCTGACTATTGTTATAGGGGATAGGACTTTTTGACCTTAGTGATGAGACAGTGTATTTTTGTTGTGTAACATTGACATATTGTGATTGGAGAGTGAATCATTGTGCCTGCATTGTAGAGCATTATGACATGTAGGCAGTCCATTATAATGAGAGAGTGGACTGCTATTTTAGGGCACAGAATATTAGATCATTATTATCCAACCACAGAGTGTTGTGATGGGACAGTAAACAATTGTGACGGTACTGTGAATCATTATGATAGGACATTGAATCATTGTGAGGAAAGTATATCATTGTTGAAAATTGTAATGTACCTGGTGGTGGTGCATGCCTTTAATCCCCCCACTTAGGAGGCAGAAGCAGGTGGATCTCTGTGAGTTTGAGGCAAGCCTGGTATACAGAGTGAGTTCCAGGACAGGACCCAAAGCTATAAAAAGAAACACTGTCTTGAGAAAACAAAAATAAATTTCAATAGGACAGTTGAATTTTTAATGAGACAGTGGTCCATTGTGATTTCACAGTGACTCATAGTGATGAAACAGTTGATCTTTATGATGAGACACTATAGCATTATGATGGTACAGTGAGTCACTGTGATGTGACAGTGGACCACTGTGATGTGATAGCAAATCATAATTATGTAACCATGGACCATTTCGATGGAACAGGTAAACATTGTTACATGGGATATGATATGTCTTTGTGAGTATATATTGGATCTTTGAGAAATAATAGTTAAACATTGTAATGGAAAAGTGAACCATTGTGATGGAACAGTTGACCATGGTGATATGGATTGGACAGTAAACAACTGTAATTGGGATAGTGGTTCAATGTAATGGAACACTGGGCCAATTTTCTGGACATTGTACTGTTGTAATGAGACCATGGACCATTATGGCAGAAATGAACCATCCTGACATGACTGTGGGCTATTCTAAAGAGACAGTAGGTTGTTGTGATGAGACATTAGGCCATTTTGATGAGAGAGCTGATCATTGTGATAGAAGAATATATCCTTGTGATTGGAGGTAATACCAGTGTGATAGGATAGTGAAGTATTTTGACCACTGTAATATGACATTGGAAAATTGAGAGAAAGAACCGTGTATCTTTGTTATATTACTGTTGACCATTGTTAATGGGACAGTTGACCATTTTTATAGTACATGTCTTTAGACTATTGTCATGAGAGGTTGTATTTTTGACATGTAACTGCAATATATTATGATTGGGCAGTGAATCATTATGACTAGGCAGTGGGAGTTTGATATGGGGTGGCAGAAGGTTGGACATTGTGATGTGATAGTAAATCATTATGATGTATAAAAGCAAACCATTGAAGTGGGACAGTGAACTCTATTTTTTTTAGTGCATAGAGTATTGGATTATTTATTATTAGACAATGAATCATTGTGATGGAACATTGGATTATTGTGATGATACAGAGGACCATTGCAATAGGACATTTATTTATTTATTTATTTATTTATTTATTTATTTTAGTTTTTCGAGACAGGGTTTCTTTGTGTAACTTTGGAGCCTATCCTGGCACTCGCTCTAGAAACCAGGCTGGCCTCAAACTCACAGAGATCTGCCTGCCTCTGCCTCCCGAGTGCTGGGATTAAAGGCGTGCGCCACAATGCCTGGCCCGCAATAGGATTTTAGAAATTGTGACAGTAGGTTATTTTGATTAGGCCATTGTGATTAGACAGTAAATCATCATGATGGGACAGTGGACTACTGTAGTGAGAGAGTAAATCACTGTAATGGCTTCGTGCATCTTTTATTGTTACTTGACAGTGGAAAACAGTGATGGGACAGTAGAACCTTTTGATGCAACAGTGACTGTGAACCATTTATATTGGACAAGTGGTCATTGTTACACAGGATAGGGCACTGGACTATTATGAGGTTATATTGGATCATCAAGAAAATCTGTGGAACATTGTGATGAGAAAGTGAATCATTGTGATAAAAAATGACCATGGTTAGCCAGGCGTTGGTGGTGCACGCCTTTAATCCCAGCACTCGGGAGGCAGAGGCAGGTGGATCTCTGTGAGTTTGAGTCCAGCCTGGTCTCCAGAGCGAGTGCCAGGATAGCTCCAAAGCTACACAGAGAAACCCTGTCTCGAAAAACCAAAAAAAAAAAAAAAAAAAAAAAAAAGGACCATGGTGATATGGACAAGACAATGGACAATTGTGGTGTGACAGTGGTTCAATGTAATAGGACAGTGGAGCATTGTGATGTGATAGTGGACTATAGTGATGAGACTATTAACAATGCTAAGATAATGACTTATTTTAATGGGAGACTGAATCACTTTTATGGAAAGTTAATCATTAAAATGGTAGTCTGGGTCATTCTGATAGGACATTAGACCATTGTGATTGGATACTGCATTATTGTGATGGAATAGGAGACAACTGTGGTATAACAGTGGACCATCTTGATAGCACAGTGGATCACTGTTTGGGACAGTGGAACCTTTGAATGGTGCAGTGTACCATTTATATTGGACAGTAAATATTGCAATAAAAATGTGGGCCATTGTTTTGGGAGCAATGGGTCTTTATCACGGGAAGGTGGACCTTTATGATGAGACAGTAAACAAGCAGAATGAATGGTATTATGGATCATTTGTACAGGGAATAAAAGATAGGAATATTATGAAGGCATAGTGAAATATTGTGATAGAACCATGGTCCATGTGATGGGATAGTGGAATGGTATGTGGTGATGGTGGAATATTGGGATAGGGTCTAGGATATTGAACCTTAATTATTGTACCTTGGAGGATTGACGGTGCCATAGAACTTTGTGGTGATAATCATTATGATGGGAGGGTTGGCCATTGTGATAAAAGATTATATATATATATATATATGTATATATATATATATATCCATTTTCTTTTGTTTTTCAAGACAGGGTTTCTCTGTATTGATTTGGAGCCTGTCCTGAAACTCATTCAGTAGGCCAGATTGGCCTGGAACTCAAAAAAAATCAGCCTGTCTCTGCCTCCTTGAGTGCTGGGATTAAAGGCATGTGTCACCAATGCCTGGCCTATATAACTATTTTTATGGTAAGGTAGAGCGTTGTGATGGGACAGTGAGTCAATCTTATGGGACATTGGATAGTTGCAAGTAGACAGTCAACACTTTTATGAGACAATGGGCCATTTAATACGAGAATGAGTCACTGTGATATTCAGTGGACAATTGTGATGAAGCAGAGGCAAATTATGAGGCAACAGTGGAGAGTTAGGATGGAAGTGTAGGCCAAGGTGATAGGATAGTAGGTGATTGTGATAGGAGACTAGATCAGAGATAGATGAATAAGTACCATTGTGATATGTACAGTTGACAGTTGTGTTGGGAACAATGATCATTGTAGTGATTGAGTTGACTATTGGGCTTAGAAAATGAATCAGTGTGATGGAGCACTGGAACACTGTGATGTAAGAGTAGATCTTTGGGACAATGAATAATTATGAAGGAGAAGTGGATCATCTTTTGACATTCTTAGGCTATGATGATGAGAGAGTGGATCTTTGTGTTGGGAAAATGGTTAGACTGTGAATCATTGTAAATGAAGAGTAGGCAATTGTCATGGGACAGTTGGCCATTGTGATTGGAGATTGAACCATTTGAAGAGTGAATAGAATAGTGGAACACAGTTAAGTGACAGTGGAACATTGTGATGGTACAATAAATCATTTTAAAGTATTTATTCACTATTACAATTTGACAGTGGAGAGTTTCAAAACAGGATCAAATAATTATCATTATTATGGCACAATGAAGCATTGTGGTAGAATAGTATCATTGTGAAGGAACAGTGGACCAATACAAAGGGGAATAGGATATTGGATCATTACTAAAGGACACTGATAATTGTGGTGGGATACTGGACCACTGAAATTGGACAGTGAATTATTGTGTTGATGTATTGGACCAGTGTGGTGGGATAGCTGACAACTGTGATGAAATAGCCAAGCATTGTGATAGGTGATATAACATTTATATCTAACTATAACTGGTAGTACAGTGGAAATGGGGATGGACCAATGAATAATTGGGATGGTATAGTGGATCATTACTGTGGGATACTGGATCATTGTAAGAGGGAATAGTATATAGATGACCAATTTGACGAGATGGGAAAAACTAGTGACAAGACAATAAATCATGATTGTAGAAGTGTAGAACATTTGGAATGGGCAGCAACCATTGCTACTGGAAAATGAAGATTATGAATGGACTATAAGCAATTTTTTGGGACAATGGAGCCTTCAGATTGGAAGGTGGACCATTATGTTGAGACAGTGGAAAAGTATGATAGAATGACACATTTCTTTAAGAATAGGAGATTGGTGAAAACTACAGGAATAGCTGACCTGAACAAGGGAGAGCTCTTGGTCCCTAGACTGAGAGCTGGGAAACCAGCATGGGACTGATTCATACTCCCTGAATGTGGTTGTCTGTGAAGAGACCTCAGAAATCTATGGGGCCCCTTGTAGTGAATCAGTACTTATCCCTAGCAAAGGAATGGACTTTGATAGCCCATCCCAAATAGAGGGATACTCCCTGAGCCTAGACACAAGGGGGTTGGCCTAGGCCCTATCCCAAAGAATAAGACAGACTTTGAAGACACCCCCATGAAGGCCTAACCCTCCCTGGGGAGCAGAAAGGATATGGGATAGGTAGGGTGCTAGTTGTGGGGGCAGGGGAGGAGGGGAGGGACCTGGGATTGACATGTAAAATAATTTTCATTCTAATTAAAATTAAAAAATAAATAAATACAAAAAGAATAGGAAATTGGGACACTGCAAAGACACAATGGCATATTGAGAAGGGAAAGTAGCCCATTTTGATGGGATAATGGAACATTATGTTGGGCCAGTTGTAATAGGGTAGGTATTGCTTATCAGACCTTAATTAATGGACCTTGGGGCATTTTCATCATAGAGTGGACCATTGTAATGTGATGATGAATCACTGTGATGGGAGAGGGGATTATTCTGATAGAAGATAGGACATTAAAACAATATTAAGAGAAGGTTGAACTGATGAGACAGTGAACACTGTGTTGGGACATTGGATCATTATTTTGGGACAATGAATCATTTTGAAAAGACAGCAGGAACATGATGGTAGACAGTGGACCACAGTGATGGGAGAGTGGGCCATTGTGATGGGACAGTAGACCATTGTGACATGACAGTGGATGATTATAATGGGAGAGTGAACTATTGTGATTAAAGAGTGAACAATGGGCTAGAACACTGGAACATTGGGATAGGAGAATGGGTCTTTGGGTTAAGACAGTGGACAACTGTGATGGAACAGTAGGTCATTGTTATGGAAGATAAGACCATTTTGAAAAGTGAATGAACTATTATGAGAAGCAATAGAATAGCTGGCCACATTTGAGTTACAGTGGAATATTGTGGAGGGACAGAGAATAATTGTTAAGGAACTGTGGGACTCTGTGATTGGATAGTGCACAACTGTGATAGGTGAAAGGACAATGGTCAATTATGATGGCACAGGCAAGCATTGTAATAGGACACTCAATAATTGCAATGGGAAATTGAATTATTTTGATAAGGCAGTGAGCCATGCACTAGAGAATAGGACTGTGGGCCATTGTTAAGAGACAATGGAAAGTTAAGATAGGGGATAGGGCAGTGAAGGATCATGATGGTTGTGTGATGAAACAGTGCTCCATTGAGATTGCACAGTGAAACACTTAGATAGGTCAGCAAATCATTGTGATTTGGACAGTGGACTCATGTGCTGGGAAAGTAGATCTTTGTTTTGGGACAGTTGACTGCCATGATTGTACAATATATCACTGCAAAGGAATAATGGATCATTGTGATAGGACAGAGGACCATTGTGTTGGGTGAGAAGATCAATGTTACGGGACTTTAGACCATTTTGGTGGGACAGTGGGTAGATTTGAAAGAGACTAGGATAGTGGACCACTGCAATGTTACAGAGAAAAGTTGTGATCGCAGCATGAATCTTTGCTATGTGAACATGGACCACTGTGGTGGGAAAATTGACCATTATAATAGGGGATAGAACTTTGAACTATTATAATGAAACAGTGAATCTTTGAGCTGGAATAATGAAACATTATGATGGGAAAGGTAATTGTTCTGATAGAACAGTAAACTTTTGTGGAATAAGGAATAGTAAAGTGGACAATTGTCATGACACTGAGGGTTGTTGGATCTGGACAGTGTATTCTCATAATGGGTCAGTGAGTCATTGTGTTATTAGAGTGAGTTATTATTATGAGACAGTGGATCATTGTGAGAAGTGATGGTACTGGGAACCACTATGAGAAGACAGAGGAATAAAGCAGTAGCATAGAGAATCATTGTTTTAGGACAGTGGAACATTTGGAGGGGGCATTATACAATTGTTATTGGAGTATTACTCAGCTGAAAAAACTATGGAAGCTTGAAATTTGCAGGCAAATGGATGGAACTAGAAGAAACCATTCTGAGAGAGGTAACCCAGTCACAAAAAGACAAACATGGTATGCAGTCATTCATCTATGGATTTTACACATAGAGCAAAGGATTACCAGCCTATAATTCACACCACTAGAGAAGTTAGGCAACAAGAGGGACTCTAAGAGAGACATACATGGTCCCCCAGAGAAGGGGAAAGGGATAAGATCTCCTGAGCAAATTGGGAACATGGGGGAAGGGGAAAGGGAGCTAGGAGAAGGAAAAGGGAAGAAGAGGAGTGAGGAGGACATAAAGGAGCAGGAAGATTTGTATGGGGAAGAATAGAAGAGAGAAAAATAAGAGATACCATCAGAGAGGGAGCCAGTATAGGTTTAAAGAGAAATCAGGCACTAGGGAAACGTCCAGGATGATACCAACTAACTATCTAAGCAACAGTGAAGAGGCTACCTTAAATGCTGTCTCCAGATAATGAGATTGATGACTGACTTATATGCCATCCTAGAGCCTTCATCCAGCAGCTAATGGAAGTAGAAGCATACAGCCACAGCTAAACACAGACCTAACTGGAATCCAGTTGCAGAGAAGGAAGAGTGATAAGCAAAGTGGACAAGACCAGACTGGTAAAACCCACAGAAAAAGCTGACCAAAAAAAGTGGGAGCTCTTGGCCCCCACTGGGAAACTAGCATGGAACTGATAGAGACCCCATGAATGTGGGTGTCAGTGAGGAGACCTCAGAAATCTATGGGGCCTCTTGTAGTAGATCAGTACTTATCCCTAGTTAGGAATGGACTTTGGAAGCCCATTTCACATAAAGAAATACTCCCTGAGCCTAGACACAAGTGGGAGGGCCTAGGCCCTATCCCAGAGGATATGACAGACCCTGAAGATTCCCCCATTGAAGACCTCACTCTCCCTGGGGAGAAGAAATGGTATGGGATAGGTAGGGTGTTAGTGGGGTTATAGGGGAGGAGGAGAGGGAGAGGGAACTGGGATTGACATGTAAAAACAATCTTATTTCTAATTTAAATAAAAATGGAGGAAAAAGAATGCAAAAGAAAAATAAAGTACCAATAACAGGTTATGCTGGGAAAGAGGAACACTCCTCCATTGCTGGTGGGAGTGCAAATTGTACAGCTTCTGGAGAAATCAGTGTGGTGATTTCTCAGAAAATTAGGGATCAACCTACCTCAAAACCCTGCATTAGCACTTTTGAGCATATACCCAAAGATGGCACTTCACACCACAAGGACATTTGTTTAACTATGTTCATAGCAATATTATTTGTAATAGCCAGATCCTGGAAACAGCCTAGATGCCCTTCAACTGAAGAATGGATAAAGCAATTATGGTACATTTACACAATGGACTACTACTCAGTGGTAAGAAACAATGACATCTTAAAATTTGCTGGCAAATGGACAGAACTAGAAAAACAAATCATCCTGAGTGAGGTACCCCAAATCCATAATGACAAATGTAGTGTGTATTCATCCATAAGTGGATCACAGAAGCAAATCTAAAGATAGCCTACAATCCACAACCCCAGAGAAGCTAGAATGCTCTTCCAGAAACAGAAGGAAGTATATGCAGAAATCCACAACTAACCAATGGGCCAAGTTCCTGGAGTACAATCAAAGTGAGGCAGGAGTGATAATCTGAACAATGAGCCAAGACCATGATGGGGAAACCGACAGTATAACTGACCCGAGTTAGTGAGAGATCACTGAATCCAGTGTGAGAAAGGGGAACCTGCATAAGACTGAACTAGTCTCCCTTAATATATGTGAAAGTGGTGCAACCAGGACAATATTTGAGGCCACTGGCAGTGTGTTCAATATATAACTATAATGTACAAACTGACTTAGTGCAGCCCATTCTATATGGAGAGATACCTTGCTCAGCCTAGAAACAGGACTGTGGGGGTGGGAATTTGCTTGGTCCTGCCTGAAAGAGATGATGGGACAGAGTGATTAGACTTCTTCCTAGGGAAAGTCTAACCCTCTCCAAGGAGCAGATGGGAGGTGGGGAAGAATGAGGGCAGAGGGAAGAAAAGAGAGAGGGGCAATTGGTATTGGAATGTAAAAATAAATTAATAAAATTTCTCCCCTGAACCAAAAGCACATATCTAATAATTAATGCCCAACAAACATTGGAAAATTGAAGTGTCCAGCCAGTAGCAAACATTTTGTTTGTTTTCAATTTTGGATTTTGGTTTTTTCAAGGCAGTATTACTTTGTGTAGGCTTGGATGACCTGGAACTAGCTCTGTAGACTGGGCTCGTCTTAAACTCACAGAGATCTGCCTGTCTCTGTCTCCTGAGTGCTAGTATCAAAAACATGCACTACAACTGCCCAGCTGCAAACTATTATCTATGAGACAAATCGGTGTTTATAACTCGTATTATGGAAAATGACCATATATGAAATACTCTCCCAATTAATCTTAGGGCCTTGAGCACATGCAACACTTTGTAGCCTTTAGATACATTGCCTGTGGACATGGTTTAGACTCTTCAGTGTTTCAAGACAAACCAGCATTCTTGTATATAACATGAGGATTGAGCATAAATGTCCTTTAGATAGCAGGTGTCTAGAAGGCTTCACTTTGCCTGGAAACAAATAAAAGATTGCAGTTTGTCATCTTTGCTAATGACACTGAGACCTTAATCATTTTATTTAATGTTGAGATATATCTTACCTTGGTAATTTTGACCAGCACTGAATGTGTTAAAAGAATGGATGTTTTAAAGGAAGAGGAGCCAAAAAAAATCAAACATCAGAAATCAAAGCACTTTCATTAAAAAATAAACAAATCTTGGCACTAGAGAGATAACTTGGTTAAGAGAACTTACTGCTCTTTAAGAGGACTTGGTGCTTCCTACCAGAATCTCAAGGTGTCTCACAACTTACTGTTACCCTGCATTCAGAGGATCCAATGCCTCTTCTGTCTGCCTCTTCATGCATGTGGTACACATACATACATGAAATAACATAAAATTTAAAACCTTGTCTGTGGCAATGTAGATTAATTGGGCAATGCTTTCTCTTTTCACTTACAATATATTTTCATGGAGAAAGTAAAGTCTTACCTAGTTTAGTACTAAGGTAACATAATTCAAGTTAGCATGTGGGATGAATGTAAATTATAATAATAGAATATTTTGTCTGTCTGAAACTTAGAGTTGTGACCTAGCCTTTGTAGAACTCCGTAGGCACTCAAAGCATCTGTCCCTCTCTTAGGGACACTCTACATCAAATTTCACAGCTCAAAAGAAAGCTGTGACTATCTGCTTAATAACAGAATTGTTTGTGCCACTGATTGTCATTGATAACCTGTTTTCTAAATCCTGTCTGCCTAGCTTCTCTCTCAGAAACACAAGTGGTCATAAATTTTTAGAGTTGCTTAACTCAGCCAAAGTTTACTGTTGATATCATGAATGATTTTGTCCACTTTTATTATTTCTTCATCTGTGCGTGTGTTAAGAAATCAGATAACTTATATGCTTCCAGTGAAGCTTTGATCCCTTGCATGGTTCCTGTTCCATAGAGCTTTGCTGTGAGGCTTCCGAAGTTAATTCCCCAATCTCCATTAAATAACAATAATAAACAGAACAGCAAGAACTCAGAACTTTGTAAAAAAAATATCCACAGTATCTTTTACAATGCTGTTCTCTATTTCATGATTCCTTCTCCTTAATTTAAGGTAGAACATAAATACTTAAGATTTTAGAATCTTAATGGGTTCACAACAGGTAGTAAGGTTTAAGGAAAAGCAAAATGAAAGTGTGGCTGAGTCTTGTTGCTGGGTTTGTGTCCTTTAAATATCAGCTCTAAGTTTTCACTTTCATTATCTGTGGATTAGGGTATAGATCTTTGAGATGATGAAGTAGTTGGGAGTAGTGGTACATATTCATAATACCAAAATTCAAGACAGAGATGTAGGAGGGAAGACACAACTTCCAGGCCATCCAGGAATACATACAGAGTTCCAAGCTAGACAGAACTACATAATGAGACACCATCTAAAAAATAGTGAGTATACAAATAAAAATACTAAATAATGTTGAATAACCTTTTAAATGAAAATCGGTGATCTACCTCTATGCTGTGGGATAATGTTATAGTCAGGAATATGTGGTTACAGAACCTTTAATGATAGAGAAGCTGCATTTTTACATCTAATTTTAATTTTGTTTAATAGAAATTGCAGTGACCATAAATGACTTAAGGCTTGCACACACACACACACACACACACACACACACACACACACACACACACATACACACACACACACACACATTAAGGCAGGGGAATTAGATTAAATATAAGCTTCAGTGCTTGAGATAATGAAATAAAAATGCTGAATACTCTCTGACCCTACCCATTTTGAACAAATTCCTATCTCAGACATCATTGCCTTATGGAAGTCTCTTGTTTCCTTGTCCTCAAAACAGAGTCCCCATACCCAAATAAAGCAGCTTCCTACCGCATCTTTTAGTTATAGTATTCTCTTGAGAGGGGGACTTGGTATCACAACTTTAGTCCATATTCCTAAGAAAAGCAGGAGAGATAGTGCTGAATATCCCCAGGGAGAATACTTATAAAAGAATCACTGTTTGAGAAATGAGTACAAGTAGACTTAAGTACATTTAGGAATGGGGAGGCGATTTCTCTAGCAATTGTAAAGATGTTAGTGATACTAACTCCTTTTTCCTTTGTCAAACACACTGTGTTTATCATATTGGGAGTACCTCACATGAAATATTATTCTATCTGTATGGTTGGGAAGGGAAACACTGAGATTTTCCGCTCTGGTTATTTTTCCCTATCAACTAGAAGTCCAAGTCATGGGGGATAAGCAGAATGGCCACAGTAGTGCTGACAACACTGAGTGGTATCTGAGTTTCCATCTGAACTTTGTCTTATGATATATAAATGAGACATCTTATTTCATTTCTTTGAATGTACCATGTCTCTTTCTTAAATTGCCACTGAGGTCAAGTGAGGGTATGCCCATACATAGAACTTGAGGCAATGTCTACCATCAAGAGATTATGAGAATTCATGTGGCCGTGTAGGCATGGGGAATAGGAAAAGGAAATGATGGCAGTTGTGTGGTAGAAGAAAAAAGCTGATATTTGATAAGCAACTGATAATGTGACAGAAGAATTAAAACCACATCATGTCAGTGTTGAGGAAACATGAAAGTGACCTCAGATGTTGAAATCCCTGCCATGCTTACATGGTTGAAGGCAGCCTGATATCCCCTGCAAGAGTGGAACCAGGTCTTTTGATGAAAGTTGTTCAAGCAGAAAACTGAGGAGGCCAAATATAAATACTTACATAACTCAAAATTATGTAAGAAGACTTAAAAACACTGAGTACCAGTTGAACTAATAGAATTGAGTGCCTCCCTTTGAAACTGTCAAAGTCATGAATGCTGGCACTTAACTAACTAAACAGTGCTCATATTTCTTTACCTTATATGTCACTGATCCCACCATTTATCTGTGTAGGCTGCACTAGTCACTTTCAGTAAGAGATGAATAACTATCAGATCCATTTCCTAGAACCTTGTCACCTCTGTGTGGCTCCTTTCTCTGCCTTTATCTCAGTCCATGTAGTTGAGATAACTTTAATGTTCATCTCAATTTAAAGATACAGCCTTTTGGAGACTAGGTTGGGAAGTACTCCATAGCCCTGGCAGAAGTAATGGACCCTTGGGAGTTTCTAGTGAAAGAACTCTTGTTTAGTCCTAAAACATGAGCAATTGCAGAAGTTGGAGTTGTCCATCAGTTGTTTCCATAGGGACTGAAAAGGCAGAGACAGAAAATAAGGATTGATCTCTTGTTGCCTTTTGTGACTAGAATCCACTAACACTAAAGTTGGATAATGTTATACATGAACCTACATCAATTAAAAAAAAAAACATTCTGTTTGCTTAAGTGAAACTGAGCTGGATTTCTGTTCCATGAAAGGAAGTCCTAAAGGATTTCAGCACTGTTAGCACCCTAGGGTTCCTGGGTTCCTTAGCATCTAGATGCTATACATTTTGATAGAAAGTGCTACACCAGTATTTATGCCGTGCTTGAGCCAGATTTGTAACATATGGGACCTTGCATGTTTCATAGATATCTGAAGACACATATTTGTGTAATATTTTATTAACCAAAATGTTAAATAAACATTGCTGTAACATATTTACTAATATTGTTGATAATCAGTTATATGGGGTCCTTTTACCCAGCCAATATGAATTGTTTAGTAGTAGAGGACAAGGTCTCCCAATGTTGGCATGCTTGGGTTCTTGAGCACCAAGTGCTTAGGGGGTAGACTGGAAGATTCAAAGTCTCAAAACCTGAGAGGTTACGTCATGTTGCACCATGATTTAGATGCCAGAAACTGACATGTCAGGATGCTCAGATAGAGGAATATTTCTTTAGCTACCAGTAGCCCTGTGTTGTCATCCTGCACTTTCAACAGCAGGGAGTAGAGGCAACAGGCAGTTCCTACTCATGTTAAAACTCTGAAAAGGCCCAGAGTCCTGTGACCTTTAGCTCCAGATTGATAAATATTGTAAATTTCAGACAGTTAATGACAGTGACTAGTTTCTCTTCCCTAGCTCTTTTATCCCTTCTAATTTTCTTCAGTCTTTGATCTTCTTTCTACATTTTGTTTCTTTGCTCCTGATGCCCCTCCATCCTTCTGTTCCTTCTGTCCCCCTCATATAAGTCCCTATCTACTTGCTAAAATTCTTTAGCTGTCCCTGACTGCTATTGCCATTGTCACCACTGGCATTACTGTTTAACTTAAAATAGAGAATAAAAGAAGAAAAGAAAAACCATTTCACTAAGCATAATACTATAACATCAGGAGGCAGCAAAGGAGAAGTTCTCCTAGCTTGGTTGAAAACTGATTGACAAGCCTGCTCCTATAGAGAGAGTTGTGTCAAATTATCTGCACTAATCACACACACACACACACACACACACACACACACACACACACACACACACACACACACACTCACACACACACACACACACACACACACAGAGAGAGAGAGAGAGAGAGAGAGAGAGAGAGAGAGAGAGAGAGAGAGAGATTGTGGCAAGCTTTGATGTAGATGGAAGTTTCTGTCCCACCAGGTTCTGCAGCTGTTCTGTCCCTAAATAAACACACAGAGGCTTATATTAATTATAAAATGTTTGGCTTATTGTTCTGTCTTATTACTAACAAACTCTTACAATTTAAACTAACCCATATTTAGCTGCATAGCTTGCTACCTGTATTCAGTAAGGCATTCTCATCTTGCTTCCTCTGCATCTGGTTGGCAACTCATCTCTGCCTTTTCTCTTCCCAGAATTCTCCTAGTCTGCTAGCCCTGCCTATACTTCCTGCTTGGCTACTGGCCAATCAACATTTTATTAAACCAGTATGAGTGACAAAAATTACAGTGAACAAGAACATTATCCCACATTCATGCATGCAAATTACTGTGTTTGCACCATTCATTACACAGTCTTTCATGGAAATGAGGACTACAGTGTCACCAATCACAAGCCTTCCCCTTGGCCATAAGGAGAGGAGTTTCACTCTAGCCTAGGTAAAAATGCCTGCAGGATTATCTTAAGTTTACCAAGGGTTATCTTACTTACAAAACTGAAGTCTGGAGTGGCCAGGGCAGGAAGATATCTTCCACTTGAAACATTGGTCCTCTAATGAGGACACTGGATTCTCTTCAGTGTGAATGAATGTTAAGTGTCCTCAATAGCTAAGCTGTCATGATGGCATTGTACCAAGGGGCTGCTTAGCTGACAGGTTCTTAGTCATGACTTCCAGACATAAGGACAGTGTCTGTCATATAGCAGCCTCCAGACAGTTTTAATCATTCCCAGTAATCATTGCCAGAGCATCAATGGTGAAGACTTAGCAGCAGCTCAGCACAAAACTGACAATTCTAATCATGCTTGACAGGGATTAATAATATTTAGCAATGCTTCATGCTTAGCTCCTTTCCCTGTATATCAGGGAATGTCAGATACCTAAGATCTGTTCCATATTGGCAATTTTTATATTTAATGAAAATGTATACATACTCAAAAGTAAGGGGAATAGTTAGTTCTCCTGTAGATATTACATCCTTTCAACAATTGTCAGTGTTTTGCTACATGGAACTGACTTTTACTTTATAGCTTAGGCAATTAATGGCTCATATATCATTTTCCCTCTCCTCCCCAAGTGTTGCCCAGTCCCTCTAAGAAACAGAAGATTATGATGTTTGGTTGCAATGATGTCACAGTATCTGCCATATATACTCTCTGGTCTATTATCAGGTTTCTCTGATTGCCAAAAATCAAATAAAGTCA
This sequence comes from Cricetulus griseus, assembly GCF_003668045.3. Taxonomy (NCBI): domain Eukaryota; kingdom Metazoa; phylum Chordata; class Mammalia; order Rodentia; family Cricetidae; genus Cricetulus; species Cricetulus griseus. Next base: position 33,507,626 of record NC_048601.1, on the reverse strand, counting down.
AAATGAACAAAACTTTGTAGTGTTAGTTTTAATGAACCATATTGAACTGATATTGATATCATATTTAAATATCTTTTGGACATTTTAAGTTCATTAACTTTGGAACCAGAGATATTGTTTAGCAATTAAAAGCGTGCACTGGGTTTGCAGAAGACTTGAGTTTGATCCCAGCACTCACATTTAGCAGCTCACAACTGCCTGTTCATTCTATCTTCAATGGATCATGTGCCCTCTTGAGGCACCTGCTCTCATGTGTACATACACATGCTTGCACATAATTAAATTATTCTGTTTTTAAATCATGTGCATACATATATGTATTTGTATCTTTTCCTGGGGTTGCCCAAGGAGTTCAGAACAGATGTCAAACCCTGGAGCTGGAGATAGAATCAGTTGTGAGCAGTTGTACTAGTATGGGCCTTGGCAACCATACTCTAATCCTTTGCAAAAGTAAAAAGCATTCTTAACTGCTGCACCATCTTGCCAGCCTCAAAATAAATCCTTTGAGATTTTTGTTAGTGGCTATGAATTTAACCTACATGGGACATAAAATAATATATGAAACATAATGTAATGATTTCAGCCCTGTTAATGATCAGGGTTTCCAGTCATCTTCATAAGAACTATAAAACTCAACACCTTAAACCTACAATACATATAAGAAAATAAATTTTCTTTCCCTAAACATTCTTTAGTAAGATTTTTATGTAATGTCTTATATACCACAAAATAGTGTGAGAATATATATAAATATTTATACATGTATTTTAAGTGTGAAGTTGAGCAAATGTTTTATACATCTATGAATCATTCAAGAATGTTAATTTGTAAGGGTGGGTGCACTCCTAGTAGAGATTTACTTTAAAAGGAAACCAATTTAGGCAACATTTCACATGTATCCCTTTTATACTAGGAAAATTAGGTTGTCCTGAGTCCTTGTTGGTCACCACCAATCCAAGTGGGCACTTTCTTGATTATGTGCTTAGTTGCATAAGGATATTCAGAGAATGGAGCACCATTTCTTCCTTGCTTGCCTCCTATGTGCATCCTCAGATCCTGCTGCCTTCCTCACTATCTTCCAGGGATTCTTAATCTACAAACCTCCCTGCCATTTCTCCTTTTCCATTAACAGATTACACTGTATAAAGACAGTTTATATAAGCTTTTTTCCCCTGTAGCTCTAACTGATATACAAATCCAGCAATACCCACTTCACCAGAATGGTGAAGGTTATAGTTGTTTGATGGAGGTTTGTATTAACTTGTGTTGCAGTAAATGCTTTTTCTATTTCAGGAGAAGTAAAGTATTGTACAGAGAATTCTAGAATGTTCCTTTCATGAAAAAAAGAAATAATTTGGATGACCTAGTTCAGACATAGTCTTAAGCAGTTTTAACATTATTTTTAAGTATTTATGTTACTAAAGTTATGAGTTTTGTATGGAACAAAGGGAGGATAAATTTGTACTCTGATTCTATCATTTTGTTAAGATTATGTCATAATTTTGTGACAGACAAACATTGTCTAATATTGACATAATGTGTTTCCTACTGGTGTTGAAGTAGTTCAGCTTCAGGAAGGTCCTATGCACATCTTCCTACCCATGGACTTTTTCTCTTGCTTCTGACAGCGCACCTATTCATAAACACCACTTTATAAGCTGATGAATGATTTAGCTTCAATATATCATGCCAAAATGAGTTCAGATATGGTGAATGGCCCAAATCCAGAAAGCCTATCCAAGGAGAAATAAAGTCTTATTATACCTGTCAATGTTGTATATATTAAGTTTTTTATGGTGCCAAAGTTGAATAGACCCACAGCAATATGTCCATTGCACAGTTATGGTTTACATAGAATCAACACAGAGAGATAGAATTTCATGTACCTCATTGTACCTGCTCAATCAGATGAACTTCTGGGTTCATTATTCCTTCCAAGTATACAACCCTAAGGGAAGTTGGTGATTTTCCATCTTAAAACCCAAAATTTTCTATAAAGAAAGGCTGAATATTTTGAGGTCACAAGACAAGGTGAATGAAAATGGAAGCTATAGTAAAAGAGGCTTTCTGTAATAGAGAATGTCAAATGTAAAAGCTGATGTCATTTATCATTTTTTTCACTCTTAGTTTGGTTCAATGAACTACTGAGACCCAGTTTTATTTTCTCCCACCTAGATTTCTATGTTTCATCTCTCTACTTCCCTAGCTTCATTCTTTTATTTATGAGATTCCTTCTTATGTTCATTTTTTAAAATTAAAAATATATTTTTTACTTTAGTTTTGTAATTTCTGCTTATAATATTTCGATTCTTTGATCGGTTAATAAATCTGGGCTTTTCTTTTCAAAATCTATGTTATTTTTGTGTGGTTCATCCATCATTTATTTTTCTAGCTATACATTAATTCACTCTTTAATTTTTACTTATAAATGCCAAAGTTCTACATTAAGTAAAGTAATGAATGGTGGTGTTTAGTAAAACTCATAAAACCTTTGGTTTAGGAATTTATGACTCATGGAGGAATGCTTAATAACTGGCAATGTTTAGACATCCTAACATGTAAATGTAAATATGAATAGAGATAAATTCAACAAGAGAAAGAAAAATAATAAACCAATTGGTTTTCCAATGAAAATATTTAATAGAACTTTCTTTGAACCTCCAGTTCCCAAAAAATGACAGGAGACTTACTATTAATTATTAAAGCTTAGTCTTAATTTATGCTTGTTCCTAACCAACTCTTATAATTTAAATTTACCTGTTTACGTTAACTTATATTCTGCCCTTCACACTGTATGTCCCACTTCCTTTGAATCTCACTAATAAATTCCCTGTGTCAGTTTCTTTCTGAGAGTTCCTATCACTGCTCACAAGTCCTGCCTATCCTCTCTTGACTAGCTATTGGCCATTAAGTTCTTTATTAAGCATCAGAAGGTACCTTGGCAGGCAAGAAAGGAGAGACACATTCTCACACACTCTGAACCACTATCTGGCAAAAACTGATCTCATTAATTTATAGGATTACATAACCCCTTTGAGCACCATTTCTTCATGGATAAATCAAAAGTAGTGATAGACTGCAAGATGACTTAGTAGATAAAGGCATTTGCCACCAAGCTTGACGAGTTGGGTTCAATATCTGCAACCCACATTGTTGAAGGATAAAAGAAACTCAGTAAAGTTGTCTTTGACCTTCATCCACATTGATATGGTATGCATGCTCATACAAATTCACAGGAAATATATAAATAATTTTTAAATGTATTGATAGGGACCATAATGTTATCACGAGTTGCGGATTGAATGCAGCCCTCTAGAAAAATTGTGTAGTGAAATGGCTTGAAAATTTTGGAATTGCAGTAATTTAAATACTAATGTTGTGAATTTTTGATGCCTTACTCATATTAAGACAGAGAGAGCTAAAACATATTAGAGCTACAAAGTATGTGTGAGGTCATTTATTGTAGGATACATAGGCTTCCTGGACTGGGAAAACTAAACCTCCAAGTATTTTGTGTCACATATATTCCTTTTCTTCTAGGATCTTGATATATTGGTTACACCAGAATCTCACTGATTTCCAAGTTTGTGAATTAAGATCCAGTGTCATACAGAAAGAAAACCAAGAGCCATTTTTCAGCACCATCTTATGAATTCCTCCACAATAATTGTCATTTTTGTGTCTCACTGCTTTACATATTTATTTAAAATCTCTCCTCCTTATGGTCTATTTATGGCTGCAGTTTGGCTCTACTTAAGGATCCATGGTACTTTTACTTATTCTAGTAGCAGTAGGTAATTTGTGTACCACGTAGATGCCTTTTTACCAAGCTATGGTAGATATTCTCCACGAGTTTTCTGTTTCTACAGGTCTGTGCTGAATATAAAATCAAGGGAAACTTGTTTGCTCCTTTCAAACCTCTTGCCTCTTGTTGCTTTTCCTTCTCATGTGCTCAGGAAGATCCCACTGTATGGAACCAGGCTGGAGTGGTATGGAGATTTGTTCAATTTTGTTAAGATTTCTGGGAATTCTCCTCCAATAAGCAGAATCCTATTACAAGCAACAAAACCCTCCTATGACTCATTAGGAAGAACATAAACTCTACAAGGCAAATTTTTTTTCTCTTTTTTCCACAAAAATTTGAGCTCACTCCAACAATGACTAGAACATGAGAAATACTCAATGAAAGATTGAAAATATAAAAAAAAAACAGAAAAAAGGAAATGAAAATAGAAGTGGAGAGATGTGGAGGTGGCTCACTAGTATAGCCTGTGACTTGTATGCATGAGGCCTTGGGTTTTACCCCCAGAAACACACACACACACACACACACACACACACACACACACACACACACAGAGAGAGAGAGAGAGAGAGAGAGAGAGAGAGAGAGATTTAGTTTTCAATTTCTACATGTGTGGATATATATATATATATATATATTATATATATAATATGTTTGTGTAAGTGTGTGTGTGTGTGTGTGTGTGTGTAGCAGCAAGTATAAAGTAACACTGGTGGATGTTTGGATGTGTCTGTCTTTTTAGTTCTCTTGAATAAACAAGGTTTGGGGGTGGTGAGATTGCTAATCTTGAAGCATGGGCCTGTTTCCTGCCAGTGTTCCAGTGCCCTCTTTGGAGACTCCTGAGAACTGGGGATTGTACACAGGGGAACCTGTCCTAGTGGACAAGCCCATCTGGAGTCTGCCAGCATCTCAGTGCAAGTCCTGCCTTCACCCACAGGAAGAGGAGAGCCATCAGAATATTGGAACTGATTGCAACCACTGGAAGAGAACCTTGATCCCATACCCAGCAGGAGAGGTAGAGACCACATTGGTATCCACTGGAAGAAGGGATGAGAACACAACAGTCTAAGAATATAGTCAACAAAAGAAAGATCAATATGACACCACCAGTGTCTAGACTCCATACCAGCAAGACCTGAACATTCCAAAACAGATGAAGCAGAAGAGAATGACCCTAAAACAACTTTATGAATATTATAGAGACCTTCAAAGTGGTAATGAGAAAATCCCTTAAAAAATGGAAGACAAAAGAAACAAAAAATTCAAGAAATGAAGGAAAAGACAAACCAAAATTTGCAAGGAATAAGCAAGTCTCTTAAAGAAAACAAGGAAAATAAAGGACAAACAAGTGAACAAGTCAAGGAAACAATTCAAACAGTGCAAGGCTTGAAAGCTGAAATAGACACAATAAATAAAAATAGTCTAAGGGAATGCTGAAATAGAAAAGCTGGGTAACTGATCAGTAACTATAGATGCAAGCATAACCAACAGACTACAAGAGATGGAAGAGAGCATTTTAGGCATAGAAGATACAGTAGGAGAAATATATTCATCGACCAAAGAAAATCTTAAGTGCAAAAATCCCTAACACAAAGTTTCCAGGAAATATGGGACATTTAAAAAGCTGAACCTAAGAATAATAGGTATAGAAGAAAGTGAAGAAACCACTTCAAAGGTGCAGAAAACATATTTAACACAATCATAAAAGAAAAGTTTTCCAACCTAAAGAAAGACATGCCAATGAAAGTACAAGAACCTTACAGAACACTAAATAGAGTGGACCACAATAAAACTCCCCTTGCAACATAATAATCAAAACACCACACATATTAAGAGCAGCAAAGGAAGAAGGTCAAGTAACATGCAAAGGCAAACTTATAAGAATTAAACCTGACTTCTCCATGGAAACTCCAATAGCCAGTCAGTCCTAGATAGATATTCTACCAACACTAAGAGACCGTGGATGCCAGCCCAGATTACTATAATCAGCAAAGCTTACAATCATTATAGATGGAGAAAACAAGATATTCTGTAACAAAACCAGATTTAAATAATACATATTCACTAACCCAGCTCCATAAGAAAGTTCTGGAAGGAAAAATTCCAACCCAAGGAAATTAACTACACTCACAAAAACATAATGAATAAATAATCCCACTTTACCACCAGCCAAAAGAAAAAAGGGAAATCCACACACAATATCACCACTACCATCAAATCCTAAACAACAACAACAAAAAAGAATTAGCAATCAATTGTCATTAATATCCCTCAATATTAATGTTCTTCAATCCCTTATAAAAATGGACACAGGCTAAAAGAATGAATAGGAAGTCAGAATCCATCCTTCTGATGCATACCAGAAACACACCTCAAATTCAAAGACAGAAGGTACCTCAGAGTTAAGGGTTAGTAAAAGATTTTCCAATCAAATGAACCAAAGAAACAAGCTGCAATAGCAATCTTAATATCTAACGAATTAGATGTCAAACTAAAATTAATAAAAAGAGCTGAAGAAGTTCATTTTATATTCATCACAACAACAATCCATCAGGATGAAGTCTTAATTCTGAACATCTATGCCCCAAATGCAAAGTCATCCACAATTCATAAAAGAAACATTACTAAAACTCAAAGCACACATAAAACCTCAGAGTCTTGTAGTGGGAGACTTCAGCACCCCACTCTCACCACTAGACAGGACCATCAGAGATAAACTTAACAAAGAAATAAAGGAAGTTATGAGTCAATTGGGATTAACAGAAATCTATAGAACATTCAATCCAAACACACAAAAAAAATACCTTCTTCTTAGCGCCACATGGAACCTCCTCTAAAATCAACCATATACTTGGCAAAATAACAAACCTCAAAAGGAACAAAAATTGGAATAATCCCCTGTATCTCATCAGACCCACATGCTTTAAAGTTAGAATTAAGACAAACTGCAGAAACCATACGAAGTCATGGAAATTGAACAACATGCAATTGCACCATTCCTGGGTCATGGAAGAAATAAAAAAAAATTAAAGACTTCCTAGAATTCAATGAGAATGAAGAAACAACAAATCCAAACTTATAGGACACTTTGAAAGCAGAGCTTAGAGAAAAAAATCATACCACTAATTGCCTACATGAAGAAACTAGAGAATAATCACACTAAAGAATTAACAGCACATCTGAAAGATCAGGAACAAAATGAAGCAAACTCACCCAAGAGGAATAGATGCCAGGAAATAATATGAGGGCTGAAATCACTAAGGTAGAAACTAAGAAAACAATACAAAGAATCAATTTAACAAACAGCTGGTTCTTCAAGAAAGTCAACAAGATAGACAAATCTTTATCCAAACTAACCAAGAGGCAGAGAAAGTACATGCAAATTAACAAAATCAGAAATGAAAAGTTTGAAACAATGGACACTGAGGAAATCCACAGAATCTTAAGGTCATACTTTGAAAACCTGAACTCCACAAAATTTAAAGGAAATGGACAATTTTCTGGACAGATATCACTTACCAAAATTAAATAAAGAACAGTACACAATTTAAATAGACCTATAACCCCTAATAAAGTAGAAGCAGTCATCAAAAGTCTCCCAACTAAAAAAAGCCCAGGGCCATAGGGTTTCAATTCAGAATTCTACCAGAAATTCAAAAACAGCTAATAACAAATACTCCTTAAAGTGTTCCACACAATAGAATCAGAAGGGTCATTATGAGGCTACAATTACCTTGGTACCTAAGCCACACAAAGACACAACAAAGAAAGAGAACTACAGAATAATATCCCTCATGAACATTGAAGCAAAATATACTCAATAAATTACTGGCAAATCAATTCCAAGAACACATCAGAAAAATCATCCACCATGATCAAGTAGGCTTTATTCCAGGGATGCAGAGATGGTTCAACATAGGAAAATCCATCAATGTAATCCACCATATAAAGAAACTGAAAAAGAAAAACCACATGAACATCCCATTAGATGCTGAAAAAGCTTTTGACAAAATCCAACACCTCTTTATTATAAAGGTCTTAGAGATATCAGGTATAACATGAACATACCTAAACATAATAAAAGCAATATACGGTAAAACATCAGCCAACATCAAACTAAATATGTTTCCTCTAAAACCAGGAACAAACAAGGCTGTCTACTCTCTCCATATCTCTTCCATGTTGTACTTGAAGTTCTGGCTAGAGCTATAGACAACAAAAGATCAAGGGGATACAAATTGGAAAGGAAGAAGTCAAACTTTCAATATTTGCAGATGATATGATAGTTTATATAAGTGACCTAAAAATCTCTACCAGGGAACACCTATAGCTGAAAAATACCTTCAGCAAAGTGGCAGGATAGAAGATTAACTCAATATGATCAGTAGCCCTACTATATACAGACAATAAATGGGCTGAGAAAGAAATCAGGGAAACATCACCCTTTACAATTGCCACAAACAACATAAAATGTCTTGGGGTAATGCTAACAAAATAACTGAAAGAGCTGTATCACAATAATTTTGAGTCTTTAAAGAAATAAATTAAAGAAGATACCATAAAATGGAAAGATCTCCCATGCTGTTGGATAGGTAGTATCAACATAGTAAAAATGGCAATCTTGCCAAAAGCAATCTACAAATTCAATGCAATCCCCATCAGAATCCCAACACAATTCTTCACAGACCTTGAAAGGACAATACTTAACTTTATATGGAAAAACAAAAGACCCAGGATAGCCAAAACAACCCTCTACAGTAAAGAAACTTCCAGAGGCATCACCATCCCTGACTTCAAGGTCTATTATAGAGATATAGTCCTGAATACAGCTTGGTATTGACACAAAAATAGACAGGTAGACCAATGGAATCAATTGAAAACACTGAATTTAAACACACACCTATGAACACCTATTTTTTTATAAAGAAGCTAAAATTATATAATGGGAAAAAGAAATCATCTTCAACAAATGGTGTTGGCATAACTGGATGCTGGAGTGTAGAAGACTGCTGATAGATCCATATCTATCACCGTACACAAAACTTAAGCCCAAATGGATGAAAGGCCTTGACATAAATCCAGCCACACTGAACCTCTTAGAAAAGAAATTGAATGAATTGGTACAGGGGAAAACTTTTTGAACATAACTCCAGTAGCACAAACCCTGGGATGCACAATTAATAAATGGTACCTGATGAAACTGAGAAGCTTCTGTAAGGCAAAGGACACAGTCAACAAGACAAAATGGCAGACCACAGAATGGGAAAAGATCATCACCAACCCTACATCTAATAGAGGGCTGATTTTGAAAACATTCAGATAACTCTAGAAGATAGTCACGGAAACACCAAATACTCCAATTAATAAGTGGGGTAGAGAACTAAATAGAGTATTCTCAATAGAGGAATCTAAAAAGGGTGAAAGACATTTAAGATTTCAATACCCTTAGCCATCAGGGAAATGCCAATCAAAACAACTCTGAGATACCAACTTGTTCATATCAAAAACACAAATGACAGTTTATGCTGGAGAGGAAGTAGAGAAAGGTGTACACTCCTCCACTGCTGGTGGGAGTGCAAACTTGTACAGCCACTTTGGAAATCAGTATGGTGATTCCTCAGAAAATGGGGATCAATCTACCACAATTCTACTCTTAGGCATATACCCCAAAAATATACATTCATATAACAAGGATGTCTGTTCAACTCGTTCATAGCAGCATTGTTGGTAATAGCCAGAACCTGGAAGCAACCTTGATGTGCCTCAACAGAAATATGAATAGAGAAAATGCATTACATTTACACAATGGAGTACTACTCAGCAGAAAAAAAAAACAATGGAATCTTGAAATTCACAGGCAAAGGAAAATGGATAGAAATAGAAGAAACCATCCTGAGTGAGGTAACACAGTCACAAAAAGACATGCATGGCATGTACTCACTCATGTGTGATAACAGACATAAAGCCTACAATCTACACCACCAGAGAAGCTATGAAAAAGGAGGATCCTAAGAGAGACATCCATGGTCCACTGAAGAAGGGGAAAGGGAAAGTATCTCCTGAGCTAATTGGGAGCATGGCAGGTGGGGAGAGGGAGTTAAGAGAAAGAGAAGGGGAGAAAAGGAGGATATGAGGGAGCAGGATGTTTGAGTCAGGGGAAGAATAGAGGAGAGCAAGAAAAGAGATACCATAATAGAAGGAGCCACTATAGGTTTAGAGAGTAATCTGGCACTAGGGGAATGTCCAGAGATCTACAAGGATGACCCACAACTAAGAATGTATTTGATTGTCAAGAGGTTACCTTAAATGCCTTTCTCTGATAATGAGACTGATGACTACCTTATATGCCATCTAGAGCTTTCATCCAGTAGCTGATGGAAGCAGAAGCAGACACCCAGAGCTAAACCCTGAGCTGGAATCCAGTTGTAGAGAGGGAGGAGTGATGATCAAAGGGGTCAAGACCAGGCTGAAGAAACCCACAGGGACAGCTGACCTGAATAAGGTGGAGCCCAGGCACCCCAGACTGATAGCTGGGAAACCAGCATAGGACTGACCCAGACCTCCTGATCATGGATGTCAGTTAGTAGGCCTGGGCAATCTAGGATCCTGTCCTCTGCTATTGGATCCCTATTTATCCCTGTTATACAAATAGACATTGGGAGCCTATTCCACATGGAGGGATGCTCTCTCAGTCTAGAAACATGGGGAGGGTCTAGGCCCCGCTCCAAATGATAAGACAGTCTTTGAGAAAACTCCCTTGGGAGTAAAAGGGAATGGGATAGTGGGTTGGTGAGGGGCAGGGGAGGAGGGGAGGGAGAAGATACTGAGATTGACATGTAAAACAAGCTTAGCTTGTTTCTAATTTAACTAAATAAAAAATAGTTTTATTTAAAAAAAAAAAGACTGTGAATCTCAGGAACCAAGCCACATTACAAAACTTCTGATTCCTTAGAGACAGTTTCCATTTTCCTTCATGAATATTATACCTCAATATCCCAGATGTGCATATCTTCACTGATCAATATCTCTGACTTCAAGAAAATAAACATGAGTGGGAATTTTAGCCACCTCAAATTTTTTCAATTTTTTAATTGTTGATGGTTTTTTAATTTAAGTTTTATTTTTTCTGTTCCTTTTATGTGTAGTCTAGAATATTAGTATAACACACAATTTAGTCAAAATGTCCCTCAAACTTCAAACTTCAGAGTGTCAGTACTAAATTGTGCCAATGTATTACAATGACTTTAATATTACAATATTAATACTTTTGAAAATTATTAATATTTTACCCATCTTCAAAATGTACTTGGTCTTAGAAATTTTAGCTAACATGTGCAAGGTGATTAAACTATAAAAATAAATAGTACCTGAATGTGAATCTATGTTTAATCCAAATCCTGTTCTCTGATCTCTAACCCTCGTGTTGGCTTTGCTTTCTATTGACCCAATCTCCTGAATATCTAGGTCAAGAAGCTCTAAATCAACCAAACGGCTTATGAGCAAAGGGTACATACACTTAACACTTCCTGGCTAGTTTCCAAAAGAGTCTCTAACCAATCATGTAATGAACATTATCCCAGATAAAAAGGGCAAAAGTATAAATACACTGTTGAATTATTTTCCTTAACACAAAAAGAGAAACTTAGTGTCACCTTTCATCTGTGACTATCAGTTCAATTGTCATCCTCATAGATTTTGTGAATAGCCCACATATTTTGAACTTTAAGTATAATAAAAGTAGATTTTGTGCACCTTTGGTTACTATTTTTGATGTGAACTCTCATCCTAAGGGACATATTCCCTATTAGTTTATTCATTGTGATTGGAGGCAGATATTAGGCTGTGAATATACTGGAATGTGTCCATCCATTCTCTCACTCATGGAAGACAGGGTTGCTGTCACTGTTAGGGCTCAGATGTCTTTGCTCATGACTTGCTATGCAGCGGTGTGTACATGGAATAATATTTGTGAAAATATTACCTGCTATCACCTATGTAATTATGTAATGCACAGGAATTTTCTGAAGAACAACATTAAAACTTTTTTTCTCATTTTATCTTTATTCTTTCTCTTTAGAGAAGGAAAAAGCATTCTTCTGTCTGAGATTTTACAGCATCTTTCTGACTCTCCATATTTTCAGTAGTTTCTGACTATGTATTCCTACTAATAAGCATGCTCATACACTGAATGTTCTGGTCATGAATTTGATGCCATTCAAAGTTATGACACCCATTTTTATTCTATCCTTCTTGAGCTGCAATTCAGTTCCCATTTTAAGGTATTTTACTGTTCCTCCAATTTTAAGTATATGACTTTTCAAAGAAATATAGAGTCAATATAGGATTTTAACTGCTGCATTTACTCTCTGTTTCCCATCTGAGTTCCATGTAGCAAATAAGATGGTGGTTTGTTCTGATATTAAATTTACAATTTAAAAAAATGTTTGAACTTGCCATTTCCTTTTTTCTGTGTCTAATATTGAATTCTGTGTCAGAGTTTCTTATCATTAAGTGTAGAAGTGACCCCCAAGATTTCATGGTTCCATTTGAACCAGATCTCATCCCTTGGAAGATACTTTTTATTTAAAATTATGCCATACTTGGCTGTAAGGTCTAGTAAGCCAGGATTTTTGTATAAATGAATAATTTTCAATAATTACCCTTTAAATTTTTATCATAATTACATATTTACCGTAATATATACTCTATTTATAAGTTAAAATGAAGTAAAGCTGTAAGCATACAAACTAAAAATGTCAAACTAAGGGAGGGGAAATTTCCCGTAACTTCCTTGGCACTTTTATTAATTATTATTTAATTATTTTTGGCACACAGTTTTGCTATGTATATCAAGCTGTCCTTGAACTCTGTAAACATTCTGGGTTAGACTCCTAAGAGCTAGGATTCCTTGTGTATGGCACCTTACTTGGATTTTATTTTCATTTTGTTTCCTAAAATATTTACTAGCCATGAAAGATAACTGGTAAATCTTCACTGATTACCTGCTCACAAATTAGCACATTTTCATCCCTTGAATTTTGAATTAAAATGTGTTGGGGACATCTTATTTTTCTGTGCTTCATATTTTTCATTATTTAAGTTGATTGCATGTATAAGTACTATGCTTATACCCCTTTCTACCCTTCCCTCTTCTTCTTACAACTCATCCCTGCTCTGTTCTCCCTCTCAAATTCATAATCTTTTATTTTTAAATTATGTTGTCATATACATATGTACACATCCACATATAATTCATAAGTACAACCTACTAAATCCATTTACTGTTGCTTATGTGCATGCATTTCTATAAGCAATTAGCAGGCTCCTCCCTGTGGAAGACTGACTCTTCTGCTCTCAACAGCCATTAATTGCCTATAGCTCTCCATCTAGGTGTAGAGCCTTGTGAGACTTATCTCACCTACAAAGAAATGTCAACTGATATTACCATTGTGAAGGTTTTGTTAAGCAGCTATATTGTTGAGGTTCTATGTAGCTTCCCTTTCATGTCTAGAAGACACAATCTCACAGACGACCCCTGGTCATCTGGATCTTACATTCTTTCCATCCCATCTTCTGTGATGCTCCCTCAGCTGTAGGTGTGGAGGTTGCATAGTAATGTGTCTGCTGGGACTGGGTACTCTACTGATACATATTTCCTTTTTTACCAGTTGTGGTTTTCTGCAGTTGTTTCTGTCTAATGAGAGAAAAAATTTTATTTGGTAAGAGGTGAGAGCTACATTTACTTGTGGGATTAAATGTAAGTATTTAGAATGTCATTAGAAATTACATTGCTGTAATAAAGTAGCTGTAGAATGAGTATCTAAATGAAGGTTTAGAAAACAGAAGATAGTAGCTCATGAATATGTACACATATATTGTGTACAAGTATATGAGGGCATATGTGTAGGGGGTGTGTGTGTGTGTGTGTGTGTGTGTGTGTGTGTGTGTGTGTGTGATGAACTCATGTTAAGTGATCTCATTCATGAGAAATGAACAAGCATTGTGGACAACATTTTCTATTGCCAATAGCCCCACTCTTCTTTCATAGGACAAAGTATGTGCTGTGATGGACAATTCATTATAACAGACTACCTCTTGCTTATGGTACCTGATTATTTCCCCTTGTGGTTATAATAACCTCAATATCCTAAAGTACAAGAACTTTCTTTAAAATAATAGTGTCCCCTTTCTCGTGAGCTGTGGGATATGGATCCTTCAGTGATAAAGTGAAAGAACATAGTGTCCCAGGAGTTTGTATGAGGTATCTTCCTAGAATGTGTTCATAGGCTTACTTCTCTTATATTTATTATGTGTTTTCATGATGAAAATATCATTTGTCTAAGATTACCAAAAAGCCTTCATTTCATTTGTAAACAATGGAGACTATGAATATTTCAACAAGTAACTGAACTAATGAAAAATATGAAGAGAAAACTAACTCTTATCCCCAAGGGAAGTTGATCCTAAGGAAACTTTGGAGACTCTTGCTCTGCATAGCTTTAATATTGATAAACAGTTCCCCAAACACTGTTTCTCAATGAAAATATTTTACATTAATTTTCAGCATGATTAAAAAAAACTGCAATTCCATGATGCAAGTATCATTCTGCTACTGGATTCCCATCTGGGTTCCATAGCTGCTTCAGCCTCCAAATAACACACAAGACACTATATTAATTATAAGCTGTTGGTTGGTTACAAGGATTACTTATTGACTAGCTCTGTCTTAATTATTACCCTATAACTGCTAATATATGTATTTCTACAAGGTCTTATCTTACTGAGAATGCCAGACTCATGTGTATTCTCTTCCCAGGATCACATGGTGATCTTACTACACTTCTTAGAATCCTCCTTGTCCCCTTGTCCCACCTATCTTGCTTCCCTATTTGCCAAAGTGTTTTATTCATCAACAAATAAGAGAAACATATGTACAGAAGACTTCCCCCGTCATCTCTTTCTGTCTAAATAAAAAGAAAGCTTTTAACTTTAACACAGTCAAATTATATATAACAAAACAGTTATCAAGTAAGAACTATAGTTACAATATTTAGTTCATTAACATTTAGAAAGATATAAAGAAAATATTCTATCTATCCTATCTTTGTGAGTCTAAAGTCTTATATATAACTTATTTTTTATCATAACTAAGGAAAACTATAACCATGACTATCTGTCTTCGACCCCACCAAAGACTGCAGAAGGATAATATATAAACTCTAGAATTGACAGAGACGTTTTGCTGCCTGGTCAGTCACCCAAAGTTCTTTTGTAATGTTCCATCTTTGGCCATAGTGTGTCTGGCAGACTCCTCAGCAAAGTAGGAAGCTTTAAACTCCCTGCCTGTATTGTCAGTCATTTTTCTCTGTGTCCTGTAGGATATCTGGCAGACTCTTCCATGAAGCAGGAACCCTGTAGCAATGTCCATCTTGTTTTAGCAGTCACTTTCTTGTGAGTCCTGCATGTCTATTTTATGTCTATTTTATACAGCATAACGTCAAACAGTATAGACAAGAGCAGTTGCTTGCCCAAATGGCTAGTCTTGTCATACTGAAAGTAAACTACATAACAAGTTTCTTCAATGTCCATCTTCCCTTCTAATGCAGTTGGTATTGTCAGGAGCAGTTATCTCATTGTCAAGAAAAAACCTAAACCATTTTAAATACCATATTCTGTATGTCTTTGAAAGGTTGGAAGAATGCCTAGGCAATTGAATATATCTCTATATATCTAGAAAACCTAAGTAGCCTTACTATAAGTTTTGATTGTTCTAGATAACTATTTTTAACCTGTATTTATTTATACATTACATTTTTAAATGAGCTATACCAACACAATACCGAAAAAGAGGAGATATATATCACAAAATTTACCTTAAATTATATCCATAAATGAAAATCCATTCTAATACAAAGTATTCAAAAATATTCATTTCTGTACCATGATCTCCCCTTTACCTTTAAAATGAGATTGGAGCCAGGCATTGGTGGCACACGCCTTTAATCCCAGTACTTAAGAGGCAGAGGCAAGCAGATCTCTGTGAGTTCGAGGCCAGCCTGGTCTCCAGAGCAAGTGCCAGAATAGGCTCCAAAGCTACACAGAGAAACCCTGTCTTGAACCCCCCCCCAAAAATGAGATTGGTTGTGATCATTAACCATTTATAACCAATCCCATTTAAATGAAAACAAAAATTTGTAAACAATATTTGGAAATTTGGACATCATTCATTCCAAACTGTTTCCTACTGGTTGGGGGCACTGTCCATACAACGGGGATCATGACAAAACAAAGGAACCTGGCTAAGTCCTTCTTTTTGTAGTCTGTAAGGCTGAATCATCTCAGCTGTTTAAGATGTTGCATAACCTGGGACGCTGTTTCAGGGGGTCTTGCTTCATCAAACCATATTAGTCTGGAAGGAATCTATAGCTGTACAGTTTCTGTGGAAACCAGCAAAAACTCTTTACCCAAGTAACCTTTCCTTTTTTTTATTTTTGCAATTGAAATTAGACAAATCTTAAATTAGAAACAGACTTCTTTTACATGTCAATCCCAGTTCCCTCTGCCTCCCCTCCTGCCCGTCCCCCCATACCAACCCCTTTCTACTCCCCAGGGAGAATGAATCCTTCCATGAGGGATCTACAAAGGTCTGTCATATCATTTGGAACAGGACCTACACCCTCCCCATGTGCCTAGGCTGAGGGAATATCCTTCTATATGGAGTGGGCTCCCAAAGTCCATTTGTGTACTAGGGATAAATAGGGATCCACTACCAGAGGCCCTGTAGATTTCCCAGGCTTCCTAACTGACACCAATGTTTAGGGGGTCTCGATCAGTCCTATGCTGGTTTCCCAGCCATCAGGCTGGGTTCCATGGGCTCCCACTTATATTTAACTTATATTTAAATTTAGAAGTGAAGGCAACTTTAAAATATGTAAGTTTGATTAATTTAGCAGCATTTATAATTAAGTGTATTTTAGCAGCTATAGTTCTTTACTCAGCCATCAAGCAATTTAAAGACAACATTATAGCATGTAGTATCTAGACTCTCTGTGTATTTTCCATCTTTATGTGAAATTTTTATGACTCTATTTTTAATTTTTTTTTTATTTTCTGAGACAAGGTTTACTGTGAAATTTTTTCTGTCCTGGAATTTACTCTGTACACCAGGTTCACCTTGAAATCATAGACATTTGATTGCCTCTCCTCCTGAGTGCCACCATACCCAGCTATTTCATTTATTTTTTCCTTTCTCTCCTAAGCCTATGCATATTTTTCTTTACTATAAATCTTCATGTTTTTACAATGATATGAGTCTTATCTGGTCACTATCACCAGCTGTTTGCTAAAAGAGCTGGTTTTTGTTGCTTACGTAAATCAGGACTCTTCTGAGCCTCTGCATGTTTCTCAATGCCTGGGAAACAGAGTTCACCTGAGAAAATGCTGCTACCATGAAGCTGTGCTTGCCTCTGTTCTTTTGTTTCTTTTTTTTCATTATTTTTATTTTATTCTTTTATTAGGAACAAGCTTGCTTCACATGTCAATGCCTTCTCCCACCCTTTTTAAGTTCTTGTGAGATTGTAATTGGTAGTTCTTATGCCCCACGTTGTAGGCACCATTATTATATTATATTATATTAATTATAAGCTGTTGGCCGGTGACTAAGATTACTTATTGGCTACCTCTGTCTTAAGTATTAACACATAACTACTAATATATGTATTTCTACAAGGTCTTATCTTACTGAGAATGCCAGACTCATGTGTCCTCTCCTCCTGGAATCACATGGCAACCTTACTACACTACACTTACTACACTTACAACCTTACTACAGAATCCTCCTTGTCCCCTAGTCCCACCTATCTTGTTTCCCTATTGGCCAACGGTGTTTTATCCCTCAACCAATAAGAGAAACTTTTTTTTTTGGGGGGGGAAGATTTCTCCTGTCAGCATTCATTTACCTAAAGCAATCACAAACATTTGTCTTATTTAACCAGTGATTCTCTCACTGGACACCAATCAGTTTTGTCTCTCACACGACACTTAGTAATGTTTGTAAATTTTTTGATTGCCACACCTTGTGGCAATCACATGAGGAGACTAGGAATGCCACCAACCACAGGCATTTTGTGGTCACTGAATGAAAAGTATTAGGGTTGATTGATTCTAATTTAAAGAGACTGAAATGAGTCATATCAGACATAACCAACACTGCATTGGCCCAAGTTATAGGGATTCCTCACCTTATAATTTAAGGAAAATTTGGAGAAGTGAAAAGATTGAACAAATGTATAATCACTATCTTTACATTTTTTAAGGTTACATTTTGATACCAAATATATGCTAAGAATTTTTTAAATGATTGGATTGACTCATACATATTACTTTTTATTTCTTTGACAGAATACCTGATATGATCAATTTCATGGATTAAAGGTATATTTTCAGATCATAGTTTCAGAGGGCTTTCAGTTTATTGTGGCAGGGTAGACAGGTTTTGGCGTCTTGATCTGGTGCAGTGGGAACAAAACAGTAGGTAGGATTCAGAAAGAGCAGACCAAAACCAGAATCAATTATAATCTTTAAAGATTTCCCCAAGTAACTTACCTCTGCCAGGTAGACCCTAATGACTCTACAACATTATAAAATAGCACCACCCTGTGAAGATCAAGTATTCAAGCTCTTCATCAGCCTGCAGGGACCATTTAAGAGTCAAATCATAACAAAAAATCTGCAGAAATTTAGAAACCACTTAGAGTATGTGGCTCAGAATGTCCAGCTCATTAGTATTTACTGAGTGGCTGCTATGTGCTAAAAATATTTGTAGAAGTTTCAGGTGAGCCACAGTTCAGTCCACTGAAATGAAACTTTGAAAGTAAACCATGAACAACACATGGTGTGGTTGGGATGGGTTGAGACAGGGTTTCCCTCTGTAACAACCCCAGCTGTCCTGAAACTTGTTTTGTAGACCAAACTGGCCTCGAACTCACAGAGATCAACCTTCTCTGCCTCCCAAGTGCTGGGATTATAAGTGTGTGCCACCACTGCCCAGTTATGAACATCACCTTTATCATGGAAATATATTAGTTTTGTCTTCTTCAATACTGTGCCCAGGAGGCATTCTCAAAAAGCATACAAGCCGATTTTAGCTCATTGCATCCATGTGTTTCAATATAACAGAAGGTATACCTAATACATGATAAATATCTGTGATGGGAAATTTGTATACAAAATGTGACAGACTGCAGCAAGATCATTTTCTCAAGGAGTCTTCCCATTGGATGGGGAGTTGAGAATGCAGTGGTTGGGATGATCCCCAAGCTGGCTCTGTTGTTAGGAGGATTATTGTTAAAGAAAAATGAAAGCACATTTACTTTAAAATGCAGTTTTCAAGAAATTGCTGTGATCACTTAAACCTAGGAGCCCTTGTGATTACTCAAGGTCACATGTCCTTGAGGCTAAACATAGGTACTACTGATCTAAGACTAGACGTGGTGATTTCATACTAGTGTAAATGTTATACAAGACAAAAAAATATTTTTCTATAACCACATCACTCAGCAAATGTGAAATACCCTCCCAGTGCTACAGGTGTGTTCTTTCCCAGTACATCTATATTTATTCTTTTATGAGTTGTCATGTGCTCATTGCCCAAATAGCAATAATAATAACCAACTAGTATGTAGTTAGTAACAATTATAATAATGTATTTTATAATTTTAGCCCAGTGTACTAATTAAAAAAAAAACTTTCAGTAAACATTAGTCAGATGGACATTACTGTCTTTATTTGTTTTCTTACCTACTAAATGCTGAAAGTATCTCAATGACAGGGAATATGTATTCTGCTTTCAGATTCTCTCTAACATTATGCCTCTTGATTTAATTAATCTCTGCTATAGTTAATTACTCTATCAAACTATTTTCCGATTATATCCAAGGCACGCTTAAAATTTGTGGGACAAAGAAGCCACCTGTGCTGAGTGAAATGCAAATGCATTTCCTCTGGTAATATAACTGAGATGGGTAGTAATTCCAGCCACAGCCTGTGCCTGTGACTGTCATTAAACTCTTGTCTGGCACTCTGCATGCTCCACAGAGGGAAAGAAACTGATCAGTAGGACAGAAGTCCAAACAATAATGTCCATATTTTATTGTGAAAAATGTTATATCTGAGGCAAGACCTTATTATTTAATGTTACCATATTCTTTGGCCACCATGGCCACCACATTGCTCACTGAAGTACAGAAAGCAAATTATTTCTACCAACAGTATTCCTTGTTGAAAGAAAAGCTAGGATAGCTACCTCTGAACTAAGGGGCTATACACTGAATTTGATCACTCTCAACAATAAATACTGAGTAGAATTTCTCCATCTTCAATACCATATCTTAAGGTCATTGCTTTCCAACCCATATTGATCCATCTTGATGAGATTGAGAAAAGTATGAATATATGTATCAGCACATGTGTGGAACTTAGGAACCTCTCTCCCACCTATTAATATTGTCTGTATCTCACTTTATGGCAGTCTCTTTGAGAGCAAGATCTGTATCTGATCATATATCAACATTAACTGCAGATCTGCAATTGGGAATACAGACATACAATGGGATGTTCCAAAGGTAAAATAGAATGGTGGATTCACTCTAAGAACAAAGGGATATCTTGTAGAATCAAGAGCAAGGTACACAGCAGGATATTGGAAATGGACTACAATCATGAACTGCAAGACCCTTTGCACCCTACCTACATCACTCTTCTCATTTGGTATCAAGTGAGAATTAATCCATTCTCACTTGAAGAAAATGTCTTCTTTCCAGAACATGTGGCTGCCATCTGCATGTCTTGAGTTTACAAGTTCATGTACAAAAGCAAACAAACAAAAACCAAGCAATGTTAGTTGACCGGAACTTCCTTACTACTGATTTCAACTTACCAGGCAAGTGAATTTGACCGGGAGCAGATGTTCACCTCTATGTTAGTAGTTCTATTGCATTCATTCAAAACTGTTCACAAGGACCTAGAAAATATGATAATTAAATAGAATTTGTTATAAAAGTGTTAATGTCATGAGTTCAGCACAGTTCACCTTTTACAAAACTCAGAGAAATATGCCCTTCCCTAAAATATATTAGTATTTCAGGTTGGAGGAGATGAAATGATATGAATTTCCTTCTCAAACTTAGGATCCATTAACTGAAGACATTAACTTACAAGAATGTCCATTCACAGCTTGATTTTACATTTCTATCATGTATTTTCATCAACTAGTCATACATACACTGAAAAATAACACTTAAACTTGAAGGATTTAGGAGCTGCTGCTACATCACATCATGATTAAAATACTGGAGAAATTAACAAGCGGTTTGAAATGATACTGTAAATATAAAGTATCATATCATTCCTATATTTTCAGAAACCCTTTTACTTTTAAGTCATTTTTAGTTTTTGAAAATTTCATACATGTATAAAACATACCTTGATCATATCTAACCCCCATTTCAACTCTGACAATCTCTCTTCCAATTTTATGCCCTCTAAAAACAAGCAATACAACAACAACAAAAAGAAAACAACTGTCATTTAAGCTCATATGGCCACAAATGTCAGGTCATCCATGAAACATGAGTAACTTACCAGTAGCCACAGCTCCAAAGAAAAGTATCTCTCCCTCTAGCAACCATCAACTGCCAGGTGCTCCCTAACCAGAGGAAAAGTCTCAAGAATCCCTCTTTCTTCTGTGATGGACATTTTAATTGGCTTGAACTTGTGAAAGTCTTATGCATGAAAGCTATGTATGATTTTCTTAGCCATAGACTTTTAACACACGGTATCAAGTTTGAATTTTCTCTATAGAACAGGCTCAAATCCTATCAAGAGAACAGTTTTTTATTCCCATACTATTGCAGGTATTGTACCAGTGGGCCCATCTTCCTGGTAGGTTGATATTACATCATGCAGAATCCAGTAATGAGTAAGACTGGCGGTGTCGTTTATTTCCCCAGCAGCTTTCTAGCATGAAGAATACTATCCATCAGGGGGAGAGTTTCCTGTTCAGTTCAAGATTGACTTCTTTGTGTTGTGCAACTCCTCAGCAACAGAGTCTTATCATCTACTTTTACTAACCCACTAAGAGCAATGATAATAGGCTATATTGCTGTGAATATATCTGGGAACTCCTTGACCAAAAATTCTTCTGCTGAATTGCCATACATTAATCACCCATGTTTCTTTTCTTAATATTTGTGTTACTGAATTTTTTCTTATCCTTTTATTTTTATTAGAAACAAGCTTCTTTTACATGTCAATTCCATTTTGCTCTCCCTCTCCTTCTCCCCTACCCTCCACCCTCCATCCCAACCCCTTTGTGCTTCCCCTGGGGGTGAGGCCTTCCATGGGGTATCTTCAAAGTCTGTCATATCATTTGGAGCAGAGCCTAGACCCTCCCTCATGTGTCTAGGCTGAGAGAGTATCCGTCTATGTGGAGAGGGCTTCCAAAGTGAATTCGTACACTAGGAATAAATACTGATTCACTAACAGAGGCTCCATTGATTGCCTAGACCTCCAAACTGACTGTTTCTAGCCCAGGGGGTCTGGAACAGTCCTATGCTGCCTTCCAAGCTATCAGTCTGGGGTCCATGAGCAACCTTGTTCAGGTCAGCTGTCCCTGTATCACCAGCGTTTCTATGAGGTTTTGGTTTTCCTTCAAGTATCCCCTTTTTAGGCTTGAATGTGCCAATTCCTTCTTTCAAAATATTACTGTTTGTTAGTTTTCCTCCCTCACAATTTAGGCAGTGGAAGAATGTGTGATCAGAAAGAAAATGAAATATAATTTTGGATAAAATCCCTTGGGTTGTTATAGATGTTTGATTATGTAAGTTTAGATGTTCAGCTTATAAAAAACTTCTGGCTGCTGAGACATTTTTAGAGCAGAGTACAAAATGAAGATGGTAACCAGGCAACATGGTTCTTGTACTGTTATTAAAAATAAAATGTGTAGCTCTACCATGTATAATGATTCTCTGGCCTTTGATGTGTTGTTTTTCTCTTGGGCAAATAGGCAGATCCTATATGCTCAAATGATCAATAATTTTCCATTTAAAATTCATTATCTTGTTAGATTGTGTTTGCTAGAGGATTTACAGAAATAAACCAGTCAAGATAATTTGATATTATTCTTAAAACTGTGTTCAAAGATGTAGCATAAAATTATATAATTCTTTACTCAATCTATCACACAAACAAAAATTCAATGCTTGGTCATTAAGATGAAATCTCATTTGAACAAATATGAACATTTCCCAAACACCAATATATTCCGGATTAAAATTTTGGCAAGTTTTTATACCATGAAAAACATTTTTGAAAACACTCTGTCAAAATGCAATCACCTATGACAAACATTCATCATCAATGTCCATTACTTGTTATCATAATCACTATATATAATATATACATGTGCATGAAGAATCACATGCTCAGATTAGAAGATTTCATCTTCTGTGTCTCAGGTAGACTTTCTGCAGTTCTCACAGGACTATGTATAAAGAATGCTTGAATGGCTTAAATTGTGTTATGTTTTAGAGTATTGGATTGTCAAGTCTGTCTGTGTAGCCACACTACCTGGGAAGTAAAAGTCTCATGTATTTGAATCACCAGCAGGTGCTCTGATTTAATTGATGTGGTTTTGAATCAAAGAATAGGTGAATTCTTTTTACAAATGCCATATATTATCCTAGCATGTATACAGGGAATTGAACTGCTGCTGTTCTAGACAAATACATGGGGCACTTACCTTGAGTAGATGAGGGGATAAGTCCTCAAAAGAAGGACTCCAGACAAGCTGCTGTTTGTAGGTTGTTGAAAGGTTGTCCTTAGAGAGGCATCCAGAGATATCAGATCTTGGTAAACACAGCTCTAAATATCCAAACCCCACTCTCTTTGGAAGGCAGATCTTGTTTCAGAGGTACCTTGTGAGGCTCCATATGTAGTTGTCAATAATAAATGTTATCTAGCTCAGTCTTTGAGCAAAGCTCCAATCTGGAAACTTGGAGTCAGATTTTTTTGTTTCTGAACATTGAACAAATAGTAGCAGCTAACATGGGGTGTTCAAGTTAGAGACAGAAGAGAAAAAACAGTGGTAGATTCTGGATCCATTTTTGTTTATATTTGTGTGAGTGTGTGTGTGTGTGTGTGTGTGTGTGTGTGTGTGTGTGTGTGTGTGTGTGTGTTGGGGTCTCTGTGTGGGTATCTGCACATAAGAGTCAGTGGAGGAATGACTTCTCTTCAGATACCCCAGAGTCCCAGTTTTTAGGCAGTTATGTCCCCCCCACTTTGGGTGCGTACAAGAGCAGTATGCACTTAACCACTGAAACATCACTCCAGCCCCCAAATCTTGATTTTGCAAAATTGTCTATTTATTTGTTTATATAAATAAAAGGAGATTATTTTAGTCCACTTGTCAATCTTTTCATTTTCAGTAATGCTGATACATCCACTCTTGTAATTTTGTATAAGAAAGTATAGCTTTGAGTTGCAGGTGTACCACCAGAAAACTCTTCTCCAGGAATCATCTTGATCCTCCAGCAGTCACAACCATAAATTATCCTGAGCTCTTTTGAGTTCTATGGGGAATAAAAGTCATTGTAATATAAATAATAATTCAGAACTACTAATGAATAAACAATCTTTGCAGCATACACTACTGTCCCTAAATGTCAGAAAGGCTGACATATAACAAATAACACATCATGAAGACAGGGAACAGACTACATTAGGTGAAAATACCATGGTCTTTGCCTTATGACTTTTCAAGAGTTGTTAACATACTACATTTCAGGAGAACAGAGAAAAGTGTGGTTATACAAAATACATCCCCCAAAAGCATTTGGACTGAAGCTCTGGGCATAGTAAGCTATCTTAAGTGTATCACTATTAATTAACTTTTATATTTGAGCATAATATTTGTAAATAGTAAGTTTGTAATAATAATTTCTTGGGAACATACATTCTTACTAAGAATAGCTCATCCACTTTTGCATTAAATTTAGTTTCCTACAAACTTAAACTGTAAAGGAGGAGAGACCACAGTGGTAACACTGATTTTCAGGATTTATTATTCATGCCTGCTATGCTAGTGGAAAGCAGTTACATGAATATGCTTAGTATGCACAGTTCATATACAGTAATGAATTATTAATAGATTATATCTGTGAAATGTTTGCATAGAAACCAAAATTACCTTGTCTTAGAGAGTGGCCACTCTACAAAGCTTTAATACTTGAAGAAGGATAAATATCATATGGAATCTGCAGATAATGTTGGAAAAATGTACCCATACCCACCTTTCTCTTCTCTTTCTATGTGATTGTCTCCTATAAGGAATCAATGAATATATAAGCAAACACTAAAGAAATGAAATTATATCATTTGTGACAACATGAATTGGAGGTCATTGTGTTAGTTGAAATAAGCCAAACAGTAATTTCAGTCATGCATGTATTATTCAAAAGTTACTATTTTTGCTAATTGGAACTAGAATGATGATCATGTCAGCAGACATTAGGAATGCGGTAGTTTTTAAGAATAATGTTGCATAGCTTACTTTCTTTGCCTCATCCATAAACATTTCCCAAGGGTTGTTTGTTCTTTGTGGAATAATCTCCATTGCAATAACTCTTGTTTGCTCAAAAGTCATGGCTACTTGCCACCAGTCTCATCAGAAGACAGCCAAAGAATTTCTAGGTGCATCTCTGTCTAGCTTTATTCCATGAGTTACAATCCTTTAACTTAACTTACTTTTGTTAAACTTCACAGAAATGAAAATTAGAAAGGCAGATTTTAGTTGAGTGCAGACTTTGACCTATAGCCCTGAAAATCAATATAAGAATATGCAGGCATGGGTGGAACCAAGAAGAGAGCCATGTCAATAAAACTCCATAACATCTGAGTCAAGGAAGCAGGAAACCCCCACCCCACCAGTTCTTACAACCATGTGATTAACAGTCATCTCCAAAGACAGCTTCCAAATCACTGACTCTAGTTCACAGTTGTCTACTTGAGGTTTCCCAAGATATCTTGTGGATTAGATAATGAGAAAGCATGAGATCACTTCCCTAACCCCCTCCAAATTGATGATTGTTAGATCACTGAAAGAAGGGCTTTGTTTCCTTACAGATGCTAAAGGCTACCTTATTTTCAATTATATTATATTCCCATCCCTGTCTTTGTTCCTTTTGTTGTGTTTCAGGGGTATGGTTTCATTTCTTCTGTGACAGGTCCCCTTGTCTTTTATCCCAGGGAATTTAGAATTACTTAATCATAGCATTCCAGTATAGTTAGCTCTCCTCTTCTTTCTTTCTGCTCCCCCACCCTCAAGGAATCATGCATGCTTCCTCTTTTTTTCTCAGAACATCAGCACCCTTGTGCATTCTCATATGACCTGTAAAGTAATTTATATTTGTGTTTACTTGTTTGTGTAGCTATTATAACTCTAGATTGCCACTCCACCTTGTAAAGAGTTGTTATCTGAGTGTATAAATATGGATGGCTTTTCTGTTTTAATATATCTTGATGCTTTCCTATGTTCCTTACATTTTTATTGGTTAAATCAAGCATTTTATTCAAAACATCAAACTTGATTTTTTTCTCTTTGCAATGGCACTTAAACACAGCTCAGGACTCAGCATAATTGCACTGAAGGAAAAGAGATGCACCTTCTAAGTTACAATACCCCATATCCATCTGTAAATACAAGATGCGAGCATGAACTCCTGATTTTCCAGAGGATCTGGGTTTCATTTTGAAACCCACGTAACACTTCAGATATTGTGCACTTTGGTAAGCAAGGTGTTCTTTAAACACCAGCACAGGCTTCTTGATCTGGAAGCAAGAGAGTGAGAAGAGCTAAGAACCCATGCACTTGGGGTGTAAAGTTGGAAGCTCTAGTGTTGCTTGCCACTTGGGCTTATAAGGATGTTCCTTGAACTGCAATGCACTCCTGGAGTTGAAAACCTAGCATTCTTAGCTGCTGTATATTTCAGGTGTATTAAATGACATGTAAATCCTTCTTCTGTCCTGTGACCTGCAAATGACACCCTGATAGTAGTCCTCATATTCCCCTTTAGTGAGATATTCCTTTTCCCTTTAACTAGAAGGTCTACCTCCTGTCCCTCCAGGTGGTGCATGAGGGTCATCTTCATCTCCTCATTTCAAAGAGGACAGAACCAGGTTAGAACAGTTTGTCATGCCTGTTGAAGTTCTGCTCCTTCTCCCACATGTGTAGAATTAACATGCCAAATGATGGCAGTTCTGCTAAACATGTACCAGTGGGACATTGCTTCAGACCAACCTAGAAAGGAACTTAACAAATGATATTCATCTACTCAACCAAAGGAACAAATTCACACAAAGAATTCCATCTGCTTCATGTAAAAGAATGACAGTTTTCCTTTAACAAAACTTTGATTATGTTTCCTTTGAATCAAAACTGTGGGACTTGGTGCCTTGGGTTACATTTTAAAACTCAGGTAATATTCTTAATTGTACTGATATATGTTCAGATCATGTTTCTTCTGAATTTTAATAGAGACAGTGAGAAGTCTCATTTCACACACAAGCGGTGGGGGGGGTGGAGAAGGAAGGAGCCCGGTTATTAGTTATTCTAATATCTGATTCTATCCCTAAGTCTCTACCTTACCTGGGTCACTAAACCTCTTATATTAAGTGTCCTATTTCTAATGGAAGATAGGTAGAATCTTTTGGCAGACTATGGATAGGGACTTCAATGTGTAGGCAGAGGGGAGGCTTTGTCTCACCTCCATGTCAGAAACAACTTATGTGTTAGTAAAGAACACTACAAAGAGCACCTCACTAAAAGGGCTTGGATGGAAATGAATAGAGGGACCTAATAAGAATAAATTTGTCTTCTCTCATGAACTGATAAAAGGTGGAATTTGGTTGTCAGGTCCTGTAAAAAGCCTGATTCAGACAAGCAATAGCAGGGCATCAAGAAGAGCCTTGGTGGATGACACCATTTTATCTCTGTATCTGTCTTTTGGGCTTGTGTAAGAAGAACTGTTTTTTGAACCTGGGTTACCCCATCACTGTCAGACTACAAGACCATGTACTGAGTTGATTGTTTTCTCCATTCTGTCACATGACCACATAAATAATAGTTTATCTTCTGTTAGTTGAACAACCAGTTTCCCTTGCAGTACTAATTCTCTCATAATGTGACATCTTCTAGGAAAGAGATAAAAAAGCATGGTGTGTGGACCACAGCAAACACCATAGGACTTTTCTGGATCTTTGTTGGGCATGGGAATTTCCAGAAGATGAAAGAGAAAATGAAAATCCAGTTTCCCTTCTCTCTCAGTTAATCTGTTCTTCGTTTCCCTGATTAGCTGCCCAAATTATTATGACACCAAAATATAACCCTGGTTTGTAGAATATGTGACAGATAATGATGTTGGAGACCAGGCACTCTGATATCAAATTTTTCTGGATCTTCACTTCTGACTTTAAAGTATGACTCTAAGCAATATCCAGTGTAGCATTAATGTAACACCTAAAGAGAAAAATGTATGTAAAATGCTTTCTGCTTTTGTCACTGTAAACATTGACAGAATTTTTATGGACCATGGAAAAGATGGATACTTTAAGTATATGTTAGTAGTTCTACCTTCTCCTATGATTCTTGGTCTTAAACTTCCTAAATTTCTGTATTCTTCCTACTACCACTGATGGCACTGTGAAAAGTGACAGAAGGCATTGTGGAGAGTAATAGAAGGGGATGTTGTCAGCTTCATTTCTGGAAATAGAAAAAGGAATAAGCAATTCAAAGTGTGGACTTACATGTTTCTATGACATAGGGACATTAGAGGACCTGGCATTCAAGCCTAGTTCAGGTGATAGTCTGAGTCTAATCTTTGTTTCTTTCCTACTTTGATCCTCTCAAGACCTCATAGCTTCATTGTAATGTTTGAAGTTACCCGTTCCAGAAACAGCATCTAGAGAATTATATCGTACTTGGGCTCTTGAGTCTCTGCTAATGTGGATGTGCCATGAATAACCTCAAAGTGACAGGCTTATTTACCAATGGCTTGTCTAAAATCAAGTTTATTTCTCTTTTCACTAGGAAGCCAATTCCATGATGGGACAACACCAAAAGAAAAAGGCTTTGAAATTATTCTCACTGACCAGTATAGCTGAAATAGACAAGAATGTAGATGAGAGCATAATGGTTGACTTTGGACAGTCATGAATTTTTTCTAAGCTTTTGTTTTCTCATGTACCAAGTGAGAATAATGATAATAATTACTGCAGAGCCAGCTTTACAGTAAGCACAGAAACTAACAACTACCTGAAGATGAAAAAAGAAATATATTTATATCAGTAAATTCCCTTAATGCTACAACAAAAAACCTGACCAAAGAAAATTAAAGATCAGGAAGCTCACAGTTGGAGGGTAGAGCCCATTATGACATGAAAATTACAGAAGCAGGTATTTCAGGAGGCAGTTGGTCACACTCCATCCAGAGAAACAGACAGCAATGAGTGCTAGTGTTGAGCTTGCTCCATTCTTTTTATTCTGTTCAGAACACCAGCACATGAAATGGTCCTTCCCACAGTTTAAGTGGGTCTTCCTACCTTAACTAATCGAATAGAAATAATCGCCATTTCCCAGTGACTTCACCTACATGAGTCAAGACCCTCAAGCTGACAGCATTAATCATCAATCACTGTTGAAGACATTTGTCCCTGGTTTAGCTCACTAAAATGCAAACCATTTATTTATTTATAATTCCTAAGGTTTTCAATGTGGATTTCACAGTGAAAATAGTGTTTGTACACCACACCTCTTCCTTACTAATTGAATTAGAACCTATTTTATAGTTTAGCATGCCTGTGTGTGTGTGTGTGTGTGTGTGTGTGTGTGTGTGTGTGTGTGTGTGGGTGCACGGATGTGTGTGTATTTGATATTCATCCATCTATTCTATTGATGGACACAAGTATATAAATCTCCAACCTACCACTTGTTATTTTTCCTTTCATTCATTCTCCACATGGTTGTAGTAGTCTCTATGAGTTCTGACCTTCTCATTTAACTCTGTTTAGGGTTTGATGCTTACTTCACATCCCGCACACTTGAGAACAACAGGAGAAATGTATGGTTTGCTGAATACTGGGAAGAAAACTTCAACTGCAAGTTGACAATTAGTGGGTCCAAAAAGGAAGACACAGATCGCAAATGCACAGGTAATTTCATTCCCATTGTCCTCCTCTTGTGACTTTATATGACCAACATTGAGATGTCTGCATAGCTGACAGAAGGAAGCCTGGCTGGAGACAAATTGAAAAAGTAAATTGAATTTTACTAGATTGTTCAAAAAATAGATCAGGAGCATAACTCTTGCAGGTCAAGGGAAATAGAGACAAGAATGTATTCTTTTCTGCCTGTCCATCTCATTGTAATTGGCATTTCCACTGATCTTGGGATCTTGTTGCTCCAAACACTCTGGTTAATAAATACTAGCTTATGTTCTATACAGGAGAATGAAGTCATTTTCACAAAAACGAGAAACCCTAAGACATACCGTACCAGGACCAGTAGCAACTGTTACTATCATTAGTATATCTGATCCAGTTTATAGAATTCTTGAGATTAAAATAATAAAAATTGTTAATGATTTTCCTAATGTATAAGTGAGTCATTTGCTATTTAATGTATGCTGAAAATATTCACTGCTTCTCATACAAGTCTTTTGTGAATTTCTTCCCAGTAAAAAGAGTGTAAATAGATAAAGGGGAATGTAGACAGTAGTTCATTTACCTTTTTACAGATACTTATTAAATAATCTCCCTTCTTCTAAGCACTATCCTAGCCACCAGTTATTTTATGGTGAGACAAGCATCCTGGGCCTCTGCTTTCATGAGGTGTAGAATTTACTATTGGAGTAGGAGAAGGGCATTGACAATGCTTCAGTAAATTTTTCACATAAACTAGGTGTCAGCTTGGATTACAAGAATATATAACAAAGGAATTTCAGTTGTGTTGAAGGCAAGAGCTTTCCTCCAAAGACTTCCTTGAGGGAATAATGCTTCATCAGTATCTGTAAATGGATTAGACAACAGCTAATTGGTTAAAGAGAAAACTGGGTGGAAATTCACTGATAAAGAATATCATGACACAGATCTGTGGCAAGGGGATTACTGTAATTCGAAGGATACAATGAATCCCCCCAAAAATGGTGAATGAGCTACATTCACATTGGGGGAGAATATGAGTAACCAAGGCAGAATGAATGTGGTAAGGAAGTAGCAGCCAAAAGAAGAGCAAATACTGATTTATTTGATCAAATTTGATATTGATTTGTATTTAATCTTGTATTTGATCTTTAATTTGATTGCTGAATAACTATGAAATGCTGAATAGAGCCTAGTAGCATTCTAATACTACTCTCTAGTAGCCCTCAACATTTGTGATAGTGATTTTCAGGTATCCCAACACCCTACAGTGTATGCTCAGTATGATTAAGCAAGGCAAGGCAGGGCAAGGGCAGAGGGAAAGATAAGGCACTAAAGCCCTTGTCATACATGCATAAGTACTCATATTAGAGAAAAAGCAAATGTATGGTGATATGCACTTGAATCCCAGCACTGGAAGGCAGAGGTTGAATCCTGAGCTTAATTGACCAGCCATCCTAACATAATGGTTGAGCCCCAGGACAGTGAGTGTCTCTTTCTCAAAATATAAGGAGGAATGTGACTAAGGGTGAATGAAACCCCAGGTTGTCCTCTGGTCTTTACATGTACACATATATATAAGCACACACACACACTGTCTATCTCTAACTTACTATCTTTCTCTCACCATGTTGAAGTCACCTTAGACACATACCTTACTTAGTTTATCTTTGCAGCCTAACTCTTTATATTTTAATCATATGAATGTTATAGATTGAGTCCCTCATTTAGAAAATATTAATTAGGTAGAATGTATATGGTATAAGTACTTAAGATATCATGAAGGATTTGAGAATACTTCAGAGCCCACTTTCTCACAAGGAGGTTTCTGTGAAAAAAGAAGATGTATGGTAGAGAGACCATAATAAAAATATTGCTGCAGAATCAATAGGTTACAGATATTGGAGGTATCATGGCTAACTAGAATGTCAGACTAACCACATTCCCTGTTCAAACAATATATAAAAGCACAGTATTCTCAGAAACATGATTTTTCTATTGTTGGGAAGAAAGTGAATAAAATTGATTCAATGTTGACTAGACCTAGGTGACACAAAGCTTTCAAGTGGAAACTGAAAAAAATTAGTTTGACATCTGGATAATTTGTCTATAAGACAGAGAACACTCAAGTGTACGACAGTATGCAGATGATGGATGACAGTTTCCAGAGTGTTTCTGACATCCGATGTTCTGTAGAATGGCTGGAGGTGGAATGGATTGTCAAAATGGAACTTAGGCTTGTTCTTATCTGAGGCCAAGAACTGTCTTTTTGTATGCTCTAACTAAGAATGTTCTATGAATAACCACAACTCGGTGCTGAGAAAAGAAAACTGTAGTTTATAAAAAAGAAAATATGCCCAATCCACCACCAGATATGGAAAAAACATATTGTGTCTTTCTGTTATATTCTTCCTAGGGTCAAATTTACTAAATTACTGATGATCCAAATTATTCTCTTATTCTCACTTCATACATTCTTCTTTATTAGGCAATGATTTGCCTAGGGAAAGAACTAATTACTTATTATTTATAAAATTAAAATATACATGAAATTGTGATTATACATAAAAAATTTTTTTAAGAATGGCTTACTCAGTAGGGGCTGAGTAATCTGACAGTGACCACTTGTTCACTTCAGACACTTGGAATCAGATAGCTGCTTAGTAGGTGCCTCAGTAGTCCTAATCTGAGGACTTGGAAGGACTGGAAAAGTCCCAGAGAGTTGCTGGTCTTCAATTCATGTGGAAGTAAAAGCATGCTGGAAGGAAATGTCTGTCAAGGATGGCAGCCATAACAGCAACAGCAGCGGTAGCATAGATGCATTCACTCAGAGAGAAACAAAGACAGTCAGCACTCCTTTTTCCTTTCACCTCCTTCTATCTGGTCAACTCCTTGGAAGGTGCCAAAAACAGATAGTGGGTCTTCCCCATTAGAAAATTCCTGGAAGTCACCCTCACAGACATGTCAGAATTTAACTTGCACATTGAGAATCAAGTTTAATCATCATGTCTTTCTTTAAATTATTCCTGTTAGTGAAACAGAGTGTATTAAGTGGTAGCAAATACTATTACTATTGTATTGTCTTTAGTCTTCAAGCTTGCGGATATAAATGCACAAAATACAAAGGGTGCCAGTTTTTGGTTTTGTTTTTCTTCCCTGCCCTTTTCTTTTCTAAGCCTGACTGGACTCTGATGTTGCTTTGGTAGGATTTCCTAAACACTGTTTAAAATATCTTGACATTTAGATACACCTCAATCTTGGAAATAGAAAGTGGTAGGAAAAGTTATGCTGATTGATAGTCTAGAGTGAAAGCAGAATTAATGGCAATAGGTTAGAGGGAAGTCCTTGAAACCTTGATAACAAACCAACTTAATCAAGGACATGGAAAGAAGCAGGAAGCACTGGTGGGTTTTGGGAAGGAAAGCTGCATGATGTCTACATTTTGTAACAGTAAAGAAAATAAATGTCTCAGAAACAAGCAGCCACACTAGGATACCATGGAATTATCAATTTGACATTATAAATTGACAGCATTGAGCCAGTGGATATTTTTGCAGGAGGACTGGAACAAAATCAAAACCAGCCTCCTTCATTCCTTCCTGTGATTGTACTCTGATGAAAAATCAAGTCTTCTAAAATTATGAAAGTGAAGATGCTTAAAATATTATTTCTTTTCTTTTGCTCGGCGTAGCATCTCAAGCTATAAGAAGTTCTATTTCCGTATTAGTTCTGGGCAGACCAACATGGAATCTCCATCTTATGTACTTTGATACTGAGGAGTGAGATCTGTAGCATTTGAAGAAAGCAGATTGCTTTTCTAATGCTGTAATGAAATCCACAAGGTCACATACAAGTAAAAGGGGTTTAAAAGGAAAAATAATGGTTGAATAAATTCAAGAAATAGAGAATATTCTTTGCTCCTGTAGAATTTTGGGGGGTTCTGGGGTACAGACAATCTTAAAGCAAATATTCTGGAAACTATCTAGCCATCTGTCTCAGAAATTACTTGCATTCATTTGACATATCTATAAGGCAAACAATATTTCTTCATTGTTCCATATCTTTAAAATATTCCAAAGCTCTAGTATATATTCCTATTTCCAAAAGGTAATCATCTTTCTCCTACTGTCACTTGTAATTATTTTCTCTGCTACTAGCTGAACATTGGTAGGAAGTGAACTTTTACATGACTCCTTTTGGCTGAAATCCTGAGAGTGAATGTGTGTAAAATGGTCCACCCTTTTGCAGAATCTAGAGTCCCTATATGATGGAAGTCACTGTCATTTGAGATATTTCATGCTAGGGATATATAATTCCATGGAGACAGTGTTAGAGCCACACACTAGGAAATCAAACCTACTAGACAGTTCTGATGGGGGAAGTCCTTCTCTGTATATGTTTGTCTTATGGGCTGATTAATAAAGCACTGTTGGCCAATAGGGAAGCAAGTTAGGTGGGACTAGGAGAGAAGGAGGATTCTGGGAAATGTAGTAAAGAAGAGTGGCCATGTGATCGCCAGCAAAAGAGGATGCATATGGCCGGCGTCCTCGATAAGTCTTTATAAAATATATAGATTAGGAGTTATGGTTGATAATTAAGACTGAGCTAGCATATAAGAAATCCTAGTCATTGGCCAGCCACATTGCAATTGATATAAGACTGTGTGTGTTATTTGGGGGTGGCAGAACTTAGGCGGCTGGCAGAAAGAGTTATCATTACACAGTTGAATGAGAATCATTTGTCCTTAATCAGCAGAAAGAGCACACGGATTTTGTTTACTAGTTGTACATGCAGCTCCTGATTCTAAGCCCACCAACTAAGCATGTTTCGCCCTAGGACTTGGCCCAGTACTACTAGCATCATAGTACAAGTCTGGTCCTAGTCTGATCATGCTGAGGATGATGGTTCTTTGGAAAGCCTAAGAAGAGAAGAAAAATGAAATGATGTCCCAGGAAACAAATAAAGGCAATTGAGGAAATGTTTCTACCAATGTAGTTAATAATTTAATAATCAATGAATCTAGGGTCTGCCATCAAGGCCTACCCATGAGTTAACCTATGAAAGCATGGACAATATTGCATAACTTTTCAAAGCCATTATTCATGCTTGAAATGAGGAAGGAAGAAAAGCTTCTGAGGCTTCTGTGGGGATTAAATTACACAATTCAAGTGTTAAATCTGAAGTGACATTAGCACATGGTCCCAATTCAGTATGGCTAACAATTACTCACCATTCTGACTAAATGCAATTGCCTGTGAGGAATTCATGGTTATCCTATTTATTTGAATTCTGAAGAAGAGAAGGTCATATATAAAAGTTCAACAGGAAAATAAAACCATAAATTTGACTAAATCCAAAGGTATAGACAGGAGGATTTCATGGGGTTCCCAATCCACATTGCTGTACTGATGTGCTAAAATGTTTGCAGACAGGAATGAAGCCATGCTAAGCTCTGTGTTGAATAGAAAATTCAGTGTCAAAGAAGTGCAGCACCACAACAGAGTGTGGATACAGGTATTGTCTGGCACTGAACTAGGTAGATAACCTCATTTCCCAGATTTTTTCCTCATTTTAACAGAGAAGTGGTGTAATTTCGAGGTCTCCCTCAAATGTATCCTTCCCATTCAGTACAAGGTTCCAGGAATATGAATGTGTTTGCCCATGGCAGCCATAAAAGCATGCATATCTGTTGTCTCTTGGGGCTCACACAGAGCATTTGTCTAAGGAACATTACTGCTCTGACAGGTGGCATTTGTGCACACTGATCCATCAGTTACCTCCTCACCAAAAGGAAGGAATTCAACATTTAGCAATCCATAACCCTGTGTAGGGCCAATTTGACTGTTAGAGATTTCTTTGCCTTTGGATATGACAAAGGATAAATAAGTGGGAAGAACTTACCCCCACCCCAAAACACATCGAGAAACTCATTGTGTTTTGTTGCTTGTGTTTTCTAGTCATACAATAAAAAATTCAGTTTGACTTTCCTCTTAAACTAATATCCACTGTGTAAATTTAACAAATGTTGAATAGTAGAAACTATTGAATTCCTACTTTTTCTGCTTATTTATTTATTTATTTATTCATTCATTCATTCATTTATTTATTTAAATAATCTAACTGTGTGATTCTGGCTGGCCTGGTATTCTCATTGTAGTGCAAGATGTGTGCAGTTCTTCTTAGCCTTCTGATTTCTTGGATTATAGGTGTGGTCCAATATATTTGGATTTGAATTTTCACAGTGTGTAGTCAGATCCTTAAGTTGTGCTCTTCTCAAAACTAAAGTCTCTTTCCTTTCAGGGGAATGTTAATAAATAAGATTAATGAATAAGTCCTACAAACTCTGTCAATCCTGAGATCTCATTCTTGATATAACCCAATCACTATCTATAGACTTTGTTAACAAGGCTATTAGGATAATGAATGACATTTATGAAAACTAAGTGCACTGAGAACATATATTTAGAGAGGATTTGTGACTGAACTACTTCATTTTCTCTATCATTTTTCCTTTCAGTCTGAGTTGAACTTTAATTGTTATATAGATGTTTCATGGTGGCACATAATCTATATAATGTGATTTTTAAAAGTACATATAAAAATAAATAGCATCTAACTCTTTAATATTTCAAGAAGACTTTTTGAAGCTGTCTTGACAAGACACAATAGAAACACATTTGTACTTCTTCCCTGTTTTTTCAGTAGACATTTGATATAGATAAACTATGAGTTAGTCTTTATGCTCATATATTTTAGGATTTAATGTTAATGTTCTCCTTCATATTTTTTAAACACTTGACTCATCTCTAAACAATAGTTTGGTTGAAATACTTTTTGTTATTGTCACTTGAAACTTCTACATACCTACCTTCTACTTTTGCAAAAAAGAATGGAAACATGTCACATTATTATATTTTTTTGCTTTTTACTTATTTAATGGCAAATATAAAGAACTAAATATTTTTGGAACATCACATGAATGTTAATACATATAACTTTCAACTTGGTGTAGCATTTTACAGCAATTTCTTGGATGACTGCCTGTGTGGCTTTGAAGATGAGGTGGAAGTTATCTTATGATTCCAATATTCTCTAAATTGAAATGAGATGAATAGAACATAAGAAATCCTCAATGGTCTTAGCAAAACTATAAATCCTTTTGAAAACATGGAGTACTGAGTAAGTCTTTTATGTGTACATAAAACATAAGTATGTCTCTAGATTTTGGATTCCCATGTATAATAAATAGTCAGAATCATAATTTAGCTCTATTGTCACTACAGCAATTCTTTGTGTTGTCGGGGGGGGGGAGAGTACACATGTACATGTTTTGCATGCTTCTGGAAGTAAGATGCCAATGCTGGGTATCTTAATCAAAGATACTCCTCCTAACTTTTTGAGACAGGGTCACTCAATGAACCTAGCATACACTGATAGGCTTCACTGACTGGAGTGAACCCAGAGGAATTATTTGTGTCTACCACCCAAGTGCTTGTGTGACAGACCTCTGTATGACGACACCCAGCTCCTTTCTTTTCACCTAAATGTTGGGGATCTGATCTCATCTCCTTAAGCTTGCAGCAGGCACTACCCAGTCTCCAGCCTGTGTCCTGCCAATTTTGCACCTTTTCATTTATTTATGTACAGGGACAATAAAAATTTTTAAAGGAGTTTATGAACAAAAAGTCAATTAACCTTTTCTTGTGATAGCATATTACATTACCAGTTGTGACCATGGTCAAGTATTCCATGAATGGCTCAGAGAGAAGAGGAGCTGAAACAAAAGCAGTCATTCATGAGTCCTTATTGATCATCACTGAGCAACAGTGATCAATCTCTATCAAGAGGATTATAAGTTCATGAAATACCACTTTGGATTCCTTTCCAAAGATTACTTTCATTTCTTACATCTCAATTTCAATGCTCTATAGGAAAAATAGATCCTCTTTGCATTCCCTCTTTCCTCTGAATACTGGAATCTTCCCATGACTTCTTCCTATCTACAAACCAGACTCTAAATCTATATTATCTGTTTCTGCCCGTGGTAATAAAAGCTATGATAGTTGAATTCCTGGAGTGAGTACTTGGCTCTGGATTCTATATTACTAGGCTCCACTCTGCTTTTGAATACTTTAGAAACCTTCACAGGACTATTTAGAGAAAGCTGAAGGGCTTGGAACTGTTTCAGGGGCATATGCCAACTATTAAGTTCATGCATGTCCTCAGCCATTCATTTCCAGTTTTCCAGTAACAAACATCTTTGTAGAGGTTGGGGATGGAGACGGCTAGAGTTCAGTTGGGTCTGCATAAATCTTTGATATCTAGTTTGCTTCCTGAAGCCTTAGTAGATTCATCTTTGGAGAACATTTCCTAAACTGTATCACACTGGCTTTTAAAATGCAAAGTCTTTTGTTTATTTTTATATGTCTTCTTCTCTTGTGTTCTATTATATCCACCCTTTCCAATAGAGTTGAGCTGAGAGTCTAGTATAGAAAAAAATGCAAGAAAGAAGAATAAAAAGCTGATGCACAAATATAACACATTATTGTATTAAAATATGACATTGTGACACCAACCGAAGTAGGACTGAGGTAGGAAAGCAAGAGTAGAGTATTTCATTATCTTCAATAAACAACAGGACCACGGCCCCAAACTTAGAAGATAATTTTCTCAGATGCTCAGGGTGGAGCTAACTATCTTTGGTCATATGCAATAGATAGTTATAAATATTTTCTCACAGAGTAAATGAACTCTGCCTTCTTCAACCTGCACCAAACAACCTGAAAAGCAGTTATTGTTAAGTGCCATTTTGATTCATGTTACTCTCTACAAATTCCTATGGCCACATTTTACTTTGAAGTATCCAGAGGTATGGTATTCAATGCTATGCATAAACCAAGCATAGGAGGGACCCTGTATTAAAACTATAGAAGCATCCGAGCAAAGCTGCTTTCGTTGGTGCTAGGAAACATAATTACTTGAGGTATGTTATTTTTTTCTCATGAACTCTGTCATGCAATGGCTGTACATGTAGGAATTATAGCTCTTCCTTATTTGGAAAGTCTGTTAGGCAGGGTGTTAATGAAAAGGAATTCTTGATCTAGGGGAATTAATGCCTGTGAATCTCCTTGCAAGAGTCTGTAAACAAAGTGCCTCTTATGTACAACCTAAGTGTTATGAATTGGACACTTTGAGTCATTTTAGTAGGCATAAGAAAGGGCTGTTGAATGACTTTCCAAGTGTCATTAAGCTAGTTGAAATGGAATATAGCCTTCTTCTGGAAGAGCTTCTGGTAATAGAGGTTGTCATCTACCCACTTTCTGTCCTCAGGGAGAAATATGGACACTAAAAGCATTTTAAGATTTTACAGTGTATGCAGCATCATATTCATTTTATAGAGAATAAAGCTGTGCTCACAAGATAAACATAAATATCAACCCAGATATAAACCCAACATATAAAAACCCAGATACAAACTTTTTAGTGCTACTTTTCATTGCCAGCCTCTTTGTAGGAGCCGAGGATCTAAGGATGTGGGCAGATACATCTCCTTATCCTCAGAGGATGCTTAAAGGAGGAGTACTTGTGAGGTATTGCTTACAGGGCCATCGGTCACTCAAATGTAACTGCATTGCTGGGCAGTGGTGGCACAACCCTTTAATCCCAGCACTCGGGAGGCAGAGGCAGGCAGATCTCTGTGAGTTCCGGGGCCAGCCTGGTCTACAGAGCAAGTGCCAGGAGAGGTTCTAAAGCTACACAGAGAAACCCTGTCTCAAAAAACAAAATAACAGAAAAAAATAACTGCATCACCGAAAGTAAACCTTAGCAGTGGGGAGAACTCACAAAACCTTGATCCCTTGAGCTTTCTTCAAGAAAAAAGGTCAGAAAGTTTCTCAATATTGCTTATATAACCTTAACGAGGGAAGAACCTTCTGAAGCTAATCAATTTCAGATACTTCCAGAGAGCTGTGTTAATTACTTGAGTCCTAAGAAGCCTCCTGTCAGAACTTTCTCCATTTTGGATGTAAGTGTGAAATTTAGAGGAAATTGTTAAATAACAAT
The DNA here is from genome assembly GCF_003668045.3 of Cricetulus griseus. Lineage (NCBI taxonomy): Eukaryota > Metazoa > Chordata > Mammalia > Rodentia > Cricetidae > Cricetulus > Cricetulus griseus. Next base: position 33,467,509 of record NC_048601.1, on the reverse strand, counting down.
AAGTTCCAAGCTTAAACAAGCCAGGCATTTATACATCTCTTGATTGTCCCCAGTTTCCTTCATATCTTTAATCCCAGATCACCACATGGTTTAAAGAAGCAATTAGTAAATTATTGTAACAATGCTTATGTTCCATGTTGAAAAGTAAATCTGCTGGGCATGAAATACTTCAATGCAATGAATCAGATAGGAAAAGGCAAACAGAAAGAAATGAAGTGTTACTGTATTTTACAGATCTCCATTTAAATCCAGTTTCGGGAGGAATTCTGAGCTAAAGACTCAGTGTTTGTCAATCACTCAGTGACTGAATAATGAGAAAATGTGACTAAAGGGGGCAAAATGGCTATTCTTTAAACACAGGTATCACCTCTTTGATAGATAGATTCCAAGTGCCATTAATTCCAGTAGTGTGTTCCACAGCTGCCCTCCTCTTAGCAAAGCCCAGGCTGTGGTTTACCTCTTTAAATTCGAATTTTAATGCTACTGTGTATGTGTGTATTTTTCTACTTAGGTATTGATTAAAACTGGCTCTCCCAGGTATAACTGAGGATTTTGATCCTGGTAGATACATCAGTATAATCCTGTGGAAAAATCAAAGTGTCAGCACTGGCAAGGACCAAAGTTCTGGGAATCCCATGGTAGCCTAATTGGAGTTATAATAAAAATGTATATACTTTAGCTTACAAAAAACCTGACAACATTAATATCCCAATGTGGCTTTGAATTTGCTAAGTAACCCAGGCTGCACTCAAACTTGCAATCATCTCCTTTCCAGGAATTGTCATTACAGGTCTGGGTCACCAATCCAGTTCTATGTACCCTTAGTTTCTCATGAAACCTTGCATATCATAAACAGTCTACCTGTTGTCCTTGCATATTATAAACACTCTACCTAGTGTTAGTTTACTTGAGTACTGCATAAATTCCTGTGCTTTGATTTTTGACAACTTGTGGGCTCTCTCCTTTGCTACTACTTAGTGAGTTTATAAAAGCAGATTGAAAAATACCCCCAGGAACCTCATCCCTCTTCATTCCATGGGACAGTTCCATTGTGCTCATTTTAGAAGCTGTGAAATTAGGTAATGCCTGAGAATTGTGAAGCCCCGTCATCTCAGTGCAGGTTTGGTTTAGCCATGAAGCATGAAGCAAGTGACATTGCATCTCTGTGACTGTCTGCTCATTGGTAAAATGATCTGTTCCTGCTAATTGTATGACAGGTTTCATTTTGATTTGTACTTTGAGGGGAACCTCTGAGTGAGTTAGATTCTGTAAAGTGCTGAATGCAATGCAAAGACACAGGAAGCTTTGATAAATGTTAGCAAAATGTGCATTATCCATTTGTAACATTACCAATTCAAGGAGGATAAACAGTTTTTGGACAATTGAAATATATCACCACGTTTGCTTTCAGAAGCACTGCACTAATCTATTCAGCCCCTGGCAAAGCAGTTGAAATATTACCTCTGTTTTGATTTGTGTTTCTTGGAAAACTTGCAAGATTGAATTTTTTTTGCCTTATGTTTGGGTACTGATTTATCTTTTATGAGATGCACTTTACAGTCTTTAAATTGTTTTAATATCCCTCGCGTCACTTGATCATCCCTACAACTCAGCAGAGTTAGCATGGCTGGCAATATTTACAGTCTACTAAAGACACAGAAAAGCAAAATTCTTACTGTTTCACAAAGTGTCTCCCAGCAAAGTTGTAGGCATCTGGCAGAGCCGGGACTTGAACCAAAATGTTGTTTTCCTCTCGTAAACAGCAATTCAAGAAGCTGGCATCTCCCTGGATTGAAATGGTCCTTTATATTTTTAAAAACAAAGCATACATAGTGCCTAACATTTCCCGATAGTAATTCAAGCACTTAGGGGTATAAAATTCAAACATCTTAAAAGCTGTTTACTTTTACTCATTTCAAGCTCTTAAAATAAGCTATATAGCTTAACTATCTACTTAAAAGATTTATTAAGTAACAAAAAGTTGGGTAAAATTTTTGATTTGGAGGTAGTTTTGGTGCTGTAAATATTATTTAATGATTACAGGCAATCTAGTTATAAATAAGCAATGTAATTTCTGAGCATCGTTAAGACAGCAACCTGTCACATCATGGGTAATAGTCATTCCCTGGCAAAAATAAATAAATAAATAAATAAAAACATGAGGAGATACATCATAGGCAAAACTATTATATCTAATATAGTTGGCTCAGCATACCTGGGGAAAATGTCTAATAACATTATTCATTGAATGTATAAATTAAGATGTGTGAAATTTTACTACATGTGGATAAAATAAATAGGATCAACAATTCAAAATGCTGGAGAACATAAATAAAACCAGGAGTCTTGTTCATGGGTATTAGAATGAAAAAATAAAGGTTGATGCATGATTATCATGTGCGTAAATGAAGGAGAGATGAAATCATAAGTTCATAGGCTTTGCCCATTATGGATAATATTCTGTGGGGCATCTAAGAAAGGAGAGATCCCAGCATGCTGTTTAAGTTTAAGTTTTGAATTCTTAAATTCATGTCTTAAGTTTAAGACATGAATTCTTCTACTTCTCCTTGTTTTGCAAGCAAAGACATTAAATATCTTTGTAAACAAAGAAAGTTGTTAGCAGTGGAGAATTTACGAGTTTACTACATTCCTTCAGCAGGGTAGTAGAAAAAAGGCTCAGAGCTTTTTGAACCTCTGAATTGAGAATGACTCCTAAGTGGGAAGACATTTATGTTTAGAATTATTATGGCATACCTAAGTTGTCAGAAGCCTCATGGTGTGTAAAAAAGCTAGGTAAACTATCATTTGTGCTTAACAAGAAGTCCAAGTAGAGATAAGTAGAACTTCTGGCCTTGAGCAAAGTAGATTAATGAAAAAAATATCACACATCAGGGGGTGGTACACTTCTATAGTTTCTCTCTTTCTTCCTCTGAAATTATCTAGTCACCTGACTTGAGATTTCCATCTCAGTCATCCCTTGTCCAGAGAGAAGGATTGGAAGCTTTCTTTACTGTAATATTGCATGTGATCATTATTTATCCCCACTTACTCAAAGCATTCACTCATTCTCTCATATTTTATGGAGCACACCTGGACTGCCTGTTTGCTAGATTATGAGCCCTGTTCCTGGTTCTGTCCCTGTGGTTGCACTCAAGACCCAGTCTTATCTCAGAGGACTTCAGGAGGTTGTGTATATACCTTTCCTTATTTTTTAGTGATGATGGCCATTAGAACTATTCACAGACCTAAAGTGGAGCTAAATCATGGCATTCGATTCTATTGTTTTTTTTTTTAAAGCAAGTACTCATCAAACAGGTTATAAGGATGTCCTTTCTAACTTTGAATCTACCTATGACTTCTTTGTGTCTCTGGAGGGTAAAATATGTCTTTGAGATGAAAGCATTCCCTAAAGCACTTGCCTCACTTCTAGGATGTGAGTATAGACTGTAGCAGTTCAGTGTCCCTGCCCACATGCATAGTATCAGCTCTATATGTATCCTCAATAAAAGAGATGGGAAATGGAACCAAACATTCCTATTTATAAATCATACAGGTAGGAGCCATGTGTTTCAAGAGGACCATTGCTTGATTGCTGAGAGGCAATAGAAATTGCAGTGTGGTTTCATCTGTGCCTCTTGGCTAGTTGGATGTCTCACATATCCAATTGTTCCTTAATCTTAAATACCTTCATCTGTCTGCCACCTGACTACTCAGTCATAATCCTTGCTCCCAAATCCTTGTGTTCTCATTTTCTTCTCTCTCTTGCATCATTTATTCTGCTTCTCCTATTCTTACTTCTCCTGCTATTACTTATTCCTTCATGACCATTTTAATTTCAATTCACAAGAAATATTTCTAACAAACACAATAGAATCTTGGACTGAATCACAGTGTCTGTATCCATTGGCTAATCTCAACAGCTGTCCTTCTGGTCATGCTTGTATAACCAACCTTCAGTGAGTGAGTAGAGAGCAAGACAATACATGTGATTTTGCTTTTAAATTACGTAGCGGTTTATCTTTAAGGTAGATATTCCCTTAAAGATGCTCAGTACTTGAGACTGGGGATCTGGTTCAACTGTTAGGAGCACTTGCTCCCAAACCATGAGGACGGGAGTTCAGATATAAGAAACCATTGGGTTTTCCTTGCAAATGTCTGTGACACCATCGTCAAAGGAAGGCAGGGTTAGGAGAACATTTGAAGCTTCTGAACTTCTAGCATAACTGAGATGTGAACCCTGAGCTCATAAAGAAACACTACCTCATAGCAACAGGGTGAAAGTATTAAAATATTCACTCTGTACATATCTTCACAGAGACTCTTATACAGATGCACAGAACCACACAGAAAGATCAAGAAACTGACTATTTTTTTAGCACCCTCAATTTCTTTTCTTTCTTGTTTCCCTTCCTTTCCCAACTTATCACCTTCATCTACTCCTTTCTTTCTGTTTCCTCTTCATTTTTTGCTACCCTTTTACTTTTCTTTCCTCTCCCCATTCCTCTCTGCTTAATCATCCCTTCCTCTGTCTCTTCTTTGACTTCCTCTTTCTTAGAGTATTCACCTAGCTTTATGTTTCATTTGCAATTATATCACACAAGAAAACTGATCAAACAAGTATTTAATTTTGTGCATTATGATCAGAAGTGACAGTAATCCCATTTGGGAGGAAAAATATTCTAGATTTTTTTTTTAAAGTAGCATGTTTTCTTTCAAATTTGAAAAAAATTAAGTTTTAGTTTTACAGGCATAAGTAAATGTACATACAGTCCTATTTCCTAAATTAAGAAGAAGACTCCCTGATGCTTCCAATAGGATCTTATTGCATAGGACAAGCTGATCTTGAAATCAAGGTCCCCATGCATTCACCTGTCCAGTGCTGGGATTGTAGGAATGTACAAGGTACATTGTAGGAATGTACCTTGCTCCCCAGCACACATTCCTTTTCTCCCTTTTGAATTCAGTATCTCACCAGCAAGCATCTAAACAAAAACTGCGTTTAATAAGGCAGAGGAGGCATTTCCATGGAAGACTTGAAACAGAAGGTGAGATGGTTTGACTAAACAGCTGGTCCATCTTGCTGGTGTTCTCATCTCAAGTAGCCTGGCCAAGGTTGTTGCTTTAGAAGATTACAGTGATCCCTTTTCAGCTGACAGCAACTTGTAGTTTTCAGAACTGGAGGGTGAGTTCATAAGACTTCTTTCCTCTTTCCTCTTTTTCTGTTTTGCTTTTTTTTTTTTTCTACTGGGAATTTGTGTGTTGCTCTGGGTGTTAAATTCTATAACCACAGGAAGATCAGGTATGGACACAATGGTGGTTTTCAAAACCATTCATTTTCTCCTACAGGAAACTCAAATGAACCATTCAAAAGGATCAGAGAATGCAAATGAAAATCATGACTAGGGACTGTTGATAATAGCTGAGGCAGAAGAGTGTTTTCAAACACTCAGGAAGCCCTAGGTTTGCTACAGAGTATCACAGAAATCACATGAGTACATAACAGTAATCCAAACAAGCAATAGATGATGTCAAGTTGGTCAGAAACTCAAGGTTAACCTTACCTGTACAGACTCTTCAAGGATATCCTGTGGTAGAGACTATGTTTCAAACCCATAAATTTATATCATGGCTAAGATGATATCTGAAGATGAACTATGACTCAGAACTTAATCAGCGCATGAAAAAATAAGGAGGACAAGTCATCCTTTCACTGTACATGAAGTACAGTAAAATAACAAGGCAGGAAATGGGCATCAAGAGAGAAGATGATCATTCTTACCTGAGGGTCATTTGAAGGTTAAATGTCAAGCCCTCTCCTCCCAGCCTAGCCTATAGATAGTTAGCAGCAAATATACAGTGTCTTTGATGCAGTAACCCACTCTGAAGCCATCAGCATTTTACCACCTCACTCATCCAATTCAACTCTCACTCATCCTCACCTACAAATAAAGATACAGCAATGTAGTCTACCTTTGGTGTTCAATCTAGTCTTCCTCACATTCCTTATTTTATATGTGTATAATCACAAGCCCTTGGATTGATTTTTATCTTGCAATTCTTTAAGTGTGGTCATTATAAATGTTTGCATTGAAGTATATGTCTGTAAAACTGAATCTTTTGGTCATTCATATTCCTCTTCAAAAGAGAAATGTGACCTTATGAGGAAAAATATACAAATCAGTAACTATTTGCTTATTGTTTATTTTTAAAATGTGCAAAGGATTGTAGCAGGCTCTTCAGGAATCCTACTGGATTGCTGTGGTCATATATTATTTATGATCTAATGAAGCTTGCCTAGATATCAGAATGCAAAGATAGTCCTAGCCAGAGGCCAGGCAATGGTGGCATGCAACTTTAATCCCAGAACTCAGAAGACAAAGGCAGATGGATCTCTGTGAGGTCAAGGCTTCCCAGGACTCCATGAGAGTGAAACAGTCTAAAAGAGAAACAGAGGTATATAAGGAGCTCAGTGCAATCTGAGAGAGCACTCTGCTTTTTGCTGGAGAGCATTGCCATCCTAGGTAGTTTGAGGAACAATGCAGTTTGAAGACGCAATGAGAGGATATGGTCTAAGCATTGGTAGAGGTGACTCTCTAGTGGCTACCCCCTTTGCTTCTCTGGTCTTCAGCTTTAACTCCAATATCTGTCACTGGGTTTACATAGTTCATGCTACAGATTATGCTCAAATTGTGCATAACACAAAATTTAAAGGTACTTCCAGTCCTGTGAAGATGACAAGGTGAGTAAAGGACTTGCTATGAAAGCAGGAGAAACTGACCTTGGATCTTCAGAACCCACATAAACTAGACCTGTATGTCACATCTGGAATCCCACTGCTCCTAAAATCAGACTGCAGGTAGAGCTGGGAGAATTCCTGAAAGATTTTTGGCCAGAAATCTTGTTATATACAGCAGTGAAGAAATGTACTAGGCAAAACAGTCATCTAAGATTGTTCACTGATGTACACATGTGTGGTGCTGTTTGCACAGGAGCACACAAACACACAGCTTTAAAAAGTGCTACCAGAACAAAGAAAGCTTGGTATTATTGAGTTCTTTGCAGACCAAATAAATTCAACTAACATTTGAAAGCAAATTAAAACTCACAGCTGTTCATTCTTTTAGAATCATATAGTGAGACATCAAATTCATCAATCATTGATGTCTACTGAGCCTTTCTGGGACCTATGTGTTCTAGTAAGAAGACCAATATTTTTGATTGGTTCCCATGCCCATCCCTATCTCCTCCCGTTATATTCTTATTCAAAAAGCACTACCTATACTAATAATATCAGTTCTACTTTTTTTTCAGTTTTCTCTATCCATTTGGACTAATAATTGAATATGTGTTTTCTCAAAGCCCTGTCATCTGAGAAAGGAATGCATTCCAGCATTCCTTCAAAGTAAAAGGCTCCACAGCAAAGTAATCTTTAAACATTCTGAAAGTGAGAATCATGTGTCAATTATTCTTGTGTAGGGCAGCTAATTCTTATTGAACAGGAAGTGAAGGGTGTGCATTTGATCAAAGTATAATATATGGCATTCTTAAAGAATAAAATATTATTTTTAAAGCAAAGAATGTATTTGAAAGCTAAATAGTGGCCTCTGGAAAAAAGTAACAAGAAGAAAATCAGGCTAGGGAAGAAGGTTAGCATCTTTGCAGGCCAGACACCCAGAACACGATGCTATCAAATTCTCACTTTATCTCAAACTCAGAGACTTCTTTGCAAACACAATGGTGAGAGTGATATAAAGAATATGAAGGATAGGGTATAAGAAGATGTCATTTAAACAGTAAGGTTAAAAAATCAAGTGTTAAGTGAGAATTAATTGGAAAGGCTTTTTATAATTCTGTTGCAAGCTATGTTGTTGAAGATATTTACCACTGCCTTGCAGCATGAGTTTTATGTACTTAATGCTAGTCCTTTATAATGTTGTAAATTGATGTGCAAATAAAAGCAGCAGTTGAAGAAACCTAGAGATACTGGATATCAAGCTTTATTAGGTGTTTAAACCATTAGCACATTGCATGGAAAAAATGTAGTCTTGACTAACTCATAGCTCTGATGTAACTTTGTATATTTGCCCTGTATTCTGTTGCCATGGATATAATACATTATTTCCTCAGGACTACAAAATGACTACAGTAATTGCAAGGATGGTGAGGGGTGGGGCACCTGTGTAACGACAGATGAATCTCTTCATCAAGCATTCAATATTTCCAGGGTTTTTTTGTAAGGAAACTCTTTCATCTCATTGGTTACACATACACCCTCTTTCTACATTGGTCCCTAGGAAAATATCATGTCACTTTTTGTGGGCAAGGGAGAGAATACATGAACAAATGTATTCTTTCTTTCAGATAGCATACCTATGACAGACAAGACAGACAAAAACAAAAAACAAAACAAAACAACAACAACAAAAAAACTATTACCCAAATCAGGCTTTTTGGGCTTATTTACTGGATATTGGGTGAAGGGTTACTTAGAGGCACATTAATGGCCCAGGTATATCCATAGAGCTTTCTGCATCCCCCTACCTGATTCTTAGGGAGCTCGGCTCCTCAGCTGCTCAGAAAGTCTTCTTTTATAACCTACAGGGTTGACATTGTGACTCATTTACATTTTTCAAGAATCACTAAGCTTGTGAGTTCTGCTTACTTCTGTAATTTTCGTTTACTTTCTGAGTCTTAACGGGAGCCTAGATGGAAACCAATACCTAAGAGAAAGAGGCCATGGATTTTGACAGATTAGCATCATCCCTGAATGTTCTGGAGGGATTTGACATTGCTCACTCCCAATCATTGCCATCAATATTGGAACATAATCAGATATCAAGTAGAAAAAGAACCAGGAGATAAAGTAATACTTCATGAAAAGCTGAGACTTCGAAGTTAGCAAATATTTGTAGCTGCCTGCTGTGAAATGGCCTCACCTCCATAGGCTTACATTTCAATGTTGTAGGGCCCAGTTTGTGATGCTGTTTTGGTATAATCTCGGAGATTTTGAAAGATGGGACCTAGCTAGAGGATTCAGTTTACCATGTACAGGTTCTTGGGAGTGTTTTATCCTTGGTCACTTCCTGTCACTCTCTTCATCATCCTGAAGGGACTAGCTGGTCTCTGCCATAAGCATCATTGGTCATGATATATTGTTCAAATACATGGGGTCATACAGTCTGAAGTCTCTAAAACTCAGCCAACATACCTCTTTTCTCCCTTAAACTGTCTTCTTCAAGCAATTTTGTCACAATGATATAATCAATTGCCACAGTAGGAAAATAATATCTACCTGATATTTTTGGTTGTTGGTAAATAATCTCTCCATATCTGGTTCCCTATAATAAGGCTACTTTTTTCAAGTTCTCTGAGTTTGACAAATTTAATGCTGAAGCTATCCAAGAGCCTCTAATATGTTAATTTACCTGGTGGCTCTCCAAGAAAGACATAAAGCTTGAAGTATTTCTCCAGCAATAAAATATTTCATTACTGAAAACGGTTCTATTATTTTTCAAAGTGTTCTTTCTGGGATAAACGTCCATATTAAAGCTTGCTAGAAACTGTTCTCCTGTATTATTGGACTGAAATAATTTCATAGTATGAGTTTATAGTGGTCATAATACCTCCAATATCGCCTCTTTTGAGTACTATAAAAACAGGAAAATTTGCAAAGTATCATGTTAGAAAATTAATATTAAAAACGAATAGGCAGATAAAATAAGTAAGATGGTAGTTTTAGCACAATAAACACGGCCTTACAGCATTCGAATGATAGCATGATATAATTGCTGGACTTGTTCTAAAGTTCTTTTAACTTTGATTTCTGCTTAAAATTTTTGTAATAAAAAGTTGGAATCCAGTGAAATATTAATTTCATGTGTGTAGATAAAAGCCAATGAGAAGATGTGTGGAAAATAAAAGCAATATATGAAACAGCAAAACCAACTGCCATCATTGAGACAGAACCTAAGCAACACTTAACACTTATCTCAGAAAAGCTAGCACAGTAGCTCAGTAGTTAAAAAACACTGCTGTTCTTCCAGAAGATCCAGGTTCAATTCCCAACACCCACATGGCAGATCACAAATGCCAATAACTTTATTCCCAGGGTTCTGATGCTCACTTTTGGCCCCATTGGGCACTAGGTCCAGTGTTACTGGTTGCTTGAGCTGTTCTTTTATTTCTTAGAGAGCTAGGTCATTGATAATAAGGTTTATTTCAGAAATTAAAAATAACCAGAAATATCAGGTTCAGAGGCACAAACCTGATATGCTAGTGTTTGAGGACATTGTTCAGAAGATTGCTCCAAGTTCAAGGCCAGCCTGATGCTAGCAAGTTTCCCACCAGGCAAAGGGCAGGGACTTTCTTACCAAGCTAGTTCAAGATATTATCAAGCCTTAATAACTTGAACTAAACTGTTAGTATGTAAAAAAATTCTTGTTAAATAAATAGATTTAAAATAAGGCCTAGACACAGTTACATGTGAAATTAAAGTGTATATTCAAAATGTACTCAAAATGAAACAGAACTGTGATATGTTACAAACAATATCCAATGGGGTACTATTACTATAGTCAGAGAGACAATAAGACTTGGATTTGTTCTTCACAGTGTTTGCCAGAATAGATCTTGGGTACAGAACAATTACTTACATCTGAAAGACAAAAATTGCATAAATAATGCTCAGTATGGTGTCACATGCCTGCCTTGTCAGCCCTTGGGAAGTAGAGGGAGAAGGATCACAATTCCAGGCCTACCTGGATTATGTACTGACAAACTTTCTAAAACAATCATAATTAATTTGAATTTGTTTATTTATTTAATTCAGCAAGTGCTACAAAGAAATATGGATAAAGTCTGATACTCTTGGGCTAAGAATAATTTTTGAAAACTACATTATTTTTTTAGTCTGAGGATGGTGGCAAACGCCTTTAATTCCAGCACTCAGGAGGCAGAGGCAAAAACAAAGCTACTAATTCTTTTTCTGTGTATGAATGCATGCCTCCATGTATGTCTGAGCATTGCATGGGTGCCTTGCACCTATGGGGGAGAGAACAAGGTACCTATCAGATGCTGTGGAACTATAGCTACAGATGTTTGTGAGCCTCCATGCAAACTGAACCTGAGTCCTGTGCTTGAGGAGCAAGTGCTTCTAACCGTAGAGTCATCATTCCAGCCCAGACATCTCTTCAAGCAAGATTCAGGAATCAGAAGTAATAAAGGGGAAAAATTAGGGAAAAATGAATGAATTTTATCTGGAAAACAGATACTTCAAAGAAAAATGCAAAACTTTGGAAATGTTTGCAATTTATTCCTTACCTGTATAATTAATAAAGTTGTTTTTTTTAAATGCAGGAGGAAATGGGTTTTGTTTTGTATTTTTACAAACGAGCTAGATTATAAAAAATTGGCATTCTTTCACATACAAACATGATAGAATTTTCATATGAAGAAATGGAAATAATTGTCTGGGGAGATTACTTAGTGGGTAAAGTGTTGCTGTGTAAACCTGAGGACCTGAGTTTAAATCCCCAGAACTCATGTAAAAATATAAGCATGGCCAAGCACATACCTGATACCTTTGAGGGGCAGAGAAAAAAAAAATTCCCTAGGGCTTGTTAGTTTCCAATATAGCTTCAAGTAAAACAAAGACCCTGTCTCAAGGGAATAAAGCAGGAAATATTAGAGCAAGATTCCAGATGCCTTCCTATGGTCTCTGTTTTGCAGCTACCCGACATGTGTTTATATGGCACAAATACACACAAAGAAAAAAAATTTAAATAAAGAGGCAGTGGAAACTGCTCTGTATCTAATGAATTCATATTGAAATTTGCAGTGTCTTCTGCTGGCATGGTGGTAAGGAAACAAAAAGTTTCCTGTCTTGTGACTTATACAGCAAAATGGGGTGTTTACTGGTATAGATCAGCAATTGAGATGCCACCAAAGGGAGTGGCACTATTAGGAGGTGTGTCCTTATTGGAGTGGGTGTGACCTTGTTGGAGGAAGTGTGTCACTCTGGAGGTGGATTCTGAGGTCTCATATATGTAGGACTCTCAGCTACCTCTCCAGTAACATATCCGCCTGTGCACCACCATGTCCAGACATTATGATAACAGACTGAATCTCTGAAACTGTAAGCCACCACCTCAATTAAATGTTTACCTTAATAAGAGCTGCTGTGATCATTGTGTCTTTTCATAGCAATAGACTCCCTAAGACATTCAGACAGTCCCATGTTTCAGAGTGAATCACTAAAACAAAAGTTGGTCAAAAATAGCACACACACACACACACACACACACACACACACACACACACACACACCAGACTCTTAATTACACCACATGTTGTAAAGTATTTGCTAGACATGTTGTTAGGTCATTCTGAGGACTTTAGATACTTATTATACAATGACATAAATTAATAATCATTGCAATGCACTGTCATTAAGAACCAGAAATTTCCTTGAAAGGGAAATTAGAGAAAATAGTCAAGATTAAGTAAAACTCTTGTATTCACCTTGAAAATAGCAATGATTTTGTGATGATTTTTATCTTAAAGTGATAGGAACCAAAAACCCTATTCTACATACAGTCTACAGCACCTGTGGCAAGCAATGAGCATGTTTTATCAACATGTAAATAAAACTTCTTCCATAATAAACTATCTACCACATGAGATGTTAATGTGTAGTCTTAAAAGAAAAAAATGCAAATGTAGATAAAAATGTTAAATCCAGTATTTATTTCATGGAGATTATACTTTACATTATAATATTAATTGTTCTCTCTGGGCAAAATATTTCACAGCTCTAATCCCAGCACTTGGAAGGTTGAAACAGTAAGATTACCATGATTCAAGACTACTGTGGCCTACATGGATAACTTCTAGGATAACTAGGGAATACAAAATGAAAATCGAGGTTTAAAAATATGACATACAAAAAAAACAAGTAAACACTCCTAGAAAATCTCTCAGTAAAGAACCCTAAACTTGTCTTAACACAGCATATAACATGAGTCTTCTGTGTGTTTTCAGGAAAAATGTTAGAGGTTATGGAATTTATACTGCTTCATTATGGCATAAATATGCCCTAAGAAATAATGTAAAATGTTCTTGTCAAATAACATGTAGTCCTGATATCATGTATTTAGTGAATTTATAATTTACCTATTTGGGGACCAGTGAAATGTCTCAGTGGGCAAAAGTATGTGCTTCACAGCCTAATAACTTGAGTTTAATCTCTATGTCCCACCATGGAAAGACAGGATCAATTCTTGCAAGTTGTACTGATCTCTCCACACAGAAGTATAAACACACACACACACACACACACACACACACACACACACACACACACACACTCGAGTATACACACATACATGCAAGTGAATATAATTTTAAAAAATTCAAAATCATCTGTTTTTTTATTTGTTCATCTATACTTGTTTTAAGAAAAGAAAGGTCTTATCTGTCTCAGGTTGACCTTAAAATCTTGAATTTCCTGGCTTGACCTCCCAAGTGCTGAGATGACAGGCACCTGCCAATCATACCTGGCCTGATACATAATATAACAAACAGGTCTTTGATCATCTGCTAGATGTTCAATGCTGTGATTTTTATCATGGAGACAGATGGAATATAAATTGCCATAGAGACCTATGAGTGAAGCTTTATAATATTATGTCTATTGATATAATAGAATAATGTAATGTTTAATGAGACTGACAAGAAAAGTATAAAAAGGGGGAATTAAACTATGAGGGGTGAAATCCAGACAAAGAACTTCCTATGAAAGGAAATCAGAGAATGTGAGTGAAGCCAGAGGAATTAACAATGGTCACATCTGTGTAGAAGACATGGAAAAGGTTATTGTTAATTTGTGTCTCCTCATAAATAAAGTCTCAGCAGCATGGTCACATTAACATGAGCTAAACAAGGACAATACCAACAGACAGGCAAGAGTGGACAGGGAAAGTCTATGAGGCCTCAATACACAAAGAACTACAAGCAGCTACACAGGAAAATGAGTCTTTTTCAGGAAAATGAGCAGCAATTGGCTACATAATACCAAAGAGTTATCCCTGAAAATATATACAAGTAACATTATATTGACTGCACTGTACTTAGGAATATAAGTGTATATATGTATATTCATATAACAACAATTAATGAAAAAGGAGGCCATGAATTGGAAATAGAGCAAGGAGAGTATATGGGAGAGCTTAGAAAGAGGAAAGAGAAGGGTTAAATGTTAAAATTATATTATAATCTCAAAAATAAAAGAAATGAAAAGAATACTCTAAAAGATCATGCGTGCGCGCACGCGCGTGCACACACACACACACACACACACACACACACACACACACACACCTATAATACAAATAATGAAAACCCAGAGACACATGTTGGGGTTAAAGCTGAAGATCAGAGAAGCAAAGCAGCCAGCCAGTAGCTCTTACCTCTACCAAGGCTGAAATGGAGATCCATCTTTCCGGTGACAGGAAACTGAACCTCACATGAGATCCTTTGCTTCTTCTTTATGTATCTCTCTAGTACTGGGATTAAAGGCATGAACCCTGTTACTTTTTAAAAAACGATTCACTCTCATGTATCCCTGGGTGGCGTTGAACTCACTCACAGAGTGAGTGAGTCCTGAGTGAGTGAGTCCTCTTGTCTCCTGAGCCATGAAATTAATGGCGTGTGGCACCACTGCCCAGCTTCTGGGGCTAACTACTGTGGCTGGCTTTGCAGTCTTCAGTGGCTGTAATAGATCACAATAGACAAGCAAATCTTGAGACAGGATGGAGAATGGTCAGTATCGTCAGTACATGGTCTCTGGTATGAAAAACTGAGCTGCCACCATTGCTTTCCCATGAGTAGAATGAAGAAGTAGGATATGTAGTTCATCAAATTAGGATGGCACTTAGAGAAGCAGAACAAAGATAAAAGGTGTTTCCAATGTGCATGGAAACAGAGTCCTTGTCAGCTGTCACCGTGATGGTTCAGATGGGGCCAAGCTGAAGAAGAAATAACTGCCTATTGTGAACAGGGGAAGAGGGTGACGTAATATTCTGTTGTTAGTGGAGGGCTGGTAAGAGATTCTGAATGAGTCTTGAGTGTGGTTGTGAGCTCTGCCATTTGCAGAGATAAACATGGAGAATGAACCCTTAAATGAATAGCTCTGGTCTCACATTCTGATAAAAGATCAAGGCATACTAAAACACAGATATTGTTAGTGTGTCCAAAATGCTGTGGATTGTCTGAGGTAGAATTGGTAAGACTGTGACATACATTACATCTGTCTGTGAGAGACGGTGGGAGAGAGGAAAAAATATAAAACTTATAAGACCAGAGTTTCTGCTCTGAGTATCCAAGCCTCCAGTAATGATTATGTGAACACAGGAGCACACCAGGAATGCAGGTATGGAAAAAATAACGGGTTCAGGCTTGCAGGCCTGTGTGTTCCCATCTGCCATGATACCATTGTCCCTTCCGGAGCAAACAATCCTTCAAGTTTTAGTATGGATCCCTTCCCTCCCTCCAAACTAAAATAGAAAATATCAAGTCCTTGGTGTGGTAGGAGCAGGTTCCATGTTGGCTCGTGACAAAAGACATCACAATATTCCTTTGAAGTCCTTCTGTACTGTACTTCATAAATCCAAACAGTCAATGTGATGGTCTCTAAAGGAAAATTCCACAAATTAGAAAAGATAGGACATGGTGGCCACAGTTGACTATGTGGCTTGCATTGTTAGACTTCCCAAATATGTATTATCTTCATGCATGAACAAAAGCAGATGGAAATGAGCACTCCTACTCAACTGGGATCTGTCTGTCTTTCTTGTTTTAATGTGCAGGACAGGAGCGAATTGGAAAAGACTCCAATTATGAGCAGGAAGGTAAAGTTCAGTTTGTGATTGATGCTGTCTACGCCATGGCACATGCCCTTCATCACATGAATAAGGATCTGTGTGCTGATTACCGGGGAGTATGCCCAGAGATGGAGCAAGCAGGGGGAAAGAAGTTGTTGAAGTATATCCGCAATGTTAATTTCAATGGTGAGTCTGCTGTAAATGTCTGTACTGAAGGGAATGCTAAGCAAATATTATCTCCTATTTTATAAGTTACAAAAACTACATGACATTGACTCAAATAAGATCAACTCCACGCTAATCATATACTTTCAAGTGATCAAACCAGCGTGGGAATGGGTGAAGAAATGAAACTTAGAAAAGAGAATGAAGGAGTACATACTAGATGGCTATGCTATGTTCTTCTTTTAAAATCCAGGGATTTCACTTGAAGTCTTTTTTCTTTAGTGGATGTAGGTGAGGGAGAGAGGAAAGAAAGGAAGGGAAAGAGGCAGAAGATGCATGGTCGCAAGATCATAAGAGATGGTGGAAAATTGTTGTACAAAGAACATCTCAGGTTATGAGACCACCCCTCAAACAACAAAATCCTCCTATAATAAGCCACCCAAAAGAGACTAGTAAACATAAGTGGATGAAATGAATGAATACTGCAGACTTGACAGGCAATAATACTTTCCCTATAGTCTGAGTCTTATGATGTCTTGATGCTTTGTATAACAAAACTTAAGGAATTCAATTAAAACTCAATGCGTGAGTGACATAACATTCAATAGATCTTGTAACAAAAAATTCTACCTGTATCAGAAATTAGCACCATAACAACAATAAGACGTGTAAATGAGGAAAACATGAATACAGTAAACTTGGGGGAATACCTGACTATTAAAAGCTAGAGACAAAACTTAGCATATTCAGGCATTTCACATATCTATTGTCTTAATTAAAGTTTCTGTTGCCATGCTAAAGCACCATGACCTGAATCAATTTGGAGAGGAGAGGGTTTATTTAGATTCTATTTCACAGAACAGTCCATAATAGAAGAAAGTGAAGGCAGGAACCCCAAATCAGAGACTATGTGGGAACGCACTTTACTGGCTTATTCTCCTTAGCCAGGCTGCCAATAAAACTCAGGAACACGGCTCTTGAGTGGCACTACCCAGAGTGTGCAAGGTTTTCTCTATCCATCATTAATCAAGAAAATGGCCTCTAGAATTGCCTACAGGCAATCTGATAGAGGAAATTTCTCAGTAGATGTTCCTCTTCGAAGATAACTTTACATTGTGTCAAGTTGACAAAAACAAACAAACATTAAAAATAAACCAGAACAGCTAGTAAATATGCATTTGGAGGTTTCATAATTCTAATACTAGCTTTTGCAAGGAATAGGACTGAGAAAATATTATATATATTGCATATATTGAAAAATATGTCAGGGCAGTAAACTAATAGAAATTGTATATGATTAAAATTGCAGAGATCAACACAAATTTGTATATATTTGTACAGATAGGCATCAAAATAGATATGCATGAAGATGTGTACATGTGCCTTTTGCTGTTTATATCTATCTACCTAGAGGACAAAAATGGCATCTCAGAATAAATAAGAATACCTAAAACTGGGATCTTATTAGGAATATCATTTTAAGTCTGAAGAACCAAACTCCTTGCAGAAATATATTATTTTTTTGATTTACTTTCATCATTTTAGGTTAATAAATAAATGTACACAGAGTGGGAAGTATCTGGCTCCCACTTTAAAACTACCAAATGGCAGGGACCAATCTATAATTTGCATCTCTACAATCTGCTATGGAGAATTCAGCCTTCCTGTGCATAGTTAAGATTTTGAATTATTTTTTTATTAAGTATGATTGCACTTCTCCCAAGATATTGGCAAGAAATTCCATTTATCCCTAGGAGGTTTTCTTTAGACCAGTTGAGTACGACTCAATAATTCTGACCTTCACATTCAGGAAAACATTGTTTCGGGTATTGATAATACTGTCTGAAAAGTATGACCTCAGCCTCTCCAAGTAGGTATCCTCTTAGGAATGTGAGTGGGGTGGGAGCTATTTTTTTTCTTCCTGGTCACCTTTTCCTACATCACAAATACATGCAGAGACTTGTGTGCAAATGCATTCTAGTTGTGTCTATGCTGACTAACTGGGGTAATGGAAATACTTCCTAATATAACTTTAAACAATTTGGAAGATAAAACTCTGAAATAATCACTGTAATAATTGGCTAATTTAATCAGGAATATGCATATAGCTAGACTTACTGATTTCTAGGAAAGAAATGGAAGTCGTGTACATTATAAAAGCACACTATCTCAAATATTTTGCTTTCCTCTCTAGATAAGTGAGACTCATGTTCACTTTATCGGAATCTGTTTGTGACTAGTTTGAAAAGATGTTATAGAATTTCTGAAGTATAAATTGAAGTTGAGTTCTAAGTCGGCTTCTCGACATATTTTTACTATAAACAACAAACCTTAAACTACTTTTCAGAAAGAAAAGCAAAATGCTAGATGTTAACCTCACAGGTAAAGGTAAGTGGTCTGGCCACATTTAAAGCTGAGGTTTATATGAGAGCCAACGTCAGTTTTTATACATATAACATCAATTGCCTTTGCTGATGCAATGGATCAAGAAACTGCTACCTCTACTGGCCTGGCCAAGGGGTGGAATCCATGTTGTCCTTGGCTCCAGCAGTATGGTTTAGGATGGGCTGTTGAGCAGAAAGATCAACAGAACATGAATCAGTACAGAAATTTGGGTTCTGCATGGCATGAATAGAAACAAGTACAGAAAATCTTTTGAATAAATGCTTTGATGTAGAAAATAGTTTGTCATCTGGGCATCAGGATCCTTGGTTCTGGATGAAAAGCAGTTTCTGTCACACACTGACATTACTACAGACTTCAGACTTGGTTACCTCCTCTACACCTGCTGTTAGATCACAGACCCTCTAGTGTTTATCCTCTCTACATCTCTCTCTCTCTCTCTCTCTCTCTCTCTCTCTCATCCATCTATCTATCTATCTATCTATCTATCTATCTATCTATCTATCTATCTCTCTACCTCTCTCTGTGTCTTCTTCCTTCTGTTTGTACCCCCCCCTCTCTCTCTCTCTCTCTCTCTCTCTCTCTCATCTATCTATCTATCTATCTATCTACCTCTCTCTGTGTCTTCGTCCTTCTGTTTGTACCCCCCACTCTCTCTCTCTCTCTCTTTATCATACCCCACTTCAGTGCTTGCTCTAGACAGAGTTGATAAGAAACCATGGTGTACTGTGGCCTTGAAAACACCCCACACATATACCAATACCTTGTAGCTGTGGACAAGCTTAAGATAATCTTAAGTCATAACCACTTTTATCTTGGCCTTTTTTGCTTTGTAACTCCTAATAGGTAGGCCAAGCCAAACTAGATCACATGATTTGCCCCACAAGAATGAAACGTTCTATAAGAGAAACTTCTTTTCTCCTAGTAGAACAGAATGCTCTTTCCCTTCAAGCCCTTCATCGTGTTGTCTATGTTATTAGGATCTGTCTCCTGACACTCCTATTAACCTATTATAACCATACTCATAGCTGCGTATGAGCTGTTAACTTTCCCAATAGAGTTCTTATGGGGGCTGGAGGCATGCCTCAGCAGTTAAGAGTCCACACTGGTCTGTCTGAGGACCCTAGTTTGGTTCCCAAAACAAGGGTTGGGTGGCTCACAAGGACCTATAACTGAAGCTCCAAGGCTTCTACAAGAACCCACACTCACGTACATAAACAACTATCTATCTATCTATCTATCTACCTATCTATCTATCTATCTCTCCTTTCTTCCCTCATTCCCTCCCTCCCTCTTGGTCTGTCTGTCTGGATGTCAAACATAAAATTTCAAAATAAAATAAAATATATAATCCCATAGTTCTTTCGAAGGTTGTGAAGAGTAATTCTGAGTCAGTCCTTTCTCTGATCCTGCTTTAACACTGCCCATCCTGGCTGGTAGCCCTAGTTCTTTTATTTGGTGTTCCTGAATTCTTGCCCTCACACTTTAGAAGATCTCTGCAGGTAGTCACTGCCTCTTTGATATCTTATTTCCTTTTCGCTGCAATTTAGTTTTTTTTTTTTTCTGTTCTCAAAGTCCATTGAACACACTGCCTATTTTCCCTTTTAATGAGTCCAAGGGTAGGTACTGTTAAAGGGGAGTACAAGAGTGGGATAAAAAACACCCTGGGAATAATAAGCCCATTTCATTAAAGGACGGATTCAGAAGGTCAAAGCTGCACAATACACAATTAGATACACAATTAGGAATCATCATTTAGATAAAGTGTTCATCTCCTGTACTATAATTTTAAACATGAACTTTAATAGGAATGGAAAAAGCATGACAAGAATCATTTTCCCTCATGTAGATTTGGAGAAGGGAGAAAGATAAGGCCATGTGTTCTGTTCTGATGAAGCCTAAGCCGATGAACATAAGATGGCTTGGAGCTCTGGGCCTCAGACGTTCTTTCTCTCTCTGATCACTAAGTGTGTAAGGACCCAGCCATGCAATTTAATGAATAGAATTCACAATAGTACAGTAAAGCACAATGTGAGTCGCAGCATCCCAAGTGAGAGAAAAGACTGGGCATCTGAATAGCAATGTCTTGCTGCTCAGTGACAGGATTCACATTTCTCCCTAATGACATGCAACATCACATTTTATCTGTTGTCCTTACATACCTGGAATATTTGCTAAAAAGCAAAACACCATTGTTAAAAATTCTCTGTCGGGTCACTTGTCATTTCTTACTGCTGTTTGTTCCCCCCACCCCATTGTGGGAAGCTTTGTGTAACCCAGAAGGCTACATGTAACAATAAAATGGGGACAAGGCTATGAAAGAGAGAGAGAGAGAGGGAGAGAGAGACAGAGAGAGAGAGAGAGAGAGAGGAAGCAGCAATTTGAAATGTTTACTTTGGCCACAAACAATCCAACCATTGACTCAAATTGGTGGGACCAGAGCAGTATTCACAGATGTCTAGTGCCCACTCCCACTGTGAGCTCTACACTGCTGTTTGGTAAATAGAAAATGTTTTTAGAAATGGGAAAAATCTAATTGAATCTCAGAAGAGCAACACAAGTGTACTGAAAAGGCTTCAGTCTGGCTAACCGAATCTATGAGTTATTTCTGATCTTAAAACAATAGAGAAATAAACACTGACATCATAAACACTATTCAAAATGATTAAAGGACTAGAGAGATGGATCAGCAGTTACAAGTGCTTACTGCTCTTTCAGGGGAGCTGAGTTCAGTTTCCAGCACTGATATTCGGTAGTTCACAACTTCCTGAAACTCCAGCTCCAGGGGGCCCAACCCACTATTCCGCTTTCCACATATACCTGTGCATGTGCATAGAATCACACAAGCACGCAATTCACAGGTCTCATTTTCGAAAGCATTACCATGGGGTGACTGTTACCTGAGGGCACAGGCAGGAATATATGCCATAACACTGTTAGGTTATTGCATTCAGTATGCACTCTAACCCTGTGGAAAGGCATCCCTAGTGGCAGACAGTTGACTGAAATCAAATAATTTGCTCAAGTCATACAGATACTGAGAGGTCAACCTGTAACATAAATCTATCAAAAAACCCTATTTACTAGGAATTATTTTGGTTTAATTATCTGTGCTATCTGGTGGCATTATCTGAGTCACTGACAAGAAACCTATCCTACCTGAACTTAAGCAATTTCTTAAGTGTGAGATGAAGAAGTTTGGTGTTCTGTGTCCTCCAGCTGTGTTTTGAATTCCTACCTAATCACCCACCCCACACCTCTGACTATAACCACAAGCTAAAGTCTTAAACATGCACATATGTCTTACTTTGGCTTTCTGTTGCTCAAGTGATGATCACCATGTCCATGAAACAGCTCAGAGGAAGAAAAGGTTTGTTTCAGGTAATAGGTCACAGACATCACAGAAGGACTCCAGAGTGAGAGATCAAGACAGGAATCTGGAAGCAGGAATTGAAGCAGAGGCTACCACTTAGGAATACTTCTTAATGACTTGCTTTCTACCACACATTCATCTTTCCGTTTTTTCTATCCTAGTTCTTTCCTATTAATTAAATGTGTTCCTTAACAATTTCATGCATGTATATAATCATTCTGATTGCACTATTCTCCACATTCTCTTGTCTCCCTTTCACCCATTAAACATCTTTCTTCTTACACATCCTTTTGGATGTTCAAAACAGATTTTAAGCACAAATAATTCAGTAGAAAATTCATCAATTTTCCGTCTAGTGTCAAGGAATAATGAAGAGTGTCTTACAGAAAGGAAAGTTGTAAGTATTATATAGAAAGAATTGAGTGTAGAATTAATTGTGACTTTTTATTTTTTATTCTTTATTTTTTATATATTTGAATTACAAACAAGATTGAATCACATGACAATCCCAATTCCCTTCTCCCTCCCTTTCTCATCTACCACCCCCCAACTAAAATCCTACCTGTCATATGTCCTTTCTTCTAATCTATACCTGACTCAAAATTTCTGCTTCCTCATGACCTCTGTCAACTATTTTTCTTATAAAGCCTACTAGACACCCCTGTCTAGTGATGTTACCTCCTACAAGAAAATGACAAGGGACATGCTCATAGGCCAATCTGATGAAATACACTCTCAATTGAGGTTCTCTCTTCCCAGATGTTTCAAGGTTACCAACAAGTTAGCCATCACAGCATAGATTACCTCATAGGTCTGAAATATGGAAGACCACCATAGATTTTCTGGACCCCTATAATGGTGAAGGCAAGTCTAGTTTCCTTCTGAAGACTGAAGGATAAATCCATTCCTTTCTGTTTCATAGATTCTAGAACTCATTCAGTTGTAATGAATGTCTTCATGTACTCCTCATTTTTTCATAAGATACACATACACACACACACACACACACACACACACACACATACACTGTCTTTGTCTCCTTTTGTGTCTATTTTAGGTAGACTGATGTACCGACATTGGGTCAACTCACATTATACAGTAGATTCTCTCCATGTTATGGACCTGAACTCTGTCACATCATAAAGACTATTACAGAACATTATTCACCCCATCACAAGCTCTGATTTGCTTTTATGATATTCAGCTCTGTCATAAAATCTGTAATTTGTAACTACAATAAGGTACGTACCATAGGTTTTCCTTTGTCTGAGCTATGATGTTGTATCATTCAGTAAGATGATATACTTCATAGGGATGTTATAACCCAATATGGAGTCTTTCTTTCTGGATGTTGATTTGTTCTTGGTGTTTGGTCTTCATTTGTCTAATCAGGTGTTCTCTATCACTCAAAGCCTTATAACTCACATTTCCTTGAGAAATTGTTTCTTACTGAACCTGGAGCTAGACTGTCTGGATCCTACTGTCTCTGTCTCCAACAACACAGTTGTTACAAACACCAGACTATGCCACACTTTTTTGTGATTTTGAGAAAATTATTTTTATTAGAAACAAGCTTGTTTTACATGTCAATCCCAGTTTCCTCTCCCTCCCCTCCTCCCCTGCACCACCACCCCCCATCCCAACCCATTTCTGCTCCTCAGGGAGGGTGAGGCCTTGCATGGGGGATCTTTAAATTCTGTCATATCATTTGGAGCAGGGCCTAGACCCTTTCCCATATGTGTAGGCTGAGAGAGTATCCCTCCATGTGGAATGGGCTCCCAAAGTCCATTCGTATACTGGGGATAAATACTGGTCCACTGCCAGAGGCCCCATAGATTGCCCAGACCTCTATACTGACATCCATGTTCAGGGGGTCTGGATTAGTCCTATGCTGGTTTCCCAGCTATAAGTCCATGAGCTCCCCCTTGTTCAGGTCAGCTGTCCCTATGAGTTTCTCCAGCCTGTTTCTGACCTCCTTTGCTCATCACTCCTCCCTCTCTGCAACTGGATTCCAGAGTTGAGCTCAATGATAGGTGGGTGTCTCAAACCACACTTTTACAATATAATTTGTATATGTGCATAAAAATATAAATGTGAAACACCAGTCTAATTGAACAAATTAATATTTCATTTCTTATACTACAGAATGAGAGGCACTAAGAATTTGAACTCATATTCTCAGGTTTGCTCAAAAAGTGTTCTCACTTGCTGAAACATCTCACTTTTTTATCAAAAGTGTACATTTTAATACGACCTAACTAAATTAGGGTTTGAAAAAGAAAGTAATGTCTATCAAATGTCGTCTAGGCACACTGCTGGGCATTTATTTCCTACATGCTCTCTATAAATTAGAAATAATCAACACAAGAAATATTTTAAATTCAATCAGGACAGAAACACACATTTAAATGAATTATTTTGGTTATTTGTAATGATGTATCAATTTTAACAATTGCTATTTTTGAACTTATTCTTTATTAACTACTATTAAGTGTTAAGTGCAAACCAAAACAGCCATTGCCATCATGAACATTGCAATCACAGCTAGCAGCAGCATTGTGTTAAAACATATTTTTCGTCTCTTAAAATTAATTCATGGATTGTTTTTTGCTTAGAATGAGAAAGCTTTAGAAGAAAACCTTCAGCAAGACCAAGAATAGCTCCATTCAAAGGAACAGACAGGCTGTCTTCCAACATTCTGTTACCATGGCGAAGAAGCTGTAGCGATGACCTGCCATGAGCTGAAGTGGATATTGGAGGCCATCTTACTAGCTATAGGGTTAGCTCCTAACTTCATCATTAGGAAGATGGAAGGAATCCTGCTTCATTCTGCCCTTTCCTTGTCTCCTTCAGGTAGCGCTGGCACCCCAGTGATGTTTAACAAAAATGGGGATGCTCCTGGGCGTTATGATATCTTCCAATACCAAACAACAAATACCTCCAACCCTGGTTATCGTCTCATTGGGCAATGGACAGATGAACTTCAACTCAATGTGAGTTTTGATTGTTCCTCTCTTTCCCTGGTATGATAATAATTAGGGTACTAATTTTGTCAAATAGATGTTTGTTTCCTGTTTATGTGTTTATGCACTTATAAAGGGAACTTGAAATTTGTTACAGCCTTCATGATAACCCATCCATCCTAATATTATAATAATGATGGCAATGATGACAAGAATTGTGTGCATTGGGTTTGGTTGAGGGGAGACATGCATGTGGAGGTCAGATGACAACTTGAAGGAGTCAACTCTCTCTTTTTACCATGTGAATTTCTGATGTGAAACTCAAGCCTTCAAGATTGGCGGCAAATGCCTTATACCTGCTGAGACAGCTTGAGGGCCTGGCATTGAGTTTGTATACAAGTCTTTAATTCTGAGAAATCCTTCATTGAATCTGACTCATATTTCTAATGAGTTAGATTCTTAAAGCTTATTTGTGAAAGAGACCACCACCTCTCTCTTCCTTTCTCTTTTGATAGAAATAACATTTTTGGAATGATTTTGCTGTCATTGTGTTTTAAAATTCTATTTTCTGAATTATTGCCCTATAACAATACCTTGGTGTAACTTCTTTTCTATAGAGTGTGACCTTAACTGAGCAGCTACTTGCTTGTCAATGTCCTTCTTAAAAACAGAGCACATTCTCTCTTACTTCATCTTTATGTCCTCTTTGGTCCTTGACTAGATTGGCTGAGACATATGCAACCTGGCATGGAGTGGACTGTAAGAAGGACCATCTGCTTTATTCAATCACTGACTCGGATATTAAACTTATCTAGAAATAGTTTTGAAGGTATCCACAGAATTATATTTGGCTGAATATATATGTGTCCTGTAGTCCAGTAATACTGACACATAAAGTCGATCATCATAGCATCACAGATAATTCATTCTGTATGTCCTTAAAAGGGGGTAAACTATGTCTATGGCCTTCCCCAGTCTCTACCTCAGGGGCACTGTAGCAATTAATTAAATAGAGGCTGACACTCCCAAAGTATATTCCTTTTTTGGTGTCATAGGTAGCACAAATGTGATCATCCAGGAAGAGAAGTCAAGTCTGAAGTGTGTAGGAAACTCACAGTCACAAATAAAAATAATAGGTAAGTTGAAGTGAAAGTGTGGAGTATGACAACTGGATTTAGGAATAAGAGAAAGTACTGCTGACCAGTTATCTCTCACACACAGTTGTCTTTGCCAACTTCACTTACACTTGGCTGTTATCTCTCCCTTGAGGAGTGCTTCCAAATGACTGTCATCTGTTGTCTATGAATGATGAAACCAGTTAGCATACACCAAGCATGGCTAAGAGCAAGAGTCAAGGAAGCAGCTGAAATTATACCAAATCCAAGACACATCAAACTTATATTCAAAAACAAAAAATTAAATTTTTTTTAAAAAAAATCAAAAGGAAAAGGCCTCTCAGAAGGCAAATCCAGGATTTAGTGATAAAAGCTAGAATCAAGTTTGTGATACAGAATTTGGAAATTGTGACCAGAGGCCAGACAGTCTGAGACCAGCCTGGGCTACAATAGTGAAACTGTGATCTAAATACTGATACTACTACTACTACTACTACTACTACTACTACTACTACTACTACTACAAATAATAATAATAATGAGAAGAAGAAGAGGAAGAAGAAGAAGAAGAAGAAGAAGAAGAAGAAGAAGAAGAAGAAGAAGAAGAAGAAGAAGAAGAAGAAGAAGAAGAAATATGGCATGCCTAACTGTTATTCTTTGGTATCCCTGTGGTAGAAATGCAGTCATCCAAGATTGAAATGCATATAATCAAGAGTTGTAGCATTTTGGCTTATGCAGAAATTATGACTAAACCTCAGAGAGGAAATTAAATTGGTTTATCAGTGTTACTCAGTATACACTTTAGCAGCAATTCTCAGTTTCTAGCAGGTATGACTTTTCCATGTCCATAAGAATTCTCACCTGGCCCTTACCGACTAGAGTATAATCTGGGAGTCCTTAAGCAAGCTCATTTTTGTTTTGTTTGAATTCGTCTCTCAGAAGAATTGTATGCAATTGACCATACAGCAAGTTGTTATTGTTTTGTTTCTTAGATATCCTTCCTATGATAGGTACCATGAGATGTACACAGTGGAGATAAACAAAAGTAATCCCACATCTCCCACAATTGACAGCCTAGTATACAGCACTAAGGTACATGAATGAACAAACCTGTATGTAAAAATTACAAAGTATGGTTGAGAGGTGTTGGCAAACAGGATAGTGGAAATGGGAAGGGAGGGATCTAAGGGATGGGAATCCACCAATGTGAAAAATATGAGTGATGGCAGGTCAAAAGGCTTAGCCAGAGATAGTGAATCACTAGAAAATAATGAAGAAGCCATAAGAGGTATGGGACTAACATGCAGTCCTGCTAATACTGTTCTTTGCATACCATGGGAAAACCGCTTAACTTTATTTCTCAGATAATTTAAAATCTACTTAAAGTTAAGGAAAGGTGTGACTACATAGAAACAAAATAAAATATTTTTGTGTTTATTTAAAAATCTAAAAATAAACATCATTTTGAGACATATTGAAGATAGCTCAGTGGGTAAAGTCCTAGTTGTACAAATACAAGGCCCTGAATTCAATCCCTAGCACCTACATTAAAAAAAATGGATGTGGAGGTAAGCACTATAATCTCAGTGCTAGAAAAGCAGAGATGGGCATTCCCCAGGACTTGCTGGTCGGACAGAGTAGTATATTTGATAAGCCCAGGTTCTAGTGACAGACACTGTCTCAAGGAGCAAGTTAGACATCTCCTGAGGAAAAATACTAGACTGTTTTTTGCCTATTCTCTCTCTCATTCTCTCTCTCTCTCTCTCTCTCTCTCTCTCTCTCTCTCTCTCTCTCTTCATTGCTGGGCAGATGATGAATTGGAGGTGGCAAGAGTGGGAGCAGAAAAATGAAGTAAAAGATTTTTTGCGTTTATCAGTGCAGAATCGGGGGAAGGGAGATAGCTAAGCACCTTCAAACATCACTGTTCATCAGAGCCGTCTGTAGGCTCATAAACTCTAAAAAGTGGGGCCCATCCCCTGAGTTTGATTCATTAGGTCTGAAGCTTAGTGTGTTTGCCTTTGTAAGAAGTCCTCAGCGAGGACTGATGATCTTTTGAGAATCCTTGCCTGAAAACTCTATTTGACCATGGAAATGAAGCAAAGTGAGTGGTAGAGGTATATTATGTGAAAGTCTTTGCGGCTTCTGGCTGTAATCTAAATGAGATGGCATGCTAAGAGAAGGAGGGATGGAATAAAAAATGTCAGTTATTTGGAATGTTTAAATATGTGGGAATTCCTAGATCTGGAAGAGTGATATGGGCATAAAGAAGTATATGGATGTATAGCCACACAAAAAGTGCCCACTACTAAATCTATAAATGGCTTGAGACTCCACTAGGAAAGAAAGGGAGAACAGGAGATACCCCTCCAGTCCTTGAAATTCTCCTTGAAAATGATATCATTGTTTTCTACTACTCCACACAGAACCAAGGTTAAAATAGTATATTCAGTGTTCCTAGAGATTGTGTGAACCACATGCTTGTGATTTTTGTTTGATTTCTGGGAGGACAATCAGAGATTTCTGACATGGCAGTGGACGGGTATTTCTTTGTTACACTTTGAAACACTAGGGGTAGTTTGTTAGGGTAAGAGAGCTGGCCATCCAAATCACACATGGATGTCTTAGCTTACTCTTGGGTTGCATGGGAAGTATAATGGATGACTGAGACACCACAAGGACATTTTGACAGAAATGACCAATGGCAAATTCAAATGGCCTGGCCACTGAGTTAAGTGGTCTGGGTAGGAGGTCACTGTGTCGAAACCTTTCATTGTTAAAGTGAATATAATCATTTAAAACAGGTGATAAAAATAAAAAAGTAATTATACTACCCATAATAAACCTCACCCTATACACATGGAGATTCAGAGCCATGGTCCAGGTGTCCCATATGGTGACTGGTCTCCTGGATAACATCATTTTGTCTGTGTTGTCCCTTTTGTGGTGTCTGTCTGTGGTGATCCTTTTATTTTTTTTCTTTAACAGCCAGAGTGGAATTTGAGCAAACATTGCTGTTGGTTCACTTTCTTCTTTTCAGTGGAATAAAACAAAGCATTTGAAGTAATGGTTCTACTTCTCATTTACAAAGACTCAAGGGTGTTCTTTCAATCCCCAGCTACATCTTTTCTAACAAATGAAATTTTTAAGAGTGCTTCCTCTGAGGTCAGTAATTGCAAATTAGTTTCTGAGCCAATGTAGTTTTCACTTTTCAGCATCCCAGTGCTACATACCAGGCTGCCCAACTTTCCAGGATTGCTCTTCCTGAATGTGGGTGGCTATTGGTGTGCTGTCTAATACAGAGCATCTCATGTGCCCTTTCTACCAGCATTGTAGCTCCAAGACTCTATTCTCCTGGAGTTTAATCAGATGACTACATGGCAAGATGCTAGAATATTTCTGCATGAAAACAATAACAAAATTCCACAGAGGGGAAATAGGAACAAAGTAATAATTTACTTGGCCATTTGAAAATACCTACAAAAGTAAACTTGATTCAATTACCTGTGTTTTTATTTTACCATCAAGAGATTCCATAAAATAACTTCAGGGGAAAGAAGGGACAAGTTCCAGGTCAAGCAATGACAACCCATGAGAATGCTAGAATAAGCAAGGGTGGGTCCCTGTGTTCTGCGAGCCCAAACTGCAATGAGGAGTTTATAATATGCATAACTTATTTTTAGGCTTTTTGGCTTAAGAAACCCTATCAAATGTTTTATTTGATCAGTATCTTGAAGCTGTCAGTAGTATTTTCTGTGAAAGAGATGAGAAAAAATGTTTAAGAATGAATAATGTGGTTTTGTTTCAAAATTTAAGTAGATTTCAGGAAAAAAGGAAGTGGATTGTGTGTGCTTAGACCTTTTCTACACCTGTATTTAAAACATGGTTATATATTTGGTATAGAAACAAAAGTGATTGTGATTTGCTTCAATGCATTCACTTGAATAGTTACATTCATTCTGTAATAGTAACAATGGGAAGGGGACAGTTGCTGACCCCACCCTGGAATCATGTTCTTCCCTTTCTTAAAGGTGATTTTCTTTTAAAAGTGTTAGATTTAATTTATCTGGAATTAGTAGAAAATTCAGATGTGCCCAAACTGTTAATCACTGAACTAGCTGAAATTCAATAACCGAGCATTAATGTTTTGTTATTGTTTTCTTAAGATGTATTATTTTTATTTTATATACTAATGTGTGTGTGTACATGTACCACAAAAGGAAGGAAAGAAGGTCAGGTCCCCTGGAACTGGAGGCAGAGACCATACTGGAATCAATCTAGAGTGTTTTAGAAGAGCTATGCACTCTCCTAATCACCCAACCATCTCCCCAGT
This sequence comes from Cricetulus griseus, assembly GCF_003668045.3. Classification (NCBI taxonomy): domain Eukaryota; kingdom Metazoa; phylum Chordata; class Mammalia; order Rodentia; family Cricetidae; genus Cricetulus; species Cricetulus griseus. Next base: position 33,437,282 of record NC_048601.1, on the reverse strand, counting down.
TGCCTTTAGTGCTAGGCTAAATGGGAAAATTACTGGAGGTTTGATTCTCTTAGAGAGGAGTCCAAGGGAATCTTGCTGAGCAGTATACAAATGATTCAAGTTATTATAAAGTTACCTGTTCTTTACTACAGCAGAATAACTTGGGGAAACCCTAAGGATTATGGGGGTGTTCAGCTCTTTCTATAATTTGCATTGTATTGAACTTCAAATTCATGCTTGGATATTGAAAACTCCAAGAATGTAATCCAGGTTGGGATCCTATTTTATGGGTATTAACATGCTAAGCATTGTGATTTTTATCAGTTAATGTACAAATCCATGGAGAGTGAAGATGGGATTTTTTCAGCACTTATGTTTCCGGCATTAGCTTTTGTTTCTTTAAAAATGGTTTCCAAGTTCCAGGAAAGCAACAGATTCAGTGTAAGTTAGACAGTGTGGCCACGGTGATGCTGAGGAAGGTTTTTAGCCAAGGCTGTCCACAGATAAGCCGCAGCATGGCTACCACCCTGTCTGGATAGTCAACATGCTATTCCTATGTATAACAAATGAACACACCCTGGGGAGCTCAGGGAGCTAGTGTTTGAGGCTACAGTGTATAATTTCCAGAGAAAAGAAGTCAAAACTCAGAAAGAGAAACTAGATCTATGTCACACTGTTTGAGACTTAGGAAGCCCTTGACTGGAAGCTGTTTGAATGGTTTCTGGAGTCTTCTGTAAGCATAACATTGGAAGATAAATTCAAGTAAGATAGGATTCACCTACAATCTTACCCATCATTGTAATAAAGAAACAATAATCAGAGTGTGGTGAGAAATACTGGTAGCCCCAATACTTGCAGAATAAAGGAGGGTGGTTGTTAACTCAAGGCCAGCCTGAGATACACTGGCAGACCCAAGGAGGTGATGCCATTAGTAGAGGTGCATGTTTTCACCCTGGGGAGGTAATTGGGGGACAACTGCTGACATGTGTTCAGTCATTAGACCCTTTAAAGTGGTAGGAGAGAACCAACTCCTGAGAGTTGCCCTCTGTCCTTCACAAGCACTTTCATTGGCACAGGTCACATTCATTAGATTAATTAATTAAATGATGAAATTTTAAATTAATGGGATAGATGTAGCTTAATGGTAGAATGCTTGAGTAGTATGCTCATGGCCTTGAGGTCCATCACTAGCACTAACGAAAAAGAAAAAAGAAACTAGGTCTGGGCATAGTTAGGCTGAGAATGAAAAAGAAAAAGAAAAGTTGAACTCATTTTATTGGGCAAAGATTTTCATGGCACTAATTAAACATTAATACCTAAAGTTTTAATTTTGTTAAATACTACATCTTTTGCATTCATTAGAATTTTCACTGTTGCAGATATTTGAGGAAGTAAGAATAGATGATTTCCAAAATTACCATTTATTAGAATTGGGCATCTGGAATCAAACTTCTACCTACCTATAAAACTACTAATCGGTCTATCATTTGATAATTACAACAGTAAAATATTTATTAGAAATCTAATCACTGCCAATTCATAATGTACTTGATTAACATAGGGCAATAGCCCTACTTATAATAATATTGGCAGAAAGAAAAATATGTTAATTGTCAAAATATAGTACTTCAGGGGTGGAGAGATAGCTGAGCAGGTAAGAGCATTTGCTTACTTGCAGAGGACCCAAGTTCAGTTCCCAGCACTCAGGTCAGGGGCCTCACAACTGCTAGTAACTCCAGCTCCAGAGGATCCATCCTCTTCTGGTCTCCATAGCAACTGTGCTAGAGTGTAAATAGACATAGAAAAAAATCTAGCACTTCTTTAGCTTCAGTTTGAATACTTGTTTAATGAACTCAGTTTGTTGCTTGTCATCATTAATAGTTCTTTTAACTTACAGTGTCATTTGTGAGTAATTAGGTCTGAAGTCTTTGGAGGTGCTGTGTAACAGACTTTTCCTGGGCAGACACAACATACAGGTTTACTCAGCCCAGAAAATCTAGAACAGACCAATGTGAGGGCTACCCCAATGTCCAAGACTCTTTCAAGTGTTTCATCTCCTGCACATGTGACATTTTGGCAACCTTCTGTTAAACACCTGAGGTTCATGAACCTCCTCTTCCCTCTTGAATGTAATATTTCAATTTGGAAGAGTACTGCAATTGAGAGTAGCATGCCAGACAACAGAATGTAAACTGCTGGATGGATATGAGTCTCAATTCTACTGTTAGTAGCTCTAAGTTAGAATTACAGTCACTGAATTAAATACATGTAACATACTTGAAACACAGTAACTATTCAGCACTCCTTGGCCACTGTAGCAACAATGATAATAATAATGGAATAGTGATAGTCCCTCACATGATCTGTAATTCTTCTACAGATTAATTTCTAGTGCTAAGCGAATGATTTTTTTCCTTATAGCTCAACATTTACCTAAATATTAGCATATAATCTAATTCAATATTAAGTGAATGTGAAGATAAAAACTAATGTTTTATATAAATTACAGAGCATGTTAATTTTAATTTAGCACCTCAATGACAAGATTAGCCCAGTCAGAAATTATGCATAACTCAGTTAAATGATTTAAGAACTTGTTTTACGGATGAAAATGTTGTGCGCACCTTTAGAATCCCAGCACTAGGGAGGGAGAAGCAGAAGGATCTGTGTTTAACTAGAGGCCAGCCTAGACTACATAGAGATTTCCAGGCCAGCCAAGTCTACATAGTTAGCCATGTCTCAAAAGGAAAGGAGGTTGATTCAGCACATAGAGTCTCGGTTCTCCTCTAGGAGCTCTGTAGGCTTCTTTGGGTCACAGAAATACACTGACTGGGTCTATAAATGATAAATCAGAAAGAAAAGAAGCAAATAGAGAAAAAATGGTTGGGGTTTTGCTCCCATTGATTTGTACTTCTGGAAACTTGCTGATGGCAGTTTGAGAACATGGGGTGGTATTACTGCTCTTGGAGCATCAGCTCAAATGCAGAAGACATTGGGTGCTTATGCTTTCAGTAGATTGCACTAATAAGGAAAGGATGGGACAATGTTGTATCTGCTGTTTCCCCATCTCCCCTCTGTTTAGAAGAGAAATGTAGCTAGAAAGAATTTAGGGCTACAGTGATCTAGTCTATAATCATGACTCGGTCCAGGTGTGCGCTCCCTGAACCTCCACAAAGAGGCATTCTCTGAACGGATGTCATTTAACTCGCCACCAGAGTGGCAGGAGATATTTCTATTTGTCAGCATGTCTCATCTGCAATAGTACAAAAGACATTTACACATCCCAGAGTCACTTGTCTGCATTTGTCAGCTAACCATATATGAGAACCCAAACTGAACATAGCAGGAATGCTTGGACATTAATGACTTAGTGTTATATTGAAAATCATATGTACATATTCTTCTCTGAAAGATCACCTCTGGCAATAATATGCCATATTTCTGCACAAAAAACACTGAGCTGCCTAGGTCAAAATCCCAGCTTTTTACTTTAGATGGGTTTGAGTTCTCTCATTGCGACAGACCCTGTCGCTCCATTCAACCTGTTACCCAGCTGAGTCTACTTACCTCCACAGAGCCCCCATGTCTCACACAGCATACAGTTTTATTCACACAAAGTAGACTGTAAGTCCAAGCTGACATTTACTAATACAGTTAAAGGCCTAAAGCACCCATAAGTGGGTAATAATACTTTTTATAGAGGGTCAATAGCTGCGGTAATAAGAGAATGATATCTTCACAGAAGACAGTAGCTTTGTTTGTGAACATCTTTGTGTCTGTTACAAAACATGTTGGGAAGGAGAGACAGTTTTCCCTTGATTTGTTAGCATCTCTTCTTGTAATCAATGGTGTATGGCTGGGCTCTTTCTGTGTGTGTCTAGAAGATTAATAGTATTTATAATTATAAATATGGCTCCACAAACATGTGCATTACAGAACCCTGAACCCCCATAAATTCTTGTTTGCATGGTAGGCATTCAAGCAAATCACTTCATATTTATTAATATAGTCTGAGCTTGGCAGGGAAATTGTTGCGTTTCATTACTATTTGCATTTTAGGCTCAGGCAAAGTATATATGGAAAAAGGAAATAAAATGGATGGGTTTAGAGAGCTCAGCTATTCTATCAGGAACTCCTCCTAGTTATTGCCAATCTAAAACTGTGAAATGAAATAATACAAATCTATGTGCCCTCTCTCTGACTCCTTTGCCTTCAGAAAGCTAAACCTTGTAGAATGGACTTATTATTTTTATATTAAAATACAGGAATTTTATCTAAAGTGTTTGCAAATAACTAGAAGATAAATATAAATTGGGATACCTGCCATCTGAGTCCCAGCATTTATCCAAGCCTTTGCCACTAAATGCTTAAAGAAAATTATGAGAAAAAACCTTTGTTGTTTATAGTAATATTTCTATCATTGTAGCCAAAAACCTGAGCTAATCAGCCTATGAAATGGGAAGTTTACTTGGCACATTGTTTGGGGTTTTGAACTACAGGGCTTTTCCTTTGAGGACATGGGGCTAGATTCCCAATATTTTTTCAGGTCTTTCTACAGTGACCCAGAACCCCCTATCATGACACACATCTTAATTCAGTTTAGTACAACTTAGTTAGCTGGTGCTAACGAACAAAATATTTAAGCTACACAACCCTGATTTTAAATACCACAAATTCTGGAGCTCAAAAATATCTCACTATTTAAGATCACTTGCTGCTCTTCCAGAGGACCAAGACTCCACACTGTAATTCACACTGTCCATACCTCCATTTACAGTGGATTTGCTGTCTTCTGGACTCTATAGTACCTGGCAAGTGTGTGGTATATGGACATACATGCAGGCAAAACATTCCTACACATAAAAATCAATCAATCTTACAATGCCATAGATTCATTACCTTTAATTTCCAGAAGTCAATAACCCACCAACATTCACACTAGACTAAAAGCTTCATGTCATCAAATGTCACTCTTTCCTCAAAGCTCTTAGGAGATTCCATTCAGATTCTTCACTTGGCAGAAATAATGTAGTTCCTATAGTTCTGCCTCTGATGTCCTTGAGTCTCTTCTGGCAGCTACATCCATATCATAGAAGCAGCTCTAGCACTTTGGATTATGACTCTAGCGTCAAAGCCAGCAAGGACAGGTCTAGTATCCTGATCCTCTTGCATTTTATGTTTGTCAACACATTTCATGTTTTATAAATGTATGTTTCAAGTCTGTATATGTGTGTCCTAGTGTCGGTTGGGCTGGGTGTGTACAGTGTTCCTGGGAGCCAGAAAAGAGGCATTGGAACCCCAAAAGTTGAATTATAGGTGGTTGTAAGCTGTCTGATATGGGTGCTGGGAATGGGACTTGGGTCCTCTGCAAGGACAGTACATTCTTAAACATTTCTTTAACTCCTCTGCCATCTCAGATTTACATTTTGAAAGGTCTATGGGATTGAACTGCGTGACTGAGGTTTATCTTTTTAATTTTAAGGTCTATAACTTCATTTCACTTACAAAGTCTCTCTTGCCATGTAATATGATATGTTTGAAGGTTTCAGAAATGAAAAAGTGGATGTCTTTGTGAAAGATTGGGAGACATGGACTATTTTGTCTCCAATCATTCCTTGCTATAAAGTCAAATGACTTTACTTTTCTGGGGAAGTTTAGCATACCATATTGGATTTCCATTGCAGAGTTATTATTATTGTGGATGTGGATAAAAACATTATAAAATTTTGTGTGAATATGAGTGGTGTCAAATTGAGATATTCTCTTATTTCCATTTCTGGAAAGTCTAGAAAAGAAAAAACCAAGTGAAATAAATAGAATCCCCTTGAATTTAGAGCACATGTCCATGAGTTTAGATTAACATGACCAGAAGTTAATGAATGAACTCACTGCAGGAAACATAGCTGAGCTCCAGAAGAGAGTTATGTTCATCTCTATATGTTCTCATCCTCCCTATCTGGGATATAACACAACCTCGAAACTGAGTGGAGCTCCCAGAGAAGTGAGATGTGAAATCATAAAATTTGATCAAAGTAGAGAAAGTACACTACTCTGTGAATATAAAAATAAGAACTGATGTCACAGTTCATTACTGTGACCATTTAGCAGGATAGTATTACATCCTCATTTAGGACTAATGACCTCAAGGATATGGCTGGAAGGTTACCCATGCTCCAAATAGAGGCTCAAACACTCATGCACGTGCAGTCAACTCTAAGTGGACTCGTTGACTTAAAAAATTATAATAGAGCACATAAAGTAGGAAGAGAAGAGGAGTAGCACAGAGGAGAGACAAAAATGGAGGGAAATAGTGCATTTGATCAAAATTTATTTTATGCAAGTATGGAATTCTTGAATAGTAAAAAAAATGGAAACAAATTATGCTCTTCATTGTTCTGTCATGCCACATTTTCTGATCCCATGAGCTCCTGTTGTGCACAGTGTGATAATCTGGTAGTTATATTAAATTATATTTCCCAATCCACTTCACCCCAGTTCATGTTTCTGATGCCATTTGAGATTCCAGATTCCCGAGTAATTTTCTTTCATTGCATTCAATTTAAAAGAAGAAAAAAATAATTTAAAAATATGATGGCCAAGTCCTTAAAATATTAAACATAGCTACCATGGGAACCCCAACTCCTTATACCCTAGGTAAGTGGTAAGCTAAAAAGTTCTCTGAACTATGAAGAGCACTGAAGCTGTGGAACATGCTTGGGGGTGATGAATGCTAATGATTCCCTCCCTTTTGAAAGAACCCCATCCCAACAGCCAGGTTGATAAAGCAGAAGCATTTTCATTGTTCATTTCTCAGTTCATTAAGACAAAATACCACCTTGCGAGTCTTGAAAACATCTCAGGAGAGGGAGAACAGACTCACTTGTTTTTCTGACTTAGGTTACAGATGAAGTGCTGTCTATTGGTGCAGGTGTCTTGATCACAAATAGAGAAAGTATTTTATGCATTAACTTTGGCTTTGAGTTTATAAGCATAACAAGGATGCTTTTGAAGTCTTTGCAAACACAATTTTCTGAGTAGAGGGTTTTGCCCATTTCAATAATTAGTTATCCTTAAAAGATATTTACTCTGGGGGTGGGAAAGATTCCTCTGAGGTTAAGAGCATAATGACTGCTCTTCCAGGTGTCCTGAGTTCAATTCCCAGCAACCACATGGTGGCTCACAACCACCTACAATTCAGTCTGGTACCCTCTTCTGGCAAGTACACCATATATAGGCAGGACACCATATATGCAATAAAAAATAAATCTTAAGAAAACATATTTACTCTGGAGTCTGTGAGCTCCTACTTACTTGGGTCAGCTGTTTCTGTGGGTTTCCCCAACATGATCTTGACCCTTTTGCTCATATTATTGCCTCTCCCTCTCTACAACAGAACTCCAGGAGTTTGACCCAGTGCTTAGCTGTTGATCTCTGCATCTACTTTCATCAGTTACTGGATGGAGGTTCTATGAGATTGTTTAAAAAAATAAAAAAGGAAGTCTTCAAATAAAAAAAAGAGGGGAGAGCAAGGGAACTGGGATTGACATGCAAAACAATTTTGTTTCTAATTCAAATAAAAAATGGAAAAAAATAAAACTACTTATTTCACTGAGAATGAGGGTAACTTAATCTTTATGTAGGTTTGCAGTCAAGGGAATCAATACAACAAATGTTCAAATTATTTGTAGTTTACCTTGGAATCATCAAGTCACAGTATTGACAGTTTGAGTGCCTTCAACTGTTGTAAGTAGACTAGTTATTCTGGGGAGGATGACTGTATCAGAATCTTCTGGTATAGTCTAGAAGTATCTGGTGTTACAGAGTAAAACTTAATAGGGATCTATAATAATTATAGAAGGACTTTAGAATTGTATACTAGTTACTTTTCATGTTCTTGACCAAATACCTGTCATGGGAGAGGTCCTTATCTTATTGGTTGTTAAATAAAGTACTATTGGCCAATAGGGAAGCAAGATAGGCGGGGCTAGGAGTCTAGGAAATGTAGTAATTCTGGGAAATGTAGTAAAAAGAAGTTTTGTGATCCAGGCAGTAAGTGACATAGCAGGCAGACTCAGAATATAAGCAGGGACAAGCAGGAAATCGCTCTCTTCCTCTTCCTCCTGCTTGCTTCTCTGGAGCCACCATGTGAGCATGACAAGAGAGGATGCATGCCACTGGCATCCTCGATCAGATAATTCTTTACAAAATATATAGATTAATAATTATGGTTGATACCTAAGATATAGATAGCAGATAAGAAATCCTAGTCATTGGCCAGAAGCTTTGTACCTAATATTAAACTGTGCGTTATTTCAGGTGCCCGCATGGTGGCAGGGCTCAGGAGGCTTGGCAGAAAGATTTATCATTACATATCTGCACTCAGGAGGCAGCTGAGTTTTCTTAAACGCCTCAACCAGAACCAGAGAGAGACTATAGCTCTCAAGGCCACAGTTAGTCACCTACATCAGCCAGCAAGACCCCAACTCCCAAAAGTTCTGCAATAAGTACAATAACACCTTCAGCTGAGAAACAATTGTTCAAATGCATGGACCTGTTGGGGGACATTTCACATTAGAATCATGACAAGCTGTTGGGTACCACCATATCTGGCCATACTCAAGGATAATGTTTACTTAAATATCACAGGACTTAGTAAAATTCCATTAGCTTTTCCGTTTCAAAGCCTGAATGGAGCAACTCCAGAGCTAGGGATCATCATAATCCATTCCTAACACAAGCAATCTAGAACTGATGCTACCAGAGTCTTCCTGTGTTGAAGTCACTGGATCCATGTCCCAAATGTGGCTGCAATCTGAGTTTGTTTTTCCAGGAACTCTTTCTGGAAACCCCATCCCTACTCTATCCCTTCAGATAAGGACATAAGTCCCATGTATTTAATGTATCTGATACCTACAAGTAGCTTCTCAAGTGAAATGAGAGATGTAACCTGTCCCCTACCCATAGGCAGGACTATCCTTGGAGCAAAATTTCTACCAACTTCATGAGTTCAGCTGTGCTGTTTATGAAAAAACATTGCAGCTAGCCTTGTACACTGTTGATATTCCCTCAGAAGGAGGGATAGGGAAGGTTGTGGGACCCACACCCAAATGTAAAGTACACCCTCCCAACCAATAGTATGAAATTTTTGCCCAATTGCATATGACTTCAGGGAGATAAAATTATACAGGCCGGAAAGGATGAGGGAATGGGGATTCTTTCATGTGGCTTTGGGGAATTAAGATCTAGGCTGTGTCTGGCAGGTCCTCTAGTATGGTTGCATTGAGGTTACCTAAACTGATCTATAGGTAAACCAAATAAATCTATTTATTCCCCTAGAGAGAACTTTGTCAGAATTGTTCCTCTCTTTATCCATGGGACCTTGGAGGTGGAGTTGATGCTATTTAAATCTTCTTCAGGGAGGGAACTCTGGTAACACCCACCCATCCCCAAATCTAAACATTTGAATGTCAATCTCTTGGTTGTGCACATTCATAATTCTATTTTTCATTCATGGAAATGAGTGATTGCCCATGATGATTTCACAGCTGTATAGTAAATTTCCTATTGTTAAGCTGGGAAGCAGGCTAAGTGGGCTTTTAATGCTACAGCTCACATGTTCCCATTTGGTTGATTGTGCAGCCCAAAGAGAAAGCTCCATCCTATCTTTTCTGGCAAGACATAGAGAGGTCCAGGGGAGGACATTGGGAGCATCTTCCAGCTATGTGCATTGTGTTTTAAAAGGACTTGCTTGCACAGCTGCCTGACCACCTCATGCACATTATACATGGCTTCTTCAATTAGTACTCCCTTATTTACACATGGTGAGCACTCTCAGTCATTCTCAACAGACTTCCCAAGAAAGAAGTAACTAGGTCAGAACAGGGAAGCAAAAAGGATGCAATGGGGAAATTATAAAGTCTAAACTTCTCGTTGTTAGCAAATGTCTTCTTGATTGAGTGTGTAACCATTCTGTGATGGAGATTTTAGGTGGCTGAATCAGACAGGAGGCCTCATGGCTTCCACTAGAAATCATGCCTTCCACATAAGCTTTAACATATTGATGCGTCTGCATTAGAGCTTCTTGAAATGACCTGAATCGTTTCTGCTTCTGTAAGAAGCTAGCATCGAAGTTAGTGAATAGTCAGTTACATGATTCCTGTGTGTATTTCTGGGTCATTAATTTTTTTTCCATTAACGGTATAGATCACCTTAGCTATAAATGCCAGTTGTTTGGGATTCAATCAACAGTACCAGATTAGGGTGTCAGGAGTATGACAGAAGGGCAGGACCAGCAGTTCCTTCTCTCTCTCATCACTGTTATTGTTACACAAATGAGGACCATTGCCACTTGAGGCAGCAATGATGAAAGCAGATTTGAGCAGAAGGCTAAACTGACTTGCTTTGGAGTCATTACCTGACAGCTCTGTAGCTAAACGATTGATGATTTCACAGTCGCCTCGCAGCTTTTTCAATGTCTAGTATCTTATTAGACTCTGGAGTGTCTGGAATCATTTTGATAACTTGTGTCGTCAAGATTCAGGGACTAGCATGGAAATGCTGTCTTTTACCGACCTCTACTTTGTATCTAAATTTGTTTTTTAAAATGTCAGAAGCTACGATACTCAGTGGCATCATTTTGCAAGAGAAAATTACCATTGATCATCCTGGTCAAATCTGCTTCTCCCCACTTACTTATCCTTTCTGAAAGATAGAGAGAAATTTAGTAGAGGCATGTTAACAGGTATGTGCCAGCATTCATACGCACTGAACACAGGGCGACTGTTCCAATCTTTGACTATAGAGTGAAGCAATTTGAGTCAGTGTGAACCCTGAAATTTGCTGCTTGCTGAATCTGTCTCTTAAATTACCCTTCACTTCCTCAGTCTACATATCTGTGTAATGGGACTAATAATGCTTCCCAACCCATCATCACCTAAATTATACTCAAGACATTAGCTGGTGTGATTGACAGATCTGATTGTTGTTGCTGCTTTTCTTTGTGTGTATTTCTACGTGCATGTGCAAGGCTGCATGTTGTGCATATGGATGGATTTGTTGTGTATGTATGCAAAAGCTTGCTCCTGCAATCACATACACATGTATGTAGAGTCCAGAAGTCAATCTGCCTTGTGTTTATTAGTTATTATATATCTTCTTTTCTGAGGCAGGGTTTCTCACCAATCCTGTTGTTCTAGAATTCTGCTAAGCTAGCTTAATTCGAGAGCCCCTGGAATCTGCTTGTCTCTATCTCTCTAGTGCTGGGATTATAAGCATGTCTGCCTTTTTGACATTGATTTTTGGAGTTTAATTTAGGTCTTCAGACTTGCCCAACAAGTATATTATTGATGGCACTATTTCCTGAGAGATGTTGCTGTTTTCTAAGATATAAATGTATGATGCTATTCCCTGTACCACCCTGCCATATGGTTGTAGACACCAGTCCCCACGCCCTGCCTTCTCATCTTCCCTCACTTCCTGTTTCACTCTCCATATCCATTTTCTGTCTCAAAGACCTTCTCAAGTGTCCCATATGTGGCATTCTCTCTGGGTCTTTTGGATACATTATCATGCATCTGTCCCATTCTATTCTACTGAACACACTCACATCCAGAACATCTCCTTCCTTGACCTTCCTCACAGAAACCTTTTGAGGTGCTAATGCTACTTCTTTACATGTTTCCAGGAAATTCTCCACTGTGCTGTACCTGTAAGGACCTATTACAGTGCCAGGCACCATATGACTACTTGAGAATGAAAGAGTGTGGAAGTGAAAACCCAGATCCCTCCTTTGGAACCAATTTTTCTTTCAGCGAGAACATCACAATTCAAATTAGAGATGATAGAACACCACTAACTTACATTTATTTATTTATTTATTTATTTATTTTTGGTTTTTGTTTTGTTTTTTAATTATTTTTTCCGATTTTTTCATTTGAATTGGAAACAAGTTTGTTTTACATGTCAATCCCAGTTCCCTCTCCCTCCCCTTCTCCCCTACCACCCACCCCCCAACTAAAACCCTACCTATCACATATCCTTTCTGCTCCCCAGGGAGGTGAGGCTTTCCATAGGGGGACATCAGAGTCTATCAAATCCTTTGGGATGGGCCTAGGCTCACCTCCATTTGTCTTGGCTCAGGGAGTATCCCTCTATGTGGAATGGGCTCCCAAAGTCCACACCTATGCTAGGGATAAGTACTGAACTACTATAGGAAGCCCCATAGATTTCTGAGGTCTCCACACTGATACTCATGTTCCTGGTAATTCTTTACTCTATGTCTAAAATCCACATATGAGTGAGCACATACCATGTTTGTCTTTTTGTGATTGGGTTACCTGACTCAGAATGGTTTCTTCTAGTTCCTTCCATTTTCCTGCAAATTTCAAGATTCCAGTGTTTTTTGTTTTTTGTTGTTTTTTTTTTTTTTCTGCTGAGTAGTACTCCATTGTGTGATTGTACCACATTTTCTCTATCCATTCTTTAGTTGAGGGGCATCTATGTTGCTTCCAGGCTCTGGCTATTACAAATAGTGCTGCTATGAACATAGTTGAACAGATGTCCTTGTTGGATGAATGTGCTTCTTTTGGGTATATGCCTAAGAGTGGAATTGTTGGATCTTGTGGTTGACTGATTCCCATTTTCCTGAGGAGTCGCCATACTGATTTCCAAAGTGCACTAGCTTACATTTAAAGGGTGCTCTCAAAGCAGCAAGATGTCTGGATGCCTTTAGCACAACAATTTGCTGAACCACAGAGTTCCATGTTACCCTGGACAATAGCAATAAGATGCAGGATATGTTCTTCAGACAGAGACAGGGAAGGAACCAACGAAGCTCCTGCCTTTACCAATTCTGTGTATTTCTGAAACTGGTGCCAGATGGCTTCCAGGATGTATACATGGTGATTAACTACTTTCCAAACCATTATTTTCAACAAAGCAGACACAGGTATGTCGCTTAAGGGAACAGATTTCATTATGTGTGTTAGGTAACTTCTTTAAGAAGAAATTCTCTGCCAGCTGGATTACTTTAGGATGTGCTCATGTCTCATTTTCATTTTTACTTTCTGAAATATATGTCTATGTTGTTTTAGACCTTTTTGTTTATTTCTCTCTATGCTGTGACCCTCACAAAGAGAAGTATCTATTTCTTTCTAAGCTTTAAGCCTTTGAACCTTCAACTGAATATTCTATATCCCTTCTTCCAGCCATTTCTTATGAGATTGCTAATTCCCCTCCTCACTCCCACCAAAGCCTAAATCTTCCAATTAAAAATGATATGGAATTGCCTTAGTACACATTAATAATTTCTCCTGTAGTTTATGAAATGGCCATTGGTGTCTAATGGTAAATGTCAAAGCCTTTGGTTTGGCTCCATGCACCTTCCCTTTCCCACATGTCAGAAAAGATGATGTACCTGGTATGAAAAATACTAACCACAGTTCATGCTGAAACAAATGAAAACTTGTCCCCTCCCCTTGCCTAGCTGATGTGCTTACACATCCCTGATGGGCATGTTCCTTTCTTCAGCTCACAGAATGTCATCCTGACAGAATTTTGAGTAAGCATTATATTGTAGCCTTAGTATTTGCCATGCCATCTAGAAAGAAATCTGGGGAGCCACTTTCCTGTTGAAAGACCATATTTTTCTGCCCCTCTTTGATCAGTGTCTTTCCTGCTGAGCAGTGGGCTCTGCTATCTCAGCTCTGAAGCAGTGGGAAAGATACTGACTGGGTAATTGCTCATAGCATTAAAGTTTTATGTTGGCCAATGTATCAAGGAGACATGTGTTTTTCGGCTGAGAGATGAATGGGAAGTTTTGAAAATGAGGGGTAGAGAATGAAGCATGGTGTCTAGTGAGTGAATATCTTGCTGGTAATCATGTTTTTTTGCCAATAGGATTTAGTTACAAACATTAATTACTGGGAAGTTCTGGGGACAATTAAGAAATAGCCATTAGCTCTAGCTGGAGGAGGAACCTGAAAGTCACCTATTGACCTTATTCAAGAATGGATGGACCCCAAGCCAGCTGGAAAAATTCCAGGGGAGGCTGTGCTGGGTACAGGTTTCAGAACCACCATAGTCACAGACTAACAGGAAGAATTTTCTTATCTTAATACTCATAATGTCATTAGTAAGCAAGTTGTGTTATCTCAACTCAGTCTAACTTCCCCAGGCATTCAGGGACCAATACATCTTTAAGGAACAGTGTTTTTGTTTTTGTTTTTGTTTTTGTTTTTGTTTTTGTTTTTTTTCATCTGGCTATTTGGTTCTCTGCTTCCATTCCTCTGTAAAACCTTCCTCTCCATCATAAATTTATGGTGCAGATCAGCAGTGAACACAGAGCCTCCAGCAAAATTCTCTGGACATGGATGGATCTGTACATAAAGAGAGGATATCAAAACTGCCCTTACCCACACTTCTCCAAAAAAGCAAAATACAAGATTTGTGTCTGGAAGATAGTCCCAGAAAACATGTAAGAAAGAAGCCCAGTGAAGCCAGAAAAGGAGAGTACCCTACAGAGTGCCAGGCTGGACACTCAGAGATGTGTCCTGTGTCCAGGAGATCCAGAGTGTTTATGTCAGCCTAAGTATTGTGGCAAAGAAGCTAGTGGAACTGCCCCATGGCTCCATGATTTGGTGTGTTGAGCCCTAAGCCCTGGTGACAATCTCCACAGCACTCCTGTCAACACTACCACAAAACGCCCTCAGGCAGAGTCACTGCTATTTCAGCAGTTGCTGAGTGTCTTCCCAGAAAGTACTGAGGATGTATAGCAGGTGAAAGCTGAAGTGGACCACACAGACATGAGTAGGCCACACATAATGCTCCTAATCCCCAAAATGTCTCCATCCCACAGAGTCTATTTTGCTTATGCAGAAGAGTGTGTCGTCCCAAGTCTAACTCACAGGCCCTTCTGCAGTAATAGTTAGGAATAATAATAAGTAATAATATTTAACTTTCATTTTACTTTCAACCACTCTTTTTAAGCCTGTCACCAGCAGGCACCCTGCTAGCTTGTTTAGTCCTCATCACTTACTCACTAGGTAGAAGTTATCATTCATTTTTCAGACTGGGAACTTGGTCCCTGATGTCTTTCTTGGTGAAGCCTTTTCAAACAATAAGTTGGGATGAGGAATGAGTCCAATAGTCTGCCTCCAGATTCTGCACTCCTAACAACTCCATGTAGTCCCTGGGAATATCCCTATGAGCAAAAGAGGAAAATATTGGCTAGAAAGATATGTATGCCTCCATAAAAGTTAACTAAGTCTAACCTTTATTTTTTACTTTCCCACTCAGGTAAATTATGCAATGCCAGGAAGAGTCCTAACAAACAAACAACTTGACATTTTTCTTCATTTAGGCCCTGCCCATTCATTTGCAGTGAACAATAGAGCCCTTGCCCATGCGTTTTCTGTGCACAATGGAGCCCCCAGCTTGTCAGGTGCAGATATAATCATCAGTCAAGTGAGGTGACTGAAGGTCTCCTGTGTGCAAGATCTTTGTTCTCAGAGCTGCCGGTAGTCTCAGAGAGAGTATGACAGACAGCCTCATCCATCACAGAGTCTAACTAGGCAGTACAGATGCTCAGAATTACCCACCTAAGTGGCAGGAACAAAAACTAAGCATGCACACGTTTGCCAAAGGCCCTGCAAGGTAGCAGAGCTGGTTTCTTCCGCCTCCTGACTGCACATTTTTTCTAATAACTCACTGATGAAAAAGCAGATTTAGTCCAGCATCTTGGGACAAAGAAAGTCAAAAGGAGGGTGAGAGTGGAAGTAAGTGTGAGTCCTCTACCAACAAGCCTTACACAGCTAAAATAAAGCTGTTGTCCCTTTGTTTTATGATGCTATGGTAAAATACCCTGGCAAAAGCTACTTAAGGAAGAAACGGCTTATTTGGATGATGGTTCCAGGTAACAGTCCATCACAATGGGGAAGTCACAAAGGCAGGAACTCATCACATTACACCCACTATCAAGAACAGAGATCATTGCATGAATGTATGCATATAATTCGCACAGCTTGCTTTCTTCTTTATCCAGTCCAGGACCCCAGTCCTTCAAATAATGTTGTCCATTGTGGGCCAGTCTTTCCACATCAATTAACATAATAAAAATAATTCCTCACTGGCATTCGCTGAGGCTATCCTTCACCACAAGCTTACCTATAGGCTAAACTGGTATATACATTTTGTCAGTAGAGGCTCCCTCTTCCCATATGACTCTAGCTTGGGTCAAGATGACAAAAACCAAGGAGTCCAAGCAAGAAGAACAAGTTACCTCAGAAAACAAATTACTTTAGTTTGGAAAATTGTCACAGTTAAGTGTAATGGGGGAACTTTACAAAATGTCTTGAACCTTACAAGGCTGATGATAATGGTGATGAGAGCTTGGAAAGCTCTTCTGTTGTTTCCATATCCTTATCAGAATAAGGACTTGGTTGCCATATTTCATGCTCTCCTCTCTGCTGCCGACAGTTATTCTATACTCTGAAGCCCACGCCATTAGAAAGATTTTGTGTTTCTTTCTGGAAGAAAGCACTGTGCAGCAGGTACACAGTAGAACTGATTACAGTGGGTATCAAATAACACTTCTTCAGATACATGATGACAGTGACAGATAACACTAAGCCCAATACAATAGATCCATGATAGCTACACTCATATGCTCTGTGAGTAGTACTTCCAGCACTTACCCTGTTCACACTAATTTAGCAACTTCATAAAAGGCACAAGTCATACCCTCTCACTGTAGAACATCTGCCTCCTTGAATACACACACACACACACACACACACACACACACACACACACACACGTATATATAAACTTATTTAAATGAGGTCTCTAATAACAAGTGCATAGCATAGCATAGCCCACACATACATATACACACCAGAAGCAAACTATGTTCTATTTTTCATTTGTTTGAATAGTGTTGGTTGAACTCTAATAAGTGTTTTTCATGTCCTCCTTTCTCCTAATCTCTCCCTCCACCACTGCTATCATCTGTCAAGAGACCAGTGTATGTGGCTACACATAACCTCATAACAACTTGTATGGTGCATGTTGTTTTTCTTTCATTTTGCAAGTGCAAGTTGGAGAAGGAATTCAAAGGATAGATTGGTATTTGCCAGCTCATGGGAATCAGATGAGAATCAGGACTTGGATCTGCTGACTCTGAAGTGTAAGGCTGTGGCAACCACAGCTTCTATCCATAAGACTGTCCATAACTGGCTCTGTATCTTGCTGTGTGGTTCTAATAATTTACACAGATACTTTAGCTTGAAAGCATAGATGTTTGGGAGTACCAACCAGCAATATATACATACATAATATTACCTTAGTTCATTGTATTTCAATTAGTGTTCTGTTATATATTATGAATACATGTTTTTCATACAGTCATTTATTAGGGTCCATAGATGCTGTATACTTAAACTTCGCTACAAGATTATTACAGAGGTCTGGAAAGATGGGTCAAATATTGAGGAATGATTATGAAGAAGATCCAGTTTTAGTGTCCACCATCAACATTGCAGCCCACAACCATTTGTAGCTATTGTTCCGAGAGATTTGATGAGTTCCTTTAGCCTCCAGAGGCAACAGACACACATTTAGCACACATAAATACACACTTACATGCAGCTAAAATACTCATATGAAATGAAAACAAATAAATATTTAAATTTATCACAGAGAGTTTCCAGATATAGTTAAATGTGAGGTCTTAGGTTCAAATTCAACACTTCAAAAACAGCTGAAGTTTTACAGAAGACATGCAGGTTTCATGACTAAATATAAGGTGTTAACAGAAGCACATTATGAATAATATACAGCATAAATAACTTGTAGAGAATAATTGTGCTCATATTTTATTGCATATTTATTGGGTGAAATATGTATTATTTTCCCAAATACTATTATTGGGGAAAATTTTTGAAATATATTCTAATCCCAAACTTTAAGTAATTATATACTTATGAACAACTATCAATTGAATAACAAGAAGCCAAGGACATATAGCTAATAAATATGATTGTCGATCTACATAGTCTTTGAATACCATGTATAAATTTAATCCCAGCACTCAGGAGGCAGAGGCAGATGGATCTCTGAGTTGGAGGCCAGCCTGGTCTACAGAGTGAGTTCTAGGACTGCCAGAGCTATTTCACATAGAAACCCTGCCTCAAAAAAACAAAAAATAAATAACTATGTTGTAATAAAAACATAATTTCATTCCTTTTATATCTTTAAAAAGTCTCTTTCCAAATATTTTTAACACTGGGATCATGCTATTATTTTTACTTTAATGTCACTTAAAAACAAAATTAAAGAACAGGAAATATAATCTTTCAAACAAGGTATAAGTTATAAACAAGAACACATGCAAAATAACAACATAACTATTCAGTTAACAAAAGGAGCCTGGAAGCTTCTTGTTTTTATTTCTCCCCTAGGACATGCAGAAGCCAAAATAGCATATAGGGTTCAGTTCACATATTCAGCCCATCATATGAACTAACTAGAAAATGATCTACCACATAAACAGTTGGATATCTCTAAGCCTGATCTTCTAAAACTGAATTATTCTTACTAGAAACGTATTTGTATTTATTGTCTTTGGACAAATCCCACAATGTCTGCTGTGATATAATGCAGTTTATATGTTCCCTTTCTGTTGCATGTGATAAAATAACAAGACTGAGTCAACTTAAGAGAGAGTTTAATTATACTTATGGTTCCAGAGGGATAGGAGTCCATCCATCATTGTGAGAATATGGGATAGTAATGATAAGAATGAATGGTGGAGGGCAGAGCCAAAAGCTGAGAGTTCATGCCTTTAAACACAAGTGCAAAGCAGTCAGGATGAACTAGAAATGATTAAGGCTTTAAACCCACGGCTGATATCTGATGACAAGACTGCACCTCTTAAAACTGCCCAGTGTCATCACCTGAGGACCAAGTGTTCAAATAACAGAGCCAGCTGGGGGAATTCCTAACTCAAGCTGCCATGACCAGATTTTTTTTTGAATGAATGAATTGGTTTTATTGGTAAACAAGTATGTTAATGATTTTATTTTAGAAAATGAAAACAGTCATTACAAAATATATAATTACTCAATTGTATATTGTTTTCAGATAGAATCTATTATTCTTTCATTGATTACAGTTAAACTAAAGCTATAATACTTTAAATGCATGAAGGATCAGAAAGGGTGATTTGTAAAGTTAACAAAAGAATGGAGGAGAAAGTATGTGGATAGCTATTTTTAGAATAAGTCACATTTTCAGAGGAAAAAAAAGAGCAATTCAACAAACTTGACACAATACCTAGCCAAGTAAAAAAGGAGTAAAAAGCACATATAAAGCAAGACTGTTGATTGCATTAAGTAAAAAAAAAGAATTGTGACCTCAGCTTCCATCTCCCCCTCCTCTCTCTATCAACAGTTTTAGATACATGACCAGATTTTATGAAATATATGCATATACTAAACTCTCTTCTTATTCTTGAAAGAAAGACCATTTTCAAAGGGTTTTGAAAATCACCGTAATACACATAGTTGCTACATATTATCTTCATGTGAGCTGTATGAGGTATGGATAGGCATTTCATAAATCATATGTTATATATCTTCTAGATGCAGAGTTCTATTCCTTAGAGTTTAAGGAATGAGATAACCTATAAAATAAGGAACTGATTAACTAATAAGTGAAAGCAATTAAAAGATATATGTTGAATGGTATATCCAATTTTTGTGACTCTTAAGATTGACATCACTCCTGGAACTTGCTGGCTAATTCCACCACTGATCTATACTCCCAGCCCTTAAATGGTACATATATATATATATATATATATATATATATATATATATATTATTTTATTTTACTGTAATAGTGTGTGTGAATATACAACTGTGCATGAATATGTGAGGCCTAATATGAAAAAATGCATAAAGAGGTCAGAGGGCAACCTTAAGGATTCTCTTTTCTCTGTCTTTATGTGGACTCTGTGGATCGAACTCAGGTACCTGGGCTTAAGCATCAAGTCCATTTACAAGCTGGAGCATTTTGTAGGCCCTTAAAAATAGCTTTTCTTCATTTTCATCTTTATTTTTGTATTTCATTTTTTAAATTTTTTATTTATATGCCAATCCCAGTTATCCCCTCTACCCATCCACTTCTCAGAGGGGCTAAGGCCTTTCCTGAGGAGTCAACAAAGTCTGTCATACCAAGTTGCGGCAGGATCAAGTCCCTCCCCAATGTATCAAAGCTGAGGAAGGTATCCCTCCAGAGGGACCAAGCTCCAAAAAGCCAGTTCACGCATCCAGGATAGGTTCTAATCCCACTGCCACCCCCAGTAGATAAAGCCACATAACTGTCACCCACATTCAGAGGTCCTAGTCATGCAGGTTCCCCAGCTGACAGTCCATAGTCTGAAATCAGTATGGTGGTTTCTCAGGAAATTGGGAATTAATCTACCTCAAGACCCAGGAATACCACCACTCTTGGGCATATACCCAAAGAATTTACAATCATACTATAAGGACATTGTTACTCAACTATGTTCATAGAAGCATTATTTGTAATAGCCAGAACCTGAAAATATCTTAGATGCCCCTCAAGCAAAGAATATATAAAGAAAATGTTGTACAATGGAGCATTACTCAGCAGTAATAAAAAAAAACAAAAAAACAAAAACAAAAAAATGACATCTTGAAATGAAATTTGCAAACAAATGGATGGAACTACAAAAAAATAAAATAAAAATACTGAGTGGGGTAACCCAGACCCAGAAAGACAAACACAGTATACTAATTTATAAGTGGATATTAGAAGTAAATCAAAGGATAACCACCCTATAATCCACACCTCCAGAGAAGGGGATCCAAAGAGGGACAGACATTGAAGGCCTAGGATGGGAAAATACTTAAGATATCCTGGGTAAGCTGGGGGGAGGGTAGAAGGGAAGGGATGGGAGATGGGAGCATGAAGAATCAAGAAGGCTGAGTTGAGGAGGATGGAGGGAGAGTGCAAGTTAAGAGACATCTTCATAGATGGAGTCATTATGGTGTTAGGGAGAAAACTGTGGTATTAGGGAAAATTCCCAGGAAGCAGATGCAGTGACCCATAGCCAAGCACTGGGTTGGGCTCCTGGAGATCAGTTGAAGAGGAGGAGGAGGGATCATATGAACGGGAGGGGGGTGTCAAGAGCATGATGGGGAACTCTCAGACACAGCTGACTTGAGCTAATGGGAGTTTATCTTTATTTTTTACACACATTCTATCCTGACCACAGTTTCCCCAACTCCACTCCCCCCAGCCTCCACAATGTCCACCTTGCCAATAGGTATCTGATCTTGAGCTAGTCATTTTTCTGTTAGTTTCTTTATTTGAAAAGTAAAGACTAAGTGAAACACAACATAGAAACATCAGGTGGTATTTAGAACATGATAAGAACCTCACAAATTCCTGATAACAAGCACCTTTTCACAGGGATTTCTAGAAACATCTTCCGAATGAAGTAGGGTCATAAGATGGTTTGTAGTGTGTTGGATTACATTGGCTGCTTTTCTAAAACAGAACCATCCTTGTCTACCTGGTGTACAGTTCTTCTGTGTTGTTGGCTTATGTTTGCTACTCCTCATGGAGGGTTTTGAATATTTAAATTAATGAAGAATGTGTGCCCATTGGATTTTGGAAGAGAGCAACACTGGTTTCCTAAAATGAATTAGTGTTTCTTTCTTTCAACAGAGATTGAATACAATTAGTATTAATCCTTACTTATATGTTTGATGAAATTCTCCCATAAAGCCATGAGAGCCTGAAGACTTTTAAAATTAGATTTGATATTATGGTTCTGAAACTATTCAAGTTGCCTGCTTCACCTTGAAGGGGTTGCAATGTGCTTCGATTTTTTTTTTTCAAGACAGTGTTTCTCTGTGGTTTTGGAGGCTGTCCTAAAACTAGCTCCTGTAGACCAGGTGGGTCTAGAACTCACAGAGATCTGCCTGCCCCTGCCTCCCGAGTGCTGGGATTAAAGGCATGTGCCACCTGCCACCCTCTGGTTTATTAAAAGTTATTTAATCCATGAGTATGAAGTGGTTGATCATATGCATTTGTGTTTTTAATGAAGGAAGGATCTGTAGTATTTATATTAAGAGCTTACTTAATTTCTGGTGCTTGTTATTTGTGTTTCTTCTATCATTAGTTTTATAGAATCTGATTGCTACTTTTAAAAACCATCCTTCTTCTTTAATGCATACCCCTGATATTTCCTGCTTCTTTTTGCTTTGAGTTAATTAATTTCTTCTTTTTCCTCTTGTTTCTTAAAATATAAACCTGAGTTACACTTTGGAAAACTGTCCGCATATTTTAAAAACATGTATGTACTTTATTTTCTGTATTTGAGTGTCTTGCCTCTATGCATGCATATGTGCCACATGAGTGAATTACCTACGGAGGTCATAGTAACTGTAATCCACTCTGGCTATTATTCTTTTGATTCATATATTTTGAATATTTGCATTCAGGATAATTGAGAGTCAGTGCTACATCCTATTATTTTCTTATTTTATTTTCTCTGATATTTGGTCTTCTGTTTCTTTTAATGCTTCCTTTTGGGCTATGTAAACCAATTCTAGATTTTTTCCTTGACTTGTTTTTATTTTATTTGAAGGCATTGTGTATTTTAGCAGTGTCTCTTCTCAGTTTTACAGTACATGAACCTACCTTAAACCACTCTATTGGATTCCATGTTTTCTTCTTTGAGTGAAACATAGAAACCTCAATTCTGTTTGGAACGTATTACCTTTACCATTTTTATTGTCATTCATTATCTTAGCTAAAAAAAAAAGCACAATTTTAGTGTCAATTCCAGCATGTGATTTATGAAACTTCCAAGGAAAATGTAGACTGAGTGGTTTATTCCTGTGAGGCAGTTTTATAAGACCTGTAATTCTTCAAAATTGGCAATTATCATCTGTAAGCACCTGGAACATGAAGCTGTCCTTCTGGCTTTCATTATTTCAATGAGGGATCTACTATAAAAAACACATCATTTCTCTCTGGGAGTTTCCAAGATGAATTTCTTTTGTTTTGTTTTGTTTGTTTTGTTTTGTGTTTGTTTGTTTTTACTTTTCAAAATTTTAGCTGTGATGTTCATTTCTTTTGGTTAGTCCTTCAGGGAGTTAGTTAATCTTCTTAAGAGTATAGGCTGTATCTTTCACCAAGTTTGGAGAGAATTCAGCCATTATTTCTTCAAATACTCTTCAGCCTCATCCTCTTTCTGTTTTCCTTCTGGGAGTCTATTATACAAATAGCACATCCCTTGCTAATACCACACAGGTAATTCTGTTCATTTTATCCAGGCAACTTCCTACTTTTCAAATTAAATACATCCTATTCATGATTGCTCAAGTCTCCTCATCACATCCTCTGTTATGTTGATTCCCCTCTTTAGCCCATCCCATTTATTTAAGTTGTTATTTTTGAAATTTTAATTGCATCATTTCCATTTGCTACTTTTTATAACTTATTATTTTCCTTCATAAGGTTTTTAAAAATATTTTTCATTTGTTTCAAGAGAACCCATAGTTGATGACTGAGTCATTATAACCATGACTGTTTTAAATGTTTGTCAAATGAATCACAAATCTGATTCAGAGTTGACATCATTGTCTTTCATCACTTTCAGTTTTGTTTGCTTTGATTTTTTTAATGGCTTGTTGGTTGTGTTTATTTATCATTTTGTAAGATAAAAGTCCTAATTATATAGCCCAGGTTAGTCTAGAACTCCCTCTGTAGACTAAGATGGCCTTAAACTCACAGAGATCTGCCTGTCTCTGCCTCCTGGGTGCTGCAATGTTTGCTTTGATTCTTGGTGTGATATATGAATGTTCACTCTAGAAATGTTTTCCCATATTACAGAATTACATTTCAGCAGGATATGGTTACTCTAGTCAAGTATGACAAGTGTGGTGGTTTAAAAGAAAAATGTTCCCCAAATGCTAATGAACGTAAATGCTTTGTGCCCAGTTGTTTTTGATATTTGGAGAAGTTATGAAACTTTTAAGATGTGGGATCTTGCTGTAGGAAGTATATCACTGGGAGCAAGCTTTGAGAGTGTGTGACTTAATTCCATTTCTAGTTCATTCTCTCTCTTCCTCTCTGCTTCCTATGTGACAAAATTTGATCAATTTGCTTCCTTCTCCAGTTGTCTACTGTCATGCCTTCTTCATCATTATGGGCTCTACCTCTGAAACTATTAGCCAAAATAAACTTCTGAAAGTTGCTTTTGGTCATGTGTTGTATCCTAGCAACAGAAAAGTGAATAGTACAGTGTTGGGAATCACATACCTTTTGCCGAATGCCATTTGAACAACAGTTAAACTTTAAGAGTATTTGGCATGCTTACTTTGGCTTTGTTGGTCAGTCTTGAGGGCTATTTGGACCCTGTTGGGGACACCTGGTTTCCCATACCAGATTCCTATGTGTCTTAGTGAAGAATTTCTGTATGTATTCCTTATATTTGTCCATCAATTTCATTTTTTTCTCAATGAGAAAGAAGAAAATCAGAAAGACTTCTGGACTATAGCACAGTGAGGGTGCTTTAGCCAGCATGCTTGCTGTTGCTGAGCCTCTCATTTACTTACATCAGTGTCTCTCTCATGGGGTGAAGGGGCTCAGCTGTGGGAACAAACACACTGACAGAAGGAAGCTCTTGTTACAGATGAGTCTCATGGGAAGTTGGCCTCCCATCCTATCTCTGAAACCCCACATATCAAGGGGATGCCTCTCATACCCAGCAGACTATGCTGCAGCAATTTTCGGTTTACAAATCAGGTCTGAATCTTCCATCTAATGCAATTTTCTTAATACTCTTTTAAAGATGAAAAAGGAGACTTGAGTATTTCCTGTGCCCATGGGCAATAGTTACTTTTCTAGACTATTAACTAGATATCTTATGGTAAGCAACTTAAGGCTAGAACTTCTTGTTTGGGCTCATGGTTTGAGTGTGTGTCCATTTTGATAGAAGAGGCACGGTGGCAGTAGTAGCTTGAAGTGATAGGGTTAAGAAACTGAGGCTACTTGCTCACAAGGGAACAGAACAAGGAAAAAGCTGGTGCTCACCCAGCCTTCTTTTTCCTCACATACTCACTCTGAGATCTCATCTCATGGGATAGCCCTATTCATGCTCAGAACATGCCCTCTGTGCTTAATTCATTCTTTCTAGAAAGAACCTAACAGATTAGGTATACCTTATTAATGCTAAGTGATTTTTAATGCAGTCAAGTTGACAATGAATACCTACATCATTTGAGGCAGGACCCTGTTTACTCCCCATGGGAGGCCTTACCCTTTCTGAGGAATGGATGGGGTCAGTTTTTTGGGGGGGAAGAGATGGAAAAGGGAGAAGAAGCAGGGGAGGATGGGAGAACTGCAGTTGGTATGTAAAATGAATAACAAAAATAAGATAAAATATATAAAAAATAAAATCTACATCATAAAATGTACCACAGAAGCTAATAAAACCTCAGCCCTGGTGTCTAATAATACAGGTTTGAATCCTGTGTTTTAATCCTGTCTCTGCTACTCTTTAGCTATGGATTAGGCTAGCATTTGATTTCTCTTGACCACAGTTTCCTAGTATTAATATTAAAAATACAAATGTCCACATCATATGGTGATTTTAAGAATTGAGGAGAGCATATGCAAGCTTATAAGATGTGGTGTGGTTTCAAAAGACAATACTAACAGTAAATGGAGTTTTCATGTTTATTTTTCTTTCTGAAATATAAGTCCTCTGAGAAGGCTCAATAATGAAATATGTTTCACTTAAATAACTCTTATAATTGTTGCTTCTGAATTTTTTATGTGATTTATCATTAGATTCTCTTCTCATCTACATTCTATATATAACTTAGAAGCACACGCACACACACAAATTTTCTAAAATTTCCTACCATTAAACTTTTATCTTTTTATCGCATAGTTACTTGCCTATTCTTTACAAATGAAAGTGTGAAATTGTTTTAATTAATTATCTCCTGGCAATGACCTGTAATGCTTTCTTTACTTTCTATAAGTTGGGCAATATTTTAAAAGTCAGCTATGCCAAAAAAACTGACACACAACTTGAATATTAGCATCATCCTTATTCACAATTGTCCTTATGAAGCAGTGTCGTTGTTCCTTACTATGGTCAATATCTCTGTTTACTACTTTTGTTATCATGGAAGTATGGGCTCTGAGGACAGACTGCCTTGGTTCAAACCCTGACTGCTATTTAAAAAGCACTTGTGCTTAAGGTGACATCATGAGAACTTAATGAGTCAATGAATGAAGTAAGTACTTTTATGATGTGTGCCTTTCACCACATGAAAGTTCTGTTTTTACAAAGGTGTGAATGTGGAAGCTATTTGAGATAGAATCAACTTTAGTAGCTTTCTCATTTTTTAACTAGCCATAAAAAACATTTTCTACCAATAATTATTCAAAAGAAATCATAATAAATGAAATAATTGTTAATAAATGGCATAAACCCACATGCCAATAGAATCCAAAGACCCACCCCCTTTGCCTAGACCAGGTCTTTCCTTCCACTGGGGTGACTCCCTTATCATCTGAACAGTATTGTTGCAATCTGGTTATTTACTAATGATACTTAATCATGAACAAATAGCTACAGAAACTGACAATGGATTTCATCTAATGGTTGGCCAGGCTCTGCTTGAAAGTTATTGCCCAGACACTGCCATGTCATTGCATTCAGGTGACGGTTAGTCCTCAGAGGTCTTGAAGACTTCATTGTTCCATGTCTGGTCCATGACTGGAAAAATCTGGAATGTCCCAAGCATCAGTATCTTCTCATGGAATATGGTGAATAACTTTTCCACATTGTGACCTCAGAAACACTGAAATTCTTACATGGCATGTGACCTTTCTCAATGACAGTGTCCTCTCTAAAATGAGTAGAAGGCACAAGGTTTTCTGTCCCAGACTCCTCAAAAGCCTATAGCATTTTCTCTGTCCAAAGACCCTTCTATTTTCAAGTGAAACACCATAGACACTATCTTGTGTCAATAAATTTGTAGTCCTTTAAGGACCCACCAAACCCTAGTGAAACAAATCTACTCATAATATATAATGATGGCAACAACACTAGTCTCAATAAAAACGAATGTGTTTAGACAAAAATTTCTAATGAATGCTGCTCTGAGTAATTAATTCTCATAATATCCTTAGAAATAGGTTTGTATTTTCATTCAAGGAGATAGAGTCATAGAGAGTGGGTGTGGCTAATGATGCAGATGATAAGAACAGATTTACACATCAATGTTCACATGTTGTCCAGTTTTAAGCTCAGGATTCTGAGCTGAGAAAGCTATGATTCAGGCATAACCCAAAATGCTACTTCTAAAGTGAATCCTATACACCATTCTTTCTGGATTCTCTGTCCCATCCATGTACCCATCTCACATTAAAACATCCATTATTCCTAATGAGCCTTCTCCAAACCAGTCTTGACAAACCAGGTTAGGTATCACCTGCAATCTACTGTGAAGCTTGTATGAGTTCTTGTACCTTTAATTCCAAATTTCCTTTCAAATGACCATAAACAAGATATTCTATTGCATCAAAACAGAGTATTCCTATCCCATCCATCATTGGATTGAGAAGGAGCTCATTTCTCATTGGAAATATATTGAAGGTGTCATTCCCTTTAAGGTTGGTAAGATGATAAAGTTGGCATTTGCTTCTCACTGTGAAGCTCAGGAATCTCTTGATGCCTTTACTTGGAATCTCAAATGCAAACAATTTTCTTCACCTGGGTCCTCAGACAAAAGATCTTGAGGGAGTATTGAAGCTGGCTTTTCCAATCATCCACATTCCTATCCGTGGGTCTGAAATGAATGTCTTATGTTACTGGATGATATTGATTAAGGGTTTTGTTAGTTTTGTTGTTGTTGTTGTTTTTGACTTCATGAAAAATTTGGATACAAACTGTTATCTATCAGATTCTCATTCCCATCCCCATCCCCTTGAGTAAGCATGCTCACTTTCTTTGCTGACTTGTGTTGGTCCAGAGGATTCTTTTCAACAATGGAATTCTTATTCAATAGACAGCCAGACTGCAGCATATAGGTAGGTTTGTATACCTTGCATTCACAATGAGACAGACAAGGAAAATGAAAAATATGGAAGAGATCCTAGCCAGACTCTCAGCTTAGAGTTCTGACACACTTCTCTATTCATGCACCATGAACCAAAGGCAATAATGACTAATGACACATTTTCTGTAGGGCTTACCTGTCATTTTCATTGTGCTGACAGCCATTTTCCACAGGTTTGTTATTAGAAGAACCAGTAGTTCAGACAGTTAGTGAAAATACCTTAGTCCTTCTTTGGTACTTTGCTGGAAAGCATGGCTATTGATGAATTATCTTAACTACCATACCAAGGGTTGTCTATGAAACAGCACAGGGGAAACTCATGCAACTTTTTTTGTCATCAAATTCCTACATCCCCCAAAATTCCAAAATTTATTAATGAAAAAGTTCTCAAAAACATGCAGAGGGCAGACAAAAGCCATCTTTCACATCCCTCCATGATGTCTCTCACCTAGATGATCAGTACTATGAGGACCAGTTCATGTAATGGCTCTTTCTTAGACAGTAAGGACCTCTTGTTCAAGGATATAGAAAAACAGCCATTTTCAAGCACTTACCTAATATCGGATATGTAAACATGTCAATTTTTGACTTCCAAAACAAGTTCAAGCAATTTGCATTTCTGCTGTTTGTCACATCTCCATTGTTCTTATGTGTGCCAGTGTTTGTATGTTTTTAATCATCTGTGATGAAAACATTTTTAATGAGCCATGGAAGAGTGGATCCCACTTGTTTGTATATCGCATGTACCCTCCCTGTAGGGTGCTAGTGTGGTATACTAAAGATTAGTCGTTGTTAGAAGATTAGTCGTTGTTGAAATGGTGGCATGCTTGTCATTGTTTGCTAAAGTCTCCAAAGTCAATTGCTAATTATAATAGCTTGTAACTTTAGGTACTTAACTGATGAATTCAATTGAACTGTCAGCCTTTTCAGACTAGCCTAGAAATACAAAGAATCTCCAATCTAATTGCTTTAATTAATGAATGCGGAGATAAGGCGACCCACAGAGAGAAATGCTGCAATCTCTCCAGTGTTAGTGCTACCCATGGGAGCAGACTAACAGCAATCAGTTCTCTATGGATGAGCACTTAGAGTATCAGCTGATGCACTGTGGGTTATGGACCACATGCCTGATATGTAGGAAAGAGGACTGCAACTAATATATCCCTAACACAGAAAGGCTTTTAAATTGTTTTGGGAAACAGGGTTCAAACTCATGAAAGAAGTTGAGATGTGTGTGTGTGTGTGTGTGTGTGTGTGTGTGTGTGTGTGCGTGTGTGTGTATTCCATGAAAATTTTATTCTGTGATATTTTGTGGGTAGGATTGGGTCCTGGAGACTTTATACTGATGGGCATCCGAGAAGGCAGGTAAAAAGAGACTAGGCCCATCTAAAAGGTAAAATAGTTTCCTGAAAGCTAACAAATTGTTGCATACCACTTTGTTATTTATTTATCCTTTCAGAATAGAGTATTTGTTAAATAAATAGGTGGATGCACAGATGGATAGATGAATAGATAGATAGAAGGATGAATGGGCAGATAGAAGAATGAGTTTAATACTGAGAACTAACCACAAGTCCTCACACTTGTTTAGCACCTTTCTCACCACTGGAATACCAAAACCTAAAGGGCTTCTGTGTGGTATGTCTTGCCCTATCTCTTAAAACAGGTACCTCCTTCCTTTCAGTTAAATCTGAGTTATAGTAGTATAATTACCTCCTGCTGTCATCTCTAGATCACAGTATCCAAAAGGAGCCACTAGTCTTCCAGCACCTACCATCTTCCAATAAATAGCCTTTTTAAATTATATTTATTTCATTTTTACACATAAGAGTGTTTTGACTGTGTTTATATCAGTAGACCATATACATACTTAGTGCCTGCGGAGTCCAGAAGAGATTATCTGATTTCTGGGAACTAGACTCATGGATGGTTGTAAGTCTCCATATTGGTTCTGGGAAACAAACTGGATCCCCTGGAAGAGGAACAAATGTTCCTAACCACTGAACCATCCCTCCAGCTCCATACAGTGACCATCTATGGCTAATCTTACAACATGTGAGCTACAAACAGAAGCTCTATCTTTGTTCCTTAGTGAACCATAGTCTTCTACAAGATGTTTGATATTTTAACACAATCTTTCTCAGGTACAAAGAATTGTAAATAACAAAAATGAATTTAGTTAACTTCAGCAGAGAGAAAATGAATGAAATTTTCTCTTGTTAACTGTAAATCCAATTGAGAGCAAGGCAGGAAACAGCCCAAAGAGCTTAACAGGATACACCTCAATAATGGGCTCCTAGCAGCCAGTGTCTGGTCAAGATGCTGCTACTGAGACTAGTAAATGTTAAACATCTGTCTTAGACATTTACAAAATAATTTCCATATAGAGAGGAATAAGCAGAAGGAAACAAATTATGTACCAAGGGAGAAACATTCTTTGTTTTTCAGGGAAACTACTTGTAGAAAATCACTTGCTCTGAGCCAAAGATTGGCCAGATTAAAGAGACTCTCATGGCTCTGATAAGGTGTGTGAGCTAATTGAAGCCAATTAACTTAGCAGCAGATAAAGGCTGAGGCTAAATCCAACACTGATGCACAACCCTATTTAAGAACTGGCTGGCTTACAATGACTTTAGACATTCAAGACCCAGCAAGAAGATCTGAGGTAATTAATTCACAGTGAATTACTGAGAAAACAAAGATTGTGACTAGGGTGTTTACATTGCAGGTGTTTTCATGTTTCAAATAATTTTAGCATTCATCCTGTTTGTAAAAATTTATACTGTCAGCTGTAGTGTTCAATTATATTTCAAACACAGTTGAATTTACTAGCCCATAATCAAGGTTGAAGAGATGTACTATTTCCCAGCAGCCTTTATGTCCTTAATATTCATTTTATTTCTTCTAATACCTAAACCTAAGTTGCTTTCCCCATACTCAGAAGATTAAAACAAAAGCAATGTTTTTGAAATACTATGTTAAAAGCTCTGATCAGATCATTTGTCATTTTCAGTTTGAGTAGATTCCACAAATGGAGCTGGTGACAACTGTCACTTCAGTGACCCTATCAACCAGAGGGTGTTTGCTAGCTTTGGGTGATAAAATAGCCTGGGAAATGGAAATCAGAGATGGTGCAATGGCACCTGCCACCTAGCCTGATGACCCTATTCTGCCCCCAGGACTTTTATGATGGAAGAGAACAGACTTACAAAAGTTGTCTTTGTATCTCACATGTGCACCCATGTAAATAACCATTCAAACTAAATACACACATGTAGTGAAATCTTTTCAAAAAGGGTAGAAGCAGATTTGTAAATAGAAGTGAATATTAAAGTATCTTGTGGTAAATATAAGAACCAAGAAACATATATGTGTGTTATGTATGTATGTATGTATGTATGCATGTATGTATGTTTGTAGTCATGTTTCTTTAACTATTGCTTAGTCAGGGGCCAAGCCTTCAAATGAACCTTCTGGGGGATATTTTACATTCCTGACATAACACTTGCAAGAGAATTAGGAAGAAATAGAATAAGATATTTAGAATTCATAAAAATTCTTGGGAAGACTTGAGTACTGGTGTAATAAAGTCAGCACAAAGTATTTTTCATTGGTTCCCTGTGTATTTTTCACTCTTTCTGTGAGTCCCACACCTTGTCCTGAGGTGAGTATATTAAGTAACTCCATCTACATAGCTGTGACAGGACTAAATGAGGCAGAACTTCAGGGCTCTATGTCCATTCATATTAGTGAGATCCAATCTACACTCAGGTACACCCTAGACTTTGGCAACAACTCCCCAGGGCATAGGATTGTCCATCCATACAAGTTAAGAAAGGCAGAAAATGACAGTCTTCAAGTCAACCTAGGAGCAATCTTTCTTTAGTAGCACTAGAGAAAGGCTTGGTGGAGAACACAGCCCAAATCCATTTATTCCAAGGACAGGATAATTGAGGCCAGGTTGATGTTCTTAGCTGGGAAGATTTTCTGCAGTATTAAGAAAGAGCTCTAAAGAATTGTCTGTAGATTAAAGTAAAAGAACATCAGAAAAGTTGACAGGAAATGACCAGTGAGGATTTGGCAGTTAATACCCTGATTTTTCTTGCTTAATTGTGTGTTTTCTTGAAAAAAAAAAAAAAACTAATGTCTGAAATAGATACTTTTCATATAGGATTCTATTCATTCCCAACACAAAAAATTGCATAATTTGTGGTGTTTAGTGTTTCATTTTAGGTTGCACACAAAGTAAAATTTAAAGGCTCTGAACTAGAGCTCTTTTCTTTCTGATGGTGCTGGGAGTTAAACTTTGGCTCTTGATAGGCAAACACTTTACTTCTGAGTTACATCCATAACTCCTTTGCTTACTCTTCATTTTAGGATGGGGACTCACTCAGTTGCTCAGGTTGACCTTAAGTAACTCTTTCATGAGATATGCCCTTGTGATCCAAGCAGATTAGATGCAAGCATGATCAAGTGAAGAAATCTGCAGTTGGTAAACCTGGTGGCAATTTTTTTTTTAGATATGAGTAAAATCATTGCTATTTAAAGTCTTTCTTGTTTCATGTCATATAACAGGACTGAACTCTAGTTATATGAGGCAAAATAAAAGATGTGATTAGGAAAAGATGGGTAATATGAAGTGTACAAAGCCCAGAGATTGGGTCAAACCTGTCTTTTTTGGGGAAGCAAGATGCTGAAAATAGCTTTCATAGTCCCAACAGCTGAGGAAAAGCAAAACAAAACAAAAAGGATAAGAATATGTTATAACTTCTGAAGATCTCTCTCTCTCTCTCTCTCTCTCTCTCTCTCTCTCTCTCTCTCTCTCTCTCTCTCTCTCTCCCTCACACACACACACACACTCACACACACACACACACACACACACACACAGACATGCACACTCAAATATCTGTACATGAATGCATATGCTTGCAGAGTTTCTGTGGCTATGTTTGCACTGCCAAAATATAGAGGGATAATAATAACATTGAGGCTGTATCACCAGAAAATCCTCAGTCCTTTAGAGTAAAGTTCACCCGTTGCTTAAGTTATCTCACAAAAACAGGCTACCACCAAGATCTCAGAGATTTGGAAATGAAAGTAATATTGATAATATATGTAGGAAAGAGGAAGTTACTATATTTTAGCATGTTACCTTTCAGAACAGTCTGTGACTGACTCTCATCTCTATTTGGCTTGCTATTTTATTTCTTTTTATTGTGTATTTTCTACATTTTTATATGTGTTTGTTTGTTTGTGTATGCCTATGTATGTATGCCTCTGTGTGTATGTTTGTTCCTCTGTGTGTGTTTCTGTATGCATGTATTGTGTGTGGGGTGTTGCATATGTGCCAGTGTGTATGTATGCCTGTGTGTATGTATTTGTGTGTACAATCACACATGTGTGCTACAATGAGCATGTTAAGGTCAGAGGACTGCTAGAGGATGCCAGTTCTAGCCACCATAATGGTCCCTGGGAATGAACTCACTTGTCAGGATTGGCAAGCACACACCTTTACACAGTGAGCCACCTCACCAGGCTTGGCGTAGTTTTTATAATCCACAGAAAGAGACCCTGTGTGACCTGGCTTAGGTTTCTTTCCTAAATCTTGACTGTGAGATTCTGGGTGGAAAGAAAGTTGATTAATGTCCCCATCATGTAGAAAGTTAGCAATAGGAGCAGATGTCCACCTAGTCTGATCAGAGATGCCAAAATAACATCAGAATAAAGGACTCACTTCTTCCAAAATCAACAAAATCCGTTTGCCACCTGGTCACATTCAGAGGCTTGCTGAGCAGTGGTTGGTACACACCTGACATGGTGATCCTGTGTCATTAAGATTGAGTAGATTCACCATTACAGACTGTGTTCACATTCATCAACAATGACAACTCTCATCTCCCCACAGTGTTGAGACCACTGTGATCATACCCAGACCTGAGCCATCTCAGGCCATGGTAACAGGGTAGCATAGATATTACATGGAGGGGTGTTATAAGGTTTGTTATTGCTTTGTAAGTGGTCTGTTAATTAAGTTAAACTGGGGAGTTCTGGGTGAGATTGAAAATGTGTTTGTGACTGTCTAAAGAGGTCAAAAGACACAGAATAGGTAACAAGGGACTCTTTCCATTGCCTTTGCAGGGTGTATCTGATTTTCATTTCCAAGTGATATTGTCTGAAATTATACATATGAGTGTGTTTGGGGGAGTGACTTTTCTCTGACTCTGAAAAGGGTCAGTATGGACAGTTTATGTAACAAAGAAAAGTCAATATCTAATGATTATTTAAAATAAATGAGACAAATAAGAGGTTGGTACATTTTTTGCCAGAATGAGGGCTCATGTTTCTCTGTAACAAATATGACCTGCAAAGCCTATTCACAATGGCTCCAGAATATATATATATATATATATATATATATATATATGTGTGTGTGTGTGTGTGTGTGTGTGTGTGTGTGTGTGTGTGTGTGTGTGTACAGGCACTTGTAGATATAATCTTCCAACTCTTCCCACATATGCAAATTTTTTCTTTATTTTTTGGTTTTTTTAAAGACATGGTTTCTCTGTGGCTTTGGAGGCTGTCCTGGAACTCACTCTGTAGACCAGGCTGGTCTCCAGCTCACAGAGATCCACCTGCCTCTGCCTCCCGAGTGCTAGGATAAAAGGTGTGAGCCACAACAACCCAGTTGTATGCAGACTTTGAGGATGATAATGATGATGATGACAGTGATGATAATACAATAACTGTTTTCCAATTTTCAGTCTTTTGAGGAAAGGGAAATACTTTAGGAATAATTTGGTGTAACTGTGGAGATGGATCAGTAATTAAAAGTACTTGCTGCTCTTGAAGAAGACCCTCAATAATTTCCCAACATCACAAATGACCTACTCACAGATGCCTGTAACTCCAGCTCCAGAGAGACAGAGAGACAGAGAGAGACAGAGAGAGAGAGAGAGAGAGAGAGAGAGAGAGAGAGAGAGAGAGAGGAGGAGAGAAAATGGGAAAAGGTCATTAAGGTGTAGTTGTGGATATTTAGACATCTCACTTATCCTTTTGTTTCAGATTTTCTTTAGCTTTTTTTTTTTTCAAGTCACATTCAAGTTCAGGAGAAACCTTAGGGAGTTTGAGATTCATGCATAAGTTTGTGGGTTTTCTTTCTCCTAGTGTAGAATATGAATAAAGTTATTTGTGAAAATCCCCAAAATTTATACTTAGAATAACCTTTTAACCAATCTTGGGTCAGTAGGGAAGGGACTCCAAAGCTGTTGGTTTGAAACAGAGAAGTTAGGCATGAGCCACACATTCCTGGGAATGGCAAAAAAGAGATGAGGAGAGGAGGGATATGACATGTGACAGGGCCAGCCTGGATTCTGATGATATCCTTCTCTTCATAGATATTCAATGCCATCTTTAAAACATCCATCAATGTGGTGAGGACAGGAATGCTAATTGAGTGTTTTTAGTGTAATAGAAAATCAATTTTAATTGTCCCAAATGGAACTATTGTTTACAGTTACAGATGGCTGCCAGGTTGGACCTGGAAAAAATAAATGAGTCTTGGGAGCAGGGAATTGCTTTCAATTCCTGGGAGTATTGCAAGGAAGGCTTTGGAGAATTCAGCCTAAGAAGGTTGTAAGGCAGAAAACTGATTGCCTATAAAGGTTTTAAAATGGTGTTTTCCTCTAGGACTGTGCTGTAACTGGTATCATCAATTTCCACCTTGTCAACCCCCATCCTAGTGTTTCCATAGGAGGGTGGGTTCCCAGAGTAGCTGTTGCCAGCAGGGTTTAAAATCACCTGTGACTGTGTCTCACTGGTTCTACCTGGTTCCTTGTTGTATATTCTTTTTCTTCTTTGGATGTTTCTTGAAAAGAAAGCTTTCCTGTTATTATTTCACTTTTCCTATTTGTAGAGATTTGGGTATTGGGTTTATGTTTAATTACCCTAAAATGCTCTCCTGGGCAACATTGCATTTTAGAAAAGCCAAGCCATGCTCTTCACTACTGACTGCGGGCCTTGAATAGTGACTTAATTCATTTCCTTAGATGTAATAGTGAGGGGTATCAACAGCTGCTAGTATAAAAGTCTGGTATTAATGAGTTCATTGAAACCAAGCTTCTATCTGAAGCCCTTCTGTGGCGCTCACCTCAAAGATGTCAACTAGGAATGTTCTCCCTTATTCCCTACTCACCTCCTTCAATGAATAGTTGAAACATATCATATACAAAAATATGTAATTCTTCAAGTGGAACATATCACAGAGGAGCAAAATTAAGAAACAGTAAGTGCAGTCTCACTCTAGGTAACTGTCAGTGTGCATTGTCTTAAGATGGTCCTGATGAGGACTCCTTGTACTTGTCAGATACCAGAGGAACCGGAATCCCAATGTTTGCATCTTTTCTCAGTTTTCTCAAATTCCATTTTAAGAAGTTTGAAATAAGGAAAGAAGTCAGTCCTGAATATTTTTAGTTTGTGAAAGATAGATAGATGGATGTGGGCCCTGAAACTCCTGTTTGGTAGTCAAACATTCACTCATTTTGTGGTCAAAATACACTGGGTTGGGTGGCCATTAGCCAGTTCCAGTGGCACTCCTAATTGTGTATGATACATAGTCAGTTTTAGATATTCTTTAGATATTCTTGTGGGCCTATCTCTAGGATTTTCCTCTAAAAACTACAGGCTATTTTTTGAATAATTGATCCTAAATCCCATCATATTGATAATCAAGTAGCTATCATACACAAGGGCAATATTAAAGGAAAAATGCAAAGTATATTTTATATTATCTCTTGTATATTATCTCTTAAAGCAGGCCTTTAGACTGTAAGAAAGTTAGCATTTTGAGCTATTTAATTCTTGGTGTAATGTGTTTGGGGAGCATAGGAATTATTATGACATTGTAAAATGTCACTTTTGGCTTTTATCCATTATATATCAGTAGCACCTCATAGTTGTAATAATCAAAAACTGTCACCAGACATTGTCACTTATTCCCTAGGGAACAGAAATTATCCCACTGGGAACCAATTTTCTTGTTCTGTAATTTTAAGGTTTTAAATGGAAAATAAAGCTAACACCAGTTTTCTATGACAGTGACAAAATACTTGAAATGATTGAAAAAGAAAAAAGTTAGTTTGGACTAGTTGTCTCATAGCCAAACAGTCCATAGCCACTTGGCCCTATCATCTGGGGTCACTGATGGTACTGTTCATCATAATAGGACATAGACTTGGGGAGGCAGCTTCATATAGTGGCCAGGAAGCAAAGATGGAGGAAGGGACTGGGGTTTCAATATCCCCTTGAAGTGTACATTCCCAATGACCTAACTTACTCCCATTACATCCTATCTACTAAAAGTGTCCCCTACCCCAATCTACTGATTACTTAGTAGTGACTCGGGGTAAAGACAAAATGTATAACCTGGGGCCCTTTGGGAGAGATACTGGGTTAAACAACTATAGAGCAACTAAGAAATCAACAGCTTTCAGTATTTAATTAATCCAACACAGA
Organism: Cricetulus griseus; assembly: GCF_003668045.3. Taxonomy (NCBI): domain Eukaryota; kingdom Metazoa; phylum Chordata; class Mammalia; order Rodentia; family Cricetidae; genus Cricetulus; species Cricetulus griseus. The sequence continues at coordinate 33,399,615 of NC_048601.1, read as the reverse complement.
AAGGCTATCCCTTCAAAATCACTCAGCTTTACAAAGAAGAGTCACAGAGCTCTCGGGGTACTGTGGAGCTGGGCTAGTCTATCACTCTGAGGACTCTCTGATTTTGTTATGCATGGAATTTTACTGAATCAAAATCATTTAGCTCTTACTGCATTAACCAGGGGACAATGCCTTTCAGACAGTTGATGTAGAAATTAGATGGCAAGTTCATCAATCCAACAATCCAGGACTATCAAAAGTACTGTCACTCAAAGTGATATGAATGGCACTTTTGATTCCTGGATCAACTATAAGAGAAGGAAGATTAGACATTCATAGTAAGCATATCAGAACCAAGAATTTACAACCTGTACTGTTTGCAATGAGTAAGTTGCCAATCACTGCAGGTAGCTAACCAGTGCTGGTCCTACAGAAGGAACTTCCGTCCACATTCATGGCAGGTACAGTTGTGAAGACCCTGCAAGTCCTCTCCCCTCCAGAGTGACATTCCTTCTGCTCCCAGCCTCCCTCCAGCACACTTCATCCTGTTACATATTCATTTTACATAGTGTAGCTTTCACACTTTCTCTTTTGATGTTTTGGGCAAGAGGTATGACATAGGGGACACTTAGTTAACCAGGACTACCATGTAAGTCCCAAATGCTCCAATTCTTTTCTTATCAATGAAATGGAAATGGAATGGTTATGGCAGTTGAAAACTTACTCTGTTCACTTTACATAGATAGAATTTGGCTGATCTTTGCTTGATGGTCTGTAGTTAATAAACATTGGGCAATATGAATGAAATATAAGTGTTATTTGCATAAATAAATAGTTGAAGATACTGTAACAACAGCTATTGATTTCCAAACAAACTCATTATGTTTTAAAGCTTATATGAGCTGGACATTGGAATTTTCTAGAGACTATTCCAGATATTTATAATGTTTTGGCTAAGCAAACATTAATCTATGCCCAAGCTTTAGCTGAAGTGGTGACCTCAAGGACAAAATACTGACTTGTCAGAAGTAGGGTCCAGAGTTTTGGGCAAAGTTCTTAAAGTTGTTCATGATCTCCCCTGTTGAGCATCAAGAAAGTACAGCTGGAATGTGGTATGCTCTTCAGCAAGATACCTGCAGTATTTTACCAGACAGACAGGGCTTAAAGGGATTTATAAGGCCCTGGATATTCTAGCCAGGTTAAGGTACATTCTGCAAAGGCTGGCTTTACAGGCAGTTGTAAGTTAAAGCCTTCTAAAGGTCCCCAAGCAAAGTACAACACAAAGTATTAGAGCATCTAGAGAGAGGGAGGTGCAGTTCACTCCATAGAGGGCTCACCTAGCATGAGCAAAGCACTGGTTAGATACAATACACAGCACCTCACAGTCCTCAGCTGTGGTGTTGTGAGCCTGTAATTCCAGCACTTGAAAGGTAGAGGCAGAAGGATCAGAAGTTCAAGGCAGTCCTCAGCTATACAGTGAGTTTGAGGCCAGCCTAGGCTACATAAGATCCTGCCTCCAGGGAAGCAATGTATCAGAGAAGCAGCTTTCTCATCTTCTGTGTTGCATGGCCAAGGTGCTTTTGTCACTCCACTTCATTCAGGATGACAAGCTTTGAATGGAGGATAATTAGGTGTCCTTTCCTCTCTTCCAGGGAAAAGATCAAAGTTCCTTCTTCGTGACTTCACACCACTCTGTCAATCAACCATTTACTCATGCATATTAAAATGCTGAGAAAAATAACTTCCCCACTGGCTGGCTTTTTAAATTGTCAAAATTATACAGCTACGGCTGCCAGCCCTGGTTTCCTGCAGCTTATGTTTTGGCTAAAAGCCGATCAAACTCTGAGGAACCAGGTGAATTTAAATCATGGCTGCCCACAGACAGATTTGAAAAATGGCTATCAGGAAATAGGAAATCAATTCATATCAAATTTCCACATATAGATTAATAAAACAAGTCCTTGATTTTCCTTCATAAAAAAGAAGTCATCTGATTAATGTTAAGGTTTAGATGACTATTTTTAACATTAGTCCATTATGGAAAAAAAAGTCTTAAAAGACCTCATTCATAATTCTCCCTCACATAATTTTGAGCACTTTTCCACCGATTAACCCATTTAATTAAATTCTCACAAGAACTATACTAAAGGTGCACATTTAACCCACTTTTCCATTCAAGAAAACTGAGTTGCAAAAGGTGGAAGGACTGCCACAGATAAACACAACTGAAGAACTAACAATGAACATAATGATCTTTTAATTTATCCAGGATACTCCTAAGTTGAGCTCAAAAGCTTCTGCTTTCAGTGTGTCCTTCTGAATGTCTATGTCATCTTCATCCACAGCACAGTCTCTGTCTAGAACATTTGCTGTCACTTAGGACTTTCTCAGTCTTTGTGTTCAATTCAGATAACAGAACCATTGATCAGCAATTTTCCAAGCAAGAAAAAAAAATGGGGATCAAAATGGTTATAGGTAGGAGCTTGTAGGAGGACCCAGGGGGGAAAGCAAACATAAAGAGCTGAGTTTAAATTTCCATAACCTAGATAAAGGGAGTAAAAAGAAGTTGTGGAACATAGGCTTCAATTCTAGTGTTCTTAGAGGAAAATGGGAGACATTGACAAGAAGATCTGCAGAAGCTTAAATGTCTTCTAGACCCTGTGTCAATCAATGTGGAAAAATAACAAACACTTTATCCTCTGACCTCCACATGCATGCACCATGTTATGAGAGCACATGTACTCACATAGGAATGTGTGCCTGTATACACATAATATACACAAAATAAAATAAAATATGAAAATAATGTCATACATATATCCACATGACCAATGGAGGGTCACTTTTTTTTTTTTTTTAATCTGGGAATGAATGTTCTGTTTTGGGTTAAGTAATGTCAGGCACCAGGGACCCACCTGTCACCCCACTCCTGGTAGTGGTTGCCTTTATCAGAATACAAAATTGCTCTGACTTACACAACACAAGAAAAGGTTGTGTTTATCATGAAGGAAGGAAGGACTTGGTGGAAATGGTTCATTTCAGTTCATCATGGTACCAGGTGAAGATGTGCAAAGGCTAAACCGTGGAACCATCTGAAGTCCGATTTACTTATTGGATTGTTGTAGATGCCAGTATTTGGGTACTCAGTTCCACTTTAGTGAGCCCATCTGTGTGGTTGTGGCTTACTAAAGGCAAAGATGACAAAAACAGGAGAGACAAGTGGAAGCCATAGCCCTAAGAGACAGCCTTGAAAGACCAACAAAGAGACAGTATGAATGTCAACTCTGAAAGGAAAGGAGCATTTTTCACATTGGAAGGAAAACATGTGGGAAAAGACCATAGTTGGGGCATGGATGTAAGGCAGAATAGAGAATAGGGAATTGTAATGACGTGGATGAAAGTGTGGGCCCTGTCTCTGAGATCTGATCACCTTTCTGCTGAGAAAACTGGAAGTTTAAGATACCCCTGGAAAAACCCTTAATTACCCATTGAGGCAAAACAGATTTTCAAAAGGACACTTTAAAGGTGAGTGAGCAGACTGTGATCACTTAGAGCCAGAAATGCTGATCATGCCCACTTGGAACTAGACACAGGTAACACTAAAAATGCCCGATTGGGGCTGGCACAGGCGCCACTGACCACACCGGCTTGGTGATTGTCAGAGTGATGTAGCAAGGTTATAAATATCAGAGACACATGCACAGGACCCTCTTTTCCCTCTCCCACCTGGATGAATGGACAAGCAGGCTTCCAGTGTAAGCCTGGTCACTGGCTCTGTTGCTCTGGTACTTTCTTAATAAACTATTTGTTATTAATCTAGTTCTGACTCCATATTGTGTTTGGCATTGTATGACCCTGAGTTTCCAACACTCCCCTATCCTTCTGAAATCTAATCAATACCCACCCACAACCCACCTTACAACTTTGTTCTCAGAGGAAAATTATTCAGCCCCTTTGTAAGCTCCATTTTTTAGCAGTATTAAAAGAGGGATGGGAAGTTCTATAACCACCTTTAGGGGTACTACTTGATGTCTTTCAAAATCCTATATAACAGATTGTAAAGAAACCATGGAGAATAACAGAAGCCCATACCTATGGTTGAGTCTTTCCCATTCTTTTCTTGAACACTTCTATTTCTCCAATTCCAGTGCTTAATGTAATGTTAAAAATATCTTTTACTAAGTGTTCATTATCACTGCATATTGACTCACCCTGGAAGTCTCTTCTGCATAGAAGGAACAGAGTGCCAGGTTTTCCTGAAAGGTGGTTCCTAAATGTAAGGAACTTTTCAGATTACTGATGGGTTTAGAGTGGTGTACTTGTCCTCATCTCAGTGGCAAGTTTCTGTTATAGTCATATGCTTAAGAACCATTTTAGCTAGCCAAGGATGTAAGTGTGGCTTATTAATGCTCCATTACCTTTATTTTGATTCCAGTCTTCCCTATCTTCTCTGCTTTATATAAATTCATTCCTCCCTCTCTTTCTCTTTGATTTATTTTTAAATGTTTTTGAACATTTGTGAGTGTTTTGCCTGCATTTATGTAAGGCACAGGTATGCTTGGTGCATAAGGAGGGTAAATATGGCCTGCAAATATCTTAGAGCTGGAGTTATAGATAGTTGTTTCCTATAGTTCTTCATTTAAAGGTGGGGCATTGAGAGATTCTGCCATCTGCATTGGCATGTTAATTGGTGGTGTCGAATTTTAGGTCTTGTTTAGCAACCATACTTTTGAGGGTTCATGGCTACAGCTTCCCTGTCCTAATTGTAAGAGTCAGAATACCAGGAAGTTTGGGGTAAAATTGTTTGTATCTTCTATATAGGGGATCCTAACAAAGATGTTTCAGTGCTTTGAAATGATTGCTACTCTTCCAGAGGACCCAAGAATGGATCCTAGAACCAACATAAGGTGGCTCCCTGCTGTCTGTAAGTTCAGCTCCAAGGAGTGTAGCATCTTCTAGCCTTTATTAGAGTGCACACACCTGTGGCATGAACATTAAAAACTCACACATGGCACATAAAATGTGTAGAAGTAAACAGAGTTTTGGTAGGTGAATACCCTACTGCACCTGATAGTGGAATCTGAGTTGTAAAGTGGGCAGAGATTTTTGCTTCCTATTGTTTTCTAATTTTTGAGGAGCTCATGTGGTCCCCAGCATAAGTAAATGAATTGCATTATCTTCTGAATCCCTAGTCTCCTTCTATAACCTGAATGATTTGAACATAATCTATTAAAATTTTCCCCATGTAGTGATGATGTCATTAGGATAACCTTTGGAGGATGAATAGATTAGAGCAATAGAGTCTCATAACTTGGATTAGTATATACAAAAGAGTACTGAGCAAGTTACCCCAGGGTAGAATGAAAAGACAGGCTGGTCAGATCATATATACACCAAACAGTGTGTTCTTAACTACAGATCAATTCTGCCCTTATATTTCACTACCTACAGAATTGAGAGAAATGAATTAAGTCAGTAATAAGCCATGTAGTCTTTGGTATTTTCTTTTCTTTTTTATTTTATTTAGCAGTTTTTTATGTGCAGTTTTTTATTAGTATGAAGGTGTCAGAGCCCCTGAAACTGGAGGTACAGACAGTTGTGATCTGCCATGTGGGTGCTGGGAATTGAACCAGAGTCCTCTGAAAGAGCACCTTGTGCTCTTAATTGCTGAGCCCATCTCTCTAGCCTTGCTTTTGTTATTTTCTATAAATAGTTCAAAATCTCTAAGACAAGTATTGGGTACTGGGATAGCTAGTATGTTTTCATATCTGTGGGTTCTTTTCTAATAGGTATCACTAAGGATTATTCTCAAGTCTGACCTCTGAGTTATCTCATACCCTTTTGAGACCAAATTAACACTTAGCCAGTTTGAGTGCAGAGAAACATAGCAAGACAGATCCCTCACCACTTTGTGTATATATAACCATTTATGGCTCCCCAGTTTCCAGTAGATGAAACCCAAGGGATATAGCCCTCTGAGTCACACCCTCCACACACATGTCACATGGGAATATCTTCATGGTCATTAACTTCTCCTCTGTTCAGGGAAGTAAGTCACCATGGTCCAACAGTCTTTTCTCCCCAGCCCAATTCAGAGGTTCATATACCCATTTTGCTCCATCATGGACCATGACCTCTGGAGTGTTTACCTAGTAGGAAAAACACTGTAAGAGGGTGAGCCTTCTGGTTCTTTCTGATCATAGTAAGACAACTGGACTTTGGTTTCTGAAGCTCTGAAGATTGAGTCCTATGAAATTCTTCATTATCTCTTCCCTAAGCACAGTTGTTTGCAACTACAAACCAAACTGATGCTTGTAATGATGGTGGTAGTGACAATAATATTTGGAAACCCTAGAAAATTCTTGAAAATGGCAATCATATCTCTCCATTCTTCTGTTCCATTTTCCAGTCTTTTCAGGAACCTCAGATATCTCTGGCTTGTGCTCTTATGTGTGCCTCTTTGATACTTCTGAGTCCATCTAACTTCCTTGTCAGGCTATAGTCCTGCCTGCTTCCCCAATTTCAGAGGTCATTCTCCTGTCTTTTTCATGTGTCTTTTCCATACACATACATAGCCAATATTCAGACTCATGTATGATACTGTACCATTTCTTGCTAGACAGAAAATCTCATTTCAAACATCCAGAGATCTACTTATACTTAAAATCACTTCCCAATACTTATGAGACCTTCCACTTGTCTTATTTTGTTGACAAAAACTCAATAGTTCAACTGACAGTTCACAAGTAAGTGGCAAACTGCTCTTAAAATCCATGCATTCTTTGAATGTGCATTGAAATCATAGATGTAATGACTTTCAATGCTTAGCATCTTGGTAAGGAAATTAGGATTAGATGAGGTCATTGCAGTAGGGGCATTGTGATACAATTTTTACCCTTATAAGAGGCTCTAGAAAACTCTTCTGTTTCATGGCTTCTTTCCTTCTAGCTGTTCTTCTGTGTGGTGGTTTGGATGAGAATAACCTCTATATTTGAATACCTGATTCCTAGTTGGTAGAACTATTTAAGGAAAATTAGGATGTCTGGTCTTGTTAGACAAGGTGTGTCACTGGGGTGGGCTTTGAGGTTTCAAATGCCCAAGCCATGGTTCCCAGTTACTTCTCTATCTCTCACTCTTCTGGGTGCTTATAGATCAAAAGTGTTCAGCCCCATGTCTAGTGCTATGCCCATCTGCTGCCACACTTTCCAGACATGATGGTCATAGACTCACTCTCTCAATCTCTAAGGAATCCCCAAATTTGGTGCTTTATTTTATGTTGCCTTGATCATAGTGCATATCTACAGGAATAGAGCAGTAACTAAGATAGTCCATCTTCTCTCTTTCCTATCACATGGGAATATAAAATGAGAAGGTAAGATAGACCTCTACAAACAAGAAATAAGGAACTCATAAGAAACTAAAATGGCCAGCATCTTAATCTTTGATGTTACAATATTCATAAGCAGGAAAAGTAAATAATTGCTGTTAAAGTTAACCAATATACAACCAGTTGTTATAGCCTTCTGTACTGATTATTATACCCATGTCCCATGTTTCCTTTCATTTCCTTTCCACTCTCCTCTATCATTTATTCTTTCCATGTTCCCTGTAACTTCAAAGCAAGTTATTTGCTACCAGTTCAGTCCTTTTAGACCTTCAACAAAGAGGTTAATGACACAAGGGAAAAGGTAGTGGACATATTCAAGAAGTTTTCTTCTGAAGTGAAATAACTCAACTTTTTCCTTATCTGAATTCCTAATTAAACTTAAAACAAAGATTCTTGGTTGTCCAAAACAAATGGAGTCTGTGCAACTGGATATGTGTTTGCTGGTAAATAGACATGCTGCTTGTGCTGGCTAGTCTTATGTCAACTTGACACATACAAGAGTTATCTGAGATGAGGGAACCTCAATTCAGAAGATGTCTCCATAAGATCAAGCTGAAAGACATTTTCCTAATACATGAATGATGGAGGAGGGACCAGCCCATGTTGGGTGGTTTGATCTCTGGGATATGGGGCTCTGAGTTCTTTAAAAAAACAGACTGAGCAATCAAAGGGAAGCAAACCAGTAAGCAGCTCTCCTCCATGGTTTCTGTATCAGCTCTTGCCTCCATATTTGACTTCCTGTCCCAACTTCCTTGTATAATGAAAGCAACATGGAATGGAAAGCCAAATAAACCCCTTACTCCCCTAACTTGCTTTTTAGTCATTGTGTTTTATCACACCAATAGAAAATCAAACTAAGATATTGTTTTTCTGTGTGGGACTTTAGAGTGAATTGGCAAGGTGGCATTCATTCTTGCCACTGAGAAATAGCACTTAATAGTACTTAAATAATGAATTGCCACTTTACAGTCTGCATCATTAAAGCAGGTGGGGGTGAGCAAATATGGACAGTTTATAAAAGGTATGTCTCCAAGGCATTACAAAAGGAAAGGCCACCCAAGATCTCAATGAGGAACTGTATTATTATATCTTCAGATCCTGCATTTGTGGCTGCCACAATTGCTATCACAATGGTAGATGAGTAACAGGAGATATTTGGATTGAAGTCCTTAGGGGAAATGTTATTTTGGCCAGATATAAGGAATTCCAGAAAATAGAAACTTGATAAAAATGGTTTCGAAAATAATTTCTAAAGTTCTAGTCAGTCCCTGCAAGAGCCCCTTATCTTCCTTCTCATTTTCAGAGGTCACGCAGACTTTGAGGGGGATGAATCAAGCTCAGAGGGGGTTCTAAATGAACTACATGATTCTCCAAGTCACAGCTTAGTGACTCTCAAAGGAAGTCTATAAGCCATAATCAGTGTGGTTGGAATTCTGTGGTGATGATAATGAAAAAAACCACTTGGCACAGAAGCATGAGGAGCAGAGTTCAGCTCCCCAGAACTCACTTAAATGCTTAGATGGGATGACTTTCAGCCTGTAATCCCAGCATGCAGGAGATAGAAGCAAGGAACACCAGGAACAAGCTTCCTAGCTAGACTAAGTGAATCAGTGAGCTCTAGGTTAAAGTAAGAGACCCTGACTCAATATAAAATGAACAGAGTAAATAGAAGAATCACCTAACATCATCCTCTGGTCTCTGCATACACACACATGCTCAGCAAGCCCAGATAAATATGTATGTTCAAGTGCATACATCCATACATATCATGATATGCATATGAAGGAGATCTGAATGTTTGGGACTAGTTTTTGTAAAATCGAACTTCTAGAAGATTCCTTGAAAAATTATTTTATTTTCCTTGTTCAGTATTCTATTTTTCAGATTTTTTATTTGAATTATAAACAAGATTGTTTTACATGTCAATCCCAGTCCCCCCCCTCCCCACCACACCGCCAACTAAACTCTACCTATCACATATTCTTTCTGCTCCCCAGAGAGGGTGAGCCCTTCCATAGGAGTCATCAGAGTCTATCATATCATGTGGGATAGGGCTTAGGCCCACCCACGTGTGTCTTGGCTCAGGGAGTATCCCTTTATGTGGAATGGGCTCCCAAAGTCCTCACCTATGCTAGGGATAAGTACTGATCTACTATAGGAGGCCCCATAGATTTCTGAGGTCTCCACACTGATACTCATGTTCCTGGGGTCTGGATCAGTCCCATGGTGGTTTCCCAGCTATCAGTCTGGGAACCAAGAGCTCCCCGTTATTCAGGTCAGCTGTTTCTGTGGGTTTCACCAGCCTAGCCTGGACCCCGTTGCTCATCACTCCTCCTACTCTGCAACTGGATTCAAGTTCAGTTCAGTGATTAGTTGTGGGTGTCTGCTTCTACTTTCACCAGATGCTGGATGAAGGCTATAGGATGGCATATAAGTGAGTCATCAATCTCATTATCAGGGGAGGGCATCTGAGGTAGCCTCTCCTCTGTTGCTTAGATTGATAGTTGGTGTCATCTTTGTAGATCTCCAGACATTTCCCTAGTGTCTGATTTCTCTTTAAACCTACAATATCTCCCTCTATTATGGTATCTCCTTTCTTGTTTTGTTTTATTCTTCCCCCGACTCAAAGTTTCTGCTCCTTCATGTCCTCCTCATCATTCCTCTTCTCCCTTTCTCAATCTCCTAGCTCCGTCCATGCTCCCCCCTGCTCCCCCACCCCGCCATGCTCCCAATTTGCTCTGGAGATCTTGTCCCTTTCCCCTTCTCTAGGGGACCATGTATGTCTCACTTAGGGTCCTCCTTGTTTACTAGCTTCTCTGGCAGTGTGGATTGTAGGCTGGTAATCCTTTACTCTATGTCTAAAATCCCCATATGAATGAATACATACCATGATTGTCTTTTTGTGATTGGGTTACCTCACTCTGAATGGTTTCTTCTAGTTCCATCCATTTGCCTGCAAATTTCGATATTCCATTGTTTTTTATTTTTTTTTTCTGCAGAGTAGTACGCCATTGTGTAAATGTACCACATTTTCTCTATCCATTCTTCAGTTGAGGGGCATCTAGGATGCGTCCAGTTTCTGGCTATTACAAATAGTGCTGCTATGAACATCATTGAACAGATGTCCTTGTTGTATGAATGTGCTTCTTTTGGGTAAATGCCTAAGAGTGGAATTATTGGATCTTGGGGTAGACTGATTCCCCTTTTCCTGAGTAGTCACCATACTGATTTCCAAAGTGGCTCTACAAGTTGGCACTTCCACCTCTCCAGCACAAACTGTTATTGGTGTTTTTTCTTTTCTTTTTCTTTTTTTTTTGCCACTCTGACAGGAGTAATATGGTATCTCAGAGCTCTTTTGATTTGCATTTCCCTGATGGCTAAGGATGTTGAACACCTTCTTATGTGTCTTTCATCCATTTTAGATTCCTCTATTGAGAATTGTCTATTCAGTTCTATACCCCAATTTTAATTGGATTGTGTTGTGTTTTGGTGACTAGCTTCTTGAGTTCTTTGTATATTTTGGAAATCAGCCCTCTATCAGATGTGGGGTTGGTGAATATCTTACCAAAAGTGTACCTTTCCTTCTTGGTATTCCATGTATCATAACAACATTCCTGTAGATGTATTCCAGTATGTGTATAATGGCAGTCACAAAATAATTATTAAAATAACAAATATATCTCCTGTATGAATCTAAATACTAAACTCAACATTTTCATTAGACAGTTTTCTGAAAAGATATTTGAGACAACGTGTTTGGTTCCATTTTTCTGTGACTTTCTTTTATAAGTTTTTATCATGATGGTGTGTGTTGTTTTTATAGTGATGTACTGGCAACCTGATGAAAAAGAGAACAGAGATTTTCCCAAGGTCACCTCCTTACATTGTGATTCACATGACTACTAGTCCACTTGCTGTGGCCAGGGACTGTTACCATGGCTGATTTGACTGAGGCTTATGCATCTGTCGCCTGATGGAGTGGAAGGAGTCTGAAATCAACAGCTCATGCCAGGGATGGTAGGCCACAAACTTTCCACATGTTAGTTTCTTAGACAAGCGTTGACTCAATCTCAGACATGATAAGAATCATGTTGCATACATATTGCCAATTTTCCTTGCTTTGTGACTTATTTGCATACTCCCCTTGGTGTCCTGTAACTTCATTTCTACCCAACTGTCCATGTCAAAATGGGGTCCTTTAAAAACATTTGCTTGTTTTTCAAAGTTGACCTAGAATATTCCTGCCTCTCCATCTTCAGTGTCCAACCATATCCCACCATGTCTCTTTTGTCCAGAGTTATACTCAGGATGTTTTGGTATGGTACAGAGAAAAATTATAGGTATTTTCAAAGCCCTGAGGTAGGGAACAGCTCAACTACAGTCTTAAAAGCAGGAGGCAGGTACACACTAAGTCCTTAATGACTGCTCTTTCATTGATTCATCTCTTGTTCATGGTCCTAAGTAGCAGGCAAGGATCTCCAGCAGCCTTACTGGAGACCTGGTGGTCTGGAATAACTTCCATCCTGAAGGAAGAGCAAACTTCCCTGGTTTCCTGAGTGTTTGCTTAGTGATCGACTGTCATCTTCCACTCTGCCTTCTTGAAATCAATATCTAACCTAATGAAGTGAAAATGAAATCAATAGTTAATTCCCACAGGTAAGAGAGCCTGACATGGTGTATGCTCATCTGCCAGCTCCCCCTACATCCACAGAGTAATAAGAGCTGTGTTGTCTCCCCTCTCAGCCAACACTTTTACCTGTAGTGGTTTACTCTATTCCTACTATGTGCTAGGTGTTAGGTTGCGTGTTTTTAACACATCACCCCCCCAATCCACCATGATTTATTGAGTAGTAGATATGATAAAATGCTACCTTTACATCTCACAGATGTGTTTTAAGATATATGTTTAAAAGTACAGATGAGGAAACAGGCACAGAGAATTGAAAACAAATAGGTTTTGATAGTATCCATATTTGAACTCAGGTCATCAGTCTTAGCATCAAGTGCCTTTACACACGGAACTTTCTTGACAACACTACAACTTAGAATTTTAACCACTGTACTTTACCACCTCCCATTTGACATGTTGGAAGATGACACTTAGGAAAAAAAAAAAAACATTCCTAAGGCAATATACAGACTGTAAATGAATTCAAGTGTTACATTTCAACTTTGGGAGTTTGAAAACTGGGTTAGGTTTTAATTTTATAATTAGTCCCATTTATGAAGGATCTTGTAAAGATTTCAGGTAGTTGTGCAGGATGCACTTTTACAAAAGCAAATCTACTGCTTTTGACAGATTTTCAGAAAAAAAAAAGAATAAGACCTGTGATTGAGGTCAGCAAGGAGTACAACTTGAATAGGGTTGTAACCAAACACATGTTGTTTTTCTCAAGATTCTCAGGTCATTTTGCTTCAGAAGTATGGCCCCTAGTATGGTGTCTGAGCTCTGGTAGATGCTCCTACATCCATGATCATGGAGACAACAGTAACTGGACTCAGGTTTATTTAAGAGGTGGATTGAAGATAAATGCTGGGGGAGATAAGAAAGAGTGAAATGGGAAACACGGGACATCATCAAGAAATGTTGTGCACATGTATAAGGTTATCAAAGAATAAATTTAGTTTTTATTTAAAGGTGAAAACTGTATTTGGAAGAAATCCAGTTGCAGAACCTAAGCTTCAAATGAATTTTGGTATTTCATCTTTTGTATGCTGTTTCCATGGCAAATACAGACAGCATTGCCTGTGTTGCTAATGTGCTTTCTAATATGGAACTTTATGTGGGGTGCACTGTAACTCTTATGGTTCCAAGGCATGGAGTAGTTACACATATAAAGCTGGAAGCCCATCTCTAAAAATTACTCTCCAGGCCTGTCAATATGGCCCAGCAAATAAAAGCACTCATCAGTCAGACAGTCTGAAGCCTGAGTTCAATCCTTACACCCTATTGTGGATGAGAAAAAGCCAGTTGTCCTCTGACCTTCAATGACACTTGCAAGGTTGCATAACACACACACACACACACACACACACACACACACACACACACACACACACACACACACACACAGAAATACAATTTTTAAATCTTTAAGATAAAATATTTTCATTTTACAGATGAAGTTCAATGTCTTACAACCCACATTGATAGTTGGTAAAACAAAACAAAACTATAAACATTTGACAGTTTTTAAAGTGTTAGTAAAATTGTATCACAATCTGTAAATATCAAGCCATGCCCACTTGTTTGATTTAGGGTTGGCACAACAATACCCTGCTCCACAGTAATGAGAAAGTGCTTACCAGGAAGAGCCTATGAATGAATGCACTTTCCTGGAATCTTAGTTATTATTCTACCATTGTGCTTAAACCCTATGACCAAAAACAGATTGTGGAGAAAAGGGTTTATTTGGCTTATGTTTCCACATCCCTCTTCATAAGTGAAGGAAGTCACCACAGGAATCTGGAGGCAGGAAATGATTTGGAGCCCATGGAAGAGTGCTGCTTACTGGCTTGCTCCTCACAGCTAACTCAGCTTGTTTTCCTATAGAATGCAGGATTACTTGCTCAGGAATGGCACCACCTACCATGGACTGGGCCCTCCCCCAACTATCACTATTTAAGAAAATACCCTATCTACCTGACTACAGCTGGATCTTACTGAGGCATTTTCTAAACTGAGGTTCCCTCCCATCAGATGACTATAGCTTTGATCAAGTTGACATAAACCTAGCCAGAACACCTGGGTTGTTGGTGAATCAGAGTGTACAGTTTATGGGCTGTTTCTGGTTTATTCTGTATCATGGATTGTTTTGGCTTTTGTTCTTTTTGTAACGATATCAAATGAATAAATGCCAGATAAAGCTGGTTACTAAGCAGGTCATCAGAACAGGGACTTGGCAGGGAGAGTGTGATTTTCTGCTTGGCTGCAGTTAGTGAAAGAAAATGTACATTTCGACTGCACTGTGCATTTCCAGTTGTAAGGAAAGCTCTCTGAGGCCTCCACCCTCAAATTAACTGCCCTTTTGTCAAAGGATGCAAAATGTGCTTCCTCTTTGTGAACCTCCAAAATTAACTTTGAGATGATTGTTTCTTCCAGATGAGATATGGGACTCTAAACACACAGAGGCCATGGCTACCTGTGGAGGTGATTATTATAAGGCTATCAGAAGAGAACTGAGGGATACAATCCCTGGGCAAGTCCAACAGCTTTCCAGGAAGCCCTTACCTTCCTCTGTAGTCTTTTAATCTCTAGCAGGCCTCCATGTAAGGTGCTGATAAACCTCCCTAGAACAAGCAGACTGTGTGTGTGAGTCTGTGAAGACCCAGCATCTACCTTTCAACTCAAAATCAATCCTGAAGTTTTTCTCAGTGTCTTTCTTAGACGCTCCCTGATTTCTTTAAAATTAGCCTTTCATCAGTCAGATTGTCCTGTCCTGGCAGGATTACCAGGATGAGAAGGTAAGGCTAAAAAGTTTAGACATCAGGGTTCTTTTAGCTTTAAAAAGTTCCTTGCAATTGGAAATGACACTGGTGATGGATTGAATTTCAAAGGTAGCCTGTCTTCCATAGGCATTAAAGTATCTGTGTCTTTGGGGCATGCTGTTTTCTCAGCAAGGGAATGATAACCACCAAGTCAGAAATCATGTTTATTTCTGTTACATTTGATTCTTTTTAAGATAAAAATAGGTTTTCATATTTGAATCCCAATGTAAAGCAGAAAAAAGGTGTATGATGAACAGAAAGGTTAAGAAGTGTTGGCAAGGATGCTGAGAAATTGGAGGGAGCGCCGTGCAGTTGATGTGGACAATGTCACCAAGAGAAGATGCATTAGAACACAGATTAGGGCCAGAGAGATGGATCAGAAGGTAAAAATGCCTAATGACAAGATGGATAACCTAAGTTTAATCCCTGGAAAATATATGGTAGAAGGAGTGAGTTAACTGTCATAAGTTATACTCTTAATTTTATGTGCATCATTTAACATGTACGTATAACAAATAAATAGATATAATATTTTAAATACCATGAGTTACAAAAGAGACTAGAGATGGATTACCAGAAGACAGATTAATGAATTCTACTTACTCCTAAATGTCTCCTGGAGAACACAGAAAATTTTATATCCATGTAAAAGTTGCATGTGATTGTTTTTATTAGCATTATTCATAATTTCTAAAACTAGAAATAGTGTAACTAGTCATCAGCTGTTGAATAGTTAAGCATTGCTCTATATCTATGTGACAGACTATTATTTGACAATAACAGAGGGATGAAGTAATGATTCATGCTTACCAAAGAATGGAACTTGGAAACACCCAATGTGAATGAAAGTAGCTACAGACAAGACCATGAATTATATAATAGTATTGGTGCAACGTGTTCAAAATTTGTAAATACACAGAGACAGGAGGTAGTGGAATTGCTACCTGTATTAAGACAAAAGAGCAGTGAAGAGTGACTGCTACTGGAAATGAAATTATCTTTGAGATGATGGAATGTTCTAGAATTAGTGAAGAGGCTACATTCTAATTGCCTTACCATACCCGGTATATAAATTCTCTGATGGACCAGAGTCCTGACACTTGACTTCACCCTTGTAGCACAGTGCTCACCATACAGTAGGTATCATGTTTATCCACAATGGAAAAAAATAAAGGAATGTGCATGGTTGCTACCCTTTGATATATACATCTTCACCACAGTATAAGTTTTACTTACTGGCTCAGAACAGAGCAATTAATGGGAAGTGACTGGATAATTCCCCTACTTCCTGTGTGACGTTTGGCAAGGAGATTGACTCCAAAGTTATGTTATTCTATGTATCAAGCAGAGTTGACCATGTTGCTTACTAACTAGCCAAAAATGAGGTGACAGAATAGCAGGATTGTGGGTGGTGACAGGCATCAATGGAAAGTTTAGATAAGCGACAGAAGGCAAAGGTGTAAATTCAAACTGGCCAGGAAGCTCATACATGAACCAAGCTGTCTATACCATCCTCACACCTGAAGAACAGGATCATGTTCCAGTGTGTGTGTGTGTGTGTGTGTGTGTGTGTGTGTGTGTGTGTGTGTGTGTGTGTGGTGTGTGTGTGTGTGTGTGTGTGTGTGTGTGTGTGTGTGTGTGTGTGTGTGTGTGTACATACACACTTTGGGGTTACCTAATTGCCTTGAAAGCAAGCGCGGCACCAGGCTTCAAGCCTTAGAACCTGTCCATTACAGATAATAGCTCAAATTCTTAATGAAAGAACACAGCAGTCTGGGAATTAAGAAAGATTCCCGCTTCTGATTCAGTAATGGAAATTCTAGCAAGAGATCGAGGCAATATTCGGCAGAGCTTAAGGTGAGAGTTGAATTCTATGGGTGCACCTTCAGAAAGCAGTAAATCAACTCAAAATCCTGTAGCCATGGTGAGCACTTGCCACAAGGGACAGGAGACAAATGCAGGTCTGGGGACACTCTTGAGTTAGCTTTAAATGAAAGGCATGGATTCATCCCCAGGCTTATACTGACCCAGTAAAGGCTGAGTCTCTGCATATACTACTTGCACAGAGAAAAGCTGGATTCCCCATTGCACCAGGGCCTTTCACTATTAAAAGCCACCTGCAAGAATTGCGTAACTGTTATCAATAGCAGAAGCTCTGATGGATTAACAGCCAGAGGGAGTAATTCATTGCTGGTGTGAAGAGCAGACAGGTGAGAGATAGAACCCCAGTTCTTAGCAGCATGCCTACCCTGGGGCTGAATCATGGAGAAATACCATTGGCTCAGTAGGATCTGTCCCACCCCCTTACAGGACGAAAGCTTATGGAGTTTTACCCATCTAATCACCTTCCCTGTCCCATTAAAGGTTCTAGTGCTCAGACAATTCCTTGTGATAAGTTTTAGGATAATATCTATACCTGTGCTTGATAAGGACACCTAGCCCCCTGTTCTCACAGCCCCCTGTCTTTCTTGTTCTAATGGTCATAATTTAATGTTGTTCTGTATTATGCCCTTCTTTCCCAACATTTTATTTCTTTTATGATTGCCCCTTACAGAATTTTTTTGGCATTTTCCCCTAACTGTTCCCCCTTGTCCCTATGATTTTGAAACCATAGATATTTTTATATTTACGTTTTTCCAATGTGCTCCTTTTGAGGAAAATAAAGCATTGTAGGAGCTACCTATCCCCCTTTAAAGCCACCTCTTGCCACTTTGGGGGTAATATCACCCCTGTTGAAAATGCATGCTTCAGAGGAAACTGATAGACAAGAAGCACATATACTCTTGTTTGGTGTAGAATCCTCAGAATGCATCATAATCTTGTTTGACGAGTGACCTGAAGAGTTTGTCAAAGGAGGGGGATGGAAGAATCATAGAAAGCTGGGTAACCTTACACCTATTTACAGCAAGAGGATAACTGATCTTTCTGCTTCTGGAAAGCTGTCAGTACCAAATAATTGCAGGAGAATAATCTCATCAAAACCATTTTAGGTATTAATTTTCATTGTTGTTTCTGTAACTCAGCTGTTGGCTCATGGAGGGCTAATGCCAATAAGCCTACCATTGTGTTCTGTCTTTATCTATTTAATGACATAATTCAAGAAAGGAATATGTAGGCCTTGACTCATCCCTGAGTGGTGCAGTTCCAAGAGTTTAATGATCTGAACAAAAGTGTGGGACATGTGACACCTGTGCTCACATGTACTCTGTCTCCTTGAAGAATCTTTTGCTACCTGGAGGGCCTCAGCAGAGGGAAGAGCAGTCTTACCTATCAGAGTCACAGCTTACTTAATTCTACTTCCTAATGGAAAGTCTTCCAAATGAAAATATCCCAGTTCTTCACAAAGAGCACACTACCCTGTGTAGTTTATAGACATGCAAACAGAATCTGTGGTGCTAAAATGGAAAGGAGATTGGGGGCATGGCACAAGAATCAGCATCGGGAGCCAGAACTAGGAGACTTGAAAAGTTTTAGAAAACTCCAGAGTCATCTCTAAGTGCTTATAAGATAGGTATATGCCTCTCGTCAAGCACAAGCTGTGTCTTTATAATTTTTGTATTTTTCTAGATATGTGTTCCAGTTCATTTAAATGAGGCCATACTAATGAGGCCAGAGCCTGAGATCTGAAGCCCCTGAGGATCAAAGCCCTAGGCAGGTCACTGTTATTCTTAGAACTGCTGTTTGCCGCGTAGTGGGTCGTATTTATATTTTTATTCATTTATACGTATATGTGACAACAATGACCGAAGTAAAAGAAACCATGAATTTGGGAGGGAGTGGGTGGTAAGGGAGCATGTGAGGGCTATATGATGGGGGAGAGGGAGAGGGAGATAATATAATTATATTTTAATTAAATAAAAGACAATAGCTGCATCTATATCAGTTTTGTTGTAAAGATTTTTTTAAATAAAGGTAGCTGGATGATGAGGCATAATTACAAGGCCTTCAATCTCAGCACTCAGGAGGAAGAAGCAGGCAGAGTTCTTTGAGTTCAATGCTAGTCTGATCTACATAGTGATTTCCAGGCCAGCCAGGGTGCCATATTGAGACCCTGAGTAAAGAACAAATACAAGATAAACAAAACAAATTAAAACCTAAGAAAGCTGGAGTATAGGGTTAAAATTGCAGTTCTGAAAGCTCCCTCCAAACTAAGCATTACCATGCTCACTCTGACAGTTAAATATTGCAGTAATGGGGAAAAGTAGAAAAAGGAGATTTCCTCAGTGTAGTCACACTGGGAAGAGGTACAGGTGAAGAAATCACTGAAATCAAGTCTATATTGACATGAAGTTTATGGGTTTCTTTTCTTTTGCTTCTATATTTTTTTTCATAACAAAGAAAAGTTTTATGTAATTATGGTTTTTCCTACCTCTACTTCCCCAGATCTTCCCCTTAGTGGCAGGCCTGAGGAGTGCCTTGCCCAGAGTTTAAGGGAACAGGTACTTCCCCAGGCTCTGATCTGCAATCCTTTGCCCCTGAAATCCCTTATTACATTTGGGACATTGTATCCTAGCTCACACTGCAGATGGCCTTGTTTGTCACATCCCCAGCAAAATCGATCTATTGGGGTACCCTGGGGTGTGTCATGGTTGTGCTGTCTGTCTACAAGGAAGGAGAACACCCAGGGAAATGGTGAGGGAGCAATGGGACTGTTACTGGGGTCAGGATCTCTCATGGCCAGTACCCACTTGTGAATGTCCTTATTGTGGACCACTGTGACCCCATTGTATGTTGGAGCATTAAGCCCTTCCCAAACCAAATTGTTTGATTAACATTTCCCTAGTGGTGCTGGGTCTACTCTCTTTTCCACTTCCTCATTGATACACGTGAGAAAATCAGTAAAACGTTCCCCTAGCTGGTCAATAAAATTGTGGAAATAAGCTGAAGGGTTTTATGGGTGCATGCCTTAAGAGCCTTGAAGGCCAGGTCAGAAAACAATTGATAGTAGGCTTGATGGCCAATCTGTGCCTGATGGACAGGATGGACAAAAGTACCTTGCTCAGTGAGCATATCAAGGGTCACTGGAATATTAATTCTGAGGTTTGTTCATGCTTGAGATTCTTCTGCCTGATAACCACCATAAGTCAATTTCCAACCAAGAAAGTCAGCTAGCTCCAGCACAGCTTTGTGTAGACTATACCAGTAAAAGTAAGTCTGTAGTTGCATTGCTCATTGAGCGAGGACCTATTTGAAGGAAGGTGAATCTGGGCCCAACTCATTAGCCACCTTCTGGATAAGGGAGAGTTAAGCTATACAGTTGGGAATTCAGGGCTGATTAACAGAGTTTTGTTCCAGGTTGACCAGGAAGTCTTCCACCAGCCTTTGAGGCCTAAGACAGGGGAGAGAGAGTACAAACAGCTGTGGACATTGTGACCCTTCACTCCAAGGGTGCTATGGCAGAGGTGTAGCCTCCTGCAGCAGGAATGGAACTGATTGGGAAGCAGCTTGTGTGGTCTTAACTGTGGCCATGCTAGCCCTCATCAGGTTTCACAGGGCCTGGACTGTCTGCCTCCTTCTCATCAGATGCCATAGAGAGATGACACATGAAATGGGTGGAGGTGAAGGAGAGGTTACCCATTTTGTAGAGGATGACAGCAGGTGATCAACAGTCCATGAGGTGGACAATTATATTGCACCTTTATGGTTTATGCTTAGTGGGGGACTTCCTTGGTTTTTAGGCTACAGCCATGTACTGAAAGCTCCATTTGGTGACAAGACCTGTGCAGGTGGGACTCTGTCTCCCTTGTTATTTGTAATTTCACTTAGATCCTTTTCATATTTGTATATATTTTAGGAAGCTTCTACTATATCAGGTTCCCATACTACCTGTAGGGAGAGATCTTACTAGGTACCTGTGGTGCTGACCATCCCTGTTTGGAAATAGGCCTGAGGAGAGGAAGGTGCAGGTCTGTTAGGGTTCTGGTCAGGTCTCGGGGAGCAGCTCAGACTGGATGCTCAGAGCACTGACCCTGGGTTATTGGTTTCTCATGTAAGTGATTTCTCTTCAATAAATTAATCTTTGACACCCCTATCCCATGTATAGTAATCTTCCTCTTATAACTACCCCTAGAATGGCCCTTAATTTTAGCTGTCTCTCCCTGTATTCCCCACCTTGACCCCTCTTCCCTCCTCCTCTCTGCTTGTTCCTCTTCTCATTCTAGCCCTCCCCTTATCTTCCATCCATAACTATTCTATTGTATTTGCCTTTTCTAAGTAGATCTGTCTGTCCCATTATTCCCTTAATCTACATCTAATCTCTGTGGTTCTATGGATTGTAGCTTGGTTGTTACTGACTTAACAGGATAGAACTAGAAAAAATTATCCTTGAGTGAGGTAACTCAGACCCAGAAAGACAAATATGGTATGTTAAGTCAGATATAAGCAAAGTATACTCTGAAGTTTATATTTTAAGAAGAAAGAAAGATTGGACAGGTTAGTAGGAAGTGTACATAATCACAAAGTCCTGATAAAGACATACTCCTGTCTATCATTGTTTCTGCTCTGGTTCTTCAAGGTGGTCCAAACAAGTCCTCAATCATTTCAGTGCACTAAGGGATTTTTCGAGTTCTCAAGACATGATCTTTTATATTCCATGATGCACCCTCACCATCCCAGATGACTCTCTTGTGAGAGGCTGTTGATCTTGGAATGCAAGGTAACTAAAAGCATAAGACAATAACTATCTCTTTATCTTCATCCTTAAAGAGGGATAAGATTGGTGAGACCCCCATTGTTTAAGTTATAAACATGCCCATTTGCAGAAGTCAAAAGTGATGCAAGGTATAGGTATGGAAAATAATTCCCATTGCCAGGCTTTCTCATGCTTCCATCACCCTCATGCTTGCCAGCAAAAGTCCCTGTTTTATCACTTAGTAAAAAGCTTGGCAATTTGATTATTACTGTTAACTAGTTCTTTTTATGGAAACCATATGAAAATTATCCATCACAGTTAACTCATATGTAATCAGAGTCTTGATTCAGAAATATTCCAAAATAATATCCGAGCTTTCCCCCAGCCTTTTCCATTTTATCTTGAAGTTTTCTCAACATATAGGAAAAGAGGAAGAAAGGAACCATCTTAACTATCCTGGATGCTCCACTTATATTCTTTACTTAGCACTTAGCTGGATTTGCTTCATGAGAGTTCATACCTCAGATCCCAGTTTAACATTTTGATTATAGAAGACTTGACCATGGCATAGGGGTAAGGACAACTGAAAGAACTTGGGAAGCAAAGCAATAATCCTGGCATCAGAAAGATGTCCCAGATTAATGCTCCTAAATAGACCACTTTCTGTTGGACAATTCGGACCTTCAAATCCATTCTCCTCAGACATCCATGAAAAATGAGTCTAGGTAGGAAGGGAAGGGATACCTTTTCAAGATGGCTGTGTCCCTCGGGGAAGCAGGTGAGATAAAAGGCCTTTATGAAACCAAGGACTTATGTGCAGATGTAAATATTTCTCAAGGATTTCTGACTTTGTGGATTAGCCCTGACCTTGAATTAGTAATATTTTCTATTGAATGGATACCAAGGAGGAGAATGTAGTTATTTTTCTTTTCTTGCATGCAGGCTGAGCTTTTGTGGTATAATTTTCCTTTGAGGACTGCGTATCCTTGATACAATGAGAGCATTTGTTTTGGTTCCTGCTTTAATAAATTGTAGTTCTGCTTTAATGAACAAAACTAAATAATTTGTAATTGGCACATTAATTATTTGCATGTAAATGCCTGTGTTCAAGTAACTTAATAAGCCATTGAAAAACATCCTCCTTTGCCATGCAGTTACCCTCTATTTAGTATACAACTCCTCTCAGGAATAGAATCTTTGGGGGGAGTTTTGTTTGAAGCAAAGGGCACTCTCTGAGAATATGAATTAGACCTTTCATAACATATCATGTCTAAGTCAAGAAAGGAGGGCATAATGAAATTTCACTTAAAAGAAGTATTAGTGAATGGGCATGTCGTATACTAGCTTTCTTAAGAGCCCTTAATGAAGTGGTAGAGCCCAGAAAAGCCCCCTGTACTTGGGTGATTTTGATGGCTAAGAAACTATGTGTTAAAATTCTCTGTACTTTAGGACAATTTGGCTACTTCTAGGAGGTCTAAGTGCCCAAGTTCTGTATCCTCTCAGTGAAATCAGAAAGAGGCGTGGGCACCAGGTACCCATATTTTTCAAAGAACCCCAGACAATCTAGCTCCAGTATGTTAAAAAGGTTGTTTCAAAGAGGAAACACTGTCCTAGAACATTATACTCCTATCCATTCCATTCCCCTTGAATCTAAAATAAAACAACCAGACATGGTTAAAAAAAATAAACAATGCCATAATCTTTCTACTAACCACACACTACTGTAGGATATGCCATTCCTTTTGGCTTTTTTTAAAAACATCATTTTTATATTCTAAGCCAAGATTGATATTGTATCCATTTATCATGTGGTGTCATGATATTAGGGTGAGTGGGTTGGAGAATATAGCTCAGTAGTAGGTTGCCTACTTAGCATATGTGATGCTGTGGATCATATCCTAAGGACAAGGAAAAAAGGCAACAAACAAAAACACAAAAATATAAAACCAAAAGAAGAAAAAAGGGTAAAATTATCTACCTCTATGTGTTGGTAACTCCATTGTTGTTGTGACAAAAATATCATGATGAAAGACAACTTGTAGTAGCAAGCGTTGGTTTGGGCTAACAATTCCAGAAGGAGAGTGCGTGATGGCAGGGGCAGCATGGCGATGGAAAGCTGGGTCAGCAAATGGAGAGATCATGTTCTCCAAATACATGATAGGACCAGATTAAACTCAGAGACTAAGGCTGTGGACTCTCAAATTCCACAGAGATACTTCTTCAGCAAGGCTGCCTCTCCTAAAGGTCACATAAGCCCCCAAACACTGCCAACTGAGAGTTATGTTGGACATTTTTCATGCAAGCCACAACCTTTAACTTTTCATTTTAGTGAAAACATTCAAGACTCTTTCTTTAAAGAGTCACTATTGGGAAAATGGTAAATAGGCAGAGAAATGAAGGTATCAGGGGAGCAGATGGGAACGTGCCACAGTGAAAGCTGCTATTGTGTATAATTAATATGCACTAATACAAATATTTCTTCCACTTTAAAATCATATAGTACATTTCCCTTCTCTCCTCATCTCATGTGCAGAAAACTCAAGAACTACTGACTTCTGTCCAACTGAGACACAATACTCAGTGATTTGCCATTTTCCCATGCATCTCTCCTAAAGCCAACACTTACTTTAGGTTCTGTGATATCAGCTGTTTTAGGACTGTGAAGGCAAGCCACCTCTATTTTCCTCTTAACATCTTTAAAGAACAAGGAGAGAGGAATTTGCATTATCTAACTTCAAAATGTTACTGGAAATTTTAGGACTCCCACCAGAGTTATTACATGTTACCAGGACAATAAAGTTCCCTTTTTGGGACACATACTCTCATTAATAAAGGAATTTAAGAATGGACTCCAAAAGAAGCTCCAGGACAATTTCATTAGAGGGTAAAAGAAAAACACAGGGCAGGGAAGCTGTAAACCGTGGCAGCTTCTTAGGGGAAGACAATTGAAGAGAAGATATTGTTATCTTTTGAGTCAAGCCAGCCACTCAGTGTGCAGGGGAGCTTTAGAGAAAGTGTGGGAAAGCCCAAAGTTAGCAGAGAAAGCTTAGGCTCTGACAAGTATCCAAAACAAAGCAATAGAAGGTGAGAAAAGGGGAAAGTTATACCTTTCTGCATCAGGACACAGAAAAATGGGCAGAACAAATAGAACCCCTTGGAGTCTTGTAGATATTTTGCTGAGGTGGAAATTCTGAGAAGTAAATCATCTTACTAAAGGGACAATTATTTCACTTACTCTTTTATCACAGCTTAAGGTTGAGGGATGTTTGCCTAGTGAGGTGATTGGCCTGTCAAAGTGTTTAACTCTTAAGGGAGAGAAGAGACAATGGCATGTGCTATCTGATGCAGACTCTCTTCTTTTCTATAACAGAAGTACAATACAAAATTAGAGTAGTTAAATCAGCATGGCAGTGGCCTTAACACACACTGACCACTGCGCTGTGAAACATCATGGGAAATCTCATGGGTCTTAAAAACAGCATTGACTTGAGAGTAAATAAACTGTTTGGCTAAGTGGAGACTATTTTCTTCAGGGGTGGTTCAGAAAAGAAGAGAGCAGTTTGGATTCTGGAAGTATAGAAAAGGAAGACTAGAAATAAGGGATGGGATAGAGTCTGACACAAACCTTCCTTGGACCCAGCATAGAGAAAGCCAGCATATAAACACTTCTGAGGGAAAGCCCAAAAGTATTTTTCAAAATAGCTCTAGCCAGAATCGTTCTCTGTATGGGGAAAGCTGTGTTTTCTAGGGAGAGCAGGAAGCAGGAGCCATTGTCTCTGTATAGATGATAGTGCTTTGTTTCCTGTTACAATTTGGCCACTTGGGATTGTCCCATATTTCTCAAGTGCGATATAAATAAGCCCTGGAAATCCTTTGACAGCAGTAAAATTTGAAAGTTCAGAACAAGGTTTAGGTTGCTTCTCTCTGCAGTGCCCTCTTTCTGGAACCCTGAGCCTCACAGTCCTCTTGTGTGATAGGAACCCGTGGTTTAAGCTTTGTAAAATCACAGTGAACATTATACAAGGTGATGACAGAAAGCCCAGGTTATGGTGTCTGCATCTGTATAGGGAAGGGTAGAGCATGATGACTGTTGTGAACCAGCTCCCCCAGCTAAGTCATTTAGGAATGTTGTAAATGGAAGAGTCAGGCTGTGCTACTTCGGCTGTTGTGAGGAAAGACATTGCCAGATGATAACCTGGAAGATTTTCCCCACAAGTTCTTTGGAAATTAAGTGGGAAAGGAAATGTCCTTCAGTATGTTACTCAAAGTAGGCCAAATGCTGAGACAGGAAATCCAGTCACCAGAACCTGCTCTCTACTTTCTAATGACAAAATCAATTCTGTTTTCACAAGTGACAAAGATGTCAGAAGATTTTGAAATTGCCTAGTGATACCCAGGACAATGGAACTCTTAGTCTCCAAGACTGGTCTTTTGGGGGGAAAATAGTTATTGATCATGAATTTTGAGATTTGGTGTCTTTAAATTTCATTTGTAGCTAGAAGGTGTAATGGTATTCTGAACAACAAAATGAACAGAGATTTGTGAAATGATTGGTATTATGCTAGCACTGTTAGCTACACTTTAAGAATGTGTCTTTGGGGAGATGGCTTAGTGGGTGCTTCCTGCAAAGGAATGGCAATCTGGGTTCAATCCCCCCAAACCACATAAAAGAGAGAACGAACTCCATAAATTTATTCTCCGTCCTTCACATGGTTGCCTTATCTATACATGTGCTGCCCACCCCTTACATATATCATGCATACAATAATGATAAAGTTAAATTAAAAAACAGTCTAGCAGTTCCTGCTTACATGTCCAAGTAAGTACAGTTACAGTGTTTTCATGCCTTACTTTTATGAAAAATGTAACTGAGAGCTGGAGAAATGGGCCAGTGTTTAAGAGTATATACTGTTCTTGCAAAATACCTGAATTTGGTTCCCAAACCCCACATCAAGTATCAGGCAACGGCTTGTAACTCAGCTCCAGAGGGATTCAATGCTTCCAATATCCCTGGGAACTCACACGGACATAGCCACAGAATTTAAAGATAAAGTTAAATATACTTTTTAGGTATAATTGAATTCACCCCATACATACATACACACACACACACACACACACACACACACACACACACACACACACACACACACACACACATATATATATATATATATATATATATATATATATATATATTCTTGTCTTGGTGGGAGATTTTATCTTTCACTATAAGCACACAGTTTAGAAAATGTGCTCAATTTTATGGCTGGTGTCTAATTTGTATAGGGCATTACTTAGTTGTTAGAAAGCTGGGGTCTATCCATCCTTTTGCTGTTGCACAGTGCAGAGCAAAATGACTTTTAATAACAAAACAAGGTGAAAAAATTTGCACCGTTATGTGTCACCAATCTCATCATGCTTTTTGAGTTTATGGATGTGATAGGTGAAGGTGGGGGTCTCTTGAAATGTAAATACGTTTCTTGCATTCTGAATGGCATCAGCCATGTTTGTGGATTAGCACTCATTTCAATTTCTGCTTTTTTGTTACTAGTGGTTTGGTTTTCTTTTTTATTTTACATGTATGTGTGACACATATGTGTGCATGAAGAAGGTGGTTTTGCTTGTGTGTAGGCATGCATGTATTCATGTGCATGCACATGGGTACAAAGTCCGTATGGAGAGTAGAGTGTGATTCAGGAATAGTCCTCAATTGCTCCTCTACAGAGGCAGTCTCTCAATCAAACCCAGATCTCACTGATATAGCTACTATTACTGGCCTGCTTGCTCTGGGGATCCAGTATCTTTACATTCCAAGACTGGAATTACAAAAAGGCTGCCATTCCTACCCAGCATTTCCTTGGGTTTCAGTGGATCCAGTCTCTTCTGGTCTTCATGTTTGCGTGGCAATCACTTCAACCAATGATCAATCTTCTCAAGCCAATTGTAATTTCTCTTTTTTTCTTTTCTTTTTTTTTTTTTTGCAAAGACTTGTTGACTCTAGTCTTTTGCATGTTTTTTTTTTCAAATAATAGCTGCTTATGCCATTTATCACCTGAAAACCCTATGCTGTGTTTTCTGCTGTGTTTTTACTGTGATAGATATTCAGATATGTAAGGTAATGTGGCTTGTGGTACCAACGGATAAGGAAGACCCATTCTTAAAACACTTATACAATAAACACAAAACTGCAGACCACCTTCTGAAGAGGAGGATAGGAAGACTACTGAAGCTTGCTGGCTGCCATCTTATCTTCATGTTCAGTGAGAAATCCTGTCTCAAGGAAGTAAATGGAGTGTGATAAAGCAAGACACCAGATATCCTCCTCTGGCCTCTGCATGCACACTTATGGTTGAATGTATCCACATGCACAAATATATACAGCACACACACATACACACACACACACACACACACACACACACACACACACACACACACACCACAAAGATTTGTTGTAACAGATAAATAAAGGTAATACTATATACGGTGCATGTGACAATGACTGTATCTCAAGCACTGTGATTTCACATTTACTGAGAACTAGAATTCTCCCGTGGTCTTCACTGTCACCTTGTTATCTGTGTGGGGTTTAATAAGGGTATAAACCTGAATGATCTTGATATCAGCTAGTATCTGGGCTTGGTATGTCCTGCTACACATTATAGATTCCTCTGTCTCTGAAGAGGAAGTGGACCATGGCTGATTGGATAGTATAGGGGTAGAGACAGTGTGTCAGGAAATGAAAGACATGAATTAGCAGATCTGTGCGTGAAGAAACACAAATGCTTTGGAGGCATGACTTCACTATAAGATAGCACATGCTAACTAACAATGGGGAACTAGATCAGGGCAGGAACAACATGTAACAGTTCAATGGCCTTCTGAAAAAGAAATGGAGCCTATGTGTTGCTTTTAAAATCAGTACTTGAATAATACCAGTGTATCTATTTATATATTTACTTATATGACAGGGAGGCACATGTGAAAATCAGAGGACAACTTTTGAGAATCTGTTCTCTTTCCATCATGTGGGTCACAGAGTTCAAACTCAGGTCACTGGGCTTGGCAGGAAGCCCTTTACCTTTATTGAGAGGATTTTGACCCCATTGTGTATCAAGGATTTCTCTCGGCATGTTCTATCTGTTAAATATAGTTCTGTACTAGGGATGGATCAGAGTCAGAGGAGCACCTGCTGAGATTTCAGTTCTCATGTCCCAGAACAAAGAATTGGACCAAGGATACTTGGATTGTGATAGAAATAGCAATAGTTCATTAAAGAATCCAAAGATACTCCCAATAACACAAGTGAACTGGTGAGCCAGGACAGGTACAAAAATCAAATGTTCTATGCCAACTGAGTTCTGATCCTTCATATGTCATTATGTAGCAACTGCCTATTCTGGGAGATGGCTCTGAATGTTAAAGGCAGTTAAAGTGGGGAAAGGTTTCAAGTCATCTGGCAACTGAATTCTTTCTTAGATAAATGTTGATTTCTCTTTCTCCACCTCTATTTTCCCAACATAGCTCTTCTGTAATAATAATAATAACTAATAATTAATAATAAACTATTATTATCTTTTCATTAATTTGTTGTTCTTCAGTAATTTCATAGATGAACACAAGGCATTTTGATTATTTTCTTCCCGCTCTTTCATCCTCCAACTCCTCATGAATACCCAACACATCCTCTTCCCAACTTCATACCATCTTACATTTTACAAAAACCCACTGAGTCTATAGTGCTAGCAATAAGCACGTGGGAGTGGGGCCATCCACCAGAGCATGAGACGCCTACCAAGGATAACATCTCTGCAGAAAAAAAATGACTCTCCCTTCTCTAGTAGCTTTCAACTACCAGTGTCTCAGATAATATTTATAAAGAATTTCAGGTTTGCATGACTCATTAGCATCTTAAATCTCCATCCAGAGATATGTTCATATATTAATGAGATGTAAGTCTTCTTTGTGTACTCTAAGAGTGTCTCTGCACTTTACACAGTGGCTAGTTTTTGTAAGCATCTCAGGAGATTTTCCAGCCCTTTTCCACTACATCTTTTATTTTAGAAAGTTTTATGCAAAGCTTTTTGAGCCTCACTTTTCACCCAACTCTTTAATCTCACTGTTAACATGATTCTTGGCAAGTCTTTGACATTAACTTCTTGCATCATCTTGGGGAATCCAAGATCCATACAATTTCTGAGAAAGTAGATTGAGTTCTCAGGATGCTTCAGGAACACAGAGGGAAGGAAAGACTCCCGGGGAGACACCTGGTTCTTATGTCTCAGTGTGATAATTTAGAACCCACCTTTGATGCTGGAACCTTTGATGCTGGATGTCCTTCTGTATTCTTTGAATATATTTTTTTCTTATTGGTTGATGAATAAAGCTGTTTCAGCCAACAGACATGCAGGATGTAGGCAGGTGGGAAGTATATGTGGGGTTACCAGACTAGAAGAATCCTGGGAAGAGGAACATAGAGAGTGAGGAGAGAGAGAGAGAGAGAGAGAGAGAGAGAGAGAGAGAGAGAGAGAGAGAGAGGATGCCATGTAGCTGTTGCTGAGGAAGAAAGATATCCGGGCATCACTAGTAAGAAAGACCAAGACCACATGGAGATACACAGATTAATAGAAATGGGCTAATAATTAAGAGAGACCTAGCCAATAAGAAGCCTGAGCCATTGATAAAAAAGTTTATAATTAATATAAGTGTTATGTGTTTATTTGGGACTAAACTGCAGCAGGACTAGGTCAAAGAAACCTCTGTCTACATACCTCCACCCCTATCCAAAGCCACAATGATGATATCCAAAGTGATATGTTGACATCCAAGCACTTGGGAGGCTGAGCATTGTAGTGGAGCCATCTCTTCCTGGTGTTACCAGAAGTTTGGGGAAATCCTGGCAGAGTCCCCACATGTTACTGAGGAAAGTCAGATCACCACTCGGGGCCTCAGGTAACATTAATAAAAGAATCTAAGAAAAGACTAAAAAGGGAAAGTGGATGATTATGCAATTCTGTTTGAGCTTAATAGAAACAAAAAGCAGGCAAGCAACAAATGTTGGCAGCTGCCTGGAGGAGGGAGATAGAGAGGAGTACAAGAAAATGCTATGCCTTTGGAGATCAACCAAGTGACAGATGTGCAGCCACGTTATGTGAAGGGGGGCTTTAGAAAGAGTAGGGTGCCTTAGGAAAGAAATAGAAAGAAGAAAAGTGTAAGTTAAGCTTTTCTGGTTAATCCAAAAAATTAGGCAGACTTAAAAAGATGCATGTTTTCTACTGCACTAAGATGTGAAGTTCTGGGGAGGAAAATATATTACCTCTTTAATGAGCGAATCCATTGTGAGATGAGGGGTGGTCCCTTAGCCAGGTGGTGGACTCTCAACTGGAACAATTCTCTTTTTTTTTTTTTTGAAGCCAAGTTGTGATCCATAGCTTTAAGCATGAGGTAGTAATAGAAAAAGAGGGTTTGGGAAAAGAACAAACATACCTGAGATCATGGATGTGGCTTTCGGGGAGCATTTTGCTTCTATAACATAGCTGTTGTATTATAGGAATTTGGAAACTTTTAGAATTTCATTTCTCAGTATGATCCTAAGAAGTTCCCCAATCTAGTCCCCTTATCAATATGTGACATTATGGAATGACTCTTAAGTGTTATTCATAGAAGTAAAACCTAATAAGAAAAGAATAAAAAACATGAACCACAAGGGGTGGGACAAATGATTTAAAACATCTTTTAGTATAAATGGAATCCAGCTGGATTAATTCCTAATGTAGGAAATTAATGTGGGGAAATACCAATATGGAGCCAGGTAAAAATACAAGAGAATTTAATAGGGAAAAGCCTTACTTACAGAGCGACCTAGCCAGCTGGCCGGGTAGCAGTCCATCCAGCAAGCCGAAAATGAATGCAAAACCAGCCTACCTGGTAAGCATCCCTCACTCTAAGTCACCCTGACCACGCCTTTGTAGGCGTGGTCAAGCACACCTATAGCCAGCCCCTCAGCAGGCATGGCTACAGCATTCCTTACAGGAAATAATGACATCTCTACCTAGAAGTAGTTCATTCTTTACTATAACTTTGGTGAGGCATGACCACTAGCCATCAAAGTCAAGAGTCTCTATTAATCTACAGACTACCTGGGCCATGAAATAATCAAAACAGTAATCAGTATCTATGTCAGTATGTCAAGGACTATGTCTCTGCTCAGGACAATGAAGCTGTTCATATTTCCTCCTAATAGAAGGTGGAGGACCACCAGACCCTGGCCTGAGGTTCCAGTGCCTGCCTGCCTGCCTGCCTGCCTGCCTGTCTGTCTGCCTGCCTGTCTGCCTGTCTGTCTGTCTCCCTCTCTCTTCTGCTGCATATAATCCTGTTCACCTTGCATATGGTCGAGACAAGTGGTTCTCAACCTTCCTAATGCTGCAACCCTTTAATATAGTTCCTTACATTGAAGTGATCCCAACTATAAAATTATTTTCATTGCTACTTTATAACTATAATTCTGCTAATGTTATGAATCATTATATAAATATTTAATATGCTGAATATCTAATATGTGACCCTTGTAAAAGGGTTGTTGGACCCCCAAAGGGGTGGTGACTCAAAAGTTCAGAACCACTAGTATAGGGGGTACTAAAAAAGATAGAGATAGAAAGTTTACTTTAAGATTGAGACATTTCTGGTAGATCAGCATGGGACTGATCCAGACCCCCCTGAATGCGAGTGTCAGTGAGGAGCCCTCAGCAATATATGGGACCTCTGGAAGTAGACCAGTATTTAGACTTTCAGAGCCCAGTTCAGTCCACGTGGAGGGATGTTCTCTCAGCCTGGACCCATGGAGGAGGGCCTAGATTCTGCCCTGGATAATATGATAGATTTTGGCGATCCCCCCATGGAGGACATTACCCTGCCTGGGTAGCAGAGGGGAGATGGGGTTGGGATATTGGAGGAGGGGTGGGGGAGGACAGGAGGGAGAGGGAGCTGTGATTGACATTCGAAGAAGGCTTGCTTCTAATTTAAATATAAATAAATAAATAAATATTTAAACATTTCAGTTACTTGGCTTTTTGGGAGCCATCACCCATTCTGTGGATGATGTTTATCTGGTATAAGTTGCCTTTGAATCTTTCTTGCTCCTACAATCCAATCTTCCCAAACCTATGAGTTTAAACTGGACTTGTATGGAACCCTTTCTGTCTTTTTTCAGTATTTTTCTTTGGCTGGTGGATCAGATGTTTCCAGGGTTGTGGAATTTTATTCAAATGATTAAAATAAAGAGTCACACAGATTTGCAAAGTATCAAGATAACTTTATTTAAAACAAAGTGAAATTATAGAGTCAAGAGTGACAGCAGGCCTCATGAGTGACAATACTCAAGGGTGTTAATTATCATTTGGGGCTTAGTTTTATGGGGTCCAAGGGAAGTAGCAATTTGGTTGCTAGAGGGCATAATGTAGGTGACTTTGTTTTAATTGATAGGCCTTTGCTCACTGTACAAGTCTCCTCCTTGATGCATTTGATTTTGATCATATGTGTGGCCAGTTATACATAGACATGTTAAGTAAGGAAGGGTCTCTAGAACTTCTCTTAGAGACACAGTTTGTTTTATTGTACATGTATCCAAAATCAGTGAGTGCCAGATTACACACCCTACCCTAGAAACATAGACGTAACTGGAGTATAACTGAACAAATTCTGAGTCTGATATTTGTTAGTGGCTAATTCCAAGTTTTACACAATGTAAATGTGAAGACTGGTATTTGTGGGTATACTTGGTTGCAAATAGGATGTTAGCTATGTCATTTGAAGAGGGGTATGTACACATCTCAAACTTGGAAAAATTGCTAGGCACTTCCTTATGCTTTCCTGCCTCATCTCTTCCTTGGGTGAATAAATGTTTCTTCACTTTTATCCAGAAGGCTTACCCAGCACCAAGGTAGGAAGATAGAAAACTCAAAGTCATCCAACCTTTGCTATATAGTGAAAGCCTGTTGCCTGCCTGGCTGCCTGGCTGCCTGGATGCCTGGATGCCTGCGTGCATGAGAGAGAGAGAGAGAGAGAGAGAGAGAGAGAGAGAGAGAGAGAGAGAGAGAGAGAGAGAGAGAGAGAGAGAAAGAGAGAATAAGAGAAAGAGACAGAGGTGGAGGCAGAGGCCGAGAGATAACAAGAGAGAGGCTAAGCCTACCCTTGGGAACATAATTTTCTCTTATGCTCTAATATGATAAAAACACCCCTCTTGGAAAGAGAAGGTATCGTCTCTGATCCTGAGAATGTATTGATGGAACTTCTGTTTTGAGTGAACTATGTACAAAGCAGGTCTATCTCTTTGGGGAAGAATCATTTTGTGCCCTTGTGTCCCTAGTCACCACACTGTGTGCTCCCTAGCATCCTGACACCTCGTGACCACTACTATCCACTATGCCTGAGCCATGAAAACAGATTGCACCGACTCAGCCACTGCTGTCAGCAAGCTTACAACTGAGCAAAACAGTGTTAAATGCTTAAAAGTACGTAAGAGATACAACCAAAGCTGCTGAACTGATGAGCATAACTAAGTACTAGAGTTTGAATCTTGAAACTCTTCTAGAGGTCCCTGTGTTTAAAGTTTTTCCCCAGAGCAGCACTTTTAGGAGATGACAGAATGTTCAAGCTGTGGAACCTCTGGAAATTGGGGCATGCATCTTTAAGCCACCAGGAACATGAGTTGACGATGGTGGGACCTTCGTGCCTCCCTCTTTCTCCTTTATTTCTTTTTTTGTTATTAATTTTTTTCATTTATTTTACTTACCAACCACAGTTTCCCCTTCCTCCTCTCTTCCCATCCCCCTACCTCCTGTCTACTCCCCCCACCCTATACAGTCCTCCTCCTTCAGAAAGGTTCAGGCCTCTCACGAGAGTCAACAAAGCATGTCATATCAAGTTGAGGCAGGAGCAAGTTCCTCCCCCATATCATGACTGGGACAGACATCCCAGAAAACAGACCAAGCTGCACAACCAAGGGAGCCTAGGTTAATTCCATGCATGCTCCCTGGCTCTCAGTCCATAGTCCCTGAGCTCCCACTAATTCAGGTAAACTCCTCCTTTTTCCTTTGTTGCCTAACTTGTGATATAAACTTTGCTCTTCCCCTTGGTCTCTGCCACTGCCACTCTCAAATGATCTGCTGGGCCATACACAAAAATATCTAAATCCATGAGATAAAATAAACTTTTTTCCTTTTAATTCTTCTCTGTATTTTATTATAGCTTTGGAAACTGGTTAATCTAACAATGTGCCCACAACTGTTCATAACTTTTTTCTTGTTCATTCAATAGTCATTTTCGGGTAAGGACAGGTTAGAGGGTAAAAGAAAGTGGATTGCATTCTGTCTTGGGGAGCACAGCTCTCGCCTCTTTCTAGTAACCATGGCTGCCAGTTTGCTAGTTTTACTCATTCTTGCTCAACAGGAGGATGTTTGAACTGATGAAATGAGGAGGATGACTCCTTCTTACACAGGTCGGGTTTAGCAGACAACAGAAAGGACAGTGATGTGGGGCAGAGTAGGAAAGTCACATCTCAGGAAATGATTTATAAGAGGAGCACAGATACTAGGGTCCTAGAGCCTGGGTCCCCTTATGAGTCTGCAACTTGTCAGATTGGAGCCTTGGCTTCTGTCCCCATCCCCAACATGCTTCAGTCTTTTCTGAAATGTAAGTGAGAGCAACAGAGTAACTGTGAGAAGTCAGATGAGCTACCCAATACCCTCCATTAACAGTCCTCAGTGTGTGGCCTGCTGGTTCCATCTCAAGGGCACCATTATTGTGGAGTCTTCACTGTGATTCTCATTCATAAGAGAGACACAGAGGAATCAAACATCTAAGCAGGCAGGACAGAAAACACAGCAGGGAACACTGTGCCCAGCTCTCTTCTTCATGTGTCCTTCCCATTTTCCTGTGCACTTCCATCTGGCCTTTTGTTACCCATGTCCAGGTAGCTTATAACCCTTCCCTTTGGTTATCAGGCCTCCCATGTGAATGCCTGGCCAAGATTTGGATTAGAGAAGATGTGTAGTTTTCATTCTCCCTCAAATTTTGCAAATAGCTGTTATTACTTTTCCCCCTTGTGGAATAATATGCTCAACAAGCTTTTCTCTAATGTTTTCTTTCAATCCTAGCAATCAATCTCCCTCTTAGCCAAAAATTAAAAAGTTATTATGGCTTCTTGGTGTTGAGATCTGGGTTTTATGATAGTCATCTTGACTTGGCAAATATTTTCACTCCCAGGCACTTGTACTCAAGGCAGAAGGGTAAAATTATGAAGCAAAATCATGACTCACAACAATGGAGCAATGAACAAGTCAAGGCTCTGCTATCGTTCTCTAGTGTGTGCACCAGCCCTAGCTTATATTCTCCCATCTACCTTCTGAAAAGACATCCCCTTTGAAGGCTAGAGGCACTGTTAATGTTAGTAAAATTTATTGTCATTTGAAGTGTTTAAAGTAGAACCAGTAGTTGAGAGGACTAGTATAGATTAGCTACTGCCTCACTTCATTTGGCTCTGTTTATCAAATGGTAGTAGTCAGTGGCTGACTAAAAATGGAAATAGATATCCCAGAAGGAGAAATATCAGGGCTTCCAAGATGGAGATGCTGGGAGATTCAGAGTATGCTGCAGGCCTGCTTCCTCAGTCGCCATCCCCTCTGACTGCACCTTAACATGTTGATGAAGATGAAGCACTAATATGAGGCTCTCATTGTGCCTACTCATCCCATTTACTCAACATTAATGCCAAACTTTCAATGTCAGTACATTGGTGACATTTTGACCTTGTAGATATTACTGCAAAAATGCAATTTTCACCTCAAAGGGAGAGATAGTTGGTTCTGAAGCCAAGCATAGGTGGCCATGTCCCAAGAATGTATATTTAGGCCACTATAGATTCCATGCTCTAAAATGATACAGTTTGCTGATCTGAAAGATATTCATAAATTAAGCCACTTTCCAGATATTTTGGTGGGAATGCTAAGAAGGCAGTGCAAGGTAAAGCTGGATAATTTCTGACATAAGCCTCAGATGCTATCTGTTAAGATTCTGAGGCTTTTGGATAAGGAGCGAAATGTCTGTTTGTACATTACAAAGGATTAACCTAATTGTCACAAAGATGTTATGTAAGGTACAGTGGAGGGGAATAAATGGCTACTGAAAGGACTAAGGATGGCCAAAGATAAATTGACTCTGGACTTGCAACATCCCACAATCTTCACCATCATTAAAGTCCTAATTAGTTACTTCCTGGAAACTTTTGTTTACTGAGGAGACATAAACATTCAGACCATATGCTTTATTTATTTATTTTTTCTCTGTCAGAAGCACAAGAAGCATCTACTGATCAAAGATTCGTTGTCTTACTGTTGCAGTCAATATGCATGTTTAAGTCCATGGTAAACTCTGAGGTTCTGCTACCTCTGCTTATAAGTAGCCACCATATTGGGATTTATATGATGCATACTTATTGGTCATTTGTCTTATGCCAGGCATCTTTCTATAAGGTGAAGGAAGACTCAACCAGTGCAAACCATCATCTCTGCCCTCATTGAATTTAGCATTCAGCAGTGGAAGCAATACAGATGACACTAGACCCATGATAAATAATGAGCTGTGGATGCCCATGAAAGGAAGTGTACCTAAGTAGGAATTGAGGACTATCCCCCTTGTAGACATTGCCCTGGACCTGACAGAAGCTAGGGTACAGCTAGAGAGTACACAGTCTACCAGAGGAATCAGAATAGGATGGAAGAACTTTGACATGGGCCAGTCTTTGAAGGAAAATAAGAAGTTTAACTAGTCAGACAAGCTTGAGGACCTAAGTTCAATCCCCAGAATGTATTTAATAAAGCTAAACATGGTGGTGAATGCTTATAATCCTAGTGCTTGTGGGAGTGAATATAAAAAAAAAAAAAAAACTGTAGTTCATGGGCCAACAAATCAAGTTACTTGGGGAGTTTCTGGTTCAGGAAGAAACCCCAAATTGAAAGCAAAACAATACAAGATGGAGACACATAACATACATGAAATCAATTTCTTGTGTCCATATGCACATACACTCATGTGTGCACACACACCCAAGATTATACACTACATTCTAAACACACACACACACACACACACACACACACACACACACACACACACGCAGGATGCTTGCAGGCATGCACATGCACACAATTTAAAAGAAAATATTCTAATCAAGGGCATAAAGAAAGAGCCTCTGGAACTGTTACAGGGCTATTATGCTATAAGACAAACCTGAAAGACCCAAATGTGTAGCCCAGAAAAAGGGGGAAAATCAAAATGAAGATGATAGTATTAATGATGATGATGACGGTGAAGAAAAGGCAGTGGTGATGATGAAAGTAATAGTGATTATATTAGTCACTTTGTGGTGTTGTCACAAAATAACACAGCCAAAGTTAGCTTATAAAAGTGGTTGTTCTAGCAGGAGATTCCACCGAGGCAGGAAGGGGTAGCATAGTGACAGAAATAGGAAGGTGTCTATTCACATTTAATCTGCACAGGGAGTAGAAAAAAAAAAGAGGATGAGGGAGATCAGAAAGTAGGCCGAGCCAGAATATAAACCCTCAAAACCTGCCTCAACCCATGATGCACTTCCTCCATCAAAGCTGAACTTCTTAAAGAGTCCACAACCAACTCAAACAGTGCCCAAAACTGGATGTCAAATGTAAAAATGCATGCAACTATGGGGGCATTTCTCATTCAAACTACCACAGTGACGATGATGATAACAGAAGGGATGATGACAATATCCTCAGTAGATAAATAATGCTCCATATGATACCTATGATACCGAGGAAGTTTACTTATCTGACCCAAGCCCACACTCATTTCATCCTGTTTTCATGTACTCAATAATAGAATTAGTAGTTCCACTTTTTGAATGGATCATAATGCCTAAATGTTATTGACATAGCCTAGGCATTACACTATTATCACTTCCAAGCTCTGGATTAAGAAACTAATTACAAGGCTTTAATAGTTAATTCCTACCTGCCAAGTCTTATGAATACCATAGAGTTATCTCTTAGGCTGAGTAATTTTTGAACTGTTGACATGGCAACTGTTTTGTAAAAGCAATCTGTAAGGTTGCTGTCAATCTTAAAAGCAGTTCTCAAGAATCATGCTCAAATATGGCCATTGATAGTAGGAAAATTCCCTATTAAAAGCATGCCCAGCAAAGGGGTTGATTTTCTTGAGAAAAGATGTCAATTTACCCCAATAGAATTTCTGCAGTACTGATTTTGTTTAATCAAATATAACAAAATAATTGAGCTCTGAACAAATGGCTTATTATAGAAATGTGCAGGTTGGCAAGGAAGATTGAAGCGTTCTTTTCAATAATGCATATGTATTAGCAGTTACTTTTTTTCATTTAAATGGGCAATTACCAAGGGCCTGTACTAAGGGCATTGGTAGGATGTGTTATCCCTTACACAGCTGCTTGGCTTCTCATGCAAGATAAAAGCAGGTGTTTTCAAGTGTGAACATTCTGAGGATTGAAGGGAAGGAAAAGCTTACTTCCTATTTATTACCTGTCATGTCTGGGAAAAGATACAAACCAAGTCATATTTATACATACATTATCTACTGTAGCTGTCTGTAACTTCTCTGGAAGCCTTGTTAAAAAATATAACAGGGTCTTGGGGGGTCACTTAGCAGATTAAGTGCCTGCAGTGTAATCATGAGGACATGAGTAGCCATCTAAAAAGCCAGGCAGGGTGGAATACACCTGTAACCCAAACACTGGTGGGGGAAGGAGACAAGTGGATCCCCATGGGCTTTCTGGCCAACCAGTCTAACATAAGCATTGAATTCTGGTTCAATGTGGTACTCTGCCTCAAAAAATAAGGTGGGTAGAGGCAGAGAAACATTCCCAGAATCTATCTCTAGCCTCCATGCTTACACACACAGAGAGATATGCACATACCCACTTTACACATTGTACACATCATTCATACTGTGTATAACACACATGTGCACAGTTTTAAAAGATGTATAATAGGAGTCTGGACACACCTCACCCCTGTCCACACTCCCTGACTCTGGACACACCTCATCCTTGTTCAAACTCTGCCCTCTGCCCTCCCACTGGCACCCAAGCCTCAGAACAGAAGACCCACCCAGATCTTGACACACTTTACCCTTGTCCACCCACCCCCCTCTGACCTCTGGCTGCTGCCTGACCTGAGCCCTCTGCCTGCAACCTGAGAAAGGGAGAGACTCCACCTGCATCCACTGGAAGAAGGAATTGCAAGAAGACAGAATAGGAACACACTCAACAACAGAAAGACACCACCAGAATCTAGGTACTCCACACCAGCAAGATCTGAAAAGCCCAATGTAGAGGATGAAGAAGAGATGAACCTCAAAAATTATCTTATGAAGATGATAGAGACCATTAAAGAGGAAACAAGAAAATCCCTTAAGGAAATAGAAAAAACAAGCAAAAATTACATGAAATGGAGGAAAAGGCAAACCAAAAAATTCAAGAAACAAACAAATCCCTTAAAGAATCTAAAGAAAACAAAGAAAAAACAATCAAACAAGTAAAGGAAACAATTCAAAGAGTTCACTGTTTGAAAGCACAATTAGAAACAATAAAGAAAACACAGAATGAGGGGATGTTGGAAATAGAAAAACTGGGTAAACGATCAGGAACCACTGATGTAAGCATAGCCAATAGATTACAAGACATGGAAGAGAGAATCTCAGGTGTTGAAGACTCACTAGAGGATATAAAGTCATCGACCAAAGAAAATCTCAAGTACAGCAAATCCCTAACTCAAAATATCCAGGAAATATGGGACACCGAGTAAAGACCAAACCTAAGAATAATAGGTATAGAAGAAGGTGAATAAATTCAGATCAAAGTACAGAAAACTTATTCAACAAAATCATTGAAGAAATCTTCCCTAACCTAAAGAAGGATATGCCTATGGAAGTACAAAAAGCTTACAGAAAATCAAATAGATTGGACCACAAAAAGAAGTCCCCTCGCCACATAATAATCAAAACACCAAACTTACAGAATAAAGAAGAAAATATCAAGAGCATCAAACAAAAAGGCCAAGTAACATACAAAGACAGACCTATCCGAATTACCCCTGACTTCTCAATGGAAGCTTTGAAAGCCAGAAGATCATGGCTATATGTTCTACAAACTCTTTTTTTTTTTTTTTTTTTCGGAGACAGGGTTTCTCTGTGTAGCTTTGGAGCCTATCCTGGCACTCGATTTGGAGACCAGACTGGCCTCGAACTCACAGAGATCCACCTGCCTCTGCCTCCCAAGTGCTGGGATTAAAGGCGTGAGCCACCAACACCCAGCTCAATGGTCTACAAACTCTAAGGAAACATGGATGTCAGCCCAGACTACTGTATCCAGAAAAGCTTTTAATCACTATAGATGGAGAAAACAAGATATTCCATGACAAAAATCAGATTTAAGCAATACATATCCACAAATCCAGCCCTACAGAAATTAATGGAAGGAAAACTCCAATGTACTGAAGATAACTATGCTCACAGACCCATAGGCAACAGACAATCCCACTTTACCAAACACGAAAAAAAAAAAAGGTGGGGAAATCCACACACAATAACACCACCTAGAACAAATCCAAAACAAACAAGAATCAACATCAATGATCATTAATATTCCTCAATGTCAATGGTCTTAACTTGCCTATAAAAAGATACAGGCTAACAGAATTGATACAAAGACAGAATCCATCCTTCTTCTGCATACAAGAAACATACCACAACTTCAAATACAGACAGTACCTCAGAATAAAGGGTTGTGAAAAGATTTTCCAATCAAATGGACCCAAAAAACAAGATGGTATAGCAATCCTGATATTTAACAAATTAGATTTCAAACTAAAATCAATCAATAAGGACATATGTTCAACTATGTTCATAGCAGCATTATTTGTAATAGCCAGAACCTGGAAACAACCTAGATGCCCCACAACTGAAGAATGGTTAGAGAAAATGTGGTATGTTTACACTATGGAGTACTACTCAGTGGAAAAAAAAATGGAATCTTGAAATTCACAGCAAATGGATGGAACTAGAAGAAACCATCCTCTGTCAGGTAACCCAATTATTAAAAGATAAACATAGTATGTACTGCTGAGTTCACTATTTTAGAAAACTGGCTGGCTCTTGAGACCTCAGAGTTGGTCCCTGCTGTTTCTGTGACCCTGGATTCCAGAGTTATGAGTCACTGTAAAACAGAGGCCAGATGAGGAACCTTGGGGAAAACCCCAGTCCCGTAAGGCATTCCTGTACACACTGTAGTCTGAGAAATGCCACTCTAACATGTTAAGCCTTGCAGGCCTTGGAGTCTTTACATGGCCCCTGTCACTTCACATGCTTATGTCAGTAGCTTTCATGTCAGAGCTCACAAATTATGCCTTCTGCTTCTCTTGTCTCCTGCATAAAGCCTACAAGTTATTATATCATCATTTCTTTCCTAATTAACACTTGATACAATTCATAATTTATTAATATTCTATATGCTAATAGCCATTTATATGAAGTTTGCTTTCTCTGGCTTTACTTATCTGAGGCTGATCCCACTGAGGAAATACTATAATTACTATATATAAATTATTAATATAAAATATTTGGAGATGAAAATGGAAGGATCAGAATTTCAAGTTCATTTTCAACTACATAGCAGGTTTGAGGCCATCCTAGACAACAAAACAGCTTGTCTTAAGATAAAGAAAAAGCAAGAAGAAAGAAGGAAAATGGAATATGAAAACCTAACATTTCTTTTGACTGATTTAAACAGGGAGATTATATTTGCACAGCTTGTATTAGAGTATATTATAGTTATATTTTGCCTCTTCCTAAAATTTGAGATACACCCTCATTTTTTAGATCATACTGGTCTTGAACTCATGGAGATATGCCTTCCTTTGGTTCCTATTAAGTTATAGGACCAAAAGTGTGTTCCACCATTTATCATGATTTTAATCTCTTAATATATAAACAAAATTTATAATATGTATACACACATACCTTAATATATTATTTTTTCTGCTGTTATGATCAAATACCCTGAGAAGAACAACTAGAGGAAAAAGGATTTATTTAGGCTCACAGTTCTATGATAGTAGCCCATTATTGTGGGGAAGTCACTGCAGCAGGAACTTGAGACAAGTGGTCACATTGCAAGCCTAGTCAAAAAGCAGAAAGGAAATAATTAATACATGCACACTTATACTGTGTGTCTGTGTCTGTGTGTGTGTGTGTGTGTGTGTGTGTGTGTGTGTGTGTGTGTGTGTGTGTGTGTGCATATGTACATGCTTGTACACATGCATAGAGAGGTCAATGCCATATATCCTCCTATATTGCTTTTCACCTTATCTTTTGAGATGAGAACACTCGATGAGATTAGAGTTCACTGAGAATGATCATAGGCTTCACAGATTCAGCTAGGCTAACTTGTCAGAAAGCTCCATGGACCTGTTTGTCTCTGCCTCCCTAGTGCTGAAATTGAAGATGTGCTTTCATGCCCAGCTTTGTGTGGGGGCACAGGCATTGAATAGAAGTCCTCACACTTTCAAGCACTTAATGGCTGAGCCATCCCTCAGCCTCTTGAAGTGGATCCTTATTCTATATTCCTGACCTTTTGATGAGGACTCACATTCATCACAGTGACATAAGTGAATCATCTCTAATAGTCAGTACAAAACAATGTCAGTCCTACACTATCTGTCCTCTAACTTCAAAAGATGGAACATATAAGTTCAGAATCTGAGAAACCTAGGAAGGAGAAGGAAACAAAGAGGAAACTCAAAACAAAAGGCCTTCTTGTCTCTGATGGGAGAAACCTACTGATCAGCATTCTTCTTCCCTAACCCTGACAGAGGATGTGCCTCATCCCAGGTGAGTGTGTGAAAAGCAATTTGCAGGTTGTCTTCAGCATGAAAACATAAAAGAAGTGCTGGAGCTGGGTAGAAAAGATTTAGTATCAGAGATACAAGGACTGACTTCTATTGTTCTTGGTTGCATAGTTTATCATATTTAAAGCAGGTCAGATTCAGAAGGCCCAACACGAGGAAGAATGGTCAAGGGCATAAAAGAAGGTATTTTTTTTTCTCCTGAGGATTTATGCCTTTCTGTATTAATCCTGAAAGTTCTCTCCTGTGATAGAATCTGCCCCAGGTTGCATATCACATTTTAGGTTTTGAAGAGGATTATAAAGAAATAGATATTGGTGGTAGTTTTTTGTTTTTTTTTTTTTAAGATGTAAGTAGAGGGAGAAGAAAGAGTAATAGAATAGATAAAATGATTGGAGATGTCAAATAGGGAAGAAGCCATTTCTGGCTTGGCAGAATCAAGGAAATGATGGGGCCTTTAGTGTATTACAGAGAAATTATGGGAAACAACTCTTCTTGTCAAATGAAAGCCCTGGCAACCTCAGTCATTGGGTGGAGGATGGCAAGGAGGGCCAGCACTTGGCTTGGGGTTAGAGGACTTGAATACTGTGCAGTACAGAAAGCTAATCAACAGTGCCTGTAGCAGACAGCTTGAAACCCATATAAGATTTTAATTGGAATCAACACTTTTTTTCTGCTGCTATTCCTGGGAACAAGATGAATATTATAGTATAAACACAGTCTC
The DNA here is from genome assembly GCF_003668045.3 of Cricetulus griseus. Taxonomy (NCBI): domain Eukaryota; kingdom Metazoa; phylum Chordata; class Mammalia; order Rodentia; family Cricetidae; genus Cricetulus; species Cricetulus griseus. The sequence goes on along the minus strand of NC_048601.1, from coordinate 33,355,438 downwards.
AGCCCTCACTGGCTTATATTTCAGTAGAAGGAGGTAGACCAAGAAATCAATATCCAGACAGTTGATATTAAACAGCCATTGCTATGTCAATAAATGTAAAGAATAAAGAAACCAAAAGCAAGCCCTAAAGTCAAAGACAGTGGTTCAGGGGATGAAGCAATAGTGACTTTCACAGACCAGCATCAGCTAGTGAACAGAAGAAAAGGTTGATGGAAGATGTCAGGAGCTAGTGGGTCAGAAGTTGCTTTTGAAGGTAGGTAAGTGTGAAGGGGAGTCATGATGACATCATCATCTTTAATTATTTTAAATTATGGGACTCCTCCCCTGGGTAGCAGATGATTTGCTCTCTTCCTTCTATTTCTCCATAAGCCTAGTAGATCACCTTGCAACCTCCATTTCATAGTTTTATTTTTTATTATTCTTTTTATTTAATATTTTTCATTTTACATAACAACCCAGTTCTCTCCTTCTAACCCCCTTCTCCCACCCCCCCACCCCCTTCCTAACTCCTATCCAACCCTCAGAAGGGGTAAGGCCTTCTCATTGCAACTTCCATGTTGTAATTTCCTCTGGGTACAGAGTCAGATTGGAAGGCATCTGGAGAAAGCAAGATGGCCACAAAATGTTTAGATATGTACAGTCTGAACTGCTTTGTCTTGTAACACTGGTGCCATTTGGCTGGAAGAAATGGTTAAAGAAAGGGAATGGGATTAGGAAAGTTAATTACACGGAGTGATCTAATCACTGCAAGATGTTCTTATATAAATAAATAACTATTTAAGTAGTTACTGTGTCTTAGACATCATGCTGCTTCCACATACATGTGATCTTGCTTAGTTTTCAAAACATTTAACCCTGGAAAGCCCAACTCCATGTAGTCTAATTGCTTTTGGCCGGACTGTCTGAGATGAAGCGGACGGACGGTGCTTGGTTCTAGAGCATGATTTCCCAGCTCACATGCTTTCTATTTTGAGCTGTACCTAAATTTACCAGTGGAGAAAGGGTAGTGTGGAGGGAGAGGGCAGTCATCTATACCTGAAAGTGTGTTCTGTCCTTGGCTGTGTCTTGCACATGCCTCATGTTCTTCCTTCTCTCCATTGTGCTAATTGTGTTCACTTATCCTCTACCTAGCAATTGGGTGCTCCACATTTAATTCACTTTCTTCCCATAAGAAAATGTCAAGGGCATTTCAACTGCAAATGTTCACTCTATAGATAGACATGCATGGGATGCAAAGAAAACAGATGGGTCTTGAAAAAGCAATTGCGGATCTTTTGCTATCTTATAAAAGTATTTTTCATTTCAATTTTTCCTGATACATAAAAATGAAGAAAATGTGTATATTTATGAAATAAGTGCCATTTTGATAGAGATACTCTAGGAAGTTTAAATCAAATTATATGTACTTATCTCCTTTAACATTTTTACTTTAAATCTCATAAAGGTATTTTGTTTGTTTTAAAATGAGGTTCAGAGAGAGTAAATAACTTGTTGATAGTAGCCATGCTGGGACTTGAACTCATGTCCTTTTGACCTCACTGTATATTTTCATGGGTGCACTATGAAATATTCTGACAGATCTGGAGTTATTCAGATAGAAGATATTATATTCTCCCAACCCTGATGGCAGAAAAAAAGAAGATAATATTTTCTCCTAGCTTTTGAGAGATATGTCATTTTTAGTTATCATCAATGTACCGTATACAAGTGTCCATCAGTTCTCTTCATGCTCATTGTTCAACAGTGGCACACCTCTCCACCTCCTATTCCTCCCAGCCTCTAGTTATCACTCTCTACTGCAGATATCTAGTTTTGATTTCAGAAAATTTGCTGATGAAGGACTGTTACTTTATCCACCCATCCCTCCCAGATGCTGAGATTCCAAAGTGAAGGGAGGTGGTAATCTCATGAAACTTACACTGTAGCCCAAGAGATCAAGTTTAATCAAGTGACAGATTTTAGTAATAATAATTTTTGTTAAGTGCTGTGAAGGATCTTTAAGGGTATATCAAAGAGAAACCTCATCTGCTGGGTCTAATGGCCACCAAACAGTGACCTGGTGATCACAAGAGGTGTAGGACATTGTGCGTCTATATATAAGACAATGTGGGCTAGAAACTTGGAAGAACTGGGACAAAGTTGGGCAGATGAATCCACGTTATGGATGTCCTGACAAATTATGCAGGGCCATTCAGGAGTCTTAAGAGACATGAAAAACTACTGAAGGGATTAAAAGCAGGATGCCCTGATCAAGGAACATTCTCAATTCTCACTGCTGTGTGTAGAGGGATTACGAAGTGGCCAGTGGGAATGTTCAACAGTTTCACCAAAGATGTTATAAGAGTAAAGATGAGAAAAGCTGATTTCATTATCAAGACTAGGGCAAATTTCTGTTGTTGTTGTTGTTGTTGTTTATTTGATTTTGTAAAAAGGTGTGACCAAACAAGAAAATCCCTCACAATCATACCTAGCTGCTTAAGATTTAGCTAATTTTATATATGGTCAAGTTGACAAGACTAGACATCACAGCCACTATGAGAGAGCAGAACGTGGGTTAGGGAGAGACAAGAGGAGCCTCTTCAGAGAAAACCTCAGAACAAAACCCCAAACAAAGTGAAGCTCAAGTCCAAAAATATTCTCAACTGTGGAGATTTGTAACTGCAATACATTACTGATCACTTTTGAATGGCCAGGTAAGCATTTCGGGGAACTGAGGGATTATATTTAACAAGGCCAGAAGTAGGCTAGAAGAACTACTGTCAATATTTTTAATGTATTATTATGTTGTAGCTGTTATTATTGTGTGCCTGTGTGTGTGTGTGTGTGTGTGTGTGTGTGTGTGTGTGTGTGCATGCATGCATATATGACCTGGTACACATGTGGTTTTCAGTAGGTTCTCTCCTTCTACCATGTCGGTATTGGAGATCAAACTCAGATCCTCAGTCTAGGCAGCAAGCTCATTTCCTGATGAGCTATTGCAGTGGTCCATTAAGCTCACTAATCAGCATAGATTTCTTCATAGTAACCTAGCTCTTTATAGAGCTTAGCTCAAAGATCAGTTGGTTAGTTGCTTACGAAATCATCGCAAACCTGAGCTAATACACCTAGAGACTGGGAAAGTCTGTTTTAGGCTTCAGAAGGCTTTGAACCATTGGGGGTGATTCCAATAAAATTCAATCTATAAGCAAAGTTGGAACACTGATGTAAAATTTGGAGTTGACTTGGTGTTAGTATTGCAAGGGCTTGCAGAAGGGAGAAGTTCTGAGTCCTTTCTTGTAGGGTCTGTTACATGTGAAGGGAAAATTCCTGATGATACAATGCACAAGGCTTGCTTCTTGGAGTACATTAAGAAAGAATGATTGCTGTAATTACAGGTTGTGAAGAAGTTGAATCTGCATTAATGAGTGTTTTTATTATAATGTAGAAGCCTTGAAATTCTTTCCTAGTCTCGTTTAGCTGCCAAATGTTTAAAAATAGGGCCCAAGTTTTACAACATATTGAGGTACTTCAGAATCTGTGGCGGTTTGAAGGAGAAATGTCACTCATAGTCCCTGGCATTTGAACACTTGGTCCCTAGTTCCTTGCACTGTTTGTGGAGGTCTAGGTAGTGCAGCCCTGCTAGAGGAAAAAATGTCACTGAGGAAAGACTTGAGGTTAAAATGTTCCTGCCCCCTCCTGTTTGCTTTCTCTGATTGTGATTGGAGTTGAGGGTGTGAGTTGTCAGCTTCTTGCTCCAGCCACTGTGCCAACTGCTAGCTGCAATGTATCAATGCCATTATGGGACTCATGCCTCTGGGAGTATAAGCCCAAGTAAACTCTTCCTTCTGTATGTTGCCTTTGTCATAGTATATTATCATAGCAACAGAAAAGTAACTAACATAGAAGTCTCTTGACACTCTTAATGCTCACACCTTCCCCAGTTCTAATCAAAAGTTAAACTAGCTCTTTCCTTGTATAGACAACTATACATTCCTGTGCATTTATTTCTAAGCAACCCCCATAAGATAGACAGAATAATTGTATTTTAATGAACAAATGACATTTTAATTATAAAGCTTTTGTTGATTAGCTCATTATATTAAAATTCTAATAAGTCAGAATAATATTGTAAGGGATTTGTACAGTTATGGCTTCAGCCAGCTTGGTTGATGGAGTAAACTCTGGAAATATGTAAATGGAATTTCAGCAGGAAAAGTGTCCTTAGCATGACAAAATTTTCCTTTGGATAGAAAGTATTTGTTTGAGAAAAGGCATAAATGACTTACAGATGAAAATGGATACATCAAAGAATGTTTTTTTTAAAAAATCCTTTCTCTGTTTGATTTTGTCATTTATGGTTTGGCAGCACCTAATTTAGCTTTTAAAATTCTAGTGGCTCTAAGATCTACATGTTCCCTGATGGCTAAGGATGCTAAGCACTGAGTCGAATTCCTGAAATCCAGTTGTAGAGAGGGAAGCATGATGAGTGAAAGGGTCAAGACCATGCTGGGGACTCCTACAGAAGCAGCTGACCTGAACAAGGGGGAGCTCATGGATCCCATGACAGCTTGGAAACCAGCAAAGGATGGAACCAGGCTTCTGAATGTGGGTCAGTTAGGGGGCCTGGGCAGTCTATGAGGCCCCTGGTAATGGAACAGTATTTATCCCTAGTGTAGGAATGGACATTGGGAGCCCATTCCCCATAGAAGGATACTCTCTCAGCCTAGACACATGAGGGAAGAAGGCCCAGGCCCTGCCGCAAATGATGTGACAGACTTTGATGATCCCGCATAGAAGGCCCCACCCTTTCTAGGGAGCAGAAGAGGGTTGGGGTCGGCAGGGGGCATGGGAGAATTGGAGGGGGAGGGATATATAGAATAAGATTGTTTCTAATTTAAGTTAAAAAAGAAAAAATCTACAATCCCTTAAGGAGTAATTTTTCCTAGGATTAGAACACAGTTTTCTTCCAAGAACTTAACGTTTAGAATGTGGATCTGGTGGGCATGAGTAAGTCAGAAGTACTGGACAAGCCTGCTTTTCAAAATCTAGTATTTTGCTGTTCATTTTTCTAAAAATGCTCAGCAGGAAGACAAGTGTTTTTCATCATGTGAGAGTATCTATTTCTCTTTTCTTCTGGAGTTCCCAGCTATTTGTGCAAATATTGGTGTCCTTGTTGGGGAGCCTATAGTGCTGAAGGGTAGCATGTACCAAATCCCAAAGTCAGAAAACAGTTGCTTCTTTGAATGTTGGACCCTAGTAAGTAACCTGTCCTTGAAGAGACCATTGTTGTTTCATGTTAAAAGTTTCAGGGAAGAATATAGGTGGATTTGGGTGACATAATTATGCCATCCATAAATAATTCTTTACACCTGCCTGACTCTGATGAAACTCGCCATCCAACTGCCATTGAAAATTTTCAGGTTTGGGGTTCAAGAGGATGACCTTACTTGTCCTGTTGGACAAGAGATTTGTCAGAAAAATCATTAATGCCAGAAACAGGCAGACAACAACATGTCAGGGACCCTGACGAAAGACAAGTCCACATGGCAGTATGAGGGATCCTCCTATGTGTCTCCAAAGAAGCAAGAAGAATCTGTAACATGTGACATGAGTAACTTACTGTCACTGAATTAAATGTGAAGGTGGAATGGGAAAAAAAACGTAGAAAAACAGCACACTTTATTCTGGAAAGCTATAAATTCCTATAGCTTCAGGAACTGTTGAATGAGCTTTGCAAAATGGCATTGCCATCGTTAACATCCTTCTGCATTACATGTCGGATCCTGAGTGTATGAGCTACCTTCTTTGGGATTGATCGACTTTTTGTGGTCTCAAAGCAACCATGATATTTCTAAGCATCATGTGAGCACATGTCAAAGTTCAGTGGCTATAGCCTTGTTCTTACTTCAAGACCCATATAACAGATTCTTTCCTTACCAATTAATCAATTCAGCATATAATCTGTGCACCATGACTTGTGTTCATTATTGGCACCAGAGGTGAAGTCCTTTTTTCTTGCCCAGAATGAAGATCTCAACAGCTCTTCCCTGTGAGCCAGCTCCTGAGCAGATGAGGTATCAAATGGTCACGACCTTTAGTTGTCCAGGAAGAAAATTTAAGTCCGTATTTTCTCATTAAGATGTTATGTATCCCTGTTTTTTACCCAATTTTTCAGACATAAAATTTGGCTTTGCATCCAACTGAAAAACTGTCTTGTTGCAGAGTTCAAAGGAAATTGAAACTCACCAACCTACTGCCATTTTGCAAACAAGATTGGTGTCATATTTGATTATTTTGGATAACTATGACTAGCATTTTTCATTTTTTCTTTCTCTTTTAAATTTTCCATTCATTTTACATACCAACCATAGTTCCCTCCCCTTCCTCCTGCTCCCCAACCACACCTTCCCTCCACCCCCATCTACTCCTCAGAAAGAGCAAAGCCTCCCTTGGAGAGTGAACAAATCCTGGCATCTCAAGTTGAGGCAAGACCAAGCCCCTCCCTATGCGACAAGGCTGAGCAAGGCATATCACCATAGGGAATGGGCTCCAAAAAGCCAACTCAAGTACCAGGGATATATCCTAGTCATACTACAAGGGGCTGCACAACGAGGCCAAGCCACACAACTGTCACTCACATGCAGAGGGCCTAGTTCAGTTCCAAATGGACTCCGCAGCAGCTGATCCAGATTCCAGGAGCTCCCAGGAGCTCAGGTCAGCTGTCCCTGTGGGTTTCCCTGTCATGATCCTGACCTGCCTTGCTCATACAACCATCTTCCTTCTCTTCAACTGGACTTCAGGAGATCAGTACATTGTTTGGCTGTGGATCTCTGCATCTGCTTCCATTAGTTACTGGATGAAGGTTCTATGATGACAATTGGGGTAGTCACAAATCTGATTACAGGAGAAGGCCAGTTCAGGTACCCTCTCCACTGAATCTAGGAATCTTAGCTGGGGTCATCCTTGTAGATTCCTGATAATTTCTCTAGCACCAGGTTTCTCCAATAGTTACCCATGGGCATTTGTACCCATGATTTCTTGTTAGAAAATAAACTGCTGTATCTGTATAGATGGCAGTAGGCACAGCCAAACCATGTGCATCTCATTTCCTAGAAAACTAGGGCACTTGCTACTGTCACAGGATAATATTTTCAATCATGTTATTTAGTAACTTAGGGAGTAAATTTAGGCTTCTGTTCATTTGAAGCAAGAGGTGACTCTGTTGCTTTAATATATATAATTAAACAGAGTTGAAATTGACTTTAAATGAAAATTGAAAACAAATTAAGCAATCACTCAATGTAATGCCTATGGTTATAGCCCTTGTGTATATTTAGATACACTGAGAAAAATAAGACAAAATTCCTACATTTCTGAGCATTTTATTTTATTCCAAGTGGAAAACACAGTGCGGTTCCAATGCTTAGAATTAATGTAAATTATTCCATGTAATGATCATTTGCTTTGCCATTCATACATGCACTACACTAATGCCTATTGATCAAATGTAATGATATCTGTTAATGTTGGAGTCAGACAATCACAAATTCAGCTCATGGAATTCACTTATTAGTTTTATTCATTAATCTTCTCTAGTGACCATGACTAGGCTCCTTTAATTCGACATTGGACAGCATTTGTGTTAGTAATAGCAAAATTTTTAAATGAGCCTACTTCTTAGAATCTGATACTTGTGAAGTTATTGCCTATCATTTTCTGTCTTATTACAATTTTTATTTCCTTAATTTTATGGCTTTGGGATGGCAGCCAATAACTTACTGCCTCAAAAAGATATTGTTTCAAATGAACTTATTATGGCTTATATTTAGTTAGATTTATTAGTGCTGACTTGGGTTTTGTGCTTCGGCAAATGAATTCACATGAAAATCCTCAGAATATCTTGGAGCTCTGGTTCAAGTTGAAACCTAACTGTTTGTTAAGGATGTTTTACTGCTTGAGCCGCACATGTCTGTTTGTCAATTAGGTCTTGTAGTTGGACTTTTCTTTGGGGCACCAGTTCACAAATAACGACCTGCAGACTTATTATTAATTATGAAAGCTTGGCCTTAGCTTAGGCTTGTCCCACTAGCTCTTAAAACTTAAGTGAACCCATTTATAATAAACAACATTCTTCCATGTGGCTTTACCTTTCTTCCATCCCTCACCTCCTGTTTTCTCGATATGTCTCACTGGTGAATCTTACCTTTCTTCTTTTTTTTCCATTTTTTTTAAATTTAAATTAGAAACAAGATTGTTTTACATGTCAATCCCAGTTCCCTTACCCTCCCCTCCTCCCCTGCCCCCCTACTAACACCCTACCTATCCCATAACCTTTCTTCTCCATAGGGAGGGTGAGGCATTCTATGGGAGGTCTTGAGAGTCTGTCAGATCCTTTGGGATAGGGCCTAGGCTCTCCCCCATGTGTCTAGGCTAAGGGAGTATCTCACTCTGTGTGGAATGGGCTCCCAAAGTCCATTCCTATGCTAGGGATAAGTACTGATCTACTACAACAGGCCCCATAGATTTCCAAGGCCTCCCCACTGACACCCACATTCATAGGGTCTGGATCAGTCCCATGCTGGTTTCCTAGCTATCAGTCTGGGGACCATGGGCTCCCCCTTGTTCAGGTCAGCTGTTTCTGTGGGTTTCACCAGCCTGGTCTTGACCACTTTTCTCATCACCTCTCCTTCTCTGCAACTGGATCTCACTCACATATGGATTTTAGACATAGAGCAAAAAATTACCAGCCTACAATCCATACCACCAGAGAAGCTAGGAAACAAGGAGGACTCTAAGAGAGACATACATGATCCCCCAGAGAAGGGGAAAGGGACAAGATCTCCTGAGAAAATTGGGATATGGGGAGAGGGGAGAGGGAGCTAGGAGAATGAGAAGGGGAGAAGATGAGAGGTGAGGAGGACATGAGGGAGCAGTAAGGTTGAGTCAGGGGAAGAACAGAGCAAGATAAGAGATACCATAATATAGGGAGTCATTATAGGTTTAAAGAGAAATCAGGCACTAGGGAAATGTCTGGAGATCTACAAGGATGACACCAACTAACAATCTAAACAACAGAGGAGAGGCTACCTTATCTTTCTTCTTTCCAGAGTTCTCTCTTTGCCCTAAGTCCCCCCTATACCTCCTACCTAGATATTGGGTGTTTAGTTTTTTATTACACCAATCACAGAAATACATCTTTACATAGTGTGTGAATATCTCACAACAAGGTCTTGTGATTAAAGTAGCTCAGATAAGAACGTTGGTGGGAGCCAGCTTCCTGCTCTATGCTCTATTCCATACTAACAGCATCAAAATTTCAGTCACTGATAAAGGTTTATTTCCTTCTTCACTTATCTTCCAAAAATAGATTTTAAAATGCTTTGAAGTTTCTAGTATCTTTCTAATTTATCTTTGGTTCAATTATATTAAAATTTCATTTAGGTCAATATGAAAAATTCAATCAGACAAAATCAGCCATATCCCTTTGATGGGATTTATTTGTAAAATAATTAACTGACTGTTTATCTTTTTAAGCCTGTTTCCAATGAAACTATGTAGTTGGTGTGTCTTGTACTCAGGCTCTAGTTACAGTAAACAGAAGTACAAGTCCTTCTGATGTACCATGAGTGATGTACCAGGGGTGAATATAGTATCTCACACCATGACACAGTCTAAGGCAAATGCCTGGTATAGGCACTACTCTATACAAGAGCTCAGAGAGACCCCTCTGTTCTCATCTCTCTGTCTGTTGGCTTCTTTTTTCTAGCACATTCATTTCTGCAGCCACAAGCATTGTCCAACAAGGACAATAGTTTTTACTTCCTAAAATCTTAGGTAATGAACTGAAACTAAATTATCTGATACAGACCCAGGGATTTCATGGCTTGGAGTTTGAAATATGACACTAGTTGACAAGGGTTGTCCCTAAGGAGGCCTGATGAGCAATGTCACTTGGGATCTTCTTGTAAAGGATGTTCATTCTCAGGCTCTGTTCCAGACTCTATGAATGAGAAATATCTGGGACTATATCTCAACAAGACTCATAGAATTCCCTCCAAGTGATCCCCTACACATGTTCAAGCTATAGAATAACTATGGTGTGCTATCTGGCCAGGCCTAAATCATGTGTGCACCTCTCAGCTTCTGTGTACAAATTACAGTCCCACATGGCAGAAAAAGGATGTGAGGAGCCCATAGCAAGAAAGAAAGGTAGATGGAGTGCTGGCCGTGAGGGCAAACATCAGTGCCGGTAACATCCAGTTCAGTAACTAAGTTCTCCTTAGTGTGCAATGGCATTGTTTCCAAGAACACCACGGACTGCGGTGACTTCCCCAGAATGCCAATATTCCAACACAGCCAATATACTTCCCACTCTCTGTTGTGCCACAGAGATTCAGTTTCCATTTTGTCTTTGGAGAGATGCCTGGCAAACCTTTAAATGTTTCCAGACCACATAGTCCTTACATTTCCTTACCCATTACTTCTTGCATGCTGTGATGTGGTCTATGAAGCCTAAAATAATGAACACTATTGCTGTCCTTTGGTAAGAAACCAGGTGGATCTGTCTGTTCCAGCAGCTTTCGATGACCGGGACCATTATCTGAGGGACTTTGACAGGCTCTGTAAAATCCTGCAGGGAATTAGTAAGCACTGCAGCATTATCTAAAATTATATTAAGCCTCTCTGTCTCTCTGTCTCTGTCTCTGTCTCTCTCTCTCTCTCTGTGTGTGTGTGTGTGTGTGTGTGTGTGTGTGTATGTGTGTGTGTGTGTGTGTGTGTGTATGTGTGTTTGTGTAAACACCTGTTTTGAGAAATAAGTGTTTTTTGGAATTACTGTTGGTTTTGTATGCCTCTCCCCCAACTTGAGATTTCTGTTGTCATCCTCCTGGGGGAGTGTAGCACAAGTTCTAATTGGTCCTAATGATAAAAACCCAGAGTCAAATATTAAGGGGTGAAAGCAGGAAGATCAGAGAAGCAGAGAAGCCAGCCACGAGAGCTCCTACTTCTACAAAATCCTCAGACTGAAAAGAGATTGAGTTTCTGTCTCCTCCCAACTTACCATTTCCTCTCTCTGTCCAGCCATAACACTCCAGGGGAGGCAGTAAATCACATGTCCATGTATCTCTATTTAGCTCCTCAGGAGAGTTCCCTGTGCTACTGTTAGCTGCAATAATGTTAGGATTGTTTGTCATTGATGCCTTTTTATGATTCATATCTTTTGAATGACCTTCCTGCTTTCTCCCATTTCTTATGTTATATACAGATAGAGGACATGCAATGGGGCAAAGGAGTCCGGGAGATACCATCCTCTGTGTGCACGTTGCCCTGCAAGCCTGGGCAGAGGAAGAAAACACAGAAGGGAACTCCTTGCTGCTGGACCTGTGAGCCCTGTGATGGATACCAGTATCAGTTTGACGAGATGACATGTCAACACTGTCCATATGACCAGAGACCCAATGAGAACCGAACTGGCTGTCAGAACATCCCCATCATCAAACTGGAGTGGCACTCTCCCTGGGCTGTCATTCCTGTCTTCCTGGCAATGTTGGGGATCATTGCCACCATCTTTGTCATGGCCACTTTTATCCGCTACAATGACACACCTATTGTCAGGGCTTCTGGGCGAGAACTCAGCTACGTTTTATTGACTGGCATCTTTCTCTGCTACATCATAACCTTCTTAATGATAGCCAAACCAGATGTGGCAGTATGTTCTTTCCGGCGTGTCTTCTTGGGCTTGGGCATGTGCATTAGTTATGCAGCCCTTTTAACAAAAACCAACCGGATTTATCGCATATTTGAGCAGGGCAAGAAATCAGTGACAGCTCCCAGACTCATAAGCCCAACATCACAACTGGCAATCACTTCCAGCTTAATATCAGTGCAGCTTCTAGGTGTCTTCATTTGGTTTGGGGTTGACCCACCCAACATCATCATAGACTACGATGAGCATAAGACAATGAACCCAGAGCAAGCCAGGGGAGTCCTCAAATGTGACATCACAGACCTACAAATCATTTGTTCTTTGGGATATAGCATTCTTCTCATGGTCACATGTACTGTGTATGCCATCAAGACTCGGGGTGTACCAGAGAATTTTAATGAAGCCAAGCCCATTGGATTCACTATGTACACAACGTGTATCGTATGGCTTGCCTTCATCCCGATATTTTTTGGCACTGCACAGTCGGCAGAAAAGGTAAGTGAAAATGGACATCTCACTATGCATTTCAGAAATGTCTGGTTCTGTGCATATTGAAACAAAATTGATTGTGTCCTCCAAAGAGGCTTATGTGTACAGAATAGAAGGTTCAAAAATATAAAAATGTTGGGCTAATCACTTAATGGTACAGGAGTTTAAATTTGTAAGTAGGATATTCCCCTTTGGAACCACTAAAAACCAACGATGTGTGACCTTTTCAAGTAAATATGTTTACATAAAATTAGTATAATTAGGCAATATCCAGGACAAGATGATCTAATCTAACTAAATAAAGCCTTCCTTCCCACTCACTTACAACTTCTGTTCTTACATGAATGTTTCTTTAGGATAGAAGTTGGCCACAGTACCTATCTCCATTTGGGCCATTAATACATGGTGTTCATTTATCATTATTAGCATCACTATAGAAGAGCAATTCACAACCTGTAGGTTGGGACCCCTTTGAGGTTCAAAAACCCTTTCATAATGATTGCCTAAGACCATCAGAAAACACAGATATTTACATTACAATTCATAACAGTTGAAAAATTACAGTTATGAAGTAGAAACAAAAATAATTTTACATGTTGGGGTCACCACAACATGAGGAACCATATTAAAGGGTTGCAGCATTTGGAATGAAGGTTGAGAACCACTAGTATAGATTTCTGTCTTTTTAGTAGCTCATGTATGCTGTTGCTGAAGATATAAAGCACAAGCTGTATGGTGCATTGGAGTTGCCCAGTTGCATGCCCATCAAATATAACCAGATAGGCTGATAAAGAAGGATATCAGTTATTCTGTATCATTTTCCTGATAGTTTAGTATACCTTAATCACAGCAAGCAATTATAATGAGATCAAGAGTTTTCAAAGTGAAACAGGAAAAAAAGGAGAAGAGAAAGAGATCAAACTATCAGTGTTTGTGGTTGGTGCACGATACAATTAGTATACATGTCCTTGCATGTACTAATAAATTAATGAATCTATAAATTACAAATTAGGTGACCCTCATATGCTGTCTTTAATGTGGTTTGTGTATATTTAGCTGAATGTGTGACTTGCATACCAACTCTGTAACCCTGAAGTATTGATCCTAAATATGATATGTACACATTTGGTATTTGAACTCATCCATCTGGCTGTAGTTTTATACATATGCAAATTACATAAGCCTAAAATATCAGTATGACAATTCTTCAATTGGTGTGAGCAGCTCTGATGCAAGAGTATGGCTGAAGCTTGAAGAGACTGAGTCTAATAAGGCTTATATAGAAGAGTGTCTTATTAGAAATTAAATGCATTGAGTGCATAGAACATCACAGGTCACTGCATTGCCATTTAAATTGAACAAATATGCTAATGCTTCTTATTGTTTTTTAATTGTGTGTGTCTGTGTGTGTGTGTGTGTACACATACATGTGTCTGTGCCTAACATGCATGTGAAAGTCAGAGGATAACTTGCAGGGACTGGTTCTCTCCTCCTACCATGTGGATATCAGGGGAGGACCCAAGTCATCAGTATTTGCAGCAAGCCCCTTTACTTGATGATTTATCTTATTTTTAAGATTATTTATTTATTATGTATATAACATTCTGCTTCCATGTATATCTGCACACCAGAAAAGGGCACCAGATCTCATAATGGATGGTTGTGAGCCACCATGTGGTTGTTGGGAATTGAACTCAGGACCTCTGGAAGGGCAGTCAGTGCTCTTAACCTCTGAGCCATCTCTCCAGCCCCTTAATGATCTATCTTTCTGGTGCTTGAACAAAGCTGTTAAGTGCTTAAAGCCTTAGATAGGGAAAACAGGATTAAGTTGGAATATGTAAATCTTATACAATTGTTACTGCCAGAAATTGGTGTAGTAATTCATTAATACCTCTGTTTCCTGTGTGTTCTTTATTCAAGATTCATGGCATTTAGCTCATTTTCCTACTGAAATGATGTTAGCACCCTAAACTGTGTGATTCTAGAACTATAAGCTTGCCTTTTAAAAATGGTTATCTATGAAACCAAGCAGAATTCTCAAACAAAGGGCACTGAATAGCTCTAGATTATGGTTTTCATTATAAAATATCTTAGAGGAAATTCTTCTAAAATATATAGTCATTGAACATTGGCTGCTTCCAACAGTTTTTTTTCAGATTCATAAGGTATGTTTATTGTTTGTGAAAGCAACTTGAATTTCATTTTATTGCAACTCCCTATCCCTGGGCCAAGGGAATAGTAAAATATGAGTTAGGGTTCTGAAATACAATAGAAATAAAAAAAATTGTAAATGTGTGCTAGTAGGTTGGTAACTAGTATAATTTTCTGGAGAGGACAATGCCTGTTATTAAACCACACAAAGATAATTCTTTTGCTGTTGAAACAATGTCATATACAGAAGGTTAAAGGGATTAATTATATGCTATGTACTTATTCTTCATGATATAAAAGTGTCCCAGTAATATCCGAAGTATATCTCGTTGCATCTTATGTATCTCTTCTCGGTGATACAAAATGTATTAATGACTGCATAGTATTAGAACTATGGATTTTTGGAATGTTGCTTTAAGAGTGTTATTTCTGTGTTATCATTCATTTGGGGCATATCTACTTGTGATTGTGGGGCTTTTTCAGGTAAGATCACATGTGTGATCCTTTACAAACCTGGAACTGATATGAGGTTTTGGGAAATCCAATCATTGACTCTAGATTCTGTTGATGACATTTTGCTGGTAGAACCAGACCAGTGGATGAGATTAAGTTGTCCATACAATATGATTTCTAGTCCCTCAGTTTTACAAAACTTACTTCTCTTTGTATACTCTTCATGGCTTATAATGTTTTACATGGTTCATTGGCATAAATAAAAGTGCTGAAGTAGGAAAAATGGATTTCTAGACGAAAATGTACACACCCTAATGACAGGCATATGGCTAGTGAAACATGAGTGATCAATTAAGAAAATCACTCTGTGTATATGCAACCATAGCATATAAATTATGCAAAGAAGCAAGTTGCCAAATGAAACAAAGACATTACAGCAAAATGCAAGTTGTTTTATTTTTTTTGCTAAGTTGGCAACCTTACAAAGTCACAGACATTCCATTTTGTTCTGATTTAATAGTTTAAGTACCCCAAGAAGAATTCTATTGTCTCAGAAAAAATCAACAATAAATTCTGTAATAACTATTTACTGTGTTGCAGAATTGAAATCCATTTCGATTCTTCTGTGAAATTTCTCACTGGTTGATTTTATTAGTAGAACACAAAGACCAGACAAGGTTTTTATCTTCAATGTAAAATGTCATCCCAGTGAAATTTATTTTTGTTTTAGGAACAATGCAAATGCTCACTGTTACCTAGATTGATCATTGCTACCCTATGACTTGCTAGAATTTGAGTCCTTAAATATGATCAGAGATGATATGGTAAACTTTAGCCATAGTGGAATAGATTCTAGGATTTGGGAATTATCTATAGGCATGACCATGGAGAGGTGGGGCAGGAAGAGGTGTGGGAGGGAGAACTGTGGTTGGAATGCAAGATGAATTTTTTTAAAAAGTTAATAAAGAGCCCACATAATAGTATTAAAAGTGAAATAATACCATGGTAGAGACTAGCTAGTCTTTTGTATTGTGGTGTTATTATGTAATTATATCTTGGCACTGTCTGCTCAAAGACTAGATTGTTTTCTATGAAAAACAATGATTTCTTTAGTCAGTGGTTGCATTGTTAGAAGGAGTGGTCTGCACAAAAGTCTATGTTGCCAAAATTTCAGGAACAATGTAACTGATCCATTTTTCTCAAGCATTGTAAGCACTTGTTATCTGAAGAATGTTCTAGATAAGTTTTTACTATGTAACTAATCAATGAACTGGTGCACATAGGAATCAGTCTCACAAGATCATGTCCCCTGCTAACATTATAGTCACAGTTTGAGAAAGCAAACTGTGGTGTTTCAGCACAGTGGGGGAAATATGTGTCAACGCTGCAAGCATCAGGCTGAATCCCTGGAATTAAGTGGTGCTTGTCTGTATATCATTTCTTTCATGTGGGCAGTGACATAAGCTTTGTCAAGCTGGACTGTACATAAGGAAGCAGAACTTGGCAGATGGGTAGGGGCCCAGAGGTCTCAGAGACAGAGGACTGTGTGTACTGTGGGGTTGTTTGTCCAGGAATATAGTGAGAAGAGGAAGAATGGTTGAAGCAATTGATGACAGAAAGGCATTCATTGCTGCAAGTGGAGCTGGTTTCAAAGAAGGAAAGGCATGTGTCAACATCTGTTTCTGTACATACCAGAACAGACTCAGGCTGTATCTCAAATCTTCAATGAAAGAATCCTTTTTCTCTAATAGAGTACCATTCTACCTCTTAATAGATTATGGCCATTGATAGCAAGCATGTGAACCAGTGCTTGGACCAGCCATAATAGTAGGATAGGGAGATAGGAACATTTCCTCAGAAATAGGCATCTTGTCTTCCTCGTATGACAGCTAGCTCCGAAAATGTGATCACAAAGTGAAGCCTTCACCTACTGGGATCAGAAGGTATGACATGATATCCCACCCCCCAAATCTCACAGTTTATCTGAAAAAGTATCCACAGCTGTTGTCACCACACCAAACTCATTGAATAGAACTGGATGTTTTGTTTTGTTCGTTTTTTTCCCCAGTTCTTTTCCTTTTTTTGTGAATGATTTTCCTAGTTTGTTATCAGTTGCTGTGACAAACACCATGGTCAAAAACAATTGGGAGCTGGAAAGGCTTTGATTTGGTTTACACCTCTGTTGTGGTTCATCATCGAGGCAAGTCAACCTTGAACCAGAAACTGAGGCAGAAACCCTGGAGGAAAGCTGTTTACTGGTTTGCTTCTCATGATTCTCAGGTTGCTTTCTTATCTAACACATGGCCACCTTCCCAGAAGTGGCAAACCCCCACAGTAGACTGGGCCCACCCATATCAATAATTCACCAAGAAAAGGACCCACAGACTTGCCTACAGACCAGTCCAATGGAGACAGTTCCACAGTTGAGGTTCCTTCTTCCTAGATGACTCTACTTAAGTAAAGTAAACAAAAAGTCACCAACAAAGAGGGCTTGGACTTTTTGTTGTTGTTTTCAATTTGTTTTGTTTATCTTGAGAAAATGGATATTTCACTCTCCAATCCTGGCTATCCTAGAATTCACCGTGTAGGCTAGACTGGTCTTGAACTGTCCATCACATTTTCCCTCTGCCTTCAGAGTGCCAGGGACTGTAGGCATGAGCCATCACATCCAGCTGGGTTTCTACAGCTTTAAAGAAATGCTGTGGGGGTGGGACTAGCAAAGTCAAGCACACTTTCAAATTTGTTTACAATACATTCTTTCCTCCCACATAGGCCATGCTACTATGCTTCTTATACTTAGAACAATGGTAGAGAGTAAAGAAGACACTGTTTCGATATGTGTTCCAAAAGCCCTAATTAAAAGGGGCTTTGAATAAGTACTCAGTCATGCAGAACATGCTACAAACATAATCCTCCAAGTTTCGAAACAGGCACAGGGACAAGTCACTTGCTCATCATGGCAAGTTTAACAAGTGAAGTGGAATGCAAAGGCAGAAAACAGGATACAACAGGGCATTTGAAAGGGCATTACAACATAAGAAATAGCAGGTAGTGTCTACAGCAGGTGACTCGAGGAGAAAGGTGATCATTGCATTAAGAGTAGTCTTAACTCTTGCAAAAAGAGACTGTAATACTAAAACAATTAATCAACCTCATTTTGCGAGCAAAATTTGAAACAATGTGTACCAAGACAAGTCACTCCAACATTAAACTTTTGGCAAGAAGCACATCTACTCAATGTCGTGGAAGCTGATATTGCCATCAAGGATACTTCTTCAGATAAGTGAGTCCGCAGTGGGTGTGTTAAGCTCTAAGGAGCCATCCACCCCATGAAGCCCCTGCTCTCCAGCTCTGTGGTGCCAGGCTACAAAGAGAAGGCAGTGGTGCAGGAAAAGCAGCAGTGCCACATGCAAGACCCTACCTACCTCTTCCTGAGACTATGCAGACTTCACTGGGAAAAAATGTGTAAATGGGGAACCATGCATATTTCAAAATGGAAATGTCACACCTGCTCTCTGAAGATGAACGATGAGCAGTAGGCATGGCTACAGCTTCCCCTACGCCTACTTAGGGGCTGGCTACAATGAGCAGTGTTGAAAAGTGGACAGCAATAATAAGAACACTGTGAAATAGTTACTGTAATAAAGGGACAGATGATGGCACTCGAAGAAAGCCAGAAGGGCCACAAAAGATAGAGTGGGTTCAAATCTACTTTGAACTTTTGAACATAGAAGGAAAATGTTGCTAGGCTGTGTCTTATCTTGTATTTTATGCAGGGTTGTTTTGTTATTTAAACAGACACATAGTTGTTGGTGTTTTTTCAGTTGTTAATCTTATTTATTTATTTGCTTTGTTTTTTGTTTAGTTTAGTTTTTTTGTTTGTTTGTTTGTTTGTTTGTTTGTTTTTGAGACAGGGTTTCTCTGTGTTGCTCAGGCTGGCTGGCCTCAAACTGACAGAGATCTGCCTCCTGAGTACTAGGATTAAAGTTGTGTGCCACCACACCTGGCTCAGTTGTTAAATTTTAAATAAACAACATTTCCAATATTCATTTAAATAAGAACTAGGTAAGGAAAGAACTTCTATCAGTCGGCTTCGGCATTCCAGTTTCTCCACATACATAGTCACGCACATACACAAATAGATAAAGTCTTTATGTCTCTCCTAGAATGATCAGAAAGAAACTTCAACTTGAATCAGGGAGGCAGGTGTTGAGATGTGTAGATTTTGCCAAGCCTGGGTGGGCAATATTCCATGGCAGTATCCATGATGCTTATTGAGATCCCACTTCTGCCGTTTGGTTTTGTCTGTTCATATTTAGGTCTGAGGCCTATGAAAATATCACTGTTGTGTTTCCTGCCATGATGAGGCAAGCACTGAGCTTCTCTCTAAGCAGCCCTCTGAAACTGGTTGTTCTCAAATTCAGGCGTATGTGGCTAAGGGTAATGCCATCCCATCCTCCCTGCTAGGATTGACCAGCTCTTTTGAGGGGAGTCTCTTAGAATAAATGGAGTCTTCACCATCTTGGTCCCCTGATGAGTTAGGTAGGATGAGGAGGAGGTGGACCCCCAGCAGAGCAAAACTTATCAAAGGAGTGGTAATAACTGCACTCAAAGGCTAGAAAGAGAAAACCTTACTGTACAGGAAGACACAATGATAGACCTCCCTTCTGCTCACAGTCTACTCCAGTTTGCAGCTCTTCTTGGCAACTAACTCCCATACCCCATAAACCTCTAAGGTTTCTTCCTTCTTATGAACTCGACCATCAAGAGACCCAAGTACCATTATGCAGAGCCCGTCTTATAAGTAGAATGAAGATAATCAGAAAGGGCTTTTTGCTTTGAATTTTCTTAGGGCATCAGAGACCACTTCTGATTTTCAAAAAGAGTACAGGAAATCATCATGGAGTAGGATCTGATGAGATGCAGTCAGCACATTGGCCAAATCTGGATTTGGAGTCCTGAAATCCCAGAACAAGTAGCAACAATTTTATTCCAATGATAATTTGTTTCAGCTCCTAGTTGCCCTGTTTTTCTGTGTTCCCAGAAGCTGGTTTGTTCGCTATTTCTTGCTACCTACCATCCCATGATGCCCTGAAAAAATCACAGGTGTCACTTAACCCTGCTTTCTTTCATCTTCACAGTAGAACTACCTATCCTTCAACAGAAATAGAATATATATATATATATATATATATATATATATATATTTAAGAAATTTAAGCACTCAGCTTGTACATGAATTCTTTTTTTTTTGCGGGGGGGGGGGGTTGGTTCAAGACAGGGTTTCCTGTGGCTTTGGAGGCTGTCTTTGAACTAGCTCTTGTAGACAAGGCTAGTGTGGAACTCACAGAGATCAGCCTGCCTCTGCCTCCCGAGTGCTGAGATTAAAGGTGTGTGCCACCACTGCCCAGATGTACATGACCTTTCTAGGTGTAATGTCTCCATACCAGAAAAAACAAAATGTTTATCTGTGGATGGGCAGATAAACAAATCATAGTTCAGACATAAATTACTATTCTGTAATAGTGAGTGATCTATATTGACATAATAACATAGGCACATCACAAGGTAATTATAGTGAAATTCCAATATTGCTTGTGCACATATGTCTAAATAGCTCAAAGTACAAAATTCAAATATAAACGGTTAGTGTCATATCAGTTAGATCCACACAGGGCAATTGCAAAATTATATTGTATAGACAATCTTTTGATTTCCCCCTCCCTTTTCCTCCTTTCTCCTGGAATCTTATTATTAACCGTCCTTATACTCACTGGTCTATTTGCATGGTACTAAGACAAGAAATTGTCCCTGAAATAAAGTTAAAACTGCCTCAATGAGATTGCAGACCTCCATGCCCCACATATACTCTAGTACATATTCACTATTGAGTAAAGGAGAACCCAACTCTTCTACAATTGGTTTCCCTTTGCAAAAAAAAAAAAAAATCATCTGCTTAGGTGTTGACAGGTGTATCACCAGAAGGCCAAAGAGGCAAGGAGCTGGAGAAAAATAACTAGAGGTTGTGACATGGAAGAGGATATGGAGCAGTTGCTGGAATCATAAAGAATGGACAGGTTCAATTAAGGAGTTAGACCTTGATTTTTACGCAAGAGGGAAGGTGCTCCAGATTGCAGTGTGACATTGGTATAGTTTTGCCTTAGACTAAGTACTCATTGCTTTGTAAGTATGAGCTCCATAACAGTTTATATGAGCAGGTTGAGTCTGGGGACATATGGCTACTAGTCTTGAGTTCAGTGTCTTTCTGTATGCTTGCTCAGATTTGAAGACTCATGTCTGTGTACAGCCTTAGGGGTAAGAAGACTGAGAAGGATCTCTTGAGGGGAAAATTGGTCCAGCTCTGGTAGAAACTGCAACCACTTGCCTTCCCTTTCATTGAAGAGGTCAGTAAACCACTAGTGTCACAGAATGTTGGAAGAAGGATTCTCTTATGTGTCCTGCCACTCAGAGAGGATAGTGGGAAGGGCAGTTGAAGACTGCTACATGTCTGGTATCTTCTTCAAACACACTGGGAAGACATTGGGCTAAGCTTGCCACACTACTATATTATTGAAGAGCAGAAATACTGTCTACATATAGTCTCCTTTATTTTGCTCATTCATCATAGGTTTTCAATTTCATCCAAGCATGAAGAATCTATGACTTTTCCTAACGATTCAGATAGTCATTAGCTACTACTTGTATCTTTGGCCCTACTCTTAATACATTCTCCTCTTCTGGAACCATGCACTTTTCAGTGGCCCAGCTTGCTAGCCAGTGCCCTTAGTAACTCCACCCCAGCTCCTCCCCACAGTTGACACTCTAGGATAGTCTGGCTTGGCCCATAAATGTTTGGTCATGAAACATAAGTAAGGGAATTGCCTCAAATTTTTATTCTGTAAGTATTTATGAGGGTATTAGAAACACAAAGAAATAGAAATAGGTAGAGCAGCATAAAAGGCCACATTAGATCACCCCATGAGTGCTTCTTTCCTTGAGGATCTCAGATATCTCTATAGCTAGTGTGTCATTAGTGTCAGCACAATGATAGACAGCTGGATGATTTAAATAGCCAGTCACACATGCTATCTTACACTGCAGCTAGCCAATCCTCATTTTCAACTCTGCTGTGCAATCCTTTAGTGATTTACCACAGGCAAGAGGCTGATATATCTTCCAGAGAGGCCTGATTTATATTTGACTCCCTTTATCACACGTGGGAGATCCTGGCTGACAGACCCAAAGCCCTAGATCAGTTTGTAATGATTGGGTTTTAGCATCCAAGACCAAGTATTTAGGTTGGCTTAAACTGCCTCCGATTCTGTCAGTGCCATTGTATTTCTCTGGTCTTGTTCCCAGCAACCTGTTACAGTGACTTGGTTACTAGGACATCAGAGCCAAATGGTCTTGTCAACGAAGCCAGGGTAGCAGTCAGGTACTGAACCAAATACTCCTATAATAAAGTGCTTGGTTTTAAACCTGCTAGTGTGGCATCATTTCTTTGTCTGATATCCCCCCCACACACACACACACAGACTTTCATGAGACATAGAAATAATAGGAATTTGTGTTTTGTAGGTATTTAACTGAAAAGCAACAAACCAAGTAGAATTTTAAAAATTTTTGTAGTGAAATCCAAGTAAATTTTTAACTTTTGTTTACAGTGTTACTTGGGGTACAAGGCAAGCAATACATGTTTTTAAGCCCTTGCTACCTTTGGTGTCCTCTCTGAACTGAAGCATTGCCTGAGTACAGCAGAGTAGAGAGCAGAAGCAGAATTTTCAGATCTCCCAATGGTGAAAATACAATACAAAGAGCCCATACACAGCAGGCAGGTGTGTGTGTGTGTGTGTGTGTGTGTGTGTGTGTGTGTGTGTGTGTGTGTGCTACATACAATGTGTGGTGTGTTACAATGCCCAGAGACAAACTGATCTTCTCATCTTCTCATAGGATTAAGGCTATATCCTGATGGCTAGTCTCTGTGAAGTAGGTGTGACCCTGATTAGCATTTTTTATTGCAATTCTTATTTTCACTGCAGCTGGTAAGAAAAGAAAATTTAAAGGAAGGAACAGTGAAGATTTTGGCATCTGATGCCTGAGATGGAAGCAGTGGTATCAATCAGGGGTTCTTCTGGGTTGAAATTGAAAATTGTCCCTCTCAGGTGTCTATGGGCTCCCATTCAACTTCACATTCTGGTTGACTGTTTGGCTGATAATCAACAGGAAATGCTTTCATCCAAAGTCTGAAAAGAACCTGCTTAGTAAATGCCCCCAAACAGCCACTGTGAACAGTCTTTGTTCCCTATGACAACACTGCTTTTCCCTCCAGTTGCCTCCACTTTGCAGCTATGTATTCCTCCAGACCATTTTTTAAATAGCCACCTTCCTTTCAGAATGGTTGCTCTTATTTAACAATCTCACTTTAAGTGTCTGTTCAGTTCCTCAAGACCCCAACAGCAGGTGGTCACATCAGGACCTTTTGAAAAAGCTTCCCAGTAGGTTCTGTTGACAGTATTATAGCCTCTCTGCCAGCACTGTAATCAGAACCGCATGTAAACTCTGCCCTGTTACTTAGGAGGCTTCAGTCAGGGATCACAAACTGAAGCCAGTGGTTCTATTCTAGCCGCTGCTGGTTTATGTGAAGGAGCTACATTGGGACTTAGCCATGTACATGTATGTTGATGTGGGTTCACTGAATGCTGTCTTCTAAAACAGGATTCCTGCTAAGAGTCAAATCATGGCTGAGACATAGCACACTACCTGAAAAGCTGGCAGTAGAGATACAGCCGTTCGCTGTCGTTGGTGGCGCACGCCTTTAATCTCAGCACTCGGGAGGCAGAGGCAGGAGGATCTCTGTGACTTCGAGACCAGCCTGGCCTACAAGAGCTAGTTCCAGGACAGCCTCCAAAGCCGCAGAGAAACCCTGTCTTGAAAAACGGGAGAGGGAGGGAGAGGGAGGGACGGAGAGGGATATAGCAGTTCTATGACAAAAGTAGAGTACTTTGCTAATCTTGCCTTATGTGGCCTGTTGTTGTCTGATCTCTGATCTTTTGAGCCTCCATTTCCTACTCAGCTATTTTTTTTTTTTTTGGTTGCTGAGTTTCCTGCAGGCTTGTTAGATTTGGGGGAGCAAGTGGGAAAGCAGCCGAGATGCAGATAGAGATAGTAGGTTGAATAGTCCTCTAGAAGAGAGATTAGTGCCCTAGTAAGCAGTATATGATAGGTCTGAGGTCGAAGGCTTATTCTAATCAGACAAAGCAAGGTGTCCCCTTAAAGGAGGCTTCCAAGAGAAGGAGGACTATTGCATTGTAAGGAAGCAGGCTTATTTAATGTTTTTTTATGCTATGTGACTACATTAGGGGAGCAGTAAATATGTGACTTAGGCTTCATAACAGGAGTCACTTTTTATGTAGGCTTGGTTCATGTGTACCCCGTAGAACATGATAGTAGTCTGGCCACTTTCTGGCTTATCTGGGGCTGAGGGTGAGTGTGTTCTCACCATGCTCATTGTCCTCTTTGCTTAGCATTACTTACTTAGAGGACATGGATTTTCTCACATTCTCTGTTATTTTTGCCTCTGAGTATACAGTGGTTATTTCCATCTTTCTCCCTTGTACAAGATATGCCGAAAATCAAGAATGTTGTCACTCATGCCGTGTCCCTCTGATCATTTAGACCTGTCTGCAGGTTCATATGTAGGATGCCTTTGAGCTTTGTAGCACTCTAAGCGACAGTGATCCTGCTCCACTTATATTCTGTTTTGTCCCAGGTATCCATCAGTAAGTGATGCCGCTTATTGATTTGTTGTCTTAAAAACAAACAAACCTTGCATGGCCCTGTAAGTGTTATCGAGGTTATAGCCTATGCCCCATGCCAGCTCTGCCACCTGTTCTCAATAAGCCAAGTAAAAGAATCAAATTAATAGCAGAAATCATAAAAATGAGATTTATTCAGTGTGGCTTCATCGAGAGAAGGGACAAAGAGATATAGCAAACAATACCTTTTCCAAGTCTATCTTTGGGGTCCTGAAGTAATATTAAAGTTTGAATTAAACTTTATGTGTGTCTAAGAAGCCCCAGTCAAGATGTGGTCCCAGCCACCATTGACCCTTCATTGGCTGGGCCTCAGACTCCCCTGTAAAGTGCTCTTGACAAGATACTAGATCCTGATGAAATCTCTTTCTGGAAGACAAGTTTCCCTTCTGGCTGAAGCATCATTTTTCTTGTAGCATGAGATTCCTGGAGAAAGTCTTTTGTCTTTGGTGTCCATTGTTTCAATAGTGTTCTAGTGAGACTGAGAGATATCTCAAAAGCAATTCTCAACCTTCCTAATGCTGTGACCTCTTAATATTGTTCCTCATGTTGTGATGACCTCAAACCATAAAATTATTTCATTGCTGCTTCACAATTGTAATTTGGCCACTTTTCTGAATTATATATTATATCTGATATGCAGGGTATCTTATATGTGACCTCTGAAGAGGCTGTGTTTCAGAGACTGATAACTGCTGCTTTAGGACATCTTCACTTCTGTTGGGCTTGATACAAGAGTACCACGAGCGCAGGGCTTGATACAAGAGTACCACGAGCGCAGGGCTTGATACAAGAGTACCACGAGCGCAGGGCTTGATACAAGAGTACCACGAGCGCAGGGCTTGATACAAGAGTACCACGAGCGCAGGGCTTGATACAAGAGTACCACGAGCACAGGACTTGGTCTGTCTGCTTCTCTGC
The DNA here is from genome assembly GCF_003668045.3 of Cricetulus griseus. Classification (NCBI taxonomy): domain Eukaryota; kingdom Metazoa; phylum Chordata; class Mammalia; order Rodentia; family Cricetidae; genus Cricetulus; species Cricetulus griseus. The sequence goes on along the minus strand of NC_048601.1, from coordinate 33,329,929 downwards.
TTTCCTAGGTTTCCACACAGTAATTAATACATAGCCCCTGCTCAGCTCAACTGAGTAGATTTCCTGAATCTAGTTTGGAGCAGGATCCAATGTCTACCATCAAAGAATGGTTTAAAAGAAGAGAGAGATATGAACTAGTCTCTTTTAAAAAAAAAAAAACTGCTCCCACAAAGATAGAGGAACGTAAGTTTAGAGCAAGGCATGAGACAAGGTATGAGTGGCTGCTGGGAATTTGAACTGAGGTCTTCACTCTTGTGCAGCAAGTACTTTTTCCACTAAGTACTGTCCCCTGCCGCAATTGGCCATTTAGGCAGTTTCCAGTTCCACTTGTTCTTTCATGAATCTCACACTTAAAGTCAACTACACACCAGGTAGTTTTCTGGGTGCTGGAGACAGTACAGGGAATCAAAGCCCTTTGTTTCATGGGTTTTGCCTTTTATACAGTAGATATAGACAATATGCAGAAGGACGCTGTACATTCTGGGAAGAAATAGGCAAAGGCAAGGAGCACCTGGGGCAGATTATACATGTACTCCTAATGTAGCTGAGTGCAGTCAGAGAAAGCTGGGGAGGGGGCAGCCTTCAACAAGAATCCAGTATGAAATGAGACTGTAAAGATAATGGAGGGAACGGGGATGAGGAGAGCTGTGACTGGCTTGCAGGCTGAAGGGAGAAATTATAAAGCAAGGAACCAGGGCTTTGCTCCTGCAGAGAATGGGGTCTGCTCCTAAAGAGAATGGAAGATGTTCCTACAGAAAACGGGGTCTGATGCTGCAAGAATGAGGGCCTGTTTCTGCAGACAATAGGGGTCGTCCCTGCAGAGAATGACCTGCTCCTGCAGAGGATGGAGAAGAACTTCTGCAAAGCATCAGACTTCATCCTCAGCAAGACAGCCAGGGAAGGGAGGAGGCTGCAGAGTCTGATTTATCAGCGTCTGATTTATGTTAGAAAACGACCCTTTCAACGGTTTATAAGGAGCAGATCCCACAGGGCAAGAGAAGGGTCAGAGAGGCCAGATAGAAGTTTTCTAGTCACCTGCACGTTTAATAGGGGTTCTGAAATTACTTCCTTGACACATCCCCAGAAGGAATGAATGAACAGGTGAAAGTGATTTATCCACAGAATAAGGCATCTAGCCCTCCTAACTTTCATGCCGTTGGAGAAGTTATTTTATCAAATCAATTATGTAGGCAAGATTCTCTCCCATCCAGGAAGGAGGCCAATCTTATGAGCAATGTCCCAGAGCTACCAACTCCAATTCTTTGTTCCCTTCTTCTGAGAAGAGGTGGCTATTTCAAGCCTCCTGTCACCTGCCCATTGGCCATCTGAGATATCTTCCAGTATACCCACAAGCCTCTAGGCTACTGCTTTCCGCTTCTGCAGCAGATTTTAGAGTGCTCCTTGATGTGCCCAGCTGAAATGAATACTAACCAAAGTGTGGTGTCATGCTACCTGTGCCTGGTGTCGTGTCAATGGCTGCTGCTCACACAGAGTCTAGGCAAGCTGTTCTGTGAAGTTCTGCAGTCTGCACAGTTGGACCCTGAAAATCTGCCACTGTGCTAGACACTAGGAAGACAGGTGATCAAGATGTGATATTTGAAGTTTCACAGGCATTTGCCTGATTACCCTTGCCTTGACTTTCTAATGCACTAATTTGTTTATCAACATCCTTTATGTAAATACAAAAGTAGCCAAGTGACAGCAGACTGCCTTGCCAAAAATGCAAAATGTATCCACCTGTTTCATGGAGCAGCCTCCAGCAGTCTGTGTTCTGGAAATCTATTAGATGTGTTTGAGATCAAAGCAGGTAACAGGAAAGCTGCAGCCAGAACTGATTTGAGATTCTAGCTGCATCCCAAGGCACCATCTGGGCCTCCTCAGAAGCATCTGCTGCCCTTCTCCATTCTCAAAGCTCTCTCACAGAGAGTGAGGCCAGATATATGGTTGAGGAGGATCCAGCAGATGGCCAGGTGCCTGAGCACTGGTGGGGTTAAAAGTGTCAAGTCACCATCCTTGTAGGATACAGGGTAGAGCGACATTTGTGACATTTGCTCACACCTTCTTCTTCTTCTTCTTCTTCTTCTTCTTCTTCTTCTTCTTCTTCTTCTTCTTCTTCTTCTTCTTCTTCTTCCTCTTCCTCCTCCTCCTCCCTCCCCCCCTCCCCCCCCCTCTCTCTCTCTGAGTAATATGGTCCACATTTTCTCATCCTATGCCCTGCCAGATCTACGACCTTTGTCAAAAACTAGTCTGCCTCTATTCATGCCATCCGTAAATATGCATTTGCAAACCCATATGCAGCCCTGTCCAAGTCTTGAGGACAATGAGCAGTATTATCAAGGTTAAGATTTTCAAGAAATTTAGGTTTTGGTGAGAACAAGCAACACAAATTCTTCCAGATCATGGTATATCCTCCTGGTCTGAACTCCACTCATCTCTTGAGATAGTCACTGAAAGAATTCATAGATTCACAAATCAGAGCTTTTCTTGAGTACTTAGAGTTTATTACAGAGTAAGCGAGTGGGGTCTAGCATGGGAAAACAGACCACTGCAGCAGGACACTCTAACAACTTAAGACTGGACAGCAGCTAGAGAGACCAGCATTCCCACCAGATGTTTACGTCAGTTTTTCCAGTTTCTAAAGTCTATAGAACTGACAGCTTCTAAGAACTGACGACAGAAAGTCAGTTTATTGCCAGTGTTATTTGTAGTCCCATTTAGATTAACTCTTACTCCAGGAGGGCAAGGTCTTTGTGTAGCCCACCACTGTCCCAGCTCTAGTGTCTCCTGTAGGATCAGGAACATTGTGAAGATTTGTTCAGGTGACAAGTTCCCCCTCTTCCAGATAAAGCCCTCTTCCAGATGCCAAAACCTTCAGACTGATTTTCTTTTTTTTCCATTCATTTATTTAGCTCATAAATAAAGTCATGCACAATTATACACAATACAGTATGTTCACAATGGCATGGCTAAGTTAAACCAATTAACATGTTATATCACACATATTCATCATTTTGTTTTGAGAACACTTAAAGTATACTATCTCACAACTTTTAAAATATAGTATATTGTTATCAACCATATTTATCATGCTCTCAGTAGACCTCAAGACTTCAGAGAGTCCATGCCTCTTGTCCAACTGCAGTTTTATATCCTTAAACCAATCATTTCCCCATTGTTAAAAGACCCACATTGAAGCCTAATAGCCACAATTCTGCTCTCTGTTCCCATAAGTTCATCATTTCTAGGTTACACATAAAATTGAAATTGTGTGACATTTGTCTTCCAGTGTGTCGCTTATTTTTTTTTTTTGGCAAGCATATAACTTTACTACTTACTAAAGATGAAATCAAATTTGCATGCACAGGTAATCATTCACTTGGATTCATCACATATTTGAGTTTCAATTAGCATATATATATATGTATATATATATATGTATATATATATATATAATCAATAATGGCAATATGTTATACATCAATAACAGCAACGGCTTTTCCACATTCTGTAGTCATTTGAACAGAATTGTAGAGACATCCAGCACACTCCATTAAAAAAAACAAAAAACAAACAAAAAAACAAACAACAACAAAATAAAAAAAACAAAATCCCAGAAAACAGCACAGTTCTGTTACTCTTGTGGTACTTGGCACCATTTTTTTGAACACTTTCTCATGTGTCTTTCAGCCATTTTAGATTCCTCTATTGAGAATTAACTATTTAGTTCTGTACCCCACTTTTTAATTGGGTTGTTTGGTGTTTGGAGGACTAGCTTCTTGAGTTCTTTGTATATTTTGGAGATCAGCCCTCTGTCAGATGAGGGGTTGGTGAATATCTTTTCCCAGTCTGTGGGCTGCCATTTTGTCTTGATGACTGTCTCCTTTGCCTTACAGAAGCTTCTCAGTTTCAGGAGGTCCCATTTATCAATTGTTGACCTCAGTGTCTGTGCTACTGGTATAATGTTCAGGAAGCCGTCTCCTGTACCGATTAATTCAAGGGTACTTCCCACTTTGTCTTTGTGTTCAGTGTAGCTGGATTTATGTTGAGATCTTTGATCCATTTTGACTTAAGTTTTGTGCAAGGCGATAGGCTTGGGTCTAACTGCAGTCTTCTACATGTCTGCAACCAGTTATACCAGCACCATTTGTTAGAGATGTTCTCTTTGTTCCATCTTATAAATTTGGATTGTTTGTCAAAAATCAGGTGTTCATAGGTGTGTGGGGTAATATCAGGGTTTTCAATTCTATTCCATTGGTCTACCAGTCTATTTTTGTGCCAATACCAAGCTGTTTTCAGGACTATAGCTCTGTAATAGAGCTTGAAGTCAGGGATGGTGATGCCTCCAGAAGTTCCTTTATTGTATAGGGATGTTTTGGCTATCTGGGTCTTTTGTTTCTCCATATAAAGTTGAGAATTTTTCTTTCAAGGTCTGTGAAGAATTGTGTTGGGATTTTGATGGGGATTGCATTGAATCTGTAGATTGCTTTTGGCAAGATTGCCATTTTTATTATGTTGATCCTACCTATCCAAGAGCATGGGAGATCTTTCCATTTTCTGGTATCTTCTTTAATTTCTTTCTTTAGAGACTCAAAATTCTTATGGTACAGGTCTTTCACATTTTTTGTTAGTGTTACCCCAAGGTATTTTATGTTTTTTGTGGCAATTGTAAAGGGTGATATTTCTCTGATTTCTTTCTCCACCGATGTGTCATTGGTGTATAGTAGGGCTACGGATTTTTTTGAGTTAATCTTGTATCCTGCCATTTTGCTGAAGGTGTTTATCAGCTGTAGGAGTTCCTGGGTAGAGTTTTTCAGGTCACTAATGTAGACTATCATATCGTCTGCAAATAGTGAGAATTTGACTTCTTCCTTTCCGATTTGTATTCCCTTGATCTCCTTTGTTTACTCTCTCCATACCTCTTCAATATTGTCCTTGAAGTCCTAGCTGGAGCAGACTTTGATTTTCTAGCAAGAGATACCTGGGATGATTCCAATTTCTTGGGGTCCATAGTTTAAATAATCCAAAATAGAAAAAGGAAATAAGTGATGGTAGAGTATGCCCATTCCCTCCAAACAGGCTACCTACAAGATGCCACATGCACATCTACTTTAGGGAATGAAAGAGTTGAGAGATAAAATTTTGTATTCTTAAGACATTTCTGTCCTGGTGCAAGGCATAGGTATTAATTTGAAAAACACAAACAAACAAACAAATGAAAACCAACCTGAACCAACTAGATGCGTTCTCTCTCTCTCTCTCTCTCTCTCTCTCTCTCTCTCTCTCTCTCTCTCTCTGTGTGTGTGTGTGTGTGTGTGTCTTTGTTTAAAGAAAAAACATTGCTTAAGTTCTTTTAGAATTTTACAATGGGTTTTAATTTTATTTATTCCCTAGTCATCCTCCCAGCCCCTCTCAAATTTACCCCTACCTCCCAATCCCAACTTCCTCTCCAAAAAACAAACAAACAAACAAACATCAAGTTCAGTTTGTGCTGCCTACACCTCTTCCTGGGTTTGGGGCTATGGTGGTGGGCCTATCCAGGATGACATCCTTGATTTAAATGACTCTCTCCTTGAAAATGCGTCAACTGTCCAGAGCTGCTCATTAAGGAGTTGGAGTAAGCAATGAATCCCTCCCTGCTCCTTACTGGGCTATTGACTGGCCTGATCTTTTGTGAATTTTGTGCAGGCAGCCACAGTTGCATGTTCATGTGTCATGTCCAGATGACACCATTTTACTCCAACCCTCCCCAACCTCTGGCTCTTACAGTCCTTCTACCTCTTCTTCCACCATTGTCCCTGAGCCTTGAGGAAGGAATATGATACATACCAATGTCCCATTTGTGGCTGAGCACTTCAGTGACATTTATTCCCTGCATTTTGACCAGTTGTTGGTTTCTATGGTGATCTCTGTCTATGGCACTGAGAAACTTCGCTGATGCAGCCTAGTAACTGCAGTAACCTATAGCGAGAGAGAGATGAATTCAAAGGGTGGTTTGACTCCCTAGCTCTGCTATTCTCACTTCTAGTGAAGCTCCTGTACAGGTTTTAAGGAAGCCTTTCTTTCCTTTTAAGATACCCATTGTGTTTGCCTTTCCCATATATTGTACCATTTTCTATCTAATGTTGTTCCTTATTCTTCTAGGCCTAATCATAGTCTGGGACCATTTCTCTTAATAAACCTAATTTGTCAGGGTATTTCTGCATCAGCTTCCTGTTCTGGACTGACTTTGTGTACTGCCATTATTAGATTTAACACAAATGTCTCTATGCCCACCCTTACTGTCCATACTCCAGTCCTGCAAGGTCGTCTAATTGGATGTCAGAACTCTGAAATGTTCCTGAGTGCTGGCACCAAGCTCCTAAACTTGTCATTTTCTCAGCATGAGATTTTGGGGAAGAATTCCAACTTCTTAGGGTCCATTGTTTCAAAAATCTGATGGCCACAGGGAAGGCCATATGTATCTTTTGAATACCTGCATTCCTGCCAGTAGGGTTACACAATTAAATGATGGCAGATCTGTGCATCAGCAGCTAAGAGTGAACTTGAAATGAAGCTTGACTTCACACATGCCATCAGGAGGACTAAGTTTTATGTTACGTTCTCTGGAATGTCACTGGAACATTTTAGAAAAGACAGTAGCACAATTTCTTTATTCTTAAATTCATTTCTGCCATGGGAATAGATTCTAGTTTCTCAGTTTTTGTGCTCTTGAAGGGGAAGAATTCACATGGGGGCACTATCAGAGTGAGCAGCTACAGTTTATCTTTCACAATAAAGAAAATGAAAATACACCCTCTAGAGTGAGAGTAAAACAAGGTGAATGGCCACTGCAAATTCTGCTTCTAAAACCTAATATCTTGCCTACCCCTAAGGTGATCCATGCATTCTCTTTCCTGGAATAGATACAAGTCCCTTAGAGGTTGTCCGTAAAGTTAGACTGTTACAATCAGATGTGCTGCAGTGCATGTAGGGCTGTGTATAAATGTTTAACTACTCATGTTGACTTGTGGAAATGGCCAGGATGCCTTGTACATGCTGCTATGGGTGGGGCTCTGTGGAAATTGGCAGAGCATGCCAAGATGGGATTTGTAGTGTTGTCCAGAGCTCTGTTTGTTCTCCTTTCTGGTTGGCTTGGTTATAGCATACTTCAAGCCCTCTTATTTATCTTCCCCGCTGTTGGCCACACAACATTTTAACACTAACATTAACTTTAATGCTAACTGAAGAAGGGAGATGAGTCAAAGTCCTGCTCCTGTAGTTTGGTAAGAGATGATGGGCTAGAGAAATAATGGTGCCCAAAAGTTATCTAGTATTTTCTCTTCTTTCTTCTGTCTCTGTCTCCAACTCTCTCTGTGTCTATCTGCCCATCTCTGTCTCTGTCTCTATCTGTGTAGGGGGTGTCTTTCTTTTTTCTTCCTTCTTTTCTTTGTTTTCTTTTCCCTCCCTCCTTCCTCAGTCCCTCCCAATCTATCTATTTTTCTTTGTCTTTCTTCCCTTCCTTTCTCACTTCCTTCTTCCTCTTACCCCACTCTTGGTCTTTCCACATTTGCACATTTTTGGTAAATAATCTAGCATCCATTGGTGCCTGAAGCTAGAATATTGGTCTTATTACAAACATGTAAAAGAAAGAATTAATGGAATTTGGTGATTGACTCTATACAGTTTAGGAACAAACAAAAAATAAGTAAATGACTCCATAGCTAGTGGTGTGTGTGGCTGAGTGAGCAGCCTAAAGGAAGGAGAGGATTCATATGCAGAGAAGTAATTCTGAATATGACAAATTTAAATACCTATGAAATATGCTAAAGCTGTCAACTAGGAATTGGCTACACTGTACTGGATTTCTGGAGAGTTGCATGCAGTTGTCAGATTATAGGTGATGTGTTAAGCCTTGAGGCTAAATGAGAATCCTTTAGCTATGACTGCAGATAGGAAAGTCAGAGAAATAAATACTCCAGTATTTATAACAGGGAAGGAAAGAGAGGAGGTCACAGAGGAGCCCATGACAATATTAAAATAGGAAGAAGAAATAGAAGAGAACAGCTATCCAGGCTCCCTGGCAATAAAGGGGCTTAGAGAAGGACATGATCCCTTGTTTCTCAAATGCTACTGAGAGGTGTAAGAAAATATGAGTCTGTGACATCAGACTGCACAATGAGGTGACCACTGGATGCCTGGGGAGGGGGTTAATAGATTTGTGGGTTTAAGCTCTCAGGATGGATGCAGGAGAGAATGGGAAGCAGGAAAGTAACACAGTGAGCACATGGAAGGTATATAACACGTTGTTCTGATTCTGTGAAATCCAGGCATAGCTTTCAAGAACTTTGTTACAGGGGTTGATCATCTCAAATGAAGAGGCCCTATGTTTGCAAGGATAAGACAGTGAACTTGCAAAAAGAGGGCTTAGATTCTGGGAGACATATTTGATATGGGAGTGGTATTCCCACTGCTTGTACCTTTAAAAAATAATAGCTGTAACGATAAATCTTTCTGCAAACCGCTCAAGCCCCGCTGCCACATGGGCACCCAAAAAACACAGAGAGACTTATATTAGCCAAGGATTTAGTACTGCTAGCTCTGTCTTAATTATCAACCATAACTACTAATCTATATATTTTATACAGACTTATCTTAGAAGATACCAGTGGCAAGCATCCTTTCTTCACGGGATCACATGGCGACAGCTCTTTACTACATTTCCCAGAATCCTCCTTTTCTCCTAGTCCTGCCTAACTTGCTCCCCTACTGCCCAACCATGCTTTATTTATCAACCAATAAGGCAAACATATACACAGAAGGACTTCCCCCATCATTTCCTCTTTTCTGTCTAAATAAAAAGAAGGGTTTTACCATTAACATAGTAAAATATATAACAAAACAATTAATTATCAAGTAAGAACTATCATTACAATATTTAGTTCAGTAACATTTAGCAAGATTTAAATAAAATATTCTATTATCTATCCTCTCTTTGTGATTCTAAGGTTTTATATGTAACTTAATGTTTTATAATAACTAAAGAAAGCAATAACCATAACTATCTGTCTTCAACTCCATCAAAGACCACAGAAGGATAATATTTAAACTCTAGATCTGACAGAGACATTTCATTACCTGGACAGTCACTCAAAGTTCCTCTATAATGTTGGGGCATCCGTCTTTAGCCCACAGGTCACAGTAAGTATGGCAGATTTCTCTGTAAAGCAGGAACCCTTCAGGACTGTCTTGTTTTGCAAGTTCAGCAGTCACTTTCTTGTAGGTCCTGCATGTCCAGTTTATCAAACAGTCCAGGCAAGAGCAGTTTCTTGTCCTAATGGCTAATCTTGCCATATTGAAGGCAAACTCCATATTGAGTTTCTTCAATGCTCATCCTCCTTTCAGATGTAATTTGTATGCCAGGAGCAGTTGTATCTCACTGCCATGAAAAACCCTAAACCATTTAAAATGTCATATATTCTGTAGGCCTTTGAAAAGTTTGAAGAATATCTATCCATGTCAAATACATCTCTGTATATCTAGAAAACCTAACTGACCTAATTATAAGTTCTGACTATTATAGGTGACTATATAATCTGTGATTAATTATCCATTACATTTTAAAAGATCAGTATAAACATAATACCTAAACAAGAGGAGAAATATACATATCACAAAATTGACCTTAAAGTTGTATCAATAAATGAAAATTCATACCAATGCAAAGTGTTCATTTCTATATCCTATTCCCCCTTTTTCCTTTAAAAAGAGATTGACTGTGATCATTACCTTTATAACCAAACCCATTTAAAGAAAAAACAACATTTATAAACAATATTTGGGAATTTGGGTGTCGTTCATTCCAAACGGCTTCCTGCAGTTTGAGGGCAATGTCCATAACATGGAGATCATGATAAAACACAAAAACCTGGCCAGGTCCTTGTTTTGTAGTCTGTAAAGCTGTATTGTCTCAGCTGTTTTAAATGATGGATCACCTGGGACACTGTTTCAGGTCTTGCTTCATCAAACCATATTAGTCTGGAAGGAATCCAGAGCTTTACATATTCTGTGGAAACACAAGCAAAAACTCTTTTCCCAAGTAACCTGCCCTTGTATTTAAATTTAGAAGTCAAAGCATTTTAAAAATATAAGTTGGATTAAATTAGCAGCACCTATAATCAAATGTATTTTAGCAGCAGTAGCTCTTTCCTTGGCAATCAAACAATTTAAAGACAACAATATAGCATATAATATCCAGACTCTCTGTGTATTTTCCATCTTCATGTGGCTTTTTCATTACTCTATTTCTTTTACTTTTATTTTTTCCTTTTATGAGACAGGGTTTCTCTGTTTAAATTTGGCTGCCCTTGAACTCACTCTGTATAGCAGGCTGGCCTTGAAGACACAGAGATCGATCTGCTTGCCTCTGCTTCCCAGGTGCTGAAACTAAAGGCAGGTGCCTCCACACCCAGCTACTCAACACTTTATCTTATTTTTTTTTCCTCACAGGGCTACATATATTTTTAAACACACTGTAAACATTTAGAGGTTTTTCTTTATCTGAATCTGTCTTTACTGTAAATCTTGACCTTTTTCTAGCCACGAGGTCTTTTATCTGCTAACCAACATTGCTAAAATGAAAGTGGCGGCTGTTTTAGCCACTGTCTTTCCAAGATGGCAGGGGTATGTTTACAGCTAGGACTGAGAGCTGTGCTTACTGCCTTGGTCAAGGCTACCATCAAGCAGCATGCTGTAGTCACCACCACTGACTTGTTAGCAAGAGCCCTGTGGTTTTTTCTGCTTATGCTGAGACAGGAAACCTCCCTTAAAGGAACTGCTCAACTCTCTGCTTGTCTCTAGCAAACAGAGACCACCCGAGAAAATGCTGCTACCAAGAAGTCGTGCTTGTCTCTGTTCTTTTGCTTCTAAAATCCCCTTTTAAGCTTTTGTGAAGTTTTTATGTGGAAGTTTATAAAACAATGTCCTGACACCATTTTGTAATAAAGAAGAACTTCCCTCCATCAAATAGACTTGATGCTGGGATATTTAGTGTTACCTATAGACTGAATATATTTAAGAATTGCTCCCCAATGCAGTGTTTAGACATAGGATGGCAGGGAAGTGATAGGATCATGATAGCTTTGAACTTTTTATTGGATTAATCCTTTGATTGCTTTATAATTTGCTAAGGCGTAGAAATTATAAAGTAGGACCTAAATGGAGGAAGTGGGTTTCTCGGAGCCCAATGTGTTCTATCTTCTTCCAACTCTTTCTGTCTTTTTCTGTCTCTCTGTCTCTGTGTGTGTTTGTGTGTGTCTATGAATGTGTCTATGTGTTTGTTTGTATGTGTGTGTGTACCTATGTGTGTCTATGTGTACATATGTGTGTATGTGTATGTGTCCATGTGTGTATGTGTGTGTATCTGTGTGCATGTGTGTGTGTCTATGTGTGTCTCTGTGTGTATATTTATGTGTGTCTATATGTGTATCTGTGTGTATTTGTGTCTGTGTATTGTATGTGTTTTCTGGCTACAGTAAGGCAAACATCCTTCTCTGTCACATGTTCCTACTGTCTTAATGTCCCTTCTTCACACAGGTGTATCAAAGCAGCAGGGCCAACCTACTTTAAAATGAAACCTCTAAACTCATGAGCTAACATAAACTTTTCTGCTCTTACATTGGTTTATTCAGTTATTTAATCAGAGTGGCCAAAAGCTAGCAAGCAGAAACCACTTCCAAGTACAAACCTCATTCCTAGTTTTTAGGCCTTAGGAAGATAGACCACAGGGCAGAATTGTCTAGAAGCCCAAAGTCTATGTACAGACAGACACTATTCTATAAGTGGAATGTTTCTCTGCTATGTGTCAAAAGCTTCCATCTCAATAGTAACATCATCACTCACTAATTGGGAGAATTAAACCTGGACCCGTGGAGCCTGAGAGATAGCTCAGTGGGTAGCGTTTCCTGTGTAAGCATGAAACCTGACTTCTATCCCCCAAATCCACGATCTCGTTTTTTTTTTTTGTTTTGTTTTGTTTTGCCTTGTTTTTCTCTAAAGCTGAGTCTGGTGAGGTACACTCCTGATCACACAGCTGGGGGGAATGCCCCGACCTGCAAGACACCACTCGAGCTCACACCCCAATATGCTGCAGTCACCAAAAACCTAGAATGATAGGGTCAGGGAGAAGAAGGAACCACAGCAAGACATGTTTCTGATCAAGCTGCAAATTTTTATTATTCACAGGGACCTTATATAGGGGTGCCAAGCAGGGAGCTTGGCAGGCAGGAAGAGGTTTTTTGAAGCCGTATGCCTGTAACCAAACCTTGGGGGAATGCCCCTGTGCATGAGTCTTTGAGAGTGCAGGAGGTTACCAAGGTCGAAGGGTGAAGGTGTTAGATAGTGGGTTAGAAGAGGGGAAGGGCTGCTAGGTAACCTGACCATGAAATGTATATTTCCTTCTATAAACTACTTCATGAGTCCAGATGTTATGTATCAGGAGGGAAGGATTAAAGACAGCTATTATTTTAATCATAATGGGTTATGCTGGCAGCTTCTGCCCAAGTTTCTTACAAGTCCAAGTTTACTTTTGCCATGGCTCCTGACAGGGGGATAGAGACAGGTATATCCCTGGGGGATCTTTGGCCAGCCAGCCTAGGCTATTTGTTAAGTTCCAAGCTAATGAGAGACCCTGTTTGCATGGGTACAGTATCTCTGAAGGGCATAGGAAGGCTGTTGGAACAGATTTTTTTGTGTCTCTTGTTTTTGAATAATAGAGGGTATAGTTACTTTTCTCAGTCTTGTGACAAAACACATGACCAAAGAAAAAATCTTGAAGAAGAAAGGCGCTATTGGGCCTACATTTTGAGGGTGCAGTCCATCACATTGTGGAAGAAAGTCAGTGGGAGTGTGAGACAGCATGTTCCATCCGGTTCTATGCTTGCTTTCTCTTTCTATACAGCCAAGAATCTAACTTTTAGGATGGAGCTATGTACTTTCGGAGTGAGTTTTCCCACTCAACTGACCAAATCCAGAAAACCCCAGATGCTTGCTCTTGAGTATGCTCCTAAGCTGCTGACATAAAGAAAGAACTGGTATGTCCAGGACAGGAATCCATTTCCATAGCTAAACTGCCAAAAAGGCACACCATGGTACCATGATTTTTTAAATGCTTCTTATTGTTTTTTGTTTTTTGTTTTCTAGTGGATACTTAAAAATCAATTTATTTTCATTCTGCTATGTACCAGGGGTATAGTATTTGTTAGGATGGAAAAGCAATTTTAATTTAGTGGGAAATGGATTTTCTTTATGATGCAGAAATGTAGAATAAAAGAGAAGCAAACCAAATAAAATTCTCATTCTCTATCCCAGGGGGTGAAGTGGGAGATGAGATTGGCAGAGGTACAAGTTTAGATTTGGTAATTCTCTGTGAATGTCTCCATAGAGATTGTCTTTATCAATGAAAGCTCTTGGAAAAGTAGTAGGAATGACCTAGTTACTTTTGTCCTGTTGAACTGGGCATTCTGAAGCCCCAAATTGTAGTGAAACACAGACAAATACCTGGGATCTGGTAAACTCTACCACTGTACCTATTTGCCCCTGAGATCTCCTCCTCCCTCCCAGAGCAGCTGTATCTCAGTTCATAAAGTGGATCTTCACATTGTGTATGGAGTTTGGTTTGATTTTAACACTTTAAATGTGTGTGCCAGCTAGATTTTTGGAGATGGAATCTCAACTGAGATAATGCTTCCATCAGATTGGCCCATGGTCAGGACTGTAGATGCATTTTCTTGATTGGTAATTTGTAGGAGGGTCTAGCCCACTGTAGACAATGGTACTGGTTGGCATTGCCATATACAGAAAATAAAATAAATAAATCTAGAAAATTTTGGGGGTGGGTGTTGGTTTTTCAAGACAGAGCTTCGCATAGCACTGGCTGTCATGGAACTCATTCTGTAAACTAGGATGGCCTCAAATTCAGACATCTGACTGCCTCTGACTTCCAACTGCTATGATTAAAGGCATGTACCACCATGCCCAGTTTTAGAAAAAAGGTTTTTTTGTTTGTTTGTTTGTTTGCTTGCTTGCTTTTGCAAACTTGAAGAATTTCTCCATGAGAGCATTTTATCTGACTGAACTAACCAAGTTTCTTAGGAGACCTCAGGCACAGAATAAATATATGCCAAATGAAAAAAAATGCATGAAAAGTCAAAGAGAAGGTAATTTGTTATTCAGAAGTGCCATTCTTTGATATAGGCTATATGGATTCATCACCAGGAAAAAGACAGAGAACCCCTTGTGTAAGATTGTGGACTGCAAAAGACAAAAGATTGACTCAAGGTGACTTTAAGATCATGGTATCCGTGCTGTCATGTGTATGGAGCTAAGAGATGGTGAGCATTGCAATCTGTGTTAAGGCAGGGGTCAGAGCCCCATGAGCTAGCCAGAGTAAATTCTTTCTGAGAAGTCTACAACTGGTCATAGTTTCAGGCCCATAGCAGGCCACACACAGCTACATGAGCCATGGTGCTCTCCCATAGGAATCATAAATACTCAGACCCTACATACAGAAGTACTGCCTTTCTTTTAGCCCATAAACCAAACTAGAGTGCATAAGTCCCTTTCCTGGGGATGACAGAGGCTACTGGGCCAGTGCCAGGTGTTAAGTGGGTGAACCCCTCAGTGTTCATCTCTAGAGCTCAAGAAGAAAAATATCAATAGCTAGCCAGGCTGTAAAGAAAGAAGAGAAAGATTTTAGGCCAGCTAGCAGGAAAATAATAGCTAGTGCCTTTTCAGGAAGGGTCATTGGAGGACACATACTTGGAAAGGAAAGAAAAAGAAATAGCAAGTTGAATATCTCCTTTGGGAAGGAGAGATAGCATTGTGAGTAGCTTGCTTTTGTTGCCTTTAAAAGAGGATATTCAAGAAGAAGTATGAATTAAGAGCTTCCAGGTCTACACCCTTACTCCTTTCTGTAATAATATCAGTGGTAATAAAACCATGACCCCTCACCTGACCTGAATAACCTGACATCATGAATCAGGCTTTGCCCACTGCAAAACAAAGCATATGGAACGAACCCTGAAATCACACGCCTTTCTTAGCTGTTTTGTCCTGTTTTACTCTTCATGATAATGTATTATCTGTCATTCAGATTATCATCAGCAAAGACTATGAAAGAGAACTACAAGTTAGGGTGTGTTTCTCTGTGTAATCACTTACAGCTTCACAAGTTACAACCAAAAGGAGAGATGCTGTCTCACAGGGGTTTACTTCTCTCCAAGCATGGTCCCTTGTGTTCCTGCCTCCGCATCAGGGACCACTCCTGCATAATTAGCCTTCGGTTGATTTCCTGAAAAATATAGGTCTTGGAATGGAAATCTCTATGAAGATATGATTGTAGCTAATTTGCCTGCTACTGTTCATAATAACGAAAGTCATTTCAGAAGAAATTACTTTTTATAACTTTGAATCCTCCAAGGTAGCCTGGTCGTCACTGTGGAATTCTTTGAAGCTTTGGGGTTCTCAGCTTTGATGTGTCATACATAAAAATCAACCCTTCTATCCTCATCACAGATATTACTGGAGAAGGCTTGAAGTGGGTTGGGGGTGAGCTAATAATGTTTTTAAAGTCAGTAGTTTATCTGGCAAGCAAAGCATCCAAAATTAAGAGGTGAATTCATGAATCCATCAGATTGGTGAGACAGTATAAATAACTCTGGCCATCTGATTTTCTACACATCTTTCAGATAGCTCTACCTGCAAAATAGATTCTCTCCAGTCAGACTCATCACTCAATACTGCACTTGTGTTCACATGCACACCTCTCAATCAGGTGTATCTATTTTCAATTGATACAACAGAGCTAAATCTGTTTTCCTCCTAAAGACCTGGACACACATGGCAAACCTCGTTTAACAAAACCAAAATCAATGTACCTGTCAAATCAACCAATAATCCACAGGCCTGAGGCTGTCTTTTGTGACTTGGGGTTGGAATAAATATTATCACTTGTCTGTGTGATGTGTCAGTTACTGGAGCTCACAGTGGTTGTTGTGTGTCAGTGTTTCCAGTACCAGATTTCTATGACTTTGTGATGTATGTCACATAGTTCAGGGCCCCTGACAGATGGCAATCACCACCAGCTATCATAACAGACATGCTTCTAGCTTTTGTTACCACACAGAGAGTAGAAAGAACATCAAGAAATTAAATTACCAGAAAAGTAGGTATCAGTTAATGTCCCCTATGTATCTCTACAGAAGTACCTCTTCCAAATCTACCATGACCTCTGTGCCTATTTAATTAATTATTTGTTTTCAGCCTTTAGACTACAATGTCTAAAGAGCTAGGGTTTTGTCTGTTGCTCTCCCACTGTTGTATTTCACAGGTTTCAATCAAGAAAGGAGGTAGAATCTGGATTCATTTTATATTATGAAATATAAATCTCTTTTGCAAGTTAGTTTTTGAAACCGTAATAGATACACCTTCATAATGTTATCACATAACACATTGATGGAGACAGCAGAAAGATGTCTCCAAAAAGGAAAATGTTATCTTAAAAAAACAATCCAAAGCACATATTTATGATATATAGGGCATTGAAAAGTTGCAGTGAATACACAGACACAGAATGGGATTTTGGCTTGCGCTGGGGTCAGAAAAATGAATTGGATTTCATGGGAATTTTTATTTGCCTCTGTTTGTCTCTAGACAAGAATTATTTAATGTTACTATGAGTCATATACAAATTACAGAACTGTATAACAGCCTGAGGAATTGAAAAGACAAATTCAGTAATTTAGAGTGAACTGGCCCAATAGGTGACTTTCCCCAGGACATAGTAGAAATTATTTTACTTACTTTCAAAGTTTCCAACTGTCTTCCTTCCTTCCTTCCTCCCTTCCTTCCTTCCTTCCTTCCTTCCTTCCTTCCTTCCTTCCTTCCTTTGTTCCTTCCTTCCTTTCTCCCTCCCTCCCTTCTTTCCTCCCCCTCCCTCCCTCTCTGTTTCATTATTTCTTTCTTATAAACTCCAACAAGAAGATAGCTCAAGAAAAGTTTCTTTGTAATCATATAGTGAGACTGGTCTCATCAGCCATATCCTGGTTATTTACATGCAGCAGGTGTTAATTTAATATGCAGAGCTGCTTGAGTTTGCTTTGCTACAAGTTTTTTTTTTTTTCAAGAAACCTCAAACTAGAGTTTTAAAGGTTCTATGGTTTTCTATGCTGATGCCATGATTCAGAAACTCTACCAGATTTCTTCTATTGTCTGTAAATTTGGACAGGTTTCCTTCTTCTCAACATTCCCAAATGACTCCCTTATTCCTGGCTGCTAGGAAGCAATACTGCTCACCTATGGTGATGTGGCCTCATAAAGCAAGTAAAAGAACAGGGTATTATTTAACTTTATTTTTAATTTTTCAAAGCCCCACAGAAGTCAAATTTCCCTTGTGACATGTGGCGTGCTACATCTAATTAAATCAACATGATATGCAGCTAAGCTTTTGGTTGTATAACCAACATCTTCTATTGTATTCCAGCAAACAATACAACAGACTGTTCATGTCAATGACTGTGCATAGTGCATACTGTCCTACAAAAGACAGAGATCAAGCAGACTTTCTGAATTAAAGCTAGAAGGGTAGGTAAAAAGCTAAAGTCAGATATCACTGGCAAATATATTATCACCGCTTCCATATCAGGTCCTATCAAATATTTATAAACTCCCAATAGCTTAGGAGGACAGAAAATGTCTTCCATATCTTTTGTGAAGTTAAGACATAGTGCAAAAATACCCTCTATTTTTAATGTATCTCTAGGAAATTAATTTTTTGGTTATCATTTCATGAAGCTACCTGGTTGGTACTTGGTTTTGTTTCTGTTGTGATTTAGAGTTCTGGAAACCAGTGATATGATCAGAAGTTTGTCTAATCCTTCTATCTAAGCTTGACTCATTTCCCTCTGGCCTTTGGGAGGAGTGGCAACAAATGGTAGGCCGTTCATGGGAGAATAAACCTCAATACTAATACTAATACTAATACTAATACCAATACCAATACCAATACCAATACTAATACTGATACTAATACTAATTACTATAAGAAACAGAGATGGAAAATGAGCTGTAGCCAAATTATTATTGACAATTTGCAAGTGTCAAAAGTCTCATGGGTGCTCACATCAAGCATAACAAGTGACATGGACATTCAGTCATGTTTGTGGTACACAAAACAAGAAAATAAAGCTAGTTACACATGTCTTGGGGCTAGGGCAATGGTTCAGCAGATAGGCACATGCATCGCTCTTCTAGAGGACCTCAGTTTAGTTCTCAGTAGCTCACAACTGCTGCTCCAGGGAATCCAACACCCTCTTCAGGTTTCCATGGGCACTGCACTCATCTACACAAACCCATACTTAGAAACAGACATATAAAGATAATAAAAAATATAAAATGAAATCTTTCAAATATGTATTAAGCAACATATCCCTAAGAATAATGATTGAAGATATTTTTCAAAGGAGAGAACAGATGCTACATATAGTCTATAAAGATGAGCAAAAGTTTTATAGAGAAAGATGTGCCTGATTTATAACACCCTAGGATGCAATATGCATAGCTTATCAAAAACACTGCCAAAAAAAACTTAAATAAAAATGGCCAATAACTCTGGAATAGGCAACCAATAGATCCATTTTTATAATATTCCAACAATAACTTCTACTTTAAAACACAGTATATCTCCTACTGAAATCTAGTAGCCAGGAAAATACTGGATTTAAATTAAATTGAGGAAATAGTTATTATGCATTTTAGACAGGAAGAAACTATTACTGGTAACAGTATGTCAAATATAGGCAGATTTGTCCTATAAGAGGTTAATTAGCAAATATTTTGACTTCTGGTTTTTTAAGTCTGTCACAAGTATGAATTCTGCTATTGTAGTGCAAAAACAATCATTGACAATATATAGACAAATGGGCTTGCTTGTGTCCTAATAAAACTTTATTTATATATACATCCAATAGGTCACTTATATCTGTAATATACTTTTAGTTCTATTATCAAAGCATAGCTGCATTCTCACAAGTAGAAACTTTCACAGTGAGAAAATATGAGGAGCTTCCCCAGGAGCCTACAGATTCTTAGAGCATGAATGTGGGGGATATGTGAGGTTAGAAGCTGCTGGAGATGTTTTAGAAATCAATTCTGTTCTGTGAAATAGAAGTGAAAGCCATCAACTGCATCAATAGGCTAAGCCAAGAACTGTTTGGACTGCTGAAGACAATGAGTAAACTGTCACCTAGAGAGGAGAAGCACACACAACTAGACATAGAGCGCAACTGTCAGCAAACCCCATGAGCTCAGCTACAGGCAGGAGTAGTGAGCTTAAAATGAGGGAACCCACTTTCCAAACCACTCCTGGGGATGCAGAAAGGTACTCAAGTGACACGAGGAAAGAATCCAGTTGCAAAGATACTTCTGCCATTTACTTCTGGGCAAGTATCAGGTGTATCCCAGCCTTTCCACACTGAATCTGACTTGACCTGTGTTCGTGATGTTAAGATGAGCTTCACTCAACTGAGTTTTAACTTTGCATTTTTGATTTCTTGTTTCCCTTTTGGGGAAGAAGGGTGGTCACTTAGCAGTCATGATTGAGCCTGTGACTGGTAGCCAATGTTTTCTACTTGGGGAAAAAAACATAAATCATGCCAAACTGCCTTGGATTTAAAATTGCTTAGATTCAAAGTTTAAAACAGTGAGGGTTTGGAGTTCTTTATGGTGGCAGTTATCCTGAGGAATCATTTGTTTAATAATGTTCAAAACCGTCCAGGAAATGCACTTGAAATGCACTTGGGTAAAGAAAATACATGATGGAAATGCTCTGCAATGTTGTTTGAACCCCCAACAAGAGCTGACCTGACAGGCTATTTCTCAGCATTTTGCAGAGATTGCTGGCACTGTAGTCCATTCTGGCTATGGCAACAGCATTATTAAGTTCCAGATGAAACAGCCAGATACAAAGTTTTATCTCTGTACTGTTATAATGCCCTGCTGTATTAATTCCTATATCAATGGGATGTGGTTATGACCATGAAATCACTATTTAGAATTAAATGACCTTTATATGTGTAAAGAATCTTTAGTTCTCACTAGATAACTGGCCTAATAAAAGGATCATAACCAAAAAAATTAAAGTGAGCAATTGAAAAGATGGTAAGACAGAGTAGACACTTGCAAAGTAACAAAAAACTGGTAGGGATTTGGGGTCTTATATTCATGATTCAAGCCATTACATCTGGTCTGTTTCATTGATTCTGTTGACACTCCAATTTAGATTTCCAGAGCCTCCAGATAATCCTCCAGGCCATGTTTTTTTCTGAGGTGGAAGATTTGTGTTTCCCCATCCCCCTACACCACTGTATGTTGACATGGAAGATGACAACCCACAGTTTAGGGTTCCCTAAAACATTGTGTCCTGATTAGTTCCCAACTTGACTAAAGATACAGTCATCACCGAAAGAGAAAACCCCAACTGAGAAAATGCCTCCATCTTATTAGCCTGTAGGGAAATCTGTGCGGCATTTTCTTGATTAATGATTGGTGTGGTAAGGCCTGCCTATAGATGGTACTACCCCTAGGCTGGTGGTCCTGGGTTATATTAGGCTTGGATGGCTGGCTAGCAAGCTTCAAGGATCTCCCTATCCCCATATATTATTTCTGTCACTATGACAAAAGGTACTTAGGAGATAAGGGACTTTTCAGTCCAGAATTTCAGGCTTTAGTCCATCATTTTGAGGAAGTCAAGGTGTAGTTACAGAAAGCAGCTAGTCCCATTGACAATTACTTGCAAACAGAAAGGAATGTATGCATGCCTGCAATGCTAATCTGAGGGGATGCATGCATGTGAATGCAGGTGGCTTCATAGACCAGAGGCATAGTGTCTCCCTGGGGCTGCAGCCACAGGTAATTGTTAACCACCCACTGTGAGTGCTAGGAATCAGACTTGGTCCTCTGAAAGAGCAGATGTCTTAGTCAGTGTTCTTTTGCTATGAAGAGACACCTTGACCATGACAACTCTTATAAAAGAAAGCATTTAGTTGTGACTTACTTACACTTTCAGAGACTTAGTCCATTTTCATCATGGCTGGGAAGCATGGCAAATATGGTACTGGAAAAGTAGCTGAGAGTTTCACACTCAGATCCATAGGCAGCAGGAAGAGAGACTGTGGGCTTGGAATGAGCTTTTGGAAGCCTCAAAGCCCACCCCACAGCACAGTGACACACTTCCTCCAACAAGGCCATATCCCACATCTCCTAATTCTTTCGAATAGTGTCACTCCATGGTGGCCAATTCTTCAAATCTATGAGCCTATGTGGGGCATTCTCATTCAAACCACCATGGTCTTCACCAATGAGCCATTTCTCCAGCCCTATTTTCTCAATGGCACATTTTACACCACCCAAACCCAAAGAGTGATGCCATCTACAGTGGTCTGAGACTTTCCATATCATTTCCTGAAGTCAAGAGAGTTCTCCACAGACATTCCCACAGGCCAACCTGATCTAGATTTTCCTCACTTACCTTATCTTCTAGGATGACTCTAAATTATGTTGAGTTGATCATTAAAGGTAAGAATCACACCCCACCTCCACAGTTCTGGGATTACAAGTGTAAATTACTGTGGTTGGCACTTTATGTGGGTGCTAAAAATCAAACTCAGATCATCAAGCATTTTGTACAATCTTCTCCGCCCAGAATTTTTTAAACCCTAGGCACATGTTTGTATGTTGAGCTTCTGTCTCTGTGTTTTCAGTGGAGAGTATCAGAGTATATACTTTTTGGATTATTGTGAGAGATTGGATGATATAATCTACCTTATTTCATTGATAGGGATCCTGGATATTAGTAAGTGCGTATAGTTATGACTTAAAACGATTGCCTTGGCAGAAGAAATAGACTTCCATCAAGTTCTTCCTCCCAAATTTCCATCACCTGTCTACTCTTTCTGTCTCCACTGCTGCCGCCCACTACAGATCTTTTCCTTCCTCAGTGGCATGCCCACTATGGGCCTGGCTCCTCTATCATTGCCTCTCCATAAGAGGGAGTATATAAAAAGTATATAAATGATAGCTTTAGCCAGGTAAAAGTTGCTAGTAATTTCCACTGCACCACTTTCTCTGCCTTGAAATTCTAATATTAAAATTCTATAAGACTCCACCTTATACATTTCCTTATCCCTTTTCAGCTGAACTCATCCTGTGGTTTGTTAGTCCTCAACTCCTCATCCCCCCACTTGTCCTCCTATTCTTGGAAAACTTGTACTCACCTTTTGTTAACTTTAGCTCACTCTAACAGTACTCAGCACAATGATGAAGTTTCTTCTACATTATCTTTCCTTATGTTCAGAACACTAAGTCCATGTCCTCAGAGAAGTTCTCCATGCTCATGGTAAGAGCTGCACAGAAGTATAAATCCTCAGACTCTATTCAGAACCACTGAGTCAGACTTTGTTTGTACTTGCACATCACAAATAATGCACAGATCCATCATGCAAGAAGAATTTTTGTGACTTTCTTACACCAATTTTTAAACATGATATTACAAAATCACAGTTCCAAAAAGAAACAAAAATTAACAGAAAACATAAGACAACTGTGGATATATTAGCAAACATTCACAACTATTCTGAAGAAAATGATAGGAAGTGTATTGTTCTGAATGCCAAGAGCCCAGAATTTCAATTCTAAGTCTTCTTACTTTCAATGTCTTTAACTGACATTGTAGAGTCTCTGGCTTATCGTCAGGGCTCCAATAAGACTTTTGTTCCAAACCTAGTAAAAGTCTTGAGTGATAATTCTAAAGTCATAGTATTAATAGCATAGGGTAGTTAGATGGGTTGAGAACAGCCTAAGAGGACCAGGAGTACATATCAAAGTTATAAAATTTGTTTGTAAATTTGGGATATTATGCCCCTGGTCATATTTACTTAACCCTATTATACTCACTTTTAATATGTGTAAGGTGGGTGTGAAAACCGTAGTTATGACCTCATCAACTTTGTTTTGGAATTCCATTGAAATAGTGTTATGAAACATTAAAACCCAGAGGAAAGTAAGTACTACATATGCCAGCCCCTGGGCTGCAATGTGCGGATGTCAATGATCAGTCCATGCCTTTGAGGAGGAAGCCAAAGAAATCAGAATGTGTCTGGATATAAAGCCACAGCGAAGTTCAAGAGGATCATGAAAATGCTAAGCTCTAACCAGGAGAGGAAATGGGATATATTTAACTAGAAGATGATAAGGAGGATGAAGAGACATAATAGGTGTCTTAAAATATACAATAGACTGCTGTGAGGTAGTGCCTCAGAAGGAATTCTCCATTTGGCATCAAAGGGAAAACTTAGGATAAAACGGGGAGGGGATTTTAGATGGGCAACTAATAAAGACTTGGTAAATGGCCAGTGAGATCTGGTAATGTGCAAAAAAGACTTAGGTTGGGAAGAAACAAAGTAATTATTTGTGTACCATGGCAGGATCCTTAAGAAAGTTTTTTTGTGAAAGTACATCAATTTGAATTCTCTTTAGAAGTCCAGCAAGAATCCATGAGAAATCCATTGCTTATCTTTAAGAAAGCAGGGATTCATTTCTTTCAAATATGTAAAGTAGCTTGAACTAATTTCTCTTTCAGAGTAAATTAATGAGCTTCTTTAATGAACAGATAATATGAATATATAATTATCAGCCACATGGATGTGTAATTAGTGCTTCTCAGCCTTTAAAAGAGTATACTTATGTGATGTTAAAACCTCAAATGCAACCTCCCAATATCTCTACCCATCACATCTGACTGGGCAGCACATTCATGAGTCAAGCTGAATTCTACTTCTCATTTTACTTAGAATGAACATAAACTTGGGGTCAATGGCTTCAGAATCTGAGGTTTTACCTAGACAGTAAATATGGATAAGAAATTGGAAATGTCCTGTTTATTTTAGCAATAGAAGACAGGCTTCCAGTGTTGTCCTCAAACTGCTAGATAGGATTTGTCTGTATATTAAAAAATCCCAACCACAATGTACAGATGTCATTCATATTTCAACAATATTCAATTATAGCTGACAAAACATTTGTAAAGGCAGCTAGAGTTCAGTCCAGATGGCGGTTGGGCTTGAAATGAAACACACTGAAGACATAGCATCATTCATCCCTGACACTCAGGGCATAAACATAAGGAACCACTTCTCCTTGGGCAATGACGTAGAGGCAGAAATGAATGCAACATCCCAGGGCACAGGCAGGCTGGTTCTCCTCTTGATATTGTAGGATGCTTACACTTTGCTTTAACAATGAATGGTGGACAGCTTTTGGCATTCTGAAAAACATGTGACCCATGACTAAGAATGTCAGAGAGATGAAAGCTCTGTGTGCACTTTAAGGCTCTATCCTGATGAAAGTCAACTGATAGCAACTTTAAAAATTATTTTGGAAGATAATGTTATTGAGTTTCTGACATCAAGGTCTCATGTGTAGCATTTTATTCTGATTTATATTCTTTATCATCTAAGTTTTAGTATAGGGAAGTTCTGGAAAATATTTTTATTAGAGACTTTGATAATACTACTTAAAAAGAAAAAAACCTTAGTAAAAATTAACTGGTTGTAGGAGCTGTTGATGTAGATAAACTGATAGTGCTTACCTAGCATGAACTAAAGCATAGGTTTGATCCCCAGTTCCTCCTAAATCTCAGGAATACTTACAATCCCAACAATCATTGGTAGATGCAGGAGGATCAGAAGTTCAAGGTCATCTTTGGCTACACAGTGGCTCCAAGGCTAGCTTAGGACACATGAAAGCACATTCCAAGAAGAAAAATATTATAAGTAGTTGGAGGCCAGATATAATTGCACATGCTTATTATAACTCTAGCATTCTGATGACTTAGGCAGGAGGATTATCACAAATGAAGGACAGCCTAGGCTACCTAGGGAGAAACTATCTCAAAAAAACAAAACCAGATAAATTAGCTAGTTAATGATTTGGGTAGATGATAGAAGATAGACAGATAAATCAATAGATAAATAGATGAATAGATGATAGATAGATGGATGGATGGATAGATAGATACATGGATGTACATAAATGGATATAGATAAATAGATGATAGACAGATATAAACCTGACCCATCTGAGGTTCACAAGGGGTTTAATTGATTTTCTGAAAGTTGAAACAAAATCTGCCTTGAGTAATGGCTTCAGGGGGAAGGTATGGCTCAGAGAGTTAGGGTGCTATGTGAAAGCACCTATGTAAAATGCTTGTACATGGCCATGGGTGCTTGTAATCCCACAGAAGCCCACTGGCCAGTCCCACTAGCCAAAATGGTGATCCTCTGCTTCAGAGAGTAACCCTGTTTCAAAAAGTAAGGTAGAGATATCTACCTTACAGTGAGTAAGTACAGTGAGATATCTATTCTGTCTTCTGCATACCTGTACACAGGTCTAATCCTACATGTGTGTTCTGAGAAAAGTATACAGGATACTGTAAGGAATTGAGATGGCTGTTTTAGGCATACAAGGATCATCATTCTAAACTAATATGTGGATTTATTGTAATGCCGATAAGAACTATAGTGGAATTTAATAAACATATCCTAAAATTAATCTGGAAGGAGAAAATGAATAATAAAGTCATGTCCAGAATGGGGAGTTAGTGGCTTGCCAAATCATATGGCAATCTACAGCAGAGCCAACAGAATTAAAATGTGTTGGTACTATTGTAAGGATGAGTAAGTAGTTCAATAGAAAAGAAGAAAGGCAATTGAAACAGACTCGTGAATATGGAAATTTGATTAATGATTCAAGTGTCACATCAAATCATAAAGTGAAGACATTTTGCTCAATGTATCACATTGGGATAGCAGGTACTGAATTTTGGAAAGAATTTACCAAATTCTTTACCTCTACCTCTAAATAGGTAAAATAAAACCAACCAACCAAACAAACAAACAAACAAAAACTGCAGTTAATGAGACTAAAAACTATACATGTATTATAAATCTGAAAAGTACTGAAACAAAAAGAACTTTATAAGAAAGACAATAACTTAGGTTCCATGGAACAGGATTGTCAGAGTGAATGAAAATAGTAGTAGCAAACAAAAGAAAAAGGACAATGGATTCTTTCAAGTAAGGAACACAAACTACACAGAGTTAGAGGGTGTGGATGGAATTGAATCCTCCTAGAAGTAGCTGTTGGTGCTGAGAAAGCCTGGTGAACAAAACGACAGTGAATGTAACAAGGATTTAATTTCATGTTAGAGATGGGGAAGGCTTTGGAGGGGATTTGGAGGAGTCTCTGAAAAATCATTTGAAATGTCAACTTTTATTAAAAAAGGATATGGGCTTCAGCAAATCAAAATCATTTCAACCAAGTCTTAATTACCCCTGGGTAACTCAGGATGCAGCCCCAGATGATACAATTAACAATGCTGGGTCCAGACTCCTGTGCCCTGATGTAAACCAAGGCCCCAGACAAATCTATTAGACCTCTCTTTTGCCTTAGGATTCTTGGAGTATGAGTGGTGAGAAACATCTATAACATAGAATTGCTGAGGATAGGAATAGATTACACTTAGCTCCATGGCAAGCACACTACAAGTGCTTAATAACTGTTGACTGATATAATTATTGCTTTCATTTCTTTCATCTTCCTTAGAGCCAAGAATTCAAATTCATGTATACATGAAGAAACCAGGGGGTAATTTTGAGCAAATCACTTCGTGTTTCTGTGCTGTTTCTTTATTGAAAAATGCAAAAATAATGGAAGGCAGGGCTGACATGAGCATTCATTGTGTTCTGATTTGAAAAGCTTTTTAACTTTGGACATTTGTGTGGCACATAGTAAATGCTGATAAGTGTTTGTTCACTAAGAGGAAAATACTGGGTCTAGCCAGCCAAATCAATCTAGCAAGCATAATTGTGAGTTTAAACGCCAAAAAGAACAGTTAGGAAAAAGTGATCACTCCTGACATGGCCAGAGATTTGTTAAGAACTTGTGATTTTTCTTCCCTCAAGTCAGTGGCAGTTTATTTCTGGAGTCACTTTAATTAACATACTCAAGTATCATGGACAGATAAAGTGAAGGTTAAACTGAGACTTGATCAACATACTTTCAAAAGGTCTGTTTCTGGGGTTGGGGATTTAGCTCAGTGAGAGAGTGCTTGCTTAGCAAGTGCAATGCTCTAGGTTCAATCCTCAGATATGCGGGGGAAAAATCTAGTTGTTGTTGTTGTTGTTGTTGTTGTTGGTGGTGGTGGTGGTGTGTGTGTGTGTGTGTGTGTGATTATCAAGTATTTTCCTCAGATGCTCTGTAATCTAGTTTTTGTGACAAGATTTCTCACTGAAACTGGAGTTTTCATATTCATCTAGTCTTGCTGCCAGCAAGCTCTAAGAATTCACCTGCCTTTACCTCCCTTGATTTACCCTAGAGTTGCAGGCACTTGTGCACCAGCCCAGCTTTCTTTAACAGGAGTGTTATGGATCTGAACTCAGGACCACATAGTTGTTCAACAGGCACTTACCAATGGAGCCATTTCCCCAACTGTCTAAATAGTTTATGGGACTCACTTTTACTGACTGAACTGCTGTGTTGACCATGCTAGCCTCAAACTGTCAGGAATCTTTCTATGCCTGCCTCTTGACTACTGGGATTACAGATGTGTTCCTGCATTCCCACTCTTAAATGTCTAGTCTGTACCTTAGAACCCCTTGCACAATGAGCCAGCTCTTTCTTGGGAGTTGTCAAGTAACCACTCATACTCAGGAAATACTCCTCGAAGGGTTTTATTGCAGTGGCCTTGCCATGCTACTAGCTGCTCCTGGCAATGATGCTAAGAAGCCACTGGGTGTCTACCTCCCTCGACCTCAGGATACTAAACTGCTCTCAGAAAATGTGCACTGTCACACAACTGGGAGAATTCAAAGCTCCAGTGAGTGCTGTTCTCTAAATATTCCCAGGCAGCATGCAGTCCTGTGGGTGGTGTTGCCTAAACCATAGTGATAGAGAGGACAATGAAACATAGAGCAAGCACAGAACCAAAGGAAGCCTGGGATGTTCAGGAAATGAGATGCGCCTGGCTTATTTTAGTCGGCCCACTTTGCAAATATGTGTCACAGAATGCTGTAGTACTTAATGAAGGCAATTAAATGTAATTTGAAGACAAGCTTTTTCTCTCCAGTGGTGACATGGCCTCTGCTAACAATTTAGGTTATCAACATAATGTGAAGACTAAATTGGCCCCAACTGATGAAATTGAGGAACTGGAATATTACTCAAATATCAGGTGTCAATCAAAGCCTAAATGGGACAGTGTGGGTGGGGCTCTGCCTCAGCCAGTGTGCACTCTTAGGGAAGGGGAAAGGATCAAATTGTAGATATATGTTAGCCTTTTCATGGGAGTATCTGGTGGGTGTCAGGAGGCTGAGCCACACTAAACATGAAAGACCTACATACTAAGCAGAATGACTCCTCTGAGTTGAATTTAGGAATATAATGTAATATTTGGAAGTGACTTCAAATAGAAAGGAGCTTTTTATTGTTTTGTATTTCTGCAAAAGATATTGTTACTTGTAGTATTTTATCCTGTGGCCTCTGATGAAGAGCAGTAAACATGGAGGTGTCTGGAGATATGATTTCAAGGAAGCAAATCCTATCATTAACCATGAACCTAGAGATTTCTACATTTATCATAGAGAGCTTGCTCAAGGTAAATTGAACGTAACCAGCTTTTCATGAAATAATCCCACCTGGGGAGGTGCAGTATGCTTTCTTGTTGGGACCACCAGCCTGCAAATAACAACATGGAGTCTTATTAATTATGAAAGCTTGGCCATTAGCTTAGGCTTGTCCCACTAATGCTTACAACTTAAATCAACTCATATTTTATTAATCTACGTCTACCATGTTGCTTTTACCTCTTTCCCATTCTATGCATCCTACTAATTTCAAGTATCAGTGGTGTTTCCTGTATGCCTAGATTCATCCCTCTGACTGCCTCTCCCTTTGGCCAGAAGTCCCACCTATTCCCTTTCTATCTTGCTATTGGCTACTTACTCTCTATTAAACCAATCAGTAGTGACTTGGCAAAGACACATCTTAGTGTAAACAATTATTCTGCAATATTTCCCTCTTTTTTCTAATTAAAAGAAAGGTTTAACTCTAACATAGTAAAACTATATGCAGTGAGGACAATTATTAGGTATGGTTACATTCACAAAGTCCAGTCCATTTGTATTTGGCAAATTCAGAGAAAGTACATTATTTTCTTTCCTATCTTAGTGAGTTCAAAGTTTTATACCTAAACTATTTTAATCATAACTTGTATTACCATCTTAAAAATATATTTTAGACATGAGAACACCTTTTTAGATAATCAAATTAAGCTTTTATGTTTCTCAACCTTATAAACATTACATCCCTTAGGTAATTAAAAAAATTGGTAGCAAAGAATATGCTATAACTATCTATTCTTCAGCCTCCATCAATGACCTGAGAAGAATACAGTATTACCAATATTAAATGAGTAAACAGGAAGTACAGAGCAAACAACTCACAAAACTATAGAAATGTCAGAAACAGCTGAATGCCTAGATAATCATCCAAGTTTCATCTGTAATGTTGGGGCATCCATTGTCAGCCTACAGGCCTAGAATATCTAACAGACTTTTCTGTGAAAGAGGAAGTTTTGAAGGACTTTCCCACATTGTCTTGGCAAAGTTCAGAGGTCACCTTATTTTGTGTCATGCTTGTCCAATTTGGACAGCATGCTGTCAGCAGTTGAGGCAAGGGCAATTTCTTGCCAAGTGGCTAACTTTGATACAATGAAAACAATTTCACATGGAGTTTCTTCCATTCCCACCATAGTTTTTGGAAGTACATAGGTACTGCCAGAAGCAGACATGTTTTATTTTCATGGAAATCCTTATATTGTTAAAACATCTTTCCCCCCCTTTTAAATTTAGAAACAATCATTTTACATATCAATCCCCCTGTTCCCTCTCCCTCCCATCTTCCCATCGTCCCATTCCTCCTACCAACCCCCCCATCCACCCTGACCTGCTCCCCAAGGATGGTGAGGCCTTCCATAGGGGATCAGAAAACTCTGTCACATCATTTGGTGGAGGGCCTAGGCCCTTCCCATGTATCTGGGATGAAATAGTATCCCTCCATAGGGAATGGGCTCCCAAAGTCCATTTGTGCACTTGGGATAAATACTGGTTCCACTGTTAGAGTCCCAGAGCCTGCCCAGGCCTCCTGACTGGCACCCACATTAAGAGGGTTTAGTTCAGTCCAATGTGGGTTCCCCAGCTTAACACTGGGATCTGTGTGCTCTGAATAGGTCAGTTAAGTTGGTTCTGTGGGTTTCTCCAGCAAGGTCTTAACTCCTTTGCTCATTCTCCCTCCCTCTCTACAGCTGGATTATATGAGTATGGCTCAGTGCTTAGCTGTGGGTGCCTGTTTCTGTTTCAATCAGCTACTGGATGCAGGCTCTAGTATGACAATTAAGGTAGTCATCAGTCTTATTATAGGGGAAAGGCATCAAAGGCAGCCTCTCCACTACTGCCTAGATGCTTAGGTGAAGTCATCTTTGTGGATTTCTGAACATTTCCCTAGTGCCAGATTTCTCTTTAAACCTATACTGGCTCCATCTATTAAGGTAAATCTTTTCTTGCTCTCCTCTATTCCTCCCCTGTCTCAGTCTTCCTGGTCCCTCTTATTCTCCTCCCCCTCCTCTTCTCCCCTTCTCTTTTTCCTATCTCCCTCCTCTCTCCTTGCATGCTCCCAATTTACTCAGAAGTTTTTGTTATTTTCCCTTCTTTGGGGGACCATGTATTTTTTTTTTCTTAGGGTCCTCCTTGTTTTCTAGTTTCTCCAGTGGATTGTGGGCTAGTATCCTTTGCTCTAAATCTAATATCTGCATATTAGTGAGTACATTCCATGCTTGTCTTCCTATGACTGGGTTACCTCATTCAGGATGGGTTTCTTCCAGTTCTATACATTTGCTTTTGAATTGCAAGGTTTCATTGTTTTTTTTTCTACTGAGTAATACTCCATTGTATAAATGTACCACATTTTCTATATCCATTCTTCAGGTGAGGGGCATCTAGGGTGCTTCCGGAATGAATTGGTACAGAAAATCACTTCCTGAACATAACACCAGTAGCACAGACACTGAGATCAACAATTATTAAATGGGATCTCCTAAAACTGAGAAGCTTCTGTAAGGCAAAGGACATAGTCAACAAGACAAAAAGGCAGCCCACAGAATGGGAAAAGATCTTCACCAATCCCACATCTGACAGAGGGCTGATTTCCAAAATACACAAAGAACTCAAGAAGCTAGTCACCAAAACACCAAACAATTCAATTAAAAAGTGGGGTTCAGTACTAAATAGAGAATTATCCATAGAGGAATCTAAAATGGCTGAAAGGCACTTAAGAAAGTGTTCAACATCCTTAGTCATCAGAGAAATGCAAATTAAAACAACTCTGAGGTATCATCTTATACTGGCCAGAATGGTTAAAATCAAAAACACCAATGACAGTCTGTGCTGGAGAGGATGTGGAGAAAGGGGAACACTCCTCCATTGCTGGTGAGAGTGCAAACTTGCACCACCATTTTGGAAATCAGTATGGCGGTTTCTTCAAAAAATGGGAACCAGTCTACATCAAGATCCAGCAATTCCACTCTTAAGCATATACCTAAAGGATGCACATTCATACAACAAAGACATGTGTTCAGAGTAGTGTTGTTAAATATCTTAAATACCATATTCTATGTGTCTCTGAAGTGTTTGAAGACCATATATCTAAATATATCTTTTGACCTTGAAAACATACCTAACATGACTACAAGTTTGATTGTTATAGATGACAAATAACCTTCATTATTGGTTGGCCAGTTAGCTCCATTGGTTAGAGTGTGGTGCTAATAACCTTCATTATTTATTTATTCTAATTAGTTTTCAAAAATTAGAACCTCACATTTTAAAATGAGCTAAATAGGTATAATACATTAAACAGGAATACAAACATACATATACTATAACAAAATAACCTTAAACTTGTATCAATATACAAAAATCCATAACAATGTAAAATACATATCACTAGTAGTTGCTTTTTTTAAGATTAAAAATAAATCCTATCATTTGTATATTCCCATTTTTCTTTTCAGAACAAGATCTCTGAATGTAATCTCCTTTGTTCAGGTTTCTCCCTGACTATGACCAACCACAAATTGTAACCAATGCCCCCCCAAACAATAATAAATATCCATTGACTGTCCAAAAACCACCCACCCACCTCATGGGAATGTGGGTGTCACAGCCTCTAGACTGTTATATGATCTCTGCGATTGACAGCTTCTCTAGTGAACCCTTAGAAAATTGGGATAAATGTCAAGTCCTGGGAGAGCTAGGTGTATTATTTTTCATTTATTTTCTGTTATAGAAAAGTGTAGAACTTATCTAAAGTCTTATCTGAAGAACATATGTGAAGGCTGTGAGGCTGGACCATCCCAGCTGAGAGCTTTGAAGTTTTTCTGGATGCAGAATTTTGAGGAAACTGTAACAGAGGTATTCTGGGAGGCTGGATCACCTGGTTCATTTTTTTTTCTGAAAACACACAAACTTTTAAAGATACCATATATATATATATATCTGCTTTAATGCTGTATAGAATATGCAGTGTGTATAAGTCAACTAAAGATGTTTTTTTTTGTTCTGTGTTTGAGCAGGTAAAACACATCTGTCAACTTTATAGATCCATTTGGACTTCATAACCAAACTGTAATATAAATCTCCATCTACTCCACATGAAAGGATGACATATACTAATAAGTCATAAGGATACTGTAGCCAACAAGACTTACCATGTCTCATCCAGTCTTAGAGCTGTTACCATGTTGAGGGATGATCTTATACATCACCTCTCTTATTTTTTTTTAGGGGTTTTTGTTTATTTCCCTTTATGTCTGTAGTCAAGATTTTAAGAGGTCTTCTCAGGTCAAATCTAATCTTAATTAATGTTAAAGTAGTCCATAAAGCTTTTTGTTTACTGTGGAAACAAAAGCATAAACTCTCACCCAACACAATACATTTTATGACTTCCACTTTAAAGTTAAGATACCCTTAAAATATAAGGCTGCTTAACTTGGCAGTCCCTTTCATAATCCAAAGTCTCACAGCAACTGTTGTTCTTTGTTCATTAGCATTTTAAAAATTCAAAATTAACAAAGCACCATACAGGATCCAGATGCCCTGTGTATTTCCCATCTTCATGTGGCTTTCCTTTCTATATTACTTTATTTCTCTCTTTAAAGACTTTATTATTTTTAAACTATTTATTTTTTTCTACAACTGTCTGTACCCAATTTTCCTGTTTCTGTTTAAAGGTTTTCTTGGTCTGTTTTACTGCCCACCTGCAGCCTTTTCTTATTGCATGAGACAAGCCTTAAACCCACCACATGGCTCCACACATGGTGGTGGCTGATTCAAGCACCCAGACAGTATCTGGGAGCTGTGACTCTGTATACTGCAGACTTTCTGAGAGACTGTGGGGCTAGGAAGGCATGTCTCGCTCTGGGTTTGTGTGTTTGTAGCTTTTTAAAAAGCTTTTTCAGGTCCTATGTGGAAATATATCCCCCCCCCCGCATTAGACACCATATGTAATAAGCTTTCTCATTGGGACTGCCAACCTGCAAGTAATGACATGGAGTTTTATTAATTATGAAAGTTAGCCATTAGCTCAGGCTTGGCCCATTAGCTTTTATATCTTAAATTAACCCATATTTTTATTAATTCACATTTTACCATGTGGATTTTACCTCTGACCCATTCTGTGTGTCCAGCTTGTTCCAAGTATCAATGTCATCTCCTGTGTGCCTAGATTCATCTATTTGACTTCTCTCTATGTCTGGAAGTCCTGCCTATTCTCCTCCTGACTAGCTATTGGCCATTTAGCTATTCATTAAAGCTATCAGAAGTCACCTTGGCAAAGACACATCTTTACAGTGTAAACAAATATTCCACAACATGAAGGAAATAGCCACAGGGTCCAAGAATTCGTACTTCTCTTATATTTTTAGTTGTGAGCCTAGCCTTTAACAGACGAGCCATCTCTCCAGCCTGAAATTGTACTTCTCAAAATTTCAGGTATGATGAAAAGTTCTACAACACTTGGCGCCTTAGAATCCATGTTCACTGAACAATCATGGTCACTAAATCTAGTCTTAGTTGTTGTTGAAGAATGAGGTAGCAACTGGCAACATATTTCAGTGGTCTAAAGCTGTTCATATTAAAATTTCTTTGTCTTGCTTTAGAGGTTCTGTCTGTCAGTGAGTGACACACTGTAATGTCCTGATGATCCTTTAATATTTCTTTAGCTAGCTCCTTAATGACCTCTGTGTAGAGGATAGGATTCACCTTTGGAATGAATTTAACATTTGCACAACTTGGGGCAGATTACTACCAAATAGACAACTGTGGTTTATTAGAATTGAAACTTAATAATGAGACAGTCACTCAATTAACTAGTCAACAAAATGAAATATTATATTTGCAGAATATAGTACAATTCAGTTTGAAGAAAGAGAGTTTTAGGATTTTACATGTGGGTTGTAACTCATTGAGAGAGTTCTCACCTGGCATATGCAAAGCTCTGTCTGAGTTTATCCCCAGAAAACACAAATGAGCATCTCAAGCAAACATTATGTATTAGGACCATGATTTACTTCACAAACAGAACTTTGTAAACTGAGGACAATGCCAGCATTTTCAATATGTCCTCAATGTCCCTCACATAGTGTTTGAACACTGCCTAGTCCAATGTTCTTATGTGGTACACATGATTATACATATATTACTTTTTTTTCAAAATGGATTTTATATGCTGGTAGAAAAATGCTGTATGATACTTTTTTCTTCATTTTTATATCCAGTTATGGAGTATAGAAATTGCTTTAAAATGACCCAAATTGTAA
Organism: Cricetulus griseus; assembly: GCF_003668045.3. NCBI lineage: Eukaryota > Metazoa > Chordata > Mammalia > Rodentia > Cricetidae > Cricetulus > Cricetulus griseus. The sequence continues at coordinate 33,294,912 of NC_048601.1, read as the reverse complement.
ACTACCATTTAGCACCTCTCTGTTTGGGAGCACTAGACTCCATCTTCTTGCCTGTTATTCGACAGAAGCTTGTTACAGAATTTCAATTGCTTGTCTCTAGTTTCCTTGCTGATGGTAGAGCAGACCCTGGTGGAGACATTATTGAAAATAATACTCTCATCCACTTATGGGAAAAAAATCCTTTTTTGAGAAAGGGGAGATTGGTTAAAATGGTAACAACGTTGAATGGATTATGTCACACAGATTTTTATTTATTTTTTTAATCTTCTCCATTTTAAAACCTATAGGGGAAAAGGATGCTTTTGCCAGTTCACAGAGAAGCCATATCTGCTTTTATGGACTGCAATATATCCATAATTGAACATAAATATGAGTAATATTGGAATGATTGGAACTAGGCAAGTGTCAGCGCAGCAGTAAACACCACATGATGACATACATCTAAAATGAAGAGACACATATTCCAATCCAAAGTGATCAAATCCCAATTTAGCAATAACAGTAAATATATGCCGTGGAGATTTGAGAATTGGATGATCTGAAAAAGAAGACATTCTTGTTCCTGGAATTATGATGGAGCCAATGGTTTCCATGACTACCACTTTCGCTAATTGTGATACATTAGTAGCAATAAGAATTGGATGGTTCAAGTCATTTAGTTAATTAAACACAAACTTGGACTTGGCCAAGAGAATTGTGGGTGAAATTAGCATCTGTTGGAATGCACCTGTAATGTGTAAATTGCATCAGACCTGTCATCTGTTGGGGTGGGGGGGGGCAGAGACAATGTTAATGTGCTCTAGCTTACATCTTTCTTACCCAGCTCTTGTTACAGAACCATTTTATGGTTTCTGTTTTTTGCAATGCATTCTCAAGGGTAGAGCAATAGCATTGATCAATATGATTTTGTGTGGCTGTTCACACTATGAAAGAAAAAAATGTGAAATTTCATACGGAGGAGCATAGTGACTTACAGCAATTACAGAAAGTGACAAAACTGCAGTCTTCCTTCACACCGTGAGATTTTGAATCTAAAATAAGGCGAACTTCATGCAGGTCAACCTGGGGCAGCCAGCCAGGTTTTGATAACACTAAAGTCAAGGTAGGCTTGTCATCAAGAATAACAGAGACATGGAGAGACTGAACTGAAGTCAGTGAGATGAGGTGATTAAATGCTGCACATGAGTCTGGGCAGATAGCAGTACGACACTGTCTATATCAGGCTTCCTAGGCATATGTCAGCATGCATGATCCTGTGGTAGTCACTGGATTGGGTAGACAACATGGTCCATGTTTCTGATGAGGGAACTGGAGTTTTCAGGAAAGAATTTACTTGGGATTTTTCCCAAATCACCTACTCATGGCCATTTCTGACTTGAGAATTGTAGATAAGAGATTTAGTAACTAATGGAGGAGTTGAGTTTGTTTAGCCATACCATAAATGCTAATTTAGTGTCTACCCTTTGGGAGGCACAGGGGGGAAAGAGTTGAGCAGAAATCCAGCCATGAACAACTTCCATAAATGATTCCCATTCTCCTTTTAAAATGTTCAACTTGCCTTGCTGCGAACAAATTAGTTCAATACTCAAACATCCTTGAGTATTCTCTAGATGTATCCAGCATGAGAAAAAGACAGCAAACAGTGAAACAGATTTTTTTTCTCCTTTCTAAAGTGCTCTAGCTAGGTAAGAGAAGTCACCATTCTTTATATAACACTGGAAAACTGTAACACTTGGAAGAGCCATGAAGGGCAGGGATATGATGCACCGGGGCATGGAATAAGGTATAATCGACCCAGTTTTAAGCACAAATAGAGCTGAAGGAATACTGAACCAGCATTCAGTAAAAGAGGTACAGCCATGATGTGGTTATGAAAGTTGGCTAAGCACTTCCAGTAATGCCACAGGCCATTGGTACTGGAACTTGAAGAACACGTGGAAGCCAGTGAGAAGTTTGAAAAAGAATACACAGGCAGTGGATCAAGGAAAACTGAAACCTCGAAGGGCATACCAAAGCAAGGGTCAGTGCTTGCAGCCTTTAACCTTGATGTCATGTCAAAGAACCAACCATACCAACATCTGTCTGTAAATCAAGGCTCCTGGAGAACATGGAATATTGATGGCCCAGAAGGTAAGGTAATAATTGCAAATCAAATCCCACATAGGAACTATACAGGAAAAGCTATGTAGAGATATAGTTGAGAGTTTATCCTATTAAGTTTCCTTCCACAGATATCTGTATCAGATTTAAAGGTGAGGATTTGTGTGTGTCCCCAGCAAACATCAACTGGTGTATCATACTGAAGAGGACAGGTATGTGGAGCTAAGGAGAGACTGGGACTGTATCTTCTCAGGTATGATTTTTCCTGCCAACCTCATTACATTTGCATTGGAGAGTTAGAAGAAGGAACCCAGCCTTCCCATGGACCTAACAATAACAACAACAAAAACAAATGAAACCATTGTATTTGACTACAATACTTTCTTAAAATGCTTTCACCAGTTATAATAAATAGTATCAAAACTCAATGAAGATGAATGGCCAAGAATTGAAATTCATCAAATGCATACCTTGCAGGAATAAGTCACACTCCATTACCCATGTGTTTGGCTCATGAGGTCAATGAACTTTTTTAGCATATGCGACATTGTGGCTGACTTCTGTCCTGATACATCCCCTATACCCAGTTCTTGCCTTAGAAGAGTCGCTAGGCATAGAATGACATGGGAGCTCACTCCATTGGCATCAGCAAAAGACAAAAATTAAGAGCTTGCCTGATTGAGGTGCACTTAATCCAAAAGTTTGACAAGATGGTAGGAGTTTGACAGTGAAAGGGGGTGCCCAAATCACCTGCAAAATTCCCAAATCGGCAGTATCCAGCAAGGGAAGAACCAGAGTTAGCCACTGTTCTGTATAAGAGATCATGGTGACACAGTCTCAACTCACATATACCACATCTTGGGTCTATTTTATCAGTTTAGGATAAGGATTGTGATGCAAGTCACTAAAATCCCTTGAACACCATCTCTAGAAATTATAAATAATAATTTCTACTTGATGATTTTAGAGGTGATATTCAAATGTGCAGAAAGTAGGCTTATCACAGTTGCTGTAGAAAGAAAGAAAGAAAGAAAGAAAGAAAGAAAGAAAGAAAGAAAGAAAGAAAGAAAGAAAGGAAAGAAAGAAAGGAAAGAAAGGCTAGAGGAGCAGAGTGGGACTGTTGTTATTGGGTGGGTAGAAGAGGCATCTCAGAGAGGAATGTATCCTAGCATGGAGGGGAGCCATGTGGGAATACTGAGAAGGGAATCTCTAACATATCAAGAAACTTTAAAAATACTGGTCATTTAGGCCTTGGAGAAGGCATGTCATTGTGCAAGACAGCACATACACAAGTATTTATAACATAGGGGCTTCTGTTACTTTCTTTGAATTCCTTCTGTTGTATATAGAATGAATGATTGAAATGTCCTAGAACAGTCCATGGGCACAATTGATTTAGTTTTTGAATTAGTTTTCACAACTGATAAATCTGTGATTTCTGAGTTGCTGTGAAGGTTTACATAACTCAGAATGTGAAAGATTGGAGGGGACACGTCTACATTAATCTTGAGAGTGTTATCACATATGAGTTCAGTGGTGAACCTCTGACAATTACACTTTGTATTTTTCAAAGTTAACACTTTGGTGGATAGTTTTAGATGAATTTGAGAGAGAAATAGATATAAGACTTTGTTGTTGTCAACAGTGGGCAATAAGCATAAATTTCTCTTTAGGAAGTTCTAGGTATTGTTTTGGAGAATAAGATCAGCTGTGAGATGGCGAATTGGAAATATTGTCTAATACATACAATGTCTTTTTAAAGAAAAAGTATATACTATAGGAAGCAGGAATGGAAAGAGAGAAGGAACAATGGAATTCTAGTACAAAGGAAGCAACTGCTACAAGGGTTAGGTATGAAAAACATCCATAGATGGAAAAATTAAAACTCATGATTGATTTACCAAGGAAAGTTCAGTATATTGAGATAAAGAAGCAAGGGCAGAAAAAAAGTTTTGCTATGATTTCTATTTACGCTGTTCTAGATTCATGCAGTAGACATGGTGGGATATCCACAGAGAGGCTTGGGCTAAAGAGAGCAACCAACTCATGCAAAACTGCATCAGGAAGGTTTTATTCAAGATATCATTAAGGAAGAAAACAGAAGAGAGGGTAAGAGAAGACTTGAGGTTAAATGACAATTAAGAGGGACCAAAAAAGAGAAGGCAAACAGATAATATGTCTGGAGCTTGAGAAATATCAGAGAGAGTTTTACTAGGGGGGGAAGAGGAACTATGTGGAGACAAAAAGTAATTCTAAGGGTTCTGAATATACCTAAAGGGGTTCTTTAAAAAAATCTCAGGAGCTAATTTCTTGGGTTCAGCATCTTCTGGCCTGTGGCCTCTCCAGCCTTGGCACTCCACTTTCTCACGTGAACTTATTTTGACAATAGGAGTTCTGTAAGTGGAGGGGGTGGCTTCTCTAGTATAAAATATCTAGAAGGCAGCTAGAGTTCTCCCTTACCTTCATACTAGAATATTGGGAGCTATGAAACCACTGTGTGGATCTACTTTATAGGAGAAAAATATAAGTTCTCTAGTATTGGAACACCAAGGCTCTGAGTACTAAGTTGTGAAAACAAAAGGTGTTTATCATCTCATAGCTGAAAGCTAGAAAACAATCCTATTACATTCTGGTCACTGTTTCCTATGGCCATATTTAGCATCTTCATTCCTATTAATACAGTGGTACCTCTGTACTCATGTGTCCAAATGTTCCACTATAAAGACTCCAATCATTTTGGATTGAGGCGGGATCCTTCCTAATGGTTACACTTAGGAGCAGGATCCCAGTAGGTGAAATATTTAAAGATAAGCTTACTCTGAAAGAAAAACTAATCCATAAAAGCACCTAATACAAATCCATGCTGTCTGAGTTAGGGTTTCTGTTGCTGTGAAGAGACACCATGGCTACAGAACCTCTTATAAAGGAAAACATTCTACTAGGACTAGCTTACTGTTTCAGAGGTTTAGTCCATTAGTATCATGACGGGACATAGTGGCATGCAGCAGACATGGTGCTGGAGAAGGGGCTGAGAGTTCTACATCTTTATCCTCAGGCAGCACAAGGAGTCTTTGAGCTAACTTGGGTAAAGTTTGAGCATAGGAGACCTCAAAGCCCATCCCCACAACGATATACTTCCCCCACAAAGGCCACACCTACTTCAACAAAACCTCACTTGATAATATTGCCACACCCTAAGGGAGCCATTTTCTTTCGAACCACCACACATGCCAAGGTCTAACATTAGCTCAAATCTGAAAGCTCTCTTGGAGCTCTGAAGCAATGATCATTGTTGCTTTTGGCTCTTAAGAGGGATGATGTTTGAGTAACAAAAAGTATTGCTGCTCTGAAACATCACCTTAACTATTACCAGACTACAGAGCTTTGAATGAGTCATTGACTCTTAACTTCTTCATCTGGTTTTAAAATCCATCCTTCTATGTCAGGGGACTTGTGGCTTCACTCCAAAAATCCATAGAGCTTATTTTTTTTATTTTTGGTAATCACTGAGAATTTATAGACACAATCCCCAAAGAAACAGTTCATTTAATTTTCCTTCTTATTGATCTGCACCTGGTTGAGATCAGACTCAGGCCTTACATGGCAGAAGCAGTGCACTCATGTTTCCTGCAGTGCAAATTAACACTCCAGCTCTCTGTGGATGGGGGACAGAGATCATGGCCCCTGTTCCCAATGTTCTTGTTAGCTTATTAAAGTTAGATGTCTTGGGAGATAATGATTCTCTATTGGAAGAGCAACATTTCATATTCATAAAGACAAGGAGAAAGTTCCCTCTGTAGGCACAGAAGGGTCAGTATGAGATACATTGTCTCAGTATGAAAGCCAGACACCTTCAATTAGCCTGAGCTGAGAGCTCTGGAAACTCTTGAACATGCATTTCATGTATTAATTCCCTAATATGTCCAGAAACCAATAGAAATACATTTTTTCTCACAGATGTGGAGGCTACAGATTGGATATAAAGCTGGCCAGTGCCTTCCGTAGCCTCTGTCCACCCATGGTGTTCCTAAGTGTGCACTATATCTGAACTTTCTTTTCTTAGATGGAAGGTGGGGGTCATATTGGTTAACAGAATCATATGTCAGTAATTCCACTTTGAATTAGCTGTCTTCTTATGGTGCTTTCTTGAAGCACAGTCACATTCCAGTGACATATTAGGGATTAGGACCTCAAGGACGATTTGAGGGATCAGCCCAGGTTGCTCCACTCTATACATCCTTTTAAATCTAGGCACTTTTTGTGTCTGTATGCAAATCACACTTATTAGACTTTTGAGTCCCAGAACACCTTTCCAAAGATTTCTATACAATATAGTTTTTTTTTTTTTTTTTACAACTTAAGGTTAATTTCCCCTGAAACTATCACCATACAGTTATTTTTCCTTTCACTTAAACTGAGAGATAAAAGCTTTGATTATATTGTAAATATCACATCCTGGTATAGCTTACTTTTTCTGGAGACCAGCTGTGTGTGTCACAGCTCATAGAGGACTTGTATAAATCTCCTGTATATATTACAACTTGACAAGATGTCTGCACTAAAAACTGGCCATTTGTTTATCATCTCTACACTTTCAGTACCACACACTTGTCAGTGACAGTGAACTAGAACCATTTCAATATATTATGATAAAAGGAGTGGTAGGCTAGCAAATTTGTTCCTATACGGCAACACCAACAACCTTCTGTGCCTTAGCTCCTTCAGTTGTAAAACCTGTGTTGGGCCAGAAGTCATTGTGACCATTTTCAACTCAGTTATTCAACATTGCAGTGAGAAGGGTTGGGGGAGATAGAAGAATGGAAAGCTCCAACAACCTTAGTATGTTCTCAGGACATGGTCCAGGCATCATGATATCACTGCACCACAGTCTGTTCCGTTCCAGTAACCCACCATAATGTGCACTCATGTTGTGAAGCAGACACTTAACTGTTTATCAGTATGCCTCCCTCAGATCACTAGCCCTGACTGAAGGTTATTGTTCAGTCTTAGTGACAATTTAATGCCATCTCTTGAGAAAAATGTGAATATACTGTGTATTTCCACCAACTCTACCCCTAAACTTTGAGATCATCTGCAAAAGGTAAGATGATTCCATTCTTTTAAAAAATATTACTTATATAGACTCTATTAAATGAAAGAGGTCACATGGAGACTGGTACTTAAAATGTATTGTGGTTGAGCTAGCGGCTGTCATCATTTGAAATTTTAGCATCATTTACAGAACTATATGAGCAAAGCATGTATGTGTTAGTCAGCTCAGGCTGATAAAATAAAATACTTGGTGGTTTAAACAGCAGACCTTTTCTTACACTTTTAAGACCCAGTTGCTTCAAAGGCCAGATTCTGTATGTAGCTTATAAAGAGCATTCTGTTCACAATGTCTTGATGTGGTACTGAAAGAGAGAGAGGGAGGGGGAGAGAAGGAGAGAGAGAGAGACAGAGACAGAGACAGAGACAGACAGAGAGAGAGAAAGAGAGAGAGAGAGAGACAGACAGAGAGAAAGAGACAGAGACAGAGACAGAGACAGAGACAGAGACAGACAGATAGTGAGAGAGAGAGAGAGAGAGAGAGAGAGAGAGAGAGAGAGAGAGAAGGGGAGGGAAACAAAGAAACACAGAGAGATGGAGAAGAAAAAAGAGATAGAGATTAGGATGGGGACCCTCCCTATGATTTCTTACAGTCTTAATTATTTTTGGCAAGGACTTGTTGCCAAGTAAATTTAGAGTTTGATAGATGTGTTTAGGGATAAGACACAGCTCAATCCATACCAAGTTGGTATAGAACTTGAAGTGTCACATTCATCTCAGTATTTTATGAATCAGAGCTTCTTATATAGGTTCTAGTGATGCTCCAGAAGCCAACACAATACTGAAAAAAAAATCCAACTAAATTTCCTAACTGTATACCAAAGACACAATGGCTAGTTTACATTCCAGCCTCCCACTCCCATCCCCTTGATTTGCCTAGTGCATTTTAAAAGATATTTGAAACTCAGGAAATTAGCACCTTCAATTTATTCCCAGAACAGATAGCTAATAAGTGGGGAAAATTAAAAACTTTCAGCTGGCTCAGCTTCGTGTTTTGTAACACATACTACTTTGGCTTTGGAGGAGGTTAATTTGAATTAATCATTAGGCTCTCACAAAGTTAGAGATGAAGTGGTATTAAAGAAAGTTGCATTGTTAGAACAATCTGACACATAAAATTTAGCCTAATCTTTTTTTTTTTTTTGGACAAGGATCATTTTCAACTTCAAGTTTAAATAATTTGTTAGGAAAGAGACTCAAGAAGGGAAGCCTTCATAGGAGCACAAATGACAGGGTGAGAAAATGAGATTTTTTCATTTGTTTTTAGAGCTCTCCTCAATACAGTATTCTCTGTGTTCTGTCAAGTTTGTACAAATTCACATCTCAGTGTGATTTTACAGTCAAGTGTTAGTGGCAACCTGCATCTCTGCTGAGCTCACCTATCACACTGGCTGGCATACTTGTTCTTCAGTAGGCAGATGAAATGGATGGAACTTTCCCACAACGTCTCTGACTATTTGTTGAAAGGAAATAATTTGGACTTGAGAAGAAAGGTTTGCTTGTCTGAGATGGGTCGCTACCAGGTGGTCCATACTCACTTAAATGTCATATGATCATCGAGGGCATTCCTCATCATAGGGGTAAGAAGTGACAATGTGTATAGAGGTATGGAGATTTGGACAGAAACCGTTGACTTTCTGGACATAGCTGAAATTCAATATTACATGGCATTCAACATACGTTGAATAGCTTTCATTTATGTTTGTACACTGGCAACAACAGATAGTCAATCCATTAGGTAGAGAGTCAATTTTCTGTTTCAGAATGCCAAATAGAATCACTCCTGCAAATCCCTTGGATGATATAAAAAGGGGAATTATTGTGAATCCATCATTTCAGGCCCCTTTGAACATCTGCTGTTTCAGAGTAGATGGCTTTCCAAATATGTTCACTGCTGGGTAGGAGACCATTTGTCTCATTAGCTGTGGGGACCAGAAATCAAGGGACCCAAAACCCTATGTAGTTATTGACCAAGATCCCAGAATATTGGTGGAAAAGCAGCCAGCTGAGAGCCTTTGTACTTTGTTTTTTATGTCTGGTAAAGTGTGACTTATTTTCCGAGGGAAGCTTCTGTTTTGTGTATATCATTGGCATTTCACAAGAAAAGGTTTCTGACACCACAGCATTTAATGCCTCCCATAACAGTAGCCTGCAATTGGGTCCATTATAGAAATCAAGCCAAAGATAGTTTAATAAAGACCACCCTGATGGAGTAAGCTTCATGGGAAAATCTGAGCTTTATGGAGATGTTAACTCTTTAATGTGCTTCAGTTTTTAGGGTCTTTGGTAGGTTCTGAGACAACTGTGCTGAACACGTTAGGACTGGGATGCACCTTCACCAAGTCCCAGTGTTTGCTCAGCCTTAGCATTACTGACATTCTACATGAAGCAATGTAGGAAGGTATAGAAGGAGAAGTATCCTGTCACTTGTAGGCTGTTCAGCAGCATTCCTGGCCCCCATCCACCAGAAGTTATCAGCAAGCACTTTTTCTTACATGTGACAACCAAAACTGTCTCTGGAGTTTATCAAATGTCCCAAGAAGTAGAGATACTGATAAGCTAGGTTAAAATAATAAGGGAAATGGCAGTTAAGTAAGAGAGAGGGGGAGAATGTATGTATGTATGTATGTATGTGTGTGTATGTGTATGTATGTATGTATGTATGTATACATGTATGTATGTATGTCACAGTGAAGATCACAAAGGAAAGGAATGTGGCATTGCAAGTATCAAATTAACTTAGTCCTTAAAGAGACTGCCTCTAATAGGCTATAACTGAATGCAGAAGTACTGCAGACAGAGTAAAGAACAATGTACTGGCCCTGCAAAGAGATGAGGTTCTATATACTCCACATGATAAAGGGGACCTATACAAGGAAAAGTGACTTCCAAAAGCTTTATCGATTGGGGACTTCGACACTGTGAAAAATGTATGGATTATATTGTAAGTATGGTTAGATGGCTTTATAGACAGTAAGGGATAGATTATAACTTGACTCCAATTTTAAGAACAGGGAAAATTTACCCCCACAATGTTTAGGATTCTTATGGTGGGGTTAGAATGCTGTGGATGTGGGCAGCTGTAATTGTTCTCAGTTCCCGATGTGAAAGCAAAGGTGCACATTTGACTCATTGCAGGAATTTGGAGAACAGAGACTCTCAATGCTCCTAATGCTGGGACCCTTTAATACAGTTACGCATGTTGCGGTGACCCCCAACCATAACATTGTTTTGTTGCTACTTCATACCTGTAATGTTCCTGCTGTTAGGAATTGTAATGTAAATATCCAATATGTTGGCTATTTGGTATGTGATCCCCAAAAGGGGGGGTTGTAATGTGTACAAAACAAAGAATGAAAGGACAGGATATTCTTTCAAGAATCCTATAAGGAAAAGAAATTGATTTGTAGCAAATCCAACATAGTATACAATCTTTATTATATTTCTGCTGCTATTGCAAAAGGTCTAAGTACTACATTTTGACAACTAGTGAGGGGTTCTTTAGGTATCTCACAATATGGTAGGTTTACAGGCCAGAAGGATTCATAGGTTGGAGGATCTTGTTATAAGAACTTGCCCTCATGAGAACTTATCAAGGTTTTGAAATGAATTAATTCCTTTTGAAAGTGGATCTTCTGATGACTCAAACACCAGTCTTCAGATACACAAACATGCTAGGGACACACAAAACACTTAATGATAAGACCAAGACCAACACTGTTTTGCATCTTTTGACTAACCTGTAAAATGGAGATCCAATGGGAACTATTAATTATAATAAGAGAGTAAGAGAAATAGTAGGCATGAACTTTTCAAAGGACAAGTTGTGCACACAATCATGTAAGTTTCTTATATACATATATGTATCATGTTTTCCTTCTTAACTATTTTTGCAAACCATCAACCCCTCATGAATTTTACTCTTCACTTATTTTAACTTGCTTAATGTATTCAAAGTTACAGAGATAGCAAGCATCAGGCAAGATCTTAAATTAGCAGTGTTTATTCCAAATGCTGTCCTAACCATTAAAAGATATCACATGACAGAGAGAAGCAACTGGGTCTTAGGAAGAAAACAGCAGTTTGTGTGTCAACAAACAGAGAGGCTCAAGATGAAGAAAGAATGACCCTGGGATGACTGAAGCCCCAAACATGGAAGTCCCCTTGATTCTCCACTGCTCTATGTAGCTTCTGGAAACCAGACCAAATACACCTTTATTTGTCTGCTATGCATAGTAACCTATGAAAGAATACCAATACAAATCTCCACAATGGCAGCTGCTGGTTCCTTAGATGGCACCCACTCCTTCCTTTCTCTGTACTTATCCAGTGATTTAATAACAAGATCCTTTCAAGAAGACCCTTTCTTCTCTATTATTATTATTATTATTATTATTATTATTATTATTATTACTTTCTAGAAAGCTCATTTTCTTCAGTTTAATTACTTTCCAATCAATAGAGCTTTCTTAACTTTCAGCATTCTATTGTGTGACCTTGGGGCATATATGTAACAATAGACATTGCCAGTAGCTTGAGACAAAATACACCAATTAATCTTGTGTGCTATGCTTTCTTTTGTCAGTGAAAGTGCTATTATCAAATTAGTATATTACAAGCATTCTAGATCTCATTTCCACAGAATAGAAACCATATCTCTAGAAACATTGACACTGTACTATTAATTAGCACATGGAATTGTACTCTAATGTACACTTCATGTTTCTCTTCTTTCTATGCATGAAGCAGTGGTTTTCAACTCAGAGCCATGTAAATGTAGTAATCTCATACCAGGTCATTTATCAATACTGTGCACCTGGTCTCCACAACCAAATGGTCACTACTAAGCTAAGTTGTCACTTATGATCTCATTCTTTCTTAGTTCAAGAAGGAATCTCTTTCTTAAAGACCAGCAAAATCACTGATAGACTAAATCATCCTTAAATGCTGTCAGTTTTCAGTAAGATTTGGAATACTTGAGATTCATCCTATCCACAAGAATAAATAGATAGCTGGAATTACAGAAGCATACAAAGAAGAATGTGATCACTACTATGACAATATGGTAGGTAGGCAATACTAATTAACATGTGTGCAGAATACTACTACACAAAATAGAAGCCAAAGCCTCGTATACATTGTAAACTTCATGGGATTTGTTAGGAGGACTGAGATCTCTGTGAAATTGTTCAAGTCATCACATGTGACTAGCATCTGAGACAAAATAGCTACAGAGAATTCCTTAGTGGGAAAAAAAGCATCAGGAAACATACACATAAAGCAGGAAACTGGCCACTATTAGACATCTGTGGAAAATCCCAAATAGCAGACTACATGGATGAAACTGGATAAAATTTGTCTCATGAATAAAGAAACAGGGGCTAACAACCAGCAGAACTTGAATGACATTAATGACTATGGCAGATTCATCAAGAATTTTGAGGCATAGAGCTGTCGCAAACACCCAAGTTTTTAATAAAATGGCACTTTTAATTAACTTCTTGAAATGATACTGTCACTAGTGTTTAAGATGAAATCTATTATTTCTCCACTGAAGGCTGCGCAGAGTTCCAATGTCTTTTTATGTAGCATCTTCAGATGATAAACACCAATCTTACCAGAGTGGTTTTCAATGATCTGAGGGCCAAGATCCTCTGATCCATACCATCATGAACCAACCCCATGCCCATGAAACTCTTTATAAGTTAATTTATACTGCCACAAAAAGTCCATCTAAGTTACAACTTTGAAAGAGCCCAAAATTATCAAAACTAGCACATTTTAAAACAAGGAATTCTTTAAAATAGTTTTATGGCAACCATATCAATAGGTTCTTTAAATCTCAATGAACACTTCAATTTTACATATATCATATCTACCAGGCTAAATTTCCATTTATCCTTCAAGATCTAACTTGAGCTTAAATTTCATTATAGCATCTTTTCATACTCTAGGCTACAGCTTTTCCTCCTCATGGGGTAAGGGATGATCCAGTACCAAAATGACAAATTAATTTCCACAAAGATTAATATGCTTCTGAAATGATTTGCAAATGCTGTCATGATGAAGGAAGTGGAAACTACAAAATATGGGGACTGTGCCATTAGAAAATGGAGTAGGGAGATTCTAAATTTTATACGCTGTGGACTTTTTAATGGAATCGGATACCATCTGACTTAGTCCTCTCTCAAAATAGGTCTCCAATAGCATTATCATTTGGTTACAGCAAGGAAAAGCTTACACTGTCAAAGATTATCTAAAACCCCGGTTGAAGAAAACAAAAGTGGCACAATATCATAGGACTCAATATCTTTGTTGTCACCTTTAACCCATCCTAATTACAGTGGATCTTACTGCTAAGATCAATCCTCTTCTTACCGGGAAGACACTTGAGCTAGACATCTCATTTTTTCTCAACCTGTCATTACTATAGTCTTTGGTAGTGTTTATGGAATCAAGATGTAGATCATTTCCAGGTTAACTCTCTGAAGAAAGATTTCATGCTTTCGTTAAGTATCAAAGTTGAGTCATCCTCTTGTCATAACAAAAAGAAGACAGTGTTTATGGGGTTATGATGCATTTCTAAAATGCATTTGATCCTTTGGTTCAGTCAAAGGTTAGAAGTCAAAATAAACGAAATGGAAAAAGGGGTCAGAAGTTGCCAAGGTCCCCCAATGTCCCTCCTTTCATCTAATCAGCTATGCTGAGTGTTGACAGTGTATCTGAGGTGCCCTTACTAGCTTGCACTGATTTCTCTTATTTTGAATATCTAATACTCTACACATGAGCCCTTCTCTCCATTTCCTAACTCTTTACCTATTACCAAGCACACTTAAAACCTCTGACATCTCAGTCTTCTTTGTCTCTCTCATGTAGGCAAGTAAAAAGCACTTCTGAAGCAGTGTTAATTGACCTCATTCCTTCATGCTGACTTTAACTCTCACTCAGTAGGTACAACAATTTTGCTGGTTTAGAAACTTCAACCACCTCCTTATTCATTTGTGCTAATCTCCCTTTCTCCTAAGCTCATCTTGGGGGCAAAAATGAGCAAATAATCAGTGCTATACTTGAACAAATGCATCTTTGCTGGAAATAGCCACAATTCATCCTTTCTTGCCCAGGTAGATACAAAGGCTCACCACTCCTAGGGTGATTTAAGAATAAGCCCATAAACTACCTTTAATATTTCCTATTAATGTGTTCCATGTATTTCTTTCCATGTTGCTATGAACTACAGGTTCCCTAACCCTTCAGCAACAACCCTTATAATTCAAAGTGATGACACCCATTAAGACAATGGAGGTTGAATTTTGATAATTAACTTCCATGTATCTGAATACAGAGTTTCATCACTTGGAAAGTTCTCATGCTTATTTTTTACCCTATACCCCTTTCAGACGTATCTGACTCTCAATCATCATGGGTTATTTCTGCCTTCCTTGAACAACAGGTAAATGATCTCAAAGTAAAGACTGTCTTATAAGTAAGTGATTTTGTTGCTTGGTTTTAGAGCCCGTTATGCCATTACTAATATATGCCTAAGATCCATCATTGCATACCTTACAAGGGACTATTGCTTTCCTTCATCAATTTTTGGTCTACCATCAAAAATGGTCACATATAGGCAGAATCTTCAAACAGTTTACTGTCCTGACTTCCACAATTTGCCACAAAGGGTTTGATATTTTTATTGTCAAATGTATTGCTTGGCTGAATGTGAGGTAGTAGCCAGTTCTAATATTAGGCCACCAGATGATTTTACCTGAAAGAATCAATGTATTCTGGGTAGTATGCTTAGCTTAAACCACGATGCCAGGAGTGGTATTTTGTGGATATAAATATTTAGGGGGCATAATGAAAGGAGGAAGGCAGGGTATTGTCTGCAGTACCTCATTATATTCTGTGAAGATTGACAGCAACCTGCATGCCTCATGCAGTGAAATCCTGCGAACATGACCATGTGTCTGGGACAGAATGCCATGCCCTCTGTTCTGTGGACTTTATGGCCACAAATTTTAAACTAAAATGTCAAAAACTCTACTTGTTCTTGAATAATAATGCACTATAATAAAAGTGGAAGAATTCAAAGTCTGATTGCCAGTCAAGCATATACTCAGAAATGTAATATATTCAATGTGCCCTTTGAGTTTGTCTTTAAGGAAATTCAAAGAAATTCTGACAAGTTGTGTAGCAACAGCTAGAATCTGGTATTTTAAACTTACTAAGTCTTAGGAATACAAGCCAATCTAATATGGATGGAAACTGAGAAAATTAATAGATTAATGAAGCCATATGTAGTAATGCCATATGTTTTCATGGAAGAGAGTATATTACCTTGTTTCCAAGCTGAAGTTAAGACAGGTCTATATGTACAGTGTAGAGATCCCTAAGTTTCAGGCAAGTGATGACAATGATGACTACACATCTGTTCCTGACAATTCATTTGCTCATTCACAGCCATTCAGAGGAGCTTCCGATTACCAACCAACAGCTCAAGAGGAAAGTTTTATTGTTGACTAGAATGACAAGAAGTTTCCACTGAATCTGTCTGTTCATGATTCTCAGCCCAGTGGTCCAAACTGAATGGATTACTGAGTTTATTGTTAACCAAATTACCCAGTAAAAGTCTAGGCTTCTAATAGTAACTGCAAAGGAAGGAACAAGTGCAGTTCTTCACGACCCACCCCAATACCCTCTGAGACCACAATATTATTTTCTGTGGTCTTAACTTTCTAACTCTGAAGTATTGCAGCAATGCATTCTGGGATAGGCTATGAGACTAATAATTATCTGTTGAAACTAAAACAGGAACTATGGTAAAAAACAAAATTTGAGAATATTTTAATAAAATTTTAAGCATGTTCTACATTGAACTCAAATTAAAGGGTAAAGAAATAAAGAAAGGATAAGGTTATGGGATTGTTTTAAGCAATTATGACTGAATATTATCTGGTTTTGATACATGGAAGTATTTCTAAGACCTTGTTTCTCAACATTGGCTTCACAATGGGCTCACATGGGAAAATGTTGAAGATGCTTATGACCATGAAGGACACCTGGCTAATTATAGCAGAATATCTGGGAGAGGAAGAGAGAGTGGAGCACCAGTGGTTAATAGAACTCCCCTAGTGATTCCCATTTGCAGGTAATGTTGAAGCTGATTGTTCTCAGTAAAGAAAAGTAAAAAAGAAATAATAAGGATAACAGATCCCAGTGATATGACTGTATACAGATCTACAGTTCTCAATCAGTATAACAAATAAGAACAAGGAAACATCTTGGTAATACATATAAAAATGTCTTTCATACATAAATAATTCTTACAAGTTCATAAAATGTATTTGCCATTGCCCTCTTAATTTTTTTCCTAAATCCTGACACTCTCTAATTATGCTTACTTTGATATCAAAAGCTATTAAAAACCACCAGTATTTTCTGGAATATTCAGTGTGGAAGCATTTTGTAAAACCCTATATTTTCTATTGTCTAGTTTTACTGTAATATAGAGCTGCTTGTAACACCAATCTACAAACTAAAACAACACCCTTATCATCAGCTCACATCTGCCCATAACTGGGGAATTGTCAATAATGCTCCTAACCCAACGTTGTCTTTCCTTGAAAATACTTAAAGCACCTGAATGTACATAAGTACAACTCTGTAATATAGTTGAATGTCAATATGTATCTAATAAGGTAGGTTCTGAGGCCTTATTCATCTTCACTAAGTACTCTGTTACTAACTTCTTTGTGCAGTTCTTATTTTTGACACAAAATCTTGCTAAGTTTCCTAAGCTGGTCTGAAACTTTTGATCTTTCTGTCCCAGCCCCTGAATGGCTGCAATGACTAAGTGAGTGGTTGCTACAACATGGTATTCCACCATATCCACTTCTTAAGACCAAATTTTGAGAACAAGCACAAGTAATCAAGTTTAGACATTTTACTGAGGGTTCAAACTTGTATCACTATGTTACTCTAAGGTGGAGACAAGGCATAATACTTTGGTTCCTATATGTTCATAAACACAAACAAATATTTGTGCTGTTCTCAATTTCAAATACAACAACTGGTTGAAAAATCTGCTGTTTCAGTCATTGTCCACTTGCATGATATGTTGTTCAGACAATTAAATCCTTAATATGTGTTTGGAAAATAAGAGATTAAACCAAGCAAATCTTAATTCCTAATGGTCACCTTGAATGACACAGGATTAAAGGACCCTGTCTAAACTCTGAGTAAGATTGTGTTCATGAACTTAAGCTAAGTACTGGATAGATGGCTCTGTGGTTAAAGCTACATATTGGTCAGGCAGTGGACACATGATCAGATCCTAGCACCCAAGTCAGGTGGCTGACAATTTCCTGTAACTCTGGCTCCAGGGAATTCAATCCTCTCTTCTGGTCTCTGTGACCACAGTGCTAATGTGTACAAATGCAAACACACTCACATAATTAACAATAGTAACAAAGTCACAAAAAAGAACATAAATAATGACATGTTTGACATGGCACTTGGACTTACTAGTTGAAAATCTCTACTGACTGCTACCTAATTGAGATGTAGATACTCACAGTCCAGCATAAAACAGTCAGTGAATGTTTGAAGAATGAATTAAGGCATATAGAGAAATACAGCAAAAGCAAATATGCTCAATGATGGGAGATGTTCTTCTGTATATATGTTTCTCTTACTGGTTGATGAATAAAACACTGATTGGCTAATATAGAGTAGAGGCAGGAAGACAGGAGGAGCTAGGAGATGAGGAGAATTCTTGGAAAGTTAGGCAGAGAGTGACCAGGCAGAGATGACATGTAACTGCCAGAGGAATGAGAGGCCTGGACCCTTCTCCGGTAAGATAAGACCACATGGAAATACATAGATTAACAGAAATCGGTTAATAATTAAGAGAGAGCTAGGCAATAAGAAGTCCTAGCCATCAACCAATAGTTTAATAATTGATACAGCATCTCCATGTGTTTATTTGGGGCAACATGGTATCAGGGCCCGCCAGGACAAGAAAACCTCTGCAACAGTTCAAACTGTTTTATACATAGTTAATGAATCTAAATACCCCTAACATTACATCATGTGTGTACAAGGAACCCACAACTTGGTGAAGTACACAAACATTCAATGATTCAATTCAAAAAGGGCAGATTTATAGTCAATGACCAAGAAAACTCCTAAGAACCATGCTCTTTACATGTTATCAAAAACTAAGGGTTCAATCCCATAACATCCTGAGTATTTAAAATGGTATGGTACTCCAGAATATGCACCATATCATTCTGCTTGACAGCCACTACCATACAGACAGAGGCAAAAACAGCCTTGGTCCAAAGGCTCTGGCCTCCATTTCTATATCCACCCATTTGTTACTCAATTTTAAACACTTTTCTCAGCTTTCCACAGAACTCTAGTGTGCACAGAGACCAAACACGGAACATAACAGGTAGTCATGGGCAATATGGCACTAGAGGTTGCTGGAAAACTTACGTCCTCACACCCTACTTTCAAATGGTCAACCTGAGGTGGCTCTAGAAATCAAGTGCCCAGGCCCTCACATTATTTTTAAGAAGTTGGGAATTTAGTTTTACTTAAAAACTGGAGGCATTTAAATTGTGGTATTTCATTGTCAATTTTTGAAACATGACATGCATAGTACTCTAGAGTTCAGAAGCTGTCTCCTGGCTACTACTCTATGGACTCTTATCTTAATGCCTCACTTTCTTTTCCTATTTAACTGTCAAATGAGTCTAATCACATGCAGGATTTTATGCCAAGGGTCAGAAATAATGTAAATGAAAAGCACTTTACAAATCACAATTCATCAAAGTAAGGGGTCATTAGTATCACCATCATCATTATAATCATTGTACCACAGCTCCAAAATGTTTTCCCCGATGAGGAAGAGAGAATGAAAGATCATTTCTTTTCAAAATCCATGTGCTCCCTGACTCTGGAAGCCATTTGCACTTTACCATCATTCTTCCGGCTGAGAAGAGAATGAATGATGAGCCAAAGGGCCAGATTACATGTGAATCAGCGATGCGCTTTGCCAGAGAGTTCTCAGCTAAAGGGAAGTATGCATGAGGCCCAAAACACAGGCAGAATGCAACAACAAAAACAAAAAATGTAGATGAAGATGGAGATATTCATGCACTTGTTTCTATGACTACAGCCAGATTTTTTGATGATGTTATTTGCAGGGAAAACTTTAAAACCACACCTCCACCCCCCCAGTTGCCTCCTGGTCACCATTTGATATGTACTGTGTCAGAGAGTAGCACAATTTTTCTTTTTTCCATTCTGTCAAGTAATCTAAATAATTCAACTCCCTTCTGGACAAGTTCCTTGAATGGTAAAAGATGCAGAAACCGAGAAAAGATTTCTTATTTTGACATCTTCATTCCTAACCATAACATGGTGGTTAATATTCATTACCACCTCAACAGGCACTAAAGTTGCCTAAGAGACCAGCCTCAATACATGTCGGTGAGGTCCTGTCCCACATTTAGGTGTGAGCTCATAAACAGACTAAGGGGGGTAAAGCTATCAGAGTACCAGCATTGATTTCTCTTTGCTTCCTGAGTATGGAGGCAGTGTGATCAGCTATTCACACTCCTGGCATCAAGTCTTGCCCACCATGATGGATGGCACCCTTTCATGAGCCAAAGCAGACTTTTCCTTCCTTAAATTGCTTTGTTAGGCATTTTGTCATAGCAGCTAGGCAAATAATTAATACATGTGTCATCTCACAATGTAATATATGAAAGGGAAGTGCTGGGAATACCAGCTGGGAAGGAAGGGATGTATGGATCACAATCTTAATTAATAATTAACCATGCTAATTCTCCATTTCTGGGGACTTGATTATTTGTATTTATTCTTTTCTTTAATGTTGTGTATATGAATGTTTTCTCTACATGTAGTGTACCACATGTGTGTCTAGTACCCACTGAAGTTAGAAGAGAGCATTGGATCTCCTAGAACTGGAATTATAGATTGTTGTGAGCCACCATATGGTTGGTGGGAATCAAACTTGGGTCCTGTGTAAGACCATCAAATGTTCTTAATCTCTGAGTCGTCTCTCCTGTCTAACTAGCTGCACTTTTGCAACTAATTTCTTTAAATTATTATTATTATTATTATTATTATTATTATTATTATTATTATTTTGGGGCAGGTTTCGAGGCAGAGTTTCTATGTGCCTTTGAAGGCTGTCCTGGAACTAGCTCTTGTAGACCAGGCTGGTCTTGAACTCACAGAGATCGGCCTGCCTCTGCTGGAATTAAAGGCATGTGCCACCACTGCCGGCTTTCTTTAGGTTATGTGCGTGTCAGGTGGAGTAGCCAAAGTCTCATATCTTACACTACAAACAGGAAACAGGGAATAAAATGAGAATGGTATATGGCTTTAGAAACTTCAAAGCTCACCCCAGTGACATCCTTCAGCCAGGCCATATATCCTAAGCCTCCCTAAACATCCACACCCAGTGGTAAATGTATATAATAGGGAGTAGTGAAGGAAGTGATGACATGACCACTGTATGATATGGTTAAGGTTTCTATTGTGGATGTGAGTTAGAGCAGAGAGAAAAAGAAGCCGACTGATTTGGCCAGCAGATCACACATGGCTAGGACTAGAAGAGCATGAGAGAATAATGGAGATAGAAAGATAGAGAGAATAGAGCATAGAAAGAGAGAATAAGAGAGAGCAAGTGGGAGTAAGATGTGTGTGTGTGTGTGTGTGTGTGTGTGTGAGAGAGAGAGAGAGAGAGAGAGAGAGAGAGAACACACGTGTGAGCGCATGCCTGAGTAGACACAGAGATAACAAGTAATCATAGATAATGGATGGATGGATGGAAGATAGAAAGATAGATAGATAGATAGATAGATAGATAGATAGATAGATAGATAGAGATAGAGAGATAGATAAGAGAGAGAAAAGATAGATAACAGTGAGAATAGCTGTGTTAAAGAAGGATGAATATGAAAAGCTGCAGGGACAGCTGGGGAGCCCATGCACTGGAGAGAGTTTAGAATAGTGGAGGAGGTGAGAAGGGTGAGGATGCTAGTGAGGACTTTGAAATATAAACATGTACTTGTGATACTGAGGGAGCTTGGAGTTCAGCAGGGGCTTGGATCTGCTCATTGACTCCATGGGTAGCCATAGGACCCTTTTGCTAGAGATAAGGAGAATGACTCCTTTAGCTATTTGGAACCTGTTTCTTAAGTTCCTGAGGAGTATTGGCTTCTTATAATCAAGGTTGAGCTTATTTCTGGATATATGAATTGTCTTTTGGAGTTTGAGGGATTGGAGTTCCCCCTTAGACCTGATGGGAATCGAGTATTCAAGCATCTGAATCTATTTTGCACAATCTCATTTGAAACACCACACAAGAAAACTGTCTCAAGGACTTTGAACACTATAGTCTACTTACCTTTTTTTTGTTTTAAAATAGGAACTGAAATTAACTTCTGTATCTCTTTCTTGTAAGGTCTGGAGGGTGGCTTCCTATTTGTTCCTAACTGAACAGTGAACCAGCTAACTGTTGGTCTGGTTTCTCACTTAGACACAGGAGGCAACATCCCTCTAGGAATGTCTTTATGTAGATGCCTTGTTCTAATTCCAAATACAGCCTGGAAATGGTGGATTAAGACAGACCTAATACCATAGTTATAATTTAATCTATGAGTCTACCCATTTTCTCCTAATGTGTCTTGTATATAATTTATCAGGAAAAATATTCAGACCCTGCCTCATAATGTGTCCATGTATAGTGTCTCATTGTATACCAATCCTTCCCAAACCAAGAACAATTGATCAGGGATCATGGAAAACATACCCTTTTAAAAAAGTGAATCCCTCACTGCCAACCCCTGGAAAAAGAAAATTAAAATTCCTAAACCTGTGTCATCTATCATCCTTGATCTATGAAACCCAACTGACAAGCCAGTCTCCATGAAGCAGATATCATGTGACAGGAAATCTTAACTTGGCTCTCAGAGAAGGGTGGGGGAGGAAGGAAGCAGCCTGGTGCTGGGAGCTGCTGTCACAGAGAATTGCAAACAAGCCCTTATGGACCTGTTTATGACTGAGCTATCAGCCTTTGCATTTAGCCTCTGCAGGTGGTAATCTCCCTCAATCTGACTCCAATTTTGCTTTCTGTGTCCAAAGTCTCCTGCTGTTTAGATGTGCATAGAGACAGAATTTGTCACACCTAGTCCTTGCATATATAAATTATTTTTTTGTGCCATATCCTGGGGATCATTTGAGTGCTTGTTTTAAATCAGGTCTTTCTGCCAAGCCCTCATAGAAACATTTAAGGATCTACTTGAATATTCCAGCTCTTTGTTTCTCTTCCCTTACTGACTTTTAACTTTGACCTTAATGCAAAATGTCTTATGCTAAGTCCACACATCACAGCTATCACTGGCTACTTTCTTCCTTTTTTCAATTGTGCTTGCTTGGGTAGGCCTCCGTCAATTTTGAAGCTATCACAGTGCAGTTAGTTCTGTCAGATCCAATATCCTACCTCTTGATGGACTCTATTAATGTCATAGAGTACACATGACTCCAGAGACAAGCTTGTAATGTTTTGTCTACAGCCTTTGACAAGTTTGCCATGATCAATAAGGCCCTTGATACATATCCATGGACTTCATATTTTCAAGATGAGTAAGCATGTGTGTACATGTGATCTTTTAATAGAATTGACAGGAGAGACTTAGAATCCTTGCTGCTGGTGAAAGATGTGAGGCTGCAACCCTGTTTTGATCATAGAAGGAAGTAATTATCAGCTCAACTACTTAATAAATCAAGATGAAAGATATTTAAAGTGTATATTCTGAAGGTAATTTCAAAAGTCTGAGTCAAGAAAAGGGTCTGGATCCCATGGTGTGTGCTCTGGAGGTGACCACAGTCACAGTCTAAAAGTACTACTTATTGTTACCCTCTATGTATGTTAACATTCCTTTAGCATTCGGGTCCTGCTGACCCATAGTTAGTATATGATGGGAGTTTTTTCCTATGTGGATATTTGGTTGCATTCTACACAAAGCAAAGACAATAAGGTATAGTACACATCCTGATAGAGTTATCCTGGAACTCCATCATCTTTTCCCTCTCATGACCATGTCAAAGTTCATAGCCTCACTGTGCCTTTCTACTTCATGAGCTTTTTGATGATCCATCCTTGGTCATTGAATGGATGTGGGAGTCTTTATATTTTCTACCTGTTTCTCAGAAAGCAGCCTTCTTTTGCACATTAGTTAAACTTGTCTAATGATATAGCATACCCAACAGAGTCTTCTCTGCAAACTAACTCAACTGAGGGAGAAGGAATTGTTGGAGAAACTATGAGACAGATGGTGTATCAAAACAGATAAAGTAAGGAGCTTGGGACCCTCCTGTGCAGAAGCAGTGTAACCAGACTAGGGAATCTAGAACTTAGTGCAAATACAGTGGAAAAAACAGTGCAGGCTTTTCGGCAGAGTGTTCCATCATCGTATTTAAATCCAAAAGCATACTCAACACTCTCTCTGGATTGTAGAGCAGGAAAAGAAAGTGGAGATCTGCTAGAAAGCTTATATGTAGTAAACAATGACGGCAGTTGACAGAGATAGAGGATAGGAAATAGAAATCCATTAGTTTTCTATGGACTCGGGTTGAAGAAAGTAAGTCAAAGCCTTGAGTGCATTTACTTGCTTCCTTTTATTCCTTCTCCCCACCCCCACCCCCACCCCACCCCACCCCAGTGTCTCATATAACCCAGGCTGGACTGAAACTTAGCATGTAGCTGAGGAAGACCTTGAACTTTTGATCCTCTTGACTCCACCTCCAGAATGTTGGGATTACAGCTGTACACAACAGTGCCTGGTTTATGTATTTCTAGGAATTGAACCTAGGGCTTTGTGTATGGTCAAAAAGTATTATACTGAACGAATGCCACCCCCCCACACACACACAGCCTCTGTTTTGCTTTTCAACTATATTGGGCATGAGGATAATAGGAGGCAGACAGGTTAAAATTACCTGAGTCCATTTGAAATCTCATTCACTTTCATGACTATACACTTCTTTCTCTTTGTGTGGCTTTGTATTTATGTTATTAGCAATATTAAAGAGAGAGGATAGACATATTTAGGTGGAAGACAAGAAGGTATTTTTTCAGTAGTCAAGACAAAGCAAGACAGAGAAAGACACAAGGTTCAAAGAAGAGGTCAGTTACCCCAGAGCCTGGAACAGAAAAGTCTACTTTTGTGTAGATATCAAAAGATCTTTAAATTCAGATATACCAAGCCTCCAGAAAGTATGCTGTCTCTTATCCAAGCCTTTCAGAGGACATTGTCTCCTAAGGTGCTGAAAAAATAGATGTGTTAGGATTTGTCAAAACCCAGAGTTTGGGGTGTAGGTTGTGGTGTTCCCTTAGACAAATAGATGAAGCCTGGGGATGTTTCCTTTTCTTTGGGTCAATGTGACCATGATTCAGTCAATGGGGCCAACAATTGTTGTTAATGCATCAAACCAAAGCAAGAAATCATGCTTTTAATCCCTAGGCCATTCCACTTGGCTCTATACCTGCAAGTTTACTCATAAAGAAAATGTCTGTAAGGATGACATTTCCTTCAATTAACTTTGCGTTTCATTAGACCAAGACAGCAAAATAAACAATCTTGCTGAAGTATTTCAAACACATATCTCCAGCCTTCTTGTTGATAATGCATACATGAATCAAGTAAGCACTTAATTCATTGCAGCATCACACACCCCACCCTCACCCTCACACTCACACCTACACCTTGTTTGGAGGAATGAGGAGATGTGTTTTGTATCATCACATGTGTTTAGACTCAGTTTTTCTATGGTGAACATTGACATTTAGGTGCAAAAATATGTTGAAAAAAATGGACCACTTATCTGGCTCCCCTAATGTATAATTTTGCTTACATCACTTTCCATACAAAGCTATTTTTACAAGTGGCTTAAAAAATAGTGGGAGAGTAAAATGTGTGTGTGTGGTGTGGGTGGGTGGGTGGTGATCTCCTGTAACCAGGAGACATGTTTGCAGCTAATGTGAATTTTTTAATAATTGCTAATTTCGTAGTTGTGATCATAGATTAATATTTTTATAATTACAGCATACCATTATTGAGTCTTCAAATGGAAAATTTGAGGACTTAATTATAGGGTGAGTTATTTGTTTTTACATCCTTTCCTACATTATTTGGAGTTGAAGCCTCCCATTTAGATATGCAGCTTAAAAAAAATAGACTTCATGATATTCAGAGAGCCATGATATTAACTGACATGCACATTTCTCAAGCAATTGGTTCAGATATACTCCCAGGAATGAATTCCAGCTATGACAAGCTAATAAAAATGTGACTTCTCTGAACATCCCTTTTAAACTTTCTCACAATTTTGTGATTTTAACAGTATCAGGTATCTATCTGACCTGTTGTCAAAGGGTTAAGTAGGATGCAGTATATGGCACATCCATCCTGGAGCTAGCTACTTCTGCCCCTACTGTGAACATGGTATACTACCTCAGGTCAAATGGTAATTTCTAAAGAACTCCTGCTGAAAAAGACTTTTCACCTTGAAGATGGAAATGTATTGTTGTTAGGTAGGGCTATAGTATTAATTCAGTTTCTGATATGTAATCATTTCATAAAACCATTGCCCCCGAAGTCTGGTGTTCACTTCTATGGGTCAGAAGAAATTGTTTGCTAGGAACACAATGTGAGGATGCAAAACCCTTAATAATAATGTACTCAAAATCTGACACTAAACAATGTGAGAAGACCCTTAAAACAGAACAACAAAGGCACCCATGAAAATCCATGAGGACCAATTGCTGATCCTACCTAACCCCAGGCACTAGCAGTTTGTAATTTCTCTTCTTTAAAGGAAAGTTGGGATCTGGGGACGAAGGTTAAGATGCCAGCTTGATGATCGTTCAACACACAAAGCTTAAATGGCACACAAAGTCTTTTAAAAAGTTCACTACTTCTGAGAAATGACAGCATACCTCTGTTCAGGTACCACAAAGGTTTCATTCTCTCTTCTGGAGTTTCACTTTAGCATCTAAAGAACAGAGACCTAGCCATGCCCTTACACTGAGGCAAAAATAGTATAAAATAAAGACCCAGGTTAAACACGTGGGAGGAAAGAGAGTTTGACTTTGGGTCCTTTTTAAATAAAATGAAAGTCATGCTGCATCCATTTCAAAATGCATCATGCAGCCGTCACCCTTCAATAATCATGTGAGCTGTCTATGAACTGCCAATTTGTTTGTTTGCAGCAGCAGCCGTTCTGCTATTGCAGAGATGTGAGGATGCAGTGATTATTTATAGGCTCCTTAATACCTGTTTTGGCAGGACCTGAGGCATGAGTTTCTAGGATTCTGAAACTGGCCAGACACCTGATCTGTAAACAAGGAGGAGGGTGGCAAAGGGAGGAGGTTGAGAGTGATTTACATCTCATTAGACCTCTGTAGGAAAGAAATCTCAGACCTGGCTCTGTGAGGATTGCTGGGCTGTGCTGTTTGCAAAGAATATTTCAACTCGATTTCAATACAGGGGCCAAAGACAGGCTCACCTCCAAAGTGCTGAGATAATGAATACCTGGGACCTTGGAGGCTTAAGACAATACAGTCCCATCCATCATTCCATAGCAGAAAGAGCAATGCAGAGGCAGGAGTGTCACAGGGCAGTGGGATGAATGTGGCACCAAGGTTCAAAGGAGAAGCAGTACTCCAGCAGGGACAATATGGAGGAAGGGCAGACTGGAAGCCTTCCCTTGCTTCAGTCAAGCATGCCTGCAGTGTGCACAGGTCACCAACTTCTCAGGCCCTACAGGGTTGGTCCACCTATCAAGACTCATTTCAGCTTTTCCCTGTCACATTCTTTTATAATTGCACAAGGTTTTAACTGACCATTTTAACCAGCCTTTTGTAGTGAAAAGACAGAATATAATTTCTTTCAGAGCCCTGCACTTAACTGATTGAGAGAAGGGCTTGGAAGGGAGCTCCAATCAGTAAATAGGAATTACTTTCTCTGAAGATCTGGGGAACATTTTTCTTAGAATCACAACACAGCCCAGCACACTGACACTTATTTGAGACTGAATGAGGAAAACATTAGTGAGTAAATACCTGACAAGAAGAAACTTAAGAGCATGGTTTATCTTGCATCGTGGATTGAGGAAGTACTCCATCATATCAGGGAAGGCACTATGGTGCTGGGATTACATCCTGCTCATTGGATCACAGCAGTCACAATGCAGAGAGAGACTAGACCCAGAGTGAGGACAGATTGTACTCCCTAAGGTCGACCTACAAGACACCTACTTCCTCCAGCTAGGTCCCAGTTCCTAAACTGTCAACAAACTCCCCAAACATTGCCTCCATCTATCTACTGAGAATTTGAACACATGGTTCTGGGGCAGACAGTTCACTTTCAAGCAGTAACAGTTGTCTAAAATATAGCTTGCATTTTAAGGCTTACTGGCAGTGAACTGATGTCACAAAGAATGGAGTTGATAGGAGTCCACTGGGTACTGCATGTCATATTAATGAAAAGTCCTGAGTCCATTCAACTTCACAGTCAACTATACAATTATGGGGAAAGCCAAGTCATTTGGAATTAAAGTGTTCCTTGAGACCATCTGTACTATGACATCATGTATGGTCCCATATTATACTCAATAGATAAGGGAGCTCTTCACTTATCAGGCATGCTCTTGACTTGGGGCATCTGGCACACTATCTTGTTACCCACTGGGTTAATGCTGCTTAGCTATACCTACCATTGCCAAGATTCCCCTATTCATTAGCCAGCAACCTCCACTGAACAGTGGAAAACACTCCTGTTTGCTCTGGTGTCTACTTATGCCTTCTTAAACTCCCTGACATTTAGCACTGCAGCAATTATGTATTTATGTACAAATACATACTTTTAAAATGTGTGTGAGCCTATGTGTATGTGTGCATGAACACATACCTGCACGTGTGTGTGTGTGTGTGTGTGTGTGTGTGTGTGTGTGTGTGTGTGTGTGTGATACGTGCAAATTAATGGGAGTGAGTGCAAATGCATGCACTCTGGCCAGGTGTGGAGGTAAAAAGACAATCTTGAGTGTTCTTCTTTGCCCCACACCTTATTTGAGAGAGGATTCTTTTGATCACCACTGAGTGTGTCAAGGTTTCTAGCCCACAAGCTTCTGGGGCTTCCCCTGCCTCTGCCTCTCATGTCATTATAGGAATGCTGGGACTCGGTTGTGTGCTGTTGTGTCTAGCCTTATATAAGTGGGCTTGGGTATTTGCTTGGTCAGTAAGCACATCACCTACTGATCATTTCTCCAGTCTCATACACATTTTTGATTTCGGTTGTCATCACACTTTATGTTACCTAGTTTTAGACATCTCCCTGGCAGACACTTAATAAGTAAAAGCACACCTGATTGTTCTAATTGTTATTTGTTTTGTTTTGTTTTGTTTGTTTGTTTTTAAAAGAAGGTTCTCTGATAATCTACAAAATGAGTAATTCTGGCTTTGAGGTCTAGGTGAAAATATTTCATTTATAAAATGGTACAAGATCAAATGTATTTTTGAGACACCCAGAATAACAGTTCTGAAAGCATCCTGGCATCCTTAATTAAAGTTTTGACAGTCATGTCCATTCCTACCTCAGGCTATCCCAAAGTCCTGTTCCCAGAACCAGTGCAGCCCATCAAATTGCCCCACAGCCAAAACATGAAAGTGGTTTAACATGCCTATTTTACATAGCTGACTAATCTCATCAAACTGAAGATTCTAAGCCCAGTAGCTAAAATTTCTGAGGCAGAAGGTTGCCTACTATGATCAGTGCTAAAAGTTAAGTGCATGGTGCAAATACATTTAAAGGAAGATAGGCCAAAGTCAAGCATGCAGAGACCCATGCTTTCACAGAGTCTGTGGTCTTCTTTATTCTGTGTTGGCAGTGTGGATATAGGCTGAAACAGGTTAACTGTTTCCCCTAAAAGATGGAGCTGTGGGGACTGGGGAGATGGCTCAGTTGGTAAAGTGTTTGTCACAAAAGCATGAGGACCTGCATTGAGCCCATCAGTACCCATGTATAAAGAAAGACAAACAGAGTGGTATGTGCCAGTAATCCTAACAATAGACCAGAATAGACAGGAAGTTCCCTGGGACTTGCTGACTAAGCAGTACCATCTAATCAGTGAGCAACAGGTTAACTGAGAGACATCCTGTCTCAAAAAAAAATAAATAGATAAACAATAATAAATAATATGGAAAAGTGAATAAGGAAGACAAAAAGTGAGGATCCTTGGTCTCCACATATGTGTCCACACATGAATACACAGGTACCCATAAAAAAATAAGGCTAAGTTCCTCTGGTCAGGGCTTCTTGTAGCTCTGCTGGCTACAGACTTTCCTATATCCTTAAAGCATGATGACCTAGATGTCTTCTGTCTTCTTCATTATCTCCCAGAAAACTCAGAATCCAAGCCCAAGGCCCAGCTTATGGTCATCATCCCTTAGCTTGCTCTTTGAAGCATGTCCAAATTCCACAAGAATTCTTTTTGTCTATCCTCTTTCTCTCAGCTCACATAGTTTAATGGTAAGTCTCTTAATGCACCTTCAAAAAACACCTTTGTGTAAGTGTAGAGGATACATAAATAAGCTACAGGGTAATTGGGACTGTGAAAATGTCATAGAGCTTGACCTTAACCATGTCCCTTTCCTCTGGAGGACTTGCCTACTCAACACAGTGACAACAAGGCACAGTGTGCACAGCCTCATCTATCACTCCCACATCTGCTAGGTGACATCTTTAGTCCTTTGCAACCTCTGTAATTAAAGCATCAGGGACTCCAGTCTCTGTTTCTACCTTACTGTGTCTTTTCTTTATGAACAAATGGCCCCAGGAACTTCTTTAAAATTAATAAGGTTTCCAATGGAGGGAGGCAGAAGCTGTCTCTCCTTGATTAGTTACTAATTCTGTGCTGTTCGGAGAAGAACACTTCTATTTTGTTTGTGTTTGCTGCCATCTCAATAAAAAGGCAAGCAGTCCTGGGCTTGAATCTTAGTTCCTCTGTTCCCTCCCTCCTTCCCTCTCTCCGTCGCCCCCCCCCTGTGAGTCAGTGTTCCTTTTTGGGGGTGCATGTGTGTACACATGTGTGTAGAAATCAGAGAAGAACCTCAGATATCTTCCTCAGTCACCACTCTCCATCTTGCTTTTTGAGGCAGCTCCTACCCAGAGCTCACTGATTCAGCTATGCTCACTAGCCAACAAATCCCAAAGAACCTCTGACTCTGGCTCCTCCCATTGCTAGGATTACATGTGCACACTGTCCCACCTTTTTACATTGTTTTTCACTCCTGGGTTAGGAGATGGGGGTGAACATAGAGAGATTGAGACAAAGAGAATGTTATTTGTATGTAGGTACACTTGTAGGTGTGTACAATAGCGTGGAGGCCGCCATCCCACAGAAGCCAAACACTGAGCTTTTAGAGAAAGGGATAGAATCTCTCCCTGGGATCTGGAGCTTGCCATTAAGCTGAGCTGAGCCTCAGGGATTTTTGGTCTCTGCCTTCCTAATGTTAGGATTATAAGTACTTACCATCAAACCCAGCTTTTGTTTTGAGAATTATGGTACTCCTACTTGCTCTACTGAGCCAATTCCATAGCCCCAATCAATGGGTTTTGTCCCAAAAATGGGAGTCCACTGCCACTACGTTGTCTAGTTCCTATTACAAATAACCAAGCAATGTCCAAATATATTAAATGGAAAATTCCAGAAATAAGGTTTTAGTTGCCTGTATTCTGGCCAGTACTATTGTTAGACCCCCAGAAAACTCAGGTATCCGGGGGTCCCAGGCCACAAGTGCGGTCACCCCAATCACCAGGCAGATTCGAGAGCTTGCTGCAAACTGCATGAGGCTTTATTGTATTTTAAGGAGCTAACTTCATGTTAGCTCAGGTCTTTCACCCACCCACCATGGCGGATGGCTGGCAAAGACATCTCGAACAGGCTGCCGAGGGATCTTGTAGGGCAGCATGAGGGGAGTGTCTGGGGGTACACACAGACTTAGGATTGGTGTGCCTCCAGGCTTGGAGGTCTTGCCCTGTGTTGATTGGTTAATTGGTTGTTATGGCCCATAGGCCCTCCCAGGGTGGTTGCTATGCTCCGCATTATTGCTGTGCACTTGTCATGAAGCACACCCAGTGCCTTAAAGCATAGCGCCACCAGCTAACTTCTGATTGGTTCTTTGCCACAAGGCAGGGATCTGACTTTCTAGTGACTAGGACAAGGTCAAACAAGCAAGTGTTCAGCTGTTATGGCTGCCGACAGGGCAGGCATCTGACCTTAGTGACTAAGACAAGGTCAGACAAGCTGTTATGGCTGCCAAAATGGGGAGCTGGTCCCTTCACTATGAATTTTTATAGCATCCCACTTGGTCTTCTTAGGATGGATATTGTTCCTTTGACCAGTTTTCACTCTCCTATGCTACTTGTGTACCAATCAATTCATAGGTATCTCATTGATCAGGTGAGCTGTGTTCTCACAGTCACCTTTATGCTACTCAATAAGAGCTCCAAAGCATGAAAGCAGTGATGCTAGGCATTTTAATACATTGCATGGATGTAGCCATTCTGCTTTACTATTAGTTACTGCTGTTAGCTTCTCACTGTGGCTGGTTTATAAATTAAATGTGATCATGGATTTATAAACACCATGAAAAAGAATAATGCCCATGCAGAGAGTTTGGTTCTGTGGTTTCTGGCTTTCACTAGGATGGGGTCTAGGAGAGGGTGCTTAGGACATGTCCATTGTGCATAGGTTAGAATTAATATACCATGCAAAGTACTGGTTTGTAATGCCAGTGCTAATACAGGGTCACTCTGGACTTCTATGAAATCCTGTCCAAAACTAAAAAATAATCCTACACAGTATCCAACATATGTTTTGCAGTTTGACTAGTCATGAGACTAAAACTTAATAATAGAAACTTATCTGGCCCTTCTCTTTGTCATTTATTCTTACCACCAAGTAACTTGAAGTCAGCTAAGTTACCCAAGGGCACTCCTAACCACTGTCTCACTTGTCCCTATAGATTTGTGAATTGATCAGTTTGAACAAAGGAGAATGAGTATATCCAACCCTAGCCTATATTAGCAACCTTTCAACCTTATAGGCAACCAAAAACAAAACACAAAACAAAACCCTTTTTCCTGCCTCTTGATTTCTTGGCAAAGACCTAAATGAGGATTATGGTTAAATGTGAGACAGAACTGGAAATTTTTAAAGAAAATCCCATTTATCTTTCCAGTTTCTCTACTATGTCACTCCTGTTCTTTGCTAAATGTTGCTTTCCAGAACCTACAAATGAATTTCTCAGACCCTGATCTATGTTATCATTAGCTCTGTGAATTGATTGTAAGGTTAAAGGGTTGCAATTGGGCTTACAATAGGCTTGGCTGTTTCCACGCCCCTTTGGCAAAAGGATCAATTCACAGAGGTACAGGATGAAGCCTTGAACATGTTAAAGTGTGCCCCCTCTAACAGTCTGGACCCTATGCAGATCAAATCGGTTGTTCTCTTTTCTGTTTCCAATCTGTTCAGAGCAGCATGAACAAAAAAGCAGGCTAAAACAGTTAAGGGAAAGAGGAAGATGCCTCTAGAAAATGATGTTTCCTTGGAGTTTCCTTCTCACTCTTATAATCTCTCTACCTCCTCTCCCTCATGGATCACTGAGCCTTGAGGGGAGGGATCTGATGAAGACATTTTATTTAGGTCCGAGTGCTCCAAAGTCTGTCACACTGTGCATGGTTTAGTTGCGGCTCTCTGTGTTAATTACCATCAGATGTAAGAAGCTTTTCTGATGGGGGTTGAATGATGCACTGATCTATGAGTCAGCAATATATTTTATTAGGAGTCACTATTATCCTGCTATATTCCTTTAGCAGGATAATAGTACTAGGCTTTCATATAGGTCCATAACCTGTCTAGTTTTAGGTTCTTGGTCACTTGAGCAATATTAGGTATAGGTTCTATCTCATGCAGTAGTCCTTAAACTCATGATTTAACCAACCAAAACATGATTGGTTACTCCCATGAATTCTGTACCAGTATTGCACCAGTATGCATACCTTGCAGGGAGATCTCTAGTGTAACTCACAGAGTTCATAGCTTGGTGAGACAGGTGATTACTTTTCCCTTTAAGTAGAATAGATAATATCTTCCAAAAGTATGAATACTAGTCAGTAGAGGAGAAGCTTTTAGCTGAATTCCAGCTGAATTTCTCCACGTTAAATGTCTTAAGTATGTAGTATTTTCAATAAAAGGGTCTTACTATCAAGTTGTGAAGAATAGCCAACAGCATTGGTAATAGCCTGTAATGTTCTTCTTGGTGGGCAGGGGAAGTGTCTATAGAACTCATTCCTGGAAGTGGTTTTTATTTAGCATCATATGGTGTCTAGCTGGGGTAGTGTCTCCTGCCTTACATGGTAACTCCATTTAAACTCACATATGTTTTAGGAAGCTTCTATAGCATCATGTTTCCATGTGACTTTCCAAAAGACTTTAGCTTTAGTTATGGCTCTCCATAGACTCTCTGCTACCCTGACCTCCCCATTTAATCCTCCTCTTCTAATTTTCTCTTTGTACCTTTACAACATGGTATTTCACCTCTCTTCCTGGGAACATTCCCCATTTCCTCCTCTGAAAATGAAATTTTTTAAATGAAATTATGTAGTTACCAAAAATACAAAATTCCAGGCTCACTTCAGACCCTCAAAATAAAAATGAGGCTAGACATGAACTTCCAATTTTATTTTAAGTGACTCTAATAACTTATATGCATGCTAGACTTAAGAGCTTCATTGGTGGACCTAGTGTTTTTGTGTTGCAGGCAAGGAAAGGCACATCCATCTTCCAGCATTCCATATCCCTGATAGTCAGACATTCTTTCTGCTACAGATTAAACTCAAGTGTGATTAAACTGTTCTTGTGATGACTCTGTAGCTCAAATGTCAATAGCACCACACACTGGCTTTATGTACAATGGTGGCACTCACATTGGCCATAGAGTATTACCATAGAGTATTACCCTCCAGGTAATTGTGCCCAGGCAGAGGTTCAACTCTAAACTTAAGTTAAGATGAATTATGACCCCCTTCTCTTTTGGATGGATGAGCAGATAACATATGCATGGTTATGGTTATGGAATGAGTTTCATGATTACCAATTAAAAACATAGCTGGTTTGCACTGGGAACACCTTTATTCTCATATTCAAATATTCAAGATATCTATCTTTTGATGAAGGCACTATGTGAATCCATTGTACTGACTGACCTTGAAATGACTTCCTGGTTTGAGAAAGTACTCTCAAGCTTCAGGGACACTAGTGGGAAAGGGATATACTCAGTGAGTGGGAATGGGAATCTACGTGTGAGACTTCTCTTCTACTGTTAACTCAGTGTAGGTTTGTTATGAGCCATGTTTGTTAGACACTAAGGATTCATAGTAAGAATGATCTCACAAATGAACTTCTACTTTCTCAAAACATCCCATGACTTCTAACTATATAAACAACTTCTTACTCTGAATAAAAAGTTTCTCCCTAGCTATTCCGGATATGCAGGAACATTCAAAAATACATGATTTACTATTATAATTTCTTACCTTGTGTGTATAAATATGTGCTTGGAGGCACTGCCCTCTGTGTGATGACCTCTGGTCCATCATTGGATGTCTTCTTCCACCTTTGTTTGAGTCAGGGTCTCTCACTGAAATTGGAACTCTCTGAGTCAGCTAAATTGACCAGCAAACACCAGGGATTCTGCTGTTGCTGCCTCATTAATGATGAGATTACAAGCACGTGCCACCATATCTGGGTGCTTACCTGTGTTCTAGGAATTCTAATCAGGGTCTCGTGACTGCACAGTAAACACTTCATCTACTAAACTCTCTGTCCATCCTCACTTACATTATTTATTAATTAGACATGCATAAAATAAGTCTGGGCTCCACTATTACCATGCTATATGATCATGTAACCATGTTTATATTACAAAAAGAACCAGGGCTTGGCAATCATCAGTGTGAAGATGAAAACCTTATTTTAATTCATTAAAATTCATTAATGAATTCACTAATTCATTAAATTGTCTCACCTTGAGATTGATATGATATGATATGACATATAAGAGACTATTTACTGAAACTCCAGTGCATGGATATGTAATCTTACTTTATAAAGTAAGTACTGTTTGGATCTCTTCATAAATTAAAACCATTGTTTTAGAACATATTCTGAGTTTATATGTACATGCAATTCAATATATATTTTCTAGAGTATTTTCTAGAAAAGTATGGTGGTAGACAAAGAAAGACAAGTCATGTTTTATGAACCTGCTGGCAGGGAGGTTAAACACTAGCTCTTTGAACACTGACATTCATTTATGTCTGAGTTAAGGTACTTGATGGCTCCATTTAGAAGTATAAATTACCATCTATTCCAGAAGTGTCACTTGAAATGTGAAGTACTAAG
The DNA here is from genome assembly GCF_003668045.3 of Cricetulus griseus. Taxonomy (NCBI): domain Eukaryota; kingdom Metazoa; phylum Chordata; class Mammalia; order Rodentia; family Cricetidae; genus Cricetulus; species Cricetulus griseus. The sequence continues at coordinate 33,259,140 of NC_048601.1, read as the reverse complement.
GAGGGGGGTGTAGAAGTGGTTCTAGAAAAACAAATGAGATAATTGTAGCCTTTCGATGGTACCTTAAAAATACACTGATATGCCTGTCCACCAAAAGATGACATTGCCAAAAATGTCCCGAATTCCCTAGATACTGAACTATGATGTGAGTTCTCTCTGACTATTGGCCACTTGGGTGCTCAAAACATAGTGTTTATTTCAAGTGAAATGCAAAGACATTTGAAATCAGAGGGGAAATCTGCTGTGTTTTGTTATACAAACTGATATTATTTGGGCTATGAATGCCAGAGAAATGTTGAACTTTGCTCAGAAAATCGGCAACTACTTCCTTGCTCTATCAGACATGAGTTCTGGCTTGGAAAACAGTTCAAAACACTCCTGTAGTGTAGTGACATTCAAGAGTTCCCACCTTCTGATATACCCTACTGTGCCAATGAAAACAAAACAGAAGTGACAGAGCAATTATAACTACAGGAAAACAAGACAACATTCAAGAAATTCTTATTGTTATCATGATGTTAGATTCCCTTGTGTGAAACCAGAAGAAATGAAATCACCCCATAGAAACCCAATGTTAAACATGTGAACAGGATTCATCTGTGATGAGTTTGTGTTACTGCTTGCTCAGACCAACCCAATGAAAAATGAAAGCCAGGGCATGGTGTTTGGAAGAGGAGAGTTTTGTGTGGTCTTCATAACCATTGAGGTAGAGATAGGCTCTAATCATAGAGGCTTTAAGAAGAAGAGTGATAAGGCCAATAGCCTCCCTCCCCCACCCAGGTGATAACAACATGACAAAGTGAATACTGGATACTGATAAGAATAAGCAAAAAGGATTGGCAAGAGGCAAGGAAGAGGAAAGGGTCGAGAAAGAAGGTTAACATAAATCTAAACCGAGTATGTCATAAGGAAACCTACATTTCACTAATACATAAATATTATTCATATAATAATAAAGAAAAAAGACAAAAAGAAAACTTAAGGATCTCCTTGTGTTTTTTTTAAAGTCCTCTTTTCTTTTGTCAGTCAACTAAAACCTTATTAAATGCTCACTGCTTTGCTATTGACCTTAATGTAAGCAGCTTGGCTTCCAGAGTGAATTATGTCCCTTTTAGAGAAGCTCCTCTTGCACTGTAATTGTGGCTGGGAGGGAAGACTAGTCACGAGCTAGTCAATTATAAGGAAGACAGCAAGGGGAACAACTTATTCTCTCTGTGAGGCAGGTGAAGTTGGAGTTTAGTCTCTGTGGGATAGTCAAGTCTCACCAATGTAGGAACCCTGGTCTCAATACAAGTACTAGGCTGGCAACTGGAGGAAGCACTCTTCAACTAAGTAAAGCTTGGAGAAAAAGTTCTAGGTTATGTCTACACTCATGCTGATCCACAACCCATAGAACAGTGACCTAGCCTGGCAGAATTGCAGAAATAAACACAATGATGTGCCTATATAATTCCCAACTTCATCTGCATCCAAAGTCATTCCTCCCAGCTGATGGGAGAGTGGCTTAAATGAGTATATAGCTATATAAACACATTACAAAATTTAGGTGGGGGTTAGAAAGATGGATCAGTGGCTGAGTCCATTCATTATTCTGGCAGAGGACATAATTTGGTTCCCAGAACCTACGTTGCAGCAACAACCACCTGTAGCTCCAGTACCAGGGAATCTCAGATACTTTCTGACCTTCCTGAGCACCCAGTACTCACATGGTACACATGCATATAAGCAAACACTCATCCACATAAAAATAAATAAAGTACTTATTTAATGCTTAGATGGGTGTATGAAGAACTAAGCCTCACGGGATGTCAGAAGAAATCTTTTCAATTCCATCTGACACCTTTCTAAGGAGATTAGAGAACCTAAGTGAGTTAGTGACCTCCATGTAGAAAGAGGACATCACTCAGGGGTAGAGTACTTGCCTCATATGTGTGAGGTCCTGGGCTTTATCCCAAGCACTAAAACAAAATAAAACAAGCAAAAAAAAAAAAAAAAACCCCGAAACCTACCAACCAAAAAGGAAAGAAACCTCCCAGAGAATCCTCACATTATAGTTTGTGAGTAGAGAATATTCTAGAGAATATTCTAAAAACTTGAGGAAGGAGATAGTTGTATGAAACTTGACAAATACTGTTTGGTAAAAATGAAGATTAATTCCATAACCATAACTTTGCCTACACAGAAGTTGCCAAGAATTTCTGTTCACTTCAGCTCATCTTGCCAACTTGGTCAATGTGTGACATTTAATGAAAGCTAACTCCAGCAATTGTTCTTGGCAGCAGGGTGTGTGACACTGACCCACAGTCAATTTTCAGAGATCCTGAGCAAGTAATCCATGACACATGTGGAGAATGCTACACAGGTATGTCCTCAGGAAGGCCATTTTTGTCAAGAAAAGAAATCCATAAATAGCAATAAACAACATAGTATTGTCTGTAGTGTGGTCCACAAAATAGAAAATGCCAAATGAATTTATTCTGCAGTCCCTAGCTTGTATTTCACCTGTATTAAATTTTAGGTCTGACCTCTTCCAACATTCCCCTATTCCTTTTGTTTTTACACACATTTCTGCTTTCACAGGAATGGTACCCAGTAGAATAAGCATGAGCATTTTTAGAAGGTTACCGTTAACATTGACAGGAGCACAATGCTGAATGAATTTGCTAACACTCTTTTTCAGATAATGTCTTGCTATGTAGCCAAGGATGGCCTTGAACTCCAAATTCTCCTACATCTCTCATTCTAGTTTATATATGTGCACCACTATTCCCAGCATTCTTTGCATATTTATCAAATACATTTTAAGTTTTATGAATGGTAAAAGCAATCCTGATTTTTTTCAACCATAACTGAGTATCTTCAACACATGCTCTTCTTTAAGCTGGAATTTGCTGATTTCTGGAAGCTTCCTGCATGGTCAAAAATGAATATTTCTACTTCCTTACTACTCAAGGGTCATCATTTTACAAAAAAAAAAACCAAAAAACAAACAAACAAAAATCCACCTATTATAATGCTTCACTACAATGAGAGGTGAAAAACAAACGTGAAGAAGAGATGGCCACTGGGTAGAAGCAAGCAACACAGCGCCCACTTAAAGATAGAGTTTTGACTGTAGTAATGAATTATTTTAAAATAATTGCAAAGGCCTTCACACACTACACACACACACACACACACACACACACACACACAGAGAGAGAGAGAGAGAGAGAGAGACAGAGACAGACACAGACACAGAGACACAGTGACAAAGACACAGAGAGACAGCAAAACTCCAGTACATACCATACTAATTCTCACAAAATATATATTACTTGCTGTCTGAAAGGAAAATGATCACCTACTGGAAGCCCTGACTGTTCCCAAGTAGTGCACACCTTTATGTAAGTGACCTACCTGCTTTTGTTTAATGTTTGTTTAATGATTGAAGGCCCGTAAGGCACATGTATCATGGTATATTAGCCAATAAAATGAATTAATGGTTAGTTGGTTCCATGGTAATCTGACCTCACAGAGTCAAGGACAGAATGTACATTGACAAAAGGTGAGTGAGGGTATCTCTCATCCAATCTTTATCTCCTAGGAGCCTGTCATAGGTGTCCTCAGAGGAACAAACATTGCTAATACAACAATGATTATGTGTTAGGTACCAGAGACAGGTAATGCATGTTTTCTTCTGGTGAGAATGAGGCAAAGGGAAGTAATCTCCATTCTAAACTACAGAGAAAATAAAAACTAAGTATATCAATCATATAAAAATGTTAAAAGAACATTAAATAAAACTTAAGCTTTACATTTTAAAACATTTTGTCTCAATATATCACCCCTAGATCATTCCCATAGTACAAGATAAACTATAGATTTCTTGTAACCTTCTTAAGGAGATCAAATTGGGCCTTGCCAACCAGTGTCTCAGCCTACCACTGTGTCCCTCTAAGTTGTTAGGCTTTGATGCCTATAGGTACAACCCAGGAAATGCTGCTGACAAATACATATGACTTGAGTTTAACTAGGAGCCAATAAACAAATATAGAAGGTAATACAGTTGCCACAATCCTCAGGTCTTCCAAAGAACAATATCTTAATATAGACATACTTATGAAAAGCCACAAAATACTGGGTAAAAATAAAATTGACAGTTTTAGAGAACTAATAAGATTTGACAGTCTACAACAGAGTAGGGTAGATATATTCCATGAATGTATTATACATTTTATTTTTATAAGTCCTAAAAGAAAGGAACAGGGACATTCCTAGCAAGATAAATAAAACTTGTTCATAAAGATTGAAATATTAATAACCCTGATTGTAGGGTCACATGTTTTATATAGCTATTGAATACCTGACTAGGCTTCCATAACCACGTACAATTACTGTCAGTTTTAACTATCATCGTAAAAACTATACTCAGGCAGCTGGAGGGATTGTTAAGCAGCTAGAGCAATTTCTGTTCTTCCAGTAGACGTGGGATTTGTTCTCAGTACTTGAGGATGTCACAACCACCTATGACTCCAATTCCAGAGTATCCTATGTAGACTTCTGTCCTCTGTGAGCACACACACACACACACACACACACACACACACACACACACTAATTTTAAAAATGTACTCTTGATCATCTATAACCTATTTTTCTTGATCATCAAAAAATGATTAAAAGCCAAAGCATGGAAATTGTTCTCATTGGTGAATCTAGAGATGTAACCAAATGTGAGACACAATCTTTATTGAATTGGGAGTATGGGAAAAATCCTAAGAGGTATTTTTAGAACAAATAAGAGAAGTCATCTTTGAGTCCTGTGGTAGGTGATATTATGAAATTAACATGGAATTTCTCAGCTATGCTACTGGTAATCATGGTTACGTATAAAACATACATTTCTTTAGGAAATGTATATGGAAATAAAATGAGTTGATGGCTGTGATATGTAACATCTGCTTAGTTTAGCACAGAGAAACATCAAAAGACAGAACTACAACATGTCACGGTATGGTTCCATGGTGATCTGTAGCATAGAGAAGGGAGGAGATGTATACACCATGTCTGTTTACATATACCAGGGTGCAAGTTGGTGAAAGGTAGAACTTGATCCCACAGAGAATTATGGGGAGGAGAAGTAAGTTCTTGTGGGAGAATAAGTCTTGTCTGAGGAAGGCTGGCTGTACTCCACACCTAATCTCAAGGAGTATTGCTCATGCCCAGTTGGTGTTAGAGTTAAGTACTGGAGAGGGAGTGATAAAATACATGTAGGGAGCTCCTATTTTGACCAAAACTCCAATACCCATTAGGATTCTAAGTGATACTTAAGTTGGGTTGGGTTTGTGCAGAAGGATAAGTGAGAGAGGTTGATTGGCAGCATCCCCAGCATCCTCCCAGTGAGCAGAAAGGAAGGAAGCAGTACTAGCAGGGAGGAAGAGAATCTGGGCAAGAATGTAGGCTCAATAAAGTTCTGACACCCCTCATGGAGATCTGAAGCTACACTGCAGAGTTATCTCATCCTGGGGCAAGACCCAGGCTGGATGCTCCAACATCTCCAATGTTTGCAACATGCCTTGAGTTAGAGGATCTTAGGTAAGATGAGTGTCTTTAGAAAAAGCAGCTCCTATGGAAGGCTGTCTACTGACAACTGCACTAGCTTCTATAGGAATGCTCTGCCCTCAGCTCTGAAGGTATTCAGTTCAGATTACAAAGCCCTTTGCTTCTATTATCGTCTCCTAGTTAGTGCTAATAATTTTATAGCAGAAAGTCATGCATAATTGTTTATAATGCTTACTTAACAACTATCTTTGTTCTTAAATAAAATATAAACATTGTTAGTATGCTAATTATTTCAAATTTTCTTCAAAATATAACTTAACTTTCTTTAGTTCACAGCATGAAGTTTGGAAGGTACCAAAACAAAATAAATGTTAGCTTTAGAAAATAAACAATTATTGGAAGCCCAAAACCTAGGCTAAGATAGTTCACTGGCATGTAAAAGTTCATGAATTACCCTTCCAAATCCTCACAACTACTGAGTAATAGAGCAGAAGCTAGAATTCGAGTTTGCAAGACTTGCAGACAATGTCTTCATATCTCTGTTATGTGTGAATAATGAGCATAAACACTAATTCTCAGTAAGAACTTAGGTATCTCTTTGTGTATCATAAGAACAAGCAAGATTTGTCTCTTAAACAACTTTCTTAGGCAAAGCTTGTGCTACAGCTTAACATCTGAACATGAGAATTGGATGCTTTGTTATTGAATACCCTGTAGCTAGGCATCCAAAATTCACAGCATGCCACAGATTGTCCTATGGTCAGTGTTTTAGAATATGGGATGTTTCTATCCTATATCAACTTACACTTCTCATAGAAGTAAGTGTTCCCCTCTCCTGCTCGCATTGTCTCACCAGCTCCTTCATTGGTGTGTTCTTTGAAGCTGAGACCACACCAAAGGCTGTCGCTTTTATTGCCATGGAGAAATAAACTCATCTTCTAATCCTAGTGGCTCATTTTCCCTGGAAGAAAAACTTTCCATTCTCATCCTGCGCAAGTGGTACTCAATGACCCAGACACACTCTTGGATGATGGCAAAGAATCAGATGTTGGGGCTCAAGAGAAGGCTCAGCTGTTAAGAGCACTCACTGTTCTTGTAGAAGACCAACATTCAGTTTTAGCACTCATGTTGGACAGCTCACAATCACTTCAAATTTCAGTTTAGGGCATTCAGTGCCAGTGAGCACCCACAGATATGTGCCCACAATTGCTTATAATCACACATACATTCACATAAATAATAACAATAATAATAATAATAATAATAATAATAATAATAATGACAACAACAATGATGATGAAGAGAATAACCCTTCCCAACCATAGGATTAGGGCTTCTTTCAATAACTCTAGGCATTATTACAGGCAATTAGTCTCTTTTTCCAAATTGCCAAATGTTGCATATATTTGTTGCATTTTAAATATGAGTTGCGTAATTGCTCATATTCTTACTGGAAATATAAATTTATATACATAGCCTACATACAATACACACATTACAAAGGATAAGAATTTTCTGTCATCTCTTCAGGAAATACATAAGAGTTGTTTGTTTTTCTAAGCACTGGCAGTTATAGTGTTGGAGAATGAAAAATTAAACAGATGTACAGCCTACTCTTATGTTAAATCAGGTTTCTAGTTGAAAGTGAATATCACTAGTAAAAAGATCGTTGAATCAAGAGATGCCAACTTTCATCTTAGTTTTGCTTCCAAATACTTTCTATGGGTCAGAGATAGATTTACAATTACTATACCCAAGGGTCATTCAATTTAGGAACAAAACTACTGCAAATACATTTCCATAATAGAAAGAATCAATTTCTTTCACTGTGGTACTTTTAACTGTATCTTCCTTGCTGGTTTTTTTGTGACATATTTATAGTTATTCCAAAACTATTTCTTAAGTTTTCCTAACTGATAGCGCTACCCCTGGTATAATGAAGCTGGAATTGTAGTGGAAAGATAGAAGAGATAAATGAATACATAAACACAATGACAATTTCTGGGGTTGTATTATATCCTATGAATAAAGAGATGTGTTGCTTGGAGAAACAATCACAAGAAAAAACAGTGGTAATGAGGTCCTGGAAAATCCATTAGATAAAATGAGTACACAGACATTGAACACCCCCCCCCCAAAAAGAGCGTAAAAGCACAAGTATTTGGCTTACTAAAATAACATTGACTCATCACTTGAGCTTACACGGAAACTACAAGCAAGGTGCAAACTATCTAAATCTCTCTAGTAACTGTCTTCAACTTGCAGTCATCTTGGCTTCCAAGTATTGTAAGATTAATCTTTGTGACAAGAGACAGAAACTACAACCAAGGATGGCTGAAGGACAGAACAGCCCTCCAATGAAAGCAAGGAACTAGAAATAGGCAGGATATGACTCACTCAAGGGACTTGAAGAAAGAAAGAAAATGAAGAAAGAGAACTAAGAGAATTCTCTAAAAGTGGTTAAGGATTTTTGTCTACATCTGATACACGATGGAAACTGAGCAACTATAACAGAAGAGGCATCATGGCTCTCAGTCCTGCAGTTTCTAAAATGAACAAAATTTGGAGAAGGTTCTGCCTCCAAGATCCTTCAAGAGGTCTAGGAGGGGCCAACAGAGGTGGCTCAGTGGGTAATATGCTTGATGCACAATCCTGATAACTAGAGTTTACTTCACAGTATCCATGTGATAAGCAGGACACCCAGTTCTTAACTATAGGTCATAACTCAAGTTCCAAGTGGAAATGAGTCAAGGGTCTCACTCAGACTGGTTGGATCACTGACTAGTTGAGAAAACACAAGCCCTAGCATCCAGGAGAATCACTACTTCAAAAGAAAAAGGCCAAGAGCAATAGAGGAGCACAGTGGACATGCCCTTCTGTCCTCTGCACACATATCTATTGCACAAACATACACAATACACTCACATACACTTATCCAAATCAATATGTCTTAGGTAAGGTTTCTATTGCTGTTACAAAGTACCATGAGCAAACACAACTTGGGAAGGAAAGGTTTTGCTTCATCTTACAGATTAGAGTCCATAATGAGAATCAGGGCTGGAACTCAGATCAGAAACCTAGAGGCAGGGACTAAAGCAGGGAGTATGGAACAATACTGCTGACTGGCTTACTTCTCATGTCTTACTCAATTTACTGTCTTAGACAGACACCGAAGGACAAACTCTCCAGGCATGGCACCACCCACAATGAGCTGGGCCCTCCCACATCAATCATTAAACAAGGAAATATCCCAAGCTTCCCACAGACTTGCCTATAATCACATATAGGCAGTTTTACAATTGATGTTCTGAGCTTGCATCAAGTTGACAAACAAACAAACAAACCTAACCACTACAATAAATATGTAAATAAACAGTTTTTTTCCAAAGGAGTCTACAAAACTAACTTGAAGGAAGATTCAGGAGTTGACAATAGAGATCAGATCTCAGGCCTTCAGATTAAAATGTAAAAAAATGGTGGCCTTTTAAGATTGTTTAATTTAGGAAGCAGCATGGATATTAACAGAGCCTCACATAGCTGCAAAGGTGTCCAGCCTGTGTTGCCCCAGAGGCCAGGTTGATGTCCTTGATCTGTACTGCTACCAGAGATATGCTGATGCTGGAGGCCATGTGGATCCCATGTTCCTTGTTGTCACCAGAAACCATGTGGAAGTCCATGATTCATGTTCCCTCTGATTATAAAATCAAGGAGCTACTCTTGCAGTGGTATGGTTGACTGAAAACTCAAAATTGAGAAGGTATATATAAGGATTCTGTGATAATCCCTACTCCTCCCAAAAGTAACAGCTTAGGCAGAAAGGCATCTAAGAGGACTCTTAAAAATTGGGATAAGGATGCTGCAGTGTAGCTTTCTGCAATTGATGCTCCTGGTGAGAGAGCAGGTCTGGAGAAGGACTCAATTTTCTTTCACGGCTTAACACTGGGGGTTTGAACATGCTCCACTGAGTATCTGGACAACACAAATTGGAAATTTTTTTTCTTCTTTGCTTTTCTGGGTGCAGAGGTCACAATGGTAGGAGGTGGGGCAGGCCTGGGAGGACTGGGAAGTGAATGTGACCAGGATACATGATGTGAAATTCCCCCCAAAATCAATAAAAAATATTATATCGGTCGGGGGGGGACCACAATTGCATGATCAACATAGGAAAAGGGAAATGAGTCTTAGGAAGGCAAGATCAGGTCCACGAAGCACTCATCCCTACTCTTTGGCTGGCCAGACTCTCTCATTGTACCTTTGGGTGGCATAGGTGATTGGCTCCTGTCAAATCTTCTAGTGCTGACAGGTCCATTTAGCAATACCTACTGTATGACTCCTTATTTGAAGTTTTGCAGACAGCTTCTTTGGGGGCCTAAAAACTACTCCATAGCTGCAGACTATGGACAGGCCCAGTGTTCACGGGTCATGGAGAAGTACATGCAGCATAGAAGCTGAAGGGCAGGAGAGGAGGGAGATGCACAAAAGGAATGCAGGAAAAAATGATGGACATGATTAATGAGGTACAAAAGAAAGCTGGGGTGACCAATGACCAAAACTTCCCAAGTCCAACTGAAAGCCATTGCCACTGGCTTTGAGGACAGAGAGAAGAGCACACATCGTTCCTGTGATAAACCTCACACTGACTTCTTGCATTGATGCTCCTGAGTTTAGTTGTGTAAGCCCTGTACATTTCCAGTTTTAAACACCCGGAATATGCATGAGCAATGCTAGGGGAGCTTGGTCTTTAACTCTTTCCCTGATGTCCATATTTTCATATGATGCTTGTTTTGTTTTATGTTCCTTAGAACTCTGATGATGACTTTGAGTCCCAGTGAGCTTGGCCACCTTTGCACTTACAAAAATGAGGCAGTTCTGTGTCTTTAGAAAGTGAATATACTAAGCTCAGATTTTATGTTTTCACAACCCAGTGATTGACTTGCGCAGTAACATAGAACATTTTTGTATCACCCCCAAGATATTTCCCAGTGAGAAAGAAACCAGACTTTTTGCATCATAAGGCAGAATGGGATGTAGCCTCCTGCAGAAAAGGCTGTTAGGTTCCGTCTGGGTGAATGTGGCCAGAGATTGAAAGGGAACTGATGAAATCTGACAGAAATCTGTCTCTCCAGGCTTATGGTGGGGGAAGTGCTTTGCCTTTTGTATGTTAAATCACTGCCAGGCAGAGACCTAACATTTTTGTGCTCTCAAACCAGCATGGGGGGCAAATAACTTTTTTGGTAGCACAACACAGCAGTATTGGGTACACAAAAGAATGACACTGCTGTTTCACATCAGAAATTGAACATATTTTATAATCAAAACTGAGAGTTAGGACTCTGATAAGGGAGAGAAATTCTGTGTACATGAGTATCCCTGGGAGTATTGCTGAGTATATGTTTCTCTGCCTGTGTACGTGTATGCTCAAGTATGTCACATGGGTGCTTACAAGTATGTATGCATAAGGGATACATGTGCAAATATGTACATATGTGTATATATATTTGTGTGTATGTTTGCATATATGCATGTGTGTGCATGGTTATGTATATTCAAATGTGTTTATGTGTATTATTTATGGGTATATGTGTGTACATATGCTTATGTGTATTTAAATGTATATGTGTATATGTGTATTGCTTGTGTGCATGCAAATTTGCATATATGTAAATGCATCTTTATCTTTATGTGTATCCATGTATTTGGGTGTATGTGAATGTGGATGTTTGTGCTTTTGAGTATGTATGTCTATGTCTATGCATATGTGTGTCTATACATGCATATTTGAATGTACATTAGTGTTTGTGTATTTATGTTTGTGTGCATATGTATGAAGGCATGTATGTATCTATATGAGTAAGTATGTGTATATAATTTTCAGTAGTATGTTTGCCTATTTATATGTTCATGTGCTTGTATATGTGCATACCTGAGTAAAGGCATGTATGTGTATGTGAATGTATGCATATATGTGGGTACATTTCTTTGGGCATTTATGTAACTCTGTATTAAAATGAATGTATGCTTATGTATATGTTTGGGCATGGGTGTGTGAGTACAAATTTCTTCATACATGAACCTGCCTGAATGTGTTCATGGGTGGACATGTACATTCACAGTGTATATTATATACATGTCTGTGTGCATATATCAGTGTATGTACATTTAGTGACTGTGTGCACACGTATGTGTTCATGTTTGTATGTAAGTATGCATGGAAGGGTGTATGCACATATATTGTGTGTTTCTATGTATGTGAATGCAGGATGTGCTTGTCCATGTACAGTACCTTCAGAAGTAGCTTGTCTAGGATTTGGCTTTAAGTCAGATTTAAAGTATAAGAATAGCCTGGCAAAGGCAACAGGAAACTTTCCCCAGGATGTACTCAACTGGAAGAAAGGAATCTCTGGTTTTGCTTTGTGGGAAAAGAGCCAACATCAGGCTTCTGGCCAGGAGAGGAAATCACAGGTACATATGTAATTCTAGCATGAGCAAAGCCATTGGTCTCCTGCTTTAGCAATTCACTTGCATTCACTTGGAGCACCTGTCATATAGGTGAAAAGATTTTATGTGGATTAAGCATCATGTATGCTCCGAGATAACAATGGGAAAAGCAAAACATGTGTAGCCAGGACTTGCCCTGTGATCAATCCAATAACCCTAGGCCTATCTCAGACTTCCTACAGTATCTCTATTTTGAGTAGGGATTTAAAGGGGAAAAACACATCTTGAAGGTTATTAGGCCATCTTATCTAAAACTGCAACTTACATTCCTGAGGCAACTGTCCCATGCCACTCACTGTATGAACTTTTTCATGCAATTTCCTTCATTCTTCTCAATTGTTGAGAACAGTTTCCACAGGACAGCAGAAGGAGACAGTGTTCACATCAGACCCTCTGGCAGCACTCGTGGGTTGAAATCTTTACTTTCTCACTTGCTAGACTTGAAGGAGCTTTCCCATATTCATCCTCATCAACGGAAGACCAAGAGCTCCAGTCAGCTCTAACAACAAATCCCTTCTTTCCTTTAAAGAAACATATTCCCACACCATAAATCCCAGCACTTTGGAGGCAGAGGCAGGTGGATCTCCAAGTTTCAGGCAAACTTGGTCTACAGAGTAAGTTCCAGGGTAACCAGGACTGTTACACAGAGAAACCCTGAATCTAAAAACCAGAAATCATAAGCAAAACAAAACAAGCAAGCAAATAAAAAATACTAAAAGGTGAAATACCTTTTTAAAAATACCCACTTTTTAAAAAAAGTCTTTCCCTCATTATATTCTAGAGTCTTTTATAATAGACAGTTATTTCATACATAAGGAAGGCCTTCCATGTGTCAAACTTTGGGATTATCAAGAGGATCTAACTGGGAGCAGTTTGTCCCCTTCCCAGCCATGCAACATTGTTTGCTTCTGAATGGTATGACCACTTTAACTTGACATCAGGGGTATGGTTATTAAATACTGAAAAAAAACCTATATTTACTGCCAACAACTTTTATTTCAATTTAGCCCCATGAATACTTCAAATATATGCTAGGTAATAGCACACACTCTTCACAGGGACACCATCAAGCAGCATTTTTATTCCTATTACACAAGCTCTCCACTGGGAGAAGCATTTGAAGCTTCTCCAGCCACCTGAAGACTCCCATGAAGCTCCTTCATCTCACTTCTCAGCCAACACCTGGGAGCAGACAAAATTGCACAAAATAGTCAATGACAAATGAAATTGGGATTTGAGTAAATTTCCAAACAAACCAGAAGTAAATTTAATACAGTCCTCTCAAAACAAGCTGTTATTCATTGGATTCTCTATACAAGAGTCATTTCGAGCTGTATTAAGTATTTATCCCTAGTACACGAATGGACTTTGGGAGCCCATTCCACATAGAAGGCTACTCTCTCAGCCTAGACACACGGGGGAGGGTCTAGGCCCTGCTCCAAATGATATGACAGAATTTGACGGTCCCCCATTGAAGGCCTCACCCTCCCTGGGGAGCAGAAAGGAGATGGGATTGGGGGTTGGCTGGGGATAGGGGAGGAGGGGAGGGAGAGGGAACGGGATTAACATGAAAACAGGCTTGTTTCTAATTTAAACCTTTAAAAAAGGAAAAATGAATGAAAAAGAGCAGGACAGAAAGCAGGTTGTTTGACGTATTAGCCAATAAATGAGACTATGATACTAGCATTCTGATCAAGTGCTCATTGCCTGCTTGGCACTATTCTCTATCTTTTCCATGGCTGTATCATTTGAGCCTGGCAACAGTCTATGACACAGCAATCACAATCTTCACAATAGTAAGGAGCAGACTGATACACACTCATAATGGAAAATAGGGACTAGGAATGACAGGAACAATGCTGGATGCCAAAGAAGTTTATCACACTGAATTCTTGGTTCAAAGGCTGAAGTTTTCCATTAATCAAAGTTCATAGAGTTCATACTCAGTGAAGGGCATTTTGTTGATTACCTAGTCAGCCCTGCCTAAAAATGTCATATGTTTTTCTTAAGGAATTACCATTGGTGGCAATAGTGCACCTTGTAAACCATGGGATGAATGGAAAGGTTGCATGATGGATAGGGTAACCATTGACATCGTAAGTCTCTCTCTCTCTGTCTCTCTGTACCCTCTCTCTCTCTTTCTCTCTCTCTCTCTCTCTCATACACACACACATACACACACACACACACACACACACACACACACACACACACACACACGCATGCATTAGAGGGGTGAGAGTTAAAACACATTACAAAATGCACAGATACTGAATTTATCTTAGGAAATACCTGATAAATGCATAAAGCATCCAATCAATGTGATGCTTTATCTTATTTAAAAAAGAAATGGATACCAGGAGGTGGGCATTTGGATTTGGCATTGAGGCTGGGGAAGACAGTAGCTATAGATGTCTGAAACAGTGTGCACTTCGTATGTAGTCCCCTACAACTTGACTCATCTAGGTGGAGCTTTGTAATGAGCTTTCTCATCAGACTTTCTTGGACCACCAGCCTGTAAACAATGACACAGAGACTTATCAGTTATGAAAGCCTGGCCTTTTCCCAACTAGTTCTTCTAACTTAAATTAACCTGCTTTTATTAATTTGCTTCTACCACATGGCTCACTTACCTCTTCTTTGTACTGCATGTCTGACTTGTTTCGCGTCCTGCTGGTTCTCTGCCTTTCCTCTTCCCAGAGTTCCCTCTGTGAAGAAGTTTACCTATACTCTCCTGCCTAGCTATTGACCGTTCAGCTTTCTATTACACCCATGCCAGCAATACATCTTCACACAGTATACCAATATCCCACAATAGGACTTATATGCCCGACAGGTGTTTCCTGTGGAGTAAACCCCGAATGTGCAAAAATCATGTAAAGCATAAGGTGTTTCTAATGTCTCCATTGCTCTGTGATAAATTTACATTTTTCTTTCTCCTCTTTCAGTGTTTTGATCATTAGCTGGGAAATTTCTTTCCTTTTTTATTGAACATTTCTTCCATTTATATAATGTATTTTTCTCAAATTAATCTTTGTTTCTCCCCTATAATTCCTGCTTCCTGCCTATACAGCAGCATTTCTTTTCTATTTTGTGTGTTATTTTTTAAGCTCTCAGAGCCCATTTAGTATGGCTGTAGCTATAGATAGGGTCATCTACTGGAGCATGAGTAGGCTGTCAGAGGCTACATCTCTGAAGAAAACTCACTTTCTCCCATCAGCCATCATTTGCCAATAGCTCCTCAGTTAGGGATGAGATGTCATGACCATCTGCCCTCATCCATGCTGGAATCTTATTTAGCTTGTGCAGATAATGTGCAAGAAGTCATAGCGCCAGGGCATTCACATATGCAAAGTGCCTTGAATTTGCATGATCCTACCAAATTTTAGGGAACACTGACTGCACTATTTTAGATAGAACAAGGAGATTACTACTTGAATAATACCAAAAAAAAAAAAGGCTGTTGACTATGGATATGGGGAAAGTTGTATGTATAAGGGACACCACTGAACATCAGATGTAAGCAAGGCCCCAAAGGCAGGGCAGGAAAGCAGAGGGCATTTCAAGTGGAAGTAAGCAGAGACCAATGCACAGTGACAAAAGGGATATAATGAGGCCTTACATTATGTTGTCATTTAATATTTATTTATACACTCTATGCTTAACTGACAAATAAAATTACACATGTTTTTGTCTACAACAAGATGCTTTGAAAGATCTGAATTATGGAATGGCTAAATACAACTATTAACTTACATTACCTCACAGATATATTTTTTGTGGTAATGAAACTGAAAATGTCCTCTCGTAGTGCTTCGTAAGTACAGAATACACAGCTATTAGCTACAGTCACCATTTCCTAAAGGAATTCTGATTGCTTTGCGTCTGCTATTATAATCCAGCTCCTGATAGCAGAGCATGTATCTGTATACATGTATGCATTCATACTTATATATGTATATCTATGAAACCCAGCACCTGATCCACAGTAGGCACACAGCAGGAGCTCAGTGAAATGCTATTCTTGATGTGACATTGAAAAAGATGCCTCACACCCAGTGGATCAAAAACCATATAATAGTGGATGCATAGCATATACTTAGGATGTGTCTCCTATGTCAGTGGTTTGACATCAGTTAATTACTTCAAAGTCTTTTCTAATGAACTGCTATTAATGAAGATTCACATGTATAAATACATTCCAGTTTGTTTTATAATTCTTGTTGAAAATAGACTCTCCAAATCAGAAATTTGTTTTTCTCCGTGGCTCTTCTCTCTCCTTCTCTAAACCCTGTGTTTCCTCTATTCTCTTAATGTCTTTGAGGCATATTAAGAATATCATAATTCCCAGAGCTGCAAGTCTGTTACCCTTGCAGCTATTCACAGCTTGCTTTGAAACATCCCAAGCTTGTCTTTAACCAAACTGGCTCTAAAACTTTTAACAAAGCAACTGGCAGCTTTCTTGTGTTGTAGAGCTGTTTCTTCCAAACCACAACATTCCCTCCTGGAGGTGGAAAGGAAGTTCTAAGATTCAGGAAGCTACAGGATCTAAAGGGGCACAGGAACCTCAGAAAGTTACAAGATTCTTAAAGGCTGTTCCCAAGGTTATAGAAGGATCAGGCAATTGTTGGTGAAGGGAGTACTCCCTTAGGTGGAGCAACAAGGAGGACAGGAAGCTGGACAGGATCTGGAGTCATCATTCATGCTGTAGTTGGCATTTCAGAGACTTTCCTATAAGTAGTACCAATATACTTTCTAACTTACCAAGGTAAACTTGGGTGGAATACCTTTTCTCTGAACTGTCCTTGGTGCCTTATGTGGATTGAATAAATGTTTTTTCACATTTTCCTGGGGTGGGAGGGTGAAGCTCAATAGCTCATGAGTACAGGAAGTATTTTGTGCCTAGCGAACAGTATTTCAATTCTATGACAATTTTCTTCCTTTCCTGGAGAAACACAAAGCTTTGATTAAAGTGACATTTCAATGTGATCAGTGGGAGATATTAAGCTTCTGTCAAAGACAGATTGAACACTGAAGTTTTCCAAATTCTTAGCATATCAAAGACAAGAAGTCAACTAATAGTGCTATTAGTTCTGGAATAGTGAAGGCATCATATGATATACCCCCACATCTTATCGTACTAATAGAGATAGGCCAGAAGATGCATGGGGTAGACTCAGCTGAGCTTTGCCTGGCATTGAGTTATCTCTAAATCTGTGCATTGTAGTCTCACCTGTTTTCTGCTCCATTTCCATCTGCTTCAGCAGGAATAGCATGGGCCCTTGTAGATATTCAAACCTAAACATCACATATATCCTTAAGTTTAAAATACCTGGAAGTGGCTAAAGAAGAAATGTTTGCATAAGATCCCTTCCACCACAAGTTAATGTGGCAGGAAGTAAGGAGTAGTAGCAGAAATTCCACAGGCTCATTGCTTGCTAGTATCGCAGTGATTTCTCTCCTCATTCATTAGTTTGATCCCCAACCAATGAGATAGGATCTGCTATTATGTTCATTTTAGAGTTGAAAAAAAAGTCAAGATCAAGAGAATCCTTATAACAGTAGGTGTTGTCATGTATGAGTCTTTAAGAAAACTGCTGTAAATAATTTGCACAGACATTGGCTTGCTTTGCTCAGCATTTGTACCTAAGTGGGAATGTAAGTAAAACAACTTCTAACCCTGTAACTGAAGCTGGTTTCTGGAAATTTATTTAGATTAATGATGAATACATAAAGGTGGAAATTCTAAGGCTATCTATGCTCTTCGCAAAGACCTAAGCAACTTTGGACAAGGTGAAGGATATTCTTTTTTTTACTATTCAGAATCTCAGTTAGCCATGGTAGGATTGGACTGAAGGAAGGAGCAGTCCCAGAAGAGGTTGGGCTATGTGTACATGGGCAATTACTCTCTAATGAAAAGGATTAACAATGGTTACTAACTCATTTATTTGGATGAGTTAATTAGCTAGTCATAAGAAAGTGGTATCCTTGAGATTAACAAGGATAGTGCATTATTACATGATAAGCATCTTGTGAACTGATGACTGACATGATATTAAAAGTGTTATAAATTACATTACTAAAAGCAAGTACTAAATGTGACATCAAAATGAAAACTTGAGGCTTAAAAGCAAACCATTCATGCTAAGATGTCCACAACTTGGCTCATTTCCTGAAATTTCATGGGTTTGATCTTTATAGACTTGTATATGTAGAATATGTATAGCCTGAACTTTCTCAACTATGTACCTCAATACTTTCTATTTAACCTTTTTTCTTCAGAGACAAAATCCAGGGTTTTGAACATAATAAGCAAGATGGAAAGGTCTCATGTATTTTTATCTGAAATACCAAAATTTTGGTTAGATATGATGGAAATATTTATATTTTTAAAGATTGGATATGTGATCACTGAGGTATGGGTAAAAAAGAGTTGTAAAGCAAGTGATTCTATCCATCATACATTTATGTAGTATCCTTACACTTGTCTATTAAGTAGAGAATAATGCCTCCAGAAAGAGTCTAACTTCATGGAACCTGTAGTACAGATGGGACAGTCGAAAATCAAGGAATTAAGAATATAATTACAACTTGATATTGAATCTGTACAGGAAACTTTCCTTGGAGAATGTATAAATAAAGAGATAATGGGTGAGAACAATTTCAGGGAAAATGTTTTAAGAAGTAAAGGAGAAAGAGGCCAGGTAGAAGCTAATGAACTTAAATACAAAGAACTTGTAAAAAGCTTCTGTGATTGTATGAACAAAGTCTATGCAAGATCTGAAAGAGAGTCCACAAGGATGAATAGTCAGGAAGGCGGAACTCAGAGAGTTGGGGAATGGTAGGAAATTCATCTGAAAAAGTAGTCAGGTACAGTCCATATAGAATCATAAGGACTCTTAATAGACTCCAGCAAGTAAGTAGGGATTGTGGACTACCACAGGCCAATCCATTGTCAAGTACCTAGGAGTTGCACTGATACATAAGGTAAGGGTTACAAGTTGCCTCATCTAATCTAGCCTTTAGAACACATGCATAAGTCAGACATATGTGATTTCTAAGGAGCGCTAGATCATAGGAGGACACATCATAATCATAGATACACATGATGTTTGTGACTCTCCCCTTACAGACTGCATTAAACCACATGTCCTTAGACTTTTGCCTATTCACTGAGACAATGGCTCTATGAATTGGACAGGAAATGATTTCTTAATATGGTTGAATACACAGCTCAAAGCTATGATGATGAGGGTGTGGTTACCATCCAAACTATAAATAACATAATGGCAGAGGTATTATCTAATTAGCAATTTACCAATGTGAACAGAATCAAAAGTCATAACTAGATGCTGTGCCTTGACTTTTATGCTTTAAAAAACACATATAACCCAAAGTGGCTAGATCACTACTCTGTATGTTTGGCGAAGGTGCACAGTGTTACAAAAATGACACAAAAGAAGAATTTATGAATGGAAGTAATTTTCAAATAATATCTTAGAATCTCTGCATAGAAAATCATATAATAAACATTTTGTTTGGGGATTTAAAATAATAAGAAACTTGTACTCAAGATTACAGATTACTATGATATACTATAATTCATGTTTTCATATTTATCATTATCTCTAAAAGTAATTTAAATCTGATAAAAAGTCTATCCTGAACATCAGGCTAGAAGATCTCTTTATGCATAAGGATTTTCCCAATGTTAACAAACATAGACTTAAATTCTGAAACAGATATATAGCCAAGTTGTCTTCCTTTTTAGCAGAAAGTCATTGGGATTGCTGTTTTTCTCCTAGCCATAGTCATTTGTGACACCACTTTAAGAATTCACGTACCCTCTGCGGTCATTTGTAATAGTGCCTTGTGTGTTGTGTCTCCTAGCTCTACATACAAACTACCACTCTTACAATCTCCATGAACCTAAGTGCGTCAGTGGCGCTGGGAATGCTATACATGCCGAAAGTGTACATCATCATTTTCCACCCTGAACTCAATGTCCAGAAAAGAAAGAGAAGCTTCAAGGCCGTAGTCACAGCAGCCACCATGTCATCAAGGCTGTCACACAAACCCAGTGACAGGCCCAACGGTGAGGCAAAGACAGAACTCTGTGAAAACGTAGACCCAAACAGTAAGTAACTCTCTTCATATTTCCATCCTGTATGAGAAATTTCCAGAAAATATGATGTGTGTTGCTGCTCTCTGGAGGAAGCTTAGCTTGTATATGCTTTGTCCTGATGAATGGTAACTTTTACTCTTCTGGTTTTGATTAATTTCTGCTACCATTTTCTTGGTAGAAAGCTTTTCAGGGTTCTGAAGACACTCTTCATTCTCTTGTCTCTTTGTCCTTTGCTCCAGAAACACCCAGGGGGGATAAACATGTCTGTCAGTGCTCTTTTATCAGGCCTTTTCCACTAGGAGAGTGACTTCCTCTTAGAAGGAATTTCCTTCTGGGAAAACAACTTCCAGTTAGAGAAGTAGCGATACCTAGTAAACTGCAGCCTTAAAAGTAAAATTAAAAATTTGAAGAACTTTAGAAGCATGTTTTCCTTCCACAGAGATGTGAATGTGGAGAAATTATTTCAAAGCAAGTCTGTTAGAAACAGAATCATAAAATATTGGATAAAGCTATTCAACTTTCATTTAAGTATACAGGGCCATAGACGGCCATGCTAAAGGGAACATACTTTTGGAGGAAGTATCTCCTAAGACACTGAAGAAGGAAGTCATTTTGTGAAGAACAAAAACTGACAGCTGTGACTCGGAAGTGTTAGCTTCAATACACTGTGTCTTATACCCAACAGCCAGGTGGACAGTGTTGCTTA
The DNA here is from genome assembly GCF_003668045.3 of Cricetulus griseus. Classification (NCBI taxonomy): domain Eukaryota; kingdom Metazoa; phylum Chordata; class Mammalia; order Rodentia; family Cricetidae; genus Cricetulus; species Cricetulus griseus. The sequence goes on along the minus strand of NC_048601.1, from coordinate 33,238,267 downwards.
TAGTCATAATTTTATTCATACCGATAAGTTTTCCTGTATAGTTCAATTTCTGTAGCTATTTACAATAGACTTCTACCAAATTTCCATATCATGGAAACTTTATCCATTCTCTATTCTAATAACAACTTTAATCATATATTTCTGTCCATATATGCACAAGCACACAAATTTAACAAGATTTTCCTCCAAGTCAGTGAGCAGTAAAGTTCAAAGTGTCTTCTCTATATTTGTATTTTGAAAATTAACAAATATGAACTTACAAATCCAGACAACTAATCCTACAGTGCTTAAGAATTAATAACTTTTGACTATAGCTAACTTTCTTTTGTTCATATCAATCCTTGTTGAGTATTTGAATAATTTCTAAAATGTAAACACTATCATTAATACTGACACTGCATCAGGCAGTTTGGAAATATGTACCATGTGGAAATTTTATATGGAAGAGACTGCATTTATTCTGCCAAGCAATAATAGGGATGATGCTCTTATGCTCGATTTACTGATGAAGCCTCACTGCAAGGAGCTTCTGTAAAGTAGCCAAAGTCATGGACCTACTTAGCATCCAAGGCTTTATTAACCCAGGTCTTACTCCTAAATCCATGCTTGTTCCTCTTTACTACTGTGTGTCCTGAAACATAACTACCAGGACAACTTCCCAATGCATAAATTACCCTTTTGGCTCTCTTACTTGGTAATATAGCTTTAATACTACTACTACTACTACTACTATGTTTCATAATGGTGGTGGGTAGTGGCACTAGTGATCGTGCTCGTAGTAGTGTGGTGGTGGTGAAGGTGTTTCCAGGGGAACTGTCTTTGCTAAAACTTGTAATGTGAAATATGTCATTGCTTATTGTGTTGTCTACAGGCAGTAATAAACTACATTTAGAGAAGGGTGTTCAGGTAGAGGCCTTATCATACTGACTTTAAAATTCAGATATTGTAGTGGCAATTGGAATCATTGCAATAATCTCACTGAGAAATCATTGGACATCCTTAAAATTTTTTTGACTGTGTGGTTGTTCTGGTATCTAGAGTCATAACAAATACTCCAGAAAAAGAAAGAAAGAAAGATGAAGAGAATAGTACAATTATATACAGTGTTTCCCTCTCAACCAGTCTGAAAGATGTTTGAAATTCTTCTAGCTATTCCAAAATTATGTATCCACTACCCTAAAACACCATAAAAGATAAGTAGAAATTGTCTGAACCACATGAAGAGATTCATGTATCTCTAAACATTGGGGTTTCTGATGGCCCAGCTCTTGCAGAGCATTGAAAGGTCACATTTCTGTGAAGTCATCCAACAGCACTGTCAGCAGGCAACAGTGTGTTCTGAATGTGTGTTGTCTAATACAGCCAGCATAAACCCCAGTGTCTCTCAAGCAACTGAAACTGCAGCTTTTCAAATGAGAGAATGAACCTTGCTTTTATTTGACTCTGTTTTAAATAAGTAGCCAGCCGTATCTATAAGTACTGCACTGGACATCACAGATCTGGAAATGTGGGTATAATAAAGGCAAGTGTTTAATCTTGAGATGTCCAGTCAGAGTCCATAGTGGAGACTGACTCTGTCATATTAGCATTAGTGCTTATCTGAAAGAAACATAGCTTAAAGGAATGAAATAATTTGAGATGAAAATTACACTACATCATTTGAAATGTTCCCAAACAAGCTTGTAATGTGGAAAATGAGATATCAAGTCCAATTGTATTTGAATATGTCACCTGAAATCACAAATATGCATAATTCACATTAAGACTAATAGTGAAATTTAAGTAAATGGAAATAGACAAGAATGTTCTGGTGCTATGAAATGTCATAATGTCATATTATATTGAAAACCAAGAATGACTCAAACCATCTCCAAAATCTAAATTTTGTTAATGGAGGAGACACAGGAAATATTTGCTTAATTTAAGATATCTGGTAAAAATTATAAATAATATATGCACTTGAAAATATGCATCTCTCCAATGGGAAATTCTTTTTTAAGGTGGTGGGAGATATGTAAGAAGACAGGCCAGTTCAAAGTATGAACTTCAAAGTAATCAATGGACCAGAAATGCTCTCCAGCTCATCTTTGCTATGAACACTTAGTGTGAATGTATATAAGTCCTTGGTGTTTTCATCTTGAACGGCTCCGCTCCATCACTGCAGCTTGCCATCTGGCGCATGACCGCTTCCACTCATCCACCTCCACACTGCACACATCTACACAAAAATGAGCTTGCTTCTTGGCCTAAAATGTGCAGTCATTAAAACTGCCCTCTGCACTGCAATACTTTTCAAGGATTGAAATTTTCCTCTCAAATTGCTCCTTCAGTTGAAATTCTGATTGCCTTAAAGAAAAACATCTTTTTGTTGGGCTAAAGAGACAAACTTGTCAAAGTGTTAATGCTGGCTCTGCACTGTGTATATATTTCATGTTCAAGCTCTGGCCAGTGTTTGTCAGGATCTATGGTCATATTGAAAACTAGCAAGCCTAGAGGACATTAGGATGAAGCTCAAAGACTTTTAGTTATACAGAGGTGATTTCTTCCATGGAGGTTCAGAAAAGCCAAATCTCATTTGGACACTTAATGCCCAAGATGCTGATCTTCAGAATTTCTTCAAATTCTGGTTCTCTCACCTACCTCCTGAATCTAGCCTCTCTCCCTGCACTGAATATCAATTTGCATGTATATGTTCATGGCAAACTATAAGATACTAAATGAATAGGAGGATGTGGTCATGCTTGGGCTATGACTTATGACTATTTTTATGGTCCTTTTTAAGCCAGATGTATTTTTTTTAATTAGTGGACAGCATGACTTGATTGTGATGTGTGATTATGATCTGGTAACTTACTGGTCTGGAATAGTCAGACTCATCAGATTCTAGGTGAATTGCCCTCTTATGTCATGCTTCCCTTGGGCAAGGATTGCATTGCACAATGATGAGAGGCTGTAAACTACCCTGGTTTTAAGATACCATCCATTTTTTAAGTTGATGTCCTCCAGGGTGAGAAATACCTGGGTGAATGTAGAGTGTAACCTGGGAAGTCAGTAGAAGCTAGTGAAGGTAGGCAGGTGAGCAGCTAAGAACACACCCCACTTATTGGATATGGGAATTTCTAACTTATATAGAGAGAAACTAGACATGTGTTCTACAACAGATGGATTATGCCCATGAATAACAACATTGTGTATCTCAGATATAAACTACAAAATAAGATAATTTCAACACAAATGTATTCTGATGTTTCTTTTCTTTTTTATTACTATTTGGCATTGACTACAAGGAAAATTCTGGTCTCAAAGAAAGAAAACATATAAAATAGAAATATCAATAGAAGGAAATATTTGATTAATAAAAGAAATTCTAGGCTGCTGGAAAATGGATGTGGGCAACAAATTGTACACAAGTAATAGTGCATAGAAAGTTTTGGAACACATTACCATGCTATGCTGATTTGTTAATGTTTCTTGTTTTGTTTTGCTTCTTCATCTGTTTGGATCTCTAACATTCTCAACATGGCGCTATTCGTACTCATCCTTCTGGACTAACCAGGCAAAGCTGGTCAGCAAGAATGAACTAGGCTGAGGTAAAAGGGATGGCAACAGGTAGGAGAGAGCCAGATAGATCAGTTATTTCTGGGCTGGTTCCTTCTACTGCACCAACTCAAGCAAGTCCAACCTAGCTTCCTTCAGTTCTCTAGTGACACCAGCACTCCCATGTTCAGAGGTACCTGAATTGTGGTGAACTGGTCTACCCAAGCATATTGTATTCGATGAAATAGTGGACATAATGTCTGTGGGTCTCTATTATAGCCTCTTCTTCAACAACAACAAAAAACTGATTATAATAAAAAGAATATTGTCTGTACATTTATTTTATACATTCCTATATATTTACTTTTCCTGTAGACTGTATACCACCAGTAAGAAAGAGTGTACAAAAGTCCGTAACTTGGTACACTATCCCACCAACAGTATAGCTTTTGACTGCTTCCAGAAAGGTAAGAAAACAATCTCCTTTTCTTTTATTTGTGTGTTATTGTCTACACTAATAATAGAAATGTTTTCATGAACACTGTGCATGACAATATGAAATTCTATCTGAATGGAGAAATGAGATTTGAAATATGTCTATTTGATGAGCTTGGTGGCAGCTCTAGTTATATGTCTGCTGTATTTTCTGGAGAACAGGGCATCTGCTGTATAGGTGTGGCAACTAGCCAATCACTTTAGAAAATGGGTGCTGTTTCTTTTGATACATACTCTACTTTAAAATAATTGATGGTAAAAATTATTTTTAAATGTGTGTTTTTACATTTTGACAGTATAGATCACTGATATGAAAAAAGGGGGCATGTTTTATCAGTCATGTGTAAATATCTACTTCAGTTATTGTTACTTGGTACATCAAAATAAATGTACACATTCCCAGGAATGTATCTAACCAAAAATATGAGTGGCTGCTCCTAACATGGTCTTGGATTTTTCTTTTTCTTTTGTCTTCTTTTCTTTCTTTGTTTTTAAACAACTAACTACAGGAAAGTTTTATGGCTAGAACTTATGATTTGTCAATCATGTTTCTTTCTCTAAGAAATCAAACTAACTTCAGTGCTCTCTGAAAATAGGAAATGGTAAAAGAAAGATGACAAGGTCAAAAGAAATTTCAAAATTATACAGGTTACACCAAATTAATATCATGGTATTCAAAACAAGGGGTTATATGACCTGATCAACTGGTCATATGAATGAACTTTTTGAGGGCATCAATTGACTTACCACGCATTGACTTACCACGCATGCTCATATAGTACTTTGTTAGCCCATTAATGAATATATTCTCTAAAAGACTATTCTTAAATAGTCTATTTTTGGATGTCTACCTAAGCAATTTAGAATCACAGTGGAAAACACTCTTGCTTTCAAAAGTCTTTGTCTAGATGGATTCAGCAACTTCCACATGGTGGAAAAATAAACAGTAGACAGCATGGAGAATAGTGTGAAAAGGCTGGAGAGATCAGCAAATAAGATTGTGTAATGCTCTTGTAGAAGGCTTGAGTTCAATTCCCAGCACCCTGATTGTAAGGCTCACAACTACCACCAACTTCACCCCAGGATTCTGATGCCCTCTTCCAGTCTCCATGGACATCAGCACTTGCATGCCTATGAACACACACACACAGACACACACAGACACACACAGACACACACACACACACACACACACACACACACACACACACACGTAAAATAAAATTTTAAATTAGGTGGTAAATTTGAATAAAGGACTCCATTCTGATTGTCTGTAAATACACTCTCATTTTTAAAACAGCTAGAGGGTCTATTTCTAGAGATCTATAAAAGTGGGGTCTTGTCATGGAGACTAACATTATGTTTAGCAATGTGCACCAGCCTTTATCTTTGTATGTCTCTGACATGCAACTTCTGTCAAATCACTGTCCAGACACCGACAATATGTTTCTTTGGAATGATAGTCTGCATAGAAATAATATCTTGGTCTTTCAAAAAGTGCACTTAGTACTCAAAGACAGGACACAATTACTTTCAAAGAGTAATTACATTTCCTGTTGATTTTAGAAGGATGTAACATCCCAGTCTTTAATTTCAGATGTATTGTTTCCATAGTTATTTCCTTTTCCTTGTATCAACATGAAGTGTCCTAGATTTTAAATAGGGCACTCTTCCCTACAGTGAATATGTAACCATATCCCAGTGAGATTTCAAGTCTCCGCAGTACCAGTGCTTGTCAAAACACTACAGCTTGTCATTTAACAGTTCTTTTACAGAAGACTTCCTGAAAATAAATGAGAAAGAATTATCCCTAGGAAGCAAAAGATAGACTAAATATCCATCTATTAAAAATTCTCTTTAGCTCCATTCTCAGTTGGTGCCTTTTGGTTTAAAGGAAGTAATAGAAAACTATGTGAAGTTGACCTTTCAGTTAAAAAGTATGGCTAGAGATCTGCATGTTGGCTCAGCAGGCAAGGGAGCTTGCTGCCAAGCCTGATGACCTGAGTTAAACCTTGGGATCTACATGGTCTGTCAAGCAGACTCCCTGGGGTTGTTCTCTGACCTAAACACACACACACACACACACACACACACACACACACACACACACACACAGTAATACAAATTAAAAAATAAATGGTTAGGAAGTGGTGCTTAGAAACAAAACCAACCTTTTTCCTGGGATTATTTTCTTCACAGATTTTGTTGGTGAGATTCTGAGAGAGTGAGAGAAATTATATGACAGGTTAAGGAATGTGAACTGGTTTTTCTTTTCCCAGGGCCATATCAGGACACATTCACTCACTCATTACTGTTTTTCCCTATCTTTTAAAAAATGTTTGATGGTCTTGGGAATGCAAGTAATACTTGCACTTGATATTTTTCCCTGATTGTTTAAGGGTAGCTTCTCAAAGGAAGGACGCATTTTTATATTTGATTTCTTTTAAAACAATGGGGAGTGGAGGATGGTCCCAGTCATGTGATTTCAAAGAGTAGACATCAACAGTTCACTTTAACAATAAGAAGTACCTATGATTGGAGGCCAACTAAAGAAATGGCTCACTGTCTCCTGTTTGAAGTTATTTCTGTGTGACAAGATTTCAGGGGATGAAATGGTAAAGGGAAAACTACAGGCATAGGAGTAAATGTTATGCAAATTTGCTATTAAAACTTCACTTCAGTCACTGTGTCCCAACAAAGACACATCCTGTAAGCAAGTGTGGCATTTGCGTGCAAGAGATGGAAGGAAACAAATTCAAAGTCAGACAGAACAAAGTGTAACGTGGCTAGAAAATCTGTTTGATATAAGGTTGAAAAGTACACTCTCTGGAAGATGCCTAAGCCTGACATCAGCAAAGCATCACTGCTTCATCTTTTCATTTATGTGTTTATGAATTTTATAACTGTACAAAGAGTTATCAGTTTAGCAACACTTATTTTAACATCTAATTAAGAAAGGAAGAAGTGGGGTGTTGACTTATCTGTTCTATACTCAGGCCAGAAAAAAAGTTGTTTTGGTAGAATAGTTGCACACTGGAGGTTGGTGGTGTGATTATAAAACACTAGGTTCAATCCAGCCTTGCATACACAGACATATAACTTTTTTGTGGTTTCCCATAGTTTTGTTCTTCTGAGCAAGTATTCAGATTTTAATACTATTGAGAGCTCAACTTATGGGATTGCATTTTTTTTCATTGCTAATGTCTAGGAAGATGGCCTAGTGGGTTCAGTGTTTGCTCTCCAAGCATAAAATTTGGATCCCTAGCACCTGAACAAATTCCTGATAAAGTGAGAGTTCACCTAACATCCCATCTTGGGAGGAGAAAACAGGAGTTCTCCAAAGGAACCTGACAAGATAGAGTAGCCAATTTGGCAAGCTTTGGGTACAGCAAGCAAGCCCTCCTTAATAAATAAAGAGAAGAACCACTGGGAAACACACTTGATTTCAATCTCTGGCCTCAAAATATAGGTATGCACACGTGAATATTCACCCATATACTTGAGCACATACACACATGCAAACACATGGACACCAGGCATACATACACATGCCCCAAATAAACAAATCTTAGTAATCATTTGATTCTTGTCATTACTATGATGGGATTATTTATCACTTGAGGCTTTTTAGAACTTTGCCAAACAAGGCTTTACATCCTATTGCGATTCCTCCTCTTTAGCATTCAGTGTGGTACCCCTGTTTGAACAGGAGACCACTTCAATTTTAAATCCACTTTGAAACACTCTCTAAATATAGCACAGCAAAGAATATAAGGCTACCCCACCTTTGACACACAATCACCTCAGAAATAAATGCATTGATAAATCTCATCAGGACTGATCTCTGAGCACATGCTCAGAAACCAATTAATACCTGCCACCCAGCTCTGCAGTTCGCATCCCACTTAAAGAATGGGATGAAAGCACACACAGCCTGTAGTTTTACTGGCAAAGTAGAGTTATACACACCATGCCCTTAAGTCATGGAAAATACATCACAAGGTACATTTAACCACTGCCTGGCTCGGTTGGTCTCATCAAGATTCATGAACCATGGGACTGCTGTTAAGGGGAAACAGTCAAATGAAAGTCTCAGAAGCTTTGCTCCTGTGCCAGCCCTAAGGTGACATAAATGGGAGACTAAAATGGGCAAGTCCCTCAGGGAGCTCAGACATGATAGAGGATCCTAAGGTAAGCAATTTTTATTCTAGATGAGGGGATGGGGGCTTTCAGTAGGAATATATCAGTTGTCCAGCCACATAAGTAGGGCACCATGCTCCATCCAGTATGGAAAGTGGTTCAGGGAAAAGAACTTAAAATTGGAAGACTATACACTAAGAATCTGACTCATAAAAATAATGTATCGTGTTAATAAATGGTTCTTCAACTGCTGTATCAGAGTTACAAAACACTTTATCTTAGGGCATGACACCCAAGAAAAGGCCTGACTATGTGGGGCTGAAGTTTCCTTTTTCTCTGTGCCTTTGGTATAGTGAAGTGGTTTGTCCCATGCTCTCAGCCTTATCCAATAACAAGGCAGGTATATATTTAATAGTGAATGGCAATTATGATTAAGAAAATTCCCAGTCTATAACTCAGTAGGTGGGATTGTGTCCTTCAAGACAAAGCCTTCAAGGTCATAGAAGATAAAGAGGTGAATTTTATGCTGATGTCAGGTTTCAAAATTATGATTTTATGTGAAAATCATAAAATTGATATCAGAACTACACCTGCATTTAATCTCTCTTTTGAAGCATTTAGCCATCATACAAAATCAACAAGGAAAGTTTATGCCTATTTCTTTCCTCTGTGGATTACCAATTTCTTCACCATTTATCATTTCAAGTGTATATGAACTTGACAATTTCTGTTGGGAAATGGTTGGGGATGAAGAGATGGCCCCCATTGGTTAACAGCAATTACTGCACAGGCAGAGGACCCAAATTCAGTTCCCAGAACCCACATGTCAGCCCCCAACCATCCATAACTTCAGTTCAGAACATCCAATACACTTTTTTAGCCACTATGGGCTTTTGCATGCATATGGTACACATAGACTCAATCAGCTCACACACATTAACTTCGAATAGTTTGAGTCTATTTTGATAGATAGCTTGTGGCTTTCTGATCACTTGAATGGTTTCCTCAGATCCATCTATTTAGGGCAAGTATTTTCTTTTAAAGCCAAATGTTACTTTAATTTAAAAAGAAAAATGTGTGTCCTTAATCCAGGTCAGTTCATCACTGAAATTCTCCCCCACCTAATTGCTGTGAGGGAGATTCATCTCAATATTCAACTGATGACTGTTCTGGGTTCTAACTACTGAAGATGTACCTTAACTTTGCAGATTCTCTCTCTCTCTCTCTCTCTCTCTCTCTCTCTCTCTCTCTCTCTCTCTCTCTCTTCCCTCTCCCTCTCCTTCTCCCTCTTCATCGAAGCTTGGACACATTTTAAATTAACTTTCTCTTGGAATGAAAGGTAATCATCATTTCCTTTATGATCTACATGAATACTCTAATAATTTTTTTGGCCTTTTCAAGTTGAGCATTGGTTTTGAATTCCTTTTTTCTATCTGTCCTTTCTCAGAGTAACCTCCAGGGTCTCAACTTGTACAGGAGGGTGCTAGAGAAATCTCCCATGGATGTTCTTGCTTAGCTGACCTAAAACCCTTAGATTATTTTAATGTGAATAGCTTCTTCACATTGGTAAGTATTATGCATGACCTTGACTGTGTTGCCATTTTCTCTAGCCAAGAATAAAGAAAGCTAAACTTGGAAAGTGACTCTTGTGGTGGTAGATGAGTGTCACATAGGTGGCTTGCTTTGTACATCTCTGTGACAGTGGATAAGCCTAATTTCATGCATTCCTCAGTTTCCCATAGAAACAAACTTCTTTAATGGGATACCATGGCAACATCTTGCAATCCTCTATAGTAGAGCCCTCCTATGTAAGAGTGGGTCTTATGTGAATTCTTCCTTGGATTTTATTCCCTTCCATTTTTAAGTCATGGTTACATATTTTGTTTAATTCTCTCTCTCTCTCTCTCTCTCTCTCTCTCTCTCTCTCTCTCTCTCTCTCTGTGTGTGTGTGTGTGTGTGTGTGTGTGTGTGTACATGGAAGTCAGAGATCGCCAAATGAGTATTATTCTTACTTGGATTTTACCTTACTCTTTGAGACAGAAGTTCACAATGAAACTGGAGCTCATTAATTCAGCTAGTCACATTCCAAAACCCAGACAGAATCCTCCTGTCTCCATTCCTCCAACTCTGGGATTACAAACATTTGCCACTGATTTCACAAGGGTTCCAAGGAATGTATTTAGGTCTTTAAGTTTATACAGCGAGCATTTTATCAACTGAGTTATCTCTCTAGCCTCTTGTTTTGTGTTTGGTCTGCCACAAACCATCATAGTTTGATGGATGGCATGTGAAGTCAGTCAATCTTGTCTCTAGGTACACCAGGTTTTTTGTTTTTTGTTTTTTTCAAGATGGGTCACTATGGTCTTCTGATGGATCATTAATAGTCTTCTGCCTTGATGAGGTCAATAGAGAAAAAGCTATCAGTGCATGGATGCTGTAGGATACATATGCTCACACCACTTGATATTTGTACCACTCCATATGACTAACTTTAACAGGCAATTCCTGGCCTGTTGTCAAGCCAGTGAACATTTTAAGTAGAAATCATAGTTCTAGTTTATGTCCTGAGTGACAGAATAACAACAGAGCAGAAAGAGAAACCTTTCATCTTTGCTACTGAAAAATACATTTGGTCTCATTGTATGCCAATATATCACAAAATTGGTTAACAAGACCAGAAATTTTCACTGATACATTAAAATTGAATATCATCAACCTTACATCCAATACAGAATTTCCCAGGAGTAGAAGCCTCATTCATCTTTACCTATGAAATGCTAACATGGTTAAATAATAGAAGTTGTAATGTTGGTTATGATTATGAGAACAATCCCTGCCTATCATTCTATGGCTGAAGTTTGCAAATCACCTAACCAGACTCTAAGGCAGATCTTCCTGTTACTATTGACATACAAGAAACTAAAGTCTAGAATTGAATGGTACCTTCCCCAGCAAGACACCAATGACTGAGTGGCAGGACAGACATCAACCTTGGGACTCGAGGACAGGCACTTTTCTGATGAACTTTTCTATGACTGAAAAAAAGCTTACTGAATTTTTTCTTTCTGTTTCATCCATCTTATCATCATTTCTTGATCTTATTAGTTTATTCTAGAATGCTTGGGCTTTCCAGGACCTCAAGACAGGAATCATCATCCAAAAATGAGACCACAGAGGAATGACACTAGCTCTTTTCCTTCCTTCCCTTTTGTCTTTCTTTTCCCTTCCTTACATTTTCTTTATTCTCCTCTCTTTCTTCTCATCTTTGTTTTCCTCTTCCTTCATTTTCTTCCCATCATTTTCTTATTTTCCTTCCCTGCCCTTTCTCCACTGCCTCCCCTTTCCTTCTCCTTTCCCCCCTTCTTTCCTGAAATGATAAGACCACACACTGTAACTTTTCTTTTTAGTACTTCTAGTGGCCTGAATAATTAAGCACAATAGTTCCAGAATAGAGGAAAGTAACCTTCCAGATCCCAGAGCACTTCACTCATTACAACTCCTTAGAATCCATCAAGGAGAATATAGGCAGGTCTGCTGGTCCTCTGGAGATGATCACAGACTGCTTTAAGTTAAATTTTCCAGTCCTCACATACATATGCTTATTATATGGTAGACCCCACATAAGTGTCAAATGGTCACATCTGGCATGGGGACACAAGAAGAGGTGATTAAACTCAGAAATGCACTTTGAGGGTCTTAGTGAACAGCACTATGGACTTCCTTTGAACTGAAAAGTAAAATTCCTCCCTTAGCTTCAGTATCACACCTCTTCTTTGTGCTTTGTACAATAGCAAATCCCAACACACACACACACACACACACACACACACACACACACACACACACACACACACACACTGGCTTTTGTTATAGCTGAAAACTGGCCTCCTAAAGTTAGCATGCAAACCCACTCTATTTTCCTTCTAGGAAGTTAATCCCTTTTCCTCTTTCATTTTTATTTATTTATTTATTTGGCCATGTTTCCAAACGTCTTTTACATTTTAATTTCCCATGGTTTGTTAAAGTCCCAAATAGTCCCGAGCTGTCTGGGCTGTTGATTCTCTTCAGGTAACATGCAACTACAAATGACCATCTGCACTGGCACACAGTCAAGCCGATAGCCAAGGCAAATGTCAGCCTACATCCTAAGTGTTCCCAGCACGTCTTTCTTTCTTTCCTGCCCACCAATTGATTTCATGAATGAAAGAAACAGTCACAGTTCATATGTGCTTGGGCATGAGTGATCTAGCAGTTTGCTCTCGATATTCCAAGAGAGTTGGAGAAATAACAGTATGAAGTCTTGAGACCATGATCCTGTCTTGGAGCTTTACTCAAGAATTCATGAACGCCCCTAAATGGGGTATATACATATAACAGAAATTCACTGTTACCCATTGACATGCATCACAGAGAAAGTCAGTCTCTTGCAGTGTACTTACTTCTCAGTATATTCTATGATAGGTCATCAAGGAGAGTATCTTCAATAGGGATTCATACCCCACTCTCATTTACAGGAAAAAATAATAGACCAGTGTGTCTATTATTATAATTTATGCCAGGCAGGCAATGTGACTCATTATCAAAGACTATCACTCTGTAGAGCTTTGATCATTGTATAATACATTTTTTATATGGTAGTTATAGGGACTAAGTAATGATAAAGTACTTCAAACACTGTGTCCAGTAGCTATACAATGTTAATTATTAGTTTTATTCTGTCACCTTAAATTAACTGGATTTTTTTTTTTATTTCTCTTCTAGGAAAAAATTTTGAAGACTGAAACTTTCTCTTTCCCTTCTTGGCTAATTTGTCTGCATTTTCTTTCTGTAACATTCCCAATAAGTTTGAGTCAAATAATCCTCCTGCAAATGATTTTTGTCACGTGGGGGGAGGGGGGGACTGTGAGATTTTTAAATTGAAATATCAATAAATCTCCTGACCTGTCTTCAACCTATTTAGTATTGATTCATTCTGGAGCAATGGTGCCTTACAGCCAAAGCTTCAATAAGCTATCAATGAGCTGTCTGGGAAATCACATTTAAACACACTCAGTCCTCATTATATTTCATAACACAGCCCATATTTCCTGACTTTAGGCACACATTCACTCAGACTGAGACTGTGGCAGTGACGTTTACATTAAATTAGCGATACCTGTTTGGACTTCAGCTGTTTAAGGAATTATCAAAGATCGATTGTAAAAACCCTATTTAGGGCAGAAGACTGCCATGAAGAAAGCTAAAATAACTCGTGGTCGAATTCAAATCATCTGTTCCTGTAATCTTGTACTCACTGGAACATTGAAGGGATTGCAGAAGCTGCTTTGTTGATTGTGATGTCTGTCCAGGTTAGAAGAAACCTTGTCACCCCTGAATTCTTTGTTCTAATCAGCACATGCCATTCAACAGTGATGCGAAACCATTAACAGCAACAGCCAAAGGCTCTCCAGGACATTAAAAGAATACAGTACAGAACAGTTTGGGGGTTATTGCACAAATGGCATCTACCATATCCCTGGAAGTCACCCTAGCTCTCTGCTGACACCGTGAGAAACTATGTCAAGGCCCTTTCTCATGGCTCTCCAGACAGCTGCTGCTTCAGACAAAAAAAAAAAAAAAAAAAAGAAACTGCTTTCTGGGTCTGGGGAGGAAAACACCATTGTTTAAGGCCTCGTCTCCATGACAACACCCAGCAGGATGCAATGTCAGTGTGTCTTTTCTTCTGTCCTAAGTGGGCCAGAGTGACTTCAGCAGGCAAAGTGAACTGATGGGTCTTCAGGAGATCATTTCTAGGGACTCGAAAGATAACTCCAAGTGTCAAAGTCCTAATTTTTCAAAGAGATTCCATATTTTACATTTTTCACAGGGGCTTCACATTCTGCCTCACCAAGCAGTAAAAATGATCAGGGCAGTCTCTAGTGACCAGACTTTTTACTGAATGAGCCTTCATCCTGAGGAGGACACTGGCCAGTCTAACTGTGGATGTCAGTGTCAGTCCTGCTGGCTGCTAAATCCACAGTCCCCGTGCATCCCGAGTTAGCTGTGAATGTGTCTCAACATGTATATACATGACAAGACATCATGATGCCAAAAGGTTGGATACCCCTACTCAAAATAGTGATCTGAGCATATCACTTAGTTACTGTATGTCAATTTTCTCATCTTCCAAATGGACAGGATATTACTAGGACTTCTAGGGGTTGTTCATGAGATTAACTGAACCTATTGTATTAAGTGCTGAACACAGTATGTGCTGAACACGGTATAACAAACCATGTCAAATAATTTGCTTTGAAATCCTTTTCTTTTTAGTATGTTTTATTTCTTTTATTGAAAATAGATTCTTCTCTCACATAATGCATGCCAACCATGGTTTCTTCCCCTCCCTCCATTCCTCTCAGCTCCCCTCTACCTCCCCTCTCCCCTGGATCCACTCCCACTCCATCTCCCTTCAGAAAAGAGCAGGCCTCCAAGAGACAACAACTAAATACAACAAAACAAAATACAATACCACAAAGCTAAAGCCCTCAAATCAAGGCTGGACAAGGCAAGCCAACAGGAGCAAGAGAGTTTGAAGAGCAGGCAAGTGAGTTAAATACCCTCTCCCACAGCTAAGAGTTCCCCAAACTACCAAGTTAACAGTAATAACACATATGCAGAAGACCTGGTGCAGACCCCTGCAGTCCCTGTGTTTACCACTTCAGTCTCTGTGAGTCCATATGCAACCTACTTATTTGATTCTGTGATGCACAGTCTCCTGGTGTCCATCATCCCCTCTGACTCCTATAATCTTACCGCCCCTCTTCCAGTGGATTCTCTGAGCTCCAAGTAGAGGGACCCAATAGAAATGTCCACTTCATACTCTGTTTGCATAAGTTCTGGCCATGAGTCTCTGCATCCACTCCCATCTGCTGCCTGAGGAAACCTCAGTGATGACAACTAGACACAAATCTATGAGTATAGCAAAGTTCAGTATAACAATTAGGAATTGTTTCATTGACTTTTTTGACAGGTTATGCTTGGTTCTACCTAGGTCCCTAGTCTATCCAGTCTTGCTGGGCATCCAAGCAGTGTCAGGCATGGGCTCTCTTGTGGAATAGGCCTCAAGTTAAATCAGACATTGGTTGGCCACTCCAGCAAGTTCTGTCCTACTATTGCCCTAACATATCATGCATGCAGGACAGAGTGTAGGTTGAAGGTTTTATGGCTGAGTTGGTAACCATGTTCTTCTTTTAGTAGCCTACAGAGTACCTTCCCATACAAAAGAGACTAGAATGTAGAGTTAAAGGCTCCATGAAGGCACAAACTTGATCTCTCCACACTCAGTGAGCTGTGTGGATGTTGTTCTTGGCAATGGATCCCCACTGTCAGTTTGCAGAGAACAACCTTCTGTTCTACCATCAGTCTGGGTTGTTTGGGGAATCTCCAAGGGACCACTTGACCAACAATTCAATTGAATGAAACCTAGTGCTGCCACTGGGGACCTAGCCTAGCTACAGAAGATGGATGGTTCAGGCTCCATATTCTCCAATACTATGAGGCCTCACTAGGATCACCCTCATATATTCCAGGAAGTTTCCACTGCACTAGGTTTCCAGCCTGTTCAGTCATCTCTCTGAACATTCTCTCCCTCCATCACTTTTCCCCTGTGCCTAAACCCTCCCATTCTCAATTCCACCTACCCAGTCCACCTGCAAAATATATTTACTGATCTTCTAGCTCTAGATCTTGCAGTAGGAAGGATGGGCTTTGCAAAGACAGTGGCATACAAATGGCAGCCATATAAAATCTAATCTTTACTGCCACTGCTCATCATCAACAACATATTCAAGTTACATTCTCAAGGCTCAGAACAGGCTTCCATCTAGTTGTGAAGTGTTTCAATACCACTTCCCCTGTGGCTGGACAGCTTGGGGATTCACATGTTGGCCGAGGAGGCTTTAACTTTTCTTTTGTCTTAGTGTCCTGCACATGGATAGCCTTGGGCATCACTGTGGTATGTGCTTGGTTACTTGTTTCTGTGAACTTTCAGACAACACACACACACACACACACACACACACACACACACACACACACACAGTCTTGATGGGGAATGTACTGTGTATGTTCATCTTATTGATTATTGAATAAAGTACTGTTTGACCAATGAAACAGCAAGTTAGACAAGACTAGGAGTCAAAGAGGATTCTGGAAATGTAGTAGAGAAGTGGTGATCCAGGTAGGAAGTGACATAGCAAGGAGACTCATATTTAAGCAAGGAGAAACAAGAAGTGTCCCCTTTTCCCCTCTGCTCTTCCTCCAGTGGTACAATGTGATCCACCGGCAAAGAGGGACACCAATGGAAGGTGTCTGATAAGTCTTATAAAATAGATTTATGATATTAAGATTGAGCCAACAGATGAGAATCCTAGTCATTGGCTAAGCAGCATTTGTACCTAATATAAGTCTGTGTATTATTTTGTCCATCCATGAGAAGGGCAGAACTCAGGCCCACGTCATGGTAGGGCTCCGGCGGCTTTGGCAGACAGATTTATCGTAACACAGTCTTATCAATAAAACAGTATCAGTAAGATTAGGGGGGATGGCTCAGTGGATAACAGCACTTTTTGAAAGTTTGGAGGCCTAGAACCCATGTAAAAGTCAGAAATAGACCATAAGTATCTGTAATCCCAGATCCCTTACATAGAGATGGGAGATGGAGACCGGAGACTCCTTGGAAACTTGAGGGTGTTCACCTTTGAAAACAACAGAGACCCTCTCTCAAACAGTATGGGAGGCAAGAACCAAAACCCAAGTTGTCCTCTGACCTCCATACATGCAGCATGGTACTTGAACAACCATATTCATACACATGAAGGCACACATACACACATCTGTACATAATTTTGAAAATCAAAATTTATATATCAGTATCCTAGAAGAAGAAAATAAAATGCAAAGATCACCCTGTTTTTGTCATAACAACTTGCCTTCATGTTATGTCCCATGTCCTTGTTTTCTTATTTACTTACTTATACAGCATCATTTCATAAGGGCACCAGGCTGCAGGATCTGGCATTATCCCCACGTATAAAAGTACAACTTAAGTTCATTGAGGTTAAGAAACCAGCCAGGAATTAGAGACATAAGGAGTTTCAAACCCCTTCTTACCTCATTATACCCCAGCATATCCTCATTAAAGAACTGCAAAATCTTTGAACTGACAAGATAATTCTAAGCCAAGGAGAACATAGCAACAACAAATCCTTCATTATCGAGGACTCGGTTTCAGAGTGTAGTCTGGAAACAGTCTTTTCTTCTACACACAGAGGAACACTGACAGTAGGTAGCCACTTGTGCCAACTTATCTAAGGGAATGGAAATAGCTCAAGCCAGGATGGAGACTAGAACTAGAATACTACAGAAAGAGGATTGAATCATTAACCCTAGGTAGCATTCCATGCATTACAATTTCTCAAGGCCAGAAGGCTGGCATAGCCAAAGATACTGATATCTTGAGGTAGGAAACTATGCCACCTAGCCTAGCCTAGCACTTAGACTTTATCTTTCAGTGAAGCTATTTAATAGATTCTGCCCTTTGTAGTATGTGTTATAAATGAAACACACACCTCCCTTAAATATAGGCTCCATAATTTCAATCAATACCTTCATGTGCCACATTAAAGAGATGTTTTCTCTGCTAGTCTTCTTAGAATAGGCAAAATGGCACACCCAAACTGATCCAACATAACTCAGGCAGTGTTAGGGACTCTGGAAATATGACTGAGGTGGGACAGTCTAAGTGATAAACTTTAAGGAGTTTTCACTCTAAGAATGACAAACAACTTTTTAACCAGATACTGAGATACACTAAATTATGAAAAGAGGAGAAAAAGAGGGTACCACCGAAAGGATATTCTAATTATGTTATAAAGATAAAAGTGCATAGAAGAGGGTGTTACAGGCTAGGAAATAATCTCAGTGATATCAGAGCAACCATTCTTTGAAGTGGGATGGACACAGGGAACGCTTAAACTAAGCAGCATCCATTGTACCAAACACTCAATTTACTCATTTATTTATATAAGAAATAACCTTGGCTCAGAAGGCAGATAAGGAAATCAAGGCACAGACACTTCAAGGAACTTTCCAAAGAGTCTTAAGGAGAACATTTTAGAGATATGCCTTGCCCTCTAGGCCCATAGGCCAGGTTTCTAACCAGCAGACTGCCTTCCAGTGGAAGACAGAAGTGTGTCTCTAGGCAAACTCATATTTCAGTATAGCTGTATATAGAATTTCTCAACCCTGGTGCTACTGCCATTTAAGGCTTGGCCATACTTTGACAAGAACCATCCTGTGCATTGGAGGATGTTCAGCTGTATTGCATCATTGGCATCTGCCGCCTAATTGCCTATAGCTTCTTTACTCTGCAGTTGTGGGCATTTACACATACAAGCATACACACACACACACACACACACACACACACACACACACACTCACACACAAACACATACACATCTCTAAAAGCTGTCAATGTTTTCTTGACATTTCTCAATCATTTCATTCAGTTAGGAGACAAACAGTTAACATATTTTAATGCTAAAGAGGGGAAGAAAACACAACAATGAATATCTTCCAATTCTCTCCTGAAGGCTTTGGGGTTTCATCTTGAACTAAAAGTGTTCCATTCAGACTTTAAAAAATAAAATATAGTGGAAAATTACAGAAACAAGCAGCCACACACACACACACACACACACACACACACACACACACACACACTCTTATCTTAAGAAATAAGTTTTATTATTCTTAGAGTCAAGGGGGCACATGATAATCCCAGGGGCTGGAGAGAGGGCTCAGCATTTATGAGTGCCCATTATTCTTGCAGAGGACCTGAATTCTGACCCAAGCATTCACATTCTTCAGCTCACAACTGTCTGTAACTCAAGCATCAGGGGTTCCAATGTCTTCTTCTGGCCCTGACAAAACCTGCACACATCACACACACATACACACAAACACACACACACACACACACACACAGAGAGAGAGAGAGAGAGAGAGAGAGAGAGAGAGAGAGAGAGAGAAAGAGATGCACTTGAGCACATGAATAAAAAATAAAAATAAATCTTCAATAAGAATAACAACAAAAAATTAATGAAATGCAAGACAACAATTGTTTTGTCCTACAGAGCCCAGGAAGAAGCCAAATATTCCAAACACAGTGTATTTTTATCAAAGAAACTTTCTGGAGCTGGATACAAGCTCCCCCTACCCTGTGCCTAGACTTTAAAAAATTCAAAGCAAGAATGTGAATTTTTAGGATGGTTTTCTTGTTAATAGGGTTCCACTAACCTCATACATGTTCTTCAATAGACATTACTTTGCTTCAACAGACATTGCTTTCCTAAACTCAAAATACGGCTTTGAATTTTTAACCCATAAAGATTTTACAACTAAAATTGATGTGACTAAGAAATTTACATCAGGTGGTGATTTGACAATGAACAAACCATACAACTCAATCTGTTCTTAAAAAGCCAGCTGTCTCTTCTTCCACTGCCTATTTTTACCTAGCAGTGATTTCTTTAAGATGTCACTGGAAACATTAGGAAGTTTATTTGTTTGTTTGTTTGTTTGTTTTAAGTTCTCTTTACAAGCTACCTTGAACATTTAGAATTAGGTACATTTCTATGTTTCTAGCCAACTTTATCATTTCAAAAATGTATTTCTCTTAAATAAGAACCTAAGGAAAACTGGATGAGTGCAGAAGATATAATCCACTCCTCTTTGACCAGCCAGCTAGCCAAAATTGCATGGCTTTGGGTTGAGACATAGCATTGCTCTAGGATAAATATTTTCCTCGACTTATCTGCCTCTTCTATCAAAAAGGGGTATACTATTTCAGTGGATTCTATTAAGCCTGGATGAACTGAAAACAGATAAATTCTCAGGATATGATTAGATGCATGGCCAAATTTCAATTGTTAGTGCCCCTTTCCTACTGCTATTGAAGTGAAGCACTCATGCTTTGGGGAAGGTGTGCCTACCTGGGAACATATTCCAGCCTCCCCTGCTACTCGAATAAAGAAATAACATTCTGCTTTGTTTGTTTACAAAGTTACACCTACCCACCCCTAGCTATTTGGTAAACATGCTTCAACTCCAGGAAGAAATCTCTCCACAACAATCTCACTCTGGCCTTGGTGACAGCTGGACTATTGGAAGCAAGAATTGAAGGAACTAGCCTCTAAACAAAAACTGTCCTCTTTGGAGCATCATCATCCCAGATGTTCTCTGTAATGTGAGACATCTACAGAAATGGTCTCTATTTAAAAAGCAGATTGCCAGGCGTTGGTGGCGCATGCCTTCAATCTCAGCACTTGGGAGGCAGAGGCAGGCAGATCTCTGTGAGTTCAAGACCAGCCTGGTCTACAAGAGCTAGTTCCAGGACAGCCTTCAAAGCCACAGGGAAACCCTGTTGCGAAAAACCAAAAAATAAAAATAAAAAATAAAAAGCAGATCTTCAAACAGAAAGGCTCTACATTAAGCTTTCAGCTAAGGAGCTGGAATCTTAAGCAGCTGGAGGATTTGTTTCAGGTTTTATAGATGTTCGTTGAAGAATACCAAGCTTTTACATTCTTCATAAATAGTAAATAAATTTAGTCATAAATTTCCTGTAATGTGTGCTTTGTTCTTTTCATTTGAAGGAGAGTTGCAATTTCTGATTAAACATGATAAATCATTATACATCAACGATTGTACAAGGATGACAGCCACCAAGAAATGCCATTTCTGTGCTGATGAAAAGCATTTCAAAGACATCAAATCCCACACATCTACCATGTATTGTCAGCAAGAGAAGACACTGAGCAGTCTCGTGGCATTCTAAGGACAGCATACAGCTGGCATGCAAGTGAATAGTAAAGAGGAAACTCAAGAGACGGGATTAGATACCAGTCCAGATCTCAGAGATGACTCCTGTTAAGAAATGGCAGGGAAAATAAAACTTTATTCGCCAGCTGGAGCTGAACTAAACAGGAATGGAAAATGCTAGAAACACGGTATACATGAAGCTTTATTAACTGTTTTTTTCCAAGGGTCAAGATCATGATATTACGCCAGGTAAGATGGCATATACCTTTAATCTCAGTACTCTGGAGGTAGAAACAGAGGCAAAGGCAGAGGTAGAGGCAGAGGCAGAGGCAGATGGATCTCTATAAGCCTGAGGCATCCTGGTCTACATAGTGAGTTCCAGACCAACCAGACTACAAATACCCTGTCTAAAAATGAACAACCATTCAAAAATATTATGAAATTGTTAATATTTGGGAACTACCGACATCTGGTGCAGAGTTGCAACCTAACAGCATCATGTGATTTAGATCGGCCAACAATGCCAGATTTTGGCACAACCATGGAAAGGATATGCTAACTGTCATTTTTCAAAATGTGTTTTGTCTTTTCCAGCACTGTAGATTCTCCTTGACCATAGGAGGACCAGATCTGGAAGTTCAGAAAACAGATATTTTGTGTTTGCCTTTAGTTTATAACATCATCTGGCCTCAGCCAAAGTTGAAAGAATAATAAAACTGGAATTAGGAACCTCAAACAGATTTATCACTTGTTTCAAAAAATTACATGGTAAGCATATAGGGGTTTCAAACAGAATATGCTAATCACCAGAATTATCTGAATACAAAACTGTTGAATAGAATTTTGTATGATTTGTGTATGGAAGGCCTGCCAGTCATTCACCATCTTTAATAAGACTTTTGTAGACACTAATGAGAATTGATATCCACTCCCCAACCAGCTGTTATATTTTCAGCATCAAATACAATCTTGGCAGAATAGAAATGGTGCACCCATCTTTTGAACCAGTATGTAAAATACAGGGGAGTTACCATAAGTGTATTTTTCTACTAAAATGAATTGGACCAAATATATTCTGCAGAAAAAAGAGTGGGTCTTTCTTTCTTTCTTTCTTTCTTTCTTTCTTTCTTTCTTCCTTTCTTTCTTTCTTTTTCTTGTTCAACTTAAAGCCAAAGTCTCTCCATAAAATGAGAAAATAAAGCCTCAGCAAAAATGCAAAGAGACTCAAGCTAAGTAAATTCTACACTCTTCCTCTACTGAAGTCCCAGGCTTTGGCAATCGATGAATAATTTAAGGCATTGCTTCTCAAATTTTAATGTTCAAACCAGCATCCAAAGTTCTTTTTAAAAGGCATGCACAGATTCACTAGGTTGCTGAGTCTCTGTATGTCTAACAAAATACTGGGTGCTGCCCATAAATGCAAGTCCATTGAAGGAAAATTTGGACTCTACCCAACATTTACATGCATGCTGACAGCAAAACCTAAGCTGTATAGGAGACGTGAGACTGCTAGATGTAAGCTCTTTAACCTTACACAGTCACAGTAAAATTGTCTTAAACACTGAATATGAGAAATCCCTGTAATTCAATCAGCTTTTGCTATCTGAAGGTGTCTCTGTCACTCAGCAGAGAACCTTCCTACATGGCAAGATGTAACTCCATATTAAGATATCATAGGTTATAAATACAATGGCTTAAAACACTCAGGGTAACAAAAGCACAAATAAAATATGCAAACCATGTGTGCACTGTCTTCTTTACTGATCTTAATTACAGACTACAGACTTTCATCTAATTACTAGCAGCAAGTTGGGTCTTGAAAAATTAGGAAGGGATTCAACTTATCACTGGAGGAGACTCAGAGTAACAAAACACTCCTGTTTTTAAAATGTCATGATGATATATCATATATATATATATATATGTATATATATACATATATATATATATATATATATATATATATATATATATATATATGAAAAAATTGCCCATGCAAAAGTAACCTGACAGAAGAGTATAGTGGCAAGTTACTCATGGGAGACAATGGTGATTCTCAGCACTTAACACTGTAAGTGTACAACATTTATGTACACCAATGCCTACAACTCAACCTTTAGAAGTCAAGGAACTGACTAGAATGATACACTGGTAAATTGAATATAGCTACTGCCAGCCAGGGATAAGACCCCTGTTCAAATACAGATTCTCACCTAAAAACCTAGGCTAGTATTATTATCAAATGCTGGGGAATTTATTAAAAATATAGATTCTTGGGTCCCACTCTCAACCTCTTTCAAAGGACAGGGACTCCTCAGTCTATACTTAAACAAGTTTTCCAGGGGTGCTTGACACATGCTTCTAGAAGTGGTGTTTCTTAAGAATGAAGAGGACCCTACTCCTGAAAGTGGAGTTGGTTTGTAGATTGCACACTGAGACTTTTCTGTTCAATGTCCTATAACTTGGGCTGTGACACTAATTCCAGAGATTATTCTATCATGTCTGATTGTGAATGGGAGAAGTCCTTTCATTAAGAATTTGATTGAATTTCTCTCATCCTCCAAAGTAAGATATTCAGTAATATTCCTGAACATCTGAAGTGACACAGAACCTAGTATCATCAAGTTAAGTCTTTCTTATTTCAGATAATTACTAGATACAAGCTCTATCTCCAGTGTTGAACAAAGTTGACTAATTCATACTTAATAATGACTCATCCTCATGTAATCACCGAAAGAAACTGAGGTTTTGCATTTGTTGAAGTCCCATGACACAACTTTTTATTAATTTATGACAAGTTCTGTGTCTTCCAGGTATACAAATAATTTGTTTTCAGCAATGATATTTGGGTCTATCTATTTTACCTTTCGAGAAAAGAAAAAAAACGTGGAATTTATAACTATTACTTTCAAGGTCAAAAACTGCATGCAAGAGAATGAATATTTGTATCCAAATTCATGATATATTATTTTCTAAAATTTTAATGAAATTTAAGCTTGCTTCTTTGAACAGATAATACCAACCTATAGAGATGAAGTGGTTATTAGCAATCACTGATTAGGACTTTTCTGGTGATTACATCTTCAAATTCTTGGTAAATGAAAAACTCAGCATGTTTAAATGATGAAAAGTTTAGTAATGTTTCTTTGCAGTAAAGTAGAAATGTGTAAAAGTTGAAAGCATACCATAATCTCTCTTATTAGAAACTACAATATAATATAATCTTGTGGTGATGTGGATGGATTTTTGAAATGCTACATATGTTGGTCCTCTCAAGTGTATTAAATGATGATGCTTTAATTTTTTGAGTCCATATGTACAATTAGAGCAATTACCATGTGAGCAGCCAGATTGCCACAAAAGGATCCATTAGTCACAAAGGAGAAGAAAGACCTCATCTATATGAGTATATATTAATAGGGTATCTATTGTTCAACATAGACTTGCCGAAAGGCCCATTAATCCATCTGGCCCCTATAAAAAATCTTGTCTTGTATCTAAAACTGAGATACAAGTGAGTGAACTCTGGCTGGCACACCACAAATCTCTTGTGCTCCAGAGATGGAGTAGCAGAACTTATCTGTGATGCTGCACACCAAAGTGGCAACAGCTGGATTCATTCATTGTTCCCTTCACCTAAAGAATCTTGAGACAAGTCTTCTGGTTGTATAGACATTGAAGGAGCAATGTCCTCCTTCCACCCCAGGCAATTAGCCTACAGGCTACCTATGACTAGCAAGGATATCTCAGACTCAAAGTAACTAATGAAATGTCAAAAGAGGTGAATATCTTACAATGTTTGCATAACTGTAGACCAGGATGGCAACAGCATAGCCAACTTGGATACTAAAGACTGTTTTCTGAAGGACATTTCTACCATGAATGTATGGGATGGTGAGAGTGGCTGGGTTTATCTTCAAGCTATTTCATCCAACTGATAATGAATTCCAAACAGCATCTTACTCCACAGTTATTATCTGAACAAAGTCTATTCTGATGCCATTCAACTCAAAATGACTTGATGTTCCCATACAAAGTAAAGACTCCTGGGATCTACCCACTTCCAAAAACCTCATGTTAAAAGGCGGCATAGATGGCTAAATGGCCAGTGTGAAAGTGCAAATGAGAGGAACCTCTATGAATAAGAAGTGCAGAGAAACATGAAGTTTAGCAATGGATGCCAAAGTAGCTTTTAGGAGAAAGGATAGGATGAATATGAAAAACAGAATAACAACCAGGATGAATACAGGCAAAGAAAGAGACAGAGAAAGCTTGACTCAGGACAGAGTATTGTTATCAGTAAGCGTTCATTGAGTTAAAGTGATTTTTCATCAAATTAGAAAATTGTTTCTGCCTTTTCTTAAAGAGTACCAGGAAGTGAGATGAGTTTATGTATAAGTGGTTAAGAAATAAAGAGTGTTGTGACCTGTCTTACATTTTACAATGCCATCCTGACTATTTTAAAGAAAGAGATATATTATCTATATGTGTATGTGGGGTGGTTATGTGCACCTTTGGTGTAGTACTCACTGATGCCTGAAGAGAGACTGGATCATCTGGACCTAGAGTTATAGGTGTATGTATCAGCCTGATGTCATTGCTGGGAACTTGCACCTGAGTTCTCTGCAAGAACAGTACTTGCTCTTCGCAGCATTGAGCCATTATTCCAGCCTTAATGCACATTTTTAAAATAAATAATTGCAGAAATTATGAGAAGCATAATCTTTTTGTGTCCAGAAGACAGTCTGGAGATAGTTTACTAGTTGAAATGACAATGCTGGCTTTTGTTACAAAGGTGCTGGTAGAGACAGAAAAAAGTCAAAGACAGCAAAGAGTATTCCAGAAGTAAATATCCAGAAGTAATTCCAGAAGTGATAAATATCCCACTAATGAGAAATCCCAATGACAGGGTGCACATATCTTAATCTAAATACTTGGATTGATTTCTATAGCTCCAGAGAGAAACAGCCAAATAGGTTTATGGAATCCTCACAGAACAGCAATAACTGAATTCTGTTGATTGTTTTCCTTATTCATCTGTACTATGGAATAGTAGGAAGTTTTCCTAATACACAAGTCTTAAGTATTGTGAGATACTTAAAGATATCTGTACATATTATGTAAATTACTCCATGCAAAAATTCAAAAGGAAGGTGTGAGATGAATTTCAGTTAGTCTCAATGCTTAAAAGCAACATTATCTAAAATCTAATACCAGTTGCAATCAGAAGGGTTCCCCAAACCATCCTATATTGTTCACAATTTATTTACACTGTTCCCCCAAACCCAGTGGCAGCTTTAAGACTCACACTAGTATGTTTAAGTGCCACTCACCACTGTGGAAGGATATAGATAAAAATTGGCCAACAAAAGTGAGGAAGACAGTACCCAATTTAAATGCCCAATATGGACTTCCAACAGTGGAATCTTCTCCTTATCCTGCTTGACAACATGCACAATGACCGTGACCAAGGAGGATCACTGAACCTTAGTGCTCAGAGCATTGATTGGTGCTTCATTGCATCTGCTTGCCTGACTGGCTGGGTACCATGGGACTGAGATAAGTCTTCTGGTTGGTTAATATTGTGGGACCCAAGAACGAAATATTACCCTAAAACACTATCATCTGTAGTATATCACCAACTACCAGTCTAGTGGGAATTCTTCCTCTTTTGCTTGACAAAGCAAACATCATCATGCAAGAGCAAGAGAACACTTAAGGACACAGTTTCTAACAGACCAATGACTTCAACTATGGATGATTGATGTGACTAACATTAGAAAAAAAGGTTAAAGTAATATGACATTAAGCTAGTTTTCCTTCCTTCCTTCTGTCATTTCTTTCTTTTAATTTGAAGCGCTATGTATAACTCTGGCTGGCTTGGCCTGGAACTCATTATGTTGTCCAACTTGGCCTTGAATTCACTAATGTCTGCCTAACACTTCCTCTTTAGTGTTGGAATCCAAGGCTTGTACTGCCACAACTGGCAATTTTTTTTATTGAGCATCTTAAATGAAAACCTTGCCTGAACCTAGTTTTTGTAGCTCTTAAATAGAAAATTAAGAATTCTCCACTCTGTTTCCCTGTGTCTTTCAAAAACATTACATCTCATAGCCTCTTGGACAAAATGTTCTTTTGGAAAGATCTGACCCCATAGCTCCCTCAAAAAGAAAAAGAAAATGGGGTTTGTGGTCTACATTCCAACATACTAGCTTTTGTCCAAATTTGGAGAGTTTGGGGTTCTTTGGTTTAATTTTTCTTGACCACTGAGCCTATTAGTGGAACAGAGCCCAGGGTCTTCACCTCTTGTTTGAGGAAAGGACATGGAAGGATTTGGTGACAGGATGAGGATGGGCTCACACTCCATCTGACTGCCTCATATGTTTGACAACTAGGTAAAATTGGGTATTTTCTATGAAGACTGATTCTTGGTATAACACCTTATGATGTCACAATAATCAAATAAACCACAGTGAATTCACCTAGTAACTGAGATAGATTGTGTGTGTGTGTGTGTGTGTGTGTGTGTGTGTGTGTGTGTGTGTGTACACATGCACATATGTGTCTCTGTGTGGATGTGAAGACCAGAGGACAACTTTGGGTGTTGTTTCTCAGAAGCAATCCCATTTATCATAAGTGTTTTTGGGATTTGGAACAGAATTTATCAATGAACCAGGTAGGCTAGGCTAGCAGGACAGGAAGCCTCCACTGATCTACCTGTCTCATCCTCCCCAGTGCTGAGATTACAGACACACACCACAAGAACTGGGCATTTTACATGGCATCTAGAAAATGAACTAGGTTCCTCATGCTGACATAGTAAGCATTTTACCAACCAGCCACCTCTCCATCCAATCCCAAGTCACCTTCATGTGTCTTAATCCCATGCCTCTGTTTCATCCCACTCACAGCTCTGACCACAGGCTCCTTTGGTGTTTGCTTGCAGTTTTACTTTCCTCTGGCAGAGTTGGCCTCTGTAGCCCCACAACAACAGATCATGGGAAAGGTTTCGATTCTCCTTTTCCACATGCTCCATAAAGCAAGTGCTTACTGACTTCAAGCTCAGAAAATTGAATCTTGAGGTACTTATAAAACTACAGCTCTCATGGAGCATTCATCGAAGTTAATTTTATAGGAGGGGCTAGTCTATCTACTGACAATTTATTTGCCTCACCATAGCTCTGACTTTGTTTTGGAACTTTCCCCTTTTAATCCTAAGACTATTTACCTAGGTTTTGATTTTGTGGAGGGGGGTTGCTTTTTCTTAAAATTTATTTGATATTCAAATGTATAGTCATGTGAATATGCAAGCAAGCAGATCTAATACTGTCAGAGGGTCTGGCTGTGTAAAAAGCAGAGTTCCCTATGAGTCAGCAAAGAAAAAGGACTAATTTCTTCCTGGTGAAGTTAGGATAGACTTCTGGGGAGGCTTGACATTTTATCAGGGCATCAGGTGGTGACTAGAAACTAGAAAGGGGGAAAGATGTGGTACGTTGGATGGAACAAAGAATTTTGGAGAGCTAGCTGCAATGTTTACTCAGAAAGTCAAAGAAAATAATAGGAAGAAAAGATAGATATATTTATTTGGAAGAGAGAGTGTGTGTAAGAGAGATGGTATCATTCAGTATGAAATCATGACAATCCAGTCTCCCGTGGTCATATTAAACATGCTCCTACCTCACTCAGCCATCTCATGTAGAACAAAGGAATTACTGAAGGGAGGTATAGGTTAGTGTGGAGGGTATTATTTCCCATAAAAAGATACATTAAATATGTTTTGTATAAAATATATGAACATATAAAATGTAATTTTAATTATATGCATATGCATTTGTGGTCTAAAAATGGCAAAAGTCATCCGTAAGGGACCACAGGAATAAGGAAGGAGGACCACAGGAAGGAGCTGTAGGTGGTAGGATCACCCATATTCTCTGAGCACAGCAAGCCACACATTATCTGGTCTGTCTTTGTGGTTCAGATTAGAATTTGTTGAGTTAGATGACCAAACAACTCAGTAAACTTCTGCTCTTGAAATGTACATCTAACTGAAGAAAAAATAATAGGAGACACTGACTCAGATATGCTTTATTGAAGCATTTATGGGAGAGGAATTCTCTTCATGGTGTCTGAAATTCACAGAGGTCATTAAATATGTCCATCAGACTTTCAAGTACACCCCTTTACTTCTCACATCTTAATCTCCATACGACTCAAGTTCCTTCCTTCCCTATGACCTGTATGGCTTCTAGAACTCAGAGAGCGAAAAGATGACCCCCGTGATTTCAGTGTTAACCCACTGCTTAACATTATTAGTTTACCCTTAGACAGATGCATGCATTTTATACACTATATAGAAGTACAATGCTACAAAATGATTCTATTTCAGTATAAGAAATGTATTGTTACTTTCTTTGTAACTTGGCTTTACATTTTTTAAGACTTTCAGAAAGTCCATTAAATATCTACAACATTATCAGGACAAAAGAATATACGATGTTTCAGGTCTAAAGCTATTTTCATGTATTTTAAAAAGCACCTCTCATGCTTGAAGACCCCACAGGCCCCATTTTTGCTCTAGCAAAAGATTTTGCACAAAGTGCAAACCTGTCATTCACAAAGCCAGTCATCGCTGGAGATTACCAGTCATTTTCATTACAGTAATTTCAGCTTGCCTCCTTCTGCTGTGTCACTCACATTCTTGGGATCCTGCCAGATAGTAAATTGGGACACGAAGGAGTAAATCAGGACAGCAAGCAAAGCTCCAGAATCACAATGCAGGTTTGAGGCCTAACTGAGTTAGGCAGGCCTGGCAGCTTCCAACTAAGTAGTCCCTAGGAGGGAGAGAGGCAGGGTCTGTGGTCTGTAGAGGTGAGCTACATGGATTGGGAGAGATGGGCCTTCCTCCTCACTTGGATCTGGTTCCTCTCCCATAATGTAAATGTGTTTCCTCAGGCTCAACATCACAGGCAACAAAACTCCCTAAAGGTCTGCTCTCCTTTCTGGCCAACCCCCTTCCATTCCCAGTAATCTATCAACAACCCATTTCTGATCAACTGTGTTTCTCTTCCCTGGGATAGCAGTTATGATTTGTGTCAAGAACCTCAGCCCCCTCCTTGGAATCATCAGTTCAAAACATTTCTCTCAACTGCCTACAACTGGAATGTCTCTTCTGTATACTCCACAGCCTGATGCCTGCCTATCTCCACCCTGTTTTCAATGTGTAGTACCACAAACCACCTGCAGCTGTGAAAGTCAGAAAATCCCTACACAAGGATGTCGGCAGGGTTGTGCCTCATCTGAGACCACTGAGAAGGATTCTAATCCCAATGCTTTGTTGATACACCCATAGCTTTCAAGTGATTCTTGGCTTTGACCTGCATCCTTCCACTCTTTGTCTTTCTCTCCTGTGTGTGTCCATGTCCAATTTTCCTCTTCTATAACAGTTAACAGCTTGGGACCACTCTGATCAAGGATGGACTCATCTTGACCTGGTTTTGTGGACAAATGCCTTGTTTCTGAATAAGGTCATTTTCATAAATCAGGAGGGGTGGGATTGCAGCTGGTAATTTGGTACAACATAAATGAACCTAGCATGTGCTTCTCAAAGGACCCAATGTAGTGTTAAGACTTCAGAACTCTATGGAGACACAGATGTGATTTCTAGTTCTGCCTATATTTTCTGCTAGAGCCTCGATCCATTTCTTGATCTCAAATGTTGTTTTCTCATGTACTCTCAAGGAGAGGTCATATCTAGCTCATGGAATACATTAATGCCAAATAAAAGTCTTACAATGATGTGTATTAAGGGCACAAAAGCTATTAAAATTGTTAAATGTGGGTATTGAGATGGAATTTGATCTCAGGGTGTGTCTGAGAGATTTTGTTAATTAGGGTAGGAAAAGTCATCCTAAGTGTAGGTGGTGTCATTCCATGGACTATGTTCCTAGACTGAATAAAAAGGAGAAAATGATTTGAGAAAAAAAAAGTGCAATCTTTCTGTCTATACCATTATACAAAGGACTGTCTTTTGGTGCTGTTTCCTTAGCAATGGTTTGAATCTCCATTGAGCTACTGGCTCACATCCCACCTGACCTAGGGAAGAATCTGGCTTTTTATAAAGGTCATCTCAATAAAAAGAAAGACATTTCTGAAACCATCTTTTACTCATTGTCCTTCTCAGAGGCAGTATAAGAGAGCCTCTGCTGTCAGTCTTTCCATTGCAGCCAATCCCAGCTGCCCATTTATTTCCATTAGTTTGAGTCTATTCCAGTGGACTATGCATTGCCAAGGTTACCTACTGAAAATGAGAGGATGGAGAAAAAATGATGTACAAGATCTGATCTGTACCAACCTGAAAACTTGCATTAGTCTTAATGCTTTATTAAACAAATTAGACTGTAGAAGATATTTGCCGAACCTTTCGTGGCACATATGCAATGCAGAGAAAACCCAATCCTTCCATTTCTGTGTTTCCAGCCAATGAGTGAAACCCAACTTGGGTTTATTCCACCTATCTATATTTTTCTGATTTAAATAATTTCCAGGTCAAAAAGGATGGAAGTATTCTGTAGTGTGTCAATATGGCTAAGAGTGACCCACAGAACTTGACAATACTGTAAACTTATAAAAAATGTCCCTACCACATTACTGTTTTCAGTGTCTGGTCCTAGGATTGGTAGCATCAGTGCTGTCAGGAGCTGGTTAGAAATGTGTGAGCTTGGGCTCTTTCTCAGATCAACTGAGAACTGTAGCCTAGCAAGCTCCCCTGGAGATTTATATGTGTCTTCTGTTGTAAGTGCTCTTTAGTAACAGTCTGCTGAAAGGATGTGCTGCATGCTGACTGTATACTCAGTTATCTGGTTGTACAAACCAATAATCCAGGAATACAACAGCCTCTTTGAAGACACTCCTCTAACCAATAAGTGTTTGGGGCATCATAGGCTATGAGTGAATCCATGATGTCTAAGTCTAAAGACACACCACCACAGCCCACTGGGCCACTGATAGTAACAATCTTGAGGAGATTCTGAACTAGAGGTGACCTCCGTTCCCACCTGTGAGTGTCTGCAGGTAGAGAACGTCCAATCATTAATTTACTAAGTGCAGTGGCAAAGAATACCCCCCACAGTTGGTGGCTTCCCTACCCAGCCAGATCTATGCCTGAACCTAGGGTACTGTTTGTCAACAAAATGGTCTCTGAAGACCACAAATATGATTTCAAACAGGCCAAGAATGGCCCAGTCATTTCACCTTCTGCTTCTGTATGCTTAACAGAAGGTAGTTGAACAGGGAATTTTGTGATTTTAACTATTATGCCAGTATGTGAGTCAGTTTTCACCTGGTCTTTTTTTCATGTTTTTCTGGTGTTATGTCACTTCACATCCAATTTCTTATAACTTTTTTTCTGTTAATCAATTGAACACAATCATGGTCTCATCTCTAATGTGACAGACCCCCTGTTCCAGTTGGTTGGAAAAATAAGTTGATCAAAATTTGTTTAAGATAATGGAATTAATGTCTGATGTTTCTCTTTCAACATGCCATATTATTCTTTCTTTAAGACATGTCTGTAGATCATACAAACTGATATTTGAGTCAATATACTCAAACTCCTCTTATCTGCCTGTTGATTCTTGGCCCTTACTGCTTCTGAGTCCTTACCAGCTCCTGGTCTTACTGTAGACACTGAACCTGCTTTCTGCTTGGTCAGTCCTACAATTTCTATTCTGTACTTTTTCGTATTTATTTTTCCAGCGCTTTTGTATAAGTGAGAAATTTCGATCTTTAAGCAAGTTCCTTGCAAGCTAAAGAAATAATACTTTTGTTGGGGTAGTGAGTCATTCAGTAACAGGAGTAACAAAATATATGTCATTTTATTTGAAATATATGTACGTTAAATGTACTAAGTTTTCTGTGTGCTAGGCAAGCACCTGGCAACTAAATGATACCCTGTCTGCTCTTTACTGTTTTTATTTTGAGACACCTCCCAGAAGTGGATATGGTGATATTGACTGAATGCAATACAGGAAAAAGAAGGCAACACATAAATACTTACCAGGATCTGGTATAATAATATCAAGACTGACCACATGTTTACTCAGTTGAAGTTTCAAGTTCTCACTAAGTATTTTACTCAATTATGAGATCTACTCCATTGGTATGTTCTACTTTTATCCTTAGTTAATAACACATAAGTTAAGTAAAGTACAGTTAAACAACCCAAATATGGTGGTCACAGAAAAAGTGGCAAAGCAACATCTGTCCTCAAGTCTTACATAGTATCTCACCATGCATGTGCACTCTGCAGAGAGATAGACATAGCCTGAATACAATATGACCATCAGTTGGACCCCACAAGTTACCCAAGGGAAGCAGAGATTTATGACTAATCATAGCAACAGGGTCTTTCTAACCAACTGATAGATATAAACTAAGTTTGACTCATACAGAAGTTTCATCCTACCAAAGCCAGAACTGCAGACATCACCCTTCCCTGAACCAGACTGTACCCAAACTTTCCCCTTTCATTTCTAACTAGTATCTTTCCTTCTAAGAAGCTTATCACTTATCTTCAATGGAAGGATATATCAGACAACCAAGACCTAGCACAGTGGTCTGAAAGCAGGGGCTGCAGAGAACGACTGTATCTGTTTTCCAAATTCAGAGAAACATGGGATAGGTCTATCCACGTTCAGTTTCACTCTGCTCATGATACTCAAGCTGTCTCCTTCTTACCTTGCATTTGAAAATGCTGATACATTTACCTGGCATTTCTCCACACTCATTCTATAAGAGTACATAAGGACCGGGATACACTGGCTAACTCATTTCCAGAGAAAAATAAGACATTTCAGAATACAGATTCAAGTCTGGAAAATTGAACAGCATCTAATACCATTCCTAGCAAAAGTGATACCAGTTTTTAGTAGTGTACATGTCAATATATTAAAGCCCAGTGCATTTATTAAAGTAGGGAAGCATCTTAAGGCGTTTGTGAAACAGAAAATATGGGATGGACAGAACAGTGATTGCCCATGTTTGCTCATAAGATGTCACAGGGGACACTGACCCAGAATGAAATACTCAGTTCTACTCCAACCAGAATACTTAATACAGTTCATTGGACATCATAGTCCCATGGGCCAAAAGATATGATGGTTGATTTCATTTTCACGGTTGGCTCTGTTACAGAAATTGACATTTGGACTGTATTTACAGAATATCAAAACAGCCATCTGAAAAGTAAGAGGTTTGGCTCAAACTGATTTCAGTAACACTCTGATTATGTGGTGAGCTAGGCAAATTGGGAGCTCAAGAATTATTGAATTTTCTAGTTGTCTCATGGAGTCCTTTGTCTAAGTCTTTGTGTTTTGAATGCAGAATTTAAGAATTGTACAATTTAATTTCATTTTGTTCAAGTGGGAATTCTGAAATGAACTCAAGTTCACTTTTTCTGACCATGAGTTCTGATAGTCCAAAGACTATAACCATAGAAGAATTGTCTTGTTTTGTTTTGTTTTGTTTTGTTTTGTTTGAGACAGGATTTCTCTGTGTAGCTTTGGAGCCTATCCTGGCACTTGCTCTGGAGACCAGGCTGGCTTCGAACTCAAAGAGATCCACCTGCCTCTGCCTCCCAAGTGCTGGGACTAAAGGCGTGTGCCACTAACGCGTGGCAAGAATTGTCTTTTTATTCTTTTCTTTTTAAAAGAAAGGCATCAAAAGCAGCCTCTCCACCACTGCCTACATTCTTAGAGACAGGGGAGAAATAGAGGAAGGCAAGAAAGGAGATGCCTTGATAGAGGGAGGCATTACAGTTTTGGAGAGAGGTCTGGCACAGGGGAAGTGTTAGGGGATCCACAAGGATGACACCAACAAAAAGTTAATCTTTAAGAAATGATATTAAAACAATTGTTCTTTGTGGGTAAATACAGGTACAAGCCTGTAGTTTCAGAAAGATGGAACAGAGATGACTGGAAAGTTCTGTGTATGGTGATTTTAAAAGATCTTATAACTGCTGGCACATTTTATTCTGCTTTATAGGCTAAATGGTCCATTGTAAGCTATATGGTTTATAAATTATGGGCTACTTCAATCCATTATCTCAAAGTTGGTGTTCAGAGAAGTGCTGGGTAT
The DNA here is from genome assembly GCF_003668045.3 of Cricetulus griseus. Taxonomy (NCBI): domain Eukaryota; kingdom Metazoa; phylum Chordata; class Mammalia; order Rodentia; family Cricetidae; genus Cricetulus; species Cricetulus griseus. The sequence goes on along the minus strand of NC_048601.1, from coordinate 33,203,098 downwards.
AGTGCTCATAAGTAGAAATGAAAATGGAAACCTGTATTCAAACAAAAGATAATCAAAGATAATCAAGGCACCTCCCATCAACAGCACCTGACTTTTTTTTTTCTTTCCGGGCATCTTTTGGAAACCTGCAGCTAGCCAGATGGAAGAGGTGGTGCCTATCAGCCATAAGAAGGGTAGTCTGTTGTTTGAGAGAAACTAGAGCTATGAAAATACAGGACAGCAATGTCCATCTAGAATGCTTAATGTGGTCAGGATTCTGATTTCCAAGATTCAAAATCATTACTATACTTTATCTGTTATCACTCCCTCTGGTGCCAGAGGCTTGCTGGAGCTTATCAGCCCATAGTACCTTATTGTCATCAGCCCTCACTCACCTACTCTACTCTCCTTCATCCACTTTCTGAGCTAAAGGTAAGAAGCATGGCCAGTATTTCCTCCCAGAAAAGAGCTTAAGAGTGGCTTAGACATAGTCAAATTACCTGACTCTAAGAGCTCTCTTAGAGCTCAACTTAACCTCCATGGACCTGTTTTCCACATATGAAAGTGGGACAGGAAAGGCAACTTTTTAGATAGTTAGCAGGATGATCTTAATACCACTTGATAAAATTAAACATTTCTAATATTAACTAAAATCTCTTTAATCAACTGTTCCAATTATCTCAACCTTTATTTTCAAAAAGCCTATTAAGATTCACAGTCACCCAATAATTCAATCCTCTCTGCATTTTTCTCTCAATCAATGAAAGAATCTTATGACTATCTGATTGATCATAAGTGACAAGGGTGGGCATAACATGGGGGAACCCTGAGAAGAAGAACCTAAAAAGAATACATAATGACTCTACTAGCCATAGGACAGGTCAGCTCTGAAAACTCAGTGTTAATGGACTGCAGACACCATGTAGAGAACACTGTTAATTAGGACACTGGGGAATTAGAAATTGATACAGCTTCACTGAAAAGAAATCAAAGCTAGGGTGGAAATGATGGAATAAATAAGAGCCTAAAGGATTACATCACGGGACCAAGCCTGTTCAAAAGGGAAGACTGACCAATGATTGAGGGCCAAGGCCATAGTCTAGACTACCTCCTTAGAAGGTAAATTGCAATCTGGTCTCTACATCTGCTCCAGGGAATATTTTTATGTATAGAATGAAGAAGGACTGACTTATCACAGGTCACTGTCTTTATAGCAGCAAGATCTTCTCTGATGGTCTTGATGGTATCCATCACAGCAAGCACATGTGTGCTTTAGGTCTTGCTCCTGGTGTGAATGTGTTTGAACATTTTAGCATTATTCATGGACCTTGAACTCTGAATATTATATGACTTGTGCTGTGGATATGGTAACTACATAGAAACCTAGTACTGTGTAGTTGTTGTGATGAAAATGGTGTGACTTTTTTGATGCTTTGGAGAATAGTAATTAACTGAAGATATAGTAGCTGCTTATAAAGAATAGGGAGAAGTCTCTCTCTTTCCCTCCTTCCCTCCATTTCTCTCTACCTCCTTCCCTCCCTCATCTCTCTCTCTCTCTCTCTCTCTCTCTCTCTCTCTCTCTCTCTCTCTCTCTCTCTCTTTCTCTCTCGGCTAGCATTCAATGTTGAGTGCCTTCCTTCTTCACTCTCCAACTTATTTTTTATTTGTTTATTTATTTGAGACAGAGTTTCTTACTGAACATAAACTTCACCAATTCAGCCAGACTAGAAAGTTCCAAGGAGCCTTTGATGTCTACTTCCCCAGAACTACTGGATTCTTCCCTAACATGTACATATCTCCAGTCCCAAAGTGCTGTTCTCTTCATCAACATAACAATGCAGAATTTTAGGTGAGTCATAACTAATGAGAATTTTCTATGTCACTGTCTTTAAAATAATAGAAATTTCCCTTACAGAAAAATCTTTAGCCAAATGCTATCATCTAGAGTGAGTGACTCCTCTTATTCTCTGAAATGATATGAAAAATTCATCTAAATATATACCTGTGTTTTCTTTCTAAGAACACACTTATTAGCTACTACAACTCACTCCTGAAAAGCTCCTAGCCAAAGGCCTACCCTCAAGATGAAGTTCAAAATCTAGATTACTCTGGAACAGAGTAGAAAAACTGGCAATTTGATATTGAAATGATGTCCTCTAAGGGAAGGAAGGCCATTTAACAATGCAGGGGCTACCAGCTGAGGTTTGGTTTATTTTAAAATTCTGAATTTTATTGTCTTATAAATTGACTTGATTTAAATGATGATAATGATGAGGTGGAGTCTTGAAGGAGATGAAGATAGTAGAGATGGGAACAGTATTGCTAATAGCAACTTATCAGGTGTTTACCTCTATGCCAAAGAGTTCACATACATTCTTACGTTGAATTCTCCCAATATCACAGGTATGAAAATACTGGTTTGGTAAACAATTCAAATGCAAGAAAATACAGAATTTAGAGACCTTTCCAATGACACAGACTGCAGGAAAGTGTGGGGGTTACAAACAAGGCATTTTGTTATGAATGCCCTCAGTTCAACCACACCTCATATCCATGGCTATCCATCACTGTGTCCTTTGGTAGAACATAAAGGGTTAAATATAGAAAATATTTAACCTTTGTCCTCAGCTGTAGCCTTTTCTTTGAATGTTAAGAATTGTTTGTGTTATGTTGTGTATTCACCATCTGTCAGCCCAAATATACAGTGTCACTATTCCAAGAGTCTCGGGTTCCCTTGGGGAGAAGCAAGAAGAGGCACAACTGTGGAGGAGGGTCGATAGGATTTGCTAGCTGCTGCAACATCATTGTCTATAAGGTATTGCTTGAGGGATTTAAATATCCATGCTTGAAAGTTCTGAGCACTTGCTGGGATTCATTGCTTCCTGCAATCAGTAGAACATTCAAAGGAGTTGGAGAGATGGAATTTCAGTCAGAAAGCAAAGGGAAGAGAGCTGATCAAGATAAAACTTAACAAGCCACGGAAATAGTTGTGAGGAGTTGGAAAATTATTCCTAGATGAGAATTCTCCTGGCCCCAGGTGTGCTTCTCTCCTCTTAGAGTTTTCTTTTATTTTTGTCGGAACCACAATATTGAAAAGGTAATGAAATCTGAAACAACACAGGAAACACAGTCCCCTTCGCCATTCTAATGCATAGATCTTTGCAAATAAAAAAGGGCGAGCTAATTTTAAGGAGAGTTTTCTCAGTATTTAGGAACACTGTTCTTACAGAGGACCCAGGTTTGGTTCACAGCACCTACATGATAACTTACAACTGTCCATGACTCGTTCTAGAGGATTCAGTAAGCTTTTCTGGCATCTGCAGGCAGTAAGCATTCACACAGTTTTCTTACATACATACAGGCAAAGCACTTATACATATAAAAATAAATGTAAGCTGTTTTTAAAGAGGGAGTTGATACTGGTGTCTAGTGCAAAGGTGGATGGAAAGATGAAAAGAAATGCACACAAAGGGTTTTGGCCAATATCTAGCACATTTTAAATGCTTAAACACTACACATAGAACACAAGCGTTTGTTCTGTCTGGTGTGCAATCTATCATTCATGCTAAACTTCTCAACAGCACCCATGCCCTCTTTTCCCAAATTCCCTAAAATCTAAGCCAGAAAGATATGATTTGCTAGTATTCCAACACCAATTACTTTCATGAAGATTCACCTAGCACAGATATTGGGTGACTTGTGTAAATTACACTTCCATGTGGTGATGCAACTGTTTGTTTGGAATACTTGGTTCATAAATCTTCTAAAAATTATAAAGTTCTGAGTGATGACTGCTAAGTATGTTTGATACCCAGTCTGAGTCCCAGGGACCCTTGTGTGTACACACAGTGTTCATGGTCAGCTTTAGTTATCATGTTTTTAATAAAGCCAGACAAGCAGTTGTCACAGTCTTCTTCACTTTGCTTCCTGAATGTAGACACAATCAATTCTCAACTGTAAAACTGAGAAGTAGATAAAGAGGAGACTACTCACTTCAATTATTCAACTGACATTCTTCTGGCATCAATCAGTAGATAGCTGATATATTAAAAAAAATAGAGAAAATAAATATGTGAGTAAATTCATATTTATAGTCTCAAGCTCTTGAATGTACAAATATCAGTGATGTTTCTTAGAATCAATAATTGCCATTCCCAATGCTCAGCCAAGGTGACATGGAATGCCTGTAAGAAAAGTGGCAACCACTGATTATGTGAATATGCTATCCTGTGCTATACAAAACTGTCATGTTGCCATAATAGCCACTGTCAAGACCCTGTTTCCCTCTCTGGAGCAAATTGACTAGCAAAATCTCCAAGCACAAGATTATAGTATCACACTTCCACAGGATGGAGTGGGATTAATGACAGTAGAGGTACCAAAGAAAGAAAATATAGGGACAATGATTTGATGGTACCTTTTATTGGTGAAAGGCAAGCATGTTCCCATATCTCTTTAAGTATCTTTCTGGCCTCTTGACAATTTTCAAAAGCCAAATAAAGCATTTAGTTTTGTTTCTAGGAGGTTTGTCAAACTTTAGAAGGACCACTTTCTGTAGAGGAAATATATGCAAATGCCACATTTCCATATTCATGTTTTTGTGTCCAGGTGAGTGTGTGTGTGTGTGTTTGTGTGTGTGTGTGTGTGTGTGTGTGTAAGAGAGAAAGAGTGCAAATCCATACAGAGAAAAGGTTAATTATATATTAAATAAACTGAGTACTATCAATTTTCTTAAGCCATATTCTAATAACCTTACATATGTTTACTACATTCATACTTTTAGCAACTTTGAAGTTAGTTGTAAACACATTAGTTTATCAGATGAGAAAGCTGGAGCAGGAAGGAACCCACTGACAGGATTAGAGGTCATTCCTCTGAGCTGTCCTTATTGTGTTTCTATCGTTCCCTCTTTCCCAGATATCTGTTTTCCACAGTGGTGATTAATGATCTCTCTGGAGTGCTAATTCCCAAACCCTTCCACAAGAACTATCCAAATTTAGCTCATCCTCCTGAGCTGCATAGAGAAGGCTGACTTGAGATGACAACTTCACTTTTTAAATTTGAAGCTAACCTACGAAACCATAGATTTCATTTTGGCATTTTCATACAGAGTTTGTATTTCTCACCCTGCCCGTGTTCAGCCACCTTTCTTGTGACAATCTTTCTCCTTCTCAAAAATCTCCCCTTCTTCTTCAAAGTCAGATGTTCCATTATTACTTTTTGATGCTGTGATAAAATACCATGACTCTAAAGGCATCATTGAGATGAAAGTTTATTTGGGCTTACAGTTCCAGAGGGAGAGTTCATAATGATGGTGGAGGCATGGCGACAGGCAGCTGGAGTAAAAAGCTAGCCGATCATGTCTTCAAAATGTACATGAGACCAGGCTATAAACTCTCAAAGCCTTGGCCTAGTGACATGCTTACTCCAGAAAAGCTGCATCTCCAAAAGATTCTATAACTTTCTCAAACAACACCACCAAATGGTGAACAAGCACTCAAACACCCAAGCCTATCAGAGGACATTTCACATTCAAAACATTAAAGTTGTATTCACTATCATCTCGCTTTTTTTCTGCTGTCCCTTAAACACACACACACACACACACACACACACACACACACACACACACACACACACACACACACTTTAAATCTAGACTCTGTTATGAAAGAAAACAGGTAACATTGCATTCCTAAAGCCTACGTTAAGTTATTTAACAGTCACTATATATTATCCTGAAAATGTCACTTCATTTCATTTTTCATGATGGTTAAAATTCTATTCTTCATAGTGACAAAACTTTCTATCTCTTCATGTGACGGCCATCTCAGCTGGTTCAATTTCCTGGCTATTGTGAGTAGTGCATCAATTAACATGCGTGTGCAAGGATCTCTTTGATATGTTGACTTTGAACTTTCCAGTGTATGTCCAAGAGTGGTATATCTGGGTCATATCACAGTTTTATATTTAGGTTTTTGGGAAATCTCTCTGTGGAAAGTATTATGAGACAAATCTAGGATAAGTTCCCAGAAAATGTGTAATGGATAGATTTTACTGTGGATATGGAAGTTTGAGAGATTTTATTTTTAAACATAAAACAATTTGAACATTGAAAAAAGTAGAAAGAACAGCCTACAATTCACCACAGAGATTTAACACTTGTTAAATTTTTATGGCATTTATTTTATCTGTTCCAAAGAGTTTTTGTTTGGAAGCATTTGAAAGATTGCTAGAGAAAATATAATATTTAACTTGAAAGAATTTTATCTTAGCACAAAATATACTCTTTCGAATGTAAGCATATTCCCCTTATAACATCCAACCCAAACAACATAATTCTTTATATCATTTAACACCTATTTCATGGGGTGTACTATAATTTCAGTATCAAGTATCCATCCTAAAAGGCTGATGTGTTACAGACCTATTAGTGGCACTACTGAGAGGTGTTTGGATCATGAGGTTTCTAATCCCATCAGTTGGATGAGTTCATCACTAAAAAGACTATTGGGAGAAAGGGCTTAGTTGGAGGAAGAAGGTACCCAAATTATATGTCTTGAGCCTTGCCCTTTCCTTTACTTCTTACTGACTGTAATACAGTCAGCAACTGTACTCTACCACATGCACCATACTTCATCATGGTCCAGAACTGTGGACAGACATCTCTGCAATGGAGTTCCCCAGCAAAGCTTTCTCCATTAAGCTACATATACCAGGTATTTTGCCATAGTGGAAAAAAGAAAAACTTAACACAGTATCGCACCTTAAGGTTTCCTTCATTCTATTGATAGACTATCCCTCTGGCTCATCAACTACTCTCTCCAGATGCATTGCCTTTAATTGAACTAGTAGCTCATTTCCAGGAGACCTCTGCTGAATTTTGAAGAATACCAGACTTGCGTTATAATCTCTCAAGTTGTATGAAAAGTGGTTTAACCCAAGTAACAGGGAGAATAAACAATAGGGACAGGTTCATTAGATACCAGCACAGAGAATGTGCAGCATGGTAAATGAAGACTGTAAACCAGAAGTTTAACATTAGGACTGAAATAAACAGCCTTGGCAGCTTAGAAATAGCCTTAAAACTATGTCAGTCAGCTTACCTGGAATTTATAAACTGCTTCAAGGTGATGGACTGATCATGTGCATGTGAAAAGAAGACAGATCATTTTAAAGAAAAGACTGACATTGGAAACACAGGTCCATTGTAGGCACAGAAAAGTGTGTTGCTCTGACTGGCCACTGAAGTACAGTTAATAGAATCAAGCATGCTCATATTGAGTCACACCTTTGAGAAAGCACTGTGAACAGACACACATTCCTGGCAGTTAAGCCCAAGCCTTGGTGTTCTCAGTTCTACAACCAGCTCTCCATGCGTGAAGTGCCTTCTATACTCACAGCTCACGTGATGTCTTCTCACCCTCACAAGTAAGATGTTGTCGAGACTCGGGCCCAGAATCATAATGGGTTATTCATCCATCCATCTATCCATCCATCCATCCATCCATCCATCCATCAATCCATCCATTTTCTTCCTGATTCCTTCAGCTGTTACTTGTAGTTCTTTATCATCTCTTCTTGTGAAAAAATGACTAACTTGGTGGGGCGGTAGTGGCACGCACATGACATTAATCCCAGCAATTGGGAGGCAGAGGCAGGCAGATCTCAGTGAGTTCAAGGCCAGCCTAGTCTTCAGAAAGAGTTTCAGGAAAGGCTATACAGAGAAGCCTGTCTTGAAACAAACAAACAAACAAACAAAGGCTTCAGAATTTTTTTTTGTTGAGGAGAAAGAAAACAAGAATTGAAAAAAAAAGTAAATTACGATACTCCACAAAGAGTGTTAAATATCTGACAAATTAAGAAAGGTAAGGAGCTTGAGGGTGTTTGGGGAGTCAACAAATGATAATTTATAGAGCAGCTAGAGAAGAAATAACCTAGGAGGTAACATTCAAGTGAAACCTGTGGCTGTGGTTGAAACTCAGGCATAGATAGTCTATACAGAATCTGACATGACCTGGATCACATCCTGAGCTCTGTTAAAGGAAACAAAAGTGGAGTTTGGTAAGAAACACCTTCAGGAGTATCAGTAGGAAAAATATTCTCTAATACTTACAAGTTATAATCACAGTATCTATGAACTTAAAGCTTTTCCCCCCTCATGCATATGACACTGGTTTTACAGAGAATTAACTTTATTTTCTCTTTGGGTAGAATTTAATAGAATTCTGGCCCTGATTCTTCCTTTTGTTCCTAGGTTTTATGTGTGTTTGTCTATGCCTCTTTATTAATCAGATCCAAAGTCCTCACACATATACGTGTACATATACAGGTCATTTGTAGCTTAAGTTCTGGGGTGTCCAATGCCCTCTTCTGACCTCCACAGATACTAGGTCTACAAATGGCACACACACATACATACAAGCAGGTAAAATACTCATATAATAAACAATAACTTAAAATGTAAATATTGCCTGCCAATTTAATTACATTAAATTATAATAGCATTATAGAAACATTTTGTTTCAAAAATCAAAAATGATAGAAATTCAGTCACTCTGATTATCTGTCATAAAAATCCCTTTTTGTTTACTAGGGAAAGTTTAAAATCTATAAATACACAGGTATGAGGAATATCTACAAATCCTTTTACAGAATTACTTGTCACTAGTATCTAGCCAGGCACAATTTCTTCCAATATATATTTCCATTGTTTGGATCTTAAATATCCTCCAAAGTCCTAGGTGTTAAAGGGTTGGTTCCCATTCTGTGGCACTATTGGAGGAAATGGGCCACTGGTAAGATATCCTCAAAAGGGGCTATCAGGAAGCCAGTTGCTTTTTCTTTGTGTCCCTTCTTTGCCTTCAGGGAGCAGCTTCATCCTACCCCACACTGTCAGCCTTGTTCTATCTTGCCACACACAGTTCCAGAACCAACAGAGATTATTGACTGTGTATTTAGAGTCAAACTTAACCTTTTCTCCTTGTGTTCCTTGGTTATTTTGTTATAGAAATTGGAAGACTGACTAACAGCCCCCATGAATTGTGCATAAACAAATCTCAACCTTGACCTCACAAACCTTACTCCATAAATACTTCCATGTGCATTTCAACAACTCTATCTTACAAAAATTTTGGTACTATTTCATGCTCAAAACACTTACACAACAGATATATTTAATATGGAGTTGACTCCATATCTTCCATGAGGTAATCAATGAACATGCACTTCAGTTAGTGTTTCTGTCTCTGTGTACACCTTTTATCTTTAATCTTGAGGTTTTGTTGTTTTATAAAATTGATATGTTTTTAAGAGTCTACCACTTTTCCTTTAGCTCATGATAACTTATTTCCTTTCAGACTTTTCCAGGAAATTTTAGTCATAAAGAACTTAAAATTACGTAGTTATTATTCTGCAATTTATTCAATTTTATTTATTCATGTGTGTGTGCATGAATATATGAGTACTATGTGTGTTTGGAACCCAAAAGAAAGTGGTTGATGTCCTGGAACTGGAATGATAAACAGCTGTAAATTTCAATGTGAGTGCTAGGAATTGAACCCCAGTTCTCTGAAACAGCAGTAACTTCTCTAACCACTAAGCCATCTTCCCACATTTTAACTCTATTTTCCATGTTGTTCTACAGACAACTGTTTGGGTTAGAATTTAACATTGCTCATTAAAAGAATATTTGAGAATTGATTTAACACCCCTCAAAGGTTAAAGGTTTAGATTTAAATTATCATTTACATATCTTCATGAATGTTTTTTATATATCTTTGTATTTTAACATTTTTAATGTATACAGTTTTCCAAATATATCATGATTTTTCTATTACTCAATCACAGATTTGTGGTTTTAGTTGAGACATATGTTTTGCCTCTTCCTGGAATTTTCTACATTTACAGTGTATTCCCTTGACATTCTCACCTTCCAGTTTTGGGATTGTATGCCTATGTTCAGTCTGTAAGCCAAGCATCTCTACAGTGTCTCTCTCTCAACATCACGAAACCTATGTCTCCCTACCATGGGGGGGGGCAGCTCAGCTACTCTAGTCCCTTAAGCTACTTCTATCACAGTGCTTTTGATTACATGACATAACACACCAGATTCTCATCATCAGAAGATTCCAATTTTTTCATTTCACCTGCCATGAAAATAGATTTGTAGTGCTGAAATCAGTACTTTAGGAGCTTGGGAGATCTTTCACAGACACTAGTTGGCACTTAGTTCAATGGTAGGAAGGCAACAATATACTTACATACGTGTGTGTGTGTGTGTGTGTGTGTTGCAGATTCTCAAAATATAGCCCTGGCTGACCAGGAACACACCATGGAGACTACTGGCTAATTTCTACTTAAGGAGATCTATCTGTCTCTGCTTCTTCCCAACTGTTAGAATTAAACTATGTGACACCATATTTGAATTGGATTTATTTTTATTTATAATTGTATGTATGGGGGTGTTGTAGTTAGGTTTCTATATTGTGAGTGGCTTACAGTTTTGGCCATTTAGTCCATTATCATCATGAAGGAACAGGCAGATATGGTGCTGGAAAAGGAACTGAGATTTCTATATCTTAATTTTCAAACAACAGGAAATGAACTATGACACTGGGTATAGCTTGAGCATAGAAGACCTCAAAGCTTTTTTATGACACACTTCCTTCAACAAGACCACATTTACTAATAGTGGCACTACCTTTGGGGGCCATTTTCTTTTAAACACATGAGTCCATTGGGACCACACCTATTCAAACCACTGCAGTGTGTGTGTGTGTGTGTGTGTGTGTGTGTGTGTGTGTGTGTGTGTGTGTGTATTTGTGTGTGTGTGTGTGTGTGTGTGTGTGTGTGTGTGTGTGTGTGTGTACTCACATGGGTAGAAAAACAGTGAATCCTATGGAGCCGTAGTTAAAGGGAGTTGTGAAGCAACCTGTGTACATGCTGGGAACAAAGTATGGGTTCTCTGTGAAAGCTGAAAATGCACGTAACTGTTGAGCAATCTCTCCATTCCTATATTAAATGTTTTATAGCACAAACAGAAAGTGAACTTAGAGGTTTGTTGCTACTTAACCTCATTTTTCCTCTAAGATTAATGGCTTAGTATATGCTAACTGATGGTGGCAACTTCATGGAATACAATTACTATGAAACGGAAACTGCTCCACCTACTACCTGGTTTTGTTTGTTTGTTTGTTTTTGAACAATTTATCTTCCTTGTTAGAATTTATAAGAAGGATCTGTGCCTGTACTTTACCATGATTTGAGTCCTGAGCCTAAAACTATATTTGACACAAAGTATTTACTCAATAAATAGCCACTAAATTGAAGTGAGGCAGATTGAGATGATTATTTTCTACCTTTGTGCCACTATTTCATTGCAAACTCTGGGTAAAAGATGGATAAATATATAGAGCAATTAATGAAGAGACTATGAATCCCCTAGCCTCAAATGACAAGAAACAGTGTTGAGCAGCAGATGTCATGTGGCAGCACCAAGTATTCTAGTGTTGTCACCCATACCATGATTCCCTTAATTGTAACATCAGCCTTCAGACAGGCTTTAGAACAGTCTTAGTCTTTGATGTATTATTGTACCATATCCATAACGCATTCCTGAACATTCACATCTATAATATATTGAAATAGCAAAAGAGCACAAAAGTTTTTCAATACCAAGGCAAAGTTCATAATAAGAAAAGAAGCCATTTCTTTGATGTAGTAATTTAGAGAATCTTTTCCCATATATATCCTCAAAGTACTCAAGTTGTAACTTAGACAAGCTTCATGATATTCAAGGCAGAAACTATCTACTGGCTTTATATGCATCTTCTAAGAACCTTGCAAACTTTTTCCTGATGCTTTACATCTTCAAGTACAAATTGGGTTTCTTTAAGGAAGCACTAAAATATCCATTTACCCATTTCATGGTGGGATTGAAAATTGATTTCTCAGTTTTAATCAGGTTATTGTGACCCTGCTTGGATGCTCTAAGGGTATCAAAGAGTGTTGTGGTTTCAAAGTTACAAATGAGCAGAAAAGATCCAGTCATTACAATCGCTTACTGCTCTGGACAATGAGTTCACTTTGGTTCTCAGCATCCAAATGAGCAGCTTACAAGCATCTGCAACTCCAGTTCCAGGGAATGCAATACCTCCTCCTCCCTTGATTACATGTGATGCCCATATGCACGCACAGGCAAACACTCACGCATAAAATAAAATAAATTAATCTAAAATATTGCAAGGTCTTCATTGAAAATGGTGAATACAATGAAAATGAAAGGTTATCCCCTCTAAGAATTTTTTAGAGCTCACAGAGAACAACAGACATGCATTGCACAATTCAAAAGCATGGAAAAATAACAGTTCTACTGTAGGGATATGCGTGAGAAATTGGTGTTCAACTCTAGTTGGGCAAATCATGTGGAAGATTTGGAAGGTGGACCCTGAGAGCATTCAGGAACTCTTAACATTGTTGGATATTGCTCTAGCCAATTCCACAGTAGGCTGAGCCCACCTGTAGCTTGTCAGTAAAGTTGAAACTAAACTAGAACCAAGGCAACATGGCAGTTAACCTACTGTGAAAAAAGAAGAGAATGGGGGAATTACTCATGTGAGATTTTGGACACTGTGCATGGTTCCCTTGGGGCCACTGAGTGAAACCTCACATTGAAGGCTTTAGAGGAATCCTTCCATGAAGAAGTAAAACAAATAAACAACAACAAAAGTAGAGGTATTTTTATATGCTCTTTCTCCTAGTATCTGAAATTTAGTAGGACAACAAATAAGGATAATGGAAAGTGGTTTATCTGACCCACCTTCCCTTCCATACTCAAATTCACACTTGCTGGCCAGCCTCCATACACTCTTTCTTTTGCTTTCGATCAGATAATCCTTTTCACTAGGAATCCATTGTGCGTCCCAGGAAGCTCATCTTCATCTAAGACACCACCTATTCTTCACACACTGTCTCAAATAGACGTCTTAACTATTTTCAGGATACTATCGTTCAAGTCCCATCAGAACTGAGTCTGTCTCTGATCAGTGTCCCTCATAAAGATGAATGAAGCACTTGGTACATTTTCTCTAAGTGTTTCTAGGTTGTTGTCTTGTTCTCTTGTTTCCCCAATATTCATTCTACTGCTGTCTGCAAATATAGTCAGCTGATGCCAGAAGTTTCTACCCTGTTGCCCATTGACCTACCCTCTATTGTGAGGCTTGTCTATGACTTACACAATTTTTCTAATTTTACATTAGATGGAAAAACAAAACTGCTTCCTAGTGACATAGGTCAACCCTTACCTGAATACACAACAAATAACAAGTGATCTGATAATTGTGAGATCCCTGTATAGTCTGTAAGCATATATGAGGATGGACCTTCAGTAGTTGTCAAACACTATTTTCTTGGAATATTTGATAGACAGAATCCCAGACTTTTGAGTTTTTGCAGCTGGATTAGAATTAATGGTCATTGGGACTTTTAACCTTTTTTTTCTGATTGATTATATTCTCATCCTGCTTAGCTCCTTGCATCAAGAATTTCACCTAGGGCCAGTAAGATGGCTCAGTGAGTAAAAGCACTTACTGTGAAGACTGAACACCAAAGTTTGAGTCTTGGTAGGAGAAGACAGTCTCCCTCATACTTTTCTCTAATGTCCACAAGTAGGCTATGCCATCTACACACATAGTCACACAGACAGATAGACACACAGACATACATATACACAAGCATACACTCACTCAGACATACAGATACACACATACACAGACACATACATACACACAGACACACAGACACACACACACACACACACACACACAAGCAATACACAAATTAAAATTTTTAGAAAAGAGAAATCCAGTTAAACTACCTAAGAACAAGTCATTTACCTTCACAATTGGGTTGCCATAACAATGAATGGTTCATATGTCACTCATCAAGTTCTTCATTCTTGCTCAGATTTACTTCTTTTGGTATGAATCATGTGATAATATAATCAATTAAAAAGAATTTAAGGGAAATTGATACACAATGGATTAATTAGCTCTTAATGAATGATATGCAGGAAGCTGATTAGCTTTCCCTTAGATCTGGAATAATATTTACCAATGGTAAATATTAATGGTGTCATCTCCCTATTTTTATGGCATTAAAAGATGTTTTATTATGACTATCAAACATATAATGAAAAGTGTAATATTGCTAATGCCTAAAATAGAGCCTAACACATGACGTATCTGGTACATATCTGTGTTGACTAGCTAAGTGAAAAATGAACTTTTACATAAAATGCAGAAATTTGGCTCCTCTTCTGAAAATGGAGAAATCTGTCTGCTGAAATAGCAACACAAGGTACTTAATTTCCTGCCTTTTCCCATTCAGTTGGCTAAAACCAACATCTTATACTCAGTCTGCTTTGCTGTCTTATAATATATGTGGGGTTAATTATTATGTTAAAGTGATGGAAAACCCTGCACAGATCTGTGAATGAATGTGGGAAACTTCCTCGGGCAAGTCTAGAAGTCACTGGCATACATACTCAGATTGTTACAGCATTTTCCATGTGTTATATTTCCAAGGCAACTTAAAGAGTTGGGAGGCAGAAAAGAGATCAGTCTGATTCCAGCAGACAGATGCTGTATGTCAGACTGCAAGGGACAGACACAGCCGGAGAGGGGTGTCTGCCAAGGGAAAGGGATACTTCGGCTTTATATAGGAAGTTTGGGGAATAGAAAATTAAGTGCAACTGCTGGGGTGATGTGCAATCCTACAGCTTCTCCCTTCTGGAGTTGGTGGGCTGCCAACTGTAAGGATTAACCACAGTGGGAAACTAAATTTGGCAATGGCTGTGATGGTGAAAGGGCAGGAGTTTCAATATAGGGCCTTGGTAGGATCTGGCAGAATATGTTCAAGGTTTCTTCTAACATTGTGGTTCTTCCAAAAGATTTTGCTAATTTACAACCCTACCACTGTGCTAAGAATTTATTCCTTACTTACTCACTCACCGATATTTGATTTTAATTTAATTTCTTTTGTCATTCTTTAAGGACAAAATGCTATCTAATTGTTTGAGCTTATATTTCTGTAATGATGCAGATTTATTTATGTATTTATGTATTTATTTATTTGCTTCTTGTATTTTTTCATCCTCATTTTTGCTCTTTGTATTTTCACTTACAAGTTATCTTGTTATAATTTAAATCTTTGAATCATTTATTTACAAAACTAAAAATTAGGAGTTATTAATCTGGTGTGTTTTTAGCCAAATGCATAATAGATATATTTTCTTGGCTAAAACCTAGCATCACTTTTTAAAAATGATGTGGTATTTCATAAGCTGTTTACTTCAGCTTTGTTTATTTTTTAATCAAAAATAGATTCTATGGATAGAACAAAAGATACAGAAATTTTGGCATCTAGCACTCTGAAATGCAAAATCAATGCAAATAAATCTCAAAAACTTGATATAGGATAAACTGGTTGTGTGGGGTGGAGGGCTGACTCAGTGGTTAAGAGTATCCATAGTTCTTGCAGATGATCTGAGTTCAGGTCCCAGCACAAGGTCAACTCACAACTGCCATAGCTTTAGCTCTAGGGGGATCTGGCACCCTCTTCTGTCCTTCATGGGCGCTTCACTCATGTACACATAGCAAACACTCATACTCATAATTTTTTTAAAAAATTAAAGATTGCAATTGAATATGCATGGCATAACACCATTCTATGTATTTAAAACACATGAAACAATACCATCTATAGTTCATTAGTAACTATGCATATGGGAGTGGCATGAGCCATACTAACTTAAGGACAGTACCTATGGTAGGTAAGGGAAAGGAAGAATTGCTAGTGGGGAGATTGGATGCTCATCTTCTGTCTGTGGATAGGATGTCATGGCTCTTGTGTGTGTTATATTTAGGGAACTGATACACAAGTTTTGTTTACCTTTTACAATGTTTGCAATGCTCCATATGTGTAATTCTACATATATACATTTACAAAGACTTATTGAAAAAACTGAAAATACACAATAAAACATATAATGTGTTACTTATAAAATTAGAGAACCTATACATGGACTAAGAGGAAGAGTCCTGCTTTGTTTTCATTTACTCTGGTTTTTTTTACTATTACATTATTTATAAGATTCTTTCTCATTTTCATGTTTTGTTTTTACATTGTTTTATAGTTTCTTTAATCTGGTTTACAAAAAATAAAATTTTTGTGAAGCAAAAGTTTGGACAGTGAAAATGGCTCCAGGGTAAAGGTGCTTGCAGCCAGGCCTGACCCAGTTCTATCCCTGGGTCCCATATGGTGCAAAGAGAAAATCAACTCCCTCTAGCTGTCCTCTGACCTCCACAAGAATGCCATGGCTCAGGCCTTCCCTCCACATAAATGAATGTAATTAAAAAGCAAGTCCTGAAGAAATTATATTAAAGTTGAAATGAAATTAGCCCACTAAGGTTAATGCCAAATTGAGAGTAAGTTTTAACAAATTGAGTTGGGTGTTTAATCTTTCTTAAATTGGAAACGTGCATTAATAATGTATTTTAGAAATCAATGTCCTTGATGCTTTCTCACTGAAAACTTCAGCTCTTTGAAATATCTGGATTTGAGAACATCTGATAAAGATATCTCTAAAAATTGTAATAGGAACAATACAATTTATTCCTGCTATTCCTAGGGCTGGGCAGATGGCTCAGTGCTCTTGTAGAGGACCCAGGTTCAGTTTCCAAAATCTACATCATGTCTCAGAACCATTTACATGCCAGTTCCAGAGGAGCTAACACCCTCTGCGGGCCTCCTTAGGCACCAGGAACCCGTATGAAACCTGTATATACATGAAGACAAAACACTCATAAAGAAATCATTTTTTAAAATGTCATTCTATTCCCATTCTTTAAAACAAATAAAGGAGCAAAAGCAAAAAAAAATCTAGCTTCAAAGAGAAAGAAATCCTTAGCCTTTTTAAAATAAAAAGCAGACCTCATTAGCAACCATTTTTTCTGGACAACTATTTTGAGATAGGCAATTCTCTTTCCTGGACCATAAACTACATTGCTATTCAAATAAATAGAATTATCAGCCCTGTAGGCACTTCTTTTATTTACTCATGAGACCAGAATGGTTTAAAAATAAACACTATAGTACGTTGGACTTTGCGGTGATAAAGGACAGAAATTGCCGTTCTAGGGGCTGCATAAACTTCATTATAACCTTTCTGCAACTCTCCAAAGCAATTCTGCAAAGAAAGCAGATATTGAGGCTTATCCTTTGTAGAGAAATTTGTTACATAAAAATACATTTATATGTTATATTCCCCAGTGAGAGAATGGGATAATTCTGACATCCATGCTATCAACAGTCCACAGGATCTGAATTACTGTCCTCATCTTATGAAGCCTCTAAAATGTTTAAACTCATGGCAGAGGGCTAGGCTCATCTCATGCAAGTGAGGGAACAAAATCAGACCCTCAGAAGGTAGAGTCCCAGGCAGCAGGGTCTTCTCATCGTTCTGCAATGCAGGTCCCTCTGAGCCCTATGTCCTTCTCATAAATAATGGGGATTACAAATTACACGTCTAGGTTTCTGAAAACACAAAAAGGTAATTCCTAGGCATCAGTGAGTCCTACCATATTCTGCAAAGCAAATGTTCCTAATTTTCATTTGTTCCATTGTTTTATTGTTGATGCTTTGTTGATAATAACTCAGGGTCTCTCCTAGCCTAGGCTGGCCTCAAACTGGCTGTGGAACTGAGAATGTTCATGAACTCCCAATACTTCTGCCTTTGCTTACTAAGTGCTGGGATGACAGACATCTAAAACTAAGTCTTGCTTATGCTGTGTTCCAGTGGAACTCAGGGTTTTGTGCATGCTAAGCAGGTACTCTATCAACTTAATTATATTTCTAGCCCAAATTTCCTATTTTCTTTACTCTATGTCTAAAATCTGCATATGAGTGAGTACATACCATGTTTGTGTTCTTGTGATTGGGTTACCTCACTCAGAATGTTTTCTTCTAGTCCCATCCATTTTCTTGCAAATTTCAAGACTCCACTGTTTTTTTCCGATGAGTAGTACTCCATTGTGTAAATGTACCTTTCTCTATCCATTCTTCAGTTGAGGAGCATCTAGGCTGTTTCCAGTTTCTGGCTATTACAAATAGTGCTGCTATGAACATCGTTGAATAGATGTCCTTATATGAATGTGCTTCTTTTGGGTATATGCCTAACAGTGGAATTGCTGGATCTTGTGGTAGACTGACTCCAATTTTCTTGAGGAGTCGCCATACTGATTTCCAAAGTGGCTGTGCAAGTTGGTACTCCCACCAGCAGTGGAGAAGTGTTCTCCTTTCTCCACATCCTCTCCAGCATGAATTGTCATTGGTGTTTTTGATTTTGGCCATTCTGACAGGAGTAAGATGGTATCTCAGAGTTGTTTTGATTTGCATTTCCCTGATGGCTAAGGATGTTGAACACTTTCTTATGTGTCTTTCAGCCATTTTAGATTCCTCTACTGAGAATTTTCTATTTAGTTCTGTACCCCACTTTTTAATTAGATGATTTGGTGTTTTGGAGACTAGCTTCTTGAGTTCTTTGTATATTTTGGAGATCAGCCCTCTATCAGATGTGGGGTTAATGAATATCTTTTCCCAGTCTGTGGGCTGTCATTTTGTCTTGCTGACTGTGTCCTTTGCCTTACAGAAGCTTCTCAGGCCCTATCCCAAAAGATACAATAGACTCTGACGACACCCTATGGAAGGCCTTACCATCCGGGAGGAGCAGAAAGAATATGTGTTAGATAGGGTTTTAGTTGGGGGGGGGGGTAGGGGAGGATGGGAGGGAGAAGGGAACTTGGATTATCATGTAAAACAATCCTGTTTCCAATTCAAATGAAAAAGTTGAAAAATTTTTCCTATTTTCTTTTATTTTTATACTTATTTATTTGTATGCATGTTTATGTGTGGGCCCAAGGCCCATGTGTGGGGGTCACAGGACAATTTGTCAGAGTCAGTCCTCTCTTGACTCAGGTTGGGGAAAGCTTAATGGCAAACATCTTTCCCTGATGAACTATCTCACAGTCCAAAATATCAAACTTTTTAAAAAGCAACTAGATTTTTATTTTAACTTACTCCAAACTAGTGCTCACAATATCACAGGAACAATATGTTTCCTAGGTACTAGTCTTTTTGTAAAAAAATTCTTTACTTACTGTTATTATGTTGTAACCTATTTGAGGAAACTTAATTATTCTTTTTCCAATAGAAAATTCTGCTTACACAGAATCTTGTCTTAATTAACCACACAATAGAGGTGTCTCAGATATTTAGGTCAACTCAGGCTTCTGGGGGTTTTGTTTGTTTTCTTTCCCTTTGGTCTGGAGGATAATTAGCTCCTTGGCATTTGACAAGGCTCACTGTCACAATGACTTCTCTACATCAGCTGAGGTTGACTGTCTATGACATTGTAAATAAGATTTGGAGCAGGAAGCATCTTTAGAAAGATTCCCTGACTGGGGACTGGAGATGTAGCTTAGTTGCTAGAGTGCTTGTTCAGCATGCTCCAAGTCCTGGATTCGATTCTTAGGCTTGCATTAATGAATGTGATGGTACATACCTGTAATCTCAGCACCTGGGCACTGAAGGCAAGATGATCAGAAATTCAAAGCCATCCTTGGCCACACACAGAGTTTAAGGGTAGCCTGGAATACAAGAGACCATGCCTTCCAAATAAATAAGTAAATAAATAAATAAATAAATACTATGAAGTAAGTTATTTTTCTTACTTATATCCCAAACAAGAAAGTTGCTGAAGGCAATAGATGCTGTAAGAGACATGGGAATGTTCTGGGGGGCTTGGGATCTAGTGAGAGTAAGTCTACTTGCTCATTAAATGGCAATGCATCATGATTAGAGTTTTCAAGAGACTCTCACTTTCAAATAGTTCTATTTACTTTTACTTTTACCTATAGAACACAATATACTATAACATAGAAATGAGTCTTCCAATCAGAAATGTTCAGAGGGTATGTCTGATTTTCTCCATAAAATGAGACTAAAGGTTTTAGGTTGTGAGAAGTATCTTAAAATATGATGCTTGTATATGTATTTATACTGTAACAAATCCAAAAGTCAGTTCTGAGCTCTTAGCACACTAATGCAGCTGCTTAGGCCTAAAAATTCACACAAGTCCTTGCTTAAGGGTTCTGGAAAAATTCTTGTTACTGTGCTGTGTTCAAAGAACAGTTCTATTGGGAATCTAAAGAATAAACAAATAAGGCATTGTCAATTATACATGACCGAGAATCTATGCCTAATAGAAATTGATGCAACATGACTAAGACCGAATGAGCCAAGAACCAATTATTTCACAGACATGGTGTTACTTACAACTGAGAACCAGAATGTAAAAGCAGGTATATTATGTAACCTTGCTGTTTGTTTCCATCATGAGCACGGGGAAAGACCTACTTTTTAGCTCTGTGTGTAGCCCTGTGCCTGCCTTGGGAAAATCAATGGGTGTGTATTACTTGATACATAAGTAAAGGAAAGAGTCCCAGGTCAGTGAATGAAAGATAAATTGTTCCACATCCGAGGAAACAAATGTAGAGTGTGAGTGTTCAGACATCTGGAAGTTTCTAGGTGTGCTTTTAACCTAAATGAACATTGTCATGAAGATGATCTGCACATTGCTGATGAAACTGGGAAAGAGACCTAGAATCATTAGATATTGTGAAGGCTAACTGGTGGCTGCACTCTCCTAACCAACTTAAATGAATTCCAAGGACCCAGGACAGCCCCTTCCCTATAGTAGGTTTCCTTCGTGAAAAGAATAAGAAGATGATCACATGCTGAAAATCTCTGTAGCACCTGATGACCTTTGAAGCTTAGGGTTGGCTAATTAGGAAGTGTGGCAACCAGTGAGTGATAAACTCAATGGTCTTTTAGGTTCAAAAAGAAAGAGGTTGGAGGTTGTCAAAGAAATGAATCCAGGTGAGTTGTGTATCACTGCAAGGCCAATCTTAGTGGTAAGAAAAAAAAAATAAAAAATAAAAAACAAAACCAAAAAAAAGCTTACAGGTAAATGCGAAATGCCAAAGTATGTGTGTATTCCTCAAATGTCTCATTCCATCTTTACTTGTCCCTGGAAATTATCCAAGCTGTACCTTTAAATACAGAGTCATTGCCACAATTGACTTTTCACCCTTTCTTTCTCTCCAGGCCCCGCTGCAAAAAAGAAGTATGTCAGTTATAATAACCTGGTTATCTAACCTGTTCCATCCCACGGAACCATGAAGGAGGAAGACCCTCAGTTACTCCGTCAACCAATCTGGCATAGGACTCTTTTGGTCCTGCCCGCTTCCCATCTCTGGAGGAGCTTCCCCAGCTGGGAGACCAATGTTAGAGGATCCACACATCCTAAACAGCTGCTTTATGAGACACCTTTACTTTATCTTGGCTTAAGAAGTCATTGGCATCAGCACTGCCATCTCGGCTGCAACTATGGACTCCCTAAGCAAAGGGAGAGTTGAGACTCAAGTCCCACCCGGCTCTTGCGGATGAACCGCTGAGAGCCTCAGGACTGTTTTTGGGGCTGACTTGTCTTTCTACGTATGTACTTCCAGACTGCAAGGTTTTGAAATTTTCTGTACAGTTTGTGAGGACCTTTGCACTTTGCCACCCAATGTCGTACCTCGGTTCACTGTTTGTTTTTGAATGCCATGTTTTCTTAGAACCTTATCCTCTCAGATGGTGGAATCTTTGAGAAAAAAATTAAAGTAACTAAATTTAAGGAAAACAATCTCGGCAGACCTAAGAAAACACAAACCCCCACACACATCTGTAAATGACTGTATGGTTATGATTCTAGTACCACGGAAAATCCTGTGTTTTTTTTTTTTTTATAAGACACACACAAATCGATATTTAAAGACCAAAAACTGTGCTGAGAAGATATGCCCCACCTATCTTTGGTACACAGTAGGTGATGTGATGTCATAAAAAAGCATTGGCTAAATGGAATAAAGGTCTTGATCTTTGGAATGCATGCCAGTAATGTATTTTACAGTACATGTTTATAATTTGTGCTTAATATTTGTATTTCTGTTCTCTTTTTTATTTTACTTAGGGTATATGGATATTTTTGCAATAATTTTAATGATTATTAAGCTATTTGAAGGAAAGAATATGGATTTTTCATGTCTTGAGGTTTTGTTCATGCCCCCCATGAATGACCAGCGTGATAAGGACATTAAAAAAAAAGAAGCATGTATGTTTTTTACTGTTTGTAATAAGTACTTTCGTTAATCTTGCTGCTTATGTGTCAATTTAGTGGACAAAAAAATTCCTTGCTGAAAAAATTCCCTTTCCATCCTCTTCCAGTTCTGTGGTATTGTCTAAGAATGTATCAATAAAACACTTTGGTTAACTTTTCTATTTTCTGTAGTAAGAACTTCAGTTGCCCCTACACACACACACACACACACACACACACACACACACACACACACACATACACACACACTTGCTTACAGTTTATTTGCAACCCTGAGCTACAGAAGATTAGTGACAGCTCAAGTCCTAAGCTTCCAAGGGCATTGTTTCTGGAATGCACAACAAAACCTACAGGCTCTCCTAGAGAGGGAAGAATCACAAAAACCAAGCATTCTTTCTCTATATAACTCAACCAATGCACATAAAATAAAATAAATTAAAAATTCTCATATGTGCCTTTCAGTGGAGGTGCAGTTGGAAGACAGAGGCAGAAGGATCTCTGTGAGTTCAAGGACAGCCTGACATTCAAAGTGAGTTCCAAGACAGCCATGGCTGCTACACAGAGAAACCCTATCCTGAAAAACTAAAACAAACAAAACAAAAATTCTCATAAGTTAACTCAGCAAGTTGTCTATCAAAAACAAATAACAATATAAGAAAAAGAAATAACTGCATACAGACGAGTACTCTATATAAAATTCATTAAAAAGATGAACATTTCTACAAAATGGAACTGAAAGGACATAGGGCATAGGAACAGATATCTGAGACAATGGATTTATTTTTGAAAACAAATATGGTGTTGAAGTTTGTTGAAGCAAGATTAAGACTCAGGATTTCATAGTCTCTAGAAGGAAAAAAAAAAGAAAAAAAATACCCTCAAGGAACCATTCACAGCAGCTTGCATGCCAGGAACATACCATGATCTCCTTGTGCAGAGTGACATTGGTCTTTAGGACTCTGAGTAGACCCCAAATCCAATGTGTATTCAAATGTCCTCTGGCGGGGGAGGGGGGAACTAGCTCAGATGATGAAGTGCAGGGTGGTGTTTCTTTCCAGCAAACCAGTTTCCAAATAACCAACATGAAAATTTAATATTAATTATAAATGCTTTGGCAATAGCTCAGGCTTGTTACTACCTAACTCTTACATTTAAATTAACCCATATTTCTTATCTATGCTTTGCTATGTGGCTTGATACCTTTTCTCAATACAGCATGTCTATCTTGTTTCTCTCTACATCTGCTCAATACTCCTCTTACTCCTCCCTTCTTCTTCCCAGCATTCTTACAGTCTGGCTTTCCAGCCTAATCACTCCTGCCCAGCCATAGTCTAGTCAGGTCTTTATTAACCAGTATTATGTATTTACAGTGTACAAATATTATTCTACAGTAATAAAGTGCATGCCACACAAGCATGAAGACCCACGTTTGATCTCTAGAACCCATGTTAACAAAAAGCCAGACTCAGTGGTGTGTACTTATAATCCCAGCAGTAGAGAGGTGGAGACTAGCAGATGCCTCATGCTCTCTAGAAGCCAACCAAACCTGATAAGGGACCACCAATCCAGCAGACCCTGCCTCACAAAACAGAAATTATACTCAAGTTGACCATACACATGGCACCCTGGGGTGGGGGTGGAGGGGCTACACATATACACACAAAACAGATTAGATGAATGGAAGAATAGATTAGATGATAGATATTAGATCATAGATAGACAGACAGAAAGATAGATTAAATAAATATTCCATGGTGAATGTAGTTGTCACTCATTTCTACAATGCAAGATAAATCTCTCATATTCTTCCTACCTCTGCTCTCTGTTGAGATCTTCCTGTGGTCCCTTACAAGTGATGCTTTTGCAGATTCCAAAATTTTATTTTAGCATCAGATTGCAGTGTAATGATACATCTTACTCTGCCCACCCAAGCCCCACTGCCATGTGGGCACCCAGAATAACACACAGAGTCTTATATCAGTTTACAATGCTACTGGCCAATAGACTAAGATTTCTTATATGCTAGCTCCGTCTTAATTATCATAAATATTTTATAAGGCATCTTATCCAGGCGTCCTCTTCCCAGGATCACAAGGCAGTTCCGTAGAGAAGAGAGCAGAGACCAGGAGAAAGAGGAAGAGCAAGAGAGCAATTTCCTGCTTGTATTCTGTGTCTGCCTGCTATGTCACTCCCTGCCTGGATCACAGACTTCTTTACTACATTTCCCGGAATCCTCCTCGACTTCTAGTCCCACCTATCTTGCTTTCCTATTGGCCAACAGTACTTTATTTATCAACCAATAAGATAAACTTATACAGAAGGACATTCCCTATCACTGAAGAAAATAAATTGCCTTTTCCAATTACTCCTGTCCCTTCAACACCCTCAAACTAATAGATCATGGAGAAATTGCAAATTGCAAATCAAAGCAGAAACACATTTGGACTACTACCACTAGCACCAACATCAGGGTGGCTACATCTTGTTTTAAAAACAAATTTAATACCACAGTGGCTTCATCTTCCTGATGGGGAAACATAGCCTATATAATAACATGTGAACAGATGTTCACTAAGAATTTATACAAAAGCTTTTCTCAATTATCTAAATGTGCAACCAAGAATGCTGAGGAGTCAGTAAATGCCTATGGCATTTAGAGCAGACAGGGCTCCATCTGAAAACACCTGCTGCTCTATACATTCATCTTCACAGTACAACTGAGCTAATACTGATCAGTAATGAAGAAGAAGAGATTGATATAGTACAATATATAAGGAATTATTAAATATATCATGTAGTTTATATAAGCTATTATGTTATATACATAGAAATTACATTTATATAAATTTGCTCAGCCCTTAAATTCACTTCTAACATCTTACACTACTTCCATCTCCCACTAAATACCTGGGATTCAAGTTTGTCTATATCCATAGAATAAACATATCAGAAAATACTATCAACACCAAGTCTATAATTTGGATCTAGAGTGCCCCCCTCAAAGGTTCCTCGAACTTTGAACGCTTGGCCTGAGATTAACAATTTTGGAAAATGGTAGAAACTATGAAAAGTGAGACCTAGCAAGATCCTCAGGGATGTTGCCTAGCACAGTTCCCCCCAACATTACCGATTCCTCTTGGTTATTTGTCAGTCGTTGTCACTGATACTGTGTGAAAGGACAGTCTTTATCCATCATCCTAGGGAATCAATTTACTTGTTTTATTTTTCTTTATGGCACCTAAGATGATTATCTCATTTTATAGATTTGTTTTACTGCTTTTGTCAGTCTCCTTTTAGCATTCTGTTTCATAAGGTCAGATATTTTTGTTTTTGCTCATGGTAATTTCCTAACCCTTAGACTAATGTTTGACAGGTGTTAGATTGTCCTGAAGATACTTGCATCTGAGCCAGGGAAAGAAAACATGGATAAATGAAGAGCAAGCCTGAAGGCACATGGCCAGAGAAGAGGCTGTGCTGACAGGGGTCATCAGCTCCACAAGAGGCATCAGAGATGGGACTCAAAGGCTGAACTAAGCTCTGGTAATGACAACGAACAAAAGAGGGATGTGTGAACATTCCTTTCATAGCCTCCTTTGCAAGGTGGGAAGCTAGTTCTGTGAGACGGATATCTTTTGATCAGAAGATAAACCCACATTTTGAATAAGTAAATTAGGAAAATACAAAGAAGTAAATATCCCAAATTTGATTGCTTTCATTAGAAGAAAAGGAATCACACCTGCAATCCCACCCAGTAGGTGTCACTCATGAGACAGAAACAGGAGAACTATCAGGAGTTCAAGACCAGGCTGCATACAGTGTGAGAACCTGACTCAGGCAAACAAACAAGAAAAAATGGATAATGATACAAAGAAGACAGGGAGGGGTTGGAGTAGGAAGGCACTAGACTCCTTATTAGAATTCTGTAGGGTTAGAGCTCTGAGCTCTGCTTCTTGCCAGTGTCAAAGGACAAAATTACAATTTCAAATCTTAATTGGCTTTCTTTTTAAGTCTCAGATTGGGCAACTCTTCACTCAATAAGATGGATTATGTCTTCCAGTGAGCCAAGCAAATGAGATTGGCTTCATAGACAGAAAAAGGCAAGGAAAAGCAGATGGGTCAACTCAAAGTGACTTTCCTCACAAGAGGGAACAGGGAGGTTGTACAATCACCAAATAGTTGATTGGTCAATTTCAATTGCCTTTTCCTGAGTTGGACTAAAGTCTGAGCTTCATTCCTTTGACAGTAGAAAGTAGCCAGCTGGGCATGGTTGCCACTTTACCTCTCTGATCCTGATAAACATCCTAGTCTTGGCTCAATGACAGGGAACTTCCCCAGGAGGGGTTCCATTTTGATTTTCAGTCTGGTGTGCTGAGGCTCAGTGCTAGAACTCAATCCAAAACAGTGACTTCCTGTAATTTTTATTTAACACCAGCTATGAAATCTCAGACCTTTCATGTAGCCTGGGACCCCCTGACTCTTTATCTTTGTAATGGAGATGGGATATGCATGCAAATCTCTACCATTTATCAGGGAGACACTATCAATTTGTTCCAGAACATTAGTTCACTTTCAGAGTGTGCCAACCAAGAACGAACACCATCATCAGAAGCAGCATTGGATGTGGTAAGCAGGGTCCAATATGGGTAAGAATAATCACTCCATTGCTGTCACCACAACAGACACAGCCTGAGGTATCCAGCAGCACTTTTGGCAGCCACTTTCTACAAACAAAAGCAATTAGACTCCAATGAAAATCCCAGAGCCCCTAAGCCAACTGCCTCTGCTGTTATTTCCCTTCTCATATTTCCTATATAATTTATCCTCTTGAAATTTTTGTTTTATTATGTTGCCTTCAGTGTGTGCTAAGGCATGATACCTAAATATATTCTCCACCCTTTCAATTTCTGTCTTGATGATAAAGATACTTTGCCAACCCTCAGCCAAGGCACTGATAACATTCTGACTGAAGATGAGTGTGGCCCTGGAGCTTTCCACAGAGACCTGGTGTTTCTGTACCTTCGTCAGCATCAGATGGATAATAGAGTTCTGGTCATTTAGAGTTCATCATTTAGAATCCACAAATCACTACAGGGATAATTGGTGTGAATAATTCTCTCTCATATGTAAGAATAATAAACATGTCAAAACATGGACATTTCTCATGCCTCGTGAAAATTTAGACGCATAGTTTCTGCCTCTGGTGGACATGAATTCTTAGTACGTGTGTCTCACACTAGTGTGTATCTTTCCCTCTTCAAAAGAGTTGGAGAATAAATGAATAGTGATCATGGAAGCAGAGTACAAAGTGTAACTTCCTTCCTCTCCTGTATGCTAAACTTTAGTATGCCCAAGGGTGACCCAGGGTCTTGCTGAGCACGTAGATTTGGAGGTTTCATGAGGACCCTGCATCTCACACTCTGAAAGAACTCCCCAGGAAGGATCATGTACCAGTCCCTGACCTGGAACTCAGTTCTCATGAGCTCTGATTGCACATTAGATTCTCCAAAGGACTTTCAGACACACCCATGACCAGACCTTACTCCTCAGAATCCAGATCCTCATGGACTGGGTTAAATCTTTGTGTCTCATCCTTCCTGAGCTTCCCAGAAGACCAAACCGAGTAGATCAAGTACTGATAATCCTACCTGTTTCATGGCCATTAGAGTTCCTTAAAGAGTTTTCAAAAATATATTGCT
This sequence comes from Cricetulus griseus, assembly GCF_003668045.3. Taxonomy (NCBI): domain Eukaryota; kingdom Metazoa; phylum Chordata; class Mammalia; order Rodentia; family Cricetidae; genus Cricetulus; species Cricetulus griseus. The sequence continues at coordinate 33,175,144 of NC_048601.1, read as the reverse complement.
GAGCATGGTGGCTAATGCCTATAGTTCCATCACTTGGGCTATAGAGACAGGAAGATTGTGCCCAGTTGAATGTCAGTCTGCTCTTCCAAGAGAATATCAGAACATCCAGATCTATAGGGATAACCTGTCTCAACAGATCAAAACCAAGTCAAAGAAAATGAACAAACAGATAAGAAGAAGCCGCATTGCTGTGCACCACCCTTAGAGTTTAATTTATTAGGTCTGGAGTAAGGTTCCTGAAGTGCATTTCAAACCACTTCCCAGGCAGGAGTCACTGGTGCTCAGTGGTTCCTAACTTGGTCATTTCTTATCCACCTTCAGTTTTTATTCCAGTATCAGCTTCACACATAATAAAATAACAAAAACAATCCAGGGAAAAACAAAACAAAAAACATTTTTTTGTTGGTATTGGTACAGTGTGCACTCATTCTGGACATTTCATATTCTGACTGCTTTTGTGAGTCCCTGTCACTCTCTGTGACTGTGCTTGTCCCCACCACCTTTTAGCTTGTAGGATGTTAAGAAGACCTGCTGAATTTGATGTGTAGTCACATGTGTCTCCTTCAGTCACTGCTCTGTTTGCTCTTCTTCTTTCCTTCTTTGGGTCATGACTAGAGAGATGGAATCCTCTTGCTCTGGAGGGCATTATCTTCATGCCTGTGTTCTCTGGCTCATCAGTATAGTTACTAAAGAGCATCTTTGACATCGGTCATTTCCAGGCCTACCCTGCTTACTTGGCAGATTGCTAAATACATCCTTCTTCAGGAGTACAGGGTGCAGTGGTTTCCACCTCCAAGACAAGTTTTCACTAAATCCACTTTGCTTGTCCAAACTAGGTTCATGGAAACAATCCTTAGTTTTATTTTTCTGTCAGATGTTGAGCTAGACAATGCTAGAACTTTAATCCACATGTGTTTTGAGTACTTGGAGTAAGTATACTTGGCAATATTCCTAATTCTTGGAGATAGGGGAGTTGGAGTCCCTGTCCCCAAAGATCTGCATTCTACAGTAGAGGTCGCTCATTAGATGTTACACTTTGTCCCATAGATAACTCTTCAAGGAACATAATATGATTCCCTGCAGATCCCAGGCTTGCTGCTTTCTTCTGTTCCCCAAAGAACCCCTTCACTTCTACTTAGAAAACTTAGACATGCTCATATATTTTTTACCAGTTACTTAACTGCCCTGAAGGGTCTAAGAGGGCCTGGAGATTCCAGCAGGAAACTATTCACTATGAAAAACAAAAAAAGGACATAGTGTTTTCCCAGGAAAAAAATGTTCTTTGAGTCACGCAGCTGGCTGGTGCCATCCACTGTTAGAGTAAATAGCATATTTTTATTATTTTAGCCTTCTCCTTCTAACAAGAGAGTTTCTGGGAGAGGCTATATGTGGCTATGTGCTGGACAGCTACAGAGTCCAGATTAGCAATGCTGTCTGCCGGGGGACACTGACTGCTAAAAGGAATGGAGAGGCAGACTGAGCTGGATGAGCAGGCAGGGCTGCCTTTTTGTTTTCACAGACATATATACTGTAAATGAAGATGTCAGAGATCAATTATAAAGGAACTAGCTGGGCACAAGGCACTACATTGCCCTAAACATAGGTATCATTTAAACCTGGAACCATCCTCTCCCTCTGTGTGGGTAAGGAGCAGGGGTGAGTGAGTGGGCTGATGTTATCTATTCCTTAAACACTAGAGGGAAAGAGAAAAAGCCAGGTAATTCCCTAATGTCATATTTGATAAATGGCAGATGTGGAATTTGAATACCTACCCTACTTACTATGGATCCTATACCTTTGATAGCTAAGTTATATTGTCTAGAAAATAATTTATTTTGCTCCTCTTTTTTTGGTAAGTTTTGCTATGGGTTGAACACAGGGTAAAATGCATGCTATAAGCACATGCTCTAACACTAAGTCCCAGAACACCATTCATTTCTCCAAATACCACCATAACCACCATACAGAAAATAAATCCCTCACAGGAATAAAACACAATGTTTTTTTTTTAAAAAAAAACTGTATACACAGACAGTACATAATAATTACTCCAAGGTAGACTGTTAAATAGCATTGAAAGTGACTCAGAAGGAAGGAAGAAGGTGACAAAGAAAGGCTCACAGTCATTTTCAAAATTATCTCAACTGCATAAATACACATATACATGCAAGAAAGATCCTGAAGAGGAATATATAAAACGAGTTGTATAATCATGAATGATTATTTACTCCTCTCTTCCCCCTTTATTTCCATTCTCTTTCCAATGTGGATAGTCTACATTTATACCCATGGGAGAGCAGTTTTAAAACTACCCTGCGGAGTGAAGAACATAGATCGCTGGCTTCGTGGTGAAAACTTCTCCAATGAAAAATGCAAGAACAGCTATTCTAGACTTTGTGGCTACAGTAGAAAGGCCTGCAATGGGGTCTACAAACTATCTGGACAAAGTCTCTTTTCCACACCAACTAAAGCAGAAATCCCAAGGAAGAGCACGCTCTTTAGAGAAACACAGACACCAGCAACTGAGCATTGCATAAGACACTGGTTATTAGAAATCAAAGCCACTCCCACCAAACATGGATCCAGCTCTTCATATATCTCTAACACATACTGCCAGGCAGAAAAAGCAACATGCCTAATGAACAATGAAGAGGGCCCAGAAATGCAACTATAAATCTTTAGGGGCATTAGTGGTGATGCATTTCTTCTTATATATTTTATAAAACACAAGCATATCAGTCTATCTAGCCATATGCGTGTATGTATATATGCATACATACATCATCTAACTATCTATTTATCTAACTATCATCTATCTATCTTTGGCAGATGAATATAGATGGGTGCATATGCTATAAATAATTATATTCCTCAGCAGTCCATGTTAAAAAAAAACCCTCTAATGAGATAGTATTAGAGGGTGGAGCATATCTGAAGGGATTAAGATTAAATGTAATCATGAGAACAGAGCCTTTGTGAATGAAGACTGTCATATCCTAAAAAAACACCAAAGTACAGTGTAACCAGTCTAGCTGGGAGACAACCCTCACTGACTTCTGACAAACATGCACCCAGATTGCCAACTTTCTAAACTATGGGAACTATATTTGTTTTGTTTATAAACTACTCATGGCACTTATGCATCCTGAGCTACTCTCTCTCTCTCTCTTTCTTTCTCTCTCTCTCTCTCTCTCTCTCTCTCTCTCTCTCTCTCTCTCTCTGTGTGTGTGTGTATGTGTGTGTGTTGATGCTGACATATGTGCACATCTGAAAATAAAACATTAGAAATACTCTATCACCTAATCCTACAAAAATTCCACAGGCTACAAGATGAATAAATTGAGATGGTTAATTTCACCTATCAGCTTTATTGGATTAAGAAATGCCTAGGACATTTTTGGGTGTGCTCATAAGGCATTTTCTAGAGAGGATTGATGGAAGGATGAAGTTACTTCCTCAATGAAGGTGGTCCAATATCATGGGTCTGGTTCTAAGGCTGAAGAAAAAATGAAAAATGGCCAGCTAAGAGCTGGTGTTCAATTTTTTCTGTTTGTCTGGTTAGGCATGTTAGCAGGCAGCTGGCCACCATCAACCAGAGCTGGCCTCACCACCAGGGGCTACCTCACTTTGATGTGCTCTGTTCCCTGAGCCCAAATCAATCTTCCTTCCCTGCAGATACTTCTTGTTCAGGATTATTGTCATGGTCACAAGAAAAATTATGAATACATAAACAAATAGAAAAAGAACAGATACTTCAGCAAGGAGGGAATCATATGCTAATGAGCACCTGAAGAAATGTATGAAAAAGATACGCACAACTCATTAATAGTCAGAAAGAGTAAATTGAAACCACAGTCAGCATCTCCTCTCATCTCACTCAACTAGCAATATTGAAAACAAATGTGAGTAAAACACAAATCAGACACTGTTGATCTGAGCACGTACTTATTAGACCACTCTGAAAAATATTTCCACTTCATGAACTTGAATATTTGAATACAACCTCAATGGGGCACTTTTTCCTACGTATTCCAGAAATGATGTGTTAACAGTATCTGTAGCAATACTGTGTTCCCATTGAGAAAAAAAAATGGAAATGTCCCAAGTTTCATTGATAAATAAACCTCATCGTAGTCATTATATTAGTATTATATAACACAAAAGTGAAGCAATCATTGGAGTGAAATCCAGTAACATAATAATTGGGTCAGAAAAATAAGTTTTAAAGTATACAACATTCCAAGTATATAACATTATATATGAGGAAAAACGGATTCGATAAGGAAGGAGCTCATGGATAATTATTGTGAATTGTAGTGAATTGTTGATATTGCTGTGGTTCTGTAGTGATGGTTCACTTCATTGCTAAAATAAGGACAAAGAAAGATATACATGGACCTGTAATGATAGTGCTTATTTTAGAAGATATTATGACTATCTCAAGGGCCTTTGAGGCTATGAACAAAATAACTACAGCTGAGATTACATGTTGCTACATGTTATTTATTATGCATATGCATTATATTGTCAGTGTGCGTCTTGATGAGCCACATTGTTATAAGTGGCATCAGAGATAACAAATTTGTTAAATCCACCATATATCATCACTGTCTTATTTAATGCATCCTTTTAGAATAGTAGGTCCATTACAAATGGATAGAGGAGGATACTGAAAAGCAACAGACGTTAATTAAGCCAACATTTTCACCCTCACCGCTAGTGGTAAAATGAAAGGTGGAATCTGGATCTTGCAAATCTAAATGAGCCCCATTCATAGGCACCATGGGGAGGGATGGGAGAGAGTCTGTATTTGTCAAAGAGAAGAAGAGCTGCCAGCAAATTATAGGCAGACCATGTAAATCCATTTTCCTATTCCATTTATTTCCTATCTCATGTTCAAGAAGCCATTAAAAGTGAAAGCTACAGCTTCTCTAAATGGAAGAAAGAAAGCTATTGCCTTTTAAAACACTCAGTCCTTCACTTCTTAGATTAATGTTCAGCTATATATCACTTAGAAACACAGATGCTTACAACTGGTGATGCCCAAAAGATGAACACTAGACATTCTAGCTACTGGGAGGATTTCAGAACTACAGCAGGAACCCATCACAGAGAAACAACAATTTATTGCAGATCACTCTTTTCTACTGATCTCTAGAAAAGTGACCAACATCTTAATTTTGCCTGGGATTCTCCTCAATTTAGCAGTGAAGTACATCTTCTAAGGAAATTTCCCAACCCTAGGTGAAATGAGATTGACAGATTGTGGTGTTATATTAACTATGTTTTATTAAAGTTTGCATGAAGACTCAGAAAGCAAAGTCAGTCACAAGTCATATAAGCCAAGCACACATCTTTAATTCCAGCAGCAAGAAGCTAGGAAATGGTAGTACACACCTTTAATCCTAGGACTCAGGATTTAGAGGTAGATGTGTCTCTGAGTTCAAAGCCACCCAAGGATACATGAGATTGAATCAGTCAGAATGAGTAACAGATCATTGCCTTTAATCCCAGCACTAGATGAGTATAAAAGATAGAAGCAGGGTCTGTGACAAATATATTTCTGGTTATTTATAAACAGATGTATTAACCCCTCTTTGTTACGTGGTTCTGTGTCTCTTCCAAGAACCTGATTAGGTAGAACCAGGGTAGAACCTCAGAAATCTCTATTTCCTTCAAGTTCTTGCTACTGAATCTGTTCAGCAAATATCAAACTTCCAGGTTATTTCTAAGGAAATAGTCACAGAGCTGAGGAGACTGTTCAGTGGATGGAGTACTTCACAAAGACCAGAGTTCAGATACATAGAACTAAAATAAAGGCTGGACATGAGTGGTGACCATTGGCCAGGCATGGTTGCCATTGAGCAAGCAAGGTGACCATTGGCAATCCTAGAACTCAAGATGCAGACACTGGAAATTCCTGGGACAAACTGCTTAGCTACTCTGGATAGAACTGGAAAAATTTGGTCTCAACACTGAGAGCTTTATTCAAATAAAAACATGGTGAGTGATCAAGAAACATAGCTGGCATCAACTTTGGGTCTCCACATATATGTACTCATGTAAATATATGCAACTACATATGTACCACATATGTAAAAACATGTATACACAATGCACATAGTCATATGTAACACACACATACCATAAAAATATATAGAGAGAAACAACCAATTGCATCCTTCTTCAGCTGAGAATTACTTTCATATGATTGGCAGCACAGAGCACTCACCTGTAATTCCAGTACAGGGGAGACTAGGGCAGGAAGGTTTCAAATTTGAGACTGTCTTGAACTATAGAATTAATACTTATCCAAAAATATAATTTCTATAGTACAGGATACTAGACAATTGGGATGAATGTCTATACTGCAGCATTAATTGTTTATTACATTATGTGTTTATACTCATTTTAAAGTGCACACTTACTTGAACATTTGTTGCATTTTCCCAGCAGCCTCAAACACTTGATCTTTACCTTATCTCTAGACTGCATCAACGTCATGTCAAGGTCAAGTGATAGAGCACAGTATGATTTTTTTCACACACTGACAAAATCACCTGCACATCTCTCAGAATGCAATCTTCTCTATGTATAATATATGCATGTGTGTTCATGTGAGTGTTTCAGTGAATTTGCCTTTGTGTGAGCATGTGGAGGTCCCGTGCCTTACTTCTCTTACTGTCTACCTTAGTTTATGTTAGGGTCTCTGCCTGAGTCTAGAGCTAGCCACCTTGGCCAAAAAGGCTGGATAGTGAGCTTCAGGGATTTACCCTTCACTGACATTTTGTGCTGATGTTCCATATATGTACCATGCCTGGCTAACACTACTTGAACATCTTCTATCCCCTTCAGCCCTACAGATAAGTGACATGTGATTTTTTATGCCTGACATACAGATGAATGATAAACTCTTCAACTATTCTTATAGGTTTTCTAGTAGTTCAGTATGGACAAATATAAGATATATAGGGGAGGTGGCAGAGATTAGGAGCTATGTCACAGAGTAACACCACTCCAACACATTATGAGCTATATCTCATGACACCATACATAAGAGCAAGAACCTTTAATATCAAGTATCAATATTCAATAAACAATAATATATAAACTAATTTTGTAATAAACAACAAAAAACATCATACAATTTCATTTTTGTAAGAAAAAAGTTTGTAGATGATGTCCAAGAGCTGGGAAATTTATTTGTATTTTACACCCCTCAAAACACACACACACACACACACACACACACACACACACACACACACACACACACACAAATTTTCACACATTCTTCATCTTTATGTTTATGGAATTGTTGCTAAACTTCAAACATCAAACCCATATCCCAGATTACAATAAGAAAAAAACTACAGAAATCAACCTGATGTTCATTATTCAGATGAGAAATTCCTCTTTCAATGTGATCAATTCTTTTTGCTTCCAAGTACGACACTGTCTCCTTCTGAAATGTTGCTGCTTCTGAGAATAAAAACACAGAAGAGGGTGACTGGAATTGTGCCTCTCCAAGTATACTCAGGGAAATGTCACCCATGTCTACCTACTTCTAGCAACTTCTTTCATCAGGGAGATAATAAGTATGTAAGAGCAACCCAAGCCACTGACATTAATAAGGCATAGCTTGGATTACTCCAAATAACTATTTAAGTTTTGAAATTCTAAAGTATTGAAACTTAGGAAAGACAGATGGGAGGGGTGATTCTGAGGGAGATGGATATTCTAAAGTCCTGGAGAGTGCAGAGCGTGGGGCTGGCAGGTTGTGTTCGGATTGCTATCAGTGGAAGCCTACTTGAGTAGACATTCGTTGGCCCCCAGATCCAGTTAACTCAAACTTACCACTGGAAAACAGCAGGCTGGTGAGGACCACTCCAACATATTTTGCACAGGTCATTAGGCACTTTCAGAAGCCTATTCACTCTGTGAGAAGCAGCCAGTGTCCCACATTTGCTCCAGGCTGGATTGTATTTTAAGGGAAATTGCCTCTCCAGTGTCTACTTCTAGTGCACAAGGAATCACGTTGACGCTGGTTTCCAGGCTGCTAGTTCTGTGCCAAAGTGTCTTGGAACAGACCTAAGATTCTGGCTCACTCTGTTCCTCCCTGCTTCAACCCACTCTCATCTTTCTTACTAAAATTAAAATATGATAAACTCCCTCTACAGCACAGGTGACACCCATGAACAAAACAATAGCAAACTATTTGCATCTTCATCTCAATACATCCATCTTTGCACAGATTGAAGACACATTTCCTTTACTGATTGCATTCTCCACACTCATTTGTTAATTGCCTAAGGAGACTGTCTTAGCTAAGGTTTTCATTGCTACAAAGAGACACCAAAGAGTTGATGACCACATCAACTCTTACAAAGAAAACATTTAATTGGGGTGACTTAATTACAATTTCAGAGGTTAAGTCCATTATCATCATGACTCGGAGCATGGTGGCACTCAGGCAGAGTTAGTGCTGTAGCAGCTGAGAAACTTACATCTTGCAAGCAACAGGAAGTTGACTGTCACACTGGGTGAAGCTTGTGGAGAGACCTCAAAGTCTGCCCCCACAGTGACATACTTCCTCCAACAAGGCCACTCTTCCTAAAAGTACCACTCTCTTTGAGGGCTATTTTTTTCAAACCACAAAAGAGACTTTCTTGGGGTCCTTCAAAAATCAACAACAAAAGCCAGTTGATCATCTCTGCAGTAATTCCCACTGCTAAAGTATTATAAAATCATGAAGGCATTAATACGTTTCTGTGTATCTATCGCCAAGTCTGTACTCAGGCTGATGTCTGCATACTTTCAACTCTCCCTACTCCAAAGCTGCATGTTCCATTCTGAAAGCCACAGTGTGACATGGGCTGAGTAACAATTGCAGAAATTAGAATAAAACACAGCAGGGCTAACCCACTGAGTGCTGAATGCTGAATGCAGAACTGAAAAATGGTTTTTCCAAATGGAGATTTCAGATACGAGTTATTCTCTAGGATTTGAAAGTGCACAGAAAAGACACAGACAAAGAAGTGCCATAAAAGAGTACTGGGGTGGGGGGCAGTGAGCAATGGCTTAGTGCTTAAGAGCATGCCCTAGCTCAAGAGGACCAAGTTTGGTTTCTAGAATATACAAAGACCCAAATTCAGTTCTCAGTATCCACACACATGGCTTACCAGTAACTCCAGCACAAGGGAGTCTAATAGTCTCTAATCGCCTCTACAGGTACCCACACACGTGTTACATACACCCACACATGTATATATAATATACATCAGTGATTTTTAATATTAAAGCAATATTTTGGTTTTCAGGATGGCTCAATGGTAGTGTTTGCCTCTCATGTGGGAGGCATTAATGGATTATCAGGCTACAATATATAAATTTTTATTTTTTAAAATTATTTTATGTGTATAGATGTTCTGCCTGTATTCATGTCTGCCACATACATGCCTGGTGCCTAGGCGAGCACAGAAGAGGGCATTGGCTTTCTTGGACCTGGAGTTACAGACAGTTGTGAGTGACCATGTGGGTGCTGGAAATAAAACCTGGGCCCTCTGAAAGAGCAACCAGTGTTACTAACTATTGAGCCATGGCTTCTGCCCCACCACAAAATATTTTTTTAAATAATATCCACCAAGAAGAAAGCAGGAGAAAATACTGAGAAATTAAGTGGGAAATTACCAATATGGAGTCAGGTAGAAATACAAGGGTATTTAATAGGGAAAAGCCTTCCCTATCCCAAAAGGGAAACTGAAATCGAAACCCAGCCACCTGAAACTCCCACTCTACATCACCCTGACCACGCCCTTACTGGCATTGTCAGGCACACCCCTAAGCCGGCAGTTTCCCCTACAAGAAGTCAGTTAGTAAAATGCTTGGCTTAAAATCTAAGTAAACCAATGATTTTAATGTATATAAATATCCAAGATATGTTAACTAAATAACAAAAACTAGTTATTTCTTATCAATGAAAACAAATTTAATCATCAAAATCCAAGGACTGTTCCTCAAAGACAGAATGCAGATTGCATGTAAAAGGATGCATTAGCTAACTGAATGGTGCCCCAAAGATATCAATCCCCAACCCTGACTTATATAAGCATCACATTGTTTCATCCTTTAAAGAGAGTGACTGTAAGATCCTTACTGGACAAGAACAGATGAGGAGACAACCATGTGACCATGAAAACAAAAGACTAAAGTGAATTATCTACATGTCAAGGAAGTCTAGTGGCCTCAAGGAGCTCAGAGGCCAAGGCTAGGAATGGACTCTTCCATCTCTTGCATCCTAGTTAATGCAGGGGAAAGAACCAAGATTCCATTTCCAGTGGTGTCTCTGGAGAGCACAGCTGAGATGCCTGACTGCTTATAAGGCAGATACTGGCAATTCAGAGGCTCTTTAGTCAAAAGTATAAGAATTGTCAGCATAAAAATTATGGAACCTATAAAGTTGGTGCTGAGGGAGTGGCTACTTTCTCCACAGTTCTTTAGCTTAGGAAGAAGAGACCGTTCCTGTGCTTGGTCTAGAATTACTCTGGCAGCCTGGCAGGTAAATGTGTAAGCACCTCATCACTAGGATTAAATCCCTTCCTCTAGAGACAGGTCTATACAAAAGCCAAACGTGTACACCCTTAAATTACCAATTACTGTCCTCAGGCCACCTCTTTAGAACACGTGTATATTTACTCTAGGAGCCCAAATACTAACTACAGGTGTTCCTTTACTTATAATGGGAACACAGTCCATTAAACACACATCAAGTTGAAAACACCCCAAATACAGTTGATACATCTAATCCACCAAACAACTGGAATAGCTCAGAGTATTATTTATTGCCTCAGTTGTCCTTTGACACAGATCAAAGGCTGACTGGGTACTGTGGTTTATTGCCCTGGCCATAATGGTCAGAGCATCCTGCTAGTCAAGGAACAAACTTAAACTTACAGTACAGTTAAACTTAAATCACAGTACAGTTTCCATGGAAGGATTATCATTTTTGTAACCCTAAAATTTTAAAAACCATACTCTGAGTCATCTGTATTCAAGACCCATCTGTGTCTGGCTGTGCATTGCTTACTGGAGCCCCCAGGCACCTTTCCATGTCTCTATGTTGAGTCACCTCATTATTCTTCTAATCTAAAGTGCTATGACACCTTCCCTGGGGACCTGTGTTATAAAGGAGCTGAAGATTCTGCATTTTAAAGATGGGAGGAGGGTGTTCTTGTACAGAAGTCCTGCTGTTTCTTCTCTATTACCTAGTTTACTATCCCCACACTAGCAAACTCATAAGATGATTGTGCCAGCTTGCCTAGTAATTTCTGTGAATGTGGATCTTATTCTTAATGATACAGCCCAGGACTTGTCACTAAAATGTCCTAGTAGAAACCACATCTCGGATCATAAGAGATCTTAGCGCCAGGCGTTGGTGGCGCACGCCTTTAATCCTAGCACTCATGAGGCAGAGGCAGGTGGATCTCTGTGAGTTTGAGGCCAGCCTGGTCTCCAGAGCGAGTGCCAGGATAGGCTCCAAAGCTACCCAGAGAAACCCTGTATCTAAAAACCAGAGAGAGAGAGAGAGAGAGAGAAAGAGAGAGAGAGAGAGAGAGAGAGAGAGAGAGAGAGAGAGAGATCTTAGTTACTGTGGTCTTGATCCCATGCTCCACTTAGAAAGGAGGAAGGGAATATAGACACACATGTCTACAGTAAGCAATACCTAATGATTCACACAACATTGGCTCCTTCCATGGAAAAGTCAGGAACCACTAAGCTTCTGTGCCAGAAAATGTGCATCACATGGAGATATTCTGTAGTGTGTTGCTATGCTACACCTATGAGGACCATGTGCAAATCTTGTTCTGCTGTATATTATTTCAGGCACATGGGGAGGTTCAACAAACACCTCCTGATGGAAAAAAAAAAAAACAAGGCCATCATGACAGGGCTCCCCCAAGGCTCTTTATATTCCACAGCAAGCGATTGTTGTCTACATGCTATAGCACTAATTACAGAAAATAGCATGCCAGAACCCATGACCATTTTTGAAGACATACTATTACCTACCCACAAAAGGGACCAGGAAGCATTGCCCCAGATTCCAGGCAGGTGGTGACATAGGCAATGGGCAGCAAGTGTGCCCTAGCCAGCCTTGGGGACTACTAGTGCTGCTGAAGCCCTGGCTTTCATTCTCACAGGTTAAGTGGCATCAGAGATTCTAAAAGGACAAACCCTCAGAAGCTCCTTCCTGGGGAAGGGTGACAGCCTACATCCAGTGATTTCTGGGAATAAGATGACAAAAGGTGAGACCTGGCTTCTCAAAAGAGACCCAACATATTCTGGGACCACCTTATTTGTCTACAGGCAGAAGAGCAGACTTCTAAATATCCAATCATGAGGAAAATCCTGCTTCCTCTCTATATATATGCAGTAACTGAGACTGTACCCTCTGATGTTATGACTCCTCTCTAGGATCCACAGTCTTCCCACAGCACAGGTTCAGTTCTGGCTCCATCACAGTGTGTCTGCCTTTAAAGAAATTCTGCATTAAGTTTTCACTTTAAGAACAAAAAAAGATAACTGGACATAATAATCCAGGAGAAATTGGTCACAGTTAATTCTACGAATTGATTTCACATGACAGTGACTGTGATGGCTACCTGTAATTGTCAACTTGACACAAACTAGAAACACCTAGTGAGAGTATCTCAGTGAATGTTTGCCAACCTTGGCTTGGCTTTGTGAGCAATTCGTGGAAGATTGTCGTAATTAAATTAAAAGAGGTGGGAAGGCACAGATCACTATGGGTGACAATATTCCCTAGACAAGGGATCCCAAAATGAGTAAAGTATAGAAATATAGCTAAGCAAAGACCAGTAAGTTAATAGTTATGCATTTATTTTTCTCTATGCTTTTGACTATGGGTGTGCAATGACTGGATGTTTCAAGCTCCCACAGCCTCTTATTCCTTAGTGCAATGGAACTCACTATAACCTGGAACTCTAAGCTAAAATAGAACTTCTCTACCAGGTTGCTTTGCTTTTTGTCATAGCTCTTGTTTTTGTTTGTTTGTGGTTTTTTTTGGGGGGGGCAGTGAGACAGAGCATCTCTATATAGCTCTGACCGACCTGCAACTCACTCTGTAGACCAGGCTGACCTGGAACTCACAGAGATCTGCCTCCTGAGTGCTGGAATTCAAGGTGTGTGCCACCATGCCCAGCTTGCTGGGATATTTTTATCAAGAAACAGAAATAAAACTAGGGCAATAGCTTTTGTCTTTATGCCAGTGGAAAATCTCAGTCCTGGACATAGCACCAAGAACTTTCTTTACTTGTAAAATAGTCACATTAATTCAATTAAATGTCATCAAGTTTTGACTCTTTATTCAAAAGTTTAAATAATTTATATATCTGATTCTAGTAGGTAATATTTCTATTATTTATTCAAAACTCAAGCTACCTACATGTTTCCAATCCATGCCATCTCTGGTTCTCTGTAGCCCAAACATACAGAAATCCTTCCAAGTTCTCCATCATATCATGACTCTAGGCTGAGCATATAATTTAGAGGTAGAGTATTTGCCTAGAATGAGTGAAGCAGTGTGTTCCACCCCTATATCACAAAAGGAAAGAAAGGGGAGAGGCAGGAAAGAGAGAGATGGAGAAAGAAATGAAAGGGTGGAGGGAGAGATATAGAAGAAGGAAAGGAAAACAAAAGAAAAAAATGGAGATGGGGAGGGGAAGGATAAAGAAGTAGGATGGAGGGAGAGAAAGAAAATGGAAAGAAAGGAGATATAGAGGGAGGGAAGACAAGAGAAGTGAGGAAGAGAAAGGGAAAGAAGAGTGATTGAAGGATGTATAGAAAGAGGATGGAAGGAGAGTTGTGATAGAATAAAGGGAGGGAGAGACAAAGGATGAAATGAGAGGGATAGAGTGAGGGAAAGTCAGAGATGGAGAGAGAAAACCGATAAAAAATGCTAGTGATATACTGTAGTAGTAGACTGCTTTCAAGACCATGAGTTCCATGTGTAGCATCAAAGATAAATAAATAAATAAATAAATAAATAAATAAATAAATAAATAAATGGAAACATTTAGTACAAGGTTGTAGTTTATTTCAACATTAGCTTCCAATGTGTGTCTGTTTAAACTGGCTCTCAGGGAACTCACTGTGCACTCAAGCCTTGGCCCTGACACTGATGGCAGCAGTGTATCAAGCACCTGGCTTTCCTCCATGATTAGCAGAGAGCCTGTGAGCTTGCATGGAGAAAATACGCACACAGTTCCCAAATGGATGCTGCACAGCTGCCTGGAACTCCAGCCTTTTGGCCACTCAGCAAGTCAGACATAAGGGTGAAGCATCTCATCAGCTCTAGCCAGGAATCCCTTGTCCCACGAGGACAATGTAGGCATGGTTCTTCCTGGCATGTACCCTTTTCCCAGGAGGGCTTCTGGGGTTTTTGCACCAGGGTTTTGCACATTTTTTTCTGGGTTATGAACTTGTTAGGTGTGTCTATGAGCATTTAGAACAGAGTCTGAATTATCAATAGAGGGTGACAGATCAAGAAGGGTAGAGGGGAAGGAGAGGGAGTAGTGGGACTCTGGGTGGGATCTTGTGGAAGTTACAAACAAGAGGTACGAAGGAACTTGGTACATGTGGGAAATGACTGGAAAATAAAAGGGGATTCACAGAAATAGCATAGTGTACAGTTGCCTTCCTTCATGATGGTTTTGTTTCATTTTTACAAAAAGGGTTTTTCTCTTTGTCATCCTGATGGAGTTCCTCCTGCCCTGGCCTCCCTAGAGTTAAAGTATAGGTATGGTATTCTATACTTGACTTTACACGATAATTTATAATCCTAACCAAATCAATTAAATTAATTTGAAATAACCTTTTGGTGTCTGGGCTGTCTCTTTGACTATGTCATTATTTTACATATAGTCTCGTGTGTACCTGGAGTTTATAAAATTCTCCCCTTTAGAGTGTCTGAATTTCAATTTCATGCTATGGCAGAAACATGATATTCACATGTTTGTCTCATTTTTTTAAAATTTTGTTTTGCTTTTGTTGTTAAGACAGACCTACCTAGAAGTGTCTGTGCAATGCACGCATGACTGGAACTGAGGATCCTCCTGTGTCTCAGTTTCCTAAGTGCTGGAATTATAGGGAAGCAGCAGTATGCCATGCTTGTGGGGTTTTTTTTATTGCCTTACAGATGGATTTTCCAGAGAATACAGGATGAGTGGACCTACAGTCCAGAGTGATGGTGAAGAGACCACACAGTTTCCTTCCTGCCTTCCATTTTAAGGACATCCAGAAGGCTCCATGCCCCAAAATGTTTGTCCACTGACCAGCCTCTTTGCCTGGAACTCCAATTATCTAGAAAAATATTTTAGATTAATATTTCACATACTAAAATAATCTTCTTGGAGAAGCAAGCATTTCCTGGAGTATTCTATGCACCAGACAGTCTATATATATTCTTTCAGTTCCTAGACATCCCAGCTTTCCAGCGGGAAGTACATTATAATATATTAGGATTTGAACCATATCTCCAAAGAAAATTCAGAATGGGACAATATTTAAAAACAAGGTCATTGCAGATTTATGTACCTAGTATGAGATCATTCATATGTAAGAAGTTTTATTCAGCTATAAAGAAGAATGAAATTGTATTTTTCCTGGAAAAAAAATGGTTTCAACTTAGATCATTGTATGAAATAAAATAGAGGAATCTTAGAAACCCATATATGGTAGATTTACTTTCATTTGTGGTTCCTAGATTTTATATAAATAATAAAACCACAACCACACACACACATATCTCTGTATAGGAGAAAAGAGTGAGAGATAATTTGGAGAAAGGAGAGGTAACAGGGAGGGAATAGGAAGGAATTATGGTCCAAGCAAAGTACATAGTACACTTTAAAGAAACAGTCTTCATAAAACACATCATGATGCACAATACACACCAGTAAAATGTTTACAGAAAAATGAGGGGAATCATGAACATAGACACAGGAAGAAGTTGAGCAAGTAGTGATGGCATCAGACACACATGCCAGCCAAGGAAATCAAAGGTTATCCTCAGAGATGCTGTGTTGAGAGAATGGTTGTCATTGTGTGTGTTGGGGTGGTGGTGTTACTCTCTCAGTCTTTCATGGGGAGTATGGCCTGTCAGATAACCTGAGCTTGGATTTCTGCTCTCTAGAATTACAAGATAATTCACTTCTCTTATTTAGGCAACTCAGTTTGCAGTATAGGGTAAGGGGGCTTTGGCATACTCAGGTAGAGCTGTTTGGTCATCCTGCCTTTGTCCTGATGTGGACAAACTGTTCCTGTCACATCAAGCATCAGTTCCTGTCACATTATTTCTTCCTCCTTATGAATTAAACAGCAAAGAAATTGGTTAAACATCATACCCAGGGATGTGGCAGAGTTGGTTTTAAAATTAGGTCTGGTTGACTCCAAAGAGATCGTGAAATTTTATTATAGGGACAGACAGAACTTGCTGTATCATCTGAGTGGGTTCTAAGAAGCAGTATGAGTAGGAAGAATAAAAGGGAAAAAGACCTTATACAGGTGGCTGGCAAGTTGAGCATGTTTTGCGAGGTTGAGAATTAGGATCTGCCTGCTTCATCTGGCACTCTCCCTTGTCTGTCATCCTCTGGGGCCACCCTTGGAGTTGATGTTAACATCCACTGCCTCCTTCAAAGCCTTTGTTTCATCTTTCTGATGTGCCCATGTTGCCTGCAAGCATCCAAATGAGCCAAAGCTGCCCAGTTCCTGGGGCAGCCCAGTAGGCTGCCTTCTTTCATAGTGCCTTAGGCAGTATGAGAAGAGACAGCCATGAAGAAGGAAACCTGTGACCCAGCCACACTCTCCAGATCTGACTTCACCTTCACTTCACACACAAATACTGTCCTGGTTCTCAAGCCTCAGGGAGTGCCTGCAACACTTAGGCGATGGTTGAGTTTTCTGGGGAGGGCCCAGTTTGGGGACCACCATCTCTCTGATTCTGGTTTCACTATGTTTATTTTGAAGCAAGGAATGATGAAAAGACCAAACATAAGAAAATAGGAGGTTGCAACCGTAAATACTCCAGAACTCGGGTCTGGTCCACACCTCATCTTTGACACATTTTCTCAAAAGGAAGCGCTGTCTCACACATGGTCTCAGAAGCTTTGTCATTAACAAGCTGTGAACTGTGTATATCTAAAGTGACTCACCAGTCAGTGATAAGGAAATCTAAGAATAGGCTTCTGCCTCTCCCTCAGGGCATCCTCATCCTCTCACACAGGAGGACTGTACATAAAAAGCAGCAAACATATGAAAAAAGAAAGAAAGAAAGAAAGAAAGAAAGAAAGAAAGAAAGAAAGAAAGAAAGAAAGAAAGAAAGAAAGAGAAAATGGCATACATAGAAATCCCTCAGTCTAAATTCAGATTTATGGACTTCTGGTTACTCCTTTCATAATCCCAGAATAACCAGTGAGGTTTTGTGTTTACATGGAGAAGGTTTTATTCCTTCAGGTACACTCACTACAAAGAGATATACATAGACATTTTAAAATGGAAGGATTTAATCTCTCCCCTTTGTGAGGTAATCTTCAGTTAATGCAACTTCTGGGAGAATTTGTGAATGCTGCCTCCCCTTGATCTGAGGCTATCCACAAATTGGGAAAACAGCTATGCAATGTTCTTTGGCACACCTCAAGTGGGGTGAAGTGATGGCAGGGTGTTCTGCAGGTGGTGGAATTCAATGAACATCTAATAAGCTGACAGATAATGACTAAATGGGCAGTGATAGATTCAACAAATTTAAAAATGATAACTTTACAAAAAAAAAACCCTGAAAATCAGTGTCTCAAATTAAAACAAAGAAAAGACACACAATGTCCTGGTTTCAAAGTTGCCTGGCAGAAGAGGTGGTTTAGAATTACAATGAGAATACATTTTTCCTGACAGACCCAAGAATATTTTCTTTTCTGACTTAACACGAGATTGCTGACTAATATCTTCAGGCAAAATTTGCTCCCCTGTCTACTTTTGTTCTTTTTCCTTTATCTTCCTGCCCCCTGACACTTCTGTTTTCTTTATGAAGAATGCCCCAGGTCATATCCAAGGGGTTCCCTAAGGAGAACTAGCAGGACTCGGCTTGCATGGTGTGAGTACCTCTCACTTCTAGCCAAGTTGTCCCCACGATCCATGGTTCCTCATGCAGTGTGCAGAACTAAAGCTGACATCCTGATATATGGAGAAAACAAGAAACCTGATGTGTATGACAGGCCTTGCTGGAAGGAGATGGCAGGAGATGGGTCATTAAATACTAGAGCCATGGGGCCCAGCAGGGAAAGAATTCATAGGGCATCTCTGAACATCAGATTTTCCCAATACAGCAAGAGTAGGCAGGAGGCTCTTCAGGGGGCCTCCAGATGGCCAGTGAATAATATAACAACCGCACGAGTTTTGGCAACACAGACAGGAGAGTGTCAAAAACCTAGGCACCTACATCTACAGCACCAAATTTGCCCCTTATATTTATAAACTCAGATAAGCACCTTACTTCTATCTGACTCAGTTTCCCCATCTACCATGGGCAGGAATTCCATGCCCATATGCAGAGATCATAGGATTGAATGGTATATTGCAGATGGAAGGACAGATAGCTCACTCAACACATTCCATGGTGGCTTATAGATTGTGTCCTCTGCCGTTCACTCGGGACTCATTTAGGATCGTGTGACACACCACTGAATTAGTCTCTGAAAGAAAGCCACCTTGTGTGTGAGTGAGGACAAAGATATATTCATCATCTTGCAGAATTTGGGTTAATAGAAAAGAGGGAGGTGGGAGAGAAAGACAAGTGGAAAACTGAAGAATTAAGAGGTTACTGACAAGGAACATTCTAGAATATGTGTTTCAAGTGCTTAATGGATGAACTGAGCCAGAATCATTTTAAATACCTGGCATACCAGAAAAGTCTGCAATCATTCCTGTCCCAGAACATGTACAGCCTACAAGTGGAGACAATTGCACCCCTAGTGATGACACAATGTAACAAGACAGAAAGCACAGCCAGGAATTTGGGAAACACAAACTAGAAGTAACCGGTCCTTTGGGATATGGTAGAATATGCTATGGTAGGCAGGATAATTCTCATTCCTGGGTACACACATGCAAATTTAATTAATACCACAGGTCATCAAATAGATTCTACTAGACTCCATGTGTGGGCTCAACTCAATTGACTTAAGAGTAGTTCTCTCTGATCTGACTCAAGGAGGGATCCAAAAAATGAGAGAAATTTGGGCTGCCTCTGCTAGCAAGGTGGCCTAAAAGGCATGAGAAGGACCTGAGGCTTCAAGACTGACAACCATTATGTACTCAGAGGCCTGTGCTCTAGGTCTTCAAACAACTGGACTTGTAAAAACTTGAATAATCTTAAAAGATATTAATTTCCTGAAACTTCCAGAAAAGAGTAATCTCTTCACAGACCTCAGTTTTGAGCTAAGCAGCAGACCCAGTGTAATATTGAGTACATGACTGAACAAAGAATGTGAGTTTTTTAAATGTGGTTTGGAGTGTATTGTCATAACAGTAGTGTGAAATACAACACATATGTTTTCCCAAAACTCTCCTTTTACTCCAAAAGGGCATCTTATGAAGACCATGGACACCATCACCATCAACCTTCAAGTTCACCTTATTTATTTATTTATTTATTTATTTATTTATTTATTTGGTTTTCTGAGATGGGATGTAGACATGGCTATCCTGGAATTCACTCTGTAGACCAGGATGGTCTTGAGCTCACAAATATCCATGTACCTCTTCCTCCCAAGTACTAGTATTAAAGGCATACATCATCAGTGCCCAGCTAAGTTCACCTCTTCAGATGCATGCATGGACCAAACCTTAGAGGACTCTGTAAGTGTGTCTTGACATTTGGGGAATTCACTGAGAGTCATAGGGACTGTAAACTTTGATTCTACTGTCATTCATGCATATAATACCTTTTTAATTAAAAGCAATGAAACTCATAGGTAAGGAGCATAGGATAAAAAAATGCCACTTTTAATCTTTCATCTTCTCTAAGGAGCCAGGAAGAAGTTAAGGAGTTATTTCTGTGCTGTTTAATACAGTCACAAAATTAAAATGAGTTGATTGAAAAAAAAACTTCACCTTTATAATAATAAAAATGTAACTACTCTCCACATCACTAACAAGACCCAACTTTAAGCATCATCCAGATGTGGCTGATAATTTATCCATCCTTTTAAACTCATAATTGCCAAACTCAGGCCTGTTGATAGCCTTGTAGAAAACCTTGTAGATACTATGTACATATCTGGTACCATAACAATTGAGAAAGGCACACTTCCTGCATCATCTCTCACACTTCTTTACTTGGTATAAGCTTCTCAGTTCCAGAAGTGATACTTTGTAAGAAATTAAGTATAGGAAGGTATGCTGGGAGAAATAGTTCATGAAGCCACTCCTTAGGAGAAGATTGTGACCAGATAACCAAAAGAACAGCTGGAGAATGCTGGTGTACTTCATGAGAAACAGTTTAAGGGATCTTAAAGGGATTGTAGCAGATGGGTGAAGCAGCACAGAGTTCTTTCTGAGAATTTTATGTACACTCTGTTGTATCAAATGGTGTTTCAGTTAGCAGTGAACCACGGTATAGGCAATTAGATAAACATTTCATAGGGATGACAATTTTATATGGCCTGAGAATGTTGTCACCATCATGGCATCAAATATACACTAGATATGTGTAGTATACAATATCTCATGAACAACGAATGGCCATGTTACCAGTTTGTGCATTCACTCTTAATAATGGTTTGATTGTGCAATGTCTCCGCAGGCACATGTGTTTGTGCAGTTGGTCCCCAGATGATGGCACTGTTTAGAGAATTTGTGAATCCTTTCTTGTGGGGATTGTAGTTTCAGACAAAGGACCATACGGATGACTGTAGAGTGTCTCGTTGCAAACCTATCCTCTATGCTGTGTAGGTAGCCACTGAGCTAAGAGCAAGCCTAATTATCCTACCTTAGACAAGGCTGCTCCCGTCAAGTAATTGTTATGCTATACCCTCCCTAGAGGGAAACTTAGCTAATATAAATTATTCTCACCCTAAATTGCTTCTGTCATGTCTTCTTCCCCAGTGATAAGAAAAGCACCTAAGACTATTTGACATTTGTTAAGATATCCTCTAACTTACAAATATCTTATCGTAAAACAGTAGCCACATTAAACTTGCAGCAAACTCCTGTATCTTCTATTTGCTTCATTTTTTGATATTTATTTTACATACCAACTGCAGGTTCCCCTCCTTCCTCTCCTCCTATTCCCTTCTCCACCTCCCCACTGACCACTTCCCCCCAACTACTCCACCTCTATTTCAATTCAGAAAAGGGCGGAGCTTCTATGGATATCAACACAATATGGCATATCAAGTTGTAGTAAGACTGAGCACCTCACCTTATATTAAGGCTAGGCAAGGCAATCCATTAGGAGGAATGGGGTCTAAAAAGCCAGTAACAGAGTCAGAGACAACCCAGACTCCCACAAGAAAAACAAGCTACACAACGGTCACATATATGCAGTGGGCCTAGGTCAGTCCTATGCAGTCTCCCTGGTTGTAGTTTCAACCTCTGTGAGTTCCTATGAGTCCAGATTTGTTGATTCTGTGGGTGTTCGTGTGATGTTCAGACCCCTCTGGCTCCTACAGTCCTTCCTCCCTCCCTTTAGCAGGATTCCCAGGGCTCTGCCCAATGTTTGACTGTGGGTCTCTTCTTCTGTATATATCAGTAGCTGGATGAAGCCAATGATGACTATTGGGCTAGGCACCAATCTATGAGTATAGCAGAATATCATTAGGCATCATTACACTGACTTTTTCCTCAACAGTCATGGTTGGTTGTATTCTAGGTCTATGGACCATCCAGCCTCTGGTCCTGACACTCCAGGCAGTGTCAGGGGTGGGCTCACTCTCAAAGCATGTGTCTCAGGCCTGAACAATAATTGGCCACTCCCAGAATCTCTGCACCATCCTTACCCCAGCACATCCCATAGGCAGGAAAGACTATAGGTTGAAAGTTATGTGTCTGGGTTGTTGTCCCAATCCCTTCACTGGAAATCTTGCCTGGTCACAGATGACCAGTTCCAGCTACATATCTGCAATTTCTAGGAGTCTTAGCTGGGGTCACCCTTGTGCCAGGGGAGTTTCCCTTGTACCAGATTTCTACTTGACCCCTGAAATGCTGCCCTTTTCCAGTTGTCTCTTTCAGTACTCTCCCTTCCTACCCCGCCTTAACCTGATCCATCATGTTGCCATCCTCTCCCACTCCTAGTCCACCTATGAAATCTCTTCAATTCACCCTTCCCAGAGTGATCAAAGTGTTCCCCTTGGGCCTTCCTTGTTGCCTAGCCTCCTCTAAACTGGATTGTAGCATAGTTATCTAATATTCACCTACTAGTGAGTACATACCATATTTGTCTCTCTGGGTTACCTCCCTCAGGATGATTTTTTTCTAGTTCCATCCTTTTGCCTTTGAATTTCATGATGTCATTGGGGTTTTTTGTTTGTTTGTTTTTCCCACTTTTTATGTTTTGATTTTATTTTACATTCAAACCACAGTTCTCCCTCCCACCCTTCCTTCCACCATCCCACCCCTTCTCCTACCCTCCCTTGCCTCCCTGCTAGTCCAGCCCCAATTCATTCCTCCTCATGGATAAGGACTCCTATGAGGTGTCAACCTAGTCTGGTACAATAAGTTGGGGCAGGGTCTGGCCCCTCTCCCATGCCTCAAGACTACCTTAGAGAATGGGCTCCAACAAGCTCATGTGCCAGGTTTGTATCATGGTCCTACTGACAAGGGCCATTCTGATAGTTCAAGCTTCACAAGTGTCTCCTGGATATAAAGGGTCTAGTTAAGACCCCTAGAGTTCCCACAATTGTAGGTCTAGGGCCCATGAGTCTTCATGAGCTTGGTTCAGCTGTCTCTGTAGATTTCTCCATTATGATCTTGACCTCTCTTGATCATATGTTTTGTTCCCTCCTCCCTCTCTTCACCTGGATTCCTGGAGCTTGGCCTGTTTCTTGGTTGTGGACCTCTGCATCTGGTTTCATCATTGTTTTTAACAGCTGAGAATACTCCATTGTATAGAAGCACCACATTTTCTTTAAATATTCCTCAGTTGAGTGACTTCTAGGTTATTTCCAGGTTCTGGCTATTACAAATAATGCAGCTATGAATATAGTTGAGCAAGTATCCTTGTGGTATAATTGAATATCCTTTGGGTATATGCTGAAGAGTGGTATAGCTAGCTGGGTTTTGAGATAGAAAGATTTCCAATTTTCTGAGAAATCACCATATTGATTTCCAAAGTGGGCTATAAAGTTTTCACTGTGTTTGTTTTTTTAACCTTTACTACTCTGATAGGTGTAAGATGGAATCTCAGAGTCATTTTTGATTTGCATTTCACTGATGGCTAAGGATGCTGAACACTTCTTTTTTAAGTATTTATTGTCCATTTGAGATAATTCTGCTGGGAATTCTCTGTTTAGATCTGTTCGACAATTTTTTTTAGTGCATGAATTGGCGTTTTGAACTCTAATTTCTTGAGTTCTTTATATATTTTGGAAATCATCCTTCTGTCAGATGTGGGGCTGGTGAAGATCTTTTCCCAGGCTGCCACTTTGTCCTACTGGTAGAGTCCTTTTATTTTTCCTATAGTTCCTATTCATCAGGTATATAGATCATATAGTTTTTTTTTATTAATTCTTTTATTTGAATTAGAAACAGGATTGTTTTACATTATATCTTCAATGCCTGAGATCCTCTCTTTCATCTCTTGAATTCTGTTGTTGATACTTGCACCTGTATTTCCTGTTCATTTAACCAGACTTTCTATTTCCAGAATTCCCTCAATTTGTATTTTCTTTATTGCTTCTATTTCAATTTTCATGTCTTGGGTAGTTTCCTTCACCTGTTTGTTTGTTTGTTGTCTGTTCATTTGTTAGTTTTGTTGATTTTCTTGACATTCTTTAAGAGATTTGTTGATTTCCTCCAATTTTTTGGTTGTCTTCTCCTTGATTTCTTTAAGGAAGCATTTCATGTCCTCTGTAAGGACTTTTATCGTCACCATAAAGTTAGTTTTAATATCATTTTCTTGTGCTTCCACTGTGGAAGATACAGGCCTTGCTGTATTGGGATGTCTGGGCTCTGGTGATGACATGTTGCCATAGCTGTTGTTTGTGCTTTCACTTACATTTAGACATCTTGATTTGTAGTGATTATAGATGTAGGTGCTAGTTTCTGAATTTGTCTTTGTTGGAAAGGTGTTTTCTTCCTTAGTTTTTATTTTCTTTCTTGTCTTCTGGATCACTTGACCTATGAATGAATACAGGGTCTCCTCTTACACTGGAAGACAGACTTCTGATTGCCTGGGTGGCCGCTGGTCTAGCACAGAGTTACTGCCCAAGTTTGCAGCTGAAGTTCTGACTATGTATATGTGTGCCTCCTTATCTGGCCAGGGGTCCTCTGGGGTTCATATGCTGGCCTGGCTTCTGGTTAGGTAGGAGTATTCTGCCTAGTTTTCTGGGAGTTGACCCAGTCTTTGGGGTTCAGGATGCTGGTCTGGGGAATCAGAATTCTGGACTACCTCTGATGGGGTGAAATGCTTCCACCAGAGGTGTCCACATATATGTGTGATAAACAGAGGAAGGGCAGTTGGAGTTATAATGAGCAAGCCCAGGTAGAGTCAGAGGCAGTATTACTTGGGGTTCAGGATGCTTGCCTGGCCTCTGAGGAAAGTAGAGGCTTCTACCAGACGGATAGGCCGGGACTTGGTAACAAGGAGAGATGGGGGAGTTGGAGTTATTTTGGGTAGGCATGAGTGCCATGGGGGTGGTCCTACCTGGGTTTCAGGATGTTGGTCTGCCCTCTGTGGGGGAGGGAGGATCTATTTCTTGATTGAATTAAAAGACCACATTAGGTACTTTCCAGATCTAAGTTTGTGTAAGGACTCTCTGTGACATTTGCATAACAACGGCATTTATCAGACCATGTCCTCTAATTAGTATAATTAGGATCCCTAACAGAATCCACAGGAGAGCCAAAGGAAGGATTGTAGATTGGGGTACACAGGATAGAGAAGCTTGTCTTGGAAGACAGCCAGCACTCAATTATTGTCTGTGTCCAAATTTGTCAAGGTATTTAAATACTTTAAAATATTTACTAATTGTAAACAGTAGGAGAGTATATCAGAGAACTTTGAAGTAATGTAGTCAAACTTGGCCGAAAGAAATCTTCAAGATGCCTTCTAAAACTGATTTCTAAAATTTCATATCTATGTTATTAGTTTGAACTACCAAATGCAAGTTAAATATATTACCAGTTGTAGGGGTGTGGCTTTTTAAGAACCTGCTGGTTATTTCTCCATCCTTTACCTCAGAAAGCAAATTAGTAAGACAAACAGAAAATAATGTAAAGACATTGGGCTGGCCTCAGGCTTTCTCAGAGTCATGCGGGTTTCAATGTTCCCCACAAATTAATGTGATAGTATTTTGGCAGACTAAGAACATTGGGAGGGGACTGAAGCCTCTGCCTTCACAAATGGGTTCATCCTTTCAAAGGGTTCATTAATAGTAAACATTGAAGAGGTGGCTTCATTTGGAAAGCTCCTGTGGTATATTTATTCCTTCTCAATATGATGCCTTTGTGTCATACTATGCTATAGCCCACAGCTCTCTCTGGAGGTCAGTACCATATCCATGGAATTTCATACCTTAGATCCATGAGATAAATAAACTTCTACCCCAAATAAGTTATGCTGTCAATAATTTACTCATTTTAGCAATGGAAAATATATTAAAACAGTTGGAAATATAGTTTAGTGTCCTACTTCCAAATACAGGGAAAGGAAAAAATGTAGGTGGTGGTAAAGAGCCAGCCCCTAGACAGGGAATCATTTGCAAAGATACTTCATATTAAGTGTTTCTGAAGTTTCTCTCCTCCTCAAAACTGGGGATCATTTGAGCACCTGGGGACCATCAATTCAAGGTCCTGGATTTCCTTTCAACATTGTCTTCCTAGTCACCCCATCTTTTCATGAAATCTCTGCATTCACTCCAGTTCTCCAGATTTTAGTCTTTCTTCCAAGATAAAAGAATGGCTCTTAGATCTCTTCTTTCACTGAGCATGTCTTAGTTTTTGGAGGTAGACACCCAGAGAGCAATGTAGCTAGTCATTTATTTGTACAGAGAAATGGGATGAAATGCCATCAGTATATGAACAAGCAAGACAGAGGACAATGAACATATCACTAACAATGGACCTTGGGGCTTTATTGAAGCATCGTTTCACAGTGAATTCTGAGAACCAGAACTATGCCTCAAACTTCTCCCACCAGAGAGTCAATGAAGAGTCAGCACTTGTTTGTCTGAGGCCAGCCACTTTTCTAGTATTGGCCAGGAATTGGCTTACCCATTAGGAGTCCTCAGTTGAAGAAGGTGACAGCAGCCAAAACTGATTAGGAATTCCTGAAATGGTGAGCTGAAAAAATACTCTAAGCACACAATAAGCACGTTGCCACCTTCAGAGCACTCATTCCTGGAATCCCCATAGATAATTTACAAAGGTAAAAATGAACTAGAGCAGCCCAACTAAAACAGATAACTTCCAGGTGTGTGATACAAGAACTAGCAAGCACATAGTGATGAACTGTTGTACCAACAGTACAAAATTTGATGGTGATAAGATAGTTGTGGTTTATCAAATTAAAGAACAAAGAAACTGCAAGAAACAGCTCCAAAGACTGATTTGTCCCTCCAAAGCCACCTCAAAGTTAAATACCCTTCATGATACCCACTCACTACAGTATACTAAATCACTATTTGGTACATTTGCAGTTTAGATATTTGGACATTTTTTGTTATATGTATACAGGATCAGAGATTTTGGACTCATAGGACAAAAAGTAGCAAAAATCAAGAAGGCATATAGAAAACATGATTGTCCACTCACAAATCTCAGTCAGGATCTTTCTAACAACATCTCAGAGAGCTGAGACGTTGACTTCTCCAAATCACTAAAGGAGTCTTATCTTCCTCAACTTCCTTCAGGATGGAGGCCCTCAGGCAGCCACCTTGCTTTAATACTGTACCTCCTTATTTTAGGGTGTTTACCTCATATTTCGGTGGATTTTGTGGTTGCTATGCCATAGCAACATCTTAGCCATTACCTGTAGTCTAGGCAGTATGGTTGCATTTTTCCTACAAGTAAAGAAGAAGCACCAGGAAACTGAGCCTTCTGATTTTCCTCAGCCATGTGACATATCCGGTCAACAAAGGGTCAAGCCCCTCTGCAAATGACCAGCATGCCTGCTCACAAATACAACCTGAATCAAATGGCTCTTTAAGGAGTGCACTCTGATTTTTTTTTTTTTGTATTACAGTAGAAGAAAAAAATGTCGAAAATAAAGCCTCAGCTGAATTGCAACTAATTGCATTATGGAAAAAGTAAAGCTATATCATGCCAGTATCGGTGAGCAGAGGAGACAACAGCATCTACATTAACATGCATCTCATTTAGTCCTTTCAATGTCAACATGTAGGTGGAAATGACACACAAAAGCATAAATCAAGATGAGGACACTTGAAACTTGATCCCCCCCCACACACACACACACAGCATTGTGAGTTTCTGCTTTCTCTATTTTCTTTTGCTATCGAAAGTATTAAGTCACTCTGTGGAACAATTGCGATGGGACTCAGATTTGTCCTTGGATCTCCACTAGGGAAAAAGTTCACAGGAGAAACAGCCTGGTCTACCATCACCCCCAGCATGGAAGGACCAATGACAAGAATTGCTGTGTTATTTCCTAAACATTATAATGTCCCCAGAATCTTTCTCAACTCTGAGTTCCTACTTATTTTCCTCCACAGGTGACTAGCTGTCCTAAACAAAAACCAGTGTCTAGAAAGATAAGGAAGACAGCAAGAAAACAAAATTGATTTTACTAATATTTGTTTTCCAAGTATGAGTCTTCATCAGACATTATTGATAGGACAACAATGGAAACATATTGTTTACTCCTGGGCTGCTCAGGATGTGACAGAGTAAGGATGGGGAAAACTGTCACTGGAGACACAAAGTGAGTATTGACACAGTTATTTCCATAGCAATACCTGTACCTAGACCACATGGTTTTTATTCTCACATGTTTGAAAGTGGGCAATAGGAACCCAACTTTGCAGAAAAAAAAAGCAAGACACTAAGAAGAAAACTTTCTAGAAAACAAAGATAAACCCATTGTAATACACATTTTTTCTCTTTGTTTCCCTTTTTAAAACATTTTTATTTAGAATCATTTTACATATCAATCCCATCCCCATCCCCTGTTCCCTCTCCTTTCTATCCTCCCATGCCCCCTACCAACCCCACCCAACCCACCCCAAACCCACAACCCAAAGATAGTGAGGCCTTCTATGGGGGATCATGGCAGTCTGTAACATCATTTGGTGGTAGGCCTAGGCCCTCCTCTATGTATCTAGGAGGAAATAGGATCCCTCCATAGGGAATGGGCCCCCAAAGTCCATTTGTACACAAGGGATAAATACTGGTTCCACTGTTAGAGGTCCCATAGACTGCCCAGGCCTCCTAACTGGCGCCCACATTCAGAGGGTTTGGCTCAGGCCAATGCTGGTTACCCAGCTGTCTGGCTGCGGTGTGAGCTCTCACTTGGTCAGGTCAGCTGTTTCGGTAGGTTTCTCCAGCATGGTCTTGACTCCTTTGATCATCCCTCCTCCCTCTCTACAACTGGATTCCAGGAGTACAGCTCAGTGCTTAGCTGTGGGTGCCTGCTTCTACTTCAATCAGCTACTGGATAAAGACTCTAGATGGCAATTAAGGTAGACATCAATCTCATTATAGGGAAGGGAATCAAAGGCAGCCTCTCCACTACTGTGTAGATTCTTACCTGGGGTCATCTTTGTGGATCTCTGATCATTTCCCTAGTGCCAAATTTGTCTTTAAGCCTATACTGGCTCCCTCTATTAAGGTATCTCTTTTCTTGCTCTCCTTCAATTCCTCCACTGACTTAATCTTCCTGATCCCTCTTGTTCTCCCCTCTTCTATTTTCCCTACCTTGTTCCCCACCCCCCACCATGCTCCAAATTTACTCGGGAGTACTTGTCCCTTTCCCTTTCTTTGGGGAACCATGTATGTCTCTCTTAGGGTCCTCCTTGTTTCCTAGTTTCTCTGGTGGTGTGGACTATAGGCTGGTAGTTCTACGAGTGAGTCATACCATGCTTGTCTTTCTGTGACTGGGTTACCTCACTCAGGATGGTTTCTTTTAGTTCTATCCGTTGGCATGAAAATTTCAAGATTTCATTTTTTTCCACTGAGTAATACTCCATTGTGTAGATGTACCACATTTTCTCCATCCATTTTTCAGTTGAGGGTCATCTAGGTTGCTCCCAGGTTCTGGCTATTAAAAACAAAGCTGCTATGAACATAGTTGAACATATGTCCTTGTTGTATGAATGTGCAACCTTTGGGTATATACCCAAGAGTAGAATTGCTGGATCTTGATATAGACTGCCTCCCATTTTCCTGAGAAACTGCCATACTGATTTCCAAAGTGGCCACACAACTTTGCCCTCCCACCAGCAATGGAGGAGTGTACCCTTTTCTACACATCCTCTCCAGTATAGACTGTCATTGGTGTTTTTTATTTTAGCCATTCTGGCCTGTGTAATATGATATCTCAGAGTTGTTTTGACTTGCATTTCCCTGATGGCTAAGGATGTTGAGCACTTTCTTAAATGTCTCTCAGTCATTTTAGAGTTAATCTTGTATCCTGCCACTTTGCTGAAGGTGTTTATCAGCTGTTCTTCATGTCACTTATGCAAATATCATATAATTTGCAAATAATATTTGTTAGTTCCTTTGTTTCTTTGTTAAGTTTCTGTCTGGTGGTCCTGTCTAGTGGTGAGAGTGGGGTGTTGAAGTCCTCACTATAAGTATGTGTAGTTTTATGTGTGATTCAAGTTGTAGTAATGTTTCTTTTATGAATGTAGGTGCCTTTGTATTTGGGGCATTGATGTTCAGAATTGAGAGTTCATTCTTGATGGACTTTTTCTGTGATGAATATGAAGTGACCTTCTTCATTTCAGTTGACTGATTTTAGTTTGAAGTCTAATTTGTTAGACATAAGGATTGCTACATCAGCTTGTTTCCTAGGTCTATTTGATTGGAAAATCTTTTCCCACCCTTTACTCTGAGGTAATATCTGTATTTAAAGTTGAGGTATGTTTCTTATACGCAGCAGGAGGATGAATTCTGTCTTTATAGCGATTCTGTTAGCTTGTGTCTTTTTGTAGGGGATTTAAGACCATTGATATTGAGGGATATTAATTAGCACTGGTTGTTAATTCTTGTTTATTTTGGATTTGGTGGTGGTGGTGGTATTGTGTGTGGCTTCACCCCCTATCTTTTTTCTTTTGGTGTTTGGTAAAGTGTGATAATCTATTGCATGTGCTTTTGTGAATGTAAACTTCCTTGGTTTGGATTTTCCTTCCAGTACTTTCCGTAGGGCTGGATTTGTGGATATGTATTATTTAAATATGGTTTTGTTATGGAATATCTTGTTTTCTCTGTCTGTAGTGATTGAAAGCTTTGCTGAGTACAGTAGTCCTGGTTGGCATCCATGGTCCCTTAGTATTTGTAGAACATCTATCCAGGACCTTCTGGTTTTCAGTGTTTCCATTGAAAAGTCAGGTGTAATTTTGATAGGTCTGCATTTGTATATTCCTTTGTCATTTTCCTTTGCTTCTCTTAATATTTTTTCTTTATTCTGTATGTTTGGTGTTTTGATTATTATGTGGCAAGGGGACATTTTTGTGGTCAATTCTATGTGGCATTCTGTAAGCTTCTTGTACTTTCATAGGCATGTCCTTCTTTAGGTTGGGAAAATTTTTTATGATTCTGTTGAATATATTTTCTGTAACCTTGAGCTGTATTTCTTCACCTTCTTCTATACCTGTTATTCTTAGGTTTGGCCTTTTCATGGTGTCCCATATTTCCTGAATATTTTGTGTTAGGGATTCGTTGGACTTAAGATTTTCTTTGGTTGATGACTCTATTTCTTCTTGTGAGTTTTTAACACCTGATATCCTCTCTTCTATCTCTTGTATTCTATTGGTTATACTTGCATCTGTAGTTCCTGATCACTTACCCATCTTTTCTATTTCCAGCATTGCCTTATTCTGTGTTTTCTTTATTGTTTCTATTTCAGCTTGCAAGCCTTGAACTGTTTGAATTGTTTCCTTCACTTGTTTGATTGTTTTTTTTTTTCTTGGCTTTCCTTGCTTTCTTTAAGAGATTTATTTCTTGAATTTTTTGTTTTATCTTTTCCTCCATTCCCTGTATTATCTTTCACACAAGAGATTTATTAGTCTTGTGTAGTGAGGATGGAGGAGAAACAAGAGACAGAGACAGATTGTAATATGTATTCTTAAAAGACGTCTGTCTTAGTTAGGGTTTCTGTTGCTGTGAAACAACTCTTATAAGGGAAGCATTTAATTGAGATGGTGGCTTACAGTTTCAGAAGTTTAGTCCATTATCATCATTGCGGGAAGCATGGCAGCATGCAGGAAGATCTTTTGCTGGAGGAGCAGGTGACAGTCCTACATCTTTCAGACAAGAGCAAATGGGCTAAGACCCTGGGTTGTCTCAAAGCTCTCCTCCACACTAACATACTTCCTCCAACAAAGCCATACAAACTTCAACACAGCCAGACCTCCTAATAATGTCACTCCCTATGAGATTAAGAGGCCAATTACAATAAAACTACCACATTCCATTCCCTGGCTCACATAAGCTTATAATAGTATCATAATGCAAACTTCATTTAGTTCAACTTCAAAATTCCCCATAGTATATCACAGTCTCAGCAATGTTTTAACAAAGTCTGAGATTCATCAAGTCTTTTAATTGTAATTACCTGTAAAAACCATAATATAAAAGCAAGATCACATCCAACATATGACTCAGGATAGATATTACCATTCCAAAACATAGGAAATGGAACACAGCAAGGAAATACTGGACTAAAGCAAGATGAAAAACCAGCTGGGCAAACTCCAAACATTGCATCTCCATGTCTGATGTCAAAATTCTCTTCAGATCTCCAACTCCATTCAGTTTTGTTGACTGTAACACATTTCTTTTTCTTGGTCTTGTGCCACTCCATGTTAGTAGCTCTCCTTGGTGGGTGTCCCACATGACTCTGGCATCTCTAACATCTTGGGTTCTGCAAGGCAATCCAGGCTTCAACTTCACAGCTTCATGCAATGGCCTCTCTACTAGGCCTTCATTCATGCACACCCCTAAAACATGCCTGGCCCCATCAGCTTTGTTTATGTGCAGAGGCAAAGACCATAATCTGCTTCTTCTATCCTTAACCCTAAAGCTAGAAACACGTGGCAGAAATGCCAAGTTCTGTTGCTTACTGAGTCTGGAACATGCCTCCCTCATTCAATTAATTACATCTTCACCAAGTTCCTGTTCTTCACTGCTTATGTTTGGTTGTCCTGAAACTTGCTCTGTAGACAAGACAGGCCTTCAACTCAGAGATCTGCCAGCCTCTGCCTTCCCAGTGCTGTTATTAAAGGTGTGTGCCACCATACCCAGCTCTAAACTTTTCTTTAGTTTCTTTTCACAAGTTAGAAACGTAACTGGGTAGTATCTTGCCCTGAGGTCACTACCCCCTCTATTCCATGTCTTAATACATTTATCTCCTTGAACACATGACTTAGATCCATTATACTTCCTAGTGCTCTTTTTCCCCTCAAATTTATGCTTTGTAATTTATGCTGCTCAGCTTGCTCCTTTTCATTATAAATCTTCATTAGAGTTACCACTAATAACCACATGACAGGGTCTATACTAGACTGTTTTGAGATTTCCTCTGCCTGGGAGATTAATCCAAAACTCTTCACTTTAGCCCCAGGCAGACTCTTTGAACCAGGGCAAAAAGTAGCTACTTTTCTTCACAAAATATCACAAGACCAGTCTCTAGGCCACATACTAACATTTTTCTCTGAAACATCTTGATCTCCACAGTTTATCAAATCACATTCAGTGCCACTGTCTTCCATGTTCCTACTAGTATGGCCCATTAAGCAGTGCTTAAAACATTCTACTGCTTTCTTAACTTAAACTACCAAAGTCCATATTAATTGAAAGAAACACATGGACACGACTATCACAGCAATACCCCAGTCTCTTGTACTAACTTCTATCTTACTTTGGATTTCTATTACTCTGAAAAGATACCATGACTATGGCAACTCTTGTGAGGAAAACATTTAGTTGAGGTGGTGGCTTACAGTTTCAGAGGTTCAGTCCATTATAACCATTTAGGGAAACATGGCAACATTCAGGAAGACCTGATGCAGGAAGAAAAGTTGAGAGTCCTACATCTTTCAGGCAACAATAAATGAACTGAAAAAATGGTTGGTACCCTAAGCATATGAAACCTTAAAGCTTAACCACCCCCTACAAAGTGGTGCACTTCCTCCAACAAGGCCATACCCACATCAACAAAGCCACAACTCCTAATAGTGCCACTCCCTATCTGAATGCAGATGCCAATTACAACCAAACTGCCACAACATCTTAGAGATATTTATGCCAGGACAGATAACACTCTCTCAGGAGGAATAAGAAAAACTTTCTTAAAGAGAAGAAGCGGTTTAGGAGGCATCATGGTGGGAAGCACTGATTTAGGAAAAAAGCTGGGGGTGCATTTTCAGAGAGATACGGCAGCTCTTCTTCATTGTCAGTTTGCCTGCATTTGATATCATCTAGGAGTACATCTATAAGCTTGTCTATGAGGATGTTTCCAGAAACTTTAGCTAAGGAGGGAGGATATACTCTGAATGTGAGTGGCATCGTCCCACAGGCTGGGGTCCTGGACAGAAGAAGACCTGAGAGCGGAAAACATAAGCTGAGCAGCATCTCTTTCTGCCTCCTGATTAGTGATGCAACTCGAGCACTTGCCACATGATCTGCTTGCCATGTCTTCCCAACCATCGATAAACTATGCCCTCAAACTGTGAGCCATATATTTTTTTTCTTAGCAGGGTTTTGGTGGCACACACCTTTAATGGGAGGCAGAGGCAAGTGGATCTCTGAGTTTGAGGCCATCCTGGTCTACAAAGTAGAACCCAGAACCTCCAGGACTGTTACACAGAGAAAGTCTTTCTTGAAAAGCCTAAAGAAGTCTTTTTTGTTAAGGTCTCCTCTCTCTCTGTCTCTGTCTCTGTCTCTGTCTCTCTCTCTCTCTCTCTCTCTCTCTCTCTCTCTCTCTCTCTCTCTCTCTCACACACACACACACACACACACACACACACATATACTGTATGGCTGTATGTATATGTGTGCAGGTGTGCAAGCCTGTGCATAGAAATTGAGAGTCTCACACTATCATTCTTTACCTTACTCTATTGAGACAAGGTAGGTATCTCTGTCTCACTGAACCTTAGGCCAGGCTTGCAGCCATCAAGTCCTAGCAACACCCTCACCACCTCTCCATCCCCTGCAGGGCTGGAATTACAGGTGTTCAACACCAAACCAACATTCTTAAGTGGATGTTGAAGATTTACACTTGGGTCATATAGTTTGTGCCACAAGTAGACTTACCCACTGAGCTATCTCCTCAGCCTCTTTGTCATGTACCTTTGTTACAGAAACAATGAATTAACTAATCCAAAAGACTATAGTATGTGTATAGCCAAGAAATTGTGAGAAGGCAGAGGTAGGTAGCACATTCCAAAGACAAAGAAAAATTTGACGATATTAAATTGTACACAGCAGATAGGAAAATAAGCTGGAGCTAGACTGTGCATGGGCATATATGTGCACAGCTAAAAAAATGAGAGGTTTTGGATTTTGTAGTGAGCAGTTGCTATCAGGAGTATGACAAAATAAAGCCGGTCATCAGGATACCCTGTTGCTTACACAGGACTAATGTGGTAGAATCATCCAAAAGAGGAAGAAATTATCAACTGTCACTGAATGAAGGAAAGGCAGCCTCCTGAATTGGAAATTAACATCCACATGAAGTTATCAGTGAGCATCTGTTACATGCTGGGCTTTGGAGCAAGGGTAGCAATACTTCACTCCTGATGTTGTGATCTGAGAACCCCCTAAAGAGATTTTAGCACATCTAGATGGCATAGGTTCAGCTTTTTAAAATCCTCTACTCCTAGGAAAAAACCTGTTACAAGAAATGAAGGAGATGCAAGATTAGGGAGATCAGAGGCTCTGCTTGCTATCTTAGCTCTGCAGGCATCATTCCCAACAAAGTCTTCTGATCAAATGACAAAGACTAGGTGAAATCATACTGACTTGGACCATTTATGGAATGATCTGCTTAAATTAATGAAAACACTGAACTGTAAAGATGGTGTTACCCTTCAAGAACTGTGAATTGGGAAATGACTATGGAGAAAGTGCCGGGGCAGGAATGAACAACATAAGGGTTATTGATTGTTGTGACACATGTGGCCCCCAAAGCTACTACCTCAAAAGAGCCAATACAGGTTGAGTAGTCCATATTTGAAATGTTTTGGAGCAGAAACAATTCAGAATTTGGGGATGTTTTCTGATTTTGAGGTATTTGCATATTCATGAGATATCCTGGGAATGGGACCCAAGCCTAAACTCAAAATCCATTCTCTTATAATATGTCTCATTCATGTAGCCTGAAGGTATTTGGCACAAAACTTTTAATAATTGTGTGCAGTAAATCAAAGTTTAGGATTTGGGGAAATTTTAGAGCTGTAGTTATCAGGTTAGGGATATTCACCCTGAGTTTTAAACTCTGGGTCTACTTAGACTTGAGTTGGTGATTAACACCTTGTTTGATCAACATACATGGTACCCTGATGAGGAAGATTGGAAGCATGGGCTCAGCTAGACTGTGCTCCCTTTCAAAGTATTGTTAAGGGATCTCTGCGGCGTTTTTTTTTTTTTTTTCTTCTTACATGAAATTTCAGAATTATAATATCTCAAGCTGTAGTTTCCCAATGGGCAAGTCCCAAGTTTCCTTATCACCCACAAACCAAATATTGCTAACCAAAGATATCACAGAGAAGCCCAGATTCAAGGTGTGCCAGGAGGGACACATGGCAAGGGAGACAATCACTTCACATGTAGGAAAGGAGGAAGGATGGTAACAACCATTGTAGAGATATTTCATATTGGGGACAATGGCAAAGATATTGTGCTGGGATAGGGTTGGGTATGACAAACTATTTCAATAAAATACCACACCATAAGCACATTAGACTCCATTGACCATATAGAGTTAAACAACCCATAAAGCCAATAATGTAAAATTATTATGTTTAGCTCAAAAGCTAAACAAAGTCAGACTAACAGGCTCCCTTTCACCAATGAACTGCAGTTTGCTTTTCTGGAGGCTCTCATGGTCGATGAACATTTGAAATTTGTTTGTTTGGTGAGCTTCCTACTGCATGTTCACATGCTAATGAAGACGATCCTAAGGAAATCTGCCAGAGCACACTGCACAAAGTTATGTTAATTAATCCTTTTCTGGCTGAAACCTATTTGAAACACACTTTTAGTAGATGTGAGCCCATAGCTTATAAGATAAGAACATGACCAAGTAGACTTAGAACCTAGTTAAAGATGTTGTTTAATTAAAAGATTTTAAAATTGATTTCTATAAAATGTTAATTAGATGTAAGCAGTGAGTTTTTGTCAAGTATCTAAAAGTATTTTTGCCCTTCTTGGCAGGCTAAAACTCCCTTTTAGAATGATATTTTAAGTGCATATGCATTTAAAAATGCCTGTTGTTCTGAATTAGAACACAAAATTCCACTGTAGCAAATGCCCCAGATCTCACAAGTGAACATCTGAGAAGTTAAATTGTTTTATTAAATTAATTAATTTCTTTTCTCCAGCCGGATCACAGCTTCCTCCCTTCCTTCCAACCCCTGCCAGTCCCTTCACCACAACCAAAACTACCCACTCCAACCTCCACTCCTTCTCTTTTCTCTTGAGGAAAGGGCAGGCCTCCCATGTATATCAGCCAGCCATGGAATCTCAAGCTGCAGTAAGAGTAGGCACCTCCTATTCTATTAAGGTCAGATGAGGTAACCCAGGAGGAGGGAAGCCCTCTGTACTTATTTTAAAGCTGTGTAGTTCGACCTTCTTATGGGACTCCTAACAGTGTAAGGCAGGGGCTGTCTCTGACTCTGTCACCTTTGGGGATATTCTTTGGGGATAGTACATTAGCACAGCACTGTGAAAGGAGGATGGCATTGGACTACAGGCTTCAAACTCTCTGGGAGCCACTGAGTATTTTCTTTTTTAAAATAATTTATTTAATTTGATGTGCATTGGTGAGGGTGTCAGATCCCCTGGAACTGAGTTACAGACAACTGTAAGCTGCAATGTGGGTTCTGGGAATTGAATCCAGATCCTCTGGAGGAGCAGCCAGTGCTTTTAACTGCTGAGCCATCTCTCCAGGCCCCACTGAGTATTTCTGCGTAGGTATTCTAAGGTAGGCTTGGGTAGCCTGTGGGTCCAGACAGCCTTGGTTTGACTTATCTTGGCCTCAATTGTCTCATTTATAATGACCCTTTAACAATTCAGTGTGTACCATGTGGTTTGCACCTGTCTAGTAGGTAGGGAATATAAGATATTTTGAACCAGATCTGTCCCCCACAGGCTTGGGTATTTGAATCCTTGGGCCCCAGTTTGTGACACTGTTTTTAAAGGTCATGGAGCATTTGGAGGTATGGCCTTGATGGAAGGAGTACATGGCTGGGGACAGGTTTCTCTAGCCCAAACCCACTTCCAGTTTACTTTCTGCTTTTTGCCTGGAATTGGATATTTGATCTCTCAACTTCCCACTTTGACTGACACTTGCCACTTTGGATGCTCCCTCTTGAATCATGGGCCCAAATAAACTTTCTTCCATAAGTTACCGCTCCTTATAATACATTTTCACAGCAGCAGAAAAATAGATGATAAAGACTAAGGTGTGTTCAAGCACCCATTCTCTTACAGGACAAACAGCAAAAATAATTGTTGTCATTAAAGTTGATAATTACTGCCCTACTATATGAATATTACTTTACGGTTGACTGTATAATTTTATCTTGTTTTTCCAGGAATAAGACTAAGAATCAATACCGTGAATGCAGATATAAAGTTTCCCATCTACCCACTCTGGAATGCAGGTGACTTACTATA
Source organism: Cricetulus griseus (assembly GCF_003668045.3). Taxonomy (NCBI): domain Eukaryota; kingdom Metazoa; phylum Chordata; class Mammalia; order Rodentia; family Cricetidae; genus Cricetulus; species Cricetulus griseus. The sequence continues at coordinate 33,136,834 of NC_048601.1, read as the reverse complement.
TGCTATACTGTATTGGTAAGTTTTCATCTGGTGTTTGACATCACTCAGCTGGTTCTGGAAATGAGGATCCTCAGCACAAACTTTAGACCCAAAGATTTTTCTGTCACGTGTCCTTTAACCTCTCTTGTCCTGGTTCAGGTTGACCCCAGTGTAATGAGGAGAGGGAAAATAGCAAGCAGCTAAGACTATTAAAACTTTTGCTTGCCATATACTTAATAAACTCACTCATTTAAAGCTGAAGGTATGGCTATATGCCATTCTGTGGACCATATAGAATATTTGCATATATTAGATCAAATAATCATCTAATAGCTCTACAACATAGCTTCTGAAATTACTCAATGGAGCACAGAAATAGTAAATCACTTACATGGGGTCACACAGCAGCTAACAGAAGATCTCTTTGGCTTATTCTGAAAAGCATTTTCCAACTACAAGGTTCTCATTCACTCTACTAAGTCCTGTGGGAAGAATAAAGATTGGGATGAAAACGCAAAGAAATGAGGTATTTCAAAAGACAGCACTGTTAGTCATGAGGAAACAATTGAATCAGCCCTCAGGCTTCATTATTCTTCATAGGATAAGCCACACCATGGATTCCCAAACCCGTGCATAGGCATCAAATGGAGAATGCTTTAGACAGAAGTCCAGACAAGAGATTTTCTGGAATACAGGATACCCTGTGTAGAATGAGTTATTTTATATATGTGTCCACAACTTCCCAAGACTTTTCAGAAACCTGCAACACAGAAAATCCTTGGGAGTGAAAGAAAATCTGTTGTGGATCCAGTTGAAATATTAGGCATGCATGTTTTTATTATCTTGGCAGGTTTCATACATCTGGGGCATCTTATTTAAACTGTCCATGCTGACATTTCCCAGCAACTCAATACACATAGAAGACTAATAAAACCTTCCTATTAGAGTATATTATAGATCCTCTGAGAGTACATTTAACATAAGCCCTAGGAAAATGGAATTAGGAGCTAAATCTGCAAGGGATGCCTATACAAAATGTATTCATTGATTGAATAAATATTTACTGAGTGTCTGTTATCAGCCAAACACTGCTGTCGGCAATGAAGAATCATCAGTAAACAAGCTAGAGAAAGACTCTATCCTCAATGCATGTGCATTCCTAGGAAGAAAGCCAGTTAAAACCAAATCTTCTCAGCAATGAGAAGGAAGGACTGCAGACACATGGTGATGTAATGTGGTGTGATCCTTTGAGATATTACCTAGTTGTGTAGAACAAAGTATGCTGCATCATACTGGCTTAAATGAACAACCATAAGGCTGAAAAGGATGCTCTGTGGTGAAGAGCATACAATGAAGAGGACCAGAGTTTGGTTCCCACACCCATGTCAGGTGGTTGACAACTACCTGTAATTCCAGCTCCAGAGGATCTAATATCCTCTACTAGACTACATTGGCATCCAAATGCATGTGTACTCAGACACATAAAAAAGTAAACTACTGGGCAAACTGGGGATGTGGGGGCTGGTAAGGGAGAGGGGAGGGGGTTTGAGAACATGAGGGAATGGGGTGGTTGATGAGGGATGGATGCAGTGAAAAGCAATGAAAAAAAAAAAAGAGAGAGAGAGAGAGAGAGAGAGAGAGAGAGAGAGAGAGAGAGAGAGAGATTACATGTTAGGGATAAACCTGGTGGTAGGAAAACTCCCCAAGAATCTACAAGGACAACTCCAGCCAAGACTCCTAGCAATATTGGAGAGGGTTCCTTGTAAATCTGATTGATGAATACCCCAACTATCATCATAGGGCCTTCATCCAGTAATTGATGGAACCAGACATAGAGATCCACAACCAAGAACCAGGCCTAGCACTGGGAATACGGTCGAAGAGAGGGAGGAGGGAATATATGAACAAGGGAGGTCAAGATCATAATGGAGAAATCTACAGAGACAGCTGAACCAAGCTTGTAGAAACTCATGAACTCTAGACTGACAGAGGAAGAGATTCCAGGAGATTGAACTACGCCCTCCATATGTGAGAGGCAGTTGCAAAGCATGAACTATCAGAGGGAGCCCTGTCAGTAGGACCACAATAGAAACCTGGTACATGAGCTAGTTTTTGAAGCCCATTCCCTATGGTGGGACACCATGCTCAGACTTAATGCATGGGAGAGGGGCTTGGCCTGCCCCAAGCTATTGTGTCAGAGTTTGCTGACTCTTCATGAGAGCCCTTACCCATGAGGAGGAATGGACCAGGGGAGGCAAAGGGAGGTAGGAGGAGGGTTGGGAGGGAGAACTGTAGTTGTATTGTAAAATGAAATTTCAAATAATAAATTATAAAATAAATAAATGACAAAAATCTTAAACAGGCTGTCTAATTTTGTTCATGAGCTGCATAGCAACCTGAATGGTTCTGCTGATTTGGAACAGACATGAGAAACCATAGCTAGGCCCACTCTGAGTTTTCAGCTAGTTGAGAGATTAGCTGATATTGGAGGATGGTCTTAATTTACTGCCATCCAAGATGATGAGATGATCGGATACATGCCATTTATCATCGTACATACCAGCCTGGAATTGTTTACATGGGGAAATGCATGGATCCATGAGAACAGCAGACACACACAAGGCTTCTTCTGAACTATAGCTAGTAGAGCCTTGATTTGCTTGCTTACAGTTGGATAAATGTGACTAACCAACTTGCAACCCCCATGCCTCTGCCTTAACCTCGTTTAACCTTGACCAGTTGTCTGGGATTTTCTCCCCTCATCTTGGAACTCCTGTTCTTCCTGATAACTAAAACTAAAGGCCTAAGAATTCAGATTGAATACTTAAGTTCTAACTTCTGTTCCCAGTTTAAACATGCCTTAAACAGTTCTCTGCTTCTGGAAGACGCATCTGAACACGAGTTGCTGACTACAGACTGCTCCTAAGGACTTTGAGCCCTGGACATGCTGTGAACATGAACCAGTCTAGATAATGTGGACACGCCCTGTCTCTTCAACAGTCTGCCAACCAGGTGCATCTGATAGATTCCCCATTGCTTGAATTCCCCTTTTGCTTTTGACTAGCATTTCAGCCTTCTTGGGTCCCTAACAGCGTCCCAGAGTCAGCAGGAAGTAGCAAGGAAAGAATCATCACCCCTTTCCACTGGTTGAGATGCTAAGTCAAAAGGCAACTCCCTTCCATAGGGGACAATGTGACAACAGATGCAAATGTCACTCCCTCAGAAAAATCTGTCAGCTAACAGCAGGGTGTGTTACCTGTTAACACCCCTTTGAGCCCCTCACAGGCAGGACTCAGGATTGAGTCCTATCACCAGTAATTTGAGAAGAGGGAATGAAGGGACCAGCCTCCCCCCCCCCATTTCAGTAGCCATGACAAGCTAATATGTGCTCACCTGACCTTGCTGGACCTGCCCTAGTCACTAGGAGGTCAGATGCCCTCCTTGTAGCAAGGAACCTATCAGAAGTTAGCTGGCAGGGCTGTGGTTTACGGCTCTGTGTGTGCTTTATGGACAAGTGCACAACAGTGATGTGCAGAACATAGCAGCCACCCTGGGAGAGTATATAGGCCATAACCAGTTAATCAGTCAACACAGGGCAGGTCATCCAAGCCTGGAAGTGCACCAGTCCTGAGACTGTTGCATGCCCCTAAACACTCCCCTTATGCTGCCCTATAAGATCTCATGGTTTCTCGGGGTCTTTCTCCAACCATTTGTGCAGTGGATGGATGAAGGGCCTGAGCTAATGGGGTTAGCTTGTAGAACAACTACAATAAAAGACTCTTTGCTTTTTCATCAAAAAGGAAAAAAACAAAACAAACAAACAAAAAAGCAACTCAATATAGCCAGCCCAGAGTCAAGTGGAAAGGATGCAAGAAGCATCAAATGCTGGTCAAAAGGCACAAGTATAGGAAAGAGGAGGGGCATGATTGCAAGAAATTTATGACACTATAAGACAGGCCTTTCTAGGGAAGGTGTGCTTAAGCTAAGACTTGAATAGTGAGAAGAGAAAAATATGCTGTATGTGGATAGCCAAGTGGCAGTGTAAGACTACACTTGTGCTTAATCACATGAAATATATGCACATGCACACACACACACACACACACACACACACACACACACACACACACACACACTTATCAGGAGTTCATATGCTTGCAATGCTTAACACATGAATGGAGCACTCACTCTGCTAGCCGAGTAGGCCTGGCCGTTTGTCTCCTTTCTCTACTTTCTCTCTTTTGGAACAGAAACAATCATCTCACAACCTAGTCTTTGTGAAAAGTACATTAACAGCTTCATGGCTCTGTGTGTGTGTGTGTGTGTGTGTGTGTGTGTGTGTGTGTGTGTGTGTGTGTGTGTGGTTTTTTAATAAAGGGTCTCATGTAGTCCAGGCTGCTCTCAAACTTACTATGTAGATGAGGATGACCCTGAGTTCCTTATTCTTCTGCCTCTACCATCCATGTACCAAGGTTATAGGTCTATGCCACCATCCTCAGCTTCTACCATTATTAAAGTATAGATAGATAGATCTCTGAGCTTCTGAAATAAAAATGAGATTATGAAACATCTGGCAGAGACTGTGACAAGAATCTGAAATTCACTGCTAGCTCTTAGTCTAATGCATTGAGAAATTGTGTTTTCACCTTGTTTGGCCATGAGACACCCTGCCCACCCCAGAAGGAAACTGATGAGTTTCATATCACTAGTCTAGCCTGCCTGTGTCTTTTTTTGTAAATGACAGTAATGTGAGATGGGGCTGGCTGATGAGGAACATAGAAATCAGTAAAGGGGCTCGGAAATGAAAGCCTCCAGACAAAAAGGTGCAAATCCGAGGTTGCCCACTCATAGAAGAAATGGTTAACTCTGTCTGATGTCAGAGGGACCATAACCCAGGGATGCATGACTTCAAACAGCAAGTCATTGCTATAAGTATTCGTCCCAGGATTTCCCTACTCTGGCTCCACACTGGGACCACCTTTTTATAAAGAGCCACACTTTGGTGGTAGGCCACAAAGACTGACACAAAGACTAACCACAGTGTTAAGGATCAAGCTAGAAACCATAAAAGCAGTACAAACTCGCTGCTTGAGTGGGTTATTTGGAGTGATTAGCACCATGGGCAAACATCTAGTTACGAAGGAGAGTCCAGACCTTGGGGCCCAAATTCCTGCTTGGCAATCAATAATTTCATTACCTTCCCACCAGTTGGAGCTCAGCCGTATAATAATTTCATTAACATAGCAATTGGCCTAACGCATGATTTGCTTTTTAAAGTAAATATACTACTGCAGTGTGATTATCCCGTAGGGACCAGTTCTCATTACTCCATTTTAAAATGTCACTTTGCTTAAGAGAAGAAAAAAATGTCACCATATTATAGTTCAGTACATTATTACAATACAATATGATCCATGCAATTAGCCGCTTTCATCAGGGACACCAAGACGTGTGCAGGGAACATATATTCCAGTGGTGACAGCCCTTCACTGTGATCATGGCACCGTGGTATATATGTGTGAGTGATTTGGGAATAGATCTGTCTTTGGGTCAACTTTGTCATTGGAAAACTGGCAGTTATGCCAACACTACTACAGGATGATGCCAGCAATAACTTGAGTGGGAGTGAGGCTTTTTCCACTAAGAACCAATGGTAATGGTGGTTTACTCTATAAGCCAGATGGTCTCTGCTGGAGCAACTCACCCTCACCACGATACCACAGAAACAGCCATAATTAATGCTCCAACACAGAGCCCAGCTTAACTGTGGCTCTCTCATGTTTCACTCGCCAAGGTGGGACAGAGGCCATTGTTTACCAGGCCCTGACTTAGAGAATATGTGTTAAATATTCACCATCACATAGAGTCTAGATCCTAATCAAACTACACACTCAATAAATGGTAATTACTACTGCTGTGTGGCTTCTGTGGATAACGATAGTATGGCCATTGCTACCACTATCAACATCATCATAGCCAACAATGATTAAGTGTGCTATTCTACTTCTGATCAAGCAATTTCTTCCTCTGTGTTGCTAATATGGATGGCATGAGCAAAGTACCCTCAGCATTCATACTTAAGGCAGTGTGTGTGTGTGTGTGTGTGTGTGTGTGTGTGTGTGTGTGTGTATGAAGCCTGGGAGAGTTTAGTTTCTGCACAAGCATTAGGACCCGAGTTTCATTTCCAGTACTCACGTAAAGAATAAGTGAGCACATGCTTACAGTACTTGGGAGTGTGGGTCGAGAGGATCTTTCTTACTCACTAGCAAGGCAGCCTAGACTATCTGACAAGTTCCAGGCCATCAAGAGATTCTGCCTCTGACAGAGTCAGTAATTAAAAGCATTGGCCACTTTTCCAGAGGATCCTGTACAATTTCCATATATGTCATGTTCCTCACAGAGGAACTCCAGCTCCAGGGATCCAACGCCCACTTCCAGCAGGCATCCTCAGGTACCAGGCCCATAAGTGGTGCACACTCACACATATGGAGACAGAAAAAGTATGAATATAAGATAAATAAGAATCAATCATTTTAAAAATAAATATGGTTGACATTTTAGAATATAACATGAGGCTGTCCTCTGGCTTCTACATGCAGACACACATATTTACACACATATACACACACATACATACACATACACAAGCAGGTACACACCCATACACACACACACAGACACAGACACACACACACACACACACACACCTATACACATACACACACAAGCAGGTATATACCCCCCCCCACACACACACAGAGCAAATAAATAAGTAATAAAGAGACATTCAGCAAAATCTGTAGCAGTTTCCCTTTCTGTGTATGTGTTTTCCTCTTCCTGGAAACAATAGCAAAGGATCTGCAGAGTGAAGTAGATGTTCTTCAGAGGGAGAACAAATGCCTTTCTCCTTGGAGAAAAAGCCCCTGCCAAAATATTGTCAGGAACAAATCCCCTCAGCCCTCTAAAGTTATTTGGTGTTTAACTGCAGCTGTCACAATGGATAGATTCCAAGAAGCTGTAGGACATGATTTTCATCATGGGTTTTAACATGGACATTAAAACTGGGTAAAGACAAAAGCATCTTCTCCAGACGAGCAAGAGAGGTGTACACAAAGACAATTTAAAAGACATCCCTCCCACACATGCTTACAAGTTACAGACAGCTAACATCTCTGGTATTATAATAAAGATAATTTCAGTTTTATTTTTTTCAGAGCATAGCATTGTATGTTTTTAACTAAAGTATAGAAAAATGATTCTGTTTATGAAATGGTGTGTCTCAAAGTCCATGTCTTAGAAGCAGATTATCATGGGAATTTTCTAGCTATGTGGAATCTCAGGTCCTTCCCATAGAGCTACAGCATTAGGACATGGATGAGATGAGTGGTGAATTGGGTAGTAACATGCTCTCCAATAGTCCTGACATTTACTGGTTTGAGAGAGACTGGCTTATGCGTCAGAAATAAGGCTGGCTATGACCCATAAGCACTGAAGCAGATCTTTTTGACAGGGACCTTTCAATTTTCTTGATCATGCTTTCTCCCTTTTCTGGGTACTTATAAGCAAGACTTTCTTTTGGATATAAGACTTCCTCCTCCATTGAACATGATCTTTCAAAGTCTGTCAGTCAAAGCCCCCAACTGTTTCAGAACCTCATGTGTGGCAGAGTCATTCATCTTTTAGGAACTTGCACTTCAATAAAGAGATTCAAAGGCACAAGGTGGCTGTAGTAGGTTCATCTCAGTACATACATCTCAATATCCTAGCTACTAATTAATGCTTGCTGGTGGCTGAGAGCAGTCAGGATCCAAGAGCTCCTCATTCAACATTCCCCTTCTTCATCAGCACTATGCACTATCCTTATACAATAAAGCTTGTGTTTGCCCCTGCTCAAAGCTGCAAGAGTAAGTTACTATGCCCTAAAACCATACAGTGATGGACAAAGGTACCATCATAGCATGGAAGTACCTGTACAATGATGGCTATCTCTAAGCTTTGCAACCAGGCTAGGCTACAGTGCAATAGCCAAATATGGACCAAAACAAACTCCAGCACCACAATGCCAGGGATGGAGTCCAGCAGTAATCTAAGCAGGATGGGTGGGATGGAGGCCAGAGCAGATGATAAGAGAACTGAGTCCAGAAAAAGCACTGTGGAAATGGCTCCAGGTGGAAAGGCTTGCACAGCCTTCTGCTAGAGAACAGCAGGAGAAAGTGGCTTTACCAATTCTTATCATGTAAAGAAACTGAAAAGTAGCTGTGATAAGACCATTTGTACCAGATTTATCATGTTGCTTCCAGCTGAATACCCACTGCAAATTGACTCAGTCAAGAAATGAGCTTGTTGTTCATACAAACATACTCCAAGTAAGCTGGGAAGATTCAGGCTTGGGAATCTAGGTTCTCAGCATTTTCTGACATGCTTTCCATACCATCCTTTGCCTTTCCCAATCTGAGCTCTCAGGACCTCTGCTTGGCTGGGATTAACCCTTCAGCATAGATCTACAATGAAAGAAAATCAAAATGTATTTCTACAATTCCCCAAACTTGGAACTTCACAAGAGGCAAGAGCAATGAGAGGACATAGGGTTCCTTCTCATCCAAATAGGGGAAAGACAGGAAAATGCTAGGACACATACTAGGGATACACACACAGGTTGGAGATCTCAACAGTTCTTATAAGTCTATAAGAAAGACTACAGTACCAGTGTGCAAGGATGGGCAGAAAAGATATGTAGTCATCAGTGGTAGGATTATTTGGGAAGTTTAATGAAATCTCGTCAAGCCAAACACTAGTGTAGAAATAGAGGAGAGCCAGCAAGCATTCTCTGGAGAGACAGAGAGAAGCAGTGTAGAGCTCATACAGTCTCTGTTTATCTATTCAACTATTTATTGCTGGAGTACATAAGAAGTCATACACAAAAAATATTATAATGATTATTTACCAAATCAGAGAATATGGTAAGTAGCTTCTAAGCCCCCAAACAGCAATTGCAAGCAATAAGTAATAAGACTTAGCAGAAATCCTGTAAACAAGCCCTTGACCTTTCTACTTCTCCTCATGGCCTGTTGGCCCTCATTTTTCTCTGTTAAAGATCTCCAGCACTAATGACAACCTCTGTTACATCAGCATCAGCGTTTGACATTTGGGAAAAGTCTAAAAGCCTAATAACGAAGGATTGTCCTAACTGGGCATCTCAATCCTACTGCAGTTCATGATGTCCTAGACCCCAGTTTTTGAAACAGTGAGTTAGAATGTCACCTGACATGTCATGGAATAATGAAGTCACTAAAAAGATGGCAACAGTAAAAGGTCTCAGAACAAGCAACAGTCAAAAATCAATTCAAACTGAAACATGTACTGAACCTGGAGTGTTTCTAGTAGTGCTGGGGTGATTTCACTGAAGCCTTGGATCTGAACACACAGCACATGTACTTTACACTGTGTACGCCATGCCACTGCATGACGCCAACAGACTCTTCCTGAAACTTCGGGTCAAATTTGAGAGCACTGTATGTTGTGATTATACTGCTTTTTTATCATACATAACAATTTCTGCTCTTGTGGAATGTATAATGTCTTAATTGTGGGAAAAGAAAGTATAGCTTCCCACTGCCATTCCTAAGCATGAGAAAATCAAATAAGACTATCTTAGAACTGTTTTGTATCAGAATATTGGATTCAAAAATTATTCTTTGAATCAGTGAGTTAAATTACAAGAAAAAATGGCACAGTGATTTTGGCTTGGGGTTATGAGAGAATTTCCAATGATTTCTGAAATGGCCTTAAATATACTTCTGCCATTTTAGACTACTTATTTAAGCAAAGCAGTAATCTTGGCACTGACAATTATAAAATCAAAATATTGACCAATTCTGAAAAATGATAAAGATGCTTTACAAGCCACAGTGCCCACCATTCAACTGAGATTTAATTATTTACATGTAAACAAGCTTATCTATCTCAATAGTTGGCAAATTCACTTTTATCAATATTAAGTGATGAAATTACCTGTATACCAAAGAATTGCTTTAAAACAAATTCCCTTATTGTGTATTATTGTAAATGTTTCATTTATTTACGTGGTTTTTATTTCTATATATCCAAAGACATGAAAAAAAACAGCTCTCAGGCAAATGAAGTTATAAGTGAAAGCAGTTTAAGAAGACTTGGCTTATGTAAACACCAAACAGCTGCAAAGACACAGTATCTTCTGAGCTCTTCCTGCCCTTGGCTCTAGCCTTTGGATGTCCTCTGACAACCTTACCATGCTTGCTGCCTCCATCTGCTTTGTGTAATGGGTCCTTCCATCTGTTTTACTCCCATCACCTCCAGTTCAACACTCTCCAAACCAAACACTCTATCTTGTGCCTATGTCTACCTCCCTTGCTATTTTGCTTTTTTGTTATCTCTCTATTATTGAGCCTGGTCCTTTGACTCTTGGGTCTTCTTCTCCATAGCTCTACACTTGGCTCTTGGGCCTGCTTTTCCACTGCTCTCCACTTGGATCTTGGGACTCCTACTCCAAAACACTCCACTTCTCAAGTCAGTAATATTGATTTTTCTCATCTAACTACACATATAAGGAGCCTGCTTCCATGCAGAACTCACCATTCTCTCTCTAATTCTGACATACAATTATGTCATACCTGGTTATTATAATTATAATTATAAGCCTCACCAACAGAATACTTGAACCACACTGTGTCACATTTAAAATTCTCTTTAAAAAATTGTCTTGGCATTTGGCTGTGGAATCAAGGTCTCTGAAATACTCTCTAGTCTTTCTCATCAGATCTTAGCTTTGCTAGTCATGAAAGCCCAAGAGTCTTTCTCACTTCCCACATTCACAAACACACTCACTTAACAATATTGTTTCTCATAAATAGACAACATAATTCAAGTGCATTATACATATAAAATGAATTTATTGGCTGGAGAGATGGCTCATTGGTTAAGAGCAATTACTGCTCTTGAACTTGCCCACAATATTTTCCCTAGCACCATGTCAGACAGCTCACAACCACCTGTAACTACATCTCTAAGAAATCCTGTACCACCTTCTGGCCTCTACAGGCACTGCATGCGTACGGGCATATACATGCTCAGATTCACACACACATAAACAACAGGAACAGCTAACCTGAACAAGCGGGACCTCATGGACCCCAGACTTGTAACAATAACTCTTTCCATCAGCAGCTTGAATTCCGACACCATGTTAGGGCCCCCGAATAACACACAGAGTCTTATCTTAGTTACAATGCTGCTGGCCAATGACTAGGATTTCTAATTTGCTAGCTCAGTCTTAATTATCAACCATAACTACTAATCTATATATTTTTATAAGTACTTATATTACTGCGGACACAGGCCTTGCGTCCTCTCTTCCTGGGATCACATCATGACTCCTTTATACTTCATTTCCCAGAATTCTCCTTGACTCCTAGTCCCACCTATCTTGCTTCTCTATTGGCCGACAGTGTTTTATTTATCAATCAATAAGACAAACCTATACACAGAAGGACCTCCCCCATCACAGACTGACAGCTGAGAAACCAGCATAGGACCGACCCAGACCCCTTGAATGTGGGTGTCAGTTAGGAGGCCTGAGCAATCTATAGGGCCTCTGGTAGTGGTTCGGTATTTATCCCTAGTATATGAGTGGACTTTGGGAGCCCATTCCACACAGAGGGATATTCTCTCAGCCTAGACACACAGGGGAGGACCTAGGCCCTGCTCTAAATGATATGACAGACTTTGAAGATTCCCCCATGGAATGCCTCACCTGCCCTGGAGAGCAGAAAGGGGATGGGATAAGGAGTTGGTGGGGGGAAGGGGAGGAGGGGAGAGAGAGGGAACTGGGATTGACATGTAAAACAAGCTTGTTTCTAATTTAAATTTAAAAAGGGCAAAAACAATATTAAAAAGAAAAAAGAAAAGAAAACATTCTATCAGGCAACCCCATTTTAGGGGATCTTATGCCTTAATGGCCCTATACAAAAAATAAAATATATCTTTGAAAATTACATTTCATAGCACCATATCTACCTGTGTTTGTGTTACTGGAGGAAGCTCTGGTCAACTGTCTTTTGCCCATATTGTGAGCTTCAGTTTTCATTATCAACAGCCTTGGAAAATCCAGAAGTGAAGTATGCTTCCACTGAATGTGGCTTCCTATCCTGCCACTCTCAAGTCCAAAGAAAGGCAAGTGGAAATATCACCAGTGCCTGCCCATGTCTATACCTTCACTGTTCAATGAAGTCTCAGTGTCAAATTCGAGATTTTCTCATGGATTGTCACATTTTTTAATTCTCCAGCCTCTTATGACAATGGAGCCATACTTACACTGGCCATTCTATAAAGGCATATAAATGGGTTCACATTTAAATGATTGAGGAGACCTTGAACTGTTGTTGGTCCACAGACTAATTACAAACTGTCTTAGCTTTGGACAGCTGTTACCCAATTTTGAATGAGACTTAACAACCTTGTGACTATTAAGCAAGCCATCTTGGAATGTACAGAGACCCCTAGTTTCCACTAACAAGAAAGCTATGAATGGTATCAGATAGCATCTGAAGCCCATGCAGAGTTTTCCCATTTTGCTGTAATATGCCTGCCTGGTATTTCCATCAATTTATTCTTGTTGGTTTATGATTTTTGATTTGTTCTGTTTCTATAGAAACTAAATGATACTATTACCATGTTGGAAGATGAAATTTGGGGGTAACCCAAATCTATGTGTTCGGGGCATGGTCACTCATGTTTGGCTCTTACCCTCTTTGAGGTAAGAGTTTTGTGTTTTGTTATTACTGTTGTTTTATATCCACCAGTGTAAATACCCAATACCTATCTTTATGCAGTTTCATTTAAATCAGTTACTGGGTATTACTGTCTCTAAAACTTAAAAATCCACACATCCATACCCCATTCTTTGGTCGCTATTCCTACCACTTCAAGAATTTCTACTGTCACACTCCCCCATTACTTCTTTACTCTGGATCTCTGGTTCTGTTTCTTACCATGATCAGTCTCACTTGAAAATAAAACTTTGATCAAGTCACACTAGGTGAGCCTTGGGGTAATTTCATGCCACCCTTCCCCAGGGGCTGTCAATTTGTTATCAATAGTAGGATGGCTTTGAGGCATTAAAAGTGTGAACACCCAGCTGCACTCCATCACAAATGACTGCAAACCTCCAGGGAAGGCACTCAGGCAGGCGAACTTCTTTTTAAGCAGTTATTTAGAAGGTCTTCAATTTTATATGTTCTAGCATTCTGTCCATGTGGTCTTTTGAATAAGTAACTGAATCACAGATCAGTCCCTACACCACAGCAGTCTTTTCAAACTAATGATTGTCAAGGGCTGGGAGATGGTACTTGAGTACAAGAGATCAGCCCATTGCACTTCTCAGAAGTACTGCAGGAGACTGGGACAATCCCCACTGGAGGAGAGAGACTGGTCTAAGAATTTCAAGGTTATTTTCAGCACTGACTTGCTAAGGTTCCTGCTACTTCCAGACTCCAAGATTCATTCCTAATGAATTATTAGGTAAGTGCAGTATGAGACACAGTCTCATAATGCTCTCATAAACCAACAAACAATAAAACAAAACAAAACCAAAAAAACCTCTGCACTTACCATTCTTTGCCCAGTAACTATCTGTCCTGAATAACTGAACAAAGATAGCATCCCACATAACTACAAGTGTGTCTGCCACGTAAGGCATACTTTCTTTTTCAAGCAGTGCTCACTAAATAGTGGGTGCTATCTTAGAGAAATTACTTCCCAAAAGCTTTGCACTAGTCTCAGTTTACCAATTTAGACAGCCTCAAATATCCAGCAGAAAAGCCATGATGGACTGCAGTGCTCACTGGGCAAGTCTCCTGTGTTCTGGCTTGGTTTTTGTTGTCATTGCTGTTTGTTTGTTTTGTTTTGTATTTTGTTAGCAATAGGTCCTATCAACCTGAAGACGTGTTTGGCTTCAGAATTTTGCACCACCTGCTCATATTTCTTTCAGTACGTTGCAGACGCTTCCTGTGCAATGTGTTTCACAGGTATTGTATATCTTTATCAACGCATGTGTATGCATATCTATTTAAATCCCTCAATAGAGCTTTATGAGACTAAAGGCTCTATAGTTCTAAAGTGTAAGGAATATTTGCTCATAGATATTCCAGCAAGGGCTCGTATTTCCTAAACCTTCCACTCCACACCGATTAGCCAAACATGTCAGATTGGGAAGCCAAATTCCCACCAGTGTGATGAGATACAGATGCCTCTATGACCCATTGACCCATAACAGGAAAAAGGACCATCTGGGTCAAGTGTGTTTGCTAACCCAGTTGGGTTTTGCTACCCTGCCTCTCTTTTGTCAGAAAAAAAAAAATTACCTTGCCATGTGCTTCTGCTTTAGCTATGTATTCCTTTGTGCAACTCTGAAGTTATGTGTTTCTAACAACATTGTTTCTAATGGTGGGGGGGTAAGTTCATGATTGCCTGGGGGGGTGTGGTCTGTTCTCTACCTTGTCTTCCTTCCAGAGAACTCAGGTTGCCAGATTTTAGCTGCAAGTACAAACAGCCTCTGAGACATCTCCCCACCCCACTTTCCTCTTCAATAGATTACTTCTCAAGCTTGTTAAAATGCTCTTCTGCAGTTTACATTCTCCACAGCATAAATTAAATTTCCCTGCACTAGCCAAGCTCACACCCTTTCCTTTCTTTCTGCAGTTCAGGAGCTGAAAGGATAGAGAGCTTCAAGCAGACCTTGCATTAGGCAGATATAAGGCTCCTCTTGAGATGCAAATGAAGAAGGAGGGGTCTGCACAAATAAGACTGCCAGCCCTTCAGTGGAGGAGTTGGCTTTAACTTGGACTCCAACCTGCAAAGGGGGATCTGTCTGCTGCAGGTTTCCATAAGCTCATGGCTGATGCCTGCTGTTCAAAGGTTTTATGTAGATGGGAGGAAGAAGTGAATGATTGTAAATATATATGGTCGGTTTGCAATAGCAAAGGTGTCTTAGATAGACTTAGTTTGTTCGATTGTACATAAGCAGAAGGCCCTAGGTCCCTGCCCTAGCAGCTGGCACCTGGTACCTGTTGTTCATCTTAACATTGAAAAATCACAGTCTGTTATGTGACCAAGCTCACGTATCCTGGAGAAGGAGGAAATCTCAAGCTCCAGGATGCACTTTAAATAAGGCTCTGAGACCTTGGAGGGGAGAATAGGTGCTAAGTATAAACTGAAATAATTGCATGGAGGTTGGGGTGGGGCTATGCCAGATCACATGGAAGACTGTGCCTCTTCCAGTACCAGTAGTCAGTCAATGAAGAACGGGTGTTAGGATTTGCCTTAGGCCTATGAATAGGTGTGTGTGTGTGTGTGTGTGTGTGTGTGTGTGTGTGTGTGTGTGCGTGTGCGCACACGAGCTCCTACATTTCATCAGCAATCTTGCCTTAGTTTGGGATAATGTTTCTCTTTTGTAGGAATGAAAATCATTTTCCTCAGTTTCAAAGGCCCTCAAATTTGTTCTTACAGAGTAAGGGGCTTATCTCTTACAGTGTTAAAATGCAGTTGTTCTCAAATTTGAGTGGTCATCCTGTAAGACCCGAGGAAGCTCAGGCCTCCAGGATCTCAGCCCAGTAGCTGGGTCACCCCAATCACCAGGCAGAGTCGAAAGCTTGATGCAAACTGCATGAGGTTTTATTATAGTTGTTTAACTCGCTAACCCCATGTTAGCTTGGGTCTTTCATCCACCCACCATGGCGGATGGCTAGGAAAGACAGCTCGAAGCGTCTGCATAGAGATCTTATAGGGCAGAGTAAGGAGAGTGTCTAGGGATATGCACAGGCTCAGGATTGGTGTGGCTCCAGGCTTGGAGGGTTTGCCCTGTGTTGATTGGTCAACTGGTTGTTATGGCCCATAGGTCCTCCCAGGGAGGTTGCTATGCTCTGTGCGTCATTGCTGTGCACTTGTCTGTAAAACACACCCAGAGCCATAAAGCATAGCACCACCAGCTAACTTCTGATTGGTTCCTTGCCACGAGGAAGGCATCTCACCTCCTGGACACCTAACCTCCTGGTGACCAAGGCAAGGTTAGACAAGCATGTGTTCGGCTGTTATGGCTGCCAAAATGGGAAGCTGGTCCCTTCAATCCATTTTCCCCTGGGCATCAGGTTAGAACACTGGATTGGAGCAGCATTCCCACAGTGTCTTATTCAGCAGGTGTAGGCCAGGCTCTGAAAGCTTATCGAACTGTATTGCCACACAAGGCTAATGAGACTGGTCCACCCTGGTCTAATCTAATTCTCAGTGTTCTCACATGGTATTGAGTTTAAACTGAGTTACATTAAGTCTGTCTTGTTTAGTAAAGGTATATGATGATTTTACATCAAGAACTTTCCCATTATAATTCAGTTTTTAACTTGCTTCTTTGGGGAAAACAAGGAAAAGAGCTATCAACATTGGGTCTTCCCTTTCTCAAGGAACTAGGATCATGAGAGCAAACTGTGCTATTCAGAGCACAACTGAACCAACAGAGTGAAGTCTAGAAAGCCTTTGTTTACTGTTGCCTGGTTTTTGAATGCTTGCTTTGGAGATAGGATCTCTCTGTGTAGGCCAAAATGAGTTTAATTTCTTGATACTTCTGCCTTTGCTTCCAGGGTACTATGATTACAGGAGTGTACCAAAGCATCTGCCTGCCTGTGTCATTCAGCCTTTTTGTTTCCTTTTCTTAATTTCTTGGGGGAGGGGTGTACTCTAGTGGGTGAATGCCTGGTTGGTTTTTATTGTCAACTTGACACAATCTGGGAAGAAAAAATTTCCTTTATCAGATAAGCTTTTCTGTGAGGGAATGTCTGTGAGGGAATGTCTATGAGGGGATGTCTGTGAGTCAATATCTGTAAGGGAATGTCTGTGAGGGAATGTCTATGAGGCATTGTCTGTGAGGCATTTCCCTGAGTGTCAGATTATGTAGGAGGGCCCAGCCCAATTTGGTGGTATACTTTCTAGAGAGATGGGCCTCAGTTGTATAATAATATGAGCTGAATGTGAGCCAAATAACAAACCAGTGAACAGCATTCCTCCATGATCCTTATCTTGAGCTCCTATTCTCATTTCCCTCAGGATAAACTGAAACAAACCCTTTCCTCCCCCAAGTTTCTTTGTGTCAAGTGTTCCTATCACAGAGAACAAAGGAAATTAGGGAAGTACAGAAATACTTCCTGGATTTTGCTTCTAGGAACCCTGGAAAGATGACAAAGAGCCAAGAAAGTTCACCTCTCGGTGATGACATAAGAGAAGTAATCACTTTGAAATCAATAGCAAAGCTTTTCTTTGAAGTAAAGAGGGATGGAATGATCTTTTGTCTAAGGGAATTTTTCTTACTCTACCCAAGACTCAGCCATCTTACCTGAAGGTATAACACAGGTCAGATTTGAAGGAAAGGAAATGGAGCAAGTCTAGTTAAAGAAGTGGGGAGAATCTAAGGGTGAAAACTATAGATTTCTGGTTTAGATTAAAACATTTGAACAATGTACTCATTGCTGGTAGGAGGTGGCTCACTTTGGGATGGGGCTTTGGTGGTCCAGCCCTGCATCCAAAAACATTTACTCTGCTTCCTGTTCCTTCAAGATGTGAACGAGTCAAACAGTCAGCTCCCATCACCACAGAGCAAGACAGAATGCTTCGCTGCCCCATCATGCTAGACTATAGTTTCTAAAAGTACAAGCATCATCTAAAACTTTCCTTCCATAAAGTGTTTCTGTCAAGCATCTTATCTTAATGATAACAAAAATAAGTAACACATACAGCACTGAAGAAATATTTGTGAAGGTAGAGCCTGGTGCCACTGGCCCAATCCAGGACAGGTTAATTGGGTTAGAAAATGGACCCTTCTCACAAATGACCACAGTGGGGCTGCAAGAGAGTGACTTTATAGTGCAGTTGAAAGAGCTACAGAATTCTGGCTATCTCTGTGATGAAAACTTGAGGGAACAGAACACCAAGGCTAAAGGTTAAACCAGAATACCTCATCAAGAACCTGAGGGCTATAGATGCCTAGGAAAGAATAGACACAGCTGATCATTCATCTACAGAGACAGAAAACCTCTCACTAATGGCCTGTGCTCATCTCTGTTCCCAGCACAAAGTAAATATAGTACATTGGACTTTCAGCAGAAAATCACGAGACATGCCAAAAGGCAAGAGAGAAACATACTCTTAAGGGACAAAGACAACACTAATATCATACTTAGATGCAACTCTTATGTGGACATTAGAACTGAGGGTTTGTTTTTTTATCATTATGAATAATATAAGGCATGTTGTAAGTGCTTTTTCTGCATAGACAAATGTGACCATGCCTTTTTATATCATATTCCAACAATGTGGCATATTATCTCAAATGATCTTTAAAAGACAGACCAACATCAAATTTGTGAGATATTTTTCATGCTAACTAATCTCTTTTTATACTGATGGACTTGGTTTGCTAGTTTAATCAAGTATTCTTGTTATATCTATGTTCCCTTGGAATATGAATCAATAGTTTTTGCTCTTCTTTTAACATTCTGGAGAAAGAATCCTGTGTCTTGCACGTGCTAGGCAAGCGCTCTGCCACTGAGCTAAAACTCAATCTTATCTCTCTTGTGAGATGGTTGGCTATTTCTAATATTGTCATAAAAATAGGTTAAGTGGTATCCTCTCATTTTCTTTATTTCTAAATACATCTGAAAGTGAATGGTATTATTTCTTTCAAAATTTTTGATAGGACCCACCAGGGAAAAATGACTGGACCTAGATTTTTTCTATGAAGAGACTCCATGTAAATATAAATAAACTTTTATCCACCCACCCCAAGACTTATTTGTTCATTTGTGTCTTTGTATAGGCTTTCCCTCTTTGTCTAAACCACTTTGTCCCTGTTATGCTTTCATAATATTTATTTGTTACAAGTAATGCCTCCAATTCTGCAACTAATGCTCTGTTTTGCATCATCTCTTCCTTAAAAGGCAAAACAAACAAACAATATTTAATTTTATTATTTTATGTGTATAGATGCTTGCTTGCATCTATTTCTGTGTACCATGTATGTGCCTCATATTCAGGAAGTAATCAGATTCCCAGGAATTGGAGGGCAGGTGGTTGTAATCCACCATGCAAGTGCTGAGATTTAAACCTGGGTCCTCTGGAAGAGCAATCAGTGCTCTTAAATGCTGATCCCCCATTGTCTCTTCTTCCCTCAAATGGAAAGACACTGTAAAACTCGAAATCCTTTTTGTGGAAGAAAAGTTATAATACCAAAGTAACCCTGTGGAGAAGAAAATGTAGATAGACATATAGATACAAGAGATACTCAAGGTCAAGAACAGCAGGTGGTGTGACAAATCATCTGGGAAGAATTGAAGACATTTCCTAAGTTCATTCAGAGTGCGCGCTTTGGACTGAGATACCATTCCATTCACCTTTGGACATTGTGAAAGAAAAGTCATTTAGAGACTAAATTAGTTCATTTCCACTCAAAATGCAAACAGCCTGTCAGACAGAGGTAACAGATTGACACATTTTTACACAGCACAAAAGTAAATGCTGAACAGCATGACAGTTGAGCCTGGAGAGCATCCTGGAAGAAGCAGCAGATCTATGGATCACATGCAGGTCCCAGGCCCTTTGGGTGCTCCTAGAAGCCTTTCTCTATTCCCATAACTAAAAGACATATTGTAGGATATTTCACTAGGCCTAATTGAATGACTAATGCCATTCCATGGAAGGTCTCACACACAGTACAAGGATCCCTGAGACTAAGCCATGTTTGCAAGATAACCAAGGAGACTATTATGTGTAAACTTCGTCTTTATTTTCCAAATGCTTTCATTCCTGGAGGAATTCCTCTCATTCTCACTTAGCCAGGGAGAGTGGCTCTTTGATGGAAGGATGGGGAGTCAAAACTATACCCCCACACTGTAGCCTATAGAAGCCCAAGAAGTTCTTTGCAGAGACCTCTACTCAAGGGAAGCTAGGATTCTTGGCAGAAAAGAATGGCAATAGCAGTCAGTGTGAACACAGAGTTAGAATTAAGAAGAGGTGCTGAGTGTGTGTGGGGGTGTTCTACTTCTAAAGAAGGAGCTATTGGCAGTTGATGGCTAGTGGAGGAGAGAGTGTCATTCTTCTTTGGGGCTGTGGCTAAAAGATAGATTTCTTATGCCTTTATGGATGGCCACACACACATGCATATATGGGTCATCACTGACTAGACTCAGTGAGTTATTAATAACGATATTATTGAGATGACATGAAATGATCCAATATACTAGGAAAGGCTGGAGCTCCTTCACCAGGAGAAAACCTAACACTGTGGTGGTGGTGGCCCAGTGACCTTCATGGGACCCCCACAGTACCAGTTTGTGTGTCAGAGGACCAACAGGCAGAGAACTCCTGACTATCCTTGGGGATTTGGCTCAGCTCAATCCCCATGTTGATACAGTATATTCAAACAGTCATCCCTCTTTCTTCTTTTTTGTTATTTATTTGTTTTATTTTGTTTTTGAGTTATAGTTCATCCCAAATGGACCTGATCCTTTCCTTGGCTTATATAGCTTCTAAGGTCCCATAACTCACTCCTGCAGCTCAATTCTGCACCTGCAGCCTGACTCTGCAGCAGCAGCAGGAGCATCAGGAGGAGCAGACAATGGCATCTCCAACAGAACTCCACACAGGGTTCACTATCTTATTCCCACACAGAGCCAGCTTCCCTGCTTCCGAGGCCTTGTTGAAACCAACTCTACTGAGACTATTTAACATCTTGTGGCTATTCCATAACTTGTGTATGCAGACACACACATCTGATATGAGAATTAGTACTAGTAATTAAGATCAGAAAAGAAACTTATGTTCGCCTCTGCCAGCAATATCAACGATATCAAGAACTACATGGCAACCAATGACCACTGAGGTTCCCATACCTTATGAATTTATAATAATTCATTCCTGGAGGAATTCCTCTCATTCTCACTTCGCCAGGGAGAGTGGCTGGCTAATTCATATAATTATGAATATAATAATAATAATTTATAATATGAATTTATAATAAATGTGTGATGTTATGGAAAAACACATACATGTTTCTGACACAGTAAGATCACCATCTACAGTGCAGGCTTTATTTCTCCTCCTCTCCCTGCATCCAGACCAACTCTTGTGATTCCCAACATGGCATGGTGTGTTCTTCCTCTAGGGACCTGAGTGTGACAAACTATCTTTACAATGGCAATGGCTCCTAATCTTCCTGGCTTCTTAAATATAGGACATAATTTTATTCAATCAATGATCCATGCCTCCAACACTGTGGGAACCAGATAGGGACCTGAGGCTTGGAGACATATGCCTGCACATGTTTAGTGCAAGATCATCAGTTCCTCTGGCAGTAGTAGCACCAGACAGCTTCCTGGAGATTTACGTACAATGATCCTCTCAACAGTAGAATGATAATGATCTTTGGAAAAGTACTGAGGACTCAATTATTTCTGTCAGGTCCCAGAGATTAGGTGTTAAGAGGTTGATTAGAGAAAAGCTATCCTATTGCTGCATTTATAAGATATAGTCACATTCTCCTCTTGGGGTTGAGAATAGACAAGACAAAGAAGCAGAAGACAATTTTCCAATGCTACTTATCATCTGCCTTAAGAAAATGTTAGGTGTCTTCCCAGTGCACACTCGGGACAGGTATGTGTGTTCAGCAGTGGGAGAAAGGGTGAAATGCACCTTTAGTACTACAGGTGATTTCTTCCTATCTATTTATCAACATACTCAAGAGAGTGGATCTGTTTTTATCTAGAGTCAGCTCCCCATCCTATATGTCTCTCAAAGAATTATTCAGAGTATATATGAGGGATGTGGTACTGATCTGGATGTAGAATGTCGCCTCAATGATTAATAAGGTTGATTCTACTGATCTAGCTAAGTGTCTTACTTACTTAGTGTTTTATTGCTGTGAAGAGACACCATGATCACAGTAGCTCTTATAAAGGAGAACATTTAATTTGGGCTGGCACACAGTTGCAGAGGTTTATTCCATTATCACCAAGGTGGTACATGGTGGTGTGCAGGCAGACTCGGTGCTAGAGAAGGAGCTGCATTCTACATCTTGATCCGTGGAAGAAGAAGGAGGAGGCTGTGTCACACTGGGCATAGCTTGAGCATCTAAGACCTTAAAACCTGCCTCCACAGTGACCTACTTCCTCCACAAAGCTATACCTACTCCAACAAGACCACAACTCTTAATAGTGCCAGTCCCTATGGGATGATCATTGAAACCCATCAGTCTGTGGGGGCCATACCTATTCAAAACCACCCTAGGTATACTGTTCCGCTCTCACAGATCCATCTGCATCTCTCCTGAATCTGTAAATGCAATCAAGAAGATGACCTTCCCCAAAAGAGGAGGACCAGGCTTCAGTCAAGGGTATATAATTAGCTGCATTCCCTTCTGAGAACCTCAAAAAATATTCAAGAATACGCGTGAAATGTGCTTAAAAACTGCACTACATATTTATCCTACATAAGGTCCAGTATCTGTTGATTAAGAAACTGTGATTAAGATGATTGTTGTAGGAAGAAAAACTGCTGAGAATATAATTTTGAAAATCAGTTATTACAGGAAAAAATAATAATTTAGGCTGAGAACCAAATCCAAGTTTGATTTCCAGCACTTATTTAGGGCAATTTATGGTGTCCTGTTGTTACAACTCCAATGGATCTGATATTTCTGGGTATGGTGGGCATCTGTGCTCATGCACACATACATATCCATACACATTCATACATATACACACATACCCACTTAATTAAAAATTAATAAATGAGCCTAAAACAATCAAATGTGATTTTGACTATCCTGACTATATATTTCTCAAAAGACTAAAGAAACTAAGTTTTAAGCAAAATCAGACTCTGTTAAGCTTGTCCCTCCCTATGGGTAAGAAATTAGAAGAGATAGTACAGCTACAATGGGAAATTCAGGCTCCTGCTAGTCTAAGTGTAGCTTCAGACATAAAGAAGTCAAGCAAAATCAACACCATAGTCAATGGACAGCAATAATACACCAGTGGGACCATGATGTACCAAAGTGGGTTTCTCTAAGGGACAGGAGGAATAAAGGGATCTCTGAGCTGAGGAAATTTAAAGAGAAAATGTAGCTACAAAAGGCTGGCAAATTTTTCTCTGTGTCCATTCCAGCTGAAAATGGAGACCACCGAACTGCTAGGGAAAGATAACAGCATCAAAAATACTGGTAGGCAAAGACACTAGCTGTGAAACAGTGCCTATTAGCACAGCAGAGAAATGGTTGTACAAATGGGCAAAGAACCTTATTCATCTGCAGTGCAGCTACATCAAAATATTGCAATATTCCAAGTACTCACAAGCAGATAAAAGGATAAATAAAAATACAATGGGGAATTGCTGTAGACATCAGCAAGCAGTGCTGAGCAAGAAAGCAAATTGTACAAGAGTGCACATAGTTATATAGTATAACACCATTTATGTGAACTAAAAAAAAAAAAAAACAAAAAAACTTCAGACTACAGGTTATGAAGTCTAGGAAGTATGCTGGAACAAGATACAAAAAAGCAGGATCGGTGGTCAGTTCTGAGAGGTGAGAGGAAATTAGGATTGATTGTGCAAATAGAATTTACTTTCTTTTTTTTACAAGTATTTCTTTTATTTTTTGAAACTGTGATACAATTGCATTATTTGTTCCTTCCTCTGAACACTCCCACACACCCCATCCTTTTTGCTTTCAAATCCAGAGCCTCACTTGTCATTATTTGTCAATACATACTGTATGTAGTTGCTATTGGAAAACCAGTTGGTACACTCTTCCCGAAGAAAGACTATTCCTCTCACTTTAGCTTTTCTTAGCTGTCTGTAGCTCTATGTGTAGGATTGAGGCTCCTGGGATCTCCCCTGTCTGTGCTAGCATGCCTATTGTTGTTGTACTTGTTCAGCTCATGTTTAGGCAGCCATGCTGGAGAAACTTTACGGCTATAGCTTCTGACATTCCTGGGAGACACAATCTCACAGCCAATTCCTTGTTCCCCTAGATCTTAAAATCTTCCCATCTTCTCCTCTGCAATGAGCCCTGAGGCTTAGGTGTGGGACTAACATTGTAGATACATCCACTGGGTCTGGTGCTACAACTTTGCATTTTGACTTGTGGGGTTGTTTTTTTTTTCTTTTGTCTGTTTGTTGCTTTTTGGGGTGTTGTTTTGTTTTGTTTTTGTAATGGTCTCCAACTGTTGCATTGAAAAATTTCCATGATGTGGGGAGAGGACTACACTTATCTGTAAGTATAAGAACAAATATTTAAGTGTAGTTAGGGATTACACAGGCTTAGTAAAAACAATAAAATATTTTCTGTAATATTCTTCCAATTTAGAAGTATGTAGTTTATATATCACTTTTATATTTAAAAATATAAAAATAATTTTATGCAGATGTATGTATTTTCAAAATTTGCAGTATGGGGTTGGAGAGAGAACTTAGGGGTTAAGGACATTGGCTGCTTTTGTAGAGAACCCAGGTTGAATTCTCTCATCACCCACCTGGTGGCTCACAAACATCAGTATCTCCAGTTCCAGAGAATCTGATGTCTTCTTCTGGGCCTCTTCAGGCACCAAGCATGCGGACAGACACACACTCAACCAAATATCCATGTGCATAAAAGATAACCATAAGTTAAAAACCTAGTAGTGACAGTGCTAACTATAACCAAAGATTTCCAAATAGAACTATGAACGCCAACATCCATTTGCTGTTGGTCTGATTTCTTCTCCATCAATTAAAGTTGTACTCTTCCTTACTTCAAAACTGTGATTAAATTAAAAATGGGACCCACAAACCTAGCCCAAGGTACAAGGGAGACAATTTGAATGGCACATCAAGGAAGGAGACCTATCAAATGGGGTCAGAAAACAAATGGGTGCTCTGTTCAAAAGCCTTTGAAATCAAGGTTAAGAAGTCCAAACTCTCATTGCATTTACCCCTGAAAGCATTGCTCCTTTATGAGCTGGGGAATCAACCTGGCTCAAATGGATGCATCCATGTCTATTCTTCTCCCCACGCCTGCAAGGGTATCTTATCTCTATCAACTCTGATTTGACAATAGTTCCCAGAGTTTTGAGATGTCAGACAGAAATTTAAAAGACACACTTTCTTCTATCCAGAGGAGTTTACTGTTTAAGGAGGATTTAGACTCTCGATGCTTTCAGAAACACATTAAAAACTGCCCCCCCTCATATTTGTCACCTTTCCTGCCCAGTGTGCACTCCCCACAAAAGCACTTGAGGACAATAGTACTTTTCAATGGTAAGTGCAGCACAGGCATCCATCAGTAGGAAAAGGCACTATTGTGTTTCTTTCATTTCCTCAGCCTCCTAGGTTCTGCTTTACAAAGTAGAGGGGAATTATAAGGCCTGTGGAGAAAGGAACAAAACAAATACAAGTAAGATGGCTGTAAAAAAAATCCAGTGAGACTTCTGGCTGAAAATCCGGAATATTGCTAAGTTAGTGAACACCAGGCAGTGGTGAGCTAGGAGGCAGATCCAAGTCGATTTCTAGAATTCAGCCTGTGTGTATGGTTTAGTCCCATAGTTCATGATGGATGTCTAAAAGAAGGTGTTGTGTCAGCTCATCAGACTCAGGAAGAAAACCTTCCAAGTTTTGGAAAGCTGAGGCTAACAAGGTTCACAGGGCCACTCAGAGGATTGTACAAACAGTAGGCAAGTGCTGAGGAGAAGGGAGGCTGAGCTGCCTAGAGAAGGCTCTTTTAAGCTGCCTGAGGAGACTGAGACCTGCAGAGCTGCCTGGAAGAGGCTGTCAAACCTGTTGAGCTACCTGCAAGCCACACAGAGATCTCTATGATTTTGACTTCTATGAGTCACAACTTAGGTTGTAGTGGGCTTTCCTTTGATGTGGCTGCCATGAAATCACTCATGATCCTATAAGAAAATCCTCACACATATTCCTATAGGGAACCCCAAATGAACCGGTAAGTTTTCCAAGTGGGACTTTGATAGAATCATCATGTTTGTCTGTCCATGGTGGTGACCTATTCACGGATAGTAGACATTTGCATCTCTTCATCCCAGGACTGCTCTCACACGACACACAGGAACTTAATCAAAAGTGTCCTGAAGGGACCTGACAGGAGGGACAAGGAGAATATATTCAAAGTGGATGTATTTGAATGAAAATATTCTCAGGAAACTAGTGAAATGTGCAATGAACATATGCTGATGGAAGTTACTCATGACTCTTGAGAAGGCTTGCCTGATACAGGAGCTTGCTACCAAGAAACTGCTGACACAGGCGTTCCACTCAAGACCCCACATGGTGGGGGGAGAGAATTCCCTCAGCTGTTCTCTGACCTACACGTGCATGCTGTGATGCACAAACACACACACACACACACACACACACACACACACACACACACACACACACACAGTAGATATTAAAATTACTCGCAAAATTGGAAGGTTTAATTTTAAATATAACTAAATCAAGGGGAAAAGGGGGCCTTCAAAACAGCTGTCTACCTGGCTTTCAGACCTATGTTCCCTTTTTGATGCCACACTTCTCTATGTATATTCCCAAAGTTTGTTCAAAATGGCCAAAGAAACCAGATCAAGAAAAACACCCCAGAGAAAACAAGCTTAACTAACAGAATATAAAAGCAAGGGATAGTAGTCAGACAATGAAGGACATGGCCACAGAAAAGGACACAGCCACACAGACAAGAGATCATTCAGTGCCTGACAATGCATTAGACAGTTTCTTTCTGCCTGGTTCGTGGCTATGCATGTGTGCCAGTGTGTATAGGTGCACCTTTTTGCCTGTGCCTATGTGTGAGTGTGTGTACAACTGTGTGTATGAGTCTAAGTATGGAAACCAGAAGTCAATCTTTGGTTTTTTCCTTTTCCTCAGCTGATATCCATCCTTTTTCTTTTCTTTTTTGGAGACAAGATCTCTCAATGGTCTGGGTACAACACAGGCTGGTTAGCAATCCCCATGGATCTAAATCATCTCTGCTTCTCGAGCACTGAGCTATATGCCCACACTACCACACTTGAATTTTAAAATACAGGTTCTGGGATCCAACTTGGGCCTTGATGCTTATACAACAAGCACCTATGGACTGACCTATTTCCTGAGACCTGGGATTTTCAAACTAATGGATACTGGTCTTCATGCCTTCGTTATTCTGCCACATGGTGGTGTCTATAAGCAAGACACCAAGCCCCCATGCCTAACAAAGTAGCATACGAATAAGGACAACAGAAAGATATGCACACATCATGTTGTACCTGTTTTGGAAGTAAGGAGAAAATAGCATTAGTGATACATATATTGCCTTGAGTCCTTAGCTGAGACCAAACCATTTTAATGAGCACCTTTGGACTCACAGTTCAACCTGCCTGTTGCTCCCACCTGAGAATTCTAATCATCTCAGCCATGGAGAGAAGATCATCCCACCCCACCCTGGAGACATATAACAGCATTCTTTTCTGTTCCTTTTGTTGAGAGACTTCCTACCCAGAGTGGGCCTGGCTGATAAAGAAAATTACATTGCTGTCGGAGGCAGCATGCAACTAATTTCCCAAACCTGAGTGAAAGGCACAGTGTTAGCACTAGAGGGAAAGTTGACATATATATCTTTCTTTCTTTCCTTATTTATTCATTTATCTTGAAAATCCTCATGCTTATCACATCACTGTTATTCTGATTAAATGCCATGCAGAGCTGGAATTGACAAGTGACATCTTAGCACACCTTTTACCAAGTACAATACCAAATTCACACAGCACATGGACCACTGTTATCAAAACCACAGAAACGTTTGTCCCTCATATGAGTTTTTTTATGACAGGGACTATTGTACTTGAGGCTTCATGGAAACAGTCTTTTTGTCCTTCTCTGCCTAAAGTCTGGAAATGTTCATTATTTTTCCAAGGTTCAGCTATCTCTCCACTTCCTAGCCTTTCGTATCTCACTTTTCTTGGCCCCCACTGCCAGTTTATTGTGTGGGCTGCTGTCAATCAGAGCATCAATACCTTGCTAGTGACTCCCAGTGACCCAGCATCCATCCATTCCATGCAAATCTAACCCGGTCACTGATGTTATTTTCAATGCCAGCACTAAAGCAATTATTATTTCACACCTTGGATTTAACAGGAGTCCACAGTAGTTAGGGGCCTGCAGTCCAGTCATGAAGCTACTGGCGTAGGCATTGGTTAGCATGGTTACAATAGACTGGACGGTTTCTGAGATGGGAACTTCGTTCATTTTCCTTGAACAGGAGATATGTAACACAAATGACATTCACAGGAACAGATGTTGCAAGTCAACTCAAATATGTTTCTCTTAGAATTATGACAAAGCTGAAGTTTCACAGCATGTAGAAAGTGTCCAGATCCATAATGGTCTCAGACACATACTTAATCCATATTATTATTATTAGAGCTCTGTTGGTCTTCCAGATGGGCATCAGCTATGAAGCTAAGTTGGAATTAAAATTTCTCACTGAGTGCTACACCATGCAGTCCTATCTTCAACTTTCTCTGCTTGCATTAGCCCTACTCCCAGGCCACATTCCATACTTCCTTGTTCCTCAAACGTGCCAGCTTCTTTGGGAACCTGATGAGTGCTGTTTCTTTGATTTAGGGCACTGCTTTTAGATCATATTGGACATCAGGTTCCACCTTCTAAATCTTCTTGTTCCTTATAGCAATCTCCTGTGACTACCCTGGAGTGTCACCCTGTCCCTTCTGCCTTGTCTTAGCCCTTGCATCCCTCTTTCATCATATCAATTCCATCCATGGCTTCTGTTGTTCACCTGCTTATCTACTTTGAGTTTGTTTACTTCAGCTCTGGAAGACACCCAAGGACCCTATTTATGTCCTTGCTACTAATGCATACCCCGTGTTGCACACAATGTACACTCATTACATATATTTTATTTAGATGGACAGATAGATGAAAGAATATGAAAGTAGAACTAGATGCTAATGTCTGATGCCTGGGAAATGAAATGGAACCTGGGCAGGTAATGGGTAATTGGGATGCAGTCTGTTTTGATCTGCACACATGCTTGGAATTAAACATCATGGGTCTTCCATCATGAGACATCCTCTGGTGTTGCCCATATACAATAACATACTCTCCTGGCAAAAGAAAACAGCACATGTGCTTCATGACTCGAAGGTTCCAACTGACTAAACAAACAACAGAGTTTAATGAACTAAGAAAACAGTGCTCTCCTTCCATCATAATAATGACTTCTTGGGACCTCCATCCCTATAGGTGTCTTCTGTGGGGACTCTAGAAGATTCCTCACTCTAGTCTTCACTGTGTGGCACTAACTCTTGGCTATTTAGCCTGAAGCAAACTCAGCTATAACTTCTTGGGCTCCTCTTATAGCTTCAGCTCACAGCAGGCACCCTTCATTCCTGGGGCAGTGGATTTCTGGAGCTCTAGTTAAATACATGAATAAGATAGCAGTAAAGGCCTGTGTTGTCAACATAGCTCTATCTCTCCTGGCTACAGCCAGTTCTGCTACTCTGCGATGAGCATTGAGTGGCTGGTCCCACATCTTGACATTTGGTGAACAGCATCCAATGAGAGCAGGCCATAAAACTTCCAAAGCCACACACAGACAACAAAGAATTCATGCACAAACTCTGTTAATCTCTTTGGGCCTCAGATTTCTTGAGAGAAATTGATCCATGAGCAAAGTGAGAACAAAATGAATGAGCTAGACTGAAAGGAGAGAATGGATCGACTCACAGAATATTCTGAAGGCAAAAGTCCTGAGACTTCTGCAAGGGGTGCTCAGGTTTAAGCCCTGGATTTCAATAAACTTAGATATGAAAGTCATATCTAAGTTCCAGGATAGGGAGATGCTTAGATAAAAAAGATACATAGTTTGCCTTTATCTCTTTGTGTCTGTCTGTTTTTGCTTACTGTGGTGGTTAGGAGGTCATTAACAAATTGGGTAACATCCACCCATGCTCCCCATTCTGGGTAGAGTAACTTTCTTGCTTTTTGCTTCTTTATTGTTGAAACAGAGCCTCACTGTATAGCCCTGGCTGGACAAAAACTAAATATGTAGACCAGTCTTACTCTGGAAATCACAGAGATCTGCTTCTTAATCCTGCCAAGTGCTTGGATTAAGAAGGTGACTTTCTTTTTACTCAGATGTATTAACTCAAATATCAGTCTCTGAAACACTTCTACTATCATGGTCACGGTGTTTTTTCCCAAGATATCTTGGTGTCTTTTAGTCTAATCCAATGGATGCAGCAAGGAGATTATCATGGGTCTCATTAACATTAATCTGTGGGTAGGCTTAATAATACCCACTTCACAGAATTGCTTTGATGATCTTATAGCAAAGAAGTCCTCCCCTGGGGCTCACAACCAAGACCTGAAATTGTCATCTTGGCAGTTTTTCAGTTTGTCCTACAGCAATCATTTAGGACTTATAGACACCTATATACATTCTACAATCCTCTTCAGACATGGGGATGGGCAGAAAGATAAAAGCCACTAAAGTCTTGATTTCCAGATTACCTTGCAAGAAGAAGTGCAGGTGATAACTTTAGAATTGGCCCTTGGAGAACAAGCAATAATAAAAGCAATAGGTCAACTTTTACATGAATGTGTTCACTTACTACTTAAAACATCTTCATGAAGTTGTGGTCATCCCTGCCCCTCCCATGTAGACAAGAAGTGTAAACAAATATATACATTGTGACTGCAAAGTTCTGGTTCTTAAACACTACCTAGCCCTACCTCACTAACAATTACATTCCCTAGGTATCATGATGGGTTTTCGTAATTCACCTGACTGAGGTCACTTAGGAATCGTCGCTTAGACGATTTATCTAACCAGGTTGAAGTGATGTTCAGAAACATGTATTTCAAGATGTTTCAGAAATTGGTCTGTGAGATGGTTCAGAAGGTGGAGAGATTGCTATGCATGACTGATGACCTACCCAGAATTCATTTGAATGAAGGAGAGAATTTATTCCACAAAGTTGTCCTCAACCTCCACATGTGCCTAGTAGCATGTGTGCAGCTATGCATCCACACACATCTCTCTCTCTTTCTCTCTCTCTCTATTTCTCTCTCTCACACACACACTTCCCTCTTTCTCTCTCACACACATACATATTAATAATAAACAAAAGGGTTTTAGAATTCAACAAGTTTCTCACGAGTGGTGTCAATGTGATGATTTGGACATCCCAAAGAAAAACTGGGTATCTCCAATGGAATTCTATGCACTGTATAGACCATAGTTTATCGAGGTACCTGCTTTTCACCTTTTGAAGTCCTTAAGAAATGTTACAACTGTAAGTTATAGATAATTGGTAGTGATATAAAGCAAATAAGTAGACTTACTCAGTGAAGATAAAACTGACTTTGATTCCCATCACATGGGAAGAGACAATATGGTATCTCATGGCGCATTTCCTCCAACTCGCCTATGTGATCCATCAGTGTTGTTCTTAGAGTTCTCCCTTGCAGCTGACTTAATATTTGGGTGGTGTGTTCATAAATAAGTCTTCAACACATGCTTGATTTTTACATGGAAGAGAGGAGTGATTTTAAACTCCAGTGTGTGAAAGTCACACTTTCATTTCACTTAGAATAAACATGCTAATTTTTGGCTTACCTATTTTGTCCACACACGAGACACCAGAAACTCTGAATTCCCTTGGCATTAAGTTCAGTTTCCTTTATGTTAGTGGATGCAAATCCATAGAGTGATATTGTGACATATTCTGGGGTGTAGGTGACAGGCAATACCATCCAATCACTGCATTTTAGGTTTTAAGAAAGATAGGTCAACTGCTGAGACTAAGAAATTTCTGTGAGAATGTGGAAACATATCAAGTGCAAACATTCACTGTCCTGCAAATCTGAACAAACAGACTTCGTTGTAACTGTCAAGACCAATGCCGCAAATAGTTTTTCAGAGCTGGCATCTTAGTGAATCTGGACTGACTGGCTGGGGAGGAAAATAATAAAATGAAGAAAACAAAGACTAAACTAAGCCTTGCACCCGGGATGGCCAGATGAGACACTGAAAACAAACTCTTTCATAAAGCCTAGCTGAAAACAGAAAAATAAGGGACATGAATAGCCTGAGCCCCTGCTGTCAAGAAAGAGTTGATAAACCCAGGGAGAAAAGGGCAAAATTCTCAAAAGATGCTCTACAAAAAAATCAACTTGACATTGAAAGGCACTGTGGTAATAACCTAGCTGAGCAAGAGGGGACAAAAAGGCCATGAGAAGATGTACTTCGTTGAAAAGAAAAGAAAGAAAGAACCCAAAGGGACTGTTGTGCCATGAGTTTCACTTGTGGTGAACAGTCAAACCCAATTTGGAAAAGCATTCAAGGAGGTACCAGGTCATTTCTTTCATTCCTCTTAAATAGGAGACTCTATAATTGTACAAAAATTAAGCATATGATCAAGTAGATATACATGATGAATTTTTGGTAAGATAATTAGCATGATAATGGCAATGTGGCTAATTAAAAAGGCAAGAGGAAATGATTTCATGTATTTATCCCCAGCCTTGGATACACAATGGGACCACTGGGGTACCATCAGAGATTCCAGACTCTGAAATTTACACCAGACATTGTAATCTAGAGGGCTTGCTGTACACATGATCTTGGGTCTTTAAATATCCCTTGTGTAATTCTATGCTGCACCTAACATGGAGAGCTAAAACTGAAAAGAATCATTGATTGCCAAACTCCAACATTATCAGTATCCCATGAGGGTTTGTTCAAAAGGAGATGCTCAGAGTATTTGATTGGTTATGATGGGACCTAAGAACTAGCATTCTTAGAGTGATCCTCCATACTTCTCTTGCTAATAACCCTTTTCATTTTCAAAATAGTGGATTGAAGAGATACAGCAGCCACAAACTATATGATACTGACTACACACACACACACACACACACACACACACACACACACACACAATTTGAGACAGGGTCTTGGGTAGCACAGCTTGGTCTTGATTCCCTTCAAAGCTGAGAGTGAACCTGAACTTGTGATTCTATTTCCATCTCCCAAGTGCTAGGATTATAGACTTAAACATTACACCATCACACCCAGGACAATGAAGTGCTGGTTGTCAAGCTCAGGGCTTCATACATGCTAGACAAGAGTACAATCTATGGAGCTGCTGCCATAGATCTGCCACATCTTGATTTTAAAAGAAATCACATAAATTTTTAGGCAAATATAAAGACCAGTTAGGAATTAGATATTAAATGTTTTGATTTTTTTTCAGAGATTTGAAAAGAAACAGTATCTGGTCTCAGAGAAGTTTCTCATCCTTATATTATTTGAGTGTTGAAAATAGATAACACGAGTTTCCCATATTTCTTGGTATTCTGTGAAACTCAGCTGGAGCAATAATCTATTGTAATACAATTTAATCTTCTTATTTGTTTGGCAATATGTGCCCCATATTCACCTCACAACACAAATTACTTAAGTTTTATACTGTCAAATTTACCTTTTTAATCACAAATATCTTCCATTAATAAACAATAACTATTAAGTCATGTTCTTGAATATCACCTACCAAAATCCCCTGAGCAGAAGAGGAATTGAGCTTTCTAATGAAATGCATAAAATCATTGACATCAAAATTCACAGTTTATGTACAAAACAGACCTGCTCTTATTATAGTAGACAGAATATTCAATTGAGTTTTTTCATGAAAGCTGAAACTGCATATAAAATTTTTAATTTTGTATCATTAATGGGAGCATAAAGCTGTCTGGGCTTTCATAAATCCTGAAGGATATCAGTAACCTGAGCTGTCACATCCTGCAAGCAACAGACCAAAAATGAATCCTCCCAAATGTGGCCAAGAAAAGTCATGCTTTGTTTTATTGCTTGAGGTGCCCCCAAACCATCCAAGATTGATGTCAACTCTGCATATTTTGTCTATCTCTTGTCAAGTCCCATCAATTCTTCTTTCAATTCCTATTCTTGTCCCTCAACCTCAGCCCAACATTTATTAGCTTTCCATGAAATTCTCTTCCTTCTTCATGGGCCTGTCTCCAACCTTCTCTCTACTCTCCAATCAATCTATTTCCCACTGCTATAATGAGTCTTCTAATGGAGGGGTTAGCAAACCATTTTATAGGCCAAAGCCAGTTTTCTGTCTTCCTAATACTTTCTAAATTTTAAATTTGTTTGTGTGCATGTGATGTCTATGTGTGCAAGTGTGTGTGTCTCTGTGTTTGAGAGGGACCATATTCACATGTTCACAGGTAGATTAGATAGATAGATAGATAGATAGACAGACAGACAGACAGACAGATAGATAGATAGATAGATAGATGGATAGATATGTTTGTGTGTATGCAAATGGCTTATGTGTGGGCATGCATGTAGATGTATTTGTGAATGCACTTGGGTATGTTTGTGCATGTGAAAACGTTTGTGTGTGTGTAAGTGGATATATTTGTGTGTGTGTACATGGAGATGTTTGTATATGTGTGTTTGCATGTGACTATAGCTGTGTATGAGTAGAAATGATTGTGTAACCATGAGATATCTGTTTGTGTGTGGACAAATAGATATATTTATGTATACCTATGAAGATGCTTGTGTGTGTGCACATGGAAATGCATGTGTGCATGTGGACATGTTTGTGTGTGTGCACATGGAAATGTATGTGTGCATGTGGACATGTTTGTGTGTGTGTACATGGAAATGCATGTGTGCATATGGAGATGTTTGTGTGTGTGCACACATGGAAATGAACATGTGCATGCGAAGATGATTATGTGAGTGCACATGAAAATGTATGTGTGTGTGTGGAGGTGTTTGTGTGTGTGCACATGCAAATGAATGTGTGGATATGGAGATGAGTGTGTGTGTGTGTGTGTGTGTGTGTGTGTGTGTGTGTGTGTGTGTGTGCATGTGGAGTTGTTTTTGTGTGTGCACATGAAAATGAATGTATGGATATGGAGATGTGTGCATGCTTGTGTGTGTGTGTGCTTGTGTGTGTGTGTGTGTGTCTGTGTGTGTGTGTATGTATGGAGGTAAAAGAGCAACATCTGATGTCTTCCTCTAACGTTGTCCACCATATGTTGGGGGTTTGTTCTCTCACTGAACTTGATTCCATGAGTTTGGGTGGACTAGTTGGGCAGTAAACTTTAGTATTTCTGTCTCTGGCTTCCCAGTGTACACTGACAGAAAAAAATTTTGACTTGGGCTCTAAGGATCAATATTTGGTTTTCATTTTTTACAGCAAGCACTTTACTGACTGAACCACAACCCCAGCCCTATTTATTATTTTTAGGTTTATACTAGAATGTAATCATATCTGTTTAATTACTGTCCAGTTCTTCTTTCAGGCTAGAAGAGTAGCATTCAGTGATAGTAACAGACATGATAATCATACAAACTCCCCAAACATTTACTATATGCTTCTTAGTGAAACATTTTCTAATCTCCTGCCTTTCAAAGTGTGATCCATGGACCATAAACATCAACACCCCCTGAAAATTACCCTAGGCCTGATAAGTCAGATTGCGTTTTAAGGAAATTATTAGTAGAGCCACAGAATGCTACATTTAAAAAGCACAAGCAATTGTCAAGTACTTATGTGATGCTACAAATCACCTGCTCAACACCTTCCTGAGAATTAACTAATAGCAGTAAAACATGTGGTCTGCATATGTGTGACACTTCATTTAAGCCTTTAGTGAGCCACAGAGGATCCTTGCCTAAAAAATCACACTTCACTAGTATCTATGCACAAGGCTCCAAATATCTCCATTTAAACTAGCAGCAAAGAATTTGCTCAGAAGCCCAAGGGGTAACAGCATGGATTCCTCTGGATGAAATGGATTGAACAAGCACACAGAGATGCTTACAGCATTTTAAACAGGACTTCTCCCCTTGATGAACCAGAGTTAAAGACTGAGTGAGTACAGTTAACTTAATGCTGTAAAGGGATATCCTAAGTAAAGGTGACCTATGTGATCCCATTGCACTACTTCTTCACTAAGAACTCTTGACACCTCACCTAGACAGAGGGTAATGTAACCAGTCATGAAGATAGTAGAATATCCACTGCAGAGAAAATCTCACCTGTCAGATGCCTGACCCAAGAAGCACTTTACATAATTTTCTAAAACTGCCTTTGTCTTTATACTTTGATTTAGCAACAGTGTCTACGGTAGTGGAATACCTTCTCAGGGACCCATCGTCACTACCTATGCTCTCTAGTAGCTAAGTTATGGGGAATAAGACAACTCATGCATTTAATTACTAGGAATGATGACATATTTTGCCCAAAGTGTGACAACCAACTGACTGAGGTCAGATTGCAACAGTGTCCTGGAGCCCAGAAGACCTAGCTGTATCATACCACCAGGATGTTACTACATGCTACCTTTTAGAAAGACAGAATCCTGACTTGACTTTTTAAAACAAATATAAAATGAAGACATGTTCAAGATTTCACTTAATCCATTATTCATGCAGAGATTGGTGAAATATTCAAAGTTCAAAAGAAAAGTCAAATCAGAATCCATCTACAGGGACTCTAGGAATGTTGAGATGAATTTAAAAATATATACGGCAGTAGAGGAGGCTTGAGACATGGCTCCACAGTTGAGAGCAATGACTGCTCTTCCCGAGGACATGGGATAGATGGATAGCCTCCAAATGGTGGCTCACAACCATCTATAACTCTAGTTTCAGGGAATCCAACACCATCATCTGGCCTCTGTGGGCACTGCATGTAAATGGTGCATAGACATACATGCAAGCAACATACTCATAGACACACACAAAAAAAGACAAAAAGAAATAGATATATGATTAGTAGAGAGGACCATCTCCCATTGGAAAGAATGTATGTATACAGATAATACATTTCCATCACTGTTTTGTATCTATGAAATAGTGAGCTACAATAGGTGTGGTAGCTCTGCAGGAAAGGAATCAGAACACGGAAGGCTACACATTTAAGTTTCTGTTGCAGTACAGCATACTCTTTTGTGGGTCCCACATTTCTTTCACTAGGAAGACATCAGAAAGTTCATCTGGGACACACTGTCTCCAAGATATGCAGACCCCTATGTTCTCCTCACTCAGCATAGAAATTCTTAACCTGGCAGTTGCTCTCTTAGTTGTGTGTAATTTTTTCCAACAACTGACCACAGACAAACTGAGCTCAAAAGGAAAATACTGACTGGAATGTACCATGCACTATGCTTCAGTACCATGACATCTGTTGGTACAAAAAAATTGCCTAATGGGACTTAAGGCCCACAATGGGGAGGGGGATTTTCCTGATACCAGCCAAACTTCCCAGGACTAGTGAGGTCATGGATCTTAGAAGAGAACCTACTATCACCACTTTACCAGAGCAGCATAATGTCTAACTTCATTTTAAAACTGATCCTTTTACTCACAGCTCTCATGTCCATCAAAGAAACACCTCATTATAGAAAACAGAGACCAATACAGAAACACCATGATGTCATAATACAGAGTTCAGGAGAATGTGGAAAGCCAGCTCCCAATGGTTACACATACAACACAATTTCAGTTCCCAAGTCTCAAGAACATCACAGAAGAGGACCAGAAAGATTGTTAAGAGCCAGAGGACTAGGAAATCTACTGTGAGATTATGTCTCCTATGAATGACAAGGAAACTTTATCCATGATACTACAACAATATAGATGGCTAAACAAGACAGGAACAATGATAATATCAATATCCATGCTTACATGGATGGGAAAAATCCCATCCCTAAACAACTAACTGCTGAGAGAAGAAGAATTAGCCTCACCAGGGGTGAGCCCCATAATTCATTATCCAGTACAAAGTGGTAAGACTTGAAGCCATATACACACAAACAACAAAAATGGTCTTAGCAGGTGGCATCAATATATGCAATGATGCATGGATATATATGTAACCATAACAAGGAGTGCATCTGTTTGAAAGGGAGTGAGGTGGGAAACATGTGAAGGGCTAGGGAGAAATATAGGAAATGGGAGAAGTGATGTAAGTATCATTTAATTGTAAAAACAATAAAATAAAATTTAAAAGGCTAAGTATGATGGTACAGGTCTGTAATCACAACACTGTGAAATAAGGGGCAGAGCTAGAAGGATTTCTGGAGATTTCCAATCCAGCTTGCCTGGCCTACATGGTGAAGTTCCGGGTAATGAGTCACTGTGTCTCAACCAAAAGGTCTAAAGAGCCTAAGCACTGATACCAAAGTTATCCTTTGACCTCCACACATCCTGTGCATGCAGGTTCCCAGATGCTCATACATGTGCATGTACACACACACACACACACACACACACACACACACACACACACACACACAATACTTTCATATAGTGTGTCGATGCAATGTGGCACAGAACTTTAGCTCCATGGACACCATCTCTCTACTTTTGGTCTCAATTTTTCTATCACTTCGTGTACACTTAAGTGATGTGGTTCCAGAATTGTTTCCACCAGGCATCTTCCTGACTATCTACACTCTAAGCAAGTCATCCAATATAAAATACTCCCATTTCCTATTTCTTTGGGTCTTCTTTTCCATAAGCCACCCAAAATATGTATTTTTCTTCTTACTCCATCTTGGTTACATAGGATCTCAGCCATGAACTTGGATAAAGACATTTTCCTCCCCTAAAATAGCTACTACTCGTCCTGCATGAACTTCCCAACAGTTAGTTTTTAACATCCACAAAAGACCTCAAAATTGTGTGCACATTAGATTAGGGCAGCAGCCAACATCAGTATTAGGGATGAGAGGGTGGAATGAGAAGGAGGTAAACTTTGGGAAACAGGCTACCCAGACTCCACTAAGGGTGACAGAAAGGGGTTTCTAGTAGGTACCTATAGTGCTTGATAGAAATAGATCCACATGAGGGGCATGGATGGAGGATACAATGTTTATCTGACTAAGGGGACACTAGAATGGTGTGGGATATGGATCTTTCTGTAAGAGAGTTGGGTATGGGGTGGGCAGGATATGTTTCAATCATCGTGATGTCAGCTAGGACTTTAGCATGGACCAAGACCCTACCTAACAGGAGAACTCATTTCATTTGCAGAGGACTCTAACCCAAGGAGGGCAATCAATGTTGAATGTTGAAGTGTGGGTACTCTATGAGGCAGGGAACATAGAGATGGGACTTGTTACCAGAGCCAGGAATCAAGATAAGACTGCTTTGGGGTCACCATTTCTGTCCATCAGTCATTGTGTTCAGTATATTCTGAAGAAAAATATGTCTCTTTATCTGTGTTAGCTACATGCAGACTTTCAAAAACATCTTTCTCTAAACAAATGGTATAAGTACTATCTCTATCATACATAGGTTGTACTAAGTATTCAAAGTAAAGTAGAAATGATTTCAAATATATAGAGGACACATGTAAGCTAAATACATGCACTGTGCTGTTTCCTGGAAGGCACTCTGGCATCTTGGAATTTGGATAATGAAGCTAGAGAAGATAAAGAGGGCCTGGAAGGGATACCTGCCACCAGTTCCTCAGGGATGCTGCAGACAGCTGTATTATGTTATGCCTTCAACCCAGGTCTTCTTCCCTCTCATTATTGATCATGTCAGTCAATATGGATACCAGGTGCTTAGAGGTAAAAATGTTTGCTGCACTCTAGCAAGAAGCTTCTCCTAGTTGCTTTTTGTCCACAGACAACTAACATTTTTCTTTGATAATTTACTGGGATGTTAGTCCATGGTTTTTCTTCCTGTATTACCCCCATTCTGTATAATTTAAAGTGAAAACTTGGTGTTTCTCCTTCTCACTGCCTCTGCTAAGAGACAGGCACAGCATTTCAGCTATGGCATCCAGTGATTTGGGGAACAAAGATGTATATATTACTCATTTATTTATTCACAAAGTAATTGTTGTATTTGACAGCAACACAAAAACTATTAAAACCATTCTGTAGGAGTTTTCTCGAAATACTCATAACTGGTGTTGTTTTTCTCCCTGACCATGTGTAATAAGCATAAACTGTCAGTAATTAATTATAAGAGAAATAGGTCCAATAGCATTTTGTGGCCATTTTATGGTAGTGATTCCCTTTTATTAACATGGTGTTTGCCCTAGAAACAGTAATAAGAAATGTACTCAACCTCCACATCTGTAATTGATTCCATTACAAGGCTGCATTTCTGTAAAGCATCAGAAAGTCTGAGACTCTGATCATAGTTAAGTGAATATACATTCTACCAACAGTATTTATTAAGCATTTATTCAGTACAAAGTACCTAGTGGGGCAAAGGTGACTTATTTATCTAAACACGTGAAGAGTGTCCTCTATCTGTCATGCTGAGTTACAGTCATGGGACATGGAGAGGTCCCTAAGTAATTTGATTGTTTGTTACTGTGCAGCTGTACCCTCCAAATGGAAATAATTTCATCCTGGAAGAAGACTAATTACCAGTAAAGAAATAGACAATTCGCAAGTCTCAGGATGTTCCTGAACCTAGCAAGATTCTCAAGACCTCTCCTCCTCCAGCATTATAAGAGAACTAATGCTTGCTATGGAAAGAGGAGACTCTAACATAGTCAGATGCCTGCAAGCGATTGTAGAGAACTCCAGCAATCCAAGTATCATGAGCTGTCACTGACCCCCAGGTTGGGGTGGGCTTTTCAGTGATGCAGCTTCTGTTGAGTCATCCATGTTCCTGGAAGTAACACTCACCCACAGCCCTGCACATCACCCAAATAAACTCATTGGTTTGTCAGTACAATCAGCACCTGGGGCTGCTGTCAGTTCCCCATCTGAGGTAAGTAGACATTTTCTTGCATCTTCCCAGGAAAAAGCCACACAACACTACCCTATGTCCCTAGTTCATAGAAGGCAACTTAAAATCTCCAGAATTTTTCAAGGCATGGGTATATCTTTCTTACTCATGGCAATTTCCTTACAGTGGGCCTCTCTGTTTTAACAAAGTGACTTGTAGTGTGTCCCTAAAGAAATTAAGTTAGTGGCTCAGGACAGAGATGGATAGATGATTAGAGATTTGGGCCATGTGATACCAGCCAACCTCTGGGGAGAAGAAAAGGATGGGAAATGGAGTTCAATTTCATGGCTGATGATTTAATTCATTATGCCTACATAATGACCTCACAACAAAACCTGTGGGTCTGGAAGTATGGAAGACTTTGCATGCTTTGCTCTATACTGCTGAGAACATCAAAGTGACCAGAGGTTAGAGCACATCTGTGGATATAGGGCCAAGACCCTACTGGGCCCTTACCTCCTCTTCTGGCATCTGTCATTTGCATCTTTGTCCTGTACAAAACAGAAAGTAAATTGCTTTTCTGAGTTTTGTAGGGAAGGCTGAAACCTGAGGGGAGAGCAGATTCCCTCAACTCTGTAGTCAGCTGACCAAAAGTGAGAGTGCCCAGGGGACCCCCAGTTTTACAGCTGGTATCTGAAGTAAGGGAAGTTTCTGAGGACAGGGCTTCATTTGAAGCACAACTGGGAGTAGTGTCAGAAGTCATTAAAGAAGGAGGAAGATGAAGATAAAGGGAAGCAGAAGTTGTCATTTCAGGGGTGTTGGAGAGATGGCCCGGTGGTTAAGAAAACTGGCTTCTCTTCCAGCATATTCTATACCCAGCACCCACACAAATGCTTACACCATCTACAACTCCAGTTCCAGGCAATCTGACACTCTTTTCCCAAGTGATGCCCAGACCTATATGCAGGCAAGATACCCTTATATATAAAATGAAATAAAAATAAAACCATTATTTTTGAAAAGAGGTGATGAGACTAGCACAGAAAAAGTACTGTGAAGTAGTCTAGACTCAAAAGAGGAACATGGTCAGTGAGATGGCTTATTTTTGTTTACTGTTCAGCAGGATTTAGAGTCAGTAGAGAAATGACCTTTTGAACATGTGTGTGAGGGATTTTCCAGATGAAGTTAGTGGAGGTCAGAAGACCACCCCCCACCCCGCCCAAATTGTGAGCATCACCATGCCATGGGCTGGGATTTTGGATCTCATAAAAAATTAAATAAAAAGGGAGCTGAGCCCAAGCATTCATCACTGTTTGCTTCCTTACTGCAGAGGCAATGTGGCCAGCTGCCTCATGCTCCTGAGGCCACACCCCCGGAACTCTCAGACAAAACAGACCCTTCCTTTCTTAAGTTGCTTCTTGCCAGGCCTTTTGTCAGCAATGAGAAATGTAACTAATACAGTGAACAAGTACACCAACCACCCCCCCTTACTGAACTACCACCAAGGAGAATAATCATAAAATAAAATAAACAAAATAAGAGCTAGCCAAAATCAGAGTAAAAATGTTCTTTCCCAATAAGAATGCTTCTCAACTGGTGACGATAAGGTAACTCTCCTCTCTTCTTTGCTTGAGTAGCATCTTTTTCTCCCAGTAAAATCATGGGCAGGAAGATTGATTGGTCTAAGTCGGGGCAAATATGAAGTCATTAAGGAATGGCAGATGATACAAGAGTATGACAAACTTTCCAGAAACCATCCTCTCAATCATTCCAGCAATGTACTCTAGGATTCTCAAACTTCACCATGCACAGAATCAATGAGAGCAAAAGAGGCTTTGGTTATAATGCAGATTCCTTGCAGGAGGCCTGAGGTTTTGCATCTGTAACAAGCAGGGGACACTGATCAACCCCTGGGAGAGCTGGTGTGAGAGGGGAATTTACTGTTACACACAAACTCAGGTACTGAAAGGAAAAGGGAAGGGGAGCCATGGATGCAAAGTGAAAATGGCATTTTCTATTTAGTGGTAGCAACATGTTAGGAAAATTAGTGAGAATCTTTTTATAGTGTTAGCTCGACCTCAGCATAAACCTATCTGTGATGAGTTGGGCCTGATAGCAATGGACTGTACCCTAAGCTACATGGGACTCTGAAGTACTAGGTTCACAGGTTCAAGGCTCACTTAGGAAAATTAATAAGACTCTATTTCAAAACTCACATTAAAACGTGGAGCACTGGAGAAGTGGTTCAGCAGTTAAGAGTGAGTACTCTTAGCTCACTACTTGCTGCTCCAGAAGAGGATCTGGGTTCCATTTCCAGCACCCACATAGTGGCTCATAACTCCTGTTTCAGTGGATCCGGGCCCTTATTATGTCCTCTTCA
The DNA here is from genome assembly GCF_003668045.3 of Cricetulus griseus. Lineage (NCBI taxonomy): Eukaryota > Metazoa > Chordata > Mammalia > Rodentia > Cricetidae > Cricetulus > Cricetulus griseus. The sequence continues at coordinate 33,093,611 of NC_048601.1, read as the reverse complement.
GGCACATGGCACACACATGCTGCATGTATGTACATTCAGGTACTCACATATATAAATAAAAAAATCTTTAAAAGGATTGAGAGTAGAAATCAGGGGTATAGCATCTGACTCAAATGTAAACAGCACCTATGTGCATTTAATAATTAACAGCATTATAAACTTGATTCTTAAACATTTTTTTATCCGTTTGCTTATTCTGAGACAACCATGCTGGTCTTGAACTCACTATGTTGTCTAGAATGGCCTTGAAAATTGATCTTCTTGCCTCTACTTCCTAAGTGCTCTACTATAGACATGAGATATGGTAGATGATCATCACAGCATGATGGGATCGAATCATGCTTCGTGCACGTCAGGCATGTGTCCACCTATCCAGCTCTGATGTTATCACCTACTGAATGTGGGCTAGGCTCTGTGGAAAGGCTGCCACAAAGGTCAGTGTGGCTGTTAATGTGTCTCTACCTGACAGTGGCTATAGAGCTAAGACCCTTTTCACTCACAAAAAACCAAAGACACTGGGCATCTTTGCTGAAGCAATTCAATTTGCCAGTTGTTTTCTACCTTATAAGAAACCTTTAAAACTATGTGACAAGTCTACTGCTTTTCCTGCGTCTTTGGTAAATTGTTGATTAACCCACTTTTCCTCTGTCTAACCTAGAATAACACCTGCTATTTAAAGGAATGCTGGAATGGCACAGGGATCCACACAGAACTCTTCTCTAAGCGAAGCAGCCTGGATGTAAGAAATGGACTCTATTTTTCTCCTGAAGAGGAAATTCTTTAGGTTGTCAGCCTACAAGTCAGCAGGTGATCATTCAGCTGCTGAGCTGCCCAGGTAATGCTATTAGCATCTTTTATCCAAGTTCCACAGCACATTAGGAGAAAATGAATGCTCTGCTATACCCCAGTTTACAAGAAAACTGATAAGACAGCCACCAGCTATGTGCTCACTCCAACCCTAAGGGGCCTGACTGTGGACTGGTAGAGAGAAGCCCTCACTTTGGGCACCTTCCCCCATTGCTCAGTTTTCTTGAGGGCATTGCATTTTCTTCCTCAAATTGATTTTTCTAAGTCATGCAAAGCAATGGTGCAGTGAAAAAAGATCTTGGCAACGGAAGAGAAACAAAACTCTGATGGTCACTAAAATAGGGATTATACAGATAGTCATAGTTAGGAATTATCCATCACACCATCAACAGAAAATAGCGCTGTGATCCATACTCAGTAGACAGCATTTACAGGACAAAAAGCAGAATTTTAACATTAGTTTGTTTCTTTGTTTATTGCTAAATTCTCCAGGGCAATTAAATTGGGTACAAAAATAAATCTCAATCGTCACTGCTCAGAGTCATCTGACACAAGTGACCTGTGTGCCTGACCAAGTTCGGCAGCTGTGGGTTCCGAACACCGAACATCCAGAGGCAGCACAGCCTCCATCCACCGGCCCAGGTAGGCCAGGAACTGTTTCCTCCTGACTAAACCCATTAGAGATGTATTAACTTGACAGACCACTACATCCACCAATCCATAGCAGAGTTTTCCTCTGTGTGCTGTTTCCACCAGTGTATCCTAAAAATGCCTTGAAGTATTATTGATAAAAACTTCAGGAAATCACTTCTGCACTGAAGAATGCTATTGGGCTCACCTGGATTTTCCTTCCTGGATCATAGCTTCTCTTATTTGGCTCAAAAATAATGTACTCTGGCTCCTATTACCTTTGAGATAAGAGCCAAGTTTCATGTAGACAGCTGGCTAAGAGCACAGAAAACCACAGGTCACAGGTTATAGGGAACCTTACTCCCCTAGGTTGCCTGGGAGTTAAGATGTATGCCATGGCTATGAACATGGTTCATGGCAATTTTAACATTTGCACTTGATCTGTCTCTATTCAAAAGCAATTTTGTCTTTATGTAAGCCATCTTCATGAACCATTTTGTAAACTGTGTTGAAATTCTTGATTATCAACTGGAGAGAGTTCAATCAGATTTCAGCACAAGGGGCTCCTCTTGCTTCCTATGTATTCCTGTCTTTCTATCCCCATTCACAGGATCACACCTAAGAAACACTGGGCAATCCCTGAACCCTGATCAACCAGACTCCAGATTTTCCATGCTGGTAATGAATATCTAATGCCTCCTCTTCCAGTTCTGAAGACTCCTAATCATTTAAAATCAGCTTTCTCATGTAAGCTAAAACCTCATGCTGGTATTTCCAAGTCTCCTCTTCTTTTATTTTCTTTTCATTTCAGTTAATTAGTTTAACTTTAAATTCAGCTTGGAGCCAAGATACATTCCCAGGGATGACACACTAGGAAAGAGAAAAAGAGGTTCACTTTTGTGTCTGGTCTGCAGCACCCTTCTGTCCTGTGGGGGCTCAGGGTGTTGGTGGTCTTTCTACCAACTTTAGGTTGGAAAGCAATGTTGATGCACTTTAGTCCCAGTACAGCATTCAGAGCCAAAGGCAGGATGATCTGTGGGTTCCTGTTCTGAGGAAAGAAAGACATAAGGGAACAAAGGAAGAAGGGAAGGGGGAAAGATGTAGGGGTGAAGAGAAGACGGAAGGAAGGAAGGAAGGAAGGAAGGAAGGAAGGAAGGAAGGAAGGAAGGAAGGAGGGAGGGAGGGAGGGAGGGAAGGAAGGAAGGAAGGAAGGAAGAAAAGAAGTATGAGGCACATAAGAAATGCCCAGCCAAAGGCAGAGAAGTTTCCCACAGACCCTCTCTCACATCCTACATATGCCCTAAGGATTAGTCTTTTTTGTACCTGCCATATTTCACTTAGCATGAAGAATCCTCCTTATTCTTGTCAGCACTTCTTCCTTCTTCCTCCTCTTAATCCTCCTCCTCCTCATGCTCACTGCCCCCCCTAGTCTGCTGGAGAATTCAGTCCTCATACATTGACAGTGAAGGGATCTTCCCCTTCCCCAGAAATCTGAGGAGATCAGACATATTCAGGGTAATATGGTCATAGATTGCAAAAAATCTAGTCATCCCAAATTACCACCTCAGGTAGGGGAAAGGTGTCACATTCTGTCTCTAGCCCCCTTTGCAAATGTCTGCTCACTAACCAAAGTGTGTCTTCAACTGTCAGGCCTCTTATTGACTGTTCCAAAGTACTCAAGGCAATGTTTATTAAAGGTGATCTTGTGATGATGGCTGCCAGGCGGAGGACCCCAGCTGCCTGGTGCTTCTGCTATTAATGGCTACGGCACATACAACCATGGTGCTTCAGGGTCTTCTTCAGTGTGTGCCACCACCACCTGGCTCAAGTCATTAAATTTTTATTAAATTTAATATTCTGAGACTATACTATTGTTGGTACCAATGGTGACTGTGGGAAAGCACTTTAATAGCATACTGATTAGAGAGGTTAAATGTGGAATGTAAAAATATACATATTCAATCTTTTGGGGAAAAAAGAGTCTACTTCCCAACTTCCTAAGATAAACAATGAATTACCAGAAGAGCTTGGATGAGTCTAGGGTAGAGATGTATACCTCTAATCCTCCTAAAGAGTGAATTCAAATCTAGCCTGAGATACATACCAAAGTCTTGTGTGAAAAATAAATAAAATGAAATATCCACAAAAATAATTCACTATCATCATTATATCAAGCAACTGATCTATCCTCTAGCCATCTGGCTTTCACCAGAAAGTGTCCAGATTCTTAAACATCATAAAGAACAAATGGTATTGACCACCATTCACCAGTGCTTTGCTGTCCCTTCCTGAACACACAGTACATGTTAGGATATGGCAATACTGGAATGACTAGCCTCCCATCTTGTCATGGAATATGGTGCTGGGAGGGATTTTTTTAGCATTTTAATCTCTATAAAACTAGCAGGCTCAATTATGCTAATCCAATAAAGACATTATCATGGTGCTTGGCAGGTAACTGCTTCCTAATAAACGGGAGTTATTTTCCATGGTAATTCCATGATCAGAGGGGCCTCTTGTATGAAGGTATGTTCTTTCTCTTCCTATTCTTTCTAGTGGGCTACCCGATAAGGAGAAATGCTATGATATTTACTGTTATATCTTTCAAACATAAGAACAACATTTTCACTTCCACCCTATCCCTCACCAGACTTGCTCTTCTAATGAGCACTGTGGATTCAGGCCTTGAACTCAGTACTTACCTGGAGTCAATAGCAATTAAATAAACCTTTTGGGCAGAGGGAAGTGATGCTGCCTTAAGCATCTCCAACAGAGTAACAAATACATGCTGAGCATTCCTGACTGGTGAGTGTTATGGTACTCCATCCTTTCCTCCCATCACTAACATAAAGAGAGCTTGCACTGTGGTCATGCTGTCCTTTCCATATTTGAATGCAGTCAATTAACTCAATTGACCTTCATTATCTCCTCTAACACTAACACACAGTAAAAGATTAGAGCAGGGACGTCTTAGTTTGACACATCTAGGAAGTAATGGAAAAGAAAAAACCCTGGGTAAACAATTGATAAATATTGAAAGTAGTCCTTTGGCTGCAGATCAAACAACCTACCAAAAATTAAGGGTAGATCTTGCACAGATAAACTGCATGAATGAGAATTCCCGCAAAGAAACTCTGTGTGCAGTGACTGGTTTGATCATTTATATGAAGTGATATAGAGAGGTTTGTATATTGCTGGTCCAGAGCCAAGTCTACTTTATCTTGTGCTAATTTTCTTTTCCTGAATGGCCCTTCCTGGACCACCTCTATGTCAGAACTGTCATTAATAGATAAAAGCATTTTGGAATTTATTAACTCAACAAGCCACTAGCTTCCACCAACCCAAAAGCTAAGACTGTCATTAGAAGAGAGAGACCTAGAAGAGAGATTCTCCCATCTTGCTATAACCCATGCTCTGAAGTTTACATCAATGCATTTTTAAAATGCCTTGGTTTATAAATCTTTTCATTGTATTAGTACTAAACTCCATGAAAATGTTTCCATGTTGGGACATTATATTTAAGGAGACCTAAATGTGGGTTCCTGAGCATTGGTTACTCATTTTTGGTCCAGAATCAACCTTGTCTCTTGGTCTTTTGAGGTGAAACCTGTTTCTTTTGATGATAACTCTAATCCAGTACACTTGGGGCGGGGGTCTGTGGTGACAGATCAAATTACTGTAATTTTTATTTGAGGGATGGCTGTCAGGGTGAAGGCTTTTATGGCTGAGGTCTGTAAAAACAGAAGCACTATGACCTTTTTAGTCCTAGCAAATACACAGCAGACAGGCCACACATACGTAGGATATGGATCTGGATCAGGGTGGGAAACAAACTGATGGCATCACAGAGACTCAAATGCCTGGTGTTTTCTCTGGAAGTTGAAACTATGGGGATGTCCCCATCAGGATGGATGGGGATACATTGCTCAATACATAAGATAATTCTGGGTACTTTTTGTGGACAGCTTTATCAGTTTTCATATTTGTTGCTGTTTTATAGAGGAGAAAACTAAGGTTCATAAAACCCAAGAACACAGAACAAATAGGTCAGTGGTTTTCAACCTATGGCTTGTAACCCTTTTGGGGTTCAAACGACCCATTCACAGGGGTTACCTAAGACCATCAGAAAACTCAAACATTTGTATTATAATTCCCGACAGTAGCAAAATTATAGTTATGAAGTAGCAAGAAAAATAATTGTATGATTGGGGGTCACTACAACATGAGAAACTGTGTTGAAGGGTCACAGCATTGGGAAGGTTGAAAAATCACTGAAATAGATATGTAAATCCAGTGTTAAACCGTGTTTCTGATGTTAAATCTTATGTTGACACCAACCAAAGAATATCAATATGCTCTGTGGTTGTATCAGTAGGTTTTAATTTTTACTACTTCATTATTTATGTGTGTGCACGCATGTGTCAATGGCGTATGTGTAGGTCAGAGGACAACCTGTTGGAGTCAGTCCCTGTCTTCTACCACGTGGACATGGAGCTCAAGTCATCGGATGTGGTGGCAAAGCTGGGCATAATGGCTCGTACCTTTAATCCAAGCACTTGTAAGGCAGAGGCAGGCAGATCTACACGAGGTTGAGGTCAGTCTGGTCTGCAAAACAAGTTCCAGGTCCACTAGGACTACATAGAGAAAACCTGTCTCAAAAGAAGAGAGAGAGGGGGGAGGGAGGGAGGGACAGAGACAGAGAGATGTGGTTGCAAGGGTCTTTGTCTCCTAAGCCATCTCACTTGCCTTGTTTTACATTGAAAATGAGGTTAAGAAGAGGAAGATCAACTAAAATTAATCAGGTTCTTACAGATTTGTCAGAATCTTTGTAATATTTTCTTTTCCTGTGTCAATTTGTTTCCCTTGTGGAAGTTTTTGGAATTAACATGAACTACAGCCTGAGAGCTCACTGAACTAGATAAGTGCCAAGAAGAAGCAGTTGTTCTGATTACAGAGAAATTACAGCAGCAGAATGAAGGCCAGTGTCACTTAGACATCTGCCCAACAATAAGTGTGATCTTGTCCTTACAACGAGGGGTTCTTTTGTGGTTCTTTTCTCTAGCACTCAGTATTAAGCACATTCATTTGCTTCTTAAACTCTTTATATTTCAAACTATTCTACATGATAGCATGATAGTCACAGGGCTGTGTATCTTAAAGGCTTTTATTTTTGGTTTTCTTTTTTAATGTTTTAATTTAAAAAGAATAATAGAATTATATCACTTCCACACTTCACTCTAGTCTCTCATTTAACCTCCCTTGAAACCTCCCCCAAGGCCCCTACTCTCAAGTTACTAATTTCCTTTTCTTTGATTACATTAGTTACATGCACAAAAACAAGCATGTGTGTGTGTGTGTGTGTGTGTGTGTGTGTGTGTGTGTGTGTGTGTGTGTGTGTACCTACTGAATGCATTTTTTGTATATTTGGTTTCAAAGCTGATCACTTAGTATTGCACAACCAATAAAGAGACTTAATTCTAGATAGTGCCATGAAATAACACATGGCACCAAAGAGAAGAGTATTCAAAGAGAAGAGAAATCAGTCATGGAGAACACCACAACAGCGATTTCAGGGAGCAAGCTGCCAATTCTAATACTATTATACCAACTGGTAAATATTTTACAGGAGATCTTACAGATGTGTACAAGGAAACTTAAGCTTACAAATGTATCAGTATAATCATTATGTGATGTTGGAAACAGTGAAAAAAAAAAGCTGAAATGGTGTAACTGCCCATGCTCAGCAAAGAAAAATCTTAGAGGTGTATTAATAAATTTCATCTTATCTACCAACCATTTACTAAGGTGTCATCACCTGCATAAACCAATCACAGATGATGACAACAAAATGAAAAGAAACCTGAACATGCTATTGTACCTTTCTTTAATTCTTTTAATTTTTAGATTCTCTCATGTACCTCAGGCTGGTCTCAAACTCTCTGGGTATTCAAGGATGAGCTTGATCTTCTGATCACCCCTCCTACCAAATTCCCTGGTGGTGGGATTATATACATGTTCTTTTGTGCCTAATTTATGTGATGCTGGGGATAAAACCCAAGGTTCCATGAAAGCTATGCAAGTTCTCTTCCTATTCGACAATTCCACTCACTCTTTTATTATACTTTTTAATTATCCAAAATAACATTATATATTATACTTGATATGACTCCAGTAAAAATATAGTCTATCTCTTTATGTAATATAAAATATATAAAGGTTATGTAATTTCCATATATTGAAAGTCATGAGCCTTAAATAAGTTCTATGTGGGGAAGGAAGTGGGAAGGAAAAATGTAAACAGTAAACTTTAGTTTCTTCAGTGAAGTTCTCTTTCTTAATGCCAAAATACTCCAAAGAAAATATAAAAAGCTAGTTACGCAAAGGCTGGAGAGATGCCCCAGGGGATAAAAGCACTGACTGCTCTTACAAAGGATCAAAGTTTGTTTCCCAGCACCTCACAGCAGCTCACAACTATTGGTACCTCCAACCCTATGGGATACAACACCCTCTTCTGGCCTATAAGTGCACCTGTATATACATGGTGAACAGACTACATACAGATAAAACACCCATAAACATAAAAGTAAATAAATTCAAATAGTTATACAAGTGTGTATGATTAACAGTGCCTCTGTTGCATGCTTTTATAAGTTACAATCAATATTTTTCAAGATAAATTCAAAATTTCTGGAATAAGTTCTTCTAAGAGAAACAATGTTTTCTAAACCAAATTAAATTAAAAGTATAAACAGAACTAAAAATCTCAACTCCTACTTGGCATATTGGTTTATTCTTTGATTTGGCATAATTTTTATGTCAGAGCTTTCAATAATTAAAAAGGATACAGTGTCATATGGACTGCTATAATAAAATGCTACTACACACTGGGTGGTTTAGAAACTGTAGAAATATATTTGGCACAGAATCTGGAGTGTTCAAGATTCTGTTGCTGACAGATTATTGACTTCCTTATTCACAGTCTCACCTGGTAGGAGGGAGATCATTTTACCAAATCATCATTGATAAGAGAGAGACTCTGGCTAGTATTATGTCAACTGGACACAAACTGAAATCATTTGACATGAGGGTTCCTCAAATGAGAAAATGCCCACATAAGGTCAGGCTATAAGCAAGCCTATAGGGCATTATTTAAATTAATGATTGATGTGGGAGGGCCCACCCCATTGTGTGATGGCACCATCCCTGGGACAGCAGTCCTGGATTTTATAAGAAATCAGGAAGTTGGGAATACACCCATCTCATGATTCAGCTATACTACTCTTGGGAATATACCACCAAACTCTATATCCTTTTACAGAAACACTTGCTCATCCTTGTTCATTGCTTCTGAATTAATAATAGAAACTGGAAACACCCTGGTTGTCCACTAACAGATGAATGGATAAGAAATGTGGTACAGTTGACATAATAGAATATTATTCAGACGTTTATAAAAACAAAACATGAAATTCACAGGTAAATGGATGGTGCTAGAAAAAAAACAGTGTAGGTGAGGTAATGCAGACTCAAAAAGACAAATATGGTAATAATTTCCTAGTCGATGTCAGCTTTTAAACTTTCAATAGCCATGCTACTATCTGAATAACTACAAATGTTGTGTACATTAAGGAAGTAGGAGGTGGGAAGGATCTCCCAAAGAAATGGAAATAGGATAAGAAAGAGAGAGAGAGAGAAAGAGAGAGAGAGAGAGAGAGAGAGAGAGAGAGAGAGAGGAAAAGAGAGAAAGAAAGAAAGAAAGAAAGAAAGAAAGAAAGAAAGAAAGAAAGAAAAGAAAGCAGAATGACCAAAGTCGTGAGGAGCAAGCCAGTAAGCAGCATTCCTCCATGGCCTCTGAATTAGCTCCTGGCTCCAGGTTCATTTCCTGCTTCAGTTTTTGCCCTCATTTTAAAATATGAACTCTTAAATGGAAAGATGAGTGAAATAAACCCTTCCCTCCTGAAATTGCTTTTGATAATGGTGTCTGGAAGTCACAGACCTTCTATAAATCACCTTCCAGGGGCATTCTCCCTTCCCAGTATGACACTGGTGATTAGTGTTCAGTGTATAGATTGAGATCAGGGCCTAGAGAGATGGATCAGTCATTAAGTATGAGTACTGTTGAGGTCTCAGCACCCACAATGGGTTTCTCTCACAGACCTCTCTAATGCCAGTTCCAGAGGATCTACTACGTAGTTTTGGCCTCTGCAGATAATGCATACATGTGGTACACGTAAAAACAAACAAGCACATAGCTGTAAATAGAACATAATAATAAATTTTTAAAAGATGAATTGAGACCACAGAAGATATAAAGACGTGTTGCACTAGGCAATGACAATATTTAAGAAATATGTAACTTAGAAGCAATGACTTATGGTGTGATAATTTTTAAAACACTTTAAGTAGCTATTAATTTCAAGGAAGTATTATGAAAATTTTCCAATGTCATATTTTATTTCCATTTTTTAAAGATTAATTTTAGTTTTTACTCATGTATATACTTGTGTCTCTATGTAAGTATATGCTTGTGCATTTGGTTGCCGTGGAGAGGAGAAGAGGATGTTGACTCCCCTGGAACTGAAGCTACAAGGGGTTATAAGCTTTCTAGTGTAGATGCTAGGAACTGAATGTGGTCCTCTGCCAGGGAAGCAAATGCTGTTAACCAATAAGAAATCTTTCCAGCCCCACAATGTTAAATTTTTATTGATAGAGTAAAGAGCTTAATAAATATTAACTTAATAACTTTCCCTAGGATAGCTATTATATATATATTAATATATATATATATATATATTATATATGGTATATGGTATATGTGTATGTATTATGTATAAGTGATATACATGCAAGGATGGAGGCTGGAAAAAGACAACAAGTGTCCTGTGCTATCACTTTCCAGGTTATTCTTTGGGACAGGCCCTCTCATTGAACTTGGAGCTAGGCAGGTAGCCCAGTGATCCAGAGTGTTGGGACTACAGGCAAGCACACCCAGGACCAGATTGTATTTTATCTTTAACATGCTTATTGGGTTTTGAACTCAGGTTTCTGTGCTTGGACGCAAGCACTCTTACCCCCTGAGCCATCTTTCTAGCTCCATTTTTTTTCTTGCTGCCTCACACCCTGAAAACATCAATATATAAGCCCTGAATAATAACCTACATCAATAATTCAGTTTTTCAATCAATGCTATGATTTTGTTTGTAGCTTTGCATAGCTGATCACAGTTTTATTACCTGTTGGCTTTGTGTCTTACTCTCACTGCAGCAATTCCTCATTTATTGGCTTTGAATGGAAGTTATAGCCCAGGATACATCATGGCTAGCTTTAAAAACAAAAGATCGATAAAAGCTTAGCTGTCAGCACCATTGTTAAAACTGTCCCTTATCCATCAGCCTGCACTCTACAGCAGCCGGCTATGTAATTACGGTTCTTCATAGCTCTACAAACTTTCCTTGACATCAACATGATTATTTCCAAGGAAGCTATAACTTTAAGCAATTCCCAGAACTTCAAACTGCAGGAATCAGCACCTTGGATTCAAGATTTGAAGTGTCAGCATTCATCCTTAAAAAAAAATAAATAAAAAAAGCAGATATTTCCAGACAGTTGGCTTACAAGGAAAGAGAAAAGCCATGCAGCACTCCAAAAAATTTTCTAGACCTGTGTGGGTTGTTTGACTCATTTGAAAAAGCATTAAAAAAACTCTTCAATAAATTTGTAGACATCTCACAAAAAAGCAAGAAAAATAAAAAGTGCATCCTATGAAAAGAATGAGCAAATCACAAGGTTAAAAGAATGAAGAAAATGTTTAGATAGCAAGAACTTGGGTTTAATAAGTGTCAAGGTGACTTGTTCCAGTGAAAAGAATGTTTCTGTTTAATTAGAATACTATGTAACTTTCTGGAAAGACCTTCCAAGATAAATCTAGCATTCTCTTGATCCCAAGTACAGCCATCATAATCTTTCTTGATGTGATAATCTGAAAGCATCATATAAATCAATGGTTTTGAAACTTCCCACAGAAAAATGTGGGCTGTAGATTTAGCTCAATTGATGAAATGCTGGCCTACAACAAAGACTTGGCCTCCATCCTCATCCAAACCAGGCATGGCAACATTTGCTTGTAATCCCAGGAGATAGAAACAGGATAATCTGAAGGTCAAGGTTATCTACCACTCTATTCAGCTCATTTTGTTCAGTCTGGAATATATGAGATCCTGCATCAAAGGGAGAGAGAGGGGAAGAAGAAGAAGAAAGGCACAAGTGCAAAAAAAACTGGTAAAGAAAGAAAATAAAATAATAAATATGGCCTGCACTTATGCTTCCAGCTTAGAAGACACCACTTAGTCCTCTGAAAATTGTAGAAATGCTAAAACACTTTAAAAGAAATATGTGAAGACATCATGAGGAGATGAACACAGACAACAAACACTGAGGTGTGAGGACTAGATGGAAGGAAGCTTGACAGGATTTTCTTGGGGAAGCTTCTTGCTTCACAGAATCTGCCAATTCAAAATGCACTGCTTTTTATGCTTTTACATAGTGGTCATCTATAAGCCAATACCAAAAATAGAAGATTCCTACAGGGATGCAGATAAAGATAGCAAACACCAAAAGTGGACATAAAACATCAGCTAAATCTAAAAATTAGGGAGTCTCAAAGGGAATTGAGAGGCCACTAATGAAAGACCCGCTCAGAATGCTTCTGCATGCCCCCTGCCCCTCTGTCTTCCCCGCCTGTGCCGGTGCTGGGTGTTCTCTCTGGAGCAGGTGGGAGGAGCAGTTGACTGAGGGCAGCGCAGCGGGGACTGAGCAGGGCAGGGCCAGGGTTCGGCCAGGGGCTGGAGAATGCAGCGCGGGTGGCGCCTGGAAGGGGAACTTGAGCTGGGAGAGCAGCGGTGCTGCTTGTCCAGGAGCTGCGAGCGGGGAGCCGCCTCCAAGGCCAAGGACACGGGGGCCGCGGAGCTGCTGGGGCCTCCCAAGCCTTCACCCCGGCAGGGCTCGCGCCCCCGGCCCTGGCACCGTGCCTCGGGGCTGGGGCCGAGCAACGAGCACCAGGTGGGCCGGCCCGGGGCCCCGCCCCCACACCCCCACACCCCCACCTGATGAGAAACACTCCGTCCCAAGGTCTCCGCCCCCAAGGTCAGCCATCCGGACTCGGATGGGGGGGAATTGAGTCTGTTGTACCAGACACCAGACCTTGAGAATATGCTGATCTGGAATGGCTCTGTGTCTCAATTGAACCGTCCAATAGAAATGATTCTGTATTTTGCCTTATTTGAAAGACTCTGTATTTCACCTCATTTGAATAACTCTGTACTGCGCCTCATTTGAATAACCCTGAGTAGCGCCTCATTTACATCGACCAATGGGAATAGCTCTGTACAATGCCTCATTAGAATTATCCAATAGAATCCCTGCTTCTAGCTTGCGCCTTTTTCCCTATATAAGGATCCCTTTCCCTTGGCTCGGGGCACTTAGCCACACAGAAGCTAAGTCGCCCCGGGTACCCGCGTCTCTAATAAAGCCTCTTGCTTTTGCATCCAAGTTCGTGGTCTCGCTGATTCCTGGGTGTGGGTCTCCTTCTACGAAAGTACCTCTTCGGGGGTCTTTCACTAACAGCATGGAGCTTAGGAAAAGTCTTAGACTTTCAGTTCATGTCCTAAGATATGCAGTAGAGCAACTAGGGCTGAGGCTGGGGTGCAGCTCATTGGTAGAGTGTCTGCTTAGCAAGCAGATGTTGCTGGGTTTTATCTATCATCACACACACACACACACACACACACACACACACACACTCACACACACACACACACTCACACACACACACACAAGACATCTTAAGACTGAGCAGAAATGCACTGGAACACATTTCTAATCATCTCAACCATAAGGCATACTACAGGGCTATGTCCTTAGCTTGAATTCTATATGCTAAATTGAATTTTACATAAACTAAAACAACAAACATAAGCATAATTAAGCAGCTATAAAGTAAATAAAATCTTTGCATACATTTCAGAAAACAGAACTATATAGGATTTGATAACTGTGATTCCAGAAGGAATGAAGATGTAAGAAGTTCCAGGAAAGAGTTGTAATCTATAAGAAGATCCAATTGTAAATCATAGAATTGCAAAACAGTGTCTATAATACATGTAATAAAGCTGAAGAAAAGATGTGCAAATTGGGAAGCTAGTGATCAGAACATATTAAGGTGAAAACAATATGGTTCCAAGGATTAAAAAAATAATAAAATTTTATAAGATTCAACAAAAAGGGAGGGAGTGATATTTTATTAGAGCTTATCACATCTATGAAGATAGAGAATGTGGTGTAGCAATAATAGGAGATATAGGGACAGTTCTTTTTTTTTTACTTAACAGAAGACAGACATCAAGGCACACATACAAAATCACTAAGGACAGAAAGATTGTAAGAGTCATAGGTTAGGGCAGGTAATGACAAAATAATATCTTTTGGACAAACAACTCTTGCACTCATGCACTTACAGCAACAACTGTGTTTGCCTGCACAAGATTATCACATAATCAAGCTAGTCAACATTCTTTCATGGAGTAGGAACAAGCTTACAAGCCTCCACCCCTCCATGAGGAATTATTAACAGTTGATGGCTGCTGGTATACGGAGAGATCAATTAGCCATGATACAGCAATTGGCCACACATCCATGCATAGATGAGCAGCTGTTTTGTAGCATTTTCCTCCAAACTAAAATATTCTATCTCCCAGGGAATCTCCTTCATACAAAAGGCTAAAAATTCAAAGTAGCTTCAGGAAGTCCCTGAAACTGAGCAGATTCACTAGGTCCCTTCATCCAAGAGTAGACAGCTGAGGCACACTCTCAGAAAAGGTAAGCTGCAAAGAAGACTTGTCACATAATAGCAGTATTTATTACTAGGAATAGAGCAGAAATAAACCTCTAAACCGGATTTAGAGGTTTATTTCAAAAAAATTCAAAAGGGATAATGAAGTTGGAGGCTGATAGGGAGGGTGTTTCCAGCAGTGAGAGTGTAAATACATTCGAACTATGTACATATAAAATTACCAAAGACTTATTTAAAATATCATAATAAAATAAGTGACATTTCAGTTAAAAGACAATAGTGAGAGCTGGGGAGATGGCTCAGCCATCTAATACACTTCCATAAGTAGCAAGCATGAAGACAGGAATTTGGATTCCCAGACATTCACGCAAATGCCAGGAGGGTATGGTGGACCACCTGTGATTACAGTCCTGAGAAGCAGAAAGAGAACCTCTGAGTAAAATGGCTAGCTAGACTCCCTGTAGCGTGAGCTCTGGCCTCCAGTCAATACATAAAGTGGAGAGAACTCAGGGGGGTTCCAACCTTAGATGGAGACCACCAACTGTATTCACACACTTGCACATGTGTAGCTAAGCAAATGCAAACTGTCTTGCAAGCACATTGATATGACATATATACATACACACGAAAATAAGAAAATATATGAAAACATATTGCCAGGTTTAATAGTGATAATAAAATGATTATACTGGTCATTATGCTTTGAAATTAAGCACATCATATGCAGAATGATATGGAAAACTGAAAAAGTATGATAAGATGTTAGACAAAGCTAACTACTACGGGCCATAGCCCTAAAATCATACATTGAAACCCAGCTCCCACTTTGTGATGCTTTTTGCTTAAATTACATTCAATAAGTTCCTATTTTTCATACTTTTTGGATTTTAGAGTTTCATATTTGGTGTGTTAAACAGGTACTAAGTAAATATTGCATAATAAATTTAAAATGTATAAACTGTGTAGTATACATGCCTTTAATCACAGAACTTGGGAGGCAGAGGCAGGTGAATCTCTGTGAGTTCAAGGCCAACTAATTCTACATATAGAGTCCCAAGCTAGATAGAGCTAAACCATGAGAGCCTCTCCAAACAATAAAAAACAAAAGTCACTCCATACACACACAAATCTGAAACCATTCTAGTTTTAAGCACTTCAGAAACAGTATACATAGATCTTAAATGAAAGTTACACATTTTAGGAGAGTGAAACATTATTTTAGTAAAGAAAGGATGATACGTAATATCGACAGATTTAATCCAGCAGCAATAGTAACTCATTCCTGTTTTAATGTAATAATAGCATAAGCTCAAATGTTATTAATTCAAGTTAGGGAACAAGCCTGTTTCACATGTAAGTCCCTTCTCCCTCTCCCTTTCCTCACTCTCATCCCTCCTCCCCCACGCCCAACCTACCCCCACCCCATCCATCCACCACTCCCCAGGCAGGGTAGGGCCCTCAACGGGGGCTCTGCAAAGTCCACCAAATCTTCCTGTGCTGGACCTGGGCCCTTCCCCATGTGTCCAGGGCCAGAGTGTATCCCTTCACGTGGGATGGGCTCTCAAAGTCCCTTCTTATACCAGGGAAAAATGCTAATCCACTTCCAGAGGCTCCCTGAGTGCAGAGACCTCCTTACTGGCATCCATGTTCAGGGGGCTGGATCAGTCTTGTACTGGCCTCCCAGATAGCTCTCCCTTGTTCAGGCCAACTGTTCCTGTGGGTTTCTCCAACCTGGTACAGACCCCTTTGATCTTCATTCCTCCCTCTCTGCAACTAAATTCCAGATTTCAGCTCAGTGTATTTCTGTGGATGTCTGTCTCTGCTTCCATCAGCCACTGGGTGAGGGCTCTAGGATGGCATAAAGAGTAGTCATCAATCCCCTAACTTGAATTAATAATAAAAATATAAAAGTAAAAGATCACAGATGAAAAATCAAAAAAAGGCTATGACAGAGTGTTCAGGCTTGCAGAAAGTGTTCCAAGATAAAACAACAACTAAAAAGAGCAAATAAGCAAGATAATACAGAAATAGTTTAAAATGGGGAAAATCTAATGGTGTATATACACTGAAGTATGAGAACCAGCTATTTTGGGAAGATAACATTTTGGATTACTTCCATTTATATCCTGTGCATTTCTTTAATATTGAATTATATATTAAAGTTAAAATAAAACAATGTTAAAAACAAAAAAAATGTTGAATGGCTTCAGGAGGACTTCCTGAAGAATGATTGCTGGTAGAAGGAGAACAGTGTAGAAATTAGATTTCTTGGCAAGGGTATCTAATAAATATCAGTAGTAAGAAACAGGTAAACACCACTGATTCCAGAAGTAATCCTCTAAGGAGATGACTCTTGTCATATCATTGAGTCAAGTTATGACAAAACACTAGACAAACTTAAAATGAGAAATGTTCTATTACATAAAATAAAAGATTTAGTCTTCAGAAATGGTAGTCACAGGAGTAGGGAGTTGGGCTCTGGCCCAACAAATGTTCAGACTTGAGGGACTTGTATTGGGATTCCCACATCAAAGCTGGGCCCCATAGTATGCATCTGTAATCCAGTCTTCCCTATAATGAAATGAAAGGTGGAGACAAGAGAATTCCCAGAAGCTTGCAAGCCAGCTTGTCTGGTATATGTAACAACAAGCAAGAGATTCCATCTCAAGCAAGGAAGAAAGTGAGGACCAACATCTAAAGTTGTCATCTGACCTCTGGAAGCACATACCTTCAATCACACATGTGAATGTGCACACACATATATACATTCTCTCCCATACATTATACACACACAAAATAAAATAAAATGTCACACACACACACACACACACACACACACACACACACACACACACACCAGGAAGTACTATGAAAACACTCCACTCTAGAAGAGATGTGGAAAGGAATCAAAAGAATGACTAATTTTAGATAGGAGCTAATGACCTGACTGGCTCAATCATAAAATTATAATCTCTCATTATATTAAGATATTCTGTCAAATTCACTGGAGTTGTATTTACACTTGTACTGCAGAGGATAGTGCTCCAATGCTTAAGAAATTTAATTATTTAAGGATGAACTCCACAATATATAGGCTATCTTTTCCATTCACCAGAAGGAGATATTGTGTCATCTGGGCAAAGGGAGGAAGGCAGAAAGGGACACAGGATATGATGGACTCATGAGCCACTGAATGAGTCACATAGGATAAAGGGTTGAGGGTGACTGGATCAGGGAAAGAGTACAACAGATGCTCCTCACAGTTGTTAAAATTGTTCTAGAAGTTTGAATTTATTTCCAGTTAAACTTAAAAATGGTTATTTTTTTTAAGATGATAATCTTGCATATCTCAACATGTTTATGCTACAAGTATAACTTCTGGGAACAACTGCAGTTTGCAAGGTTGCTTCAATAAGGATCTATAAATGAATTACAGAAACACAAAGCACACACTTTTAATACAAAAAAGCCCATCATCAAATGAGTAGAAACAAACTTTAAAAATATTATACAGACTTTATATAAAAGAAGCAATCCAAAACAACCCCCCAAAATAGGAAAAAAACATGAACTAAAACACATTGTTTTCTTTTGTTTCTTTCTTTCTTTGATACAAAGTCTTGTTACATAGCCCAGACTGGCCCTCAAATGATTTTCATTTTTATTGACAATTTTTTTAAGAGATCACATGTAGCCCAGGGAAGGTCACAGGTTGGCCTCAAAATGACTATGTAGCCAAGACCAGAAATCAACAGTGATAACAAAGTAAAAGACAACATATTTTTATGAAACAAAATAACTCAGTTTATCGAAAGCTCTGTGAAAAAAAACCAAGTCAAAATTAGAATAGGGAAAAGATACTTGTAATAGGCATGATCAACAAGTATCTCCAGTACAAACTATACCCAAAATTTTATGGGTGATAAGGGACGGATCAAATCTGATGTGATGATGGACAAAGCATTTCACAGAAGTAGATATTCAAACAGCAAATTCACAGCTGAAAATCCCAAGCTTATTAGGCGCTGAAGAAATGACAGTGAAATGAGAGATACTGCAACCCACTCAGTTAGAATGGCTGAGAACAGATCAAACAGGCAGTAGGCAGCAAGTGGAGGCCACACAATGCTGATGGAAGAAGAAATGTGTGCAGACACTGGAGAGAAACTTTGTATTGTCTCCTAAAGCTAAACTCAGGCATATTTGATATGCACCAAGAAACTCAAGAATTTCATGAGATCTCTAAATCCACATGTTAAGACATATATTGGAACTCAGAGATGGCTCAGCAGGTAGGTGAGTACTTGCTGTGTTGCACCTATGTAAAAGCCAGGTACAGTAGTATGGGTCTATGGTCCCTAATAGTGACTGGTCATGATAGGCAGATTCAAGGACAAGCTCTCCTGATAGTCTTGCAAGAATAGCAAGATTCGTGCTCTGTGAGAGATGATGTTCCAAATGGAAGATACAGGAATATCGCTAATATCAACTTTTGACCTCCACACATGCATACACAAAGATAGGGCAACAGAATGTATTAGGGATTTGCATTGCTTTTGTGATAAAAATGCCCTAACACAAGCAATTTAATAGGGAAAAGATTTATTTTTGTTCACAGTTCTCGTCCATCATGGTGGGGATACACAGTGGCAAGAGCATGAGGCAGCTGGTCACATTGCAACCAGCAGAGAGAGATGAATGCTGGTGCTTAGACCTCTTTCTCCTCTTTATTCAACCTAGGGCACCACCCATAGGATAGTGCAGCACACAGTTAAGGTGGGTCTTCATATCTCAATAAACCTCATCTACCTGATTCATGGGTGTGATCCCAGAGGCTTATTCCCTTGACAGTCTAGATAATATCAGGTTGATGATAATAGTAAACATGACATGGCACTATTTGCTATTATCAAAAACAAAGTGACTTTTGAATCAGAGTATAATTTATGATACATTCATTTGAAAATGCACATATCAATAAGAGATACCTTATAAGCAACACGGCTGTTTATATCTCATATATGATGCTGGTGAAAGAAACCAGATGTAACAAATTGTATAATGTAGGGTTTAGATTCATTAAAATGCTACAGCTAATCTATCATATTTGAAGCAGCACATGGGTTGTTCACAGAAAACAGGAGCCTGGTAAAAATGAGAGGGTAAATGTACAATTTGATTGCTGAGCTATTCTCTTTATCAGATGGACATCACATGAATATGTATTGTGTATTATAATTACTTGGGATGCATACTCATGAATTCTGCATATTTCTATTACAAAACCCTCTATATCACCCACCAAACATGGTGATGTGACCATAAACACCACAGACCAAGCTTCGTTGTACCAACAGTTCCCCCACCCTCCTTGCCAGATCTCCAGGGTATGTAAAGGCAGACACTTCTTTCTCATTAATGGATGTGGTGGTTGTAGTTTGTCTTCTGATTTGACACATGCACCAAAGAGCTGTGACAGGCTTACAGAATGACTTTTCCTTATATACACCCAGAGTTGGCATATCACACTTCTTGTTCACCTTGTTCTGGTCACAACAGCTCATAAGGACAAACACGACATCAAGGAACTAGAACACACAAAAAATTGATGCCAAGAGATATGGTTCATAAGAAGCCCAATCAGCTGACCCTGCTACATCAGAAGCTTCTTCTTCTGTCTTCAGTGTTTCTGTCTCAGGTACATCGAATAACTCATGGTCCTTTATATTCATCCTACAAAAATCTTCACTTCCTTTCCTTTGCCCTAGAAGATCCTTCTACTCCACCACTTCTCTACATGGCTAACTGCTACCCACAACTCCTTTAGATGAAGTTTAAACATTCAAGCCATCACACTCAAATTACTTGAGCCTCCATGTGGCACCACTTGCTCCATCATTGGATACATAATCCACAGACACCAGGTGCGTCCTCTCTCTTGCAATGTGAAACTTGCTTTGAGAATCTCAGTACAAATCAGTGTTTTATGCCTCCCCCCAATACAGGACTTATCTCTACTATTGTACACTTTAGAAGCTATGGTGTCTGTTTGCAAGTGGTCATGGCCACTGTACTATGGGCAATTTAATGCAAAGATGGGTTTACTACATTGTTTCTCTAGTACACAGTAGATACTCACTAAATGCTGCATGCTTCAACTTCTAATGACTTATGGCAAAGCCTGTCACATATTAAGGGTACAGTAACTATTGTCACCCTAATGCTATAATTGATGCTTCCTATGTTATTAATGTCCTTTCTTACTAAACATTATTATTTGAAGGCCATGTTTTTTCTTTTACATTGGTTCTAAGTCTAGCATGGATAACAATCACAAACAGTATAGATACTTACTATGAATAAAGGAAGAGAAAAAGTAGAGTTATTGAAGTATACATTGTAGTTGCCTAGATGTGGAAACAGTGAGCTGAGATATCTTCTATTATCTGCCCATTACCTTCATTCTCTGTCCTGTTCCCCCTCACACACAAAAAAGTTGTCAAGAAAAATTACTCACATGGGGATATTTGAAGTCAATAATGTATCAAGTCTGGATGTGCTAACTCATAGGGGATTAAATTGATAGCAAGTGACTACTATAAATATATCCCCTGCCTCTTTTGAACTCAAGGAGTCATTTATGCTGTCCAATGCATCTTCTTGTCTCACCATTTAAGATGATAGGGGATTTTCATCACTACCTTTACTACAGAGTATGACTTTCCAAGGCATTTTGATAAAAATGAATGGGTAGTAAAATGCTCTGGGAGGTGATACCTGCTGCTTAGATCTGACAAGGCTACCTTTTCATCACTTTTATCTCAACTGCTTCACGGAATGGCTGTGAATCCCCTTCCCTCCTCTTACTTATGTGAACATTTTATCTCCCTTGGATCCTGCTTAGTTGCTTAAACTATCTCCAGGCTTTGCTGCTTTCTGACTTCCATCCATCTTACAGACGTTAGCTGTCAACTAATTTCCTTGATCTTTAAAGACATTTTAAAGCCAAATTACCAAAAATGGCACCAGCACTAACAGCTAACACCACCTGCCTTTACATACTCCACACTGTATGTTTTTACATACTACATACTGTACCAAGCACACAGAACAGACAGAGCCCTTTTTCTTGTTTGCCATCATCCTATGGAATGAAGACTCCTAGAATTCCTAGTTTCAGTTAAAAACAACTGAACATGGAGACACTAAGACTTAGACTGAGATTCATCCAGCTAGTAAAGAAAACCCAAAGACTAGAGTTTGGGCCTGAAGTTGAATTGTTCTGCTGCTCAGCACAAAAATGAGATCTGGTTCTTTGAGTCTCTGAGTGCATGTCTTTTGGGACTTACTTTAATAAAGTAGTACCACAAATATCTAATTGAACTTCTGCACATAAGCTTGAGAATAGAACCTGGAGTAGCAGGGGCTGTATGCAACACTGCATCTGGACCCTTCATCAATGAGACATTTTGTCTTATAAATATTACAGGGCTTTGCAAGTACTATGTGTAAATTAATGACAACTTCTGACAAGTACACCGGTCTTACCCCCTAAAGTCTTTCCAAACAATATTTTTGTGATTGTATTTAAGACTTCTCCCACACCTCCTGAAACTGAGAAGCTTTTGTAAGGCAAAGGACACAGTCAATAAGACACAACAGCAGCCCACAGAAGGGGAAAAGATATTCATCGCCCCACATCTGACAGGGGGCTTATTTCCAAAATATAGAATTAACTCAAAAAGGTAGTCACCAAAACAACAAACACTCCAATTCATAAGGAGGTGCAGAACTAAGTTGAGAATTCTCAATAGAGGAATTTAAAAAGGCTGAAACACACTTAAGAAAGTGCTCAACATCCTTGCCATCAGGGAAATGCAAACCAAATTGCTGAGATACCATCTTGCTCCTGTCAGAATGGCTAAAATCAAAAACACCAATGACAGTTTATGTTGGAGAGGATGTGGAGAAAGGGAAACACTCCCCCTCTGCTGGTGGGAGTGCCAGCTCATTCAGCCACTTTGGAAATGAGTATGGTGATTCCTCAGGAAAATGGGAATCAATCTGCCACAAGATCCAGCAATTCCACTCCTAGGCATATACCCCAAAGAAGCACATTCATACAACAAGGACATCTGTTCAACCATGTTCATAGCAGCATTATTTGTAATATCCAGAATCTGGAAGCAACCCAGATGCCCCTCAACTGAAGAATGAATTGAGAAAATGTGGTACATTTATACAATGGAGTACTACTCAGCAGAAAAGAACAATGGAATCTTGAAATTCGCAGGCAAATGGGTGGAACTAGAAGAAACCATCCTGAGTGAGGTAACCCAGTCACAAAAAGACAAACATGGTATGTACTCACTCATATATGGATTTTAGATCTAGAGCAAAGAAGTCGCAGCCTACAATCCATACCGCCAGAGAAGCTAGAAAATACGGAGAACCCTAAGAGAGACATACATGATCTCCCAGAGAAGGGGAAAGCGACAAGATCTCCTAAGCTAATTGGGAGCATGAAGGGAAGGGAGAGGGAGTTAGAAGAAAGAGAGGGGGAAGTAGAGGGGAGTTGAGGGACATGTTGGAGCAGGAAGATCTAGTCAGGGGAAGAATAGAGGAGAGCAAGAAAAGAGATACCATAATAGATGGAGCCATTATAGGTTTAAAGAGAATTCTGGCACTAGAGAAATGTCCAGAGATCTACAAGGTGACCCCAACTAACAATCCAAGCAATAGTCAAGAGGCTAGCTTAAATGCCCTTCTCTAATAATGAGATTGATCACTAACATATATGCCATCCTAGAGCCTTCATTCAGTAGCTAATGGAAGCAGAAGCATACACCCACCACTAAACACTGAGCTGAACTCTGGAATCCAGTTGCAGAGAGGGAGGAGTGATGTGCAAAGGTGTCAAGACCAGACTGGAGAAAACCACAGAAACAGCTGACCTGAACAAGGGGGTGCTCATGGACCCCAGAATGAGAAGGTCAGTTTGGAAATCTGGAAAATCTATGGGGCCACCGATAGTGGATCAGTGTTTACCCCTAGAACACAAATGGAATTTGGGAGCCCTCTCCACATAGAGGGATACTCTCTCAGCCTAGACACATTGAGGATGTTCTAGGCCCTGTTCCAAATGATATGACAGCCATTGAAGATCCCCCATGGAAGGCCTCACCCTCCCTGGGGAGCAGAAAGGGATTGAGCTAGGGGGTCTGTGGGGGGCAGGGGAGGAGGGGACAGAGAGGGAACTGGGATTGACATGTAAAAGAAACTTGTTTATAATTTAAATTTTTAAAAAAGGAAAAAAAAAAAAACAGTTCTCCCACTAAGCTGATTTTGACTTTGGAAACATTTTTGAGATCTTAGCTTATCTCCAGGGATCTTAAAAACCAGTGGAGCCTGAAATTTGTGCTCATGTCTAAACAACTGCATGTGTGTGTTCTTTTCTAGACAGTAGATAATTTTTCATATGCAGACGGTTTGACCCAAGCATAGGAAACAACTATATCCCTTGAGATGATTTACCACTCCCTAAAGAAAATTGCTTCCACCTTTTGGCAGAAGAATTAACAAAAGCTCCAGTTGAGTGTGTTCCACACAATTTTTAAATAAGAATAGGAGTTATCTTCTATTCTTCCCCTGACTCAACCTTTCTGCTCCCTCATGACCTCTGCATCCTTCCTCTTCTTCCCTTCTCATTCTTGTAGTTCCCTTCCCCCTCATGATAGGTAGGGTTTTAGTTGAGGGGGGAATGGTAGGGGAGGATGGGAGGGAGAAGGGAACTGGGATTGTCATGTAAAACAATCTTGTTTCTAATTCAAATAAAAAAATGATTTTAAAAAAAAATTTAAAAAAAGAAAAAAAAAGAATAGGACTTACCAACATCCTTGGCTCTTCTACCTACAAGCTACTGTGCAAAAGATATTTCTATGCATCACCTCAGACAAACCTCAGGTCAGTCCTTGAGTGCCCTTACAAAGGATAACTAGCAGCTAGAGAGATGGGTCAGCTGTTAAGAGCACTGACTGCTTTTGAGGAGGACCAGGGTTTGGTTCCTAGAAGCTGCATCAGGTATCTGACAGATGTCTGTACCCAGTTCTACTTCTGACTATGAGGTCAAAATGTGGAAAGTAACTGGACATGGCAACTGTAATGCCATCCGTGGGTGAACTGAGACAAGGGTATTTCAAATTCTAGTAAAAGCTTGTCTGGAGACTGGCAGATAGATAGGGTAGGGATATAAGTGAGGGGAAGAAAGAGGGTGAATGTATTGTAGAAGGACAAGGGATGATTTTTTTCTTTTTTATCTTTCTGCCTCTATCCTCACTCCTTCCTGTCCCCTCTCTGTCTTTGCCATTCCTCCTCTCTCCCCTTCATTTAACAAAGCACTATTTTTATTTTCAAATGAAGGACACTCAGCTGTCCTTATTAACAGACTATGCACATTCCCTCATCAGTAGCACACTAGACACATTGTGGCCATAGATGCTACTTTATATGAGGTCATCCAAAGACAAGTGGAAGGGAAGGAAAAAGTTTTGGAAGTACAGACGCATGCAATCGAAGAGGCCCAGGGAAATCATGAGACACATTTCTCAGAACATCTTTGAAGCTGACAGATGCTCTCCCATTTTTGCTAAAGCTCATGAGTTGCCCTTCGTTCCCTTTCAAAATCGTTGCTATGAGGAGCAGCAATGTCAAGGAATCTGTCTGTCTATGGCAACCTCATCTTCTCACCCAGGATGTATTAGTCTGTGCGGCATGGTAACTTCTGTGCTGTCAAAAAATATGACATTCGGCTAACATTAAGGAAAATTGCTACTTTCTAAAACATAGATTCTCACCTCCCAGTTCATGAATATTTTTCAAAGGGTCTCTAATCTCAAGATATCAAATATAGAATTCTATGTAAGAGAATATGCAAATTTTCATTTGAGGGAAGACAGTATCTATGATTTTTAGTTGATTCTCCAAGGTGTCTGTGATGAAAAAAGAGATCATAAACTACTGTTCTTAAGGAAAAAAAGATTTTATAAACATAGAGAGAGAAACAGAATCAATTAAATTTCTCACAAATCATCTGCAGTTTTTCTCTAATGTTTAATACACTTACACACATAGAGAAAGTGGTACTCTCTTTTCTGCCTTTTTTTTTGTACTAGGATTTCTTTTTTTCTATTTTTTGTTTTTGTTTTTGTTTGTTTTTTTTTTTTCAAGACAGAGTTTCTCTGTGTAGCTTTGGAGCCTATCCTCCTGGCACTCCCTCTGGAGACCAGGCTGGCCTCGAACTCACAGAGATCAGCCTGCCTCTGCCTCCCAAGTGCTGGGATTAAAGGTGTGGGCTACCAGTGCCGGGCTGTTTTTGTTTCTTTTACCACAGGGTCTTAATCTGTAATCCAGGCTGGCCCCAAACCTACAGCAATCTTCCCAACTCAGCCTCCTTAATCAGTCTTAGAGATGTGAGCAACCTTGCCAGTTGAAAAGAGCTCTTTTTATTTACTCCTGTGATTAATCTCTTAATCACAAACTAAAGTTGGATCACTTAGCACACCACATTAGAAATGGCAGCAAAGGACTCCAGCCATGCTGATCTGAATGTGATCCATCTCATCTATTTTGGAAGCTAAGCAGAATCAGACCCCGTTAACAAAAAGACGGGAGAAAGTACTACAAAGGATGCATGTGGTGATTGCTAATTGTCAGTCGCATGTCATTCACAAAAACATTCACATACTGCAACAGAAAAACAAAACGAAACAAAACAAAACAACAATGTATTGCCAGGAGCAGGAGACAAGGTTCCCTGAGCACTTTAAGATGCCTACACAAAAACAAAACTGTATCCTTCATTTTAGTCTTTCTGCACCATGCAGGATTAGCTGCATCTTCATTTAGCAATGGAGGAACTTGGGTCTACAGTGAGAAATTCAACTTTTTCTCTGAAATGGGGATCTTGAGTTGCAGACAATGGTATTCTACTTAATCTGTGTCTGGGTGGAAATCTCCACTGTCTGTGAGCTATGTATGAAAATGTTTGAATTCCTTTTAAGAAAAAAGGAACAGGAGAGTGGGACTGAAGGGATGGCTTAGAAGTTAAGAGTACTTGCTGCACTTGCAGAGAAATTTCTTGGCTTCCCAGCACCTACATCTGGCTCCTCACAACCATCTGTAACTCCATCTTTGGTGCCTTCTTCTGGCCTCCTCAGGAACCTACACTCACATGTACATATGTACACAGACATAGATGCACAGGTAAAAATATAATTATTTTTAAATGTCTTAAAAGAAATTGGGTAAGAGAACTCAAGTTTTTACTTTTAATTGTCTGGATTACTGACCTAAAGCATCAATTTAAAGAACTTAAGGAAAGGCTAGTATCCTCCACTAACTCTCTCATAGGATCAAAGCTAATTGAAATTCCAGGCAATAGCAATATAAAAAAATACAATTGTATCATTTACAAATACACAGCCACATCATACATCAGACAAACCACTCATATGTAAAAATTAAAAACAAATCTTTAGAAGTCACGCATGTAGCTATAACATAACCAAAATAAACAAACAAACAAAAATTAATAAGAAAAAAACATAAGACAAAAACTAAGGAAAAGCTATGTCCTCACTGGGTCAGAGCTACAAAGCAGCAGAGAGACCCCAGGGCACAAGTTGAAACAGCAAAGTAAAGCAGAGCCAGATGGAATCACAGCAGACAAATCACATACTCTAAACCAACCAGAAGGCAGATAAGAAAGGACACTTGTCTAGAAAAATCTATTTAACACAAGTGAATCACAAAGGAAAAGAAAATTCCAGCAGTCCTTTATTACAAAAAATTTTTTTTTTCTTTCTTCCCTCCTCTCTTTTTCTCTCTACCTTCCTATCTTTATCTCTCTCCCCCACCCCTCTATCTCTGTCACTCTGTCTCCATCTCTGGCTGTCTCCCTCCATCCCCCCCCCCACAGGCAAAGAAAATCAATGTACTAGTAAACCCATGCTACATGTACTTTTTCAGGAAAAAAAGGATTATGCAATGATTTTTAATAGTGTTGTCTTGGTTATAAGACACATCTTGATAAAGACAATAAAAAAGTTATAAGCCAATCTATGTTCATGTTTATAAATTTATCACAAAATATTCTTAATTTATTATAATGAAGACAACAGTGTAATGTGTAAAACAGTTATAAACTGAAGCCAAGTGTGACTTTTCAAAGTAATACAAAGTTAAAGTTAAAATAAATACTAATAAATTTACCCCATTAATGTGTAAGAATAAAAATTATATTACTATCTTAGTATAAGAAAACATGTGTGCCCCCCTATTTCCTGAGGCAAAGGGGAGCTGACCCTGAGTTCTTAAGAGCAGAACAGCTGCCCCTACTCTCTACAAGCTCTAACACTCAGGAGAGCAGGCTCTGTACTTCCCCTGGGCAGCAACACAGAGGCAACCCCTTTGGTGGATGTGTGGGTGAGCCAGCCTTTAAGCTGTGCACTTGGGAGAGCTATCTGCATTACTCATCTGTCATGTGGTGGCTTGGGCAGAGGGAGAGATGCCCTCCTGAACTCCACCCCATCAATGTCTGAGGCAGGTCGTAGAACTTTCCCCAAGGTCATAAAAGCAGGAGATCTGTCTCTGTTCCTCATCAGCTACAGCACTTGTGAGAGAGTGTCCCCTAAGTCACACCTGGGCAAAACAGTAGAGCTGACCCTGAAGGTGTAGATGTGTGAGAACTGGTCTGAGGAGGTGAAAGTTGGAGAACTGGCCCCACCCACCCCTTGTTCATTGTTGCAAAGTGTGAACTAGCCAAGAAATGCAGTAGAGCTCACCCTGGTGGTGAGGACAAGGGAGAGCTGGTGGACTGACCAACCCTGCAACTACCAGGCCCAGAACCAGGGTTATGAGTTGTCCTATCCTGCAGACCCATAGATGAAGGATCTCCATGACAAAGGGCAACAACAGGATAACAAAGAGC
This sequence comes from Cricetulus griseus, assembly GCF_003668045.3. Lineage (NCBI taxonomy): Eukaryota > Metazoa > Chordata > Mammalia > Rodentia > Cricetidae > Cricetulus > Cricetulus griseus. The sequence goes on along the minus strand of NC_048601.1, from coordinate 33,065,340 downwards.
AGTACCAGTGGGGGTCAGCATTGATTTTGTAGCAGGAACTAGAGGCTCTGAAACATATCAATGACTCTTTGCAATGAACACATGGATAAAAGGGTTTACTGTGTGTCTCACTGGGTCACACTACAGCTTCTATGACTAGATTGACTTTTCTTTTCTTTTTCCTTTTAAGTTTTATTTTATAGGGGGCTTGCAAGGGCAGATGACACATATGAGAGGAAGGAGAAATAAATGGGATGGAGATGCATGAGGTGAAAGACAAAAAGAATAAATAAAAAGAAAGTTAAAAAAAGAAAAAAATCCACTGGGCCTTGCTGTTGCACGCCTTTAATCCCATCACTTGGGAGGCAGAGGCAGGCAGATCTCTGTGAGTTGGAGGTGAGCCTGGTCTACAGAGTGAGTGCCAGGATAGGCTCCAAAGCTACACAGAGAAACCCTGTCTTGGAAAACGAAAAAGAAAAAAAGAAAAAGAAAAAAAGAAAAAAATTCCATAAAATTCAGTATCAGGCCATGAACAAAAGGAAAAACAAACAAAAAAATAGAAAGTTTTACTCTACTTTCTTGGCAGCAAAATTTAAACCTTATTTATTGTCTGAAATATGGTACTTATTACCCTATATCAGTCAAATCACCCCATCCATAAGTTTAAATAGAAAATGTGTAAAATTCAGAGTAAGCACTTAGCACTATTTGTAACAGCTTAGTGCTTCTATAACATCCAAATGGAAGATTTTATAATATATATCCTTAATTGATTGGAAACCAAATGCCAATAAATGGCCCATCACTGTTTACTTAAATATTGGCCCAGAGAACAAGCTTGAAATTTTAAGGCAATTATGAATAATTACTGAAAAGGATGCTTCCCAGATACAAAGAAAGAGATGAAACATTGTAAATTGAAATGTGTTAAACTGGCTGATGCTCAGCTTTGAATAACCTGGTCATGTTGGAGAAGGATTCAGAGGTAAGAGTGGACTACCAGTGAACCTACATGATGCTTCTTGGCCAGGACTGGACTTGTGCCACCCATGTCTAATGACACCAAATTATAAACATGGAAGCACTGACCCCTAAAACCCACTGTGAAAGAGTTAGAGCCCAAGTATTCACCACTCCCTGGACCTGCACCATCTGTCATGCAGCTCCGGGGAAATCAGTGCATATTCATAGGTTCATGGAGAGCTACAGCTAGAAGAGAAACTCTCAGCCATAAACCTTCACCCTGTCACATTTAGGGCAGAGAGACCAGTTCTGTAAGGCTGAACAAGTCACCCCAGTGTTTTACAACTGGTCCATGACCTGTTGAGGCTAGAACCTAGGATTCCTGAGACCTAAGAAGCTTTGGCTTGGAGCTTGATAGCATCTGCAGTCACCTTAAGGATGAACTCTAGTGGTCACTGCCAACAAACACTCAGATACTTTCTTTTTAATCATATAACTCTTCTCTGCTGAGGCATTCATACCATAGAATTACCTCTTCCAAATGCAGAGTGAGGACCTGCAGGTAGAATGCAGATCACCCCACAAGGTAATTTTGGAAAGCATTGCAATGTAAGAATGGAAACAACCACATTTTAGTCATCATGAGAGAGTGACAGTATTTGATAAACGAGAGTTTAGGCTGAACAGCAAGCTATAAGTAAATGATTTCTGAACATTTGGATGACTGTTGCATGACAATATCTACCCCTCTCTGATAGGGAATGGGTGACATATCAAAGTGTGGATGCCACCAAAGTTCAACTTAGTGAACCAATGGGTTTCATTGTGGGTGAGGAGTTTCTTATGGAGCAGAAATGACTCAAAGACAGCTACATCACCAAAGCCTACCCAAGCCTGAGTGACAGCTCATGAAAGATTGCAATCTGAAATGCACTGCATAGCTAACAGGCTACCCGACAGGTGGGAAAGTGTCTTTGCAGTTAGGTTGGTCTATGCTTCTTCTAGGAAGCTCAGCTGCTCTGAGAACCAGTTGATTCTGTTTCTGCCATGTAGAGTCTAGGGACAGAACTAAGCTGTCAACTTGGCTGCAAGCACCTTTACCCACTGAGCCATCCTGCAGGCTTGCGTTCTGCACTTTAATGATCCTGAGAACACAACTTGAGTAGTAATACTCATTAACAATATGAAAATAAATGAAAACCAAACAAACTTGTCATAAAGAATCAACATGAATAAATGAAAATGTGACTGTAATAACACACAGTGAAATCTATACAAGATCTAACAGAAAGAATGACAAGCTGGGCATAGAGATGCCCAAGAAAGTCCTGCTTCAACTGTTAATACTAGTTGGGTGGTCTGGAATGTATCACTTCCCATTTCTATGTTATTGTTTTCCTAATTGTGACTGCATAAAGCTCCTTGCAACCCTGTTTTGTTCTTATCCAGTTCTGATTCTGAGTCCAACCTTCTGACTTACCCTATGACTAATGAGCCAATTAAAAATCTGTAAGGCTCAGGATTTAATATAAATCTGATTTAATATAAATCAAAAGCAAATGTAAGTGGACTGAAAGAACAGCTGTGACACTGTGATCAAAGACGAAACTTCATAATTGCCAGGACATTTAACAGCAATCCTCAGTTCTGTATATTGACTCTGTGTGAGCATATGCATATGTGTACCCTGTACACAGGTGCCCTTGAAGTCTAGAAGAGGGTGTTCAAACCCCTGGAGCTGAGGTTATAGTTGGTCGTGAGCCACCTGACATGGGTACTAGAAACTGAACTTGGGTTCTCTGAAAGAACAGTACAAACTCTTAACTACTAAGCCACCTCGCCAGCCCCACCACCCCCATTAGAGACAGTTAGCTACATTACCTTTTCAGGTTTGGAACTCCTTGTGAAAATTAGTCTGGCTTTGAATTTGAAGTTATCCTCTGACCTCTTGTCCTCAAGCTCAGCTTAAAGAACGGTTTTCTTCTTTGTATGCATTTATTTTTTGGCAGCACTAGGTATTGAATCCAAAGCCTGTGTATGCTACACAGAGGATCTACCTCTGAGCTATACCTATCATGCCTGATGCCATTCAGTGCCCACCTCATCCGAGCATAAAGAACCTAAAGCAAGGTGGAGAGTGGTTGCAGAAGGGAATCATTATTCCTCTGCTTACAAGAGCCCCTGCAGGTTAGTTCTACACACTGAGCAGAAAAGACAGTCTAGATAAGGAATAGATCGCTTCTGTAATCCATTAGTATGTATATAAGCAAGCACACACACATGTCTAATGACTTTACAAGCATCAGTTGAAGGCTGGGAAACCTTGTAGATGACACAAACTGTACGAGGTTGAATGAGAAGGACTCTCACACCCAGTGAGAGGAAACAACTCCCTGAGTGGTCCCTCCGTTTCCTGCACCAGTTTATTAACCTTTATTCGTTCATGGACCACATCTATTAAGCAAACCTATTGACTCAATATGTTTCTCTAAATTGCCTTACTACTGTAATTTTCACAAATGGGTACTTTATAGCATTGCTGTGAGTGGAAAACCAACATCAATGGCCAAAAACAGGTAACTAGAAAATCAAACTGAAAATGAGCCAAGTCTGCCAATTAGAGTTGAACTACTTTTTGCCTACTCTAGCATTGGGGATCAAAGCCAGGTCTGCTGGATAAGAACTTGACAGGGTTAAGATACTAAAGACCCAGCAGTTTTAATCACAGACTTTCCATGGAAGCAATTAGGGACACTGTAAGATAATTTAAGATAGCATTGCTGTATGCTTCAGTGTTCTGTGCATCCAGTTCCATAGAAAGACTTAGTTGTGGGTCAGTGAGATGTCTCAGCAGTTAAATGTGTTTGTGGTCAAGCTTAACAATCTGAGTTCAAACCTTATGACCAACTTGATGGAAGGAGAGAATTGATGGAAGGAGAGGACTCTGACTTCCACACAGACACCCTGCCACATGGACACATACACAAATGTGTTACACAAAGAGGTTAAAAAAAGTGCAATGGTATATTTTCTAACTCACAAAGACACATATGAATAACAAAGGTCTACGTATATGTAACAATTGCATCATGCCCTTAGGTAAGTTCCTCCTCAACACTGCATAGCATATAAAAGTAAAGGGAGAGAAAGCCAACTCCAATCTTAGACATCTCTTCTTTAAGGCATTTCTTAGTTTTCTACCTTTATAAAGTTCAGTATTTGGGCCTGAGAGAAGGCTGGATAAGTGAAATTAGTTATCAGCAAGTCTAACAACCTGAGGCAAGTCCCCAGGACCACCATAGTAAGTTGTCCTCTGATTTTTCTCCGAATAAGCAAATAAATGAATATATATATTCATTTATTTGTATATATTTATATATATATACAAAATGGCATGATCAACATTAGTAGGTTTAAACAACAATATTTGACAAATGCCATTGTCCCAAAAGCAAAAGGAACTCTTTCCTCATATGTGTGTCCTTGTCTGTGTGTTCATGTATGTTGTGTGTCTGTGTTGACTAGATGTTAAACCAGGGGGGTCAACTCTCTGCCACTGATCTACAACCTCAGTCACTACCCCACACTTTACCAGGTGATGTCATACACATACCCCCATGGCTTCCTCCTGCTGGCTTCTTCCTTACTCCATGACAGCAGTAAGTCCTGGTTTGTGTGTGTCTGTATGACCATTTCATTTGTCTTTGCAGACATCTATGCCATAGCTTATCTTATTGCTATCACATTTTATTCTGTTTTTAAAGCATACATATACATTGCTATTGCAAAGAGAATTCTGTTTATTGCATAAAATATAGGAAAAATAAAAACACAGAAAAAATGCAATTATTTATAATCTCTTAAAGCAACAAAAATCATGACTCTCTGCTTGCTGTTTTCTTTCCTATACTTTTTTAAAGTTAAGTTTGTTCCTTGACAATTTATACATGTATACAATGTATTTTGATTCCTCTCTCTCTCTAATGTCTCTCATCTCCCTCCCACCCCCACCAATCCCTCTTCCACCAATATCCCCTCCATATCTGCCACTTTCACAGATTTATGACTTTTGCTTGTATTGTGAAATCCTTTAGTTTAACCAGGGACATCTGCACAACACTGGATCTGAACTGTCCATTGACGCTGGTGGGTCACAAGTGAGTACACAGATGAAGACAATGACACCTCCCCCAAAATTTAGCAATAGTAAATAGTAAGGCCCAAGTACATCCTCCATCCTTGCCTGGCTGTTGACTGACTTTCCTGGTACTAGAGAAAATTCATGGTGTCAGATGGATCCAGCTCCTCTCAGCGACCAAGTACACAAGACTGTGCCCCTGATACCTCCCCTACCCCACCCTCATGGTCACTGCTGCTGAGTCAGGAACCAGAATGATCCCTGGGCTGTGATTTTTCTGACACATGAGAAAGCAGCAGAGAAAGAGAAACTGGAAAGAGAACTGACAGCATATTCTGGCCTTAGGTCCCACCAGGCTTCTTTTGACAAAACAGTCCTGGCAGATGTCTGAATAGAGTCATGCCACCAATTCCAACCAGGAAGGAGCTCCTATCTCCCACTCTCAGTTACATGGTCCTCTTTAGCTGCCCACGGTTCAATGTGTGTCTCTGCTACAGTATCCGAAAAAGGCATCACTTCTCCTGGGATTATCCACAGATGTTTCTTTCATCTTCCAGGAAAGGTTTCCAGTACCAGGCATTCAAAGGCTCTGGGCATCTTCTCTTCTCAGCAGGTCCTGAGTAGGGACACACATAGATGAGAGCTAATCATGATGCTTAGTACCAAGCTCATCTCCAGTGGTACTGGCTTCAATGATTTTCAAAGAGCTAAACAATACTAGGGGAAACTAAACTCGATGCTGGTTAATCCCGACTGTCAAACTAGATTGAACTGAGAAGTACACAAGATATTCATAAAGCAGGCTTCAGCAAATGTCTGTGAAGCATTTCCAGAGATATTATATAAGGACAAAAGCCCACCTGAATGGAGTCTGGGTGCATCTATAAAAGGGTAAAAGCAAGAAGGTTATTGATGCAGTCACAAATGCTTCCTGGATGCCCTGAGGTGAGCTGCCCTGCCATACTATACACAACACACAGTGTTCTGTCCCAACAGAAAGTGTGGTTATCTAAAATTATGGCCCCAAGTAAATATTCCTTCTTTAACCAGTCTATGTCAGGTGTTCTGTCACAGCAATGGAAACCTCACTTGCACAATTTCTGAATGCAAAGACTGGGAAGGATTGATCCTATGTTAACAAAAGCTCTACTCTAAAACCCTTATGTTATTCCTCAGGAGTGCATGGTGGGGTGACATTCTGCCATCACAGGCTTTGGTAACACACACACACACACACACACACACACACACACACACACACACCAGTATTTCTGTTCATACATTCCCTTGACTGCCTGATGAGCTTGATCTGAAGAGTGCAAGCCTTAGATACTTCATTTATAAAGTGAGTGTTTGGGGGCATTTACCTCACACAGAGCTTTTGTGAAGACTACTAAGACAAACTAATCCAAGGAGAGCCCAGTGCTTCAGGTTGGTATGCTATGGGTATAGGCAGTATTGTGGTGACCATCTCAATTGCAGAGTGGACAGCCTCACCTCTGAGAGATTCACTAGTTTGTTCCACACACATTTCATGCCCTCTGCCAATCTTATGTTCACAAAACAGCAAAGCAGTATGCTACTACCCTACTCCCCAGTGACCCAGCAGCCCACTTCTCCTATACCTCTCAGTTATGTTCTTTGGAAGCTGGGGCTTCTATACCTTGTTCTCAGTTTCCTCCACCCAAATCTTGGCATTAAAGACTCTATATCGGGAAGAAAAATTTATCCCACTGACCTGGTTCGTCTTCATCCTCAATGTGACACAACCTTGGGAAGAGAGAACCTCAACTGAAGACTTAGCTCCATCAGATTGACCTGTGACAATGTATGAATGAAGTAAGAAATGCTGAGCCCATTGAGGACAGCAACATCTCTAGGCATGTGGGCCTTGGCTGTATAACAAGGTTAGCTCAGCATGAACAGGGGAGCAAGCTAGTAAGCAGCATTCATCCATCAGTCCTACCACTGCTCCAGTTTAGTTCCTGCCTTGGATTCCTTCAGCAGTGGAGTGTAACCTTCATCCCAAAAGCCTAACTAACTCTTTCCTCCTCCAGTTGCTTTTGGTTGTAGTGTTTATCACAGCAATATAAAGCAAACTAGAACATACACCAAATGAATTCAACTGTATTCCACCAAGGAAAAGTCTATTGTTTCAATTTGTCAAAATTCTTTTTTGCTTTGATTACTCAACATTAATCAAATCATCTGCCTCCATGGTCTCCACAATGTTGGTTGCTATTCTTCCCACCTCCTCCTGGCACAGGCAAGTGTTAGACAGATGGAGTTTCATGGGGCATCTCTAGAGAATCAGCTTTATACCTCCCAATCTGAAGGCTTCCCACCTTCCTTCACAAATGAGCAAACAGGTCCATTTGTTCACAGGGTAGATAGCAGTGTGACACTGCATGTCTGCTGAGTCAGTGAAAGAGGCATAAAGATTGTGTGGTATTTTATGACTAATGAGCATGTTTTCATTAAGATTTTTGTTAAAGAATCTCTTTAAATTAAAGGAGTAAAAGCACCAGTGAGTTACCCTTTACTGGGAATAAAATGTTCTAGGGAGATTTGGAGAGTTGCTTCAGTCAGTAAAATGCCTGCCATGAACAATGAGGTACTGAATTTAGGTCCCCAACATCCACAGAAAAAGCCAGTCTTGGTGTGTGCCCTTCTAATCCTATCACTATGGAGGTGGAGATAGAGAATTTCTGTGGCTTGGTGGCTAGACAATCTAAATGAATCATTCAGTTCCAGGTTCAGTAACAGAATATCTCAAAAAATAGGGTGAAGAGTGATGGTAAAAGATACTGGATGTTGTCTACTGGATTACATGCACACAAATACATGTGCATGTGTACCTTCACATGTGAGCACATAAACATGGAAATGTACATACATACCATATAAACACACATATTCACACCACATACACACATTCACACATGCATACACACATACATGTGAAGTAATCTGGGTGTGTGGAAATCTAAATTCCTATCAGATTTCAGGGCGGCTATAAATGACTATCTCTCTGCTCTCAGAAGCCAGGACGAAAATCCAGTTGGGATAATGATACTTTTCTGGCTTTTTATAGCTTTGAACAAATTGAGATAACAGACCTTTAATAACCAGAGAGAACAAAGAGTTCCCACAAAGGGATGCTGTCCTTCTATGCCCAGCTGTCTGTGGGTCTCATCCCAGAATGCTATATCAATGGGTGGGTTAGCATTAGACCCTGGCAAAATGAACAGATATTCCCTATCCTGACGATTATATGTTTGATGAAATATGCAAGAAACATGCTTTGGGAGAAAATGAATGGACAGCCTGAAGACATTTTTATCATGACACCTGTGTCTTATAGTGAAGAATTGCAGAGCCAAATGTTTGCCTAGTCTTCCAACTCATCTTGCAGAAAGGCATCCTAGAGGGCTGGAGAGATGGTTCAGTGGTTCAAAGCATTTGATGTTTTTGTGGAAACTGAACAGTTCCCATCACCCACATATTCTCTCATAATCTTATACAAAACTCTAGTTTCAGAGAACTCAACGCCTTCTTCTGACCTCTACAGGCATTAGACATGCATGTGGTATGGATATATACATATATGCAGGCAAAATACCCATAAACAAAAATAAAATAATATTTAAAAATAGAAAAGGCAGCCCAGGAAGAGATGCCAATATTTCTGCTGAGAAGCAGATGCCCAGTCTCTGCTGTCAGTGTGTCCCTGCTATTGACACTGTGATATAGACATCAAGAGCTATGCAGTCCCAAGATTGTTCACAAACTACAGATCTAATTTAGAACTCATTGATTAAACATGACAATGAATAACTGAAATAGGACATGAATTCATTGTCTTAGATTATGATAATGATGACATAGAATCTCACTATATAGCTAGCATGGCTGGTCTAGAACACATTATGTAGATCAAGGTGACCTCAAATTCACAGAGATTCACCTGCCTCTGCCTCCTGAGTGCTGAGACTAAAGGCATGTGGCAACACACACTAAAATTTTATTGTTATTTTGCTTGAGTTTGTGTGTGCGTGTGTACTTGCATATGCAATCAATGTGAACACCAGAAGACAGCTTTCAGAAGTTGATTCTCTTCCTCCATCATGTGATTTTTCAAGATGAAACTCAGGTCGTCTGGCTCCGCAGAAAGAACCTCTACCCACTGAACCATCTTCCTGTCCCTTTATCATTTATTTTTTTTTGCTTCTCATGTAACAGCAGTTCATATCATGACTGGTTCACCAAATACTACTCACAGACCAGGCTTAGTAAGGATGTGATGTTCTTCTATGTGTTAGTGGTGCCAGTTACATGAACAACACTGAGACTGCATCTCATGGAATCCAGAACAGTTACTGTTGTTACCACAGAGACATAATGACACCTGATGTACCACGGCACATCACCCACTGAATGATACTAACAATCCCAGAAAAATGGAATGAATTATTGCTTCCTCCATGATCTAAAAGTGTGTCCATAACACAGTAAAATTAACAGAACATACATTTTCTGTAGCCTGACAACAGTGAAATTAAACTAAAAAACTAATTTAGGAATTTGTCTGGTTATGATTTGGGGATACTGAGAAACTTTAATTGTGGTGATACCTTGTTTGTACAAATAAAGTGTGTCTGAAGATCAGAGGATGGAGCTTGCTGCTAGCTAACAGACATACAGGAAGTGAGATGGCCAGGCAGAAGAAGGATTATAGACAGGAGGAAACAGGAACTTACTCTCTTGTCAGCTGGGAAGTTGGAGGGTTAAGGTGTGGCTGTGGCTTGCTCATTCATCTTTCTCATTTTTTAGCTTTTACCCCTATATTATTATTAATACCATTTAGAACTCCAGTTACATTGAATTGTTTTGTTTTTAAATTAATTTCACAAATATGTGTTGCATCTATCAGTATCAACAATGCTACTGGAATGAGGACTTTGATGGGAAATGATGCTATGACTTGGAGCAGCCAGAGGGGTCTACATGGAAATGAGATGCCTATGATGAAGGAACCACCTTGGGTGGACAGCACCACCTCCATTCCTCAGTCCAACCCAGATAGGGTGAAGGAATCAGCAACCCATTTAGTAGAAACTGCATGGACATTTCCTCTGCTGAATGGGCCTCTTACTGGATTCCTCTTTTAAGCTGCTCTCTGGTTGCATCACAATATACTCTCACTGCTTCCTAAGCAGCCCCTGTTTTTTTCACAACACTGTACTTGGAATAATATTTCTGGATGTCCTAGTGTCTCTTATCATATAGTGGGACTTTGGGCTCAAGTCCCACTTTGTGTTTTGGAATTTAGTAAATCAGGTCACATCAGTACTGCTCAGCTTCATTCACATAACACAAAGGCACAGCCAACATGGCATGTCAGGGTTGCTGGACAATTAATCATTAATAAAACTGATACATTTCTCATGGATATCAAACTCTGGGTGTCTGCTGGTGTTTGGAGAGTGTTAGTGCAGTATGACAAGAGCTGAGTCTTAAACTTTCAGGCTGACCATGAGTCAATGATGTCACAGGCATAACATAATTTCCATCAGCCACATTGTAAATATACCACAGCTGCTGTTAAATGTCAAAATCCTTCTCCTCTGAAGTGGTAGGTGGTAAATATAGAGCAGTTTTTGTTTTGATAGGCTGGTTAATTTTCATTATCTATGTGATGGGCTTTGGAATTTCCTGGGTTTTGGGATGTCTCCTAGGAGATGCATCTCTCAGGTGATTCCAAATGCCATCAAACTGACAATAAGGATTACCCATGCCTCTGGCTTTTCTGGTGAGAGTGCTTCCAGCAGAATAGAACTGAGGAGGGAAAATCCGAAGTGTACATGAAGACAGTGTTCCATGAACTACGGTCACAGACTAAATGAAAAGAAGAAAATGAGCTAATCACTAACAGTCATTTATCTACCTTGTGACTGTGTATGCAATGTTACTAGCTGCCTCATACTCTTGCTATCATTCATTCCCTACCCTGACGGACTCTATCCCCTTAAACAATAAACTAAAACAAACTACTCTTTCATTAAGTTGCTTTTCACAGGCATTTTGTCACAGCAATGAGACAACTACTACAGATGATAAAGCTAAAGACTAAATGGACAAACAAATTTTGAACTCCATTTAACCACTTATCCCTATGTGATACTAGTATTAATAAATATAAGCTTCATTGTTCTATGTTTACATGTGTGTGTGTACGTGCATGTCATGTATATACACGCATCAATGGAGGCCAGAAGAGGGCACTGGGTCTGTAAGAACTGGGTTATAGATGGTTGTGAACTGCTGTACATGAGTGTTGTGAACTGAATTGGGATCCTCTCTAAGAACCATAAGCACTCTTGGCAGCTGAGCTCTTAATGACTAGCTCATCTCTCCAGTCCCAGCTTCACTTCTCTTATATAGGTATTTTCTATGAAGGCATTGAAACAGCAGGTACTTCAGGGCAGAGTGTCTATACCGTACCTAACCCAATAAATATTAGCTGCTATAATTATTATTATTATCATGAGCATTGTTTTTTATCCAGCCAGTGAGGGAAAGAGACATTGGAGTCTCTGGCCAGAGCAAACCAGATGCGCTTTAATCGGTTGTGATTGACATATGATTCAAAATAGAACATTCATCAAATGTCAAGTCAATGTTTTAATAAAATCCAGAGTATTTTTGTTGTTGTTGTTTTTCGAGACAGGGTTTCTCTGTGTAGCTTTGGAGCCTATTGTGGCACTCACTCTGGAGACCAGGCTGGCCTCGAACTCACAGCGATCCACCTGCCTCTGCCTCCCAAGTGCTGGGATTAAAGGTGTGAGCCACCAACGCCCTGCAATCCAGAGTATTTTTATGAGTTCTAAGTTAGGTTTGATACCCCCACAGGAAGATAAGCAGCTATACATAAATGTATGCACCATGGACCATGCTTGAGTGGTTGTATAACATTTGGCAAGGTACTTGAATCTCTGATGTGACACTTTCTCACTATGTGACACTCAAAATGTTCCTGGGAGGTCTGTGCACACTGTGAAAACAGTGGTTGGCACTGAGCTGACACATTGTGGGATTCTCAGTCAAGGCTCATTTCTTTCCCTCCCTGCTTCTTTCTCAGGAAATAAAGAGTGTCTAACAGGCCGTGTGCTCTGTGAGCTTTCCACACACCTCTGCTTTGCCTTATTTCTCTTTAATTCCTCATTTAAACTCAATTTGTTTTTCAGGACCAGGAGTGAGCATGGGATGCAAATATGTTCATGATTATTAATGACAAAGATCTCAATGTGGAAGACGGATGCTACCAATAACAGAGAATTGGAAAGGCCACAGGCTGAGCTAGTTTAGAGGGAAACCATGATGAATGTGATCTCAGACAGAAGAGCTTTAAAGAAAGATCCTCTGAGGCAGGTAAGTGGAAACAGCTAGGGAGCTTAAGAGAAAGAAGAGTGAAAGTGCAGGTGGGTCGGGTTGGTGATGCATGCTTATAATCCCAGCACTCGGCAGGACAAGGCAAGAGGATTGCTGTAGTTTGAAGCCACACTGGGCTACAAAGTAAAAACCCATTCTCTACAAACTAAACAACTGAAAAAATTAAAATCGAAAAATAAATAAGAATGAGGATGTGTAAGGATTTCAACAAACAAGGCAGTGCCAGAAGAGATGAAGGAGTAGGGAAATGGGGAGCCACAGTCAACTGCTAAGGGTGCAGGTGGAGCTTCTGGGATACAAAAAACAGTGTGGAGGAGAATCTGGTTAGGGCAAAACCAGACATAGACATACAGATGAAACTAACAAGGCCAGTGGATGGAAAAGCATTGCCACAGAGGTCTGAACTTTTGAGAATGTCTCTACAGATACACATGTGAGTCTAATTTTAAATGTATTCCAGGGCCAGGGAGATGATTCAGTGGGTAAGAGTGCTTGTTCTAGAAGTCTGAGGACCTGAGTTTGAATACCCAGAAACCACATAACCTCAAAGCCAGGCATGGCTGTATGTGCCCATAGCCCTAGCACTGGGACTCAGGAACAAGGGGACCCTGAGAGCTTGATGGTCAGACAGCCAAGCAAATAAGGCTAGCTTGTGTTCCAGGGAGAGGTCATGCCTCAAAGCAGTCATGTGCAGAGCTATAAAGGAAAATATCCAACATGTTGCTCTGGCCTCGGCAAGGGAATTTACATCTCTCAGAGTTTTAGGCAAGAGCTAGCAGGCTATTTCTGTTAGGGGCCAAATACTTTAGGCTCTTCAGGATATATAGTTTCCATCAGAGAAATGCAGTTCTCCCATTAAATCTTAGAAGCAAATATTTTATACTAATAAGTGAATGAGTTTGCAATGGTGCAGTAAGTTTAAGAAAAGGAAGCTAACTGGCTTTGACTCTGAGGTTCTGGGTTTGCAGACAGCTGATTTCAAAGAGCAGGAGAGTATTGAAATGAATCCAATGATGTCATGACTCTGTTCTGTTTACCTCTGTACTCATAAGAATCTAATAAGTTATCTATGACAATTGGCTCTGTGCTTTTCAACTAGAGTTTTGTAACTCCCAAAAGTCATTTAAACTGTAGTGTAAAGGACTGTCAAATAGCTTTGAATCAAAAGGCACACAGGGGTTTCACTAGGACTTAAGTTCAAGCAAACAGCCTAAAGACAAGTTCTAAGTGTGTGGTCATCTACAAGCTTCCCACTCTTCCCTTTTAAGTTCATTGGCATTGAACTCTCAGCTTGTAAACATTCGAAGGTCAGTATGCCAGTCCTTTACCAGTTGGAGGCATAGAGTCCTTTGTTTGCTGGCTGGCAGATCAGTGGGCTACTGGACCTGAGAAATCATAATGATATTATCCTCCTACCCAGGTTTTATTCACCTGAAAAGAACATGGGTCTCCACCATTGTGCCTTTGACCTGTTAAGTCCCTATCAGCAGCTGACAGAAGCTGTGAGTCTATGGCCTGAGTCTCATGCAGATGCCACTTCACTCTTCTGCCAAGCCCAGATGACTAGGAAAAGGATGGTTTCCAGGATGCACTGTTCAGCAAGATCTGGACCTTTGTCAGCTTTAGATATTAAAGCCTGGCACCTAAAATCCTTATTGAGCATCACTAAGTAAAAAAAAAAAAAAAAAAAAAAAAAAAAAAAAAAAAAAAAAAAAACAGTTCTGTGGCTCCTAGATTCTCTTCCTCTGGATCCATCCAACTTCCCCTAAGTTCTGCTGTCAATTTTGTTTTGAACTAAGGTCTTCCCAGTCAAAGTTACAAACGAAAGTCTTAACCTTCTTAGAAAACCACTGTCTGACATCAGCATCCAACCATCCACCCCATACAGAGTCCCAAAATATCATCTGGATGAGGCTAAGTCCCCTTAGTTTCTTTTAGCTTAGCAGTCAGTCATTTTCACTCTGAGTGTGACTGAAGTCAAATCCCCACTTAGACCCTATTTCTTCACTTTCCAGGTCAATTTATTCAGCCCAGATGTTCCCCATGTCCAGCCTGTCTTCTATCTATGAATCTGGAAATTTGACCAAGCTGAAACTAGAAAAAGTTATATTTTATTTTTAATAACATCACTATTACATAGGTAAGACTATCCCAGACAGGTGTTAATATGTGGCACACAATAGTTAGAAAGCATTATTTCAATAGCAACCATGGTTAATCACAGGCTGACTTTCATAGGCAAGTAAAACAATAGTGGTTAGGTGCTATGTGTCTGGTGTTTGGTGTTTCATTGTAGCAATGAGGAGAGTGGACAGTCATTTCTGACTACCTGAAATACCATCAGGTAGATGAATTGAAGATGGACTATGTCATTTTCCTGCTTAGAATTCCTTACAAAGTAGACTTAATAGGAGAAGACAAAAACACATACAAATGGGATCCCATTTTAATACTGACAGCTTTGAGTTTAACTTGTGTTTCACAATTAATTACCTTTAAAAGTTTCTTTCTTCCATTGTTTAGACAGCACGTTACTGCAATCCACAAGATTAGGTTGGTTTCTTTTTCTCTCACATTCATGTCAGTGTTGTTTTGTTTTTCTATTAGTTGATTAAAACATAAATTAATTCAACCTCAGGATTTCCAGGAAGAGCAACCAGAAAACTTATTTGACACATCAGCAATTAATACAGACCTCTCCCCTCCAATATAGCCTACCTGAAGTAAGAAAACAGATATTGGCTTTATGGCAGCCTACCAAAACAGATACTCAGCATTGCTCAGCAAAGAGATGCAGTAACACAATGTTTCCCTAATTTCAACTTGAGTGGGTCAAAAAAGTCTTGAATACCAGCATTTTCAGATGCTATTAACACTTATTTTCAAATAAAGAATTTCTTATGACTCATCATTAAAGACTTCAAAATTTCCCCCAAAGAATCAGTTCAGTTCAGTTCTCATTACAACAATTCATTTCTCCTAGGACTTTTAAAATTACATTTTACATATTATTTGGTCCGGCATCCATATGCATGTGTGTTCATGTGCATCTGTGTGCGTGTGTTTGTGGGGGTGGCTATCAGAGGAAAGCTTACAGGAATCAGTTCTCTCTTTCTGTAGTGTGGATCTTGAGGAACAAACTCATGTTTGGCATCAGGTGCCTTTACCTGCTGAACCATCTCATAGGCTCAAAAATTGTTCTTTATCTTGGTATCAGTACTTTGTAAGCCATCTGCTTCCAGTGAGACTGAACTCAGTAGTCTCATGAGCTTGATGTAAGCCACACAATACGAGTTTCTTGAAACAAGGGCTTATATATGCCATCCTGGTCCTCATATCTGTAGCAATGCCTGGAATCTACCAGAGAGTTTACAGATATAATGCACATGTATGAAAGAATGACTGACATTTTATGACCATCATAACAAAGGAGATACAAATACCAGAAACTGTGTGCGTGTGTGTCTATGTTTGTATATATATATATATATATATATATATATATATATATATATATATGTGTGTGTGTGTGTGTGTGTGTGTGTGTGTGTGTGTGTGTATGTGGGTATGTATACATATATGTGTATGCCTGTGCATGTGTTTGCATGTCTGCATGTGAATAAAAAAATGATTGCTGGGTGGCAACTCTAAATAGCTTTCTTATCCCAGTACTTCTTGTAGAGTTGTAATGGGCACAATGATACACACATATGCAATGATTATGGTGAATTTTTGCTCCAGAATAGCATAATATATCTCATTTCCTGTTTTCTACCCTTTTTCCCAGCGAGGAGAGAGCACACTTACAGTTTTAATTCAATTTAATTCCTCCACCATGAAAATGGGCACAACCATGTTGTTGATGTGACTATCAGGCACAATCCACTGAGGACAGTGAGAAGATAGAGACTAAAGAGCATAAAGTTAGTGATAAGTAGGATAAGTAAATCTAGAGCATACTGTGTGAGAACTGTACCAAATATACCATGTATAAGTTTATTAAGGGTAGACCTTAGGTCTTTTCTTTATCACATAAAAAGGTAAACATTGCAAGATGGTAGATATATTAATTTTCTTAGCTATAGTAATTATATCACACACACAACACACACACACACACACACACATACATATATATATATATATATGAGAGAGAGAAAGAAAGAGAGAGAGAGAGAGCAAGATGTGTCAGATACCTTAAGTGTATATAACAAATTTTATTACTTTATTTATCTATTTATATAACCATATTAAAATTTTAATATAATATATATTCTAAATGATAAATAATGTCCTAACTAAAAATGAAAACAAGCTAAATCCACAGAGTATGTGCTTAGCAATAGTGACTTCACAGAATATAACCAAAAAAAAACCCTAAATCTTTCTATCAATGCCATTGAGTAGAATATGTGCTTAAAATGAGCTTACAACAAACAATAAGTGGTAACAAAAGAAGAGGCTTATCAAGGAAAAATAGGACATGTGAGGACTTACAAGAGAGTCAGGAATGGTGTAAGTAACAGGGGAAGAAGGTGGGAATCCACAGTGAAGACAGAAATCTTCATGTAGCTCAAGTCTTCCTGCTGGTTCTCAGCCAAGGTTTTCTACAGCTTCTTGGGGAGGAAGGCCTTGTAATGTATAATTTATTGACAGAATAAATGATTTTAATTTTATAACAGATGACATAGTTGACTCAATAGTGAGTGGTCAGCATTGAGCTCTACTTCTTTTGTTAGATTTGAAAAGTCCCAGGGTTAAAGAACATCACCCAGCCATGTATTGGAAGGATTCATTGGACTAATTAAAATATGAGAGCCTACATTCTTAGGCCTATGGAGAAAATTATTCACGCCCCTCATTAAAGGATGCCTTGACATGCTCTTAAAGGCAAAGGTGTCTTCTATGAAGAGTATTTTCTCTATGGAGAGTGAATGACTAGGGCTTCAAATAGTTGTTTTAGATATACTTAGTATCCACTGAAGGCCAAGCAACTGAACTATTTTGGAACTACCTTAGAGGAAACTGTAAATGCTCACAATATATATGAATGAAATGACACACACACACATGTGTGTGCGTGCTTGTATGTATGTGTTATGTATATGTATTCATGTATATATTCTGACACATTCCCTTCTATTTCATTTACAAGAGCAGAACACACCTGAGAACTTCATGGAGGCCGATGCAAAAATTGCCCACTGTCAGTAAGCATCTATAAAACCAAACCAGTGTGAAAAATCAAAAAGACATCTCAGATTTCCAGGAATTTAATTTAAAATGTAGGTTGAAGAACTATGAGAGAAAGGAAGATGCCTTTTGCCTTCTCAGGTGAAATATCATGATATTAATCTTTCTGTCACAAACACTTATGAAAGCCCTAGCTTTGTCACCTCTGAAGGATGCAGGAAGAAGGGAAATAGGAGTACCCTCTACTTCCTAAAGAAAGCATTTCTCTATCACCTGACAAATGGCATTCTGGCACATTGGAGGATTAGATGGTACAAAGGAAGGGCAGGCTCTTTGGTATCTAAGGTCACATGGGTCTACTGGCATTTCTGTGAAATGTTTCTCTATCAGTTTAGTTCCTATTACTACAATAAAGATGATGGAAAAAGCAACTTATGGAAGAAATGGTTTATTTAACTTATATATCCAGGGTGATGATCTATTAGGAAAGGCTTGGAAGGAACTCAGGGTAGGAACTGAAACAGAAACCACCCAAGAAATACTGCTTTTACCAGCTTGCTCCTCATGCCTTGCTCAGCCTGTTATTTTATACCACCTGACCATGTATGCAACTACTCACAGAGTACTGGGTACTCTCAACCCAATTGTTAATCAAGCAAATGGCCCACAGACTTGACTGCAGGTCAGTCTGATGGAGGCATTTTCTCAATTGAGGATCCTTCTTCCCAGATGACTGTAGTCTGTGTTAAGTTGACAAACTAATCAGCACACCTTCTTTATCACAGTAAAAAAAAAAAAAAATCTGTATCATCCATGTTCATCACTACAACTCTTCAGGTGCTAGAGATGATGAAATAGAATGCAGTTGATGGATTGGCTTTAAGCAACAGAAATGTCCTTCAAGTTCTAGATGCTGAAAGTCCAAGGATCAAAGTTTGGCAGGATTGATTTTTTGTGAGGTCTCTCTTTCCATCTGGCAGATGTCTGCCTTCTCTAATGTCCTCATGTTATAAATTTTCCTATGGTAATTCAAACCATAACTCTTCCTGTTTTAATAAGGACATCAGCACTACCAGATAAGCTCCTTATTCCTATGCCTTTATTTAACCCTATTTAGCCTCTTGCAAGTGTCACCACTATAGAGGTCAAGGCTTCAACCAATCATCTCAAAAGAAATTCAATCTGTGAACACTAATCAGTGCAAAAAATACTAGAATCAAGAGACCACTCAGAGGTAAGCTTTCTACCCCGCTGTTACTATTTATTATGCTTTTCTAAAAGTCCTTCCAGGTATGACTTACAAAGTAAGGCATACAACTTGAGTTTGATGCATCAGAATTGATGCTGACTATCAAGGTCCAGCTATGAAAGTATGGAAGTCCAGCAATCAGAAGCCTTCTTTGGCTCACCTAATTAACATGCCCAATCAAAATTAAACACGCTATCCTAATATGGGGGTTTCCCATTTTACAATTATAAACTGCCATTTGCCTATGGGCCACATCTGCTTCCTCTCTATCCAGAGGTAGTCCTTTGTGCTTCCCCCCAAGGTGGAGCAAATACCTCTGCCCCCTCTTCCTTGTTCCCTTCCCTTTCTCCTTAGTCCTATATCTCCTGTGTTTGTCTCTTATTCCCTGACCTCTGTCCCTCTGTGGCAAATAAATCTCCTTTTTGCTGAGGACTTGGTCTTGAGGGTCCTGAACTGATAATTTCCTGTGGAGGCATGGATAATGATTCACCAGACTAGGTTCAAATATAGGTTAAATATAATTTATTTGGGGGAGAAGTCATTTACACAAGAAGTAGATGGCCTCAACAATTTTGCACTCTAAGGATCCACACAGGTTGCTCCCTGTGACCTGATACATGCATACACACAGAGAGGTAGAAGGTTAGTGGTCAGTATTTTCTGTATTCTGTCTGAAAAGCAATGCAATGTGACCTGTGCTTCCCAAACTCGAGGCATGGGCAAATCTGTCTTCATGCTACCTTTACTTTTACCTAATACTACTTTTCCTATCAACTTGTCTTACTTAAACATTTTCTTTCACAAAAGTACTGTTTTCCCCCATAGTTTCTGAAAACAAAAGAAATGCTGTATCCCTCCCCTAACTGAAAATAAATCTAGTGGAATCTGTTACGATAAATCTTTCCACCAGCCGCCTGAGTTCTGCCCACTGAGTTAGGGCTCAAATTAATGCACAGAGACTTATATTATGTACAAATGCTACTTGGCCAATGACTAGGATTTCTCATCTTCTAGTTCAGTCTTAATTATCATAAATCTATGTATTTTATAAGACTTATCTTATCAGACACTTTCCATTGGCGTTCTCCCTTGCCAGTGGATAACATCACAAATCTGGAGGAAGAGCAGAGGTGAAAAGGGGCCACTTCCTGGTTGTCCTTCCTTAAATATGCATTTCCCTGCTATTTCACTTCCTACCTGGATCACCACTTCGTACTACATTTCCCAGAATCCTCCTTGACTCCTAGTCCTGCCTAACTTGCTGCCTCATTGGCCAAACAGTACTTTATTTATCATCTAGTAAGACAAACACATACAAAGAAGCACTTCCCCCATCAGGAATCAAAGCCACATTATTAAATATACCAAGACCAAATGAAGCCAAACACCTCTGTGTTACACAAAGATGAGCAAATACTCATGGAAATAGAACATGAGATACACAATCAAGACCATCTCATTCCAATTTACTGAAAGATATTGAAAAGCGCCTCCCCCCCACTTTGCAGACAAGCCTCCGAGTCCACCATAGGGATTGTTAAGAAACCCACATTTGGGAACAATTCAGTGTGACAGAACAAATAGGAAAGCATCCAGGATCTTTATTCCAGCTCCCCAGCCCTAATTCACACCTCTGTATTCTTTTTTCATGACCTCCATTTCCCCATGTGGAAAATAAAGTGTGTGGCCTTATGGGCTGCTTCCCATGAAGCATGGGTAAAATTTTTCTTATTTACCTCATTCCAGCTGTCCACAGTAGATGAAATCTATTGAAATATAATCCAAGGTAAATTTCGGTTCCCTTATGGTTAAATCAGAAGGGACAGAGGTTCATTCACTCACATTTCTTATTTCAAGTGCCCCTCCATCTCAGTCCTTCTATGAAAAGGCAGGGGCCAATCTCCAGAGTAGATATGACAGTGAGGACTCTGTCAGTTCATCACCTATGTTTGACCCTTCCAGGTAAATAGATTTATCTTGTAAGACACAGGGATGAATTGCAGAGAGATTTTCAATCAATTCAGATATAAAATCCCAAACATAGCTCCCAAGAACTATGTTCCTTTGACTTTAGATTCCATCTGTACCAAACAATAAATGGTGTTCATCGAGACTAGTGTCATGAGGGCTGGTATTTTAATTAAAAATGCTCTTTTTAGTCAATTTAACATAAAATTTCTCTTTGAACATAAACATCAGTGCAAGCCAGAGGTCCTAAGACAATCTGGAAGGATTCTCAAAGGTGTAGATGTTAAGGGGAATACTTGTCAGAGAGGCAAAATGGTAAGGAAAATATTGCAACAACCCACCACAACATGGGTTCAGATCTCCTGGCCATCCCACGTAAGAGGCCAACTGGGAACAGTGGACAGGCACTGCTAACTTCATGTATGTGAAGAACAGGTTTCTTCTTCTGTTCTGAGAAAGTTGTTTACAGGCTTTGGGGAACTAAAGGAGCAGAATGGTGAACTCTCTCTAAAAACAAGAGGAAATTGTTGCTTCATTTTTTTTAAAGCAAATCAAAAAGAGAAACCCAGGATAGCTGGACCTCCTCAAACACAAGTGGGAAATAAACACTTGCTCCCTGAATGCAAGGCAGACTAACTCCCAACACCATTTACATTCCTGAAAAACATTTCAATATACCCTATCCACAAGCCTTCTGTGAATAAAAACAGAGGAGCTAGCTACTCCAAGAAGTCAAGGACATTTCTAGAATTTTAAATATGAGGAAAGGCAAATCTTTAGTGGGCAGAATACTGTTCTTAACAGCCTATGCTTTCCTTCATCTTAAGAGGCATGACACCCCACACATCCTTCCTTCAACACGATGCCCTTTTCCCCACCATCCACAATCATCATCTTTCCTCATTGGCCAACAGAATACACATGGGACCTAAACTGGCTGATTCTATCTGTGCTCATTTCCCATGACAGGATTTGTTCAAACTCTGGACATCAGAACCAAGAGCATTTTTCACTAGTTTAAAATGCAAATGTTTGAAGAAAGAAGTCAGTATTGAGCATCTTAGGCTCAATAATGGTACTGTGACACACAACCAAACCTCCACTGTCTGCTCCAATCATGACTTATTTCTCACTCCATACTGGGTATTATTGAAATGATAATGTCAAGGGCCAGTGATTCAGATGGTATATAGTGTTTTCATATTTAATGATTAAAGTTTCTACTAGGGATTGTGTGCTATAAGAAAGTGAATACAGAAATGTGAGAAGCCATTATGTTACCCACCTGAGGCAAAGGTATGTACAAAATACGGTTTTAATGGAGAAGTCATCCACAGAGAACACAAGGTTGTCCATGAACCCATCTCTTGGAAATCAGGTGGGCCTATTTCTATACCTATTATGCATGGAGCCCCTGGTCTTTTCCCCAAACACCTTCTGTGGCTTCTCAGGATCATTTCACCCCATGTGCTATTTTATAATCCCTTGAGGCAATTATTCTTAGACAACAGCAGTAACATGGAAGGGCATTTTTTGCTTAACTTCTGTTCAACCATGACACCTGGGGTTCAATTTAGTAAACTTCTGATAGGCTCTGGGAGCCTTCTCTGCACCTGGCACCTGCACATACTCCATCCTCTGCTCACTCCCATGCCAGCAGGCTTGGTCTGATTTTGACATGGATGCAATTACTTATGTGTGGGCTTCACCAGACTGTGTTCATTGCACATGTCTAGTATGACTTCCCAGAAGAAACTCACAAGTAATAAAAATTGCCATAACTGGAACTAACTAGATATAAGCTCCTTTTCAAAATTAAATAATACTGAGACATTTTCTTTCTTTCTCTCTTTCTTTTTTCCTCCCTCCCTCCCTTCCTTCCCTTCTTTTTCTTTGCTTTTTTAAAATCAAATTTCTGACACATAGATATCATTGGAAAGACTCCAAAGATATTAGGACTGGCATGCCAGGAAAACAGGGAAAAGGCCAAATACACATTTCACAGTATCACATGTTCAGAACACTCTGGAATATATTTGGACTTCTCTTTTGGTCACAGGTTGGTGAGAAAGATCTCAATGTGGTTACTGCAAATTCTTCTGCTTCTCTGTAATAACATTCTTCCTGTTCCCTCAGAAGTAGAAGCTATTGAAGCTAAAGAGATGGCTCGTGGCTAAGACAACTCACTGGTCTTCATGATGACCAAGGTTTGATTCCCCCACATGGTGGTTTTGAAGAGATCAATCCTAGCAGATCCAATGCATTTTCCAGCTTCTGCAGGCACCAGGCATACATACAGCACACATATATGCATGCAGACAAAAACCCTACTGTATCCAGAAGCTTTTATTATACCACCTGGTCCCATAAGCCACTTATAAAACAATCCATCAGAGGCTTAGTATTAATTACAATTATTTGGCTGATGGCTCAAGCTTATTACTGGTTAGCTCTCACATTTAAATTATCCCATTTCTATTAATCTGTGTATCATCAGGTGGTCCATGGCTTACCAATGATGCTGGGACATTTTTTCCCTTGGCAGCTGGATGAAATCTCTGTGACTCTACCCTTTTTCTCCCTGTATCTCTGCTTGGATTTCCTGTCTGGCTCTATTCTGCCTGGCTTTGGCCAAATCAGTTTCTTCATTAACCTATGGTAATAAAACATAATCACAGCATATAGGAAGACATCCCACATCATGCTACATTAAAAATTTTAAAATATAAAGAAATAAATGTTATTATTTGTAGGAATTCAATATTCCCAAACACTTTCAAGACACAGAGTTCACCTCACTACCCAGAGTTTAGCTGTCAGTCATCATAATCTGTATTGAATTAAGAGATTGTAAAATTAGAGTTTGGGCAGCTGTGCCAAGCACATCCATTCACCACAAGTGAATAGGACTGTGTTAATGAGATGTTGGGTTCTATGTTTTCCAAATAAGTATTCCAGAAACAGACTCACAACCAATGCATAAATACAACAAAATGTGATGGTGGTGGGGGTGGTGGTGGTGGTGGTGGTGGTGGTGGTGTGTGTGTGTGTGTGTGTGTGTGTGTGTGTGTGTGTGTGTGTGTGTGTGTAGATAGATGGCTATATAGATAAAGATTATATATATGATGTCTACCTTGGTTACCATCCTAGAGCCTTCATCCAGTACTGTTCGAAGCAGAAACAGGCACCCACAGCTAAGCATTACACCACCTGGAATCCAATTGTGCAGAGGGAGGAGGGATGAGCAAAGAAGCCAAGATGGTGCTGCAGAAATACACAGAAACAGTTGACCTGACCTACTGAGAGCATGGAGACCCTAGTCATAATGCTGCAGAAACAGCATTGGAGTGAACGAAGCCCTCTGAAAGTGGGTGCCAGGTAGGAGGCCAAGACTGTCTATGGGACCTCTAACAGTGGAGCCAGTCTTTAGCCTAGAGCACAAATGGACTTTGGAAGCCCACTCCCTATGGAGGGATACTATTGCAGCCCAGATACAGCAAGGAGAGCCTAGGCCCTGCCCAAATGATATGACAGACTTTGAAGGTCCCTGGTAGAGGGCCTCATTATCCCTGGGGAGGAGTTGGGGGATGGGTTGGGGTTTGCTGGAGAACATGGGTGGATGGGAGGGCAAGGGAATGGGGAGATGGGTATGTAACTATGAGTAGTAATTAAAGAATTTTTTTAAAAAGATTATACATAGATACACACAGTGGAATAGTACTAAGTCATAAAAATTAAATCCTATAATTTTCAACACCATATATAACTAGAATATGTTATGGTATGTGTATTAGCAAAGCATTGAGAAACAATCAAAAACATTATTTTTCACATGTGGGAATGAAAATGTGTTTGTTTTTGTAGAAGTAGAGGATAGACTAGGAGTTGTTAGAAACTGCAAGGGTAGAGAAGAGGTGAAGATTGGAGAGGTTGGCTATTTTTTACAAAATATAGGTGGACAAGACTTGTGGTATTCTGTAGTACTGAGTGGTGATGGTAGGTATGAAGTCACTGTATACTTAGGGCTGATGATTTATGGAAATCAGTGGTAAAATACATGCTTGACATTCAGGAGGCCCTGGGTCCATTCCCAATGACCCCTCCAAATGCATTGCATATCTAGAAAGAGTTAAAGGGTTTTTGGATATTCCTGATATAAAGAGATGATAAAGATTTCAAAGTCTGGATACTCTACTTTCTTTGATTTGATAATTACACCCTGTACATACTCACATCCTGTACCTCAAAAGTAAATACAATTTTGTAAATTGAAAATAGAAACACATATACATTAAATTGCCTCCACTTACAGAAGAATAAAGCAAGCAATTTTATCAAAGCAAAATGTGAAAGACAGTGAAATCATGAAAGAAGGGAAGAACTGAGGAAAGGTAGACAGTATGGAGACCGGCAGACTTATAAAATATAGTCTCTAGAATATTTTTCTCATAAGGATATTCTTTTCCTCTCCCTTCCAAATTATTTACAGACCATGCTTTCTTGTATATTTACTTGGGAAGAGAAGATTTCAAAATGGACATTAGTGAGGCAATAAACAGATGGGGAGAGGAACCCTGAAGGGAGCAAGATGGATGGATGGAGACTGTCAGCACTGGGCTTGGGAGCTGGGCTTCATATTCATCTCACTTCCAGGAGCCAGGCAAATGCATATTTATACATTCCCTGAGCATTCTCCATTATTTAAATTTGCCTAATTTGGGGCTTCCTTTTACCTCTGAACATATGCTATTTATCTCTAGACCTTGAAGGCAGCCAGCCCTTTGTTTAGGAATTAAGGTCTAAATAGCAGTCTCTACATTGCTTCACATAAAAGCCAGGCAGTTAGCTGCTTAATTTAGGTTTATGCTTCAGTGACTTTCAAATACCTCTCTCTTGTTTCTAATGACTTCATTCCAGTGGGTCTTTTCTTTTGATTTCATATCTTTCTATATCTTAATTGTCCCAGTGTTAGGCACTGGTTTAGTGTTCACCTAAGATGCTAAGGTATGTTTGGGAGGAGGGTCCTGTCAAGGAAGTGACAGCTATTTAGCTATTAGGAAGTCAGTGCTGAAACTTTCAGGAATACTATAGCAATGCAGGTGGTATGGCATCTCTTCAGTACTTATATGAGGATTTGCATAAGCAGTGAGCCCATTCCTATTCCTTACAATCAGCTTAGAGTGCTAAATGGAGAACTGCAGATAAAGCATGTTAAAAAGCATATGTACTAGGTTGTTAAGACTGCTCAGTGGGTAGAGATGCTTGCCTCTAAGCCCAAGAAGCAAAGTCAGACTCCAAGAGACCTGACTGATTCTGACAAGTTGTCCTTTGACCTCCACACGTGTGCCATGTCTCATATATGGCACACAAACACACACACACACACACACACACACACACACACACACACACACACACACACACACACTTCCCATACCACACACATACATACCACACCACACACTTATATACAACTCACATACCTCTCACATACCACACCATACCCCATACACACATATACCCCATACATACACACACATATATCACACATACACACACACACATACATAACACACACACACACACAAGCAAAAACAAATTTTTAAAAAAGAAGCCATCTGGACAGACATGATCCTTCCTTCTTACATAATTACCTTAAATACCAGAGAAAGGGGAAGTAGTCACTTGTCTATAGTTACAGCACAGGCAGGTGGCATATTCTTATCTCTGTGTGTGAATACATACAAGAACAAATACTCATTTTCTCCACTGCTCTATCCATACTAAGTCCCTCCATAGCTGTGTGTGGGAGAATGAGGCATCTGAAGACCCTACCCTGCCTTATACCCTGTGATGGTTATTCCTGATTGATTGCCAACTTGAAGGATTTTAGAGTCACCATGGTAACAGACCTCTGGGCATATCTGTGGTAGATTATCTAGATTAGATTAATAGAGGAGAAAACACACCCTCAATATGGGAAGCACCCTTCCTTGGACTGGGATCTGGGAATGAACAAAAAGGAGAAAGGAAGCCAAACACCAAGCATTCATGGCCTTCATCTTCCTGGCTGTGAATACAATGAGACCAACTGCCTCCTGCCCCTGCTCCCAGGCCTTTCCTATCACAGTACCCTGGGACCTTCAGACAAAGTATATCCTACTTCCTTAAGGTGCTCTTACAGGTGTGTTGTCATAGCAACAGGAAGCTAACTGACCCACTTCCGTTTATAAACCTAGCATTAAGAATATGCTTCAATAAAATCAAATATTATTTAAATATGTTCACCCTTCATAGAAGCACATGAGACCATTAAACACATTTGTATGGTATATGTGTGTGTGTATGTATGGTGTGTATATATGTAAGTGGGGTGTGTGTATGTGTGTGGTGTGGTGTGTATGTGTGTGTGTGGTATGGTGTGTGTGTGTGTGTGTGTGTGTGTGTGTGTGTGTGTGTGTGTGTTATAATATATGAGACATGGCACACATGTGGAGGTCAGAGGACACCTTGCCAGAATCAGGTCTCTTGGAGTCTGACTTTGCTTCTTGGGCTTAGAGGCAAGCGTCTCTACCCACTGAGCAATCTTAACAACCTAGTACATTAAAGTTAGGATAAGTGGGGCAGAGTATTGGTGAACAGTGAGATCAACATAAAAGATTTTATTTGTTTTGGTACAGATACAGGGAGATACACTAGGGCAATGGATCAAGAGAGAAGTGGATGGTGAAGGGCTAGCTTTGTTTAGTGTGGTACATTTGTGAGTGTTGAGTTATACACTATTAAGAACAGATTTCAATCTGATGGCTATGCCTGCAGTCTCAGTCACTCAGCAGCCTAAAGCAAGAGGATCATGTTAGCACATGAGGTCAAGATCAGCCTGAGCTGATATTGAGACTCTCAAAACACCCACAAATCACCCAAACTAATAAACAAATCAAACACACCAAACCAACACAAGCAACATACATGGACTATGTATGACAGCCAATTGTTAACTACTGCAGTCCCACACAGCTAATGACCAATTTTAAAGCAGACATATTCTCTCTTAGAGATCCTTCATTTCACAAAATAAAAAACAGATGTATTCTAAAGAGGAGGAACCCACTGATTTAGCACTGGCCCTTAACCTGTGTTGTTATCTGGAAAGGGCCATCTACTTCCAAAATCAAATAAAGGAAAAAAAAAAAAAAACAATTGCAAACCCTGCTGTGAAAAACCAAGGAATGTTTCCCAGGGGACACTGAAGTATCACATTTGTCACACAATTCATAAACTATCCCCAGGCTTCCTCAATTCTTCCTTTTGGGTCTCTTTTCTGCCTAAGAAACATATGATATTGACCATATAGATATATTCAGTAGGCCTAAATAGCTAATATTTCTCTTTAATAAAATATAAAGGAATATATCTTATAATGATTATTTGGTAGAAATATAATTACCATTCATTAAAGAGAAAGAAAAATTGCCTATTAATGAGACAATTATTCTTAATTTTATGTAAGAATAATTATATTTGATACTAGAGGACACAGAGCATCCTCAACATTTCTCCCAGTTGATTGGTATTGGGGTAGAATCATTAAAGCCACACAATTTCTCATAAACAGTACAAAACTAAGCTTGTTTAGAGGGTGTTCAGAAATTGTTGGAAATTTTGTACTAATTTGAAGCCAAAATTAATTTAACTTTTTTTTTTATGAAACTCAAGTCAACAACTCAAAGAGCCATTTAAAAGAATGAAATATTCTAACACAGTGCAATTCTAAGAGATACCAACCTTCTACATGCTGAGTAAGTTCACAAGGAAGCTTTGTATGTACCAAGAAAACACCACAACTCATAAAACAGTCTCAAATCTGACTCTCGGTGTTTCAGTCGGTGTTCCCTGGTGTTGTGTGGCATGATAGCTTGTACAGTGCATTTAGAACCATAGCCAAGGCTGCAGTGAAGCAAGACAATGCTGCAACACAGGTGGAGGCAAACAAAAATATCTGAGACTGGACTCCCAAGAAATGATCACAACTGGAATAAACTGGAAGATGGATAATATGAAAACAAGGAGAAGATAGGTTAAGGCAATCCCACTTTAGCCACAGCACAGGACTGAAAGAGCCAGAAGGAGCCCAGTGTGTATAGTAAGTCAAGTCCACAGTCCTCCCATGCTTCAAAAGACAAACTCATGAAACCCTTAGGAGTCACTGAGTCTGCCTGGCCTTTCCATCCTCACAAATATTATCAGTCTGAGGAATGAAGTGTGCAAAGTGAAAGAAGTGCTCATCTATGTAGCTCTAGCTGTTCTGGAACTTGCAGTGGACATCAGACTGGCCTAGAACTCACAGAGATCTACCTGCCTCTGGTTCCCAAGTACTAGGATGAAGTCTGTGCCACTACACTCAATCTTTCTTTCTTTCTTTCTTTCTTTCTTTCTTTCTTTCTTTCTTTCTTTCTTTATGTGCATGTGTCTAAGGATGTCAAATGGGTATCAGGTCCCCTGAACTTGGAGTTACATGTTATTAGGAGCTACATAGAGAGACCCTATCTCAAAAAAGGAAAATAGAAAGGAAGATCGTTGGTGATCTTAATACCAGCTCTTGGAAGGTGGAGCTAGGTGAGTCTCTATGAGTTCAATACCAGTCTTGTATATATAGTAAGTTCCAGAATAACCAAGACTACACAAAGATACTCTGCCTCAAAAAAAAAAAATAGGATAGAGGCTAAAAATTATCTTGCCATTCAAAAGGCTTTATTCTCTTGCAAAACACACAAGTTTGATTCCCAGAATCCAAACTGGTTAAACAATCATCTGAAACTCACACTATGAGAGACTTGATGCCATATTCTGGCCTTTATAGGTACCAGAAAACTGATGTGTGTACACACACACACACACACACACACACACACACACACACACACCATTAGACAAAACCTAAATAGAGGTGAGGGCCAGGCCACCAAAAGTTCTAAATGTTGAAGAAATAAAAATGATACAAGAAAGTCGATACTAAATTACAGTTGGAATCAAGGCAACTCCTGACTTTTCACAAGTTAGTTAGAGGGAAGTAGATATAAATGCGGGTATTCACATATTTATTCCTCATCCTTTAGTTCTGTACACAAAGAAGGCTGGTCCAAGGCCGCCATTGTGCCCAAGAGCAACACATACACTTTCTGGCCAGAACTCTGTGAAAAACATTTTCAGAAAAAAAAAAGGCAGCATTTCCTAGGGAAATGGTTGACAGACCAACACAGAGAAAGAACAAAATGCTCTACAATGTTACAATGGTAGAAGGAAATGTTCAAGGAATGAAGGGGCAGTCAGAAGGTATGGCAGCTAACTGAACAGTGGTACTCTGGGACCAAATCTGTGATACTCTTGAGTTTCAGCATCAAGAATGGTGATGGCTTATCTGAAAAGAAAACAGAAATCTCCAAGACCAAGAAAAACATGAGAAACACACAAATAACCAAAAACCCCAAACACTTCCCAGCTGAGTGTCACCAAGTGGAGAAGTAATTTCTATCAATAGAATAAATGATACCAACCTTAGAGAAAAGCTTATGTATGGCAGAGTATTTACTGACTGGATGCATTCTCACTCAGAATCATCATCAAATGCTCAAGAGAAAAATTGCCTTATAGTAAAGAAACCTTGAAAGTCTCACTTTAGGCAGTCATGGTGAATGTCACTAGGAGTGATCACAGTGAATCTGTGTGACAATGGCTAAAAGTAACTCATTAAAAATAAATTCCCCTTATCTATAAGATGCTCAAACCAAGCACACATAGCCTGAATGAAATCAAGAAAAAATTAAAAGTCAGTCAAAATTAAAATCCCAAACTTCACAAACCGTTTTAAAAATGCTTTAAAGTTTTAAAGTGTGTGTATGTATATTCTGTTCCTCTCTCTCTGTCTCTGTCTCTCTGTCTCTCTGTCTCTCTGTCTCTCTGTTTCTGTCTCTGTCTCTGTCTCTCTCTCTCTCTCTCTCTCTCTCTCTCTGTGTGTGTGTGTGTGTGTGTGTGTGTGTGTGTGTGTGTGTGTGTGTGTGTGTGTGTGTGTATGCACACATAAATGCCAGTACCCACAGTGGCCAGGAGAGGGTATCAGATCAACTGGGTCCAGAATTATTGGTGGTTTTGAACAACTTGATGTAAGCTTTAGTGTCTTCACTCCTTCCTCTGCAAGAGCAGTATGTGCCCATCACTACTGAGGAATCTCCCCAGCACCTCCCCCAGGCTCTGAAAACCATCAAAGAAAGACTACAGAATCTGTACATTGAAGGAAACTTACAGGATTTGGTAACTGCAGGTAACATGTGACTGATTATGTGTTGGGTTCCTTGACTATAAAAGACATTATTGGTATATCCAAAAAATGAAATGGAATCTGTGGAATGATGTTAGTGAGGTAGCCACATTGATTTCCTGCTGTGGCTGGTTATCTATTACTAG
The DNA here is from genome assembly GCF_003668045.3 of Cricetulus griseus. Classification (NCBI taxonomy): domain Eukaryota; kingdom Metazoa; phylum Chordata; class Mammalia; order Rodentia; family Cricetidae; genus Cricetulus; species Cricetulus griseus. The sequence goes on along the minus strand of NC_048601.1, from coordinate 33,033,937 downwards.
TCTATAAACAGGAAGAAATGTCCAGGAATAATCTCCTTGGGAGTTGTCAGCAATCTGCAACACTACATGCTGCACATGTAGCTTATCCTCAGCTAGTTCTAAACAGGAAGATTTGTTGGCTATTTCAATTTTTTATATTCAAATTTGTTCAAAAGAATAAAGAAGTTATGCAAATCCCATCACTCTCACTACAGTAAACCACACAGAACTTTAAAAGGAAACAATGGTGTCACTGCAACATTAGCACAGATGGGTATTTAAGACCAAGGTGCTGATCATGTTGATGCATGAAGGAGTAAGGGAAGTGAACAAGAACATGCTGCTACAGAATTCTCCTCACAGAACGCCCACACATTCTGAGCTGGAGTTACACTGAGAACACAAATTCTTGGTTAGTTCTATCCATAACCTTAAACTTAAGAAGGGGGAGATGTTCAGTGGAGATGGCAGTTCCTAGTCTATGTGTGATGTGATGGAGAGAAAGTCTTTCAACTGCCTTGCATTTCTTTATACAGGAGAAGGAAGGTGTCCATGGCAACCCAAAGAAAGGGCAGATGAGCTTTGGTTTTATGCGATCTGTTGAAGGACCTATCACAAATACCTTGGAAAAAATTACTCAGAAATGCTGTGGCAATTTACAATTGTGATAATTCCTTCCTGGGGAAGACCTGAATGATGTCTACTCCCTCCTCATACAGTCCCAGCAACAAACCACAGTGCATTTTCAACACATTTCACCCTGGGAAGCCAGAGGGTTTGTTGGGCTTACTTACAGAGCATGGGTAGAGGGTTATTGGAAGGGGAAAAAAGGTTTCTGTGCATGACCCCAGAGCAACCACATGAAAAGTCTTCACTCAGCATGGATGATGGCTTCTCCATGACCACCTTCCTCTAAAACCACAAGGCATCATGCAATTAGGACAGAATTGTATATAAATTACTGAAAATATATTTAGTTGTGATGGGTGACATCCTCCTGTGTATGTGTTTGTCTTTTTGGCTAATAAATAATGTACTGTTAGCCAATAGGAAAGCAAGATAGGTGGGACTGGGAGTCAAGGAGGATTCTGGGAAATGTAGTAAAAAGAAGTCTTGTGATACAGGCAGGAAGTGACATAGCAGGCAGACTCAGAATATAAGCAGGGACTAGAAGGAAATCCTGTGCTTCCTCTTCCTCCTCTTCTCTTCTCTGGGAGCCACCATGTGAACCCCACAAGAGAGGATGCATGCCACCAGGATCCTGGATCAGATATGTCTTTATTATATATATACATATATATCATATATATTAATAATTATGGTTGATACTTAAGACAGAGATAGCAGATAAGAAATGCTAGTCATTGGCCAGTAGCATTGTAATTAATATAAGACTCTGTGCAATTTCCAGCACTCCTGTGGCAGCGGGGCTCAGGCGGCTTGGTGGAAAGATTTATCATTACTTTTGGTAAATAATGCTCCTTAGTACCTTTAATCACAAGAACTGTGAGAGCAAAAGCTTAGGGGTGTGAGGGGACAGATTCCATTCAGTTGTACCTTCCTATGGACCTAAACCCTGGGTATTCCCATTCTACATGACAGATAATGGTTTAGGAAAGTGGTCAGCATGTAAGAACTATTTTGAGGCAGTAGAACCTCTAAGAGCTGGGGCCTAGCAGGAGTTCTCAGGTCTCTAGGAATGTGTCCTTGAATAGCAGAACAAGAATCTAGCATCATATACCTCTGTCACTTCCTAGGATCATCCAACTGAGTGTTTTCCTCTACCATTTGTTTCTGCCATGAAGTACTGCCTGACCACAGGCCTAAAAGCCATGGAGCCAAACACCATACACTGAAACCTTCAAACCTCTGAGACCAAGAAAACCTTTCCTCTTTCAAAGTTGATTGTCTAACATATTTTGCTATAGTAACAAATGTTAATCAAAACAAGATCTAAATCTGTGCACTATTCAGAGCCCTGCGGTCCTTTCAGCTATACCAACTGAGATATCAATATGCTATCTGCCTGATTAATGATAAGTACAACAGGAATGTGTGAAGAAGACTAATGCAATTTTTATAAATACTTTTAGACATACTTAATTTCAACCTTTCAAATATCCAAAGAGAACCCTTTTTTTCCTGTGTCAATTATACAGATGTGAACACTGGAGTTATTGAAATGATCAATTACAACAATTGGCCCCAGAATCTAGATCAGAGTAGTCAATGCAGTTCTAATGGAAAATAGTGATTGAATTTATTATTAAAGCAAGTCTTCTAGCAAAAGTCTATCAGCCTCATGGGCAGGAGGAAAACTGCCTAGTTCTGAGAAAACAAACAGGCATAGCCAATGACCAAGGTTTTGGTGTTGCAGTACTTCCAGAAACCGTGTACTGTAAATGCAGGGACAGCCAAAAACCAGGTGACAATGGACACCCAGCAGGCTCTGCTAGACTCTGAACTCTCCAAATGTTGTGTGTTTCTTAGATTCTGCCCATCCCCAAATCTCTCTTGAGCATGCTATCCAACAAGCCTGCTTACAGAAAACCCTAAATGAAAGAAAGCCATTTCTGTATCCCCTCCTGTTAGTGACTCCTCCTTCCCCATCCTCTATGGAGAGCCAGAGAAAGCACTCTTTAGCCAAAGCCTGCTGCTTGGACAAGAGGAAGGCCACCTGCAGACACACCAGGCAAATTTTCCATGACTGGCACACACCATGCAGCACAGGGCCATCTGCTAAGATGGCTTCCAGCCTGCTGTGAAAATGAACTACTTCCCTCCAAGCAAAGAAGCCAGAAAATGAGCTTGCAGAGGCTTTGTTAAGATAAAGCTAGTAACTTGCCTCCATATCTTCCTACATAAGAGGTACTAAATTGTACTCCGGTACAATGATGTTCTCAATGTTAGAATGCTCTGAACCTCAGTGATAAAGGTTGGACTTTGAAGTGCAATAAGCCTACTTGACTTCTGCTTGCTGGCAAGTTGACATCACAGGGAGTTGGACACTATCTTTCCTTTCCACCTGGTGCCTAGAGTAATATCCAGTATATATGAGCTGCTTTGTAAACACATAACATAGTGTGAGCACATACTACACAAGATTTTGTCATTGTGAAAGGCCAGTTGATAGCCTGTTCCAAACTAAGTACCCCAACCTGGTGTGAGTAGAGATCAGAAGAAGATACTAGATTGTGTAGACCTGGAATTATAAATGGTTCTGAGCCAACATGTGGGTGCTGGGAATAGAACCCAGGTCCTCTTTAAGAGCAAAAAAATGCTCATAAACAATGAGCCATCTTTCTATATATTTTAAAAGATGAAAATAATTTTTAAATTATTTTTAAATGTGTATATACTCCTGTATGTGTGTATGTGTTCATGAATGCAGTCACACAGGGGCCAGAAGAGGGCATTAGAATAGTTGGAACTGGACTTTTCAGTGATTATGGGCCATGCAATGTGGGTAGAAGAGAAATAGATGCCTGTAACAGCTAAACATTATTTCTAGCTAAATTTTCCATATTTGGAGAATCCTACAACATTAGAAGGGAAGACATAGGAGGCAGCCTTGAACAAAGTGGACACAAAACTTAGAGTTGCCATCAGTGTACTCCTGAATAGGATGGTGGTGGTGCATTACAGGATCAACACACTCACCCACAGCAAGGATATGTTCAATGTGCTGGCATCATGAGGTCGAAACATCTGAGGAGGCACCATGTAGATGGCGACTACAGCAATCTTTCATGTGGATGAATGGGGAAGCAATTTCACCTGTGCTTTCCTGTAAGTAGATGTATGACTTGGTAAATGCATGTGAGAGATTAAGGGATGGGCATAATGATCATTCTATATCAGGATCAGGCGGGTTGGGGTTCAACTGTGAAATGTTCTCCACAGGCTCATGTGTTTGGACACTTGGTCCCCAGATGGTAGCTCTGTTTGGGAAAATTGTATAAACTTAGGGTTCACTGAAAGTGGGATCTGTGGTTTTGTTGGCTGGCCTCACTTCCTGTTTGTTCTTTGTTCTTCCACTCCTGCCACTATGCCTTCCCTGACATGATGCAATGTATCCCATCCTCTCAAACTGTGAGCCAGAACAAAGCCTTCCTTAAATTGTGTCTGGTCAGGCATTTTTTGTCACACAAGGTACAGCCTGCTTCCTTCCTGTTCCTTGGTTCTGGCCAGCTTTGTAACATTTATTTTCCTACTGATTTCATGCATTGGCCAGTAGTCTTCCAAAAGACAACTTCAAAGTAACTCTCCAAATGCAAACCGGCCATAAGACCCCCATTATTTCCTGGGGGCAGTGTTTGCTTTGAAAGTAAGCACCAGACACCTGCAATCCTCAGTGCATGGGAAAGTGGCAGTAGCCTGGCCACATAAGAGTATGTCAGCCATGACAGATGGCACTTCTCCACTTTTTCCACTTATATACAAAGTCTAAATGTTATCGAGATAAACTACACCTTTATTTTTTTCTTTAAACAACTTTTAACTGAACAGTATGTTATTAGTGACTTCTGTTGCTGTGACAAAATGTCTTGACCAAAAGTAACTTTAGGAAAGGGGGTTTATTTGGTTTATGGTTCTAGAAGTATAAAGTTCTTAATGGAAAGACAAGCATACATGGTAGCAGAGGCATGGAGTTACCTGATCATTCCACATACAGAAATGAGAGCGGAGAGAGAGAATTATAATAGCCCATTCCAGTGACATTCTTCCTCCACCAAGGATGTACCTCCCAGGTAGGCCAGGTATTCCAGCATGTGTGTCTATAGGGGACATTTCTCTTTCAAAACACCATACCTACTATGGGCTACAAGCTATGCTCCATGCTAATGCCGGCTATATGAAGTTTTAGAATTTGCAGGCTTAAAATGTGAGTCTGAAAGCAACTGAGATTGAATACTGAAATTGGCACTCTGAGCTATGTGATTCTAGGCAACTTATTTAACCTTTCTGAGTCTGTCCAATTTCTCCAATGTTGCCCACATTTCTATCCTTGAAAATAAGTACTAAACATAAAATAATACAGAAAATTAAGACCTGCTATATCAGGAATCTGCATCGTGTTGAATAGGTATTTTATTACATGCTTTTTAAAGGCAAAATAGCTATCAAATTACATATATATATATATATATATATATATATATATATATTTTAGACAAAGTAAATGAAAGTGGTGTGCAAAGAATTTTAAACAAGCACCATGCCTCAAGAAGCTGTGGTCGGAGGATAACAAGTCGGGTCAGTCTGAAACCCACAGCTAGTTTGAGAACAGTCTGGGGTACATATTGAAAGTCTATATAAAAGAATACCCCCAAAAGTGAAAATTTTCTAAGTAAAACATAAGAGCTATATCTTCAATATTCTATCAGTGCTGGAACCGTCTAAGTAAACAGCCTGCTACTGAACCCAAACCCACATGGGATGGTTCTCCTCACAGCTGTTTTAATGCATGCCTATATTTCTATAAGTGAGTTACGAACCAAATTCAATCTTGGTTACCAATCAGTAACTTAAAAGTTGAGATTCAAAGTGCTGATTTGCACTTGAGTGGATTTTGAAGGCTTTGGTATTTTCTCTCTGGATGGAGACTCCTGTTCCTACATCTCACACTCTGAAGCAGTGTGAGTGAATCTCACAAGCAGCAGCTTGCTCTGTTTTCATCCCTTAAAGGGCTTCCCACTCTAGATTTAGGCAACCAGCAGCTTGCATATCTCCACCACATTGATCTACCAGGGATACAGTCTTCTCCAACAGCCCACAAATGGGCAAACCAAGCAGATGTCGAGTGGAAGACAGAGCTAAGCAGCTCTTCAGCCTACTTGATGTCTGACAAATGCCAGAGGGCCCCCATAAACATCAGACAGCCTCAACCACACAAACACCTAGCTTCCCTCTCTTCCCCCACCATCCCCACACCAAAATGATGCTGGCCAAGTGAACTCAGATTAGCTCACACTTCGCTCTTCTACATGGAGATAAACTACATGTTGCCAATGAGTTTCTGCAAAATGGCTCACTTCCAAAACAGGGCTGCTAAATGATAAACAATAGTTTAGAAGGGAGGACAGATGTGACATTCACCTGTTCACCATCTTGGTGATGCACCCCAGGGAAGAAAAGGCAACACTGACAGATACCGCTTGCTGTTTTATGAAAAGAAAGTAGCCAAAATTTTGATAAAATAACTTTAAAACTGTAGGGAAAAAAAGTAGTCAGATTCTAGTTCTAAGACACCCTCTAAAAACACCCACCTTGAAAGTGTATTTCTTGTTTGCCAGACAATAACCTAAGTGATTTAACCGGAGTTATGTTATTTATTCTTTGTTTCCCTTAATTCCTATCAGTTTTCCTTTTTTCAAGAGAGGAAGCAGGCTCAGAGCACAGCAAGAATTTATCATTTTTGTGACCTTAGCGAATATGAAAACTAAGTCCATTTGATACAGTTGAAGGTTCCTTTCCCCACCCCAGTTCTGTGGTATCCCTAAGATTCTTGCATTTTTTTAACCAACATCACAAGTGAAGTTTTTCTTTTCCTTTTTTTTAAATTATCATATGAAAAGTGCTTGGCAAATACTACAGATTCTTGCTCTAAGTTAGTGGTTCTCAACTTTCCTAACACTTCAACACTTTGATACAGTTCTTCATGTGTGGTGACCATAAAATGATTTCTTTGCTACTCAATAACTGTAATGTTGCTACTGTTGTGAATCGTAATATAAATATCTGCTATACAGGATAACTGATATGTGACCCCCCCAAAGGAGTTGCAACCCACAGGTTGAGAAACACTGCTTTAAGTCATAAAACAGTTATGTAAGAGCTGAGACAGCCTAAGGTTGTAAGCATTTGTTGCCCTGCAGAGGACCCAGGTTCAGTTCATAGGTCCCAAGGAATTTAATGTCCTCTTCAGGCCCTGCACACATGTTGTTCATAGATATACATATAAGCAAAACAAGTATCCATCCACCTAAATTGAAAATAAATAAGATTTTTAAACAGTTGAGTAACTTCTGAATGAAATGCAGCACACTACCCAGAAACTCTAATTTGGAATTGAACCTGCTCCCTGGGAACAATATTTCAAAATTCTCTATTATGTAAAATTACTGCATGTAACTACGAGTGCCTAAAGTTTATTTACCACAACATACTGTGATTAAATTGGTGCTTCCTGTTGCATACCCCTTCTCTGTCAGGGTTCCCTCCTAGTGATGTTGCCCTTCCCAACAACCAAAACATTTTCTTGGAGTCCTAGAGATTAGAGAGGAGATAGATAACCCATTAACAAATAACAACCAGCACAAAGCCTTTCCCCTCTCATTGTGTTGCTATTTCGGATTTTCTTGATAATTTGAGAGAATAAAGAGCAGGCTACAATCTTTTTTAAAACTTACACCACAAAGAATTGTTTTTTTAAATGACAAATCAATTTTAGTATGGAATTCATTCAAGATCTGAAAGAGTAAACTCGGCTGATCTTAAAGTTCATGATCATTATCAGGATGATCAATTCTGTAAAACTAATACAAATGCTTTATTTGTCCAGAAACTGCCTATTTAGCAAGCCTGGTATGTTCTTGAAGCAGCTAAGAAAGTGGAAACAAAAACATGTGAGGCACAAATAGTCAGGAAAATGACAAGCACACAGTGACTAACAGGGTGAGACAAAAGTTGCTTCTGAGTCAAGGAGACTGAAAGCATAAAAAGACATGGGAACCATGTCCAGATGGGCTTCTGAAGTGGACAGCCACCATGCCACTGTGTTATGTCTTTTGCTGTATAGCAATATGACCAAAGTTACAGGGTCTTTCAAATTCAAACAAGGATTATAGATTATTTCAGGCAAATTTTCCTCACATTAGGTGATGATGGAGACCCCCAGTCTTGGGAATCAGAAATTGTAAAGATGGTTCTGAGAGGGATAAGGCCCCATCTATGCCTTAGAGATTTAGGAGCCTTTTCATTTTCTCATCTCGGTGATCTGGTGACAACTGTTATCATTGATTACAACAAAACTGAACTTCAGAATGGTTAAACCCCTTGACCAAGATCATTTACCTTTGGCAAATGAGGGCCAAAAAAGAAAATCTCAGATTGCTGTGAACGAGCTCAATGCTCTTTTAGAGGAGGAGGGAAAAGCAAACACTCATATACTCTCAATTTCAACCATAAGACAAAAACAAACAAACAACCAGATGCAATTTTAAGCCTATGGCTGTTGAAGTCCTTTTTCCATGACTATGTGGATGAAAATTTGCATTTCCATCACCTGGGCATCTCTGTGACATGATCGTCATCTATATTCAGAGATAAGCAGAGAAGATAAATATGCTGGTCTTCAGTGTGCTGGGATTAGGAATTATGACTAGGAAATGGAGAGCTCATTCTTTACACTCCACATTTGCAGATTTATAAACCAAAACCTCCCTCAAAACCAGAGCAGGAGCCTAACACTTAAGCATTGCATGCTGAACTACAAAGTGGAAATGTCAGACATTGCCCCAATGTGTACTCTGTCTGACAAGATGAAAGGAAAAAACAGAAGTTCAGGAAAGCAATTGCTCAAAACCCACTAAGAATGATAAGGTCACAAGGAATCAGTCCCACTTTGGCTATTACTTCAGGTTTTCCTCCTCTGCTCTCAAGCTGTAGAGCAGGGGGTTTGTGGATATTTCAGGGCAGCAGGCTCAAATAAATCAGAGTTCAAGTTATGGTGTTCATTTGTGACCTTGAAGAGTGATTCTATAAGCTTCTAATTGTCTGTATTTCTTTATTTATAAAGTGGGAATTGCAGTAGTGCATGTGCAACAGTATGGTTAGAAATACTGAGCACAGAATTTGACCCAGAGACATGCAGTAAGTGTTAATGGTTTGTGTTCTGTTTTAGTATATCATAAACTACAAGCAATCATTTGGGTGTGATTTTTTATTTAACCTGATATTCCTTACATGGTGATGTACCTTGCAATATAAATCTATTCTTCTTTATACGGCCTAACAGCCTTCAGACAGTGGCAAAGTAATCTATAAACCAATCTGTGCTCATCTTTTCATATACAAGAAATGCAAAGTGCTCACATAATCACTCCTAATATTTCTGCATATGGCAGTCCAGCCCCAGATAGTAAATGTCTCTTTGCAGAAAGCTTCAGATTAGTCAAGAAGACAAATAGCCCTCCATGACAAAGACATTTATTTAAGACACAAGTGAAAGATGTGGTGTAATAAAACATAGGTACTCGGGCTTCATCCTCCCATTACCTGACAGGGCACAGAAAAATCTCAGGACTTTCTGAGCAGTAGAAGGGTCCTTTATGACTTCTATGGAGCCTTTTCAGACACTGCTTGAATGAGATAACTCATTACAAGAAGCCTAAATAGGGTCCCAGGTGTGAGCTAGTCACCAAAGAAGACAAACCTATTCAGAGATCAAAGCTTTCAAGCCTGCACTCCTCAAGCCTCTGGAGACAGGAGTGGGACTGGAGATTGAGTTCAATTATACAGATATGATTTAGGACATCACTCTGTCTATCATAAAACCTCAATCATTGTTTCAACCCCAATGGTTTGGAGAGGTTCCTGGGTGGAAAGCAGGGGTGTTCTGGGAGAGTGGGGTAGGAGAGTGCGTGGGAGACCTCAGGTCCCTTTCCCCATATCTTGCTTTTTACATCTCTGGTGCTTGTATTTTTTTTAATTAAATCCTTTCAAATAAAACGGGAACCATAGGTGTAGCTCTTTTCTGACTGCTGGGAATTGTTCCAGAAAACTGTCCAAACTGAAAGAAATTTCCAAATGAGCTGAGCTGAAGGGTGGATAGCTGGATTCGTGGGCTGGCATTGGAAGGAGGGGTTGGTTTGCCTTTGTACCTGTGAGGTCTATCCTACCCCAGGGTGTGTTAGAAAAGGGCTGGCTTGTAGAACACTATCTGATATCTACTCATTTGAATGACAACAGAATCCTGGTGGCTTGAGAACTCTCTTTATAAGCCGAAAAATTTATTGCTATATCTGAAATGAACTTTGGGGTTCTCTTACCTTTTCTTGTGGCTAGAAAAGCAACCTCTATGAACTCCTGAAGACTTCAGACAGCCATTATAAAACCTGTTAAATTTAATGAGAATTTTCAAAACTACCATAGTAACCTGTGTGGCAATTAACTTGCTTGTCGCATTTCTGGCTTGGGAAACTTTTTTCTGATTGTAGAGAAAGATGTATGTGTGTGTTTCCAATGAACAGAGCTAGGATGAGTTGAGCTGGGTTCTGTGTAGCTTGAAGGCGGCATGGGGGGGGGAGCAGGATTGGAGGGTCTCAGGAGTGATTCTTTTTGGAGTTTCAGTAGTATCACCAAGATTATACAGACAGGAAGGTGTCCTTCACAGAGAGGAAGGTGAATGGCTTTTGAAAATGTGTTCCAGATGTCATCTATGAGAGGCTTCCTTGACATGCTTTGCTTATGAAGATGTTTCAGGATGTTCCAGGCCTATGATCCAGAATATCTGAGCTGAAGACACTGGGATTAACATTTTTAACACCATGGAATATACATCATATTGGTAATTGGTCATGTGTAGTTTGTGGTGCACTGAGAAGCTGTCTCTGAAAGTAGGATTAGTCCCCTGTATAACAGATCCAAGCACACTTGCCTCAAAGTGTCTTCCAAGGCACCTTGTCTGTGTATGGGAAGCTTTCCTAACTCTATGATAGTGAGGGAAGAGAACAGCAAAACAGGCCCAATGTAAAAGTATCATGTCCTTAAAATCAACTAAAGGGTAAATTATTTCCAATAGATGTCTCTGTTGTGTATCCCATGATATAAAATGCCTGCAGTGAGAAGCGATGCTAGAATCCCAGCCATGGGACAGTCATCCATGAAGGGACAGCACATTTGGGAAATAGAGCTGCCTCAGCTTCCATAGGTGGTTTCTACTTGATGCTTCCAAGCACTCAATTTGATGATGTTACATTTCTCCTTTGCTGTTTGTCCTTTTATTTGAAAGCCTCATTTGAGGTGGCATAGCTCTATCCAGAAAGCTTTCTGTCATGAATCCCACATCTTGGCCTCAATGGGACATTCCCCATCAATCACTATTAAATGTTTTGAACATGGGATTTGATGATGTTTTGATTATTTATCATATGTGTGTGTCACTTAATACTTATTATCTTACCTTGTCTTGATATATATTAATAAACTCATACATTCAAAATTAAAAATGTGGCTATTGCAACCATTCTCCATAAGTGATTCTGATGCCCATGAAAAGCTGGTACCCAAAGGTTGACTGTTTTGTTTTATGACAGTACTTGTCAGCATGGATGAAAAATGTGCTGAGAAAGAAATCAGAGAAACATCACCCTTTACAATTGCCAAAAACAACATAAAATACCTTGGGGTAACAGTAACCAACAAAGGGAAAGAACTGTATCATACGAATTTTGAGTCTTTAAAGAAAGAAACTAAAGAAGATACCAGAAAATGGAAGGATCTCCCATGTTCTTGGATAGGTAGGATCAACATAGTAAAAATGGCAATCTTGCCAAAAGCAATTTACAGATTCAATGCATTCCCCAGAAAAATCCCAGCACAATTCTGCACAGAACTTGAAAAAACAATTCTCAACTTTATACAGAAAAACAAAAGACCCAGGATAGCCAAAACAACCCTGTACAATAAAAGAACTTCCAGAGGCATCACCATCCCTGATTTCAAGCTCTAGTATAGAGATATAGTCCTGAAAACAACTTGATATTGGCACAAAAATAGACAGGTAAACCAATGGAATCAGGTTGAAAACCCTGATATGGACCCACACACCAATGAACACCTGATTTTTTTGAAAGAAGCCAAAGCTATACAATGGAATAAAGAAAGCATCTTCAACAAATGGTGCTGGCATAACTGGATGCTGGCATGTAAAAGACTGCAGATAGATCCATGTCTATCACCATGCACAAAACTTAAGTCCAAATGGATCAAAGCCCTCAACATAAAACCAGTCACACTGAACTTATTAGAAGAGAAATTAGGAAATACCCTTGAACAAATTGGTACAGGAGAGAGCTTCCTGAACATAACACCAGTAGCACAGACACTGAGATTCACAATTAATAAATGGGACCTCCTGAAACTGAGAAGCTTCTGTAAGGCAAAGGACATGGTCAACAAGACAAAACGACAGCCCACTGATTGGGAAAAGATATTAACCAACCCCACATCTGACAGAGGGATGATCTACAAAATTTACAAAGAACTTAAGAAGCTAGTCTCCAAAACACCAAATAATCCAATTAAAAAGTGGGGTAAAGAACTAAATAGAGAATTCTCAATAGAGGAATCTAAAATGGCTGAAAGACACATAAGAAAGTGTTCAACATCCTTAGCCATCAGGGAAATGCAAATCAAAACAAATCTGATATACCATCTTATACCTGTCAGAATTGCTAAAATCAAAAACACCAATGACAGTTTATGCTAGAGAGGTTGTAGAGAAAGGGGAACAATCCTCCTCTGCAGGTGGGAGTGCCAACTTGTACAGCCACTTTGGAAATCTGTATGGCGATTCCTCAGGAAAATGAGAATCAGTCTACCACAAGATCCAGCAATTCCACTGTTAGGCATATACCCAAAAGAAGCACATTCCTACAACAAGGACATCTGCTCAACTATGTTCACAGCAGCATTATTTGTAATAGCCAGAACCTGGAAAAAACCTAGATGCCCCTCAACTGAAGAATGGATAGAGAAATGTGGTACAATTACACAATGGAGTACTACTCAGCAGGGGAAAAAAAGGCAATGGAATCTTGCAATTTGCAGGCAAATGGATGGAACTAGAAGAAACCCTTCTGAGCGAGGTAACCCAGTCACAAAAGGACAGGTACATTGTAATACTCACTCATATGTGAATTTTAGACATGGAGTAAAGGATTGTCAGCCTGCAGCCCAGGCTGCCGGAGAGGCTGGTAAGCAAGGAAGACCCTAAGTGAGACATACATGGTCCCCTGGAGAAGGAGAAAGGGACAAGATCTCCTGAGCAAATGGGAGCATGTGGGGAGGAGAATGGGGACTATGAGAATGATAAGGGAAGAAGAGGAGGGGAGAGGAAGACATGATGGGACAGGGAGGTTGAGATGGGGGAAGAACTGAAGTGAGCAAGATAAGAGATAATATAATAGAGGGACACATTATAATTTCAAAGAGAAATCAGACACTAGGGAAATGTCTTGAGAACTACAAAGATGACACCAACTAACAATCTAAGCAACAGAGGAGAGGCTACCTTAAATGCCCTCTCCTGATAATGAGATTGATGACTAATTCATTTGCCGTTGTATAGCTTTCATCCAGCAGCTGGTGAAAGTCAAAGCAGACACCACAGCTAAACCTTGAACTGAACTGAAATCCAGATGCAGAGAAGGAGAACTGATGAGCAAAGGGGTCCATACCAGGCTGGTGAAACCCACAGAAACAGCTGACCTGAACAAGGGAAAAACCCTTGGTCCCCAGACTGATCGCTGGGAAACCAGCATGGGACTGATCCAGACCCCCCGAATGTGGGTGTCAGTGAGGAGACCTTGGAAATCTATGGAACCTCTTGTAGTGGATCAGTACTTATCCCTAGCATAGGAATGGACTTTGGGAGCCCATCCCACACGAATGGATACTCCCTGAGCCTAGACACAAGGGGGTTGGCTTAGACCCTATCCCAAAGAATCACTCTTTTTTTTTAAGGATGCAACCATTGGTAGGATTCCCAAGCACCCATGGATGGCTTCACACCCATTCATAATGAACAACATTAAAAGGATTTCAGGGGTTATTAAAAAGAAAAAATGAATGCCAGAAGTTACGAGAGGGAGAATGTTGTTGGCATATGGGGAAAGTTGAAGAGGAAGATTAAAGAGAGATATGATCATATTTCATTGTATATATGTATTAAGTCCCTCAAAATAAAGAAAATTAAAATACTTTTCCTTAAGATCAGTATGACTTTTGAAGTTTGTGTCAAAATTGGCCAAATGATTAACAGTAATTATAGATTAATGGAAAATAATTAAAATGACAAAAGGAAACCAGTAATTCTGACAAAGCTACTCAGCAAAAGCCACTTTTTCAAAATGGTGATATATACAGGGATAACTCAAGACATGTGCAGAACACACAGACAAAAGACAACACACTGATCTGAATCAAGAAGACTGTATGTCTCCCTAGAGCACTGGTCTAATGTGCTCAAGGCCCAGTGTTCTAATCTCAATACTGAGAGTAAAGGGAAAAGGGACAGAGACAGGGAAGATAAGGGAATGGAGGGAAGAAAGAGGAGGAAGGGAAGGAAAGAAGGGAAAGAGCCAGAAGCCCTTCCAAGCTATATATTCTAAGATCATTGTCGTCTTCTGATTATACTGAGTCAAGACCACACACACATACAAATCTAACCCTTCCCTCTCTACCACCCTCTTCTCCATTGTTTCTGTTTTCATGAAATCCATCTCTTGCTTTCTGGAACTGACTCCAGAGTGTAAAACCATTGTCACTGCTATGACGAGGTGGACTCTAATGATGATGAGGATGACTTATGACAGGGAGAACTGCAAAACTGGGACCCTGTCAGAGCAACAGAGGGAAGAGAAGGAGTTTTAGAGTTGTGAGAAGGAAGAGGTGAGACTCCATAAACAGAAGGCAATCTGGGGAGATCCTGGGAGGCAGATTCTGGAATGTCATAGAGGCAGAAACCCCTGAGGAATGATGACAACATCTGTGATTTTGAGCCAAAGGTCCACTCAGGGCTTAAGCTGATTTATCATTTAATGATGGGGACACATGGTAAGAAATATGTTGTTAAACAGTTAAATCACTATATGTGTACTAAGAGGCAGCCACACTTTCACTACCCAGCTTCATTTTGGGGATCACTGGCCTATGTGGTTCACTGTTGTCCCAAATGCAGCATATAACCGCACTGAACTCTCTAGAAGGATAGACTTGTATGAGATGCATCTATTTACTATGTGACTGAATCCAGTCACTGGAAAATTACAGGTCAACATGTAGATTGACATTCAGTAGGAAATATATCTCAGATATTAAGGCGCTAATGTTTTATTGCCCTGTGGAACATTAACCAGCTTGGTATCTAACCTATCAAGCTTAAGGTAACAGTTTTCAGTGTCAATAAATTATATATCCCTCAAATGCTCTGGCAATCCATCAGTTTTACCAGCTCATTTACAACCTTATTAATCACACAAACTGACACTGGTTTCTATTAAATATGTACAAAGGTTTTTATTTTAACTAGTTGAACATTTGACTGAGCTAAAGAGGGAGCATTTTCTGCTGTGAGCACTGACATTCACCAATTTGTGTTAAGTGTTTACCAATGCCAGGGTGTAGGTGAGCCAGAGTTTAATATCAGAATATGATTCCCAATTGCTTCTCTATCTTATTTTTTAAGTCTAAAACATGTGATAAGGTAAGTGAAAACTTGTGGAAATAATACTCTCTTCCCAAATTTTATAAAATTTATTTAAATTAGAAAATATCTTATTTTACATATAGATCCCAGTTCCCTCTCTCTCCTACCCTCCCATACTCCTCTCCAACCCCCATTCTATCCCCCATTCACTCCCCAGGTAGGATGAGACCTTCCGGGAGCAATCATCAAAGTCTGTCAAGTCATTTGGGGCAGGGCATAGGCCCTCCCCGGTGTACCTAGGCTAAGAGAGTATCACTCCATGGGGAATGTGCTCCTGAAGTCCGTTAATGCACTAGGGATAAATACTGGTTATTATGAACACCTGATTTTTGACAAAGAAGCTAAAATCATACAATGGAAAAAAGAAAGCGTCTTCAACAAATGGTGCTGGCATTACTGGATGCTGACATGTAAAGGATTTCAGATAGATCCATATCTATCGCCATGCACAAAACTTAAGTCCAAATGGATCAAAGACCTCAACATAAATCCAGCCACACTGAACTTCTTAGAATAGAAAGTGGGAGGTACCCTTGGAGAACTGGTACAGGAGAACACTTCCTGAACATAACACCAGTAGCACAGACACTGAGATTAATAAATTAATAAATGGGACCTCCTGAAACTGAGAAGCTTCTGTAAGGCAAAGGACACAGTCAAGATAAAACGGCAGCTCACAGACTGGGAAAAGACCTTCACCAACTCCACATCTGACAGAGGGCTGATCTCAGAAATATACAAAGAACTAAAGAAGCTAGTCACCAAAACACTAAATAGTCCAATTAAAAGTGGGGTAGAGAACTAAATATACAATTCTCAATAGAGGAATCTAAAATGACTGAAAGATACTTAAAGTGTTCAACATCCTTAGCCATCAGGGAAATGCAAACCAAAACAGCTCTGAGATACCTACCATCTTACACCCCTCAGAATGGCTAAAATAAAAAACACCAAGGACAGTTTATGCTGGAGAGGAGGTGGAGAAAGGGGAACACTCCTCCACTGCTGGTGTACAACCATTTTGGAAATCAGTATGGTGGTTTCTCAGGAAAATGGGAATCAGTCTACCTTAAGATCCAGCAGTTCCACTCTTAGGCATATACCCAAAAGAAGCACATTCATACAACAAGGACACCTGTTCAACTATGTTCATAGCAGCATTAATTGCAATAGCCAGAATCTGGAAGCAAACTAGATGCCCCTCAACTGAAGAATGGATAAAGAAAATGCAATGGTAGTTTATATAATGAAGTACTACTCAGTGGGGGGGGGGAGACAATGAAATCTTGAAATTTGCAGGCAAAAGGACAGAACTGAAAGAAACCACCCTGAGTGAGGTAACCCAGTCACAAAAAAAAACATTTTATATTCTCTTCCCACCTTTATATGTGTTCCAGAGAATCTAACCACATCATGAGCCTTAAGTGGCAAGTGCTTTTTTACTCAATGAGCCATCCTACCAAGCCCACCTTCATTTTTTGAGATAGAATTTCTCATTTACCTAGAGTTCACCATTTTAGCTGGGCTAGCTGACTAGCAAAGTCCCCAACAAGCAGTTTTTGGGTGCTGGGATTCAAACTCAGGTCCTCATGCTTGTGCTCAAGCTCCTCAGGGACTAAACCAACTCCTCGACACCTGCCATTTGTTTTTGTATTAACCTTTCAATTTTCTTTTATGTTTTCTTTCTAGCTGCTAAGCATAACTTTCAATAAAACAGTGGTCAGCCTGCCTTAAAGCAGAGATGGCATGTGTATTCTCAGTCCATAGATGCTCTGTCTGAGTAGCAGCTAAACTTGAATGGCAACTGCACCGCAAGATGTGCACAGACCTGGAGTTAGGAGGTCCCCTTCCAACTCCTGCTTTACCTAACATCCTAAGGCAATGTGAAGTTCCAAGCTGACTTGGAGTTTCCTTTGGTTCCTTTCTTTGTTTTTCTGTACCATGAAAAGTATGGTTCACCAGATTTTAGCAAACCTGTAGTCTACTTCAAGTTGTTTTTATTATAAAAAAACAAAAACAAAAAACTGTGTAGACCTCTTCTTAGGTGAAACTGGCTTAATGTTCTCCTCATGCTGCACCAAGGAGAAAGCATCACATCCATAGGCTGAGTTGTTCCACAAGCCAATGGGCACACTGTGCACCATGACCACATCAAGGAGGATGCCGACCTAATCACAGTGAGGTCCATTGAGAAAACAATGGTGAATCCACGGCAAGTGGAGTGGTCTAAGGCTCTCCACCTGTGTGCATGTTGGCAAATGTTTTTATATTCCTATTTGAGAGAGGAAATAAGAGAATCCTACTGCCATTTCTGATAGATTACCCTCAGGTACCAAAATCAGAAGGCACAAACATGGATCTGGACTGAGTCTCTTGTCATTTGAAGTGTTTGTATCTGTTGAATATGTGTTATGAACTTAACGCTGATTGGAGCTAAGAGACAACGTGAAATGAAATGTGTTTCATTGTGCTGTAGGGAAAGCTGTATAGAGGCAATAAATTATCAGGCAAATCAAACCTGCAGAAGCTCTCAAATATCCATTTCTGCGAAGATTTGTTTTCCTGATACTCTGCTTTGTTTCCTCCTCCAAGCCCAAGGTCATATTCCTAGAAGGGAAACTAGTGTGAAGAAGGCGAGAGAACATGAGCAGTGTGTCAAGGCTCTGCTCCCTTCACTGCCCAGTGTGCTCAAGGCACTCACTGTTCTCAGTCTTCCCATCAACAAATAATAGCATATAAGGAGATGCATGTACCAACTCTTTGTGGGTTACCTTTGGGCTTATGAGACACTGGTACTGAGTTATTAATTAAAATAAGTTAAAGAAATGAGAAGGAACATGGATTCAAATTAAGTTAGTGGGGGAGGAACTAGTCCATTAAGAGGATCAAAATTCAGTTCTCACACCTCTCTAATAGGAAAAACCCAATGGATTTCAGTCCCAGACAGGAATCCCTGCAAATGCCTGGAATTTTAAGGAAAGGTCCTCTCAATGTCCTCAATCTCTTCTCCTCAAGCTCTGTATCCTCTCACAGAAGACTGTGCCAGTCACATGGTGTTCCAGAAAGTGGTACTCTCTGCTTCCTCCTCTTCCTGCCCCTGTGAGGATTGTGGACAGTACCCAGAATGGCATCAGGGTTGAGGGAATAAAGAAAGAGAGTTTTTGTAAAACCTGCCATCAAGCAGGTTAATCTCTTCTTTGGCTAGTGCTAGTGAAATGATTCTCTGTGGATATTTTCACCTTAGTGCTTTGGGTTAGTACTCCCTGAGAACTGGATGACTCTGGTAAAGAATGAATACTGAAAGAGACTACTGGATAAGGGGGGGGAGGTGCGTGTGTGTTGGGAATTGACAAGGATTTAGGGACTTCTCTATCTAGAAACTGTGGCTTTCTCCAAAGGCTAGGGAAGTCAATAGCCTCATTCTCCTTCACTTCCTTGCAAATATAAGTTCGTGCTTGAAGAAAAACTCATTTCTCACTCTCCGGAGGGGAGGATGGGCCACTCTTCCTAGCCACACACACTATGTGAACACCAAATGTAACTATTTGATGATTTGTTCTGGTATTTCTCCATGCTGATGTGGGCACAAGGAACTGATGTCCCTGTGCTCTATGGCTAATAAATGACTGATTCTCTAATCCAGGGACCTCTGCCTCCTACCAAAACTATGTATGCAAGTGAAACAGATACATGTGTAAAGTGTCATAAAGATGACTTAAGTGAAACATGAAATGCAAAAGCAAAGCCATATAACAGAGAACTAAAAACTTCATTACTATGCTCAAACCTCTTTTTCTCTGTGTCACAAGGGGTTCCTTATGCTTTGCTTACTATAGCCACCATGTCACAAATCACTCACTATTCAGATTGCAGACCTGCCCAGTCTGTGACAGTCCCTTGAGTAAGTAGTACTGATCTATGTCCCACCAGCCACTTCAGCTGTCATCTATTTTTAGTTCCTTAATGGAAGATAATGCAGGTGGAATTTGGAACAATTCCAAGCATGTAAATAAGGGTTCAATGACTGTTAACTATGATTGCAGACCAGTTCCACCCTCTCCTTCATCCGCCATTCATAATGAAGCCTCAAGTCTCATTAAGCTCATCATTTACTTCATTATCTGTGCTTTTCCCTCCCTCTCCATTCTCACAGTCATGGCCACTCAAGCTAAGGTATTCTACCAGAATTCCAAAGAGCAAAGACAGATGCCTAAATCTGAGCTAGAGTGATGCGTTGAACAGTCAATAAGTTCACACACAGAAACAGGGTAAAGTTAGAAGTCTCCTGGGAAGTAAAATATTGGTTTGTCTGGAGGGGAGTTAAAGCCTTACATGCCTAGAAGCCATTATTTGACTAAGTCACTTGGGCCTCATGGAGCTATGAACACAAACTTTAGGCTAGCATTTGTCCCATTTCTGGAAACTTTGTTTCCTTCACTTGTAAGGGAATATACGGGAGAAGAAAAAGGCGAATGTCATTTCATGGTAAAAAAAATCTGTCGTGTCTACTCAGCCTGAAAACAGTGTAGAAAGTGAAACAGTGGAAAATAGAGAATACATCCTGTTAAGCCCGGGTTAAAGTGACTGACCCCCTTTCCACTGCAATCAGTTCAGTGCACCTGCCCTGACCAGGTGCTTCTACCTGAATCACACTGAACAGTGCAGCAATCACTTTTAGCAGCATCACCTCCAATCAGTCTTGAGAGCATTACTATAGGAAACTTCAGTTTGTAGAGCTTCTCAGCCACATCCTCAGTATCCTAGAATTTAAGCCTCAAGACATACACATGGGAAATTGCAAACCATAGCCCTGTTCTTGTCTGCTTTGTTAGCTTCATGTACTGACAGGGGCGCTAGGCAGAGAAGCCATGAAACCAGCACAGAATATTCCCAAAGGTGCCTAGTTTACTATATAGTCATGATATGGAGGTAGAAGGAGCGAGAGTGGCATTTAGAGAAAGCTGTCTCACTATGAGATGATCAGGTTAAAATGTAAATACAGAAAGCACAGTCGAGTATGTATCCTAATGGGATTGTCGGAGTTAAGTGTGAAAGCAGAAACAAACAAGAGGAAAACCATGAAGGCTGGCAAATAGTAACAAAGAACAACAACAACAACAACAAATTATAATACAAGTGTGGACAGATTACAGTTTAAGAGGGAAGGGATGTCCTCTGCATATATGAGACAGTGGTATAGCTTGGTCTATTTGTGGGACTCCCAGAAATTGGAGCAGAGGCTGTCCCTGGTGCTTTGGCTGGCTCTTGGAAACTTATTCCTTATGCTGGATCACCTTGCCCAGACTGAATATAGGGAGAGGTGCTTGGTCTTATGGAAACTTCACATGCCATGCTTAGCTGATGCCCAAGGGAAGCCTGACCCTTTCTGAACAAATATGGAGGAGAGGTGGATTGGGGGACAGGGGGAGGAGGGGAGAGTGGGAAGAAAGGAGGGTCAGAGTGTAAACTAAATAAATTAATTAAATAAAAAGGAAGGAAGGGATGCCCATGATGTTGCATATTAGGAGATTAAAAACAATGAAGATTGGAGGGAGGAAAATTATGGAATTTAATTACTGGAAAAGCACCAGGGACTTTTGATAAGGCAGGGGGTATAAACAGAAAAGGGATAATAAGAGGCAGAAGTTGAAACAGGCATCTTAAGTATGAAATAGGGCAATTTCAAGATCAGAGTGAGAAGGTAAATAAACAAAATCACCAGCCAATGCAAAGTTATATTGTGGGTGACATTATTCTTGCTACTCTAATCTCAGTTATTTCCCACAACTATATGCCATACCTTGCTGTCCATCACTGTAACTCAAAACCTTGCAAGCGATAACACAGCCAGAAGGCAAATATTCATGTAACTCAAGAAATGCCTATGGGTTGAAATGAAGGACAAATGTTAAGAAAATCATTAAGTGCCTTGAATTGCAAGTGATATCTCTTTGTAGCAGGAAGGGATAGAATGAAGATCAAAGAGAGAGGCTTTGGTCCTTTAACCAGGTACCCAAACTGGGAGAACTATTTATAGAAGATAAAACACCAGAAGAACATCCTAGAGCAGGCTGCAAACACCAGTGGGGACAAAAGTACTAAAGTTGGGAAGAGACTGGAAACCAAAAACTGCCAGACTGTGCATTGAGGCCTCCATCTTACAGCATTCTTGGAAGATTAGCTGGTAAGCATTGCCTAGCAACCATCAAGTTGCCAGATCAAGTCGGCCAAGTCAGTCCCTCCACTGCTGAGACCTTAGCCTGGTAGAATCATTACCCAATGTATAGTGGTGCTTAGAGCCAAACAGATTAATCCAAGCATCTCCATTCCTTGAAAAATGGGAATTTTACTAGCTTAAGCTAAATGTAGGGAGAACTTGAAATCCCCCATGGGAGAACTATTGATTCTTTTTTCACTGAGGTTACAAGAATGATGTTACTTTAACAAGACCACATACGACCTATACAGAGCAGCCTGAATGCCTTTGCCTGCATTTCCTCGCCTAATGCTGCCTTTCCCTCTATACCAACAGTCATCTTTCCAAACTCCATCTTTCCTACTCCATCATCTCATAGACACCTTTTTATGTGTAGCATTTTTTTCATGTTGACATTGTGTATTATCCATTAACAAGCTCTCAAACAGTACCCCCCCCAAAGCAAGCACAGCCCCTATTTCCTCTGACCCCTGAATATTTCAGAATACCAAGTCGCTTTTACAAGATAGTTAGTATTCTGTTGTCCCACGCTTCCCAATCATATAGCCACAATGGTGCAAGCCCTTGTTTTGTTTTATTTTGTGTTTTGTTAGGACAAGCTGGTGAAGAAAAGGCATTAGTGACTGAGGTCAGTTGGGAGAGGAAGAGGAACACAGATGTGGATGAAGGGGCCAAGGATGGGACACAGGTTATATTTGTTACAAACTTTGTGACTTAAATAAAACTCCATGGGATTGTTATCTTAACTTCTGCAAGACTGAAGTCCCCAACAAGCTCAAACACCACATTAGTGGGCCGGGGCTATTGCAGGGCTCTTTTTATATTACCTTGAATTTCTTCACACGTAGGATAAAAATCAAAATTCCATTCTTCATTTATTTCTTGCATTTCAACATTCCTTCCTTCCTCTTCCCTGTGCATCTTCTGGGCCCAGGTAGATAACAGGATATTCTCTTTATTTCAAGATCCTTAATAACCTTCAAGAGCCCACTTGCCATACAGAGCACATATGTACAGATTTAGGGACACAACGTGAGCATCTTTGAGGAACACATATTCTCTTGACCACCAAGAGACATAGAGAAAGGATAGAAGGAAACTTGATTATTATTGTCTCAACCTCCAGTCTTTTATTCCAGGTCATGAATAAAAACCCAGTCACCTCAAGAAATATTCCACCAGATCATGGTCTCTTTCTGTAGGTCTCAGTCCCTCTCACTCTCAGCAAAACTGTTGTGAGTTTGAACTGAAGTTAATAAAACACTCAGATAAGTAATATTTTCTTCCTTGAACAATGCATTAATTTTTAGAGGTTTAAAAGCAGTGTTCTATATGGCATACTACATACCATAATGAGTAATTATCATCCATCCAAAACTAAGACAGAGGTAATATTGTTGGGAGTCTTTAATAAATGGACCAAGTAGGAGTTGGTGTAGGAAATGTGTCCTTCATAAGCTTATGTATTTGAAATTTTGGTCTGAAATTGGTAGCACTGTTTGGAGAAGTTACAGGACCTTTAAGAAGCACAACATTGCTGGAGGAAGTATGCCACTGAAGGCAGGCTTTAAGTTTTATAGCTTCACCACACTTTCTATTCTCTCTCTTTATTTCCTGTATGTGGGTAAAATGTGATGAGCTAGCTATCAGTTCCTGCCACCATGCTTCCCTTGGCTTTTTCCAAGGCTTCCTTGCCATGATGCACTCTATTTCTCTAGGAAAATGAGTCAAAATAAATCCTTTCTCCTTTAAGTTGCTTCTTTTTCCAGTTATTTCATCAGATATTCAGAAAAGTAAATTAATACTGCCACAATGACAGTAAGAGTTAAATGTTCCGTGTTTTCAAAGACAAATGATATCTACCTACTCCTTTCAATTCAGCTAACTACATTTCTGAGACTGACCTTCAAATGTAACTTAGTAATTGCTCAACCACATCAAAAAAGAAAAACACTAATCCAGAAATGCCTCAATAAGTCATTGCCAGTATAACACCAAATAATTCTTATTGCTTCCTCTATTACTACCATGAACACTTCTGACCATTGCCATCATGTACAAAATAATCATTCAAAGCAAAATATTTGCAGAATCCCTAAGTATACTGGATTAAAAAATAACCACAAACTTCTCAGAAAACAAGTGAGTTTTATTATTTCTACCATAAGTACTTAAGAAACAGTACCTGGTAGTTCAGTTATTCTTATGAGTTGATCACAGAGGTTTCTAATTTAAATCTAATTAGCAGGGAACTTGGCTGGACTGAAAGAAAAACTTTTCTCTAAGTTAACGTGGTCTCAATATTTTAATCTGAGCCCAAGTTCTTCCTCCCAACCTCATCCCAGCATATCCCTGCATTCAGACGGAGGCACACGATTCTCTACAGCTTCACCATACTCTGGCCCCCACGGCTGATGGAGAATTTCATTATGTCATCTGCAGTTCTTGACAAGCAGTGAGAGAAAAAGGAGGACGATGGCACTTTAGGAAATAATTGAAATAAGAAATGTCACCTTGAGTTTAGTGTCATTGAGCTTCTACTCAGCCTTAACTGGAAAGCAGACAGTGGAAGTAAAATAGCATTTACAAAGAAACACTGGTCCTGTGCATGAACAAATCCATCTTTCATTAATATTTGATTTCTTTTGTTCCCGTATTGATTGCTATGACATGGCTGTCGCCCAGCTTAGTCCACTGCTGCTCTCCCAGGCAATTTCCTCACGGAATTGCTTTCCTGAAATGGTTGGACATCAGCACAGCCTTGTCAAAATGCACACATGGCAACAGCATTTGGTAGTGACTGCTCAATAATGAATTTACTATAGTTGACTGTCAGTAACTTATGAGAAGTTCCTGTTTGGCGCTCATGTTCTTGGAGGGCAACAACCCAGGTGGAAGTATCATGACTGGATCATGTGTAGCACAGACACCAGCTTACATGAACCAATGCAATTGACTCCAATTGTGCCCTGGGAGATGAGATTTGGAGTCACAGACCAGGATTGAAGGGAACCATTCTCTATTGATCTTCCAATCAAATGATCTATCTATTACTTAACACTTGTATTTTATAAAATGTGTTATAGTCACATTTGCAACAATGAGAAAATTTTGATGTCTGTGATATTGGACAAACATGTCCATAAACTACTGTTTCTCTATAAACCAGAACAAAACAGTCGACTGTGCTCTGACTCATAGCAAGACATCAAAGACACAAGAACGTGTTACGCAGGGGCATTCTATTCAGTGTTCCTCCCTAAATAGGATATATACATCAGCCCACTTCCTCCAAGGCTTATGGGACCTCATGGGAGAAGGGATATAAGAGCTAGAGGATGGGGAGGGGTGCCATGAAATGCTGTATTCAGGACATGAGATAGCCACCACAGTCATGAACTCACTGCACCTATAGTCACCTGCACAAGATCAAAGCAACAAGGTCAGTCAGCTTTCTAATAGGTCTGACTAACTGGACCCCAAGAGTTATTAACAAGAAAGGAGAGAAAATGAAGTGTGTTGTATTGGGTATTCCTTGGGGAATGTGAAGGAGGAGTTGGAAGATCCAAGGGATGGAGTTTGGGATGCCTATGATCAAAGTACATTGTTTACACCTATGAAAAGATACTATATGTATTAAAATAATATGGTTACTCTTGGTTAAGATTTCAGAATGTATACTACTTTTTCAATCACAGCAGGTTTAAAGCATGATTTTGAAACACTGGCTCTCCTCTTAGTAGGAGCCCCTACTCTTGAATCTAGGCACATGCGTGATGACATCAAATAATGGAGAGTGGCTGAAAAGGCACCGAGTGTCTTCAAAAGCTGGGTCTTCTGGTTACTATACTTGATACTGAAACCTTCTCTTAAAGCCTGAAGTTACCAAGTATAAAGTCCAGCTACTCATGTGTGATTGTATTACAGGAATTTCAAGTCTGGGAAAACCACAGGTTTGCACTAAATTTAATAACCCAGCTGAGCTCATCTGGGGACTCATCCAAGCTCTTATGTGTGAATGACAAGTATCCTTTGTGATTCCAGTTCTAAGCCATTGAGTCTTCAGGGCTTCCAACATTGAAAAGCAGAGAGCAACCTTCCCTTCTACACTCTCTTGGATCTGAGGACATGCATATATTGTGGGCAAAATTAAATGGTTACATTATACAACTAGGGATTTCCAGTGTATTTTTAATACAACAAAAACTGAAATATTTTCTTCCCCATCAATTTTAAACTTCAGGTGAAAGGGAAGAGGGCTTTTCTGTCTCTAAGCTGTAGCCTCATTCCTTCTCTGTTGAAACACCATGCTTATTTACTATCTCAAGGGAAAATAGGGCATTGAGTGGGGAGCAAGACAAGAAAGGAAATGGAAGAAGATAATTTGCACTCAGAAAGAATTAGCAATGGGTGTTCAGAAGCAGCACTCAAAACAGAGGTATCTTAGGGCCAAAGTTGAAGTCACAGTATAAGATAATTTATAACTCTTATACAATCAACAAAGTGTACCTCATGGAGTGTCTATGATACCATCCGTTGGATCAGGAGAGTTCCCATCAATGCTGCCCATTCTCTGGGTTGGAATTCCTGAGCTTTATATTTCAAGTGATTGTAAAAGTTCATTATATTAGAGTTTGTTTATATTTCCATTTTTTTAAGTGGGAGGAAAAATCTGGTGGACCTACTCCATCATGCGTGGAGTAGAGGTTTCCAGAATTACTTTAAATGTTCATTTCCTAGTTGTTCATTGTTTCGGTTTGTCTTGACTTTAGAATGTATTTTGACCATTGTCATAGCTGTATCTTTTCTTGAATGCATGTCCAAGTAAAAGCCATAAAGATAAACTAAGAATACTATCATTTACAACCAATCCCTTCAGATAACATTTGTAAATAAACTAGTGATTCATCCTTTCAGTATTTAAGGTTTTCTGGATGATCTTAGATCAGATAATTTATCACAGGTCCAAAAAGGGAACATCGTGAATGTGGCACTGGACTATCAACTTGCCATAATTGAGAAATAACTAGGAAATTGGTTTTGGAGACTGAAGGATGAAGGTGACATAGACAATTGGCATTTATAACAGAATATAAAGCAACAAAACCAGCCATGGATGTGGGCAGCAGTCTACAATGGGGACCTGGACTGATCAAGAGCCCCAGAAGCAACCCACCAGCCAGGCATGCTCATGTCTGCCCCTAGTGGTCATAATGTGATGACTGTCACATTTTCCAGTAGCCATAACATTCTGCTTTTCCTTCAACTCAGAGCCATCAATCCAGCAACTTTGGATGGAAATTTTGAAACTATGAACTAGAATGGAACTCTCTTCCATTATATTGTTCCCATATAGTATTCATCAAAGCCACAGCAATGGAAACTAAAAGAATTCAAGGTAAAAACTCTCCTGAGTATAAGTGCCTTGATGCTTTTAACTGCAGAGCTGTTTTTAAAAAGAGAAGGAAAGATGTGAAATAATGGAAAATATGCAGTTCCAAAAGCATTATAAGGAGTATAGAAGAGAATCATTCGCTGAAGGCTTAGAATTTGGAAAAAACCTCACCAGGAAGTCCCTGGTAGACTAGAATAAGTAACAGTTACTTTTGTCAATAACTTTGGAGTTAAGCATGGAAGTGACAGGATGGGTTTACTTTCTTAAACTATCCATGTACAGCTGGAGAGATGATTCAGAGGTTCAGATCATATATTGCTCTTACAGAGAACCTAAGTAGATTGCCCAGATAACTGGAGTTATAGGCAGCCTTCCACCACTTCGATATCTTTAGTCAAAGAAATGGAGATAAGAAGTAGCTAACTATAAAAAATCAAACAATGTATGGAAGCTTATAACATGTCTCATTGGGTAAATGTCCTTGCCATTAAATCTGATCTGTTTGATACCCAGAACCAACATAGTAGAAGGAGAAAGCCAACTCACCTGAGAGGTCTTTTGACCTCCACAAATATACCACAGTACACATGTGACTCACCACACAAACACTCACACATGCACGCACAACAATAACAACATACAATAAAATATTTTAAACTATAATTAAAAATAAGAAAATACATGAAGAAGAAAGTAGGCTAGAGTAAAATTCTACCTAACAGATTATGATAATGCTGCCTTTCATAGGTAATCAAAGGTGAGACAGGAGAAAGGGATTCAGATGTCATTATGTATTGCTAATGAGGTCTGTGTGATTAGTGAAGGAGATACAGGAGCAAGGGTGTTTCTGATGCACATGGTGCAAACACAAGGTATTCTGACCTCACAAGAGAAACAAGAATGACAGAAGACTGGACAATACAGAATTTGAAGAGTCTGATATATTTTCAAGTCCATCTGTCAATGAGGAAGTTGGGAATGATGGTTCAGGGACAGACGAGGGGCAGTGGGAACAGAAAGCAAATTGAGAGATAATTATCAAAGGACTAGATAAAATGTGCTAGAGGAAAATGTGAATTCAGGGAATGAGAGGCATAAAATCCACTCAACTCCACAGGGCATAAGACATACAAGCACCCTTAAGACTGGCAAAGACAACAAATATAGAAGAATAAATATCACCAAAATAAGATCAGTTAGGCGAGGAGAGAACACAGTAGCACATTGTGTTTTGGAAGTCAAGAGTCAAATATGTGTCAGACAGGAGACATGTTAATAGTTTCTAAGTCAGAACCTCCAAGAGAAGAAGGTGGAAAAGTAGAGAGAAGAGAGAAGTCAGCTCAGAAATACCAGAAGAAAAACCTGCCTTATTTTCTGTGATCCTGTGATGGTGAGTGATAGTCACCATAACTGTGATGAATTTGAAAGAGCCTCTAGATTACCTTCACTTGCTGTATTTATCCCTTGTAATTCCATTTTCATGGAAAGGGTTAACATGAAACAGTAAGTATTACCAAAACAGAAAGCATCTTAAAACCTTGTTGTGTGCATGTGTGTTTTGTCTGCATTCACATGTGTGCATGATGTAGATTCAGTGCCCTCAAAAGCCAGCAGGTGATGTCAGGGCACCTGGAACTGGAGTTATAGGTGGTTGTGAAATGCCATGTGCATGCTGAGAATGGAATTCAGGTCCTCTGAGAGAGAGAGATGAACCATCTCTCCATTCTCAATTA
Source organism: Cricetulus griseus (assembly GCF_003668045.3). Classification (NCBI taxonomy): domain Eukaryota; kingdom Metazoa; phylum Chordata; class Mammalia; order Rodentia; family Cricetidae; genus Cricetulus; species Cricetulus griseus. The sequence continues at coordinate 33,005,120 of NC_048601.1, read as the reverse complement.
AGTATTTAAATATAATCCCGATTGATAACCACAGCCATGGATAAGTTTTTTAAAACTGTAAAGGAAATTAAGATATTTTGAGTATCACCAATATGTTACACAGCAGATAGTGGATATGTTTACCATAGGTCAAGTCACTTAATTTTATAGAAACAGCAAAGAGTAGGAATTTCTCATCTGTACTCTATTTAAAGAAGCAAATTTCAGCAAGACTAACCAATCCTCTGTTCTTTAGATCTAAAGTTAACTCCTTGAGCCAAGTCTCAAACCAAAGCATACCTCAAAGCTCATCTTCACTCATGACCAGGACATCATTTAACTCATGCGAGGTGGTTGATTTCACCTTAGCAGATAGATCCCATGTAACATGAACAATGGTTTCATGCGAGAACTTCCCCCGAGCATTGCTCACCACTTCCAACCCTGAAGTGGCACATAGGAATAGTTCTTCCCATGTGACTATGAAAATCCCATCACGTGACAGGAAACTCACATTTGGCTTGATTTCCTGAAGAGTGTGCATATTGAGCTTTCTGTGTCATCATGAATTTTTCCCCCATAGGAAAAGTAGTGTGAGCAATAACATAAAAATCATAAAAGCAATGGTTAGGTTTAGGAACAGGATCCTGATAAACTGAAAGAAAGCAAAAGTCTTAGTACAGGAGATTCTAAGAAATTAATAATTTTAGTTTATGGCAAATTTTTATTTTTTTATTTTTGCATATATTTAGCATAGATATTATATCAAAGAAAAATATTTTTAAATAATGTTGAAACAGCATTAAAACAGCATTGAGGAATTAGCATAAAAGGGCTGGAAACACCATACCTCTTATTTAACAGCTATGGACACTACTAAGCCCCAGAGAATTTACTTACCAAATTTTAAATGATTGGTTAGTGGAACAAGGAAAAATGGAAATAGGTATCTCTCATCCTGTGATGGAGTGCTTTCTACAACTTTACTATGTGTTAGGTGAAACCATGCAGGTACTCATCAATGACACTCATTTGTAATTCAGCTATGACATATACAGGATTAAGGAACATGAAAGTGGGCTCTCCTAGTTGACTAGTAGTTTTCAATTTTATTTGGAACACTCTTCATTTTCATCACCATTATGCTTTAAAAGAAAAATAAATTGCAAACTACTCATATTCCAAAAAATTTCTAAAACTGTTTTTTAAATGGATGCCAAGCATGGTGTTGCATGCCTTTAATCTGAGTATTTGGGAGGAAAAGACAGGCAGATCTCTGAATTCAAGGCCAGCCTGATCTAAATAATGAGATCCTCTCTTTGAGTCTTTGATGGTTTTCCTGCTTATTGAGAAGCAATGCCAATATAAAAACATTTAATAAAGAGATAAATTTGAACAAATCAAGTAAGTATTGTTCTTATAAGATTTCTTTTATTTAAATTGTATATATACCTCTCTCCCTCTCTTTCTCTTTCTCTTTCTCTCTCTCTCCCTCTCTCTCTCTCTCTCTCTCTCTCTCTCTCTCTCTCTCTCTCTCTCTCTCTCTCTCTCTCTCTCTCTCTCTCTCTGTGTGTGTGTGTGTGTGATACAGACAGCTATAAAATACCTGAAGTGCCGAAGTGGGTGCTGGGAGCCAAAGGCAGAACTCATGCAAGAGTAATACACACTCCTAACTTCTGAGCCATTGCTCTAGACCTTGTATAAGCATCTTAAGTACTGCAAAATATACATTCTACCTAAGTCCATCAACAGAACATTTGCTAGGATTGAAGCAATCACGCATAGGGAATAACTCGGGTAACATGAAAATTTACTTGGTTGGGATTATGTACATACCTCTCTACTATGGTGCAACTCAAAGCCCAGCTCCCTTTCCTGTGTGTATATACACACATGCAATATACACACTGTTCTCCAAATACTGTACTTAGCAACCAGTTGGCAACCCCAAGACCCCACCTCCATTAACTGACACCTATATCAACATTAAAGTATGGAAAAAGTAACTCCCCTCAGAAACCACTTACTAATGCTCCATTTCTTTTCAAACATACCCTGAAACACAATTTAAGAACCCTGTGAAGTTTTAGGTAGACTCTCCTACTTACTATATTATTCAAAGTTAGGCATAAAATGACTTAAAAAATAAGTGCCTCATAAGAGGGACATGAGCATTAGAGAAATTGCTTAATCAGTCGGAATAGAGAAAAACCAAAATTCCTTCCTCCTTCCCTTAAATGGGAGACCCAAACAATAGGGGCCCTTTAGTATCTTCAATCATGTGGCCTCCTGCTCTCTTCCAGGCAGTTCTGACCATCTCTATCTCTTTGCTTTAAATAAAGTTTCCTTGCTACCTTTGCAAATTTCTGTGGCTTTTATTTCAATTGCTTGAATGAGAAGCCAGGGACATGAGAACATCTTACTATGGATGTGACCCCATGTAACAATATTGAACAAGAAAACAAGTCCATGAAAACACTGAAGGGAAATCACTCAGTAATCTTTATTCTGACATAATTCAGTTCTTGATCAATAAAAAGGCAGTGAAAAAATTTTTTTTTATCTGGGAAAGTTGAGGGACATGTATGTAATGAAGACCTGCCCCATTTAAAAATTTAAAAGACAAAATTTTCAGCTCTAAAGTTGATGTTGCATTTGAAGGCCACCCTGAATAGGAAGGAAGGAAGGAGATGTCAAATTCTGGAAAGAAAACTGACCCTCAAGAACCTCACAGTTGGGTCAGAAGGCGGGAGAGGATGGGGTGCTGATGGGAAGAAGGGGGTTTGATGAACAGGTAGAAGTCAGTGATTCCATGTAGTGAAAAAGTGAACTGAATGAATTAGCAGACTGTTTGTAGCTGTGTGGAGCTTGGCAGGAAGGTGGAGAGACAGCTGGCAAAGAGAAGACACATAGACTTCGGGGCTTGATGATTAACTGGTCAGCAAACCCTTCTGCTAGGTAATAAGCTTTAGAAGATGACACATGGAGAGACAACTTCAGTATGATTTGTGGGTTCTTTGGGGTGGGGCTTTATTGTCTATCAACAATGGAGTGATATGACAAAGCAAGATGTATTGACACACTTATCTCTTCTCTTTCCAGAATGGTGTCTTGTAGGTTCTTTGTTTATCTCATTTTTAAACTCCATTACCATTACCTCAGTAGATCAAGGCCTTAAGCATGAAAAACAAATTTTATTTAGAGTATTAATAAAGCAGAAGTGAGTGTGCCCTCCTCACCAAGTCCCCAGGCATCCTAATACATCCACTCAGAATCACTACAGTCTCCCAGAGAACAATTAGGAAACAGCTTTGAAGCAATTCTCATTAGAGATAATATAGCAAAGACTTAGTGACTGGGGTTATTTTTTTAAGTTGATTAAAGTTATTCATTCAGAGCCACTTTTAAAAACTTATAAACAATGAAAATAGCTACCACAGTCAGACCTCTGCCCTCTAACTGCCCCCCAAAACACTTTTGAAAAATATCAGTAATTCTGAACTGCCTCTGGAAACAAAGCTACCAAGGCAAAAAATTGCAAATAGTAGGAATTTCATTTTATTTTGTCTATTTGCAAATATTCAGACTCAAGCAAGAATGCCACACAGAGAGAAAGTCGTAATAAAGTGTCCTCCAGAATACACTGACTGACAAGCTAAATGTTTTAATAGTGGGAGAGACATCGTATATTAAACCATTTGCTATTTTCACTCAATGCCCATCAGATGCTCCTGATGTTTGCTGAAAAAAAAATAAACTCCATCAGCAGAGACAAAGGTCAGAACATCACAGACTATTCCTTGCTGCACCTTATCTAGCAGATTGCCATGCAATCCTTACAGTATAATGTAACTCTGCTGGTAAATAGAGATGTGCACCCTACAGGCAAGGAAAGAAAATCTGAGCAGACTCTGCAGAAGGTCTCATATCAAATACATTCCCCCTTCAACTCTGCAATTATGATTTTATATCTCCCAGAATCCAAATTGTCCATAGTGGAATAGTAATTTCTTAAGAATCCTTTACATTAAGAGTCAGTAGGCTGTGCTGATTGGTCTGTATATGACCCATCACTTGTTTTTATAAATAAAGTTTGACTGGAACACAGCCACGTTCGTTATTTTCATATTGCCTATAGCATCTTTCTCGAAGTAGTTCTTACACAGATTACATGCCTGCAAAGTCCAAAATATTTATTAACTAGCTGGTTTGGAAAGGATTTGTTGAACCCTGTTTGTACTGCTAAGCTTACAGAATCATGTAGAAGTTACCAACCAATGACTAAGGTTTTTCTTCCGCACAGTTTTGCATTTTTCACTCCACCAGCCACTCTCAATATGAAGTAAATACTTTAGCTGTCATTCTTGTCTTTGTCCTGGTTTGTCTGATTTTGAGACAAGGCTTCACTCCCTGGCCTAAACTGACCTGGAATTTACTATGTAGCCCATACTGGCACCAAACTGGGGGCAATCCTCCTGTTTCAGTTTATCAAGTGCTGAGATTACAGGCTTAAGCTACCACACCCATAAGTCATTTACAATGCTCTACAAGCTGCTATATTTGAATGAGTCAGAAAGATTCTTACATACCATGTACATCCCAGCGCATCCTTCTGAAGCCAGGGGTGAGTGTCATTAAACAGTTACAGCACATTCTTCCTGTAAGTCCAGGTGTCATCTCAGAATCCTCACATGTGTGTGATGGGGCCATTCTACTTCATTGTCCCTTTCTCTATTCCATGTGATCTCCCCTGGCTTTAGAAGTCACATTTTATCTTTGTATATACCTCAGGGACTCATGACTGCTTTTTATATTAGATAAATGCCTTAAGCTCAATAAGCCTAATCAGGATGTTGCAAGGATCAAAATGATCTAAGTGACATTTTACAAATTTGCAACTCTTAAGGGGAGGTGCCTTGAAATCTGTTAGTTTCCACAAGAAAGGTGGAGGGAAATTTGGAAATCACTATTTTGTTACTGTTACACAATCTGTATATAATGACTATCCTGGATGACTAACCAGTTTTCAGTTTACCTTGGAGACTCTGCAAGTCCACAAAGGCAGATGACCCCCATCTGCATATTCTTATGTGAAGCTTGGAGACAGAACACTGAGAAAGCCTATGAAATAACTGTTACAGCAACAACTCAAAAGAGTTTCAGTAGCACAGAAACTACCAGGCCATACTTTTTCTGAATCACCATACAGTCTAGCAAAATAAGCCCAGGGTTGTTGTGGAATATCAGCTGAAGATGCATTACATTTGCTTATGCTATGGAACATTTGTTTAGTGATGCAAAGATGTGTTACATTCTTTTATTTTGCATTTGTTTAATTCAGTGAAGCTGTGTTACTTTGCCTGCCTAAAACATTTGATCATTTTAATGAAGAGATGAATGGCCAAGAGCTAGACAGGAGAAAGGATAGGTGTGGCTGGCATATAGAGAGAATAAATAGGAGGAGAAATCTAGGCTGGAGAGAACAGGGAGTATCAAGTAAAAGAGAAGGAGAGGAGAATGCTAGGGGCCAGCCACCAAGCCACACAACCAGCCATGGAGTAAGAAGTAAAGAAAGGTATATAGAATAGATAAAGGTAAAAGCCCAGAGGCAAAAGGTAGAAGGGATAATTTAAATTTAGAAAAGCTAGGAAGAAGTAAGCCAAGCAAGGCCAGGCATTCATTAATAGGAATAGGTCTCCTTTTTCCTTTTTTTTGGGGGGGGGGAGCTAGCTGGCAGGCCTCCAACGAATTACAAAATTCAGGGAATTCTTTATATATTATTTTTATTTAAAATTGTTTTTATATAATATGTTTGATCATGTTTTCCCCCTCCTCCACCTCCTCCCAGATTCACCCAACTCCCTTTACTGACCAAATTTTATGTTCTCTCTCTCTTAATCTCTCTGTGTGTCTGTCTGTCTGTCTGTCTGTCTGTCTCTGTCTGTCTATCTATCTGTCTCTGTATCTCTCTCTCTCTCTCTCTCTCTCTCTCTCTCTCTCTCTGTGTGTGTGTGTGTGTGTGTATGTGTGTGTGTCTGTCTCTGTCTCTCTATCTCTCTGTATCTCTGTCTATCTCTTTCTGTCAAACAAAAACAAAAACAAAGCCAAAAAAAACCCACAAGGGAACTTAATAATATTTTTGAATATCAATTTATTTTAGACATTCTTTTGTCTTACTGCCAGTTTAATGGTATACTATGCTTTCCAGTTTTGTGTTTTTATAGAGGTGTGTGTGTGTGTGTGTGTGTGTGTGTGTGTGTGTGTGTGTGTGTTGTGTTTTCTCTTCATTTTTTTTTTTGTCCATTTGGTTTACTTGCCTTTGGTTTGTTTTCTAAAGAGAAAGGGTGAGAAAGAAGGAAAGGAGTTGTGTGTGTAGGGAAATGGGGAGGAACAGGAATTGGGAGGAGCTATGGGAGAGGAAACCATGATCAGAATATAATGATAAAAAATATTCAATGAAAAACATCACAAAAACACAAAAATGAAAATCAAACCAAAGAAGCAAAAGACCAATAAGACAAAAACCGAACAAAACAACAATAACAGCAAAAATCCAAACACTCCAAACAAAACAGAATGAAACAAAAAGTACACAAAACAACAAGAAAAAAAAAACATGGTAAGGGGCCTGCCCTGGAGTGTGTCTGATAGAGGCACTCCATATTGGGTAAAACTAATTTTTTTCTTTGCCATTGGATACCAATAGAGTTGGGATTCCATGTTCTTTACCTTCCTTCAGTGCTGGGACCCCAATCATCCCCGAATGTTTGGTTTTTTTTTTGTGTGTGTGTGTGTGTGTGCAGGTCTTGTGTGTGCTGCCACAGTCTCTGTGAGTTCATATGTACATTAGCCCTCTTGTGTCTGAAAGGAACTGTTACCATGGAATTATCTATCACCCTTGCCTTACAATTTTTCCACCTCTTTTTCATGGTTCTCTGAGCCTTGCAGGGAAGGTTTTGATACAGACATTTCTTTAAGTACTAGGTGCTCTAAAGTCTCTTATTTTCTGCACATTACCCATCTATGGGTCTCTGTGTTAATTTCCATATATTGCAAGCCAACATTTCTCTAAAGATGGCTAAGTGAGGCACTGATGTATGGGTATAGTAGAATGTAATTAGCAGTCATTCCTTTAACAGAACAATAATGTGAGGGTTTTTCCCCTGGGCCAAAGACCTATCTAGTTACAGGTTCTTGGCCAATTTAGCAGTATCAGGTATGAGGTATGGGTTTCATCTCATGGAGTAAGAAGATCTTAAATCTAATTTTTAAAATATGGTTGGTTACTCCCATAACATTTGTGCCACTATTATACCAGTGTTACTTGCAGGTTACTTGCAGGTAAGTCCATGTTGAAGTTTGCAGAGTTATTAGCTAGGTAATATTTATGATAACCTTTCTTCTCTGGTAGTATGCAGAGTATCTTCTACATCATGGATAGTAAGGGTGAAGTTTCTATTTAGGCATCAGGTCAACTTCTCTGTTTGACAACATAGATAAACGATGTCTTCAACAATATGGCCTTTCCATCAGGCTGTAGGGAACAACCAATACCCTTGACAGTAACCTCTAACACTAAACTCAGAAAAGCCTGAGGTATCCCTAATGAACCACTGCAAAAGCGTTAATCTAAGCTTAGCAGCAAATCACACAACCAGGATGCTTAAAAACAGCCTTGTAGTCAAATGCTCATTTAAACCTCTTAATCCTCATCTCCAGAGGAAAACTCTTGATGCTCAGAAAACCTTTGCAGCCATTACATGGACTTTGAAGAACAATAATGATTTGGCCTCATGTTTGCATTTGACTTAACAAATCAAACTAGCCCAGAGCTTAACCATAGTCATAGAAATATAGGTGGTTATTAGAGGCCCTGTGGATACTTAACCAATTAAGCTGTAAGTCACTGAAGAATCCCAATGCAATCAATAAACTGATTTATCTGTCTGGGTGGAACAGGAACCAGAAAAAAATGAAACAAAGCAGATCCCAAGTATAAACCTCAAGGCCCATCTGCATCCTCCAGATAGAACATACTCCTAAAAGTTCTACAACCTTCCAAAGCAGCACCATAAACTGGGGACAACGTGTTCAACCACATGAGCCTGTGAAGGCTATTTCACATTCAAACCACTACCAAAGGTCTGTAGGAAAGATAAAAATGATAAACACAAGGCTGAGAGCTGGGGTCAGGACTAGAATGCTTGCCTGGTATAGGTAAAGCCCTGGCACTGCTCCCTAGCTGTGCAAATAAAAAAAAAAATCACATGTCACATGACATAAAAATGTAAATAGGCTGAGGTAGGAGGTATTTTATCAGTAGGCAATATCATTAATGGGCAGAAGTCACTGGTCCCTGAATCAGTAGGCTTATCCCTCAATGCCATGATCCCCCTGTCTTGCCAAAGTCAAAGAAGGGAAGATAAACAACAGCCCATTTGTATCTCATAGGTATTACATCCAGGTTTGCAATGGGAAAATAAGAGAGTATGAATGTGGAAAGCCAGTTTTATTGGAGAAGCCAGCTTTGAATTTTCAGATATTCTGGCCTCTGCATTTACAGTTCTCACTCCAAACTCTGAGATGGCTTCATATCAGCTAACCATCTGGAATTATAAAACTCCGATGCCAAACTTAATGATGGGGACTTGTGAATTATAAATCCCAACAGAGAGGACTATTATTCATCCATCCATGGGTTTCTTTGCTGAAAATAAAGGGTGAATTCTGAACTAGAGGTATAAGCATCCACTTTTATTCCTATATGAATGCAAGTATATATTATCTGGGCACGTTCTATGGCACAGACACTGTATAAAGGCTTGTCAAAGTCTATGTATGCTACTACTTTCTTATAGTTCTACAAATGAAGGAGTACTCACTTATATTGTATCTGAGGGAATTGAATCATAGGTAGCTAAAATTTTGCCAAATTCACTCAGCTATATGTTGCAAAATTGGACTTTATACCAAGATTACCTAACTCCAGACCCAGTATTGTTAAGTATTTAGTGGACAACATATGTAAATACTGTATTCCCAGCACTAGTGATGCAGGCAACCATATATTTGCATGGTATGGATTATGCAATTTCCTCTAATAACATACTTGAAATTCTGATATTTGCCTATATATACTATTCTGCACAAAACTTTCAATAATTTACCTAGCAACCTGTTAGCAATCCCCATGGTGTAGAGATGCAAGCAACCCTTACTCTGAGCAATGAAGGTTTCTTCTCCCCTTAATGATCATCAAACTTAGACAGGTTCCATTCCATCATACTCTGTTGATATACTGTGCAAGAATGTAAAGACCTATCCATTCAGAAATGGCTTGTGATACACATACACAATAAGGGAAAAAAATGTGTCCCAAAGTTAATTTCTAAGGATAATCTCATATTTAATATCTTACGCATTATTGGGCATGCATATGGTTAACATTAGATGCATTAGGCAAAAGGACATGTTGAGTAGATAAGTGATTGTATAAGCTAATTTGTAAATCATATAGAGAAATATGCCAACTACACCCCTTCATTATCAGCCCTTCCCATAGATCTCACAAATAGAAATCCCAAGCAATACACTGGAGCCCTTTGAGTATCTTCACTTAAGTAACTCACTGCTCTCCTGTACTGTATTTCTAACTTGTTTGTCCTAGTTAAGTTTTTTTTTTTTTCTGTGAAGAGATACCATGACCACGGCAACTCTTATAGGGAAAACATTTAATTGCAGTAGCTTGCTGACAGTTTTAGAGGTTCAGTACGTTATCATCATGATGGGGAGCATGGCAGCATGTAGGCAGACATGGTACTGAAGAGGTAGCTGAGAGTCCTACACCTTGCAGGCAATAGGAAGTTGACTGAGACACTATTCAGTATCCTGCGCATAGGCTATCTCAAAGCCCACCCCAACAGTGACACACTTCTTGTAACAAGGCCACACCCATTCCAGCAAAGCCACACCTCTTAATAGTACCGCTTCTTGTGAGATCATGGGGCAAGTTATATTCGAACTACCAGACTGTTCTATCCCTTTGTTTTGATTAATACTTTCTTCATACTTTGTTGTGTAGGAGCTTTTATTTCAGTTTTAAACAAGAGACCAAGAACCTGGAAATACCAAGGCAAGATCCTTGTCACTGATAACACTGAGGCTATAGAAATGTTACATGTAGTTCTGTCTTAAGGCTAAAAGGAAGAATACAAATTCCTATGCAGGGTAGCAAATCCTCATAAAATTCACCAGTGTTTCTTACATTGCCAAACAGCCCACCTGGTTCTTCCTACTGAATTTGCACTGATTCACTTGCACAAATTGCTTTAAATTTGCAGGTGTAATGGTGTAATTGGCCATTTTTGCCCCTGTGGAAATAAATCTAAAGCCACTCATTCTTACTTCATATAGTATTTGTTGTGGGATATTTGTACATTGTGTGAAGATGTATTACTGTGATTGGTGTAATAAAAAGTTGAGTGGCCAATGGCTAGGCAGGAGAGAATAAGTAGGACTTTCAGGAAAAGACAGGAAGTAAGAGGGATGAATCTAGGTGCATGGGAGATGCCAGTGGGACTCAGAACAAGTCAGGCATATGGGACATAAGAGCTAGTTTTTAAAAAGCCTAAGATAAGGCCAAGCTTTCATAATTAATACTAAGTCTCCATGTCATTATTTGTTAGCTAGAGGCCCCCCAAAAAAGACAGACTACAAGTGTTGGCTTGCAACAGAAGCAAAGACAGGTAATGATACAACAACTAATGTCAGGTATGTCACTGTTCTGTTGCTGTGTTGAAACCATGACCAAAAGTAAAGTTGCAGAAGAAAGAGTTTGTTTGGCTTACACTTCTAAATCACTGTTTATCATTAAAGAAAGTCATAATGACAGGAACTCAGCAGGCAGGAAGCTAGGAGCAGGAGCTGATGCAGAGGCCGTGCAGGGGTATTACTTACTGTCTTGTTCATTATGATTGCTCAGGAACTCAGCAGGACAAGAAGCTGGGAGCATGAACTGATGTAAATGTCGTGGGGGAGTGTTATTTACTGGCTTGCTCATCATGGTTGCTCAGCCTGCTTTCTTTTTTTTTTTTCTTTCTTTTTTGGTTTTTCGAGACAGGGTTTCTCTGTGTAGCTTTGGAGCCTATCCTGGCACTCGCTCTGGAGACCAGGCTGGCCTCGAACTCACAGAGATCCGCCTGCCTCTGCCTCCCAAGTGCTGGGATTAAAGGCGTGTGCCACCAACGCCCGGCTCAGCCTGCTTTCTTAGAGAACCCTGCACCATTAGCCCAGGGATGGCATTACCCACAATGGTCTGGGCCCTCCCCCATCAATCATTAATTCCCAAAATGCCCTTCAGTCCTGTCTACAACCCCATCTTATGGAGGCATTTTCTTAACTAAGGTTCCCTCCTGTCAAATGACTTCAGCTTGTGTCAAGTGGACTTCAAACTATTGACTACATGGTATTAAGGTTGGGGACCAGAGAGATTGCTCAGCATTTAAGAGCAACTGATCTTGTAGAGTTTCCAGCACTCACTTGAGGGAACTTGAACTATCTATAACTCCAGGAGATCTGACACTCCTGGGTGCATATGCACTCAGGAATACAGACACACACATAAACTCACATATAAACACACAATTAAAAGAAAACTAAATGTTTTATTTAAAAAGTAAAGATGCTTACCAGACGGTCACCAGCCAAACAAATGGACACACCATGAAAGTCGTGTGACCAGGACCATTGGACTAATTTGTTGGATTGGCAAAGAAAGACAGATCTTTAACAGAATCATACCGTAATACTCCCTTGGGCTAAAAAAGTTATTTGTTTGGATTTTATTAAGAATGAAAAGGCAAAAGTTAAAAGTATGGGTTTAAAATTAGGATAAGTTACAACTGCCTTATGTGCCACAGAGGGCAGGCTGACAGGCAGAATTCTGCCTTGGTGAACCAGCTAATTGAATATGAGTTAATTAATGCACAGGTGGGCCAGGCTAAAATTAGCATAAAAGAAAAACACCTTTTTTCTGTTTATATCATTTGCATACCTTTGTAATCAGTGTAATGACATATCTGTTAAGAGGCCTACCTGCTGTGCTGCAATCTTTAATCCTTGTTATCTATTAATCATCTCTCAGTAATACAATAAAGCTGCTTTTCAAGGATGGCATTGACTGTAAATAATAGCAATTACTGGTAATTCTTAATGGTTTTGTATGAAGGCTAGCATGGTCTGACCCATTAGCTCTATGAACACTTGAAATCACTTGGTTTTCAATACCTTAAAAGATTTTCTTTTTAAAAATATGTACAGATGCATGTATCTGTGTGGGGATTTTGCCCAAGAATACAGGAGCCTTCAGATGTCAGAAGAGGGCCCCGAATCACCTGGAGCTATAGTTATAGCTGTCAGCTGCCTGGTGAGGGTGGTGGGAACCAAACTTGGGTACTCTGTAGGAGCAGTAAGTTCTCTTAAATGTCTAGCCATCATCTTTCTAGCCCCTTATTTTATTTATTTTATTTATTTATTTATATACTTATTTTAAGATATTTACTTCCCTTGAAAGTATTATAAATACCTCTCAGGCCCTGTGCTTACAGTTCTTGGGATATTCCTAAAAGCTCAAGCAACAAAGAAGCAGACCCGGGAAGCAGAACATCCCCCAGTTAGTGTGTAAGTTTGAGGATGATGTTGATAGGCTGAAAGTGAGGAAGAAAATTATGCTGCTAATTTCCCTCAGGCATTTTTCAAATTTTTACCCATTACAGTGTGAAGCCTTTGGATAAAAAGGCTATTTTTGAAACAGAAAGTGTTGATCTGTGGCACACAAGTGAGAAATCAAAATATTTCCAGCAGTGAAAGTGAGATAGGCGACAGGGAAGGAAAGTCACAGTTGCCTGGTGTCCTCATGCACAACTCCACAGCTTCCATGAGCGGTCAAACCTTAGTGTCTTAGAAAATCCATGGTCAGGACTCTTCACGGTACAGCTGGGTGGATGGGTCAGGAGGCCCTGAAGGGCAGGTGTTGTCTCCTCCTTGTTCCTTGAAGGGTAAAGCTGGGGTGTTGGGTTTAGATTGATTTCAGGAGGGGCATTATGTGCTAAGTGGTGCTTTATATGCTCAGTGCCCAACAGTGCTTTATTTATCAACCAATAAGAAAAACATATACACATAAAGACTTCCCCTATCAGATACCAATGATTTTTGTTTTGGGGGTAAAAGTGTAAACCCTGAGAAGCCACTGGAGGAAGGGGATGAATGATAGCCTTTGTGTTTACTTCTATGACAGTTCCACTTGGAAATTGAGAGAACATCACCAGGAGGCAATCTGAATGTGTGCCAGGAGCTTAGGCCAAAGAATCAGAAGGCAGAGAAGCCAAAGGATTGAACTCTGGAAGAAATCCTCACCACTAGGAAGGAATACAGTTTTCTGCAGAAGGGCTGTCTTTTCCCACAGTGAGCTCTACAACTCTTGGTAAAATGAAGAAATGAAAATAAAATAAAGTAAAATAAAAATTACTGATGGATACAATACAAAGAAAAGTATAATAGTCCATGTGTATGACAAGGGCTCTCATTCTGGCCTGCAGGAGCAAACTTCTTGCAGTGTCAGAGAGAGGAGAGAGGGTTTTGATGTTTCCTTCACTTCCTAATAGGGAATGGATCCCATCACATGGGGCTCTACATTCATGACCAAATATAAACCTCATCATCTTGAAAAGCCTCTACCTTCTAATATTGTAATACTGAGGTTACACTTCCACACATGAATTCAAGGTGAAGGGCAGATAAAAATTCTACCCACAACAATAATAAGAGTTTGAAGAAAGTTGTGTAAAGGCAGAATTAATGGGGTTTATCTAACTTACTGGAATGGTAAGTGAAGGAAAAGAGAAGCCTAACTTTGCAGCTTGGATGAGTGGTTGATATTGCTATTTAGAAGAAAGTAGAAAAAAATGAAACAAAATGCAAAATAATGCAACTTATTTATTTCAATGAAAATTGGCTAATTGCATCTTCTACATAAAGGGCACATACTAAGTGTGTGCATATATGTCTGGTATATGCATGTGTATGTGCATGTTTGTATAGGTGTGTATGTCAATACATGAAAGTATATAGGCCAGAGACTGATGTCAGCTGTTTTTTCTCTATTGCTTCCCACTTTATGTTTTGAGGCAAGGTCTCTCACTGATCCTGCAGCTTACTGAAGGATGATAGGACTGGCCAGTGAGCCTGCAGAATCCTCCTGTCTCTGTTTCCCAGTGTTGGGATTACAGATGTACACTGGCACATCTGGCCTTTCACATGGGTACTGGGAAACTTAACTTGGGTCCTCAGGCTTGCACAGCAAATATTATATTGACTGAGAAATCTCCTCAGCCCTAATAGCTATATTTTTTAAAGACTTAATATATTGAATGTATCTGATTCTATCCCAGTATGTTAAAGCTGCAAACTATTTCTGCTTGCATATATTCTACACCATAATAGAATATATATATATATATATATATATATATATATATATATATATATATGTGAGATGATAATGTAATATTTAGGCCTAAAGACATATATTTGGGAAAACAATGTTAATAGTTGATTTTATTGATTCATTGCCAAATAAAGCAATCAGTTTTTCTCCACTCTGTATTTCATTTTAACTTCATAGACAGCTCAATGGCATGGATGTTATTAGCCTTCAGTTACAGATGACTTCACAGAGGAACAGAACAATTATCTTTGGTTGACAATACTAATGTTCTCCAATATCTATCTCTCTTCTAAATAAATACAAGGAGAAGCATCTCCTGATCTCTTCAAGTATATCCATTTCACTTGCGTGGGACACTATAATGTAAATGAAAATGTGACTTATGAGAAGATTTTAAGAGCTTATGCTTAACTGTCTGTGTTTTCTCTTTCTCTAGCATCATGACCAAGGAGGCCAGGCACTTAAGCTGTATAGTTATACACTGATAAATTTTACAGGGATCTTCCATACTGGCAAAGATGACTTGATTCTCTCCCTATTGACTCAGGCTGGACATAGGACATCAGCCACAAATAGCATTATAGACTGGCTAGATGGCCAATGTGTAAAGGTTCTTACTATAAAGCCCTGAGGATTTGAGTTAGATCCCCAGGATGCACGTAAAGGTGGAAAACAGAAAACAACTCTACACAGTTTTATTCTGATCTCCACACATGCACCATGGCTAAGGTGCTTGCACACCCATCATGCACACAATAGTGGTTTTCTTAATTGAGACTAGGTATATTGCTTACTGCAGCAAAACATAGCTTCCAGTAACTTATGCAAGTTAGTACATGGCTGAGTCAGTACTAAAGACCAGGTTCTTTAACCACTCCAGTGGTTATAAAAGACAATTATGGCAGAAACGTGGCAGATTAGTATTGGTCCAGAGACTTGGGCATGCAGATGCAGTGGAGGCAACCTGTGAGACAGTGGCATTCTATGCACTGTGACCTCTCCTGTGGATAATGTTCTATTTCCCTTTTATATTCTCCTACAAACACTGGGTTCCTTCCTTGTACAACGAAAGTCCAGCTAAACGTTAGAAATTCAAGTGGTTCAAAAGAGACTAAGAAAAAGGGGTGTCATTACTGCCAACTACCAGGTCCAGGCTTACCAGAAAACCTAATCACCAAAGGAACATTGAGCCAAACACAATAAATCCACTCATTGTAATTGGGTAGTGAAAGATGAAAGTTTAAGGGGTCAATAGCTTTATCTATTGTACATGCATTCAAAATATCACTTTATCTTTTGAAACTAAACGTTCACCCATGGAGGGATAATTTCCCTTTAATTTTCTTTATTAGAGGATGTGTTTTATATCATATACTTTGAATTTAAATTAAAGCTTAAAATGGATGGTTTTGCCGAATTGACTTTCAGAGAATTAAAATTGGCAAAAATGGCACTTGCAGAATTAACTTTCAAAAAGTTCTCTATATTTTGCCCATTCCAATGAAGTCCTATCCTTAGAAAATAAAACAAAACAAATACAGCAACTCAATACATGTGCTGAGGCAATAAAAAAAGGCACCTTTCATTTTTATTTGACTCTTGGATTTCTTCTCCTTTTTCTCATAGTTGACTCTTCGGTGCTGTGGGAAAAATAAATCTTTCCCCTGCTAGCTACAAAGATGAGCATGAACCTTCTCGTCAACCAATCAATACACTTCCAATTTAATTCCCCCATTGATGATTCATTATAACAATAAAATCTAAACTCAAAATAGCATAAGTAAGAGGGTGTCTGCTCACTCACAAGCCTGGGCATTATGAGAAGCTTCAAGTTTAGATATGAGAATACAGCTGACACTTTTGACTTCTTTGTGAACTGTGTATCATAACCGTGGAGTTATCGGATGTCTAGTTCCCACAGTTCCTGTGAGCCCTCTGTCCCACAGCCTACTCCTAAGCTGCCTGAAATAGGTGCTCGCAAGCCTGGTAAAGCATTTTAGAGGAAAGTCTGCCTAATGAGTATCCTAGAATACCCATTTATTTGTAAAGTAGAAAGAAAACAAAACAACAAATATTTAAGTATGAGACCACAGATTCCTAAACAAGACAAGTCATAAGCAATAAGATAGTACTTGTTAAACAGAGAAGCAGTGCTCATAGAAGCAGTTTCTAGTCTCATCTTCCACATCAACTTCCCATTGACCTAGATATTGAGGTCACATTGATCCCCACTCAAGTGCCTATCAATTTATGATACACTAGATTTCATTTCCCAAGTGCCTATCAATTTATGATACACTAGTTTTCATTTTCTAAGATCTGAGCTTGGTTTCCTTCTTTCTTCCTTCCTTTCTTTCTTTCTTTCTTTTTTTGTTTTTTTGAGACAGGGTTTCTCTGAAGCTTTGGAGCCTATCCCAGCACTCTCTCTGGAGACGTGGCTGGCCTTGAACTCACAGAGATCTGCCTGCCTCTGCCTCCCAAGTGCTGGTATTAAAGGCATGTGCCACCAACGCCTGGCCTGAGGTTGGTTTCTATATGTGTGTTGTGTGTGTGTGTTCATGTTTACATGTGTAGGATACATGAATGGATGCACTTGTGTGAGTAAAGGTCAAGGGATAATCTCAGATATCAATCAAATGTCATCCATCTTATTTACTAACGTCCTCCCAACATCCTGGAAATCACCAAGTAGTCTATCCTGGCTGAGCAGTCAGCCATGGGGATCTGCCCTTCTCCATCTCTCCTGCTCTAGAACATTGTCTCTTTGGCTTTCACCATGTGCGTTTATAAGGATAAAACTTAGATCCTCATGTTTTCAAAGCAAACACATTCCCAAACAACAGAACTATTTCCTCAGCCCAATGCCTGAGATTTGTCTATTCACTCAAACTCTTTGAGAAAGTACAGAATTTATTCTTATTGTATTTTTGATAAAGAATTATAAATGCCAAGTGAGGAATCCAAAAGACTACAAAGAGGAGAGACACCAGGGAGGGCTTTCCAGAGGAAATTGCACTATGGAGACATGGTTGAGAGTCATTTGTACCACAAACAGCAGCAGGTTGATCCAGACATAGAGCGTAGTGTGTCCTGGATTGAGTAGCAAGAGAGAGTAGTTCTGCTAAAGATTGCATTAAGTCTAGAACCAGCTTCAAATGTGAGGAGGAAGATTAAGATCCGGGGCTGGAGAGGAGCCAGGGCTCTGGGATTCTGGAAGTCACAAGCAGAGCTTGAGCCTTTATTCTGACACTGTTGAGATGATATGCAAGTGAGGGAGAAACAATTTTTAGAAAACCTTCAACCTGATGAGATCTAGAAGCAACTAGGCAAACATCTCTGAGCATGTGTGTGAGGGCGTTTGTGGTTTGGGTTAACTAAAGTGAGAACTCCTGTGTAAGGGTAGGAACTGTTCCATAAAAAGGGAATGTCCTTCTGGATATATGTTTCTCTTATTGGTTGATAAATAAAATACTAATTGTCCAGTATCCAGGCAGTTGTATGGGTGGTGCTACCAGACCAGGAGAATTCTGGGGAGAGGAAAGGCAGAGAGAAGTTGTGAGGGAGATGCCATGTAGCCAATGAAAGAGAATGCTGGAGCATTCTCTGGTAAGCCAAAACCACATGGAGACACACAGTTTAGTAGAAATAGGTTAATAATTAAGAGAGAGAGAGAGCAAATAAGAAGCCATTGCCCAAACAGATTCTAATTATTATAACCCTCCGTGTTTTTATTTGGGGCTAAACTACAGTGGGACCAGGTGGGAAAGAAATTCCACCTACAGATGAGCACCAACAGGCATCTCTCTCCTTCCATGCTATGGATACATTAAGACCATATTCCTCATGTTCCTGTCACAATTGCAGTACCCTCATACTGTAAACTGAAATAAACACTGTTTCCTTAAGTTGTCTCGACATGTTGTCACAGAAATAAAAAACAAAGTCACTTTTACTCTAGGAAAGGCAATGCAGTGTCTGAGACTGCAGTCCCTCATGGTAGGGAAGCCCTGGTGGCAAAAGTGAGCCAAGATTTGAAATCAGAAAGCAGAGAGGAATGAATACTCTCCCCTTTCTACCGAGTTCTTCAGTCGGGGATCCATAGCCCATAAGATAGTGTCATCTCACCTGTATTCAGTATGGGTTTCAAGCCTTTCTGAAAACAACCTCAGAGATGCCCTAGGGAGTGTTCCCAGCCACTCAGCATGAGAGTAAAGATTGATAGTTATGAATTTCAGAGATCACCCCTGTCACAGGGGGACAATGGGTCAGAGGAAGGCAAGACTAAGAGATGTCATTTACACATTTTGCAGGCTAGCCCAACTGTAGAATACTAAATGCATGCAAATTCATTAAATCATGGAACAAAAACTGATTCAAATAATGTCTGAAAACCCAATTCAAAGTTTGCATTGTGACATGTTACACATTCCAGTGTGTTTCAATATCTATTTACAAGATGTTTACTTTTTCTTGTTCACATATGTCACCAACTTTGCTCAAGATGCCAAACCTGAGAAGTCAAAACTATAACTGGCCAAAGCCAATGGAAGCCATTGATTCACTCTCTCATGGTGGTGGTTCACACACCTAGGAAGGAAACATGTTCTAGTTCTAACTAGTGATGGAAAAGTAGAATTGTTAGTGAGAGGAGAAAATTGTTCTGTTTCCATGGGTAGGAGGATGGCAATAGGTAGGTACTGTGTAATTATCCTTTTGTATTCTGTAAAAACTTGTCACTCCAATTGGTTTAATAAAAAGCTTACTAGCTTGTAGTTGGGCAAGAAGTATAGGCAGGACAACCAATCTAAGGATTCTGCGATGAAAAAGGGTAGAGTCAGAGGCGACAGCAGCAAATGCAGATGAAGCAAATGTGTAGAGAAGGAGGTAAAAATTAATGAGCCATGTGGCAGAGAGTAGATAGGAAATATGGGCTAATTCAAAGTGTAAGAGCTAGCTAGTAACAAGCCTGAGCTATCAGCCGAGCATTTATAATTAATATTAAGTTTCTGAGTGATTGTTTAGTAGTAGTGGCAGAACAAGAAAATTTTGCCTACAGGTAGGAATACCATCCTCTTTAGTATTAGCTGTTATTATATTACCTTAATATCACCTGAGATGGGAATCTCATTTGAAGGATTACCTAGATTAGTTTAGCTTGTGGGAATGATTGTGGGGGATTGTCTCAACTGATAACAGATGTTGGAGGTCCCAGCCCTCTGTGGATGGCACCATTCCCTGCTCAGGTGGTCCTGGGCTGTATAAGAAAACTAACTAAACATGAATCTAAGCTAGAAATGAGTTTGTATTCTTGGTTTTTGCTTCAGGTTTCTGCCATGAATACCCTCAGTGGTGTAACCTGCTGATCCTTTTCATGTCCTAACTTGGTTTTGGTGAGGGTGCTTTAACAAAGCAACAGAAAGGAAATTAGAACAACTGTAGTTGGCCCAACTCACGGGACAGCAACCTAGAGCAAGAAGTTCAGGGAGGGGAATGGGGACAAGAAATGCCAGAGAATGACCACAAGATAGGATTCTGATCAGGTGGCAAATTTTATTTTTTTCCAGGCTAGCCTATATAGTCAGTAGTATGGGGTAAAGGGGAGGGGGAGAAGAGGCCAAGAGCCAGATGTTAGTTCAAGCAGGATGTTAGAAAACTATAGAAGGAGGATGTTGGCAGGGTAAAAAGTTCATGGGTGGTGGGGAGAGGGAGGGTTACCTAGGTGAGTGGTGGGATGAGGAAGGGTTGCTTAGGTGTGGGCCTGTGGTTGGAACAAAGGATTAACATCTGGGTCATGTTGTTCCTTCTGGGTGCTCATGCTTTTAGAAGCCATTTATAATCAAAAGACAGTTCTATAACCCTGTGGCTTGCCAAGTTTGGCCTAAAGGTTCATGCCAAGCTATATGGCTCCCAACAAACAAATATCTAACCATTTTTCCTGGGCTTCCCACCTTAAACACCATCCCTGCTCTATAGAAGGAGAGAAGCTGTATTTTAATACTAAGGGGGACAAACATTTGATAAGGAAAAAGCTGGTAAATTAAGAAAAGGTTCATGATGGCTGCTAAAGGTGCAAAGAAAAAACTAACTCTGAACCTCTAAGAACACACAAGCAGATTGAAGTCCCTGCTTATGTAAGCCACTTTGTTCTTATGGTCAGATGCACTCTTAATTCACATACTAATTCTCAATCAAGACAAATAATATCCACTTAAATAGACATTAACCCTATCATCAAACTATGTACATCACCAGTCTCATCAGCTGGGCCCCCAAGCTTCAAACGCATCTGAGAAACACAGACCCAGCCATGGGCACACACAACTGTTTTCACACAGTTTCACTCTAGGATATCAGTCTATGATACTGTTTCTTTGCTGACTTTCAACAAAATAGCAGTTTAAACTTAAAGGGCTGAGAAGGACAAGAAGGAGTCCTTTTATCCTGGATAGCCTGGCTTGCCCTGGTCCTCTGGAAAGGAAATGGTAGTACCATTCTCTGACACACAGAGTCCTTTTGGATTACAGAAGAAACGCACATCATACCAAGGATAGTCAACTTCTGTGGAGAGGTTGTCCATTTTTTTCTTCAATGCTAACATGAGTTCTCATTTCAAAAGCCCCCAGTCGCCTGATGCTTTTGCTTTCAGTTCTCAAAGAAACTTAAAATAAGAAAAGAAGAGGGACAAGGTTTCCTTGCTGTGGGATTCTCTGCACAGTGAAATAGCACAGTGTCTTCTGGTAGACAGGAAAAATGACACAAGAGTGGACTGGTCCCTTTATATTTTTAACATTTTAGCCCTTTCCTGAGAGTCCCCCATGTAAAGATCAAATGGACTGCAGCCATGTTTTCTTTTTATTGTTTCAGAGTTTTATATATTTATGTAATGAATTTGAGTCATGTTCATCCCCATTCCCCTCTTTCATCCCTCCACTTACTTTCCTGTCTTCTGTTAGTGTGTGGACCACTGAAATTAATAAGAGATACTTGTTTGAGTATTGGAGGAATGACATTTAGTGGAACAAGGGTGGCTTATACTTGGATATACCACTGAAGAAAATGATACCCCCATTCTAGTCTCTTTCTCTATTCCTTTAGTAAAATGTGGGCCTAAAGCAACATGGAGGAGGAAAGGGATTATTTGGTTTAAAATTACAGTTAATGATGGAGGAAAGTGAAGGAAGGAACCTGGAGGCAGGAACCTAGAGGCAGGAACCGAAGCAGAAGCCAGGAAGGAAGGCTGCTTACTGGCTTGATCACCTACCTTTTTTTTTTTTTAAATAAAGCCTTGGCCAGCTTTTCAGGAAAGGCCCTTCCCTCATTAAGTTGGCTCCTCTCACATCCAATAGTGAGAGGCAAATGCCCTTCAGACATGCCCATAGAGCAATCTAATGGAGACAATTCCTTAGTTGAGTTTCCCTCTCCCCAGTTATAAATCGTTTGTGTCAAGCTGATGAGAAGTAACTGGGATAATCCCCTTTACCAATCAGTGTTAACTGCTGATAATTTCTCTTGGAGAGACAGGGCTTCATGAACCCCTTTCCTGTCTATTATGAAAAGCTGACAAGCTCAGTCCTGTGTAGGTGACCACAGATGAAGCAAGTTCATGAGTTACACAGCTGTATCATGTCCTGAAGATGTCTTTTTCCTGCATGTCTTCCCAAACTCAGTTCTTACATGCTCCCTATCCCTTCTTCTCCCCAAATGCTTCCAAGCCTCGAATGGGATAGATAAAGATGTAGAACCAAGCACTGTGGCATCACTTACTCTTGGCACTTGGCCCACTTAAGGACTTCAGCATTAACTGCTACAATAGCTGTTTCGATGTTGAATCCATTTCCCTGGAATTTAAAGACAGAGGTGTAGCCACTAGGAAAAAAAAAGGAGTTTGTGTATAATAAATGCATAAACTGCTCTGGCTTTGTGTGATTTATTGTAGATGAGTGTGAGAGGGAATCTAAAACCCATTCCATTAATTTCATTTCTATCTTAGCAGTTATGTGGGCTTAGCTGCCTTGAAAATTATCTTCTCTTTCTCTCAGGAGAGGTGTCTGCAGAACTACCCAATGGCTGGATGTGTTCTAGCATACACAATGGACTCATCTTTGGGAAATTCATCCTTGCCTGGCTCCCCAAGCTCTAATCCATTCTAATGATTTTACTTCAGTGAATGAAGGTTATTTGGAGTCTTCTTTAATTCCATGCATCCCCAGTCAAATAACAGTACCATTGTTCCTTCCACTAATTATGCTTTGGTTATCACTCTAGTCCCATTTAAAAATCTGTCCCTGGAAGGAGCTCAGTCACATATGTGTTTAGAAGCTCTGGTGTCCTGATTAGGTTTTCCTATCAGGAAAGCAGTTTCCAATGCCTTTGCTGTGTTTTCCAACTCTGATTTATAAACCAAACATCTAGGAGGAATCATTTTAAATTCATGGCAGTTCACCTATTCCCAGAGATGTCTTCCAGAAACCTCTTAACACATCATAGGTTCAAGCACTTGTTTTTCATAACTCAAAGAGTATATTCTGTGCTGAGCAAACAGGTAATGACACAGCTTAACTTTATTAGATTCTTATCTTGAGCCCAGTGAAGTTCTGCGATTTCAATGAATATGATCTCATACAAGAATATGTACAATTTTCTGTGGATTTTAATATCTCTGGTATTCTGATAATAACAACAAGGAATTTAAGTTAATTGTTGTCATTAACTGGAGCCTGGATTTGGATTCAGGCCATCTCAGATGACTATTTTCAAAAGAAGTCATACTTTGAAACTTATAAGTTATTAAACCTGTGTTTCCTCTGGCTTTTTTGAGAAAGAGATGAAATCAGTCCATTTGGACAGTTTTTGAAGGTTGACTCAACTGTGTTTTTACATGAGCAATCGTGTTGGGGGACAGGAGGAAAATTGACAAAGACTGCTGGAAAGGGGGGGTGGCATTTGGGGTCAGGTAAAAACCCAGCACAAGGAAATCTCCCAGGAATCTACAAGGGTTATGCCAGCTAAGACTCTTACCAATCGTACATACGTAGCTTGAACTGGCCACCTCCTGTGACAGATTGGAGTCTAGCCCAGTTGTCATCAGAAAGGCTTCATCCAGCAACTGATGGAAACAGATGTAGATCCACAGCCAAACATTAGGTGGAGTTAGGGAATCCTGCAGAAGAGGGTGAGAAATGATTATAGGAGACAGAGGGGTCAATAACAACTCAAGAAAACTCACAGAGTCAGTTTACCTTGGCTCATAGGGGCTCACAGAGACAGAGCAGACAACCAGGGGGCCTGCATAGGATGAACCTAGGTGCTCTGCTTATGTGTTACAGTTTTGTAGCTTGGTACTTTTGTGGAACTCCTAACAGGAAGAGCAGGGATTGTCTCCAACCCTTTTCCTGTCATTTGGAACCCTACTCCTCCTAGGTCACCTTGCCCATCCTTAATACATGGGGGGTGCTTAGTCTTACTGCAACTTGAGTTGCCCTTTCCTAAACAGAAATAGAGGTTTGAGGGGGATGAGAACAAAGGGGAGTAGGTAGGATAGGGACTTGGAGGAGAGGAGGGAGGGCAAATTGAGACTGGCAAGTAAAATAAGTAAATTATTTTATTTTAAAAAGAGCAATTACTTTGGTGTGGATCTATCCTGTTTCCATAACTACTGACATAAGTGCCTTCAGAAGTGTCCTTGTTTTATCTGAGCTCATGATGGAATAGTCCTGCTTCCATCACTAATGGAATGTGATACAAAATCAAGTCATTCTTCTCTAGAAAATGTCTAGGGACAATTGATGTTCCAGGGATAGTATCAGTATTTGTATTTGTTAAGACAGGATCTAAACATGTGTAGCCTGTGTTCAAGAAAGTAGACTACACCTCTCCCTTCAAGAACAAAGCAAAATACCACTGAAGTTACTACTGGAACAAGTCCCAGGATCAAAAGTAGACAGGAGTTAACAAAGAGGAAAGAGCAAGCAAGGCAACAGGAGAATACCATCTGAATAGCTAAGGGTGGAAGTTTAATCACATACATCCTTATGGGAGACAAACATCCTTCCTATTTGACCTATTAAAGTAATAGATTTTGTTTTACAGTAAAATGAATCTGAAATAAAACATGTAGCCACTCACCTTTAGTGACATCAGGGGGACCAAAAGATTGGCTGCATTCATGTACCTAAAACCCTGCACTTGATAAAACACTAATAGTTTCAGGAATTACAATTCTTTCTCAGGCATCTCATGATAATACTGGTAACTGAATCAATATAATGCCCAATTTGAGGGGGATATTTTAATGTAACTGGTTCTCAGTTTACAGAAATCTCTACCTGCAACCCCACCTTCCTAATTCCCAGCCTCATTCTTCCCATACCTTTGCCACACTGGCTTTCTTCAGGTTTCCCAGTTTAACGTGTCCTTCTCTGCTTCATACCTTTTGCTGCTTTTGTATGTCAGTGTCCTGAGTTCACTTTACACAGTCATTACTTCTCTCATTACTTCGACAAAAGTACTGGACCAAAACAACTTACGAAAGAACAGGTTGATTTCAGGTCAAAGTTCAGCGATTCAGCCATCATGATGGAGAGGCCATGGCTGATGTTTAATTCAGTGCTGTTCATATGTAGGATAAACATGTAGGATAAACATTTATTTGATCAGGAAACCACCCCACAGACTAGTCTAGAGCTGTGTGTAGTTGTTTTTCTCTTTTTGTTTTTGTTTACTTTGTTTTACTCTCTGTCTTTGGAGAACTGCCACCCAGCTCCCAAATAAACACACAGAAGCTTATTCTTACTTATGAATGGTCAGCCTTAGCTTGGCTTATTTCTTGCCATTTCTTAACTTAAGTTATCCCATCTACATTTTGCCTCTAGGATTTTATCTTTATCTATTCTATATGTATGTTTTTCTTTACTTCTTACTCCATTGTTGGATGTGTGGCTTGGTGACCCGCCTCTGGTGTCCATCTCTCCTTCTCCTTTTCTTGCTCACCCCCCATTCTCTCTTCTCTCCCTATTTATTGTCTCTCACTGGCAGCCCACTTATCCTCTCTGCTGCCTAACTATTGGCTGATCAGCTATTTGCTGGACGCATCAGGTGGGTTTTTTTTTTTTTTTTTTTGAGACAGGTTTTCTCTGTGTAGCTTTGGAGCCTATCCTGGAACTCGCTCTGAAGACCAGGCTGGCCTCGAACTCTCATCAGGTGTTTTTGACAAGCAATGTAACACAGCTATACAAAGCTAACCATACAACATGAAAGACTGCAAGACATCTTTGCATCATTATACAAATATTCCACAGCATAAATGAATGTAACACATCTTAAACTAATATTCCACAACAGCTATGTCTCCCATGTCAATCTTCAGCCTTCCAGGCTAATCAATATTAACCATCACAGCTTAGTCCATATCTCTTCAGAGAAAACTTGTCTGATCTCCCTGTTAGTCATTCCCAGGGTATCAATACAGCAGTGACTATATGTTCTTGCTTTCTTCAGGAGAATTCTACTAGAACTGCAGATATTTATCTAAGTCAACCCTGGCCAAGAGGAAGACTCCTGCCTCCTTTGCAACGAGGAGTGGCTGGCTCCAGTTCAAATGCATTGGATGATGATTTATTTGAACACTTGGTTCCCTGCTAGTGGTATTGTTTTGGAAGGCTGTGCAGTCTTTAGGAAGTGGTGCCTAGCTAGAGGAAGAATGTAGGTGCCATCAGAGTGAGCCCAACCCCACTTCTGGTCCCAGGTTCTCAGCTTATTGGTCTGTTGAGGCATGAGTAACACATAGCATGCTTCTTCCACCAGTCGTGTTCCCAACTCATCAAGCCTCTCTACAGGATTGACTGGATTCCATTAAGCCATGATTTCAAACAAACATTTCCTCTCTAAAATTACTTCCTTTTCTAGTTTTTGGTCAAAGCAATGAGAAAAGCTACTAAGGAACTAATGCTTTGGGTGCCTCATCCATTTCCCTCAGTACATTGTGTTAGTATATTCCAGTCTCATCCCATTATAAACCCTGAGGTTTCCTGACCACAGGCTGGTCTCTGAGGTAGGGCTAAGTGGATATGCTGGAGGAGTTAATGATGCTAGTATCAATTGGTTGGTACAATTGTTTGAGATCACCCCTTCTCATTAGACTACAAATGTTTCATCATTTATGTCAACAATGTTTATGTCTTGGTTTGGTCTCAGTTGCTAGGATAAAAGACAGATGAAAACTAACTTGGGAAGGAAGAGTTTATTGGGCTAATAAGTCTGGGTCAGTTCACTGTTTATGGAAGTCAAGGCAGGAGCAGAAGCATGAACCCAAACAAAGTGGAGCAAAGACCTTGGAGGAACACCATTTCCTGGTTTGCTCCTTGTGCTTACTCAGCATTTTCTGCATTACAGACTAGACACTAAGGTTTATCACCATCCAGTGTGGATTGTGACTTTCCCTATCAATCCTTAATCAAGAAAGGGCCACACAAGCATGCCTACATCAATCTAAGAGAGGAACTTCCCAATGGTGATTCTTTCTTTCCAGCTTGCATCAGGTTGGTAAAAAAAACTAAAGAATAATGTTTGAATCTAAATAAAACCCAGCCTAGCAAACAGTTCTCTCTTTCCCGCAGTTTCCTGACCCTCCCATGTGAAATGCAATCACTGTTCTCTTTCCTGAAGCCATTAATATATTGTACCTATATTTTCATTATTTCCCCATCCCACTGACTCTTATCGCCTGTAAGAATCATATTCCCTTTGTCATTAGCATACAAGTCTGCAAAGGATTTCACAGTTTTCTACTAGCTTCTAAATGATTCTATGCAGTGTTTTGCCCGATTTCTCATAATGCATCACTTTCCTCTTGTATATCAAGTCGAAAGCTCTGTTTTTGGTGTTAGACAAATTTAAGATTCCAATTCTACCTCCAACAAACTGTAATTTCATATGTTATATCTCTGGTTATGTTGCCTTATGGGTGTAATAAAAAGTAATAAAATCTACTTCTTAGCGACTTTTTGTGAGGGTAAAATTAAGCAACGTATGTAAAACACTTAGCAAAATGTCTAACATAGGTTGGTAACTGTTGCCTACAACCATATGTATCAACAGTGGTCCTGGTGGCATTAAATCGTGTTTAATGTGTTAGTGAACCATCCACCCAGCAAAGTGTGCACAGTAAATTGATATTTGTTTATTAACTGAGTGGTGAAATAACAAGACATATTTTTCATAATCATTATCAAGACTTGATATGACCAATGGTTTTTCACAGCCCATCCACCAGCGATGCAGGGAAGCCACTCAGCTCTCATGATTTCTCACAGATGTAAATCTAAACCACAAGTAATCTTACATCTGCTCTGAAAGCAAAGCATAGTTTGTCATTTCCTGAGACATTCAAAGGCACACTGGACCAGGCATTTTTTTTTCCCTTTGATCTGTCCAGGACTTGTTTTAAGGATACACTTAGCCTTTGCATGTAAGGTCTGGAAACAAGGCAGACCTTACATGCAAAGGTGTGTATACCTTTCTCCCAGCCATCTTCTGGATCATACCAGAATGAGCCTTAGAAACAGAACCCCACAAGGTCATTCTTTGTCTTATATTCCCTCGAGAGCTGCATGCATCCTACTCTAGGATGCAATCCTTCCAAGGTCAAGCAGAACCATGGCAATTTCTCTAGCCACATCATTCCAGTGGGGCAAACGTTTGCCATGCTTAGTTTTATGTGACTCTTCTGCAGATTGCCACCGACTCACCTGCTGCTACCTGTGCTGAATGCTCTCCCAGGAATGCCCTTCTCTAGACACCTTGTATGTGTGCCTGGTAAATAGCTACCCAGCTTCCAAGATTCTGCTTAATTGTTATTAAAATGGATTTCTACATTTGTTAAAATGACCTCTTCTTTAAAATGTTCTATCTCTCCACCTATGATGCTGGATGATACATGTGGTATACTTATTGCAACATCCCAGTGATGTGGGCCAGAAAAACTAGCATTAAATGACACCTTACTCTCTGTTGTTAGGAACAGCAGGACTTCAGGTGTTCCAGACTGACAATGGCTGAGTCACACATTTGAGAAGATGGCCTCCCTTTTATCCATAAAGCAAGTGATTAAGCATTTCTGTGTAAATATAATAATAATTCACACCCCTCATGTATTAGTTTAAAGGATAACTGGAGAAACATAGAGATAGACTTTAGCACAGTGATTGATACAAACCTGCTTTAAATGGTGGTTACTATTTGATATATTATTATCAATCATGTTAGAAGTAGGGGAAAATATGATGACCTTACAAACTATAATTTCAAAAGGTTATTATGAAGAATGTACTCTACCTCTACCAGGCATCAGGAGGGGTAGTAATAGAAAGAACAGGAAAGCTATGGTGACTGTGCTGTAGCACACACTGATTCGTCTTTCTCATGTAACAAACACACTGGGTGGCTTTCAGAGAAACAGTCTGTCTTGATTTCAGTTGCATCCCCAGCACTTGAGTATGAGATCCAGGTTAGGTACCCCAGGGATGCTGGTCCTAACTTAGAGAGATACTTAGAGAATAGGCTACCTCTCCTAGCATTGAAACCAAAGTAGGAGAGAGAACCCAAGACCAAAAAGAAGCAAGAGATGAGGGACTTCCTAAGTGATGCTGCCTTTGAGATGATTCTGTGGCTCTCACCCTTGTGTGAAGGATAAGGGTAGGAATCTGATGCATAGCAAAACACCTGAACAAACAAATTCTATATTCCACACTGCCAGACAGATGCTAGGGGAAATTTCTGACTCTAGTTCTTTTATATGCCATATTAATTCATCTCCGTATATTTATCTTTTCACTTTTCTAAAGAAGACAACTTTAAATGTACACATAGGAATCTCTGAGAGCAAACAAAGACATCAAAATTTATCTTCTCTATAGTTGGCAAAAATAATGAAATAACAGCAAAGCACCTCCTCTATAAAATACCTTTATGAGAAAATGCAAATGAACATTTACTGTAGCACCAGGAGGAGCAGGAAGCTTTTAAATCAAATTGACATGCATGAACACACACACACACACACACACACACACACACACACACACACACACACACACACACACACACACAGATTCATCCTCTAACAGAACTGCATGGTGTACTATGGATAAGGACAGAGAGTAGTGGGAAGGTTCTCTGAAAATCTCTTGGGAACTTTTGAAATCATGCCAGGACTCATACACAAATAATAAAGAAACAGATTTGAAAAACCAGAAGAACCAGGTACTGACTCTAGGATTTCACTTCTTTTGATTAGTGGACTTTAGCTTCATTCCCTGGAGGAACCTTGGATTCTGCAGCCCCACTGTTTTCTCTTCTGTTCATCCCCCCTTTCCACTTCCTGTTCTTTTTGTCATTTTGATTCAAGGTTAACCGGTGAGTAGCAATCAACCAGATTTGTACACCAGCTGTACTCCTTAATCACTTCTCCACCTTATAATCTGAGTCAGTGTCTCATGCTTAACCTAGAGCTCATCAACCCTGCTAGACTAGATGGCAAACAAGCTCTGTGAGCCATATCATCTCCACCTTCCCAGTATTGGGACAACAGGCATGCACTGCCCACACCTAATCTATGGCTGATGATGACCTAAACTCTAGTTCCCATGCTTTCATAACAAACACTCTACAGACTGGGCTATCTTCCCCAACCTTGATGAGTGTGGATCCTATATGTTTAGTGTTCCTTTGTCTTTGTAATGTTGGTGCTGCTAAGTCATTTCACAAGGAAACATTCAGGTTTCTAGTAGTATCAATCCTTGATATTTATTTTTGTAGGAAGATAGTCGCATACCCAAGAAGGGGTGAGTGGAGATGAAAAGGGGGAAGAGGAAAGAAAAGCATTATCTGTAACGTGAACACTTCCTATCAGACAAGGCTATTCTAAAAATTGCATATTTTTCAAGAGCCATATCATTAATGTGCTTTATTTTCCAAAAGAAGCTATGAAGTCCTCTAACACATAGATAGGAACACAAGTATGGTGGTTTGAATGAGAATGTACCTGACAGGGTTGAGTAGATGAATGTTTGGTCCCCGTTGGTGGTAGAGGAAGTTTGTCACTAGGGACCAGCTTTTCTAATTCACAGCTTAAACCCACTTCTAGTTCCTTCTCTCTGCATTGTGTTTGCCATTGAAGATACGACCAACCACTCAGCTTTCTGCTCCTAATATCATGCCTGCCGCACACTGTCATGCCTCACCACCAAAATGGACTCTCTGACTCTGGAACTGTAAGCACAAATAAACACTCCTCCTTCCACAGGTTGCATTAGCCATGGTTTTTCATTCACACCAACAGAAAAGTAACTAATTCATGAAGCTACCCACCCAACAGGAAAAATGGAAGAATTTGCTCTGCATTCATGTCGACTCTGACTCCAAATCCCAGATTCTTTTAACTGCTTATAAATAAAAATACTAATAAAACCGATTTGTTAAGTATTCTTGCCACTTGATTCTTTCAAACATACTGCTTTCTAAATCTTTCCCAGAAGTTCTTTGAGATAAATACCAGTGCTTCCACTTCATGTATTGAGACAGAAAATGATGGTTGCCTCAAGATTGTGTTTGTTAGGATTATCTGTGTTGCTAATGACTATCTTGTTAAAACCAAGAATATCAAAGCTGTCATCAACAGGTAAAAATGTGGGATACAGAAAGCCAAACTATGCACCATTTCTTGCTCATTTGTTTCCTTCTGCCTTTCAAGGTGTTGGTTCTATCCTAGGGTTCCCTATGGTCTGCTGTGCTGCTCCAGGCCTTCTCTGTCTTGAGGGCAGGGAGTTCTGTTTTCCAAAAGCCTTGGCAATGATCCTGTTCACCTGCTTGGCTCTGATTGCTTGTAGAGCACTTCTCGGAAGGAGTCATGTGGTCAGACAGTGGGGTTGGTGTGTGGGGGGATGGTTGTATGCCAATTGACTTGAGCCATTGGTATAGTGCCATTTCTATACCAAATGCATAAGGACAAAATAGAATGAAGAAGTTGGGTAGGAATCAATGATCGGTCACCAAGAAGAAATATATCCTAGGAAGATGGAAAAATAAAATGACCCTTATATTCATGCTGCCTCACTCATCCATGTGAAATCACAATGATTGCTTCATATGAACAAAAGAAATCATGACATAAATTGACTTTCTGAACCACATAAGTTGCTTTTGTGTGAAAGCTCTGGGGTTTAGAGGAAGAAGTAGCTTTCAATCAGAGTCTTGGGTCTGCTGAAGGGCTCCATGACAGTTCTGGGCCCTGAAGAAGGAAGGGATTTCAGGTGGAAACTGGGGTGATGGATTGGGGACAATATCTGAGATAAAGATGCATACATGCTCATCAAGAGAAAGTACAGTGAAGAACACTCTTACTAAAAGACCCCTGCTGCTAAAGCGGCAGCACAGAAGCTGTCAGGATGACAAAGTTGGAAGTAAGGATGTTAGGATGACAAACTTTGAAGAAGTAATAATATTTCTCAGAGATAATTAAATCACACACACTCCAAATACTAAACTATGAAAGAAACACGGGGATATGATAAAATCTTAATTTTCCTCAGGAGTGGCTCTGACAATTTTTAAATAAAATATAAAACACAATTTTCTTCATGACTTTAGAATAATTGCTTTATTATTTTAATTATGTGTATGTGGGTGTCTACCTGTGTATATGTGCATGTGAATTCAGGTCCCCTGGCAGGCCAGAGGCATTGGATACCCTGGAACTGGAGTTTGCCCTTAAAGTCTCTTTTCTTTTTCTTCCTTCTCTATTTTTCTTTCTTTTTTTGTGACAGGATCTCACTGGATAGTGCTGGCTGGCCTAGAATTCTTTATGAAGACAAGCCTGGCCTGAAACTCACAAAGATCCTCCTGCCCCTGCCTCCTGAGTATTGAACTAAAGACATGTGCTAGCAACCCAGGTTTCTGTTTGTATTGAGTATTTCATACATCCATATATGTGTTTTAATAAGACCCATTCCCTTCCCTCCCCTATAATTCTTCTCCTAACCCTCCTCCACATTTCCCTCCCACTTTCATGTGCTCTTGTTTTGTAAACCCAGAGTCCACCTAGTGTTCTCTGCATTTACATTTCATGTAGGACCACATACTGGAACACGGCTAGCCTCTCAGGGGCCATATCCATGGATGGAGTGAGGAAGAGATCATGAGGTTTGAGTGAGGATTCTCTGCCAAATTTTGGATTTGAGAGCGTCATCCTCAGAGTGGCAGTGTTAAGGTAGAAATATCTTTAATAGGTATTGCGCCGGGCGTTGGTGGTGCACACCTTTAATCCCAGCACTTGGGAGGCAGAGGCAGGCGGATATCTGTGATTTGGAGGCCAGCGTGGTCTCCAGAGCGAGTGCCAGGATAGGCTCCAAAGCTACACAGAGAAACTCTGACTCGAAAAACAAACAAACAAACAAACAAAAAAGAGGTATTGCATCATGAGAGGTACTGTTCTCTGAAGGTATCATCACTGGTCTTGAACAATGGGCCGGTCTCCCAAGAGTGGATTCCTATAAAGAAAGTACACCTCTTGTGCTTAGCACCTTCTGTAATACGGTTGTCTCCTCTTTTGCTTCCCTCCCATATAGTGATGGAACCACAGAGACCTCCTACAAAAGATGGCCACATTAGGTTGGTTTATCTTAGACTTACAGTCATCAAAACTATAACCTAAATAAACATTCTTCCTTTTTTTCCCTTATGAAGTCTTTACCATAATGCATTCTGTTACCATGACAGAAAGCCAGGCTAATACTGACACGGAAAGTTGAGTGTCATAGGATTCTAGAATGTCAGTGTGGGAAGACTTGACTGTGAAAATACTAGTGATCCACTGAAGGTTTGTTAGGAAATTCTGGACAAAGACAAAGCCATGTGAAAGTTTCCTTGGTAGACTCAAGAAAGAGAAAGCAGCAGGGTCTGATGGCTGATTGATTTGGGCTGGATAAGAAGAAGTTCTGGTTCCAAGAGTTAATATGAACACTGGCAGTGGCAGAAGTATAGATATGATTTCTAAAACTCCTATCTCAGGGTTTGAAGGTCAGTTTTGTTATTTAAGAAGTTGTTGGCACAGCATGAAGTCAACCTGAAGAGCTAGAGAATTAAGCACACTTTCTTCAGAAGGAAAGTGGAAAGCCAGGGAATAAGAGGTTGTTTAACTTAAATGTTGAGAAAACTTTCCACAGAAAAAAGACAATGGAGAATGTTATTCCCTGTTCAGTAAGGTCTTGAGTAACAATTTATTAAGCATAAATACTCATTTAAATGAAGTAGGAACTGGCAAGATGACCCAGTGGGTAGAGGTATTTGCTGCCAAGCCTGACCTTAGTTTGATTCCTGGGGCCTACCTAATGGAAGGCAAGAATCAACTCTTGAAGGTTGACCTCTTACCTCCAAACAGATGCTGAGGCATCCATGAGTCCACCCACACAAACACACTTATACACACATAAATGAGTGAATGGATGGAATAAAACTTAAGTTATTTCTGTATTAACTATTTTTTGTTGCTGTGATAAAAAGCCATGGCCAAAAGCAATTTAAGAAACATAGGGTTTGGTTTGGTTTGTGGTTCCAGAGGGATAGAGTCTGTTGCACAAATTCTCTTTGTTCTTAGTAATAAAAACTCAGAGTCAGATATTGGGGTTAAAGCTGAAGATCAGAGAAGCAAAGCCGCCAGCCACTAGAGAGGTCTTACTTACTTCTATCATTGCTCAGACCAAAGGGACAATCCTGTCCTCAGATTGTATCTCCATACTGCATCTGTCTCCACCAAACCTCAGACTGTGCTGAGCTCTAGTATCCTCCCTCC
This sequence comes from Cricetulus griseus, assembly GCF_003668045.3. Lineage (NCBI taxonomy): Eukaryota > Metazoa > Chordata > Mammalia > Rodentia > Cricetidae > Cricetulus > Cricetulus griseus. The sequence continues at coordinate 32,970,795 of NC_048601.1, read as the reverse complement.
TTATGTCCTCTCCAGTGCTGTGATTAAAGGCATGGGATCCCAAGTGCTAAATCATCTTTGTGAGAGCTCTGTTTCCCTTTACACCGAATCAATTTTGTGTAGCTCATGGTGGCCTTGAACTAACAGAGTGCTGGAATTAAAGGTGTATATCACCACTACCTGGCCTCTAAGGCTAACTAGTGTGGCTAGATTTGCACTCTCTTCTTCAGGCAAGCTTTATTTGTCAGATCATAAACAACATATCACCACATTTCCCATTTTTGTGTAAAAAGGTTATAGTTAATGTAAGAAAAATTATATGCAACAAGTACAATAACTATATACAATATACAATATACGCAGGCAATAAATACATCAACAATGTCTAGTCCATTTGCATTGACAAATTCAGAAAAAAATCTCCGTATCTATCATATCTTTTTTGTTTACTTTTTTGTTTTTTTTCCCTGCCTTGTTTCCATTTTTTGTTTTGTTTTGTTGACATTTAGGTGAATTTATTACTTAAAAAGTTATAAGGGTATTTTTATCTTGGAAATTTTTTGTTCATTTTTTATTAATTTTTTACATTCCAATCCCAGTTCCCCTTCCTTGTATTCCTCCCAAACCCTCCACGACCCCCTCCTCCCATCTGCTCCTCAGTGAGGGTAAGGCCTCCCCTAAGAAGTCTACTAAGTCTGTCCCATCATCTAGAGGCAGGACCAAGGCACCTCTCCATCCCTACACCCCTGTGTCTAGGCTAGGCAAGGTATCTCTCCATATAGAATGGACTCCACTAAGTCAGTTTGTACATTAGTATTAGATCTTGGACCTACTACCAGTGGTCTCAATGGTGTGACTGGGACAATATATGAGACCACTGGTAGAAGGTCTAGTTTGGTCTTATGCAGGTTCCCCATTTGTCAAATCTGAGTGAAAACCAGAAACACAAATAATACTATGTACTATTTGTGGATACCAGACATAAAGCAAAAGATACCCAGCCTATAATCCACAACTCCAGAAAAGCTAGAATGGTCTTCCAGAAACAGATGGAAGCAAGAGCAGAAATCTACAACTAACTAATGGGTCAAGCTCCTGGAGTACAGTTGAAGTAACTGAGAAGCAAAAATATGAACAAAGGAGACAAGGCCATTATGGAAAGACCCACAGAATCAGCTGGCCCGAGCTAGTGAGAGATCTATTGTATCTTGGTGAGTCCAAAAGATTGTACCTAATTCTGTTTTGGCAGGGAAGGCATGGCAGCAGAACAGTAGCTGACTGATCACATTTTTATCTACCCACAGGAAGCAGATGGAAAGAACAATAAATGGAGTATGGCTGTAGGCACTGTAAGACATTCCCCCTGTGATGTACTTCCTCAAGCAAGATTCTACCTCCTAGAGGTTCTATAACCAACCCAAACAGCACCACCAACTGTGGACCAAGTGTTCAAATATTTAGCCTATCAGGAACAACTTTCATCCAAACCACAACACTTTGAAACTAGGAATTCTGATCCAAGTTTGCCAAATACAAATGGGTTTGCTTCTGCTAATATTCTTTTGAGGAGTGCATTTAATTCCTATAAATTAAAATTTGCTCACAACTCCTCAAAAAGGTTTAAGTTCCCAAGAACATTACCTTTATATTGGGGAAACATTTAAAGCCTATTTGTCCTGTGTGGTTCCAGTCAATGATCATCATGCTGAGGACACTGCTCTTTTCAATGTATGGCATCCTGTAATGAAGCAGGAAATGTCTGTTGAGATCTCTTCCCAGCCACCCCACATCTGTATTCCTTGAAAAATGCTCCCTCTCTGCCTCTGCACTTTAAACCAGCCTGCCCATAGCTTCATCATATAATACCACCTTTGGCCAGAAGCTGATTGGATCAGAGATAGTAAGTTGAGCCTATTAGAAATAGTCAATTGTTTTCCCATTCCTTAATTTGCTTTCCATTGCTGTAATAAAATGCTGTGATCAAAAGCAACTTGGGAAGCAAAGGGTTTATTTGGCATACATGTACTGTTCACAGTCTATCATAAAAGGAAGTCAGAACAGGGATGCAACACAGGAGCCAGGAGGTAAGAAAAGAGCTATGGAGGAGTGCTTCTTACTTACTTGCTTTTTCTCTGTGACTTGCACAGTCTGCTTCTTATACAAGCCAGGACTACCTTCCCAAGAGTAGCACTGTCCATGGAGGGCTGGGCCCTCCTATCTAAATCATTAATCTAAAAGAATGCCCCACAGAATTGCTGACAGGCCATCTTTAAGTAAGGTAACCCTTTCCCAAATGACTCTAGATTACCTTAAAAACAACAACAGAAGTAATACACACACTCCTGACATTTAAACACTAGGAAAACAACACTGAAATGGACTATGGAGGTAGATTTATAAAAAAAAAAAAAAAAAAAAAAAAAAAAAAAAAAAAAAAAAAAAAAAAAAAACAGTGGCTAAAGCATCAAAGGGCACCATTTCAGGGTTGTTTGGGATGGTTGATATGCAGAAAACACAAAGAAACCGCTTTCATTTGAAAAGTAAATATGGAAACCAGAGAGGCAGAGATCTTATAGCTTCAGAGTGGAGGTGAAAAATGGAAGTGCTTTGTCTCCTAGCAACATCTCTGTTCTTCAGAAGATAAAATGGCTACTGTACACATCCTGCTCAGATTCCATGAGCCATCACAGAATCACAGCCAAGGTCTGAACGGTAGACCTGGGGGTTGGTCTTGCCAATATTTTGAAATGGAATAAGGTAATTACAGAGAATATTGGAGATGTGTTTGGGAGTATTCACATCTACAGAATCACTATTTGCCTCTCCTCGGCTCTCTGGTAGATTCCTCCTTTGAACTCCTAGACTTCATGCTCTGTTTTGCAGTTGTGTATACTCTGTAGGGTTTAGGCCTACTGGTGATAAGGGTTTGCTTTGAATTGATTAGCTTGAATCTTCCTAGTCATTAGAATGCTTTAATGAGAAAGGTATGGCCCAGAGAGATGCTCCCCCAGGGTAGCCAATGAACATTCTGGGGTAAGCTCATAATTTACCCAATCCAAGTACCAAATGAACAATGCAAAGCTATCATTCATGTTAATGCCTAAGATTGGTTTTCATTTCTGGCCAGCATATCACCCTATAGACATCATTAAACCACTCATAAAAGATCAATTTTCTCTATTTTAATCTATTTATGAATAAACTGTACTGTATTACAATATCCTCATGGAATGTTGTTGAATCCCAAAAATTGGTTAATGATTCTGGAAGGTTCTGGCCAAATGTTGTGTAATGTTGCCATACATCATCAAAAGAAAAGAATGTATTCTGATAAATGCCTTGTCATGTGACAAATCACAGAGGGTATTTATACAAACCAAGATGGCTACAACATTACCGAGTGGTACAATCTCTCGAGGTCGTGACTATGTAAAGGATTCTTATAGGTCAAAACATAGCTATATTGTTTCTTGCTGTACTTCCATTTTTAAAAACCAATTTGATAAAGTCAATCATTATAAAGCTGTGAATACCTGTTTTCATCTGTGGTAGTTTTCATTTCCATTTAGAATTCTTCCCCAGCCCCACCCCCAAAAATACCATTATTCTCCTTGACATTAAGACAGAGGGGGAAGTCCTTGAAAGACCTGTTCACATTATTTCTGGTCCCCTGGTTTTGATGGCCTGGTGGTTATACAATAATTCTAATATGATGAGATGAATAATACATCAAGCTCTCTGGCTGCCAGAGGAGCATCATAGACAGATGGGATGGGTAATGAGTCAGGCAGTTGAGACAGATCCTGCTCAGTTCTGGCTGGTGGGGACAGTGAACTTCATTAGCATTATGTGAGCTGAGCAAAGAGTACTGTGATAGAGAACTGAGAACCTGACAGAGCATCCGTAAGCCTAGCCCTTCTTCTGAAGCACTGGGGCCCACTGAGAAAGTCCTCTTCGAAGTAGTAGTAGAAGGAAAGCCAGAGCCTTGAAGAATTATCTACCTTCTATTTCCATTTTTAATCAACATCTGAATTATTAATATGTAGGCATTTTGATAATTTAGTAATCTACCAAATTAAATATAACAACTGTTATTACAGCGTTAGACACAAGGGCCAGATGAGAGTCAAAGACCCAGTCTTAATATGGCAGGTGTCCTGGCCACCTGGCAACAAGAACTGTGGCTTCACAAACTGAAGAAGGAGACATTAAAGGGAAGAAATGGGGGATATGGAGGATGAGAAATAAGATGGCATAAAGTATTGCAGCAGGAGAGGTGATAAGGGAATTACAGTAAGGGAGTGTGAGGATAAGGAGAGAGGAAAGATGGGAAATTCAATAAAATAGGAGAAAACTAGAAATGGTAGGGTGGAAAATGGGAAATAAGAGAAAAGAAAGAAAGTAGACAGGGAAATAGCAAGGACAATATACTCCCTAGTGGTGTGTTCTATGCAGTAGCCTGCACAGAGAAGTGTGGGATTGTAATCACATTCATTGTTAAACTTTCCTATAAAGGGAAAACTTGGTAAATGGCAGGGACCAATATGGTTTTGTATTGAAGATACTTACTGAGCACAGGGTCATGATTCCTTATTCTCTACAGTTCTTCATACAGAAATCAGCTTGTGATTTTATTCCCTAAGTGAGTCCTCTGGGTAATGTTGTTTCCTGGGTAAAGTTGGGCTGGGGTACACAACTCTACATCCTATTCCACACTGGATCTCGGCTTTCTGACTCTTCACTAAAAGGGAGCCACCTCTCCTGGAATGCTCACTGCTTTCTAGCTCCTGAGGTCACATGATTAACTAACATGAGGTACAAGGATGCTGTGTAGGGGACACCATAACCACGCCTGCTAGAGGCTGGCCAGAAGTGTGCCTGACCACGCCCTTGCAGGCGTGTACGCCTGCAAGGGCGTGGTCAGGGTGATGTAGGGAAGGTTTAAGAGTGAGGGGCATGCATGTGGAAGATCCCTTCTTTGGTTTCATCTTCGGCTTGCTGTTCTTACTCCTGCCCTGCTGGCTGGCTAGGTCACTCTGTAAGTAAGGCTTCTCATTAATAAATTCTCTTATATTTTTACCTGACTCCATATTGATAATTCCCACATTAATGCTGGCCTGAAGAGGAGCCAGAGACAGATCTGTAGGTAGATTCTTACCCTTCAACTGTGGCTTGGTTTGTAAGTAGGCATTCTGAAATGCTATCTTTTTCCAGTAGCCTTTTCACATTTACTTTTATTAGGTTTTTGTTGTTGTTGTTGTTGTTGTTGTTTTCTTGCATTCCTGTTCTTTGCACCAGGATCTCTTTTTTGGGGGAGTGGGGGTGTTTGAAACAGGGTTTCTCTGTGTAGCTTTGTAGACTAGGCAGGCCTCGAACTCACAGAGATCCTCCTGCCTCTGCCTCCCGAGTGCTGAAATTAAAGTGTGTGCCACCCCACCCCCACCCCCGGGATGCACCAGGATCCTTTAACAAACTTGCACACAGATTTCTTCCAACAAGATTGCCTGACAAGCGCTTGCAAGATGACTCAGCAGGCAAAGGTGTTTGCTACTAAAACTCACTACCTAGGTTTGATCTCCAGGGCCCAGGGAGGAAGAAGAGAAGTGATTCCCACAAATCATCTCCTGACCTCCACAAACATGTCACAGCAGACACATACAATCAATCAACAAGCCAATACATGTAATTAAAATGATTGCCTTCTTAGGAGCAAGAGAGTCTTAAATTAATCAAATTGTCATGCTAATAGTATTTACCTGTCAAACCATTCATGAGTCTGTGAAACGGTATTTTGTGAGTTGTTGATGCTTTGATAAGATTTGAATGGACACACTTGGGTTTGGGGGGTCTCTGTAAAATCCACATTGAAGATTATCAGGCATAAGAGCTTGTATACAGATATGGGAGAGAACCAAACAACACTTTTTCTGTATGTCCTTCGTATTCAAGCCTATTTGTCTCTTTAAGAATTTAATGACACATTATTTGCAAGTCATTATGGTTTCATTGGAGATTCTCTCTCTCTCTCTCTCTCTCTCTCTCTCTCTCTCTCTCTCTCTCTGTGTGTGTGTGTGTGTGTGTGTGTGTGTGTGTGTGTGTGTGTGTATGTGTGTTTGTGTGTAAAACAAAGCATTCTGGGAGAATATGTTCACAAAGCCTTTTTTTTTATTCTAGCCATCATTTACTCAGTTTATAAAACACTATACACATACACATGTTACAATGAAATTAACATGTAACCCCTGGGTTGAGCAGATGAATAAAGAATCCCAGATCACTTAATATTATCCTCGTGGCGATCACTAAATACTCTTTTTTTGCATTGTACATTTACTTGCTGGATTTTATTTCTGCTTCAATAGGAAGCTGTCAAGTACTCTACGAATTTCACAAATTCACTTTACTGACTGTACTTTGCCATAAATTAATTACCATGAGTGCATAATATTTATTTCTGCCCAAGGCAGTACGCACTGGTGTCTTATTAGCATTCATTGATGAATATAAACATACAGAGTGTAGTTTGCATAGAAAAACTTGTTTATGGCTTCCCTATCTCTAGTAGCAAAGCTTGAAAATAATTTTCTACTTTATCTCATTTTTTGTAAGCTGTCTGCATGCACTTGTTTATTACAGCAGTTCCCATCTTTAAATTGGTTGTGTAAGAGAAATGTAACTCGTGAGGGATTCACACTATGACACCCATTGAACACTCACAGGCAAAATTCTGCAGATAATCAGGGCAACTCCAAGCCACTTCTCTGACTATTTCAATAGGCAAATACCTGCTTTCTAATGTCTTTAAGGAGTCATTCGTCCTTGTTTTGTTGTATCAATCCCCAGTGAAACTATTCAGAGCTATGTGTCAAGGCTTGTTTAGGACATGAATGGTCTTGAACCTGAAGGACATGAAGAACAAAGCCGACCTCTGCTTCTCTGGACAGTGGTTTTGACTAGTAGCACAGTGGTGGACTCAATGCTGGTCCTGGTTTACTTTGTGTGACAAGCAGGGACCTGAATAAAAGGTGACTTGCTCCTCTAAAATTCTGTAATACTATGTGACCCCGCTGATGGAATGCTTGAGAAAACTCAACAGTGAGGCCCACTGTGATTTTATTGTAATTTCTCAGTAAACATTTCCATGAAAAACAAGTTGAACATGCCATGTACATGTACAAAATGCTTTAAGACAAACTGTGATGTGAATATGAATGTGTGGAAAACATCAATGGCATGATGCAGAAACCTCTCCAGCAAGCAGAGTACTGGGTACAGACCTGTGCTGACACATCTCAGTCACTTTGCCCATGCTCTTGTTCTCCTATATATCTTCCTAAATTTTCTGAGGGAAAGATGATGACGTACTCCTTCTGCACTTTATCTTGTATTATATACACACAGTGTTACACAAGTTCCTCCATATCACAGCACAGACCAACTCAATAAAAGTCTCACAGAATTGAACACAATCCACAAAGAACTCCCATGAGAAATCTGGGCTAAGACAGTTCAGCTATCAGCTCTATGCTGCTAACCCCCTTATCACTGTGAGTGGCCTGTAGCAATTCAGGGAAGATACAGTAACATTCTCCATTTTAAACATAAATTTAATACCACACACAAACTGGATAAAACACACATGTATAGGTCCAAATTCTTGACTTTCTTATTTATTGAATTTGGGGTATACGTTCAAGAATTCATATTCTTATATTCTCAGATGGTTATGACGCTGATACTCCAGAAAGCCCACTCAGAGAACCACTAAGACATATGACCAAAGCTGTACCAAGACAGGCCCAGAATGGTTGAAGAGGGCCATAGGATTATTGATGTCTCATTTGTACAATGTTTTCACACTTTGCATCCTTTCCTGCTGGCTCTCATGTGGTAAATTCCCCAGTCCACACAGCCTGGCTGCCTGCTGCTGCGCAGTGCAGGTGAAGTTTGAGCCATGGACATTCAGAGAAGCTGAGGGCTCTGAGCATAGTGCTAATTTCTCATTACAGAGAGGAAAAGAGATGAGTCCATCCCCTCTGAGGCTCATCACTCCTATTTCAGGAGTTCAGACAAGCAGTTAATCTGCTGGAAATCTAGAAAATGAACTGGCTGCTACCATCTATCCATGCCAGAAGGGACCTTCCATTAGAAAGAGGAGGCTCGTATGTTTTCATTAAGGGCATCTAGGTTGTTCATTCAAGTATTTATATTTTAATGCTGTATTTATTGAGCCTGCTGGCTTTTCTCTTTGAGGCAGGAAAAAGCCACAATGAAATCATCAAAGGACTGTCTGTTACTTTTCATTATGAGAAGGCCTTAATGCATCATCTTCTAAAATCTTAGAGTAATCGGATGAGAAGCATTCTCTCCATTTTATAAATAAAGTAAAGCTCACAGAGATGACAGGTTTTCAAGAGTAAGGCGAGGGCTTAAATGGCACTTTGATTCAGGTCTTTTAACTTCTCATACTATGGTACTCCATGATCAGCTGGAGACTCCACAAGGATTCAATGGCTCCATGAAATGATAAAGAAAACCCCCAGGTTAGAATGTCTCCACACAACCAAAGCACTGAATGCATCCTAGTGAAGCAGGTAACCTTAGCAATCTGGGACTCCACCTGGCTTGGGCTATCTCCACACTTCTCTCCTAACAATGGACTTTGCAGCCAGGGATTTTCACCTGAACAAATTAAAGCAACACACCCCTCATCTAACAAGGCACTTAGCAGCCAGGGACCTCCACCTGCCTCAAGCTACATGCAGTCCTCTCTCTAATGGACTACCATTAGAAACTCTCCTGGCATGGACAATTTCTATTCAAATGTATTCCAGTTTTACTGATGTATAAAAGTAAGGGGGCTTATCTTGTCGAAACTAGTTTGGAGTGCACATGCAATCAGGTAAATGGTTCTCTGCTTGAACTTTTTGTTTGTTTGTTTGTTTGTTTCTCTGTGTAGCTTTGGAGCCTATCCTTGAACTCACAGAGATCCGCCTGCCTCTGCATCTGCCTCCCGAGTGCTGGGATTAAAGGCATGCATCACCAACACCAGGCCTCTGCTTGAACTGTTAAGAAGCATCTCCTATTTACCATTTTGTGCCTCTGCACAATTAGGCATACATGTGATTACAATCAAATGCATCATCGGAAGAGGCAAATACAGTGACTAAAGGCTTGTGTATTCTGCACCTGTCAATCAAAACAAAACCACCTGTGCTATGTCTTAAAGCAGCCAAATACCTCATTCTCTTGAACCCCATAACAACTAACAACAAATAATCAGGACCTGCTAATACTCTTTAACTTACTAGGACCAATGTCACTTTTAACAGTCAATGTATCTGAACTGCAGTGTCACTTTGCTTTGAATAGCATTTCCTTACTACTTTGCAGTTTGTGTGTGCCTCATTGTCTCATACTGAATAAGACACCAAGAACCTGGAAATCCCAGGTTGGAACAGCAATTCCTGGTAACACTGGGACACAGTTGTGTGACTTCTCAGTGGGTGTGACTGCCGCTTCATTGGTCCTTGGGATACATTGGTTCTGAGCAGTACCAAAGCCAATAAGACTTACATAGCATTTTCTTTTATGACTGGATACAACTCTCTTTTAATAAGGTAAAGATGAAAGTATCTTCACCCCTTGGTATCTATGGAAAAGTTTCCAGGAAATCTTCCACCTCTGCTCCTTCTAATACTAAACCCAAGGAGGTTCTAAAATGTAGCCTAGTGTTTGTACAGATCATAGATAGGCACACACACCTACTTTCAAATCACCTCTAAATTGTCATTCAGTACTTAAACTAAATTCTATGGGAATAGCCATTATACTGTATTATGTATGGAAAAGTGCCAAGAAAAAAATCTGTACATGTTCAATACAGATAAAAGATTTTGTTTCCATTTATTTTCAATCTGAGATTCAGTGAATTCTTAGATGTGGACCTGCAATTTCAGAAGGCTGAAATCTACGAACTTGCCATTTTTAAATTGCCATGTCAGATGAGTCAGTCCAATTAAATGGCAACTGTTTTATCAGGGCTTTTCATGACAGACATAGACTATTGTGAATAGGAACACATTATTGAGGACATAAGCTCTGGGTTTAGATGGGACTCTGCATGCAACACTTAATGACTGACAGCTGTAATTCCCACACTGGTGAGGGGAGAATGATTGAATTTAAAATGCCCTTCTGACAACACTCTTGAAAGGGTGGTACACAATAATATGGTCTTGTCTTGGCACTCTGCTAACAGCTGGAGAGACAAGGGAATACTACAATGACTGGAGTCAAAGACCACACTGGGTGAGTGCAGGGAGTCTAGCACCAAGTGGATGGAAACAGAGAGTTTGGTAGTTAGGCTTGCAACTGGGATAAGGATGAGAAGAATTCAGAAATGTAACACAGGAAGTCTGTCCAGTTCAAGGGTAATCAGCACCCTCAGGTGAGGTTTTGAAATCCCAGAGACCTACTGCTCATAACCAAGGCATTCTAGTGGCAGAACAAGATGAGGCAACCCAGTTCCACTTACAGGTTTTGTGGACTAAAAGGTCTTTGCAAAGTAGAATGCAGTTTCACATGAATAAAAGGCAAACAGTAAGAAGATATTTTTCCCCCTTAAAATCATTTCAAGTGGAAGTATTGATTGAATTTAGTGAGATAAAAATAATGGTAGAAAACAAACCTTTGGCATGAATACATTTCCTTATGTGTGGCCAACAAGGGTTTACTTTTTCCAACTGAGGCAATTGAACAACAATTTAGGATTTATTGTTGTTGTTATTGGGGGATTGGTGGGTTTTTTTGTTTTGTTTTGTTTTTATTTTTCCAAAATGGCAGTAACAGTGAGCACACCTCAAAAGGAATGGTGTCCAATTTAGTCTGCTGTTGTGATATGCCATCACTGGAAATCATAGTGTAGATACTGGTACTGTAACAGAAAGGCATGGCATGGGCATAGTACAGTACTCAGAGCTGTGAATACTGACTATTCTATTCAGTGATTTGTGTGTGTGTGTGTGTGTGTGTGTGTGTGTGTGTGTGTGTGTGTGTGTAGGGGTATTCTTGATCACCAAGCCTGTGCAGACTAACCTGACAATTCACCACAATCACCATGCAATGGCACAGCCTGTCAGAAAATCTGACCATGAGCAATCAAAGATCTGGAAAGACCTGGAAGGTGGTTTCTCTGTTTCTCTTGATTTTTCACTTCCAACTAGAATCTTCATTTACTGATTACAAAGGGAACACCCTAATTAGCAGCCAGCAATATTCACTTTAATCCTGGAGGAAACAGAGATTGTCTTCTGAGTAATCATCTCTCACTCAAAATGTGGGTGGGGCTAACTCCAGATCCACATCCAGGGAAGTATACAGGGTCTAGACTAGACCAACTGTCACAATTTGTCCTTTAGTTATACAATACCAAGTAATAAAAATAATAAAAAGTCCCTTTACATGCAATGGAAAACTTTTGCAAAACTCACTTGGAAGGAGATATATTCAATTTAGAATGTTGAACCACTATTAACCCATGACTAAGGATGCCTCAGAGATCAAAAAAAAAGGATCAAAAAGAGATTGACTCAAATGGCATAATTTGACTCCCAAGGTATATCCAGGCATAGTACCAGTTGCCCCAAGTCTTTCCATTGTTAGCTAGAGTTGTTTTGGTTTTTTTTTTTCAATTTTAAAATTTTAAAATTTGCATTCCAATTATTTGTTGCTCAGACAGCTCTGACTAGGAGATAAAATACCTGTCTTGAAGGATGAAACTTGTCCACTTAGCAGATAAAGGAAGCAAGATTTCTGCCTAAGGCTGAAATCACATAGAGTGTGCTGATGAATTTACCTCCGCCAGATTGGGCTATAGGCATGCATGTCTGTGGATTATCTTAGCTGAAAATTGATGTAGCAGGGTCAAGACCACTACAGGTGCTGCTGTTCCTTATCAAGTAGACCTGGCCAAATGTGAGCCTAGAAAGAAATCTGCAAGCTGTGCTCTTCCAGGTTCTCTGATTCAGCTTCATCTCCAGGTTCCTGCTTTGAGTTCCTGCTTTGGCTCTCTATCATGAGGGACTTCGTCTTTCCTCCCCAAGTGGATTGCCTTAATTACTGTCCTATTCCCATGACAAAACTCAATGACTAAGGCAACTTACAAAAGGAAGCATTTAACTGGAGGCTTCCTTGCAATTTCAGAAGGTGAATCCATGACCATTATGGCAGGGAGCTTGTCAATAGACAAGCAGGTATGGTGCTGGAGCAGTAGCTGAAAGTTTAAATCCTGATGTCACAACCACCAAGATGGAGAGAGAGAGAGAGAGAGAGAGAGAGAGAGAGAGAGAGAGAGAGAGAGAGAGAGAGAGAGAGAGAGAGAAAGCTAATTGGGAATGGTGTAAGTTTTTAAGACCTCAAATCCTTCCCATAGTGACACCACCTCTAAAAAGGCCACACCTCCTAATCCTTCCAAAACAGTTCCACTGACTGGTGATTTCAAATCCATGAGCCTGTGGAGATCAGTCTCATTCAAACCACAACACTGTGTTTGATCACTGTTTACCACAGCAACAGAGGTTAACTAGAAAGGACACAAAGCTGCAAGTTCTCCTGCAAAGGTTCAGGCTGGAAAAACGTTTGCATTTTCAGGCCAAGATTGTGCACGAAAACTGTTTAGCCTTTGGATTATTTGGCTTGATGTCCCCAAATCTACTGCATCTGTTAATCAACCCCAATGTCCATGCTGCAGTCGTGTTCCCATGTTTCTGAGACCCCACTGAGCAGTGCCAGAAACCTCCGAAGTGAACAAAGGGAAGAATCTGAATCCAGCATCAGGGGCAGTTATAATAGTATGAACTCCTGCAGAGAGAATGAACTGAGAGATGCTAAGAGCCAGGCCACCAGAAGAGCAGGACATTATGTTGAAGAGACATCTGCACGTTTGTGTTTTAGACAGCAATATCCAGAATTGCCCAAGCTGTGGCATGAAACACTGTGGGGAGGGGTGGCTTCAGCGATGAATGCATGAGTGAATGAGTGATGCAAAGGTTGTGTACATTCACAGAGGAATATTATTCCCAGTGTAGCAAAGGATGAAATGATGCCATTTGCAGTAGCATGGATGGGCCTGGACAGACATCATGTAAATGAACTAAGCCAGACACAGAAAACAAGGACCATATGCTGCCACTCATGCGTGCAGGCCAAAAGATGATTTCATAATTGCAGACTGGAATAGTGTCACTAGAGAGTAGGTTCTGGGGCGCAGTAAACTCAAAGTAATTTGTAATAATATGTTATATAGTATAATAAGCACTATAAGACAGGCATTAGAAGCTTCACATACAAAAAAAGGAAACACATACAAGGAGAAATGCTAATTGCCTCGATTTGGTTGTTGCATATCATATAGAAGACTCATATTTCCACACTGAACCTCATTCATACATATAATTACTATGTATGAGTTTGAGAATATATTCTTTTAATTTTACAAGTCTAGAAGACTAGCTACAAAACCAGACAGTTGGCAGGATTGGAGAGTAGTTGAGGGGGGGATAGTGAAGCCTTCCTTCCCTGTGGGTTTCTAGATACCTGAACCACTAAAGTCTTCTGAAGACAGAATTAGGATAGAGCTCAAAGGAGCTTACCTTCACTGTCTCATAGATGCTGATAGAATCCAGGGTGTGTAAAATATACCTAATGTCTGTGTGTCAGATGTCGAGAAGGCAAGCAAACAGATAAACATGGATGTACAAGGGAGACCTACAGGCCTTTTCTTTCCTCTTTTACTACTCTGATATTGTGTTTATTATTTATAGTAAATGGGAAAGAGCCCCAAGGACCCATAATGTGGAAAAGTAGAAGGTACCCTGAGGATGTGGCCACCACCAGGAAGGCGATAAGAACCAAGGGTTAAATGTTTTCTATCCAACTATTCAAAGAAAACCGGGATTGACAAGAGATTCATTTTCTAAATACCTTAATTACTTGGATTTTGGTTATTAGTTAATGAGCTAGAAACATGGGGTAAGACAATATTAACTCATGAGTAATGTGAATAATTCAATTAGCATAATTAGGCAAGATGCTGCCTGGAACCCTGTGGTGATAAATAAAAATAACATCATTTTGCTGAACTTTCTGAGGAAAAATAAATGTCCTCTTTTCCCCCAAATGGTGTGGAAATAACTCATAGTGACTGCTTTTAATTTCTGAGCTCTCTTTCTTCTCCTGATGATTACAGGCAGAACAAGAGGAGTCAATGATAAAAGTGTGAAAGAAGAAGATAGATGTCTTTGATTAACCAGTAATCCCATCCCACCCAGTGACATCCAGAGTCCAGAACCATGTGTATGTAAAGAGAGAATTTGGGAGAATAATTTTTCAGTGATTAAGCTATATTATCATCTGGAGTAAGAAAAACTCAAATGTCTCTTTTAAGAAAAAAAAATGCATCAAACAACTGCCCTGAAGTAGCATGATTTTCTACAGGGTATAATCATTTATAGCAATAAGGTGATATGCACAATGACAAAAACATATTTAAAATCCACGATAAAAACCATAGAGATGTCACTAATGGAAGACAGATGGACCAGCTAGGGCATATGGGTCATTGCTGCAAGGGTGGTAGCTACCCAAGCTTGTTTGGAGTGGCTAAATAAGCCAAGTAGAGTTGGCTCTTGTTTAGGGACACTGAGCAGACAATGACACAGGCAGTAACACAATGAGGGAGAGTCAAACAAATGTGTTTGGGGCAGGAGAGATGGCTCCTCGGGTAAAGTGCTTGCAGTACAAGCACTGGGGACAGAGTTTAGATACTCAGCACACAGGAACAAAGCCTAGACATAGCCACACATGCTGAAATCTGAGTACTAAGGAGGCAGAGAAAGGAGCCTTCCAAGCTGGCTGGTCTAGCTAAATAGATGAGCTCCAGCTCACTGGGAGTTCCTGCCTCAAAAAATAAGGTTAAGAGCAATTAAGGAAGACAATCAACTGACCACTGCTTTCAACATCCATGTGTACATATGCACATGCATAGATACATACACATAAATACACATAAACACACACTCAGAGAGGGAAAGACAGAGACAGAAAAAGACAGAGAAAACCAAATGTAGGTTGTTGCTATTGAATCCAAACTGTGGGGATCATTGGTCAGCAAATAGTCACCGGGAAGGATGCAGATCTCTTAGCAGAGAAACAACTAGTATTCACCACCTGCTAAAAGATAAGTGTCAACAATTTAATCCTTCAGGGTGTTATCAGGAAACACTTTAAGAGTGAGGACATAGGGTCAAGTCCAGACTGTTAGCAACCTTGATGGCATTCCCAGCTCCCCCAGCAGTTCCCTAAGGAGCAGGTCCTGAGGCTGGACTTAATTGTTGGATGGTGCTTAGAATATCAGAAGGAACTCAGATTTCCAAGATGGCCCAGATAACATAAAGCCAGGTTTCACTGACAAGAGCCAAGTTTTACATGCTATGATTAGAAATCCTGCAATCGTAAATTGGGAAAGTGATGGCTTCTGTGCTCTTTGAACTTTACCCTATTTAATCCACAAATGCCAATGCCTGCTGTTGTGTGAGACTATTACTAGGGAGATGTGGACACATGTCTACTCATCCCAGATGGGGAATCAATAACAAACCAAAGGATAGCACTGAAGTCCAATGTGGTGAACCAATAAATTTTACATGGACTATTTATAAGACTACAGATGAAGGGTTCTTCACAGAAGCAGAAATGACTCATAAACAGCTGCATCACAAAGGTCAACCCTGTCATGGGTGCTAGCTCAGGGTAGCTGTAAGCCTGGAGCACATTGCACAACTTGCAAGTCTCTTTGGCAGCTCAAGTGGTCTGAGCCTCTTCCAGGCAGCCAAGCTGACCTCTTCATCTACTAGGTGGCTTGGATGGTCTGGAGCCTCTTCTAAGAAGCTTGGATTATTCAAGAATATTTCTTAGGTGTCCTTACTGTTTATATATGCCTGGAGACAGAAGGAGCTAAGGTATTTGATGAGTTGAGAGTATGGATCAACCATCTGGTTTGAAGTCTCAGAAAGGATGGAGGAGCATAAAGAGAAAATAGGCCTATGTCCTAGACAAATAAGTAGTTACGATGCAAGCTTTTGACTGCCAACCACTGGGCATCCTGAATGTCATATCAAGCCAGTGTAATTTGAGCTTGTTAATTGTCATGTGTATTTGAACTGAATCCTCCCAAATTCAGGATTCCTGCTATAGACTTCGTGTTTACAATTCTCATACTCATAGATAAAGTTTTATGGGAACTCCAATCATATTTTAAAACTTATAACTGAATCAGGCGAGTTTCCAAAAGAATAGCAAGGGAATAAGTGGCAAATAACAATTTTGCTACTTCTTGCACAAGGAAATCATAAACAAAAGAGAAGTCAATATCTATCACTCTGTTCCCAAGAGAGAAATGCCTAAAGACTGAGGCTCTGGGATGAAGCTGCTCATTTATCCATTATACATCACCCCTCTGCCCCGGTGGGCCTAATCATGTCAGATACTGCAAGAGAACAAGAAGCAAGAATAGTCTATTGACCATTATGTGCTCAGAAAGACATGATTCAAGAAAAAACCAAAGATACCAAAGACAGCAGGTACAGTAATATCAACAGTAAGGACCACAGCAATGAGAGCCATGAAGGGAACATTTACTCTTTGCCAAAAAGTATTTTTTCTCCTTTATATCAATTTAACCTTAAATTTCCAAAAAACCCTAAGGCAGTTCATCTCGATTGAACCTACAGAGATTGCAAACCACTTATGCAGTGGAAGGAATGCTGTCAAAGAAGTAATGGCATAGATGAGGAATTGAAATCAATCTAGTATTTCAAATTGTGAAAACAGAATGAATGACATATTATCTGGGCAAAAAGTACCAAGCCAGGGTGGGTAGCAACCAAAGGGGACACAAAGCCAGAATTCATTCCCTTCTAGTTATTGCTTCCAGTCAAGTCTTGACAGCAACAGGCAACAAATATGAGCCATCACAGGAGCAGAATAGAGTGTTTATGTCATCAAGTTCAATCCCCATCAAAACTTTATGAAGTAGAAATATCTTTAGCTTTAGAGAGGTTCAGAAAGATGAAGTATCTCATCCAGTGTCATTCAAGAAATAATGGTTTGATTCTGGACTCCCCTTCCTACCCCCCCACAGCAACCCCAGAAGACTTCTGCCAAGCAGGCCCAGGCCACATAAGCCAGAACAGCTGAATGATCTACCTGCCATTAGAACTGTATCCCCTCCCTGGATTCTGTCTCCCTTCCTCAGGCCCATGCCATTCCAGCTTGTCCCAGCCTCTGCTGCTAGTGGGCTCTGGGCCCAGCCCCAGTGAACTTCTGTCAATAGGGTGCAGACCACACCAGCTGAAGCAGTTTGGTTTTAAAACAGAGGTGTCTGAACCCAATGCTATCCAGAAGCCCAAGCAACAAAACCTTTCATGTAGAGGCCATTATTTCATTGGAATATAATTTTGACTTCATTTCTATTGGGAGTGGATATAATTGGAGATGAAGATACAAGGGCTAACAAAAGCTTCAAGGATGGCTTCATCCAAAGCATCTAGTGAATAAAAACCTGGGCCCAAATTTCTGACCCCACTGTGACTGTTCTTCATTCACTTGCTTAACCAAGAGTCTAGATCACTTCACTCTTCACCATGTTAGATGCTCGTTGGTCAATGATGAAAGGACCTTTTTATCCAGTTTACACTCTCAGGGGACCAACTGACAAATATTTAAAGAAATAATAGTACAGATTAATTATAAGGAAAGATACAGAAACCAGAAGAGTCTAAGACCTCACTTAGGAAGACCACAGGTACACTGATTCTTTGTAGGAGATAATTTTGTAAGATACCCATCCAGTTAATAATCTATCATCTATAATTTTTAGAAATTTTGGGGCCTCACCAACATCCATTGCCCATTGGTAAGTTCCAAGGAATGCTATGGATACTGACTATGCCTGTTAGAACAGGGAGAAATACCTACCTCAAGCAGGATCAGTGAAATTCTCTACCCTGTTAACAGAGACAGAAACTCAAAGACAGTTTTGAGAACTGATTCATATTTAGCGCTCCTCTCTAGCCTAGCATTGGAGGTGGATCTCAGTTGGTAAGTGCTTGTCTAGCAAAAGGAAGTCTGTGTTTACTTAATTTTTCAAAGGACATTGTTCATATGAAGGCAAATTAGGGGTAATGTCAACAAGGAACAGAGTGGTGTGCGTGTGTGTGTGTGTGTGTGTGTGTGTGTGTGTTTGTATATAGAGGGATAAAGAAAGACAAAGAGAGACAAAGAGAGAGGAGAGTTCTTTTCCAGTTAACAAATGTAATGCCCTCCATCCCTATACTTTTAAACTTTTAAATTTTTATTTGTGTATATGTGTGTGCCCTTGAAACTATAGTTACAAGCAGTTGTGAACTCACAAAGTGTGGGCGGTGAGAATTGAACTTGAATCCTCTATAAGAGCAGCAAGTGCTTTTACCTCTGAGCAGTTTCCAGCAACCTCAGTGCTTTATTAAAAGTCAACCAAGATGCTGATCAATGTTGAGAATTTCCAGTTGGGTTTCATTAAACTCCACCATTCAGGAATCACAGGAAAGAGAAGGTGAATTTGAAGACATCAATCCTGCAATGCCTTTCCTGTGGTGCTGTAAGACTTCTCTCAGGCATCCCCACCCCACCCCACCCCAGCTATCAGTCTCTTCTAAGTTTTGGCAAACATACCTTCACATCTCCTTGCAAAATGTTTTTCTGTTAAATTGATACAAGCTTGGGTCATCAGGGAAGAGGGAAACTCAATTGAGGAAATACCTCCATCTAATTGGCTCACGGGCAATTTTTGGAATAATGGTGATGTGAAAAGGCACAAATAAGCGTGGGTAGTACTAACACTGAACCCACTGAAAGCTGGGTTTTATAAGAAAATAAGCTGTAGGGACCAGGCCAATAAGAAGTGTTCATCCTACCCAGCGTTGGTGGAACACACCTTTAATCCCAGCACTCAGGAGGCAGAGGCAGGCAGATCTCTGTGAGTTTGAGGCCAGCCTGGTCTCTAGAGTGAGTGCCAGGATAGGCTCCAAAGCTACACAGAGAAACCCTGTCTCAAAAAACCAAAAAAAAAAAAAAAAGAAGAAGTGTTCATCCATGGTATGGTATCTGTTTCAGCTCCTACCTCCAGGTTCCTAATTGAGCTACTTCTCCAACTTTTCTTATTAATGGAGTGTATGCTGCAACATGAAATAATCCCTTTCCTTCCCAAGTTACTCTTGGTGATGATGTTCATAACAACAACAGAAAACAAACTAGAACACTTCCCTATTAGCCCTTGGTAGTGTTTAGCTATTTAAAACTTCTTGGGCATGTCTTGGTAAAAGGTAAAAGGTCCCTTTCTAAAAGTCATCTTAAATGACACAAGCTGTGTGCCATCTGCTTCTTGCCAAAGCCCTGATCAAAGCAAAATCCCTGTAGTGTCTTTCAGGTGAAGCCCTGCCTGTGACAAAGGTGCTTCTTCTATAGCTCTCTATTCCAGGAAAGAGCCCTATGCATAATGTCCTTTTTAAGGATTATCCAGGGTAGATCTAAAGTTATTACAGTCATAAATAAACATTTAACAGCCTCTGGGAAGCATGAGTTTCCCCAAGAAAACTTTCATGTGCCACCTAAGATAAAGAATACTTCACACCAATATGAAAGAAGAGAGGAAGCACCTGGGTAATAATAAACACAGCAATAAGCTACAGGGGAAGTCCAATAAGCAGGAAGAAGCAGGCAGGAATGCCTATTGAGGGATAAGAGAGCACAGCCAATTGCATAATAATTTGAACTCACTTCAGGAACCAGCCAGAATTGCCTAGCCAGCCTGGAGGGCAGAACAATGAAAACAGGGAAAGGCAACTTAATAGAAGCAAACTCCCAGAACATGACTTAACACAGGTTGATTGCCAACTGCTTCTTAGCAAATTTTATATCGTCCTGCTATTTCATTACATGTATACACATTAAAGTTATCAAACCTACCAATATTACAGGTAGCATGACTGTAGAAGATTGATTGACTCTTCAATTTGCTTATACAGTTTTTTACCTATCCATCTATGTATCCATTCACTGATTCGATTCATCAAATTCCAGGTCATCTGCAAGCTACAAAGCACGGGGACATGCATTTGTGATCTAAAGAAAAGCATGCGTTAGTCACACAACTAAGTTGAGGAAATACAGAAATGAACAATCAAGACTATAGGACTCTGAAATCCATGTAAAGCAGTAAAATGCATAGGATAAAGGGAGACACCAGGAGAGAAGAAATGGCATCAAATCTGGGGTCCTTAGGGACAGTCAAGGAAACCTTCATGGAAGAACAGACAACTGAGCTGAATTTTCCTATTGAATCTGACTTAAGAGGGAAAAGCTACTGGAGCATTCAGTAAGCTCCTATGCATCTTTAAATAGAAACTTCCAAAAGAGCAGACTTCCCTCCTTCACATCCTTCAGGCAACTGAGCGCTTTAAGTGATACCCAGTGCCTGAAGTACCCTCATCTTCTTTCCAACAATGAGCTTCAGTTGCTAGGCAACCACCACATGACTAGATCCAGACTCATTTTCAATTAATTTGAGGGGGGATTTTCCCCTTCAATTTATACCCTGAGGGCTTCATTTTACAGAGAAAGGGAAAGCCTCTCTATCTAGTTTAATTGTGAATTTTATAACTTGTCTTCTGTCATAGTTCCACTTTTATTTAGACCCAAAAATCCATACCTACCACTATAAAGAAGTCCTGGTATTACAAGGTCACAAAGATTTCTCAGATTCACTCATTGGAAGCCATTAAACTTTCTGAACTCTTTGGGGATAATGGCTGGTTAACATGAGTTTTGAGTGCTTTGTTAAAATAAGATCTTGCCAGGTCCACAGAAATGTATTTTGTAATTGCTTGCACGTAACTGCCACCCTCTTCAGCCCTGTCATCAACACAATGCATGTCCTACTATGATAAAATAGCACTATGTCTAAGAAGTTGAGTTTCTGAGAACTTTTAATGATGACATAAAAGTTGCTTAGTTCTGCACAGTAGATTTTTTTCCTAGTTACATAAAATGCTATTGGATCATTTTATGGAGTCAGATTTATATGTTCTGAATAAGAAATATCTATAGGAAAAACATAAGGTCTAGAATATTTCTTATAGTATTAATGAGAGAAATGAAGAGATTCCCCACAGGCAAAGTCCAATGTAGTTGTATAGTAGGGAAAACGTTATCCCTTAGAAAGCTGTTCACAGTAATTCCTCTGGTTTTTAATGAATAATAGTAAAATATCATGCCAAATTTAACTACTGTATTGTTGCAGAATATTTGTTTAGCTATTTGAGATGTGTTGTATTTGTTTAAATATAAAGATGTGTTGCACTTGTTTAACTATGTAGCTATTTTACATAGCCTGCCAAAGACACATGATTGGTCTAAAAAAAAAAAAAAAGCTGAATGGCCAATAGTGAGGGAGGAGGTATAGGAAGGACTTCCAGGCAGGCAGAGTAAGTAGGAAGAGGAAATTAGGCTGGGTGATAGTGAGGGGAAAGAGACACCAGAGAGATGCCAGGAGTCAGTCAGCCAGACATGGAGGAAGTAGAAAAGTAGGACATCCAGAATGAATGAAAAGTAAAAAAAAAAAAGTCCTCAGGCAATGGGTAGATGAATAGAAACAGGTTAAATTAAGTGAAAAGAGTTAGTGGGACAATCCTAAGCTAAGGTTGAACTTTGTAATTAATAATTAGTCTTTCTGTCCTTATTTGGGAGCTGAATCTTGTCCCAAAGAAAATTCCAACTACACTGTATTTATTACTTTTCTTGCTGCTGGGACCAAATATCTAATAAGAAGTCATTTAAGGGAGGGAGAGAATGCAGCCGGTTGTAATAGGTAAGGAGTGGCATAAGTAGTGTGAATACTATGGCTGCTGTCCATGGCATCCCAGGCTAGTGAGTAGAGAGCAAACTTGAGGGCTGTGTTATAAAACTCCACTTCCTATAGCAAGTCTCCACGAGGCCCCACAACCTTCCAAAACAGTGCCATCATGGAGAATGAAGTTTGTAAACACACAAACCAAGGGAGAAAAATCCCACACTCAAACCACAACACTCACCTACAGAGATATATGTTCCAAGTGTATTTAAGGTTCTGTGCATCCAATGTACATGTATGTCTGTGTTAAGGAGATCTCTGTGTCTCTCCATCTTTGGTGCCTGTTGTGACATGTCCCTCAAGTGGAGGAATAAGCATCTCACCAAGTGTGGTGGTATGAACGTAATTGGCCCCCATAATCTCATAGGGAGTAGCACCTTTAGGAGGTGTGGCTTTGTTAGAGTGGGTAAGGCATCGTTGGAGGAAGTGTGTCACCATGGGGGTAGGCTTTGTAGTTTCCTATGCTCAGGATACCAACTACTGTGTCAGTTGACTTCCTGTTGCCTGGAAGATGCAGCACTCCCAGCTCTAGCACCATGTTACTTCCATACTCCCCATCATGATGATAACGGACTGAACCTCTGAAAGTGTGAGCCATCCCAATTAAATGTTTTCTTTATAAGGGTTGCCATGGTCATGGTGTCTCTTCATAGCAATAGGAAACCCTAACAAAGAAACCAAGGATCACAGAAAACCTCCTGATTAGAAGTCATGTAAAACTCAGAGAAACAAGTGATTTAAATAAGATGTTGCCTGCCAGCTGCCTGCCTACATCTAAATTTTTACCTCTAATTATAAAACATACAAAATATATCAAGATACAGAAAATATTATGATTCTCAAGGATACAAAGACTAAATATAACCAATATTAGTATTGCATTATATTTTCTTTTTCTATTCTTTTTATCTTCTCACACATGCAAGTATAAATAGCCAGAATACTAAAGTTGGTGACTATCATTCTTGCATACTTTAATGTTTACTGAACATGTTCACAAATAAGACATAGTATTGATTTCTGCCTTTCTATAATGTGCATAAATTATATTGTACTGTGTGTATCCTTTTCACCTGGCCTGAACTTTCCTGTATCTTTTCGCCCTGTGCATTGATTTAAATTGTATAATTAAATTCTCATTATCCAAAGCAATCATGATAGAGTCAAAGGCAGAGGCTGCACAGATAGACTAAGAGAAATGCAAGGACTGTAATCACAATTGGAATTGGAATTCTCACCTCCCTGTGTCAGAGCTCAGAAAAACTGCTGCCTGCAGAGCCACACAGTAAAAATGTTTGGTCTTGAAGTGACACCATCTCTATGGCAACTAGTCAGCTCTGCAGTTGTAGATCAAAAGCAGCCATAGATAAATAAATAAATGGGCATGCTTTGTGTCAATAAAACTTTGTTTATAAAGGATACAAGCTGGTTTTGGCGAGCAGGGTATAGTTTACCAACCTCTTGTCTATAAGAAAGAATAAGAAAGGATCTGGTTGCCCTAATTTTTATTTTTCTCTAGAACCCAAGTTAGAAGGGCTCATCTGAAAGGTCACCTTCCTCTCTGATGCACTTCACACATCATTCTTGAAGTCCTGTGCTTCTAAGGAAAAGATAAACTGTTGCTGAGCAATGTCCTGCAATTAAACTTTCAAGAGAAACTGTGCACCTGCTAACAATCTTACCACTGTCAGGTGGGGTAGCATGTCTTTATGTACAGACTTGGCTGGCAGCCAGGAGGCAATGGGCTTGGTTCCCAATTCTGAAACTATCATCTCATTTCAGAAAACTTACTTTATCTCTCTGATCCCCAGACTCTCTTTTGTAAAATCATTGTGTTGGGCTGTACTGCATATTATTCTTCAAGGCATCATGATTCTCTAATATATGTGTTGACATGCATAAATAAATTCTAAGGGAAAACCTGTAACTACTACTATTCTGCTAAAGGAAATATTAATGAAAGAACTCTTATTGACTAATTGCTATATACATAGATTGGTGCCTCTTTCAACTTTCATCAGAGAAACTTCTCCTTGAAGTAGATGGCAGTAAATTGCAATTATCACAAAGACCCACAGCTGCTCACTATACAAAGAATAAGACACTTTGGGATGTTTAGCTCTAAACAAAATGTCTGTGTTATGCTCCTGTGCTCAAGGCTCAGGAGTCTGCACAGAAGAGGTAGACAGATTGTAAAAGCCAGAGATGGTGGATGACTTCAGGGAAACTGCTTTTCTAGACACAAAAGTGCAAATGTACATATGAATTCAGAGTAATTGTGACAGCATGCACAAGCTCAAGTCAGAAAAAAATCCAGCATGGAGGAGGGGAGGTAGGCAGGGAGTCCCTTCTCATGCTGAGGAGCAATTAGCATTTGGTTGCTGATTGGAGATGGAGGACCAACTTTCTTCAATGTTGTAATACTGTGTATACCAACCATGTTCCAGGGCAGACACCATTCAAAGGACCAGTCCCCAACACAAACTAAGCTCAGAAGAGAGACATGGTGGGAGAGATAAACATGAAATTGGTTAGGTATGGAGGTGGAATGGATCTGGGAGGAGTTGAGTAAGGGGGGTGAATATTATCAAAATGCATTGAATGGAATTCTCTGAGAATTAATAAAACCACTTGCTAAAAATCCAATGAAAAAGTCCTCAACTCTTCTTTCCTGTACAGTAACAGTGTTCTCAGGAACTTTGCAGGAGCCGTAACAAGAAAGGCAGAAGGGTCACTTAAATTTCACCACCAGACTTTTCTTACCTACTAGTTAGAGAAATGATTACAAGGCAGGCTGAGAGAGTGAACAGGAAGCTGGGAGGATCTAAAACTCAGACAAAGGAGCCAGGGCTGAAGGAAGCTAAGGGACGAGGGCTTCCAGTCTCAGAAGAATCTCTGGATGAGAACTCTGTTCAAATGTAAAGGTTGTCAGAAATCACAAAATGCAGCACATTGGTTCAGCGTAGGTCCTGAAGCGTTAATCACCGAGAATAGGAAATCTCAGGCTCATCTAAAAGAAAAAATTCTCTCTAGGAATTAGAGACCATTAAAATATAGCAGAGGCAAGGACTATAACTCAATGGTGGGGAGACTTGCCTAACATACATAAGATGCCAGTACTGAGGAAAATATACTTCTGAAATTAGGTAAGAATAATGGCTTCTTATGTGAGTGAATACAAAAGTTTCCTAAGTTGAACCCCTTGAGTTCAGAGCTCAGGGACTCTACATCTCTATCAAGATGGGCTAGACTTTCCATATGTAGCCTGGAGTCTGACACATTTCCACTTGGAAATTCCTACTGTATTTTCAAATATAGCTAGTTCTTGGAGAGTATCCAAATAAGGACGGATGTTTTTCAGTAATATTGATGCCAAGCTATGCAATACAATATCAGGTACAAAGAAAGTGCTGATTAAATAAGCATCAAAGGGAAGAAAGGAGAGTAGGAAAGAAAGGAAGGGAGAAGAAGAAAAAGAAAGAGGAGGGAGGAGAAGGAGGAGAAGAAAAGCAAAAGAGAAAGGAAGACAAAACATTCTAGGAAACATAAGTGGAAATTCAATTACATATAAAAGGCATAGCTAAATGTTCTGTGTTTTCCTTGTGATGTATGAAATTCTGGCTTCCCTGCTTCCTTTCCCACATTATATGCATGGGATCACCTAAAGAGCTGCATGGATGAGAGGACATGCTAGATGTAGCTCAACAGAGGCAGAACATCACTGGGCCTTGGCTCTTGTAGGCACCTGTTGCTGACTCCCCACTTTCCCCTGACTGCAGGATGAGGTGGGAACCACTGGTGATACTCGTATTGTTTCTGGAGCAACAACTCAATCCTCAGGAAGTCACAGCAGTTGAGAGAACACAGCTAGTGGCTTAGATTTGGGGTAACTGAGTTAAGTACATCCTGGTTTGCTTCTGGCTATAACAAACTGCATTTGGAAAGAGGATCACTACAATAGGTTTCTGAGATATTCTCCGGAGGCCTATTCTGTTAAAGGCTTTGTCTCCATCTTGGGGCTATTGGAAAGGATGGAAGAATTAAGAGGTGGCATGCAATGGGAAGTTTTGGGTCACTGTGCATGTGCTCTGAAGGAGGACTATGGGATTTGGGTCTCTTCCCCGCTCTTTGTTTGATCCTAGCAAAGAATTGGATGGCTTCCTCTAATACTCCACCCTGAGGTACTTCCTGCATACCCTGATGTACTGCCTGCATACAAGCTCCAAAGTTATGGGGCGGCTAATCATGGAATGAAACCTTTAAAACATGACTTCAAATAAAACATCCCTCTTGATGAGTTAGTTATGTCAGATATTTCACTACAATGGCAGGAAACTTATCATCAGTAGGATCCAAAGCAGACAGACAAGGAACAAAGTGGCAAAGGGATCATCACTCTTTTCCCCACTCAAAAATACACCCGTGACATGTTGTATGTTGTGATGATCTGTGACACTCTGTGATGGTTAGGAACCTGCCTCCATCAGATTTGCCTGTATGTACAGCTACAGAGAATTTTTATTTACTAATTAATGTGAAAGAGTTCATCCCACTGTGGGTGGTTGTATCCCCAGGCAGGTGGACCTGGGCAGTATAGGAAAAGTAACACAGCCAGCTAGGTTAAGCAAGCCAGTAAGTAGCATTCCTTTATGGCCTCTGCTTCAGTTTCTGCCACCGGGGACCTGCTTGTGTTCCTGTCCTGGCTTCCCAGATGATGGACAGTGTCCTGGAAGCTTAAATAAAGCCTTCCTTTTCCAAGTTGTTTTTGGTCAGTGTTTAATCACAGCAACAGAAGCAAAATGGAAGATACTGCTTTCTCTCACATATTTTCAGTTATGCAGATCATGGATCCTACCCATGATACAGTATGGAAACCCAAAGCAATAGGATTCAATATTGCAGACCCCTCATGAACGCCAGCAGTGAATCAGACCAAAGAGTTTGTATTATTTTGTGTCACATTCGACAAGCAGTCAGTGCACCATTCCTCCCTATGCCCCTACAGAAACTGGACCCAAGAGGCTACTTCCGGGGCTTGCAGCTTTAGAAGTGAGAAAAGATTCTGGTTCTTTTCCCTTTCCTGCAAGAGAAAGTGATGAGCAAAGGAGGATCAGAATCCTGCGAATCCAAAGTCACTGCCTCCATGGAAACCTAATTTCTACTTAATAGCACTAAATGATTAAATGAGACCCTCTGACATTCCTTAAGAGCTAATGATAGCTTCGCCTTATCAGCCCTTTGTTTTATGATGTGAGTCCTTAAATGGATGTGATCAAAAGGGATTTTTCCAAGCTCCCTCTTAACCTTGAGAGAATCCAAAACTGTTTTCTTCTTACATGGGCAAGAATAGTAGAGAGCACAGATTGCATTTCTTGATAAACTGATATTCTGAGTGCTGGGGTTTGACTTGCCTCTTGCTACATGATTATCTTAGATTTGCTGTTCATAATTGCACCCCAGGAACTAATTTCACTTCTTGTTTCTCCCCAAAGTAGTATTTTACCTTACCCTTTTGTTCAAGAGAAAGTTGGTGAATGTTAGTCGCTGTAAATGAGATAGAGGGTAATTTGTTATATTAAATCCCTGAGCTAGAAAAATTAAACAGTAAGAATACCACATGTGCTTTTTATGATCTCAATCTCTGAAGTAGCTGGAGAGGCATAAATTTCTATTCCAAAATTGGAGTCATTGCTTAGGAAGGGTCTGGGTTTAGCCAGAAAGAAAAGATCTTTGGTTAGGGAAAGGGATGACACTAGGTTTATTGAAGCAAATTTAGAAAACAGGAGAACTGAAATAGGCTACTCAGGATCCTGAGTACGTGAAGGTTAAAGCATGCTCACCAGGGATCCTGGGAAGTGCAGGTTAAAGCATGCTCACCAGGGAACCTGGGAAGTGCAGGTTAAAGCATGCTCACCAGGGATCCTGGGAAGTGCAGGTTAAAGCATGCTCATGATGGAACAGGGGAGGGAGATGTAGAAGTGAAGCCTCTGACTTCACAGCAAAGCTTTGAGACATTATATGGGTGGTAAAGCTTATCAGATATGGAGCCCCGCTCCCCTTGCTCACTCTACAAGCATCACTTCACCCACATTCTTCCTGGGCAGTTGCATTTGCCTCTATGTTGGCTCTCTCTTACACTTCTTTAAAGAACCTGGGGACATGGCTCATTCAGTAAAGTGCGCTGTGATATCATGGTATCATGGGAGCCCGAGTTCAATGCCTAGCACCCATATTCCTTCCCTGCAAAATGCAGGTGCAACTTTGTGCACCTGTGATCCGGGTGCTGGGGAAGCAGAGACAAGAGGATCCCTGGTGCTTGCTGCCCAGATGGAGGCAATTAATCAGTAAGCTCCATGTCCTAGTGAAAGACCTTCTCATGTCAAACACTAAACTGAAAAGCAATTGAGGAAGATTCCTCATGTTGACTTCTAGCACACACACACACACACACACACACACACACACACACACACACACACACACACACACACACAGAGGCAAATATCTATACATATACATACCAGTACACACACACACGCATATACATACACACAGACACACAGATACATACACACAGGCACATGCCCACACAATATACATTCCTATACAAGTACACACATACACATAGGCACACACACACACACACACACACACACACACACACACACACACACACACACCTCTACTCAGGGACATTATTCCAGATCACCTCCTTGCCATGTCTAAAAGAGCAATCCCATTTCTCTATGCCATTCTGCCCTTCCTGAATTGTTTTCCCCATAGCAGCTGCCATTTAAAAAAATTCGAAGTTATACTCTTTTATTCCTGGCCCATGTCCCACCAACTCCTCTTGAATCCAAACTCCCTGCCAGTGCCCACTGTTTTTGTCACAGCTGTATTCCTGGCCTCTGAGCATAATCTCGGGCATATGATAGTGTGAATGAAGAAAAGATAACCAAGGTTAAACTAGCAGGGGGTAAAAACAAACAACAGACCCCAGTGAATGGAATGGATAAGAGCAATTATAAGCTACAAAGAGGACACCAAAGAGTGAGAAGACAAAAGAGCTGGAGAGAGTCTGAAGGGTGCACATAAAGAAAGCAGGAGCCATTATTCCAGCCATTCCTCTGCTTAAGATGAAGGCTTGCAACATGATGCGCTGGCCTGCAGAAGCAGTGGCTCCCCCATCACGAGATAGATTACATCTGAAATGGTTATAGCATCTCAGCGCTGACAGGTGGGAGATGAAGAGATTATAGGCTAAAATTTGAGTCTTTGGTATTTCCCAAAATCCATGTATTACAGGCATGTTCCTAAACCCTTACTGTCATTGAGGTGAGGTGGACATTCTAGGAGATGAAGCCTACTATAAGCATGTTTGGTCATAGGGGAGAAGAAGATCTCAACATTGGGGATGTTGGCCACTTCCCTTTTTTACTTCCCAAATGCTGTCAGAAATTCCAGCAATAAATGATGTCATCACCGTGATATGTTGCCAACATTAAGTTGCTAAATTGCTAGTAAGGTAGGTAAGCCTGCTATGGAAAATACAAATGAAGTATTTCCATTATTAAAATGACACACATAAAAGCAATAGGCCACTTGGCCAGGGAGTAAAACCTGAAACCATGAACCAAAAATAAAGTTCTCCTAATGTGGTGGTTGAAATGGAAGTGTGCCCCAAGTTTGAACACATGGTCCCCGTTTTGGTGGTGTTGTTTGGGAGTTTTAGGAGGTGTTGCTTTGTTGAAGGAAGTGTGTC
This sequence comes from Cricetulus griseus, assembly GCF_003668045.3. Lineage (NCBI taxonomy): Eukaryota > Metazoa > Chordata > Mammalia > Rodentia > Cricetidae > Cricetulus > Cricetulus griseus. Next base: position 32,941,048 of record NC_048601.1, on the reverse strand, counting down.
ACTGGAGCCTGGCTTTGAGAGTTTAAAAGACTCACACCCTTTGCTTTGTCTGCTTGATGCTTATGGTTCAACAGGTTTGCAATCAGCTTCCTGCTCCTACCACCATGCCTACTACTTGTTGCCTGCTACTTTGTTTCAGCATCATGGATGCATCATCCCTCTGAACCTTGGCCAGGTTGTTTCATCATAGCCATATTGAAAAGTAAGCAACACAACCTTCTTGATGCTACAGCATGAGAGCCAAGGTCCAGCAGGAATGAAGCAATACATTTTGGGAAAGCTAAACTAAGGCAGGCAGAGTAAGGATTGTCCAATAAGATGGGGGTGTCAACAACAGCCTGATCTCTCAAGTAGATAAGGAAGGGGACTCTGGCTTTCTGGAAAGAGTAGGGATAGGATCACTCCTAGGCAGCTGTTTACACAGCCTTGACTCTAGTGAATGAAGCATCCCACCGACCTCTTGAGTTCGTGCAGTTGAACCTGTTGGCAAGGACTGTAGGTTAGAAAGCACAATGGAGTATTTGAACTAAATACCCACTTACATACAAATGAACAAGGAAATCAAAAGTATCCCCATTACAGAAGCACCCAGAGACCTCTGGGAATTTACAAATAAGTTTGTTATAAGCTAGAACTACTTGATGACAATCAATGTAGAATTCAGCAAATATTCAAGCACATGGAGACGGAATAGCATCAGACTCACCACTAATTACTGCTATGGAAAATAAAAATGAAATGCATTATAAACATTATAGTCAAGTCAAGCACAAAAGCCTTATTTCAGACAACTAGTTCATTAAAACCCTGATGTTCATCTGGAGAGATGCCACAGTGAATAAAGTACATCCTTTGAAAGTATAAAGACTAAAGTTCTAAACCCCCGGATTCATGGAAAAGCTGAGCAATTATGGTAGGCACCTGTAATCTCAGCACTTAAGAGACAAAGACAATCAATCCCTTTAGCTAGACTTGATGGAATTCGTGAGCTCAGGTTCAAAAGAAACTGCCTCAAAAATTATAGTAGAGAATGATGGATCTGATACCAACTGTGGATTTCTATAGATATGCACACATACACAAACACTCACATATTTATACTGTATACACAGACAGAAAGAAATCTTAATTTATCCTTTCTATACATTTTTACCATTTAGAAAACCCAAAGTGAAAGACACAATAATTTATGGCTCAACATCTCAGAGAATTTTCAGAGGGTAGGCTTAGTCCTTCTATCTTAATACACAGACCTTTCACAGACACATTTGAGGGAATCTCTGAGAGAGAGGGGGGATCAATAACCTGTTATCACCCATAACAGCCACTGACAATCCATCAAAAGCTGAGAGAGATATGTTTCTGTTGGCCTTGGCCAAAAGTGAAGATGGTCTGAAGAAACCTGAAATTGAAAGATTCCTTATTGTGAGGAAGAATGGGGGACAGACAACATTTAAATTTTTTTCTAAGATAATCCAAGCTTGGCTTCTTTGTCATATGTCTTTTCATGGACATCAGTTCCAATAATAGGTTTAAATAAGACATAGGTTAGTGAGCAAGAATTGAAAGGAATAAGAACTATCAAAATATTAGGCCCCATCTGTGCAAGTACCACCTAGTACTATATTGTGCTTCTCTCTGGCCACACACACACACACACACACACACACACACACACACACACACAAGCCCACACCCAGGAGCATGAATGTGCCCACAGCTCCTTCTGAGCCACTGCCATCAGCTCAGAAGCAAACCCCCACAGTTTGGCTGCATATGTGTTTTTTGGTAAAGATAACCTATCCCTATTGCACCAGCACTGAGGATCAGAGCAGCACTGTGAAGCTCAGTGAAAAGTAGACAGTGCAGGTCAAAGCAAGCAGGAAGTGCCTATCGCCTGTCTGCCAAGGCCATTGGCAAGTCAGATGACAGAGGAATAAACAGAGCTATTAGGCTTCACTCTGGGCCTGTAAATCATTCCAGAGCCTTCATCATTCCTGCTGAGTTATTTTAATCGCTCTCATTTGCAAGAGCAAATTAGGTGTAGCATTGTTCTCGAGATGCTGCCTGGGATTGGTGCCAGGAAGGAACAAAATGAGCAAAACACGAAAAACCCCTTTCCAAACAAAAGCCCAAACTCTGCAAACAAAATTGATTTGTAAACCTTGTCAAGGTAGTTTCTAAGACAAATCTATTCAGAGCATAGCAGGGGTTTGTAATCAAGGCTGGGAGAAATTGTCCAATTAATACATGCATCTGACAACAATAAAAGAATACCTTACGTTAAAACTCTCAAGGACCATGACCTTCCTGATGCACCCTCTCAAGATAAAAGACAGTGTGCTTCTCATAGCAATGCGACAGCAAGTTTGTTCAATTAAGGCCTCTCTAACATATGCTGCATAAATATGGTAACTGAGGAAGTAATTTGGGTAACGCAGACAAACCCACTCACCTCTCTCCATTTATCTGGGTAATTTATTTCTCTTTTCTTGTCATCAGTTTGGGTTGTTCTGATTAATTTACTGTTTAACGACATACCTGCCTGAAGGTGAGCAGAGAAAGGAAGAATTGATTCAATTCAACAACTCTTTAATGAATGCTCATATCAACAGCAGAGTAAGTCACAGGAGATATGGTCTCTTGCAGTGACGTGCTGGCGAGTTGCATGTCAACTTGACACAAGCTGGCAGCATTTGAGAAGATGGAACCTCCACTGAGAAAATACCCCTAACAGACTGGCCTGTGGGCAAGCATGGGGTGCATTTTCTTGCTTGATGATTGATCTGGGAGGGCCAAGCTCACTGTGGGGGGTACAACCCCTGAGTAGGTGGTCCTGGGTATTATTAGAAAGCAGACTGAGCAAGCCAGTAAGCAGCTTTCCTCCAGTGCTTCTGCTTCAGTCCCTGCCTCCAGATTCCTATTAGTACCTGAGCTCCTGCCTTAGCTTTTTCACTGATGGACTACAATATGGAACAACAAACTGAAATAAACCCTTTCCTCTCCAAGTTGCTTTTGGTCATATTGTTTTAGCATAGCAATAGGAACTCTAAGACAAGGGGTGAAAAGCAGTCAGATGTTTTCTGAGAACTGAAATAGGTGTTAGAACTGTCAGCTTCCTCGGTTTCTCCAGTGTCAATGCAAAGAAGCAACAAGCAGCACCAGCTGTGCTGTGGGAAGCACTTCAGGGTGGATCTCCTGAAGTAGCTCCAGCTTAGAGTATGGCATGCAAGCCATCCATGTGCCAAAAAGGTAATCAATACCCAAAGTTCAACAATGGGAAATAGTAGCCAAACTGTTATTGGTCAGGAAATACATAATAAAATTAGTCTTTTATGGTTGGGAAGAGATATCAGAGGGAAAAGCATGAGGACTCAACTTTATATCTCCAGCACCCACATAAGAGCCAGAAATGGAACAGACCTGCATGTTATAGACCCACCACTAAGGATGCAGCAATGAGAGGATCCCTGGGGCTTCATGGTCAGATATATTAGTCAAGTGGGATAGCTCCAAGTTCAAGGCGAGACTCTGTCTCAAAAGCTAAAGTGGAGAGCAAAGATACCTGATATCAACCTCTGGCTTCCATACATTCACAGATACAAATGCAGGCACACACACACACACACACACACACACACACACACACACACACACACACACAAGAGGGGGGAGGAGAGAGAGGGGAAGATCACCCATTATATTTTTGATGTCCTATTGTAAGTTTTGTTAATACTTGATAAACTAAATGTCTGCCATCATGTGACAAACCATTCCTCAGAAGGTCCCCTAAAGTCTCAGCATTGACACTTCTTACACCCCAGCCCATGCATCTCCTGCATCATCACTATTGCAAACCATTGTTAAAATGAATATTCTAAGTCTTCTGGAGTTCTGAAGAACATCTAAAGAAGACACCCCGAAGAATGCACTAGATTCCTTTGCTACGAAGAATGGACTATAGTCTCTAGAACACTGTGATGTACCCACAAGTTTCAGAGACACTTGTCAATCATTGAACTATTTCACACAGGGGTGGAGCTTCAGAAATATCATGTCCATGCCACACATCACTATGATACTTACAGAATTTTTTTTTAGTTTTTTTTATTTTAATTAGAGAGAAGATTATCTTACCTGTCAATCCCAGGTACCTCTCCCTCCCCTCCTCCCCTGCCCCCCCAAACAACAGCCTACCTATCCCATACCCATTCTGTTCCATAGGGAGGATGAGACCTTTGTAGGGGATCTTCAGAGTCTGTTGTATTCTTTGGGATAGAAAGGCCCACCCCCTTGTGTCTAGGCTCAGGGATCCCTCCATATGGGATGGGCTCCCAAAGTCCATTCCTATGCTAGGGATAAGTACTGATCTACTACAAGAGGCCCCATAGATTTCCGAGGTCTCATCACTGACACCCACACTCAGGGGGTCTGGATAAGTCCCATGCTGGTTTCCCAGCTATCTGTCTTGGAACCAAGAGCTCTCCATTATTCAGGTCAGCTATTTCTGTGGGTTTCACCAGCCTGGTATGAACCACTTTGCTCATCAGTCCTCCTTCTCTGTAACTGGATTTCAGTTCAGTTAAAGGTTTAGTTATGGGTGTCTGCTTCTATTTCCACCAGCTGCTGGATGAAGGCTATAGGATGGCATATAAGTTAGTCATCAATCTCCTTATCAGAGAAGGGTATTTAAGGTAGCCTCTCCTCTGTTGCTTAGATTGTTAGCTGGTGTCATCTTTGTAGATATGCAGACATTTCCCTAGTGCCTGATTTCTCTGTAAACCTAAAATGTCTCCCTCTATTATACTACCTCTCATCTTGCTCTCTTCTGTTCTTCCCCCAACTCAACCTCCCTGCCCCATCATGTATGTCCTCCTCACCCCTCTACTTTTCCCCTTCTCATTCTCCTAGCTCCCTCTCCCCTCCCCCATGCCCCCAATTTGCTAAGGAGATTTTGTCTCTTTCCCCTTCTCTAGGGGACCATGTATGTCTCTCTTAGGGTCTTCCTTGTTTACTAGCTTCTCTGGCAGTGTGGATTGTAGGCTGGTAATCCTTTACTCTATGTCTAAAATCCACATATGAGTGAGTACATACCATGTTTGTTTTTGTGACTGGGTTCCCTCGTCAAAATGGTCTCTTCTAGTTTCATCCATTTGCCTGCAAATTTCAAGATTCTATTGTTTTTTTTTTCCCCTGCTGAGTAGTACAACATTGTGTAGATGTAACACATTTTCTCTATCCATCCTTCAGTTGAGGGGCATCTAGGTTGCTTCCAGGTTCTGGCTATTACAAATAATGCTGCAATGAACATTGTTGAACAGATGTCCTTGTTGTATGAATGTGCTTATTTTGGGTATATTCCTAAGAGTGGAATTGCTGGATCTTATGGCAGACTAATTCCCATTTTCCTGAGGAATCGCCATATTGATTTCCAAAGTGGCTGTACTAGTTGGCACTCCCACCAGCAGTGGAGAAGTGTTCCCCTTTCTCCAATCCTCTCTAGCATAAACTGTCATTGGTGTTATTGATTTTAGCCATTCTGACAGGTGTAAGATGGTATCTCAGAGTTGTTTTGATTTGCATTTCCCTGATGGCTAAGGGTGTTGAACACTTTCTTATGTGTCCTTCAGCCATTTTAGATTTCTCTATTAAGAATTGCCTATTTAGTTCTGTACCCCATTTTTTAATTGGATTATTTGATGTTTTGGAGACAAGCTGCTTGAGTTCTATGTAAATTTTGGAGACCAGCCCTCTGTTGGATGTGGGGTTGGTAAATATCTTTTCCCAACCAGTGGGCTGTCATTTTGTCTTGTTGGCTCTGTCCTTTGACTTAAAGAAGCTTCTCAGTTTCAGGAGGTCCCATTTATTAATTGTGGATCTCAGTGTCTGTGCTACTGGTGTTATGTTCAGGAAGCTGTCTTCTGTACCAATTCAATCAAGGGTATTTCCTACTTTCTCTTCTAACGAGTTCAGTGTGGCTGGATTGATGTTGAGTCTTCAATCCATTTGGACTTAAGTTTTGTGCATGGTGATAGACATGGATCTATCTGCAGTCTTCTATATGCCAGCATCCAGTTATGCCAGCACCATTTGCTGAAGATGCTTTCTTTATCTCTTTGTATAGCTTTAGCTTCTTTGTTAAAAATCAGGTGTTCGTAGGTGTGCAGGTTAATATCAGGGTTTTCAACTCGATTCCATTGGTCTACCTGTCTATTTTTGTGCCAATACCAAGCTGTTTTCAGGACTATAGCTGTATAAAAGAGCTTGAAATCAGGGATGGTGATGCCTCCAGAAGTTCCTTTATTGTATAGGGATGTTTTGGCTATCCTGGGTCTTTTATTTTTTCTTATAAAATTGAGAATTGTTTTTTCAAGGTCTGTGAAGAATTGTGCTGGGATTTTGATGGGGATTGCATTGAATCTGTAGATTTCTTTTGGCAAGATTGCCATTTTTACTATACTGATCCTACCTAGCCAAGAACATGGGAGATCCTTCTGTCTACTATGGGAACTTACAGGATTTTAAAAAGTAAAAAATGACAGGTGCAATAATGAAATGTGAGTTTAAATCTCAAGCTAATCTAGAGGAAGAAAAAACTTGTATTCCTAATATTCTTAAGAAAGACCAATAGATCTTTATTGTCTCCACATAATAATGGCCATTGAAGAGTAATGAATTTATGAATAGAGACATGGTTACATACAAGAAAGGTAAGTTTGGGTCTATGAACAGCTCAGGTCCACATGTATGCCATTTCCCTTCAATTCTTCCCCAAGGCCTCTTGAGTTGGCTAACTGTCTTTAAGCTTGCTATGAACTGACAGGAAAATCTGGACTCCCTATTAGACCAATGGTGGAAACACATGTCCACAATCTCTATTATCACAGTATTCTCAGGACCATTCACAGACATGGAAATATTGAGTTATCAGACTTATAGACTCCCTGAAGAATCTGAAAACAGTCTCCTTCTGGAGCTATAGAGATGCTTCTGTGGTTTACAATGTTTACTACTGTTGCAGAGAACCTGAGCTCAGTTCCCAGCACCCACACAGTGGTTCACAACTGACTATAACTCAAGCTCTAGGGGATCCTATGCTCTCCTCTGGCCTCAAAGAGTCCCTGAATTCATGTGGTGCACATAAAAGTCACTCAAGCTCACACACATACACATAAACAATTTAATATAATAATAATAAAGAAAAGGAAAAAGTTTCCTCCTGTCCTTTGACTTTCAGATGCGATAGATAAATATCTCTTCTGGGAGTCTATTTAGTGCTGTGTTTTCACATCTTTGCATTATTTTTTAAATTGGTGTCTTGGCTATTTCATTCCCATATATGACAGCAGAGTTCTTTGGGGAATCTAATGCACAAGAAAGTTGTCCTGGGCCTGCCTTATGGAGAAACCACAGGAGTTACATCAGCTATATTCAGATAAGTAATACAATGCTGCTGTCAGGACTTCAATGTTTATTAATCAGCAATATGGATTAAGCAGGCACCTAAACAGAAAGGCACAAAATGCATGGTTATATATCTATCAGTTGATGGAAATGTAATGAACAGAAGCTCTTGGGAGTCTATCTCTGTGTTTCCCCCTAGAAGCAGCAGTTCAGGACTCTCCAGTTCCATGCTCACAGTGACTTTGCAGAACAGAACCACCAGCAAGAGTGCGACTAACTATTGCAGCCCATGGGCAAGACCCTCAACAGGATGAACACTGGAAAGGAAGCAAGTATAGATATATTTTAACTTATAATAAAATTTTAGTTGAAGTCAATTAAACATTTTTCTCCAATTAAATTTTAGTTTAATTGAGTTAAAACTTTGTTCTCGGGGCTGGAGAGATGGCTCAGAGGTTTAAGAGAGCTGACTGCTCTTCCAGACGTCCTGAGTTCAATTCCCAGCGACCACATGGTGGCTCACAACCATCCATTATGAGATCTGGTGCCCTCTTCTGGCATGCAAATATACACGGAAGCAGAATGTTGTATGCATAATAAATAAATAAAATCTTTAAAAAAAAAAACTTTGTTCTCCAATTTTCATAGTCATATATGGGTAGTGATTATTTTAATGGACAACAGAGACCTCAATTCCAAAAGCTTTAGTTCATGAGAGACAGAATATATTCACTCATACACACATACAGTGCAGTGTAGTCAGGCATCTAGATAGCATAGATTCCTTCATGACTCTAAGATCTAAGCTTTAATGCTGATCTCCCAAGTTATATAATATTGACAGTTTTGTTAGGCTAACAGTCAATTATTGCCAATGTTGCATGATCTTAATTATTATGTTTACATCATACATAGAGAGAAAATGCTCCTAATTTGTCATACTTAGCTGTCAAATTGACACATATATATAGATTCAACTGGAAAGTGGGAATCTCAGCTGAGAAATTCTGAAGATTAGATTATCCTCTGGTCACACAAGTGAGGCATTTCCTTAATGCTAATTGATGAAAGAGGGCCCAGACCCTGTGGACAATGTCATCCCTACACAGGTAAGCCTAGTCTGCAAAAGAAAGGAAAGAGACCGTTCCTCTATGGTCTCTGCTTTCATTCCTGCCTCTAGGTTCATGCCTTGAGTTCTTGTCTTGGCTTCCCTTGATAATGGATAGCAAATATAAGATGAAATAAATCCTTTCTTACTTAAAATTGCTTTTGGTTGCAGTACTATCAGAGCATCAGAAAGCAAGCTAGTACATCATCTAATAAAAGTTAAAAGATGAAAGGATGTTGTAAGCAGAGATTGTGATCACAGGATTTTGGCAAAAGCTTGCAGATTAAGCTTTCACATCCACATGTTAAAGTCCCTGAGAAGCCCTAGAGTAAATAAACATGTTGGCCTGCATTTTTCAATGCCTGTGATTTGGGAACTATATTTCTAGGAGAAAAAACCTCAGGGACACTTTGGAAAATACTGCCTTGCATAATCCAAATATGTCACTAGGAACAATTGTTATAGGTAACATAATGTCATTCAGAAAAGATAGAGTGTTTATGTACTGAAAAATGGAGCCTAGGGTCTGAAATTGTTTCAACACAACATCTGCAGATATGTTTCCCAAGGTAATAAGAAGAACTCTGCTTGGATTGTAAGTAAGTTATCTTTGCGAGCAAGATATGATGAGAAACATAAAATCCACCTTCATGGATGGAAGATGACAACCTAAGAGCAATAAATCCTCCTATTTTTCGGCTGAAATATCCCTCAACTGTCATCTATAGATAGTCTCCAGTGAGTATAGCATGATGCATAACAGTGACCATTTCCTTTCCACGTAGTTATTATATTTTCCTTCTGAGTTATTACCATGGGGTAGCGCTGCTGTGATTTGCATAGCAACTGGTTCAGTAAAACTGTATTCCACACAATAGAAACATTGGAAAGCTGGGCACTTCATGCATGAAGCACTCCGATAAAAGGAAAGAATTCAAGAAGTGATTTTATGAGCTCATGAGCCACTAATTTGCACAAATGGTATTAAAATCAGTTCAACGCCCTGCTAAAAGACACAAGAGGGTTCTGTCACTTAATAACTGGACATATTCATGAACTATTGAGCTAGAACTTAGTTTTTCATTTTCAAGATATTAAGTATTTCAGAAGAATGCAGTCCCATTTTATGAGAATCGACCCCCAAAGAAGGAAGATGCCAAAGAAAGAGACTAAACCAGGCCAGCACAGAGTCTAATTCACTTGGGAGCAGGAGGACTCTGATGGAAGCATTGTCTTAAATGTTAAAAAGAAGTGAACAACAATGCTTTTTTCTGGCTGAAAAAAATGCCTCTTTTCAATCTAATTATCCGAAAGTCAGGCACCTTTCTGGTTCTAGGCTCTGACCATAAAAGGCTTATAAACCACTATAATGGTTTTCCTTGTTTGGTTTTTCTGTTTACAATGTGCTGAAAAATATAGGCAGAAGACAATTCACCAATTGCTCGGGACTCTCATGGTGATTTCAACTATTGATGGCTGTAGTCATCTCAAGCTAAATTCAAACAAGAAAGGAACCGTAAATACTTGTTTGCTATATTCATCCCACTGAACTTCTTCCTAACAGTACATCTGTTTCCTTCTTATTTGTCAGATTTCTTAATGTACTCATCATTTCCCTCCTGGATCTTTAGTTGAGAAATGAAACAGGAAGTGATTCATTGGATCAGATGTCTGGGACATACTCTGGATGGTCTCCTACTGTTTGTATATCCTTGAGCTTACACTTTACCTTGGTGTACCTCAGTCTCCTGGTTCATCGTGTAAGGATTATAACTATAACTACAATGAATTGCTCCACTCATGCATATACTTGAACCATGCCAACCATCAATAAATGATCACCTCTTCATACATTGAATGAGTATTCGGTCACTGTTGATTCAGTAATGGTACAAGGGTAATCATAAGAGGCCAATCATCTGTGAACTATGAAAAATATTTCCTTTAATCTTAATCACTTTTCAAATCCTCCCTCCTCCCAGCCCCCGCTGTCTTCCACAAAACAGCACAAATAAAACTGTTAATCCTGTAGTCTTAAACATTTTAGGACTTTCCGATTTTCGCATTCTCAAAATCACCTGCCATTTTTAATTTCTCATTCAATTCAATTCTTTTTATACTTTTCTATAGCTAAGATCCCTGATGAAACATAAACCTTTGGGCTTAGAGCCCTGATTTATCATATTTCTGGGAAGGTTGGGAAAGTGAATACTGACTTAGTATCATTTATGTTCCTATCAATTATCTATTCAGCTGGCTGTAATCCTCTCTGGATTTCAGAATGAGGACAGGTTAGTGAGAAAGTGTGCCTTCCCACTGACTTCATCCCCGGACAGCCTTTTCTGCATTTCATGTAAAATTTTAATTATTTTCTTTCACACAAGGGTCATAATAAACTGAAGATAAAGCCCCATACTTGGTATGGGGAGATGGATTAGTGCATTAGATGTGAAAGTGCTTGCTGCACAAGCAATCACGTAAAAGGCTCAGAAGGATGGCAGCCCAGGTCTGCTATCCAGAGCTGAACAAATAAGACAGGCAGACCCCTGGATCTCACTGGCAGGCAGCCTCACTGAATCAGGGAACTCCAGGTTCAGTGATGAATTCTGTCTCAAAAACTAAGGTAAGAATGATTGAGGTAGAAATTCAATCTCTGGCCTCCGCATACAAGAGTACTCACTCATGTAAGATAATGTAGGAATTACCAATACGGAGTCAGGTAAAAATACAAGGGAATTTAATAGGGAAAAGCCTTACTTACAGAGCAACCTAGCCAGCCGGCGGGGCAGCAGTAAGTACAGCAAGCCGAAGATGAAAGCGAAAGAAAGCAGGGGTCCCGCCACCTGAGCGCCCCTCACTCTTAAACCTTCCTTCCCTACGTCACCCTGACCATGCCCTCATAGGCATGGTCAGGCACACCTGTAGCCAGCCCCTAAGCAGGCGTGGCTACAGCATCCCCTACATAGAGAGAACAAATAAAAATAGTACATTCTAGAAATGTACCATGCAAGATAATAATGGACAGCCAAACATGGCTGCTGGGCATTTAATGATGATACAACCAAACATGATGGCCTCTAAGTATTAAAACTTACACCATGGGAGCACGGGACATGATGTGTCTTGCCAGGTTGATTATTGTAACTTGGATGGTTCACAGATGGGTAAGAATAGTGATTCCCTTATCCTCTTGTAACATGTGTAGCACCTTCCAGCATTATGACAACTAGCAGGTAAAGATGAAACTTCCAGGTAACACTCAATGAATGGATAGTGAAAATGTGGCACAGCCACAAGATGGAATATCACTCTAATATTAAGAAAAACCAAGTGTAATTCTCAGAGAAGTGGATGGAGCTGGTAAAAATCACTGTGAGAGAGGTAACTTAGATCCAGATAAGCAAATGTTTTGTGTGACATTTAAGTATATTGTATCTTCAGCAATAAGGTCTTACCATCAAATTCTGGAAGGTAACCAAAACAGTGGTAGTAGCCTGTAATGTTTGTGGATCTATGGGACCTCACTACCCAACTACTACAAAACAGATAAGCTGTTCTAAATAATCCACTGAGCTTTTTATTTGTCAGCTGTGGCATCTAGTAGAGGCTTTGCCAACCCATTCTAGGGTATCTCTATTTGATCACTTTTTATATATGTGCACATTTAGGAAGCTTCTGCAATAGCAGGTTTCCATATGACTTTTCTAAAAGGTCTTTAGTATTATTCATCCCCATTAGTATTTTTTCATCAACTCTGCTCTGGCATCGTCTACCCCAAATTAGCCCTTCTTTCATGTTCTATTATTCCTCTTTGGACTTTTATACCACTGCAACCTATCTCCCCTCCCATGAAAGACCCCCATTCCTATCCCAGCATAGTTCCTTACCAATTTCCTAACCTTTATGAGAATTCTGAACAAAACATACATATGAGTGAGGATGTATGGCCTTGGACTATCTGGGAGGTCAGGGCAGGAGGAATGCTTGAATCCGGGAGTGAGAGACAACCTACAGAGACTTAGTCACTGGGAACACAGCAGGGTTCTGGAAGTTGCTGGGAGCCAGAGGCTGCTGACCATAAGCATCACCATGAGAGGGGGGGAGAGAGTAGTAATGAGAGGTACTGCTGAGAGCTTGTCACCAGGCTTCATCCAGAGAACTCCCAGAAGGACTCCTGCTGATTTTCACCTCATTTAACATAGCAGAGAGCATGGGGGGTGGGGGCATGGGAACTGGCTCTTAAGAGCAAAGCTCACAGCCTATATCCCTTGCCCCACTCCACTCACTCAAGAATTTTTCATTTTATTGGTTGGTTGGCTGATCATTTCTCTCCCTCAGAATTTTCCAACAGAACCAAAGAAAAGTAATATTGGCGACCAGACTGTATTAATTTTAGTCATGAGGAATTCAGAAGCTGACTTAGTGGTGCAGGCCTATAACCCCATCTGTTTGTGAAGCTGAAAGAGAAGGACTCCAAGTTCAGGGTCTCCTTTGCCTACAGAATTGCTCACAGCAAGTTTTGACAGCCTAGTCAGACACTGTCTCAAAGTATAAAGTAAAAGGAGGTCTGAAGATTTAGCTTAGTAGCTAACACATATGGTTTATTGAGTTTATCGCCTAGCACTGCCAGTCCTTACAAATATACAGAGAATACACACAGAGACATACACATACACACAAACACACACATATATTCACATACACACACAAACACAACACACACATTATACACAGATATACACACATACACATACAAACACACACACATATACTCACACATACAGACATACACATACACACAAACACACACGTATACATTCACACAAGCACACACACAGAGTTTTAAGAACCTCAATAAGCACTTGCAAATGGATTAATATTCTTAGACAAGATTTGACTTAACCACCAGAATTCCACAAAGATTTCTAAACCAGTACCAACAAACCACCCATGGCTGAGTCAATGGCCACCATGTGTTGGCCCATTTCTAATTATTGTAAACACACTGGTGCCATTAACACTTTGTTATTAATTAGTAGGGTGAGCTCTCTTTCTGGGAAGGGTCAGCAGACCTCTCAATGATGCCATATTACCCTCCTCCTTCTAACTTTCCAATATGTTTCTGCCTTCTGCCGAAATAACCATTAGCATCTACACAAGGAGATTTGATTATTTCTCCATTAGCATAAAGTAGATATTTAACCAAAATGCAATATAGGCAACTAATAAAAATTTGCAAAGCTAGATAGAAAATGAAAAGTATTCTTTATGGGCTCATTTTGTTGAGATTTTGCTATTAGAGATGAGAAACAAAGATATACTTTTAAGGTTTTGCTCAATTGCCCTTGAGCCATTCTACCCTCTCTTGTCAAGGCTCCATACAAATCAGAGTCATCTGACTAGGAAGATATGGACACACAACAGCTTTAATCTAAGCCTCTTCTCACACTCATCAGTGATCTCCATGATCAGTGTTACAGTTTTTCCTTACATCACTCTCTTGTTAGTGTGTGTGCATGTGTGCACATGCACATGAGCATGCAGGCACACATGGAGTTAACCACCCATGCCAGACAAATGATAGCTTGGATACCCTAGAAATGGAGTTACAGGGGTGATTAGCTCATTAGCTGGCCACTACATGTGCTAGGCAACAAACTAGAGGGCAGTTGTCATGAGCAACAGAAGGTGTAGTTTTCAGTACCATTCCCTAGCATGATTCAGTTTCAACTACCAGCTGAAATACCATTATGTTCCTAGGAAATGAGCCTCTGATATTGCAGCAGCCTCCACAACTGCCCTTGCTTCCTAAAAACCTATGTTTCCTCACTGACACTTCTGATAAACAATGAAGGTATGAAGGTGTCTTCATTCAAGATCAACATCCAAAGTCACTTTGTATCTCTTGACATCTTTTCCCACTCGATTTTCACCTTACTTCCATTTCTACCTTCTACCATCAAGGCAATCCCACTAGGATCCATCATCACCTCCACAGACTGCAGTCACCTCCAGAAGCAAGGCAGTATCTTAGTACTTTTTAAAAATACTTCTGCATCCCTACTGGAGCAGGTGTTTGTATGTAACAAGATCACTGAGGATTGTTTTGATAGAATGCATCAGTGCAAGAATATGTGAGGAGCAAATTGGGAGCTTTGAGTGGTAGAAGGAAGGCGAGGGGCAGAGGAGAACATGAGGTATCAGGAAGATGGAGGCAAGGGAAAAATAGAGAAAGAGCAAGAAAAGAGACATCTGAATAGAGAGAGTCGTTATAGTTTTAAAGGGAAATCTAGCACTGGGGAAATGTCCAGGGATCCACAAAGATGACCCCAACTAAGAATCTAAGCAATAGTGGAGAGGCTACCTTAAATGCCCTTCTTCTGTAATGAGATTGATGACTACCTTAAATGCCACCCTAGAGCCTTCACCCAGTAGCTGATGGAAGCAGAAGCAGAGATCCACAGCTAAATACTGAGCCGAACTCCCGGAATCCATTGGTAGAGAGGGAGGAGTAATGAGCAAAAGGGTCAAGACCATGCTAGGGAGACAGACAGAAACAGCTGACCTGAGCAAGTGGGAGCACACAGACATCAGTCTGTCATCTGGGGACACAGTATAGGCCCAAACCAGGCCCCCTGAACTTGGGTGTCAGTTGGGAGACCAGGGTAGTCTATGTGGCTGCTGGCAGTGGAACCAGTATTTATCCCTAATGCACAGATGGACTTTGGGAGCCCATTCCCTATGGAGTGATACTCTCTCAGCCTAGATACATGGGGGAGCACCTAGGCCCTGCCCTAAATGATATGAAAGTCTTTGATGATCTCCCATGAGAGGCCTCATCCTCCCTAGGTAGCAAATGGGGGTGGGAAGGGGGGATGATGGGAGGAGTGAGAGGACAGGAGGGAGTGGGAACTGGGATCAGTATGTAAAATAAGATTGTTTTAATTTAAATTTTAAAATTACTAAAAACGAAAAAAAGAATATGTAAATAAATAGCATCACTGGGAACCTCAATGATAATGGTAGAGCCTATTCAGGCAGCCATCCACAGTAGTCATCAATAGAGAGCCACCTCTTTCCCTATTCCTTCCTTGCTTTTAACCTCTGGATCACACCCATTCCTCCACCAAGGGTCATGATTCCTGTAACAAATTATATCCTGGGGAAAGGAATGGCTCAGTCAGTAAGTGCTGGCCTTACAAGCATGGGGGTCTGAATATGATCCTGAGGAAAACACACATAAAAACAATGTAAAATTACACACTCAGACTCATGTCCACACATTTACATTGACACTATGTAACTTATACCCCCACTCACAACTTAAAGACGCTTAAACTCACTCACAGCCGTGCACACTCACATTCACCCTTACACACACTATCCCTCACAGGCACTCTGGCATTTACACATAGATGCATTCACACATTCAGACACACCCACACATTCACACTCAAACACACAGTCACAAATGCTAACTCATGTTCATTCTCACACATTCATGGACTCACACACATCCACAGGCTTATACACATATATACACATGTGCACACTCACCCCAGCTCACATACTCATGAATACCTATGGGCATATTCACTTACCCATGCATACACATACATGCCATGCACACTTACACACTCAGACACATTGCATTCATATACATATACTCACCCTACCTACCCAGTCAGGTACAGGTTTATACAGTCTCATGCACACCCTATATTCCCCTATATTCACACATGCACGCATATACTTGCACACACTCGTACACATATTCTTTCACAAATACAAACACACACACACACACACACACACACTGCAGTTGAACCCACATACATTCACAATTCATACACATGTGAACACACTCACACAAAAGATCCATCTCACTCTTTAATGGGGGCTCTAAACATCAGTCCTGTCATCTCTTTGCAGAGTTTGCCTGGGGGTCAAGTTTCCCATACTTACACAGCTCAAGTATTAATGGTGAACACCCTCCCCTGGGCTAGATAATGGCCACAGCAGGGCAATCTCTATCTGTTACCTCCTGACATGCCCAAATTATCAAATAAGTCACTGGCGTCTATCTTGTAGCTGACATTTGAATCAGTACTCTTTGTAAGGATTATCTTTTATCAATAACCAGCTATTGATTGCTCCCACCTGGATTGTGAGTGGTGGTAAAATGAATGCATCTGTGTTCCCGTGGAGTGGGTACGAGGAAACACAGACTGCACTGGGTAAATGAGGTGGCCCAAAACAGAATGAATAGCACCAATCCAAATTATATTAACTTTTAATGAGCCAAGATTAAAACAGCTCCAGGGACGCAGAGTTCTTGTGGAAGAATAAAATATCCAGGCTGATGAAATACCATTTTGACTAGATGGTGCATAGGGTAGGATTCCATTTCCTCCTAATTCTGTGAATTTCCCATGCAGCCAAAACCACTATTAAAATACATATTTCACATTGATTGCTTGCATCTCAGCATCTCTTTAATAGGGGCCCACAGAGAGATGGGATGTGAATCAGAAGGGAAAAGACGCCTCAGGAAGCTTTCTGAATAATTAAACTCGGTACCAAAATGGGCTCAAAATGCTATGGAAATGGAGTGAAGATTCAGAACAACCTCAAGAGCTAATTTCAGGGTTGTAAAACTTTGGAAGTTTGGAGTGGTGATGCTCCTCAGTGGCCTGCTGCTTGTCCAGCACACACAAAGCCCTGGATTTTTATCTCCACAAATGAAATAATATAGTTTTAAACTTAGACTATTGTGTTTGCTTAGAATATGAGCAACCTGAGTTTAGAAACCTCAATATAATATTAATTTATTTTTAAATTAATTTATTACATTTTATGTGTCTCTCCTCTCTCTCTCTCTCTCTCTCTCTCTCTCTCATCTCTCTCTCTCTCTCTTCTCTCTCTCTCTCTCTGTGTGTGTGTGTGTGTGTGTGTGTGTCCATGGTACACATATAGAAGTCAGAGGATAAGTTTCAGGAATCAGTACTTCACCCTCTGTGTGGGACCTGGGTGTTCCTTTACCAGCTCTGCCATCTCATCAGTCAATATGATATGCCTAACACATGGCAGGAAGAATCATTGTTAGTACCACAAACTTATGTCACAATAGCCAGAGTTCAAAAACCCCAGTTAAGCCACTTACAAAACATCAATGAGTATATAGCTAGGTGGTAGACCCCCAGTGGGGACACAGCTCAGTGGTAGAGTGTGCTCATCAAATGTGGAAAACCACAGGCTGAATTCCCAATACAAAAGACGAGAAGAGGACAGCAAAGAGAGATTGGGGTGAAAAGAGAGGAACAGAGAGAAATGGGGAAGGCTGTCACTGGGCAAACTACATAATGATACCATAACTTTGTACTAATTTGTATAATATAATCAAGAACTATTGCGGGCCTTAGGGATATATATATTAAACTCTACCAGTTGTCCAATGAGTAGAAATACTGTGATTAATATTGTTATTATTGTTACCTGATTATGTCACAGACATTTGTTAAATCCCTAAGTGAACTTTAGGAGTAAGAATAGGGATGACAAGGTTCCCACCATCATTCTATCAGATAAATAAGCATGGTAAATCCACTTTACAGTGGATACTATGTAGATAACAGATGAACTGCTGGGAGATGAGAATAACAGGAGGTAGGACAGGAATGTTCAAAGGTGGTGGGGTTCGAAAATATGTGTTCTATGTGAGAGGAAGAGGCAGAATCAGTAAGTTTGAATATAGCAAGCAAAGGAGATTATAAGCATACACTGGGACAAGACTATGAGTAGAACTTTGGACTTTGGCCTAAGAAAGCAGCTCAGTTGATGGGCAAAGACATGCGTCAGAGCACAGAACACATGCAAAGAGCCGAGGCAATGTGGCATGTACTTATAATGCCAGTACTGGGGAGACAGAGACAAGCAGATCCTTGGATCTCTAAGGCCATCCCCAGCATAGCCAAATAAGTGAGCTCCAGGCCAATGAGGCATAGTTCATTTTCAGGTGAAGGATACCTGAAAAATGATATTCAAGGTTGGCCTCCAGCCTCTGCATGCATGTATACACACATGTGCATGTGCTTGCACACACACACACACACACACACACACACACACACACACACGGAGAGAGAGAGAGATAGAGATAGAGAGAGAGAGAGAGAGAGAGAGAGAGAGAGAGAGAGGCCCATACACAAAGAACTTTTTGTTAGATCTTATGCTTAAATGAGTGGGAGAGGCTGGCAAAGGTGGTGGCCCAGGCACAGCAAGAAGATCAGGATATCAAGGACATTTTCAGCTAAAATCAAGTTCAAGGCTAGCCTGCTACTTGAGACCATCTCACAAAAAGGAGAGAGAGAGAGAGAGAGAGAGAGAGAGAGAGAGAGAGAGAGAGAGAGAGGAAGAAAAGAAAGAAAGAAAGGAAGGAAGGAAGGAAGGAAGGAAGGAAGGAAGGAAGGAAGGAAGGAAGGAAGGAAGGAAGAAAGAAAGAAAGTCTAAATTGACCCAACCCTGGGGACAGAAAAATGAAAAGTGTTTCGGGGAGGCCAAACCTGTGAAGGACAGAGGGAGGAGTTTGGTCCAGCTGTAACAAAAACAAAAACAACAACAAAAAATGAGTGGGAAATAACTTAGGAAATTCTCAGGAAGATGAATAGGGTCAGGGATGCCTTACCTGCTTACGTAATTTTCCCCACGCCTGCTTCTCTTAGGACTATGATAATACTAGAAGAACATGTTGGGATGGCTATTTCAAGCCTCCACACCTCTTCCCTTCTTGGCAGCATGAATTTGTTCTCTCCAACACCAACCCTGAATATATCCTAGTTCCTTGAATTCTCCCACAAGGGTGGAGAAAACCATGACTGCTCCCCACATACCCTACTGTATTTCCAATGGGCTACACTTGGTGTTTCGTCTTCTCAATGACCTTGTCCATAGATCTGGCTTCAAAGTTCACTCATGAGCTCACACTCCCAGGACTCTCCTCTCCTGCCTATGACTCAAAAGTAAACTTGACACAGTTTCCAGGAGAACCCAAACAAGAGTGTCTCTCCTATTTTACCCATCCACCTATGTACTCTTAATTTATTCTTTCCTGACCCAAGAGAAAAGGGTCTCACTGGAGACCAATTTTGTGTGTGTGTGTGTGTGTGTGTGTGTGTGTGTGTGTGTGTGTGTGTGTGTGTATGCATATGTGTGTATAGGCATGTGTAAATGTGACCATATGGGGAAAACGTGTGAATGCCAGAAGTTGATGGCATTAAGTATAGTTTTTCAATCATTCTTCACTCATCTTTGAGTCAAGGTCTCTCACTGAATTTTCACTCACTAATTAATTACAGCAATTGGCCAGTGAGCTCTAGGGCTCTGCCACTGCTGCAATCCCTGGAGTACTCACTGAGGCATTACAGGTGCTCAGAACCACACATGGCTTTTATTTTTGCCTTTATGTGGGCACGAGGGACCAAAATAAGTCCTCACACTTGTATGTCAGGCACTTTGCCAACTAAGCCATATCCTTCGTCCTCCCTCACCCACCCCACCCCACTGTTTCTTATCTTTCCACTATGCTCTACAGACATTTTTCTGACATTAAATCTTTTTCGTTTTGCTTTCAAAACTATTGGAATATCTCAATAATCTAGTTTTATGACTTCTAGTTTCAGGGTTGGAAAGATGGTTCAATGTTGAGAACACTGGCTGCTCTTGCAGAGCACCTGGGTTCAGTTCCCAGCATACACAGTGTGACTCACAAGCATTCTTATTTCAGACCCAAGGGATCCAATGTTCTCTTCTGAACATCTTGGGTTTAAGGCACACATGTGGTACATGTAGGCAAAACTCTCCTACGAATAAAATAAATACATCTAAAAAATAAAGCTTGTAGGCCCCTCTGCCCACAGTTTTCTTAACTGGCTGTTTCTTAGTGCCCGGTTGTTTGAAGACTTGTATGTTCTCACCACTTTCCATGCCCTTGCCTGCTCCTTTGCTAGCTAAAATGGATATCATCACTCCGGCTGCTCTAATTAGTGCATCATTGAATCACTAACTGTTTCAATTATTGGTCTATTTTCAAGTCAGCATTCTTGACTTCTCAGTGATTCTTTATTTATTCCATCTTGAAAGATATCCTCATCCTTGTCTTACTGAGACCATTTGCCTTTCTCCCCGTTTCTTCCTTGACTGTTCTCCCAATGTGTCTTTTATTATTTAGTGATACCCGTGTCTCTCTTCATCCCCGAAAGAGCGATTTGCCTAATTGTTGCAAGCAAGCTATATCCTCTAAGTAACTCCATACTGTTTGAAACAGTGCTTTGATCAGATGGTATCATCCTCTTCCAGACTTCATTTCACAAGCAGCATTTGACTCCATTTTGAAGATGGAAGATGAGACAGAAGCAATAGACAAGAACTCCTGACTGTTCACACTTGTAATCAATCACCAACCCTGAATGTGTCCTTTGTTTTCTCTGTGCCTTCTCCAAGGTTCCCCCACAGTGCTAGAGAAACTCATTATTCATCAATATCAACACTTTCTGACTGACAACCATCATGGTCAGGACTCCCTGCATGTAAGCCCTCATCCAAGGCAGGTCATGAGCCACTTGAAAACAAAAAAAAACAAAACAAAACAAAAAACTGTAATACAAAGTTCTGTCTGCATCCTTGAAAATACCAGTAGCTCCTTGTCATATTTTTTTTTTTTACTATCAATCTGAGAAGGAGATTGTATTTCAGGGATTTTCAAGATCTAATTGCACTGTAGGTATGGCTGTAAGGGATTGTTTTGGTTGGTAATTGACGGTGGAGGACAAAGCTTGCCTGCTGTAGCTTTTAAAGAATATTAAAATTACGACTCTATTTCCATGTGAGTCAATTCTTAAGTTATTTTATCAATGAGACTAAGTCCCCAAATTTCCTCTTTATCATTCTCACCAAACTGAATTATATGCATACATGAAATTCTCAAAGGATGTGTTTATTAAATATCATAAAATGTTTCGCAGCCGTGACCTAATCTAGATGATTTCTCATTGAGACTCTCCTTCAGAGTAATTCTACATTCTGTCAAGTTTACTATCAAAACTAACCATTGCAGTCCTCCAAACTACATGCTGGGTAGGAATTGCAAACCAAATTTGAAAAAAAAAAAAGCAACTTCTTTGAAGTCATATGGTTGGTAGCTATTCACAGCCTGATTCTGGAGCCTTTTATCCTAACTTGAAGCCCTGCACTACTCCTGAACAGTTCTACTTTCAAGTGCATGCCCTTGCTTCTTGAGTCTTCCTTCCTGCCTATCTCCAAGAACCACATAAGAGCTCTGGAAGGAGAGATTTCATCCACCTGATCCCTCTCCTCACCCCACTAATGGACTAGGCAAAGATGAGAGGTTCAACAAATGCTTCCTGCATTTGCCTTTGATGGGAACACATTAGGCATCTCAAGTGAGGGTCAGGAAGAACTTCAAGTCAAAAGATCTAATTAGCCTGACTGTGTGGGTAACTGCCAGCACTCTACCTGGATCCATTTCTATGGAGTTGCATAAGAGGGCAAACAGTCACAGTTCATTCTCTCTCCCAAATCCCCAAGCCTCTTCAACTAGGCTTTCTATGCTGAACCATATAAATTGTAGTGAGCATTCTAAGAACTTTCTGTTTATAGAAAGTGGTGCTTTGCAATTCTCTATTAGATGGACACTCAAACAAGTGACTTATCAGCCCTAGGAACACTCAGACTATAAGGCCCAGTGTAAATATTACAGAAATAGAAGCACAGTCCTCAGCATTTAGTCACAGCAGCAGTCTCCTGCTGTTTCTAAAGTATTCTGTACTGTCCACAATTACCTTGGAATGGATAGTCTATATATTGTAAGGAAAATGGTTAAAGAGCAAGAGGAATTGGACACAGAAAAAAAGGGACATGAAATTTTACCTGTTTTACCTGTTTGTTTTTCTAATAAAAAAAAAAACTCACAAGTTGTAACAAGGCACACTATTTTTAGCTATTTTCTTTTTTTAAAAAGTTTGTTTCTTTCTTCATTTATTTATTTTGTGCATGTGTAGTGTAGTGGTTTGAACAAGAGTAGCCATCATAGGTTCATATATTTATTTGCTTAGGGAGTGGCATTAGGAAGTATGGCCATGCTGGAGTAGGCTTTGGGATTTCAAATGCTTAAGTGAGGTCCCGTGTCTTGTCTCTCTATTCCAGCTGCGTGCTGATCTAGCTGTAGAGCTCTCAAGCTTCTTCTCCATCACCATTTCTGCCTGCATGCTCCCATGCTTCCCACCATGACAATGGACTAAACCTTGGAAATATAAGTAAGCCCCAGTTAAATGTTTTCCTTTATAAGTGTTGCCTTGGTCAAGGTCTCCACAGCACTAGAACATTGACTAAGACAAGTGGGGACACATACATGCCACAGCACACATGTGGAGTTTAGAGGACTGCTTTGGAGAGTGGGTTCTCTCCTACCATCAGATGACTTCTGGGGATCAAAGTCATCTCTTAAGACTTGGCTGCAAGCACCCTTACCTTCTGAGCCATCTCACAGGCCTTCCTTTGCTAGTTCCTAATGCTAAGCACTATCTTTCAAAAACCTGTTAGCTTATGAAATTAGTGAGAAGCCCTTGAACATACCTTGGGAAGCAAATAGGTGTATTCGTTCCTTTGGATATAGGGAAGTGGCCTATTTGGAAGCACAAGGCCAAACAGAAAGCCAATGTCCACATTTGTCTGACCCCTTCACTTAAACTTGGGATTCATGATTCTATCTTCCACCCTATCCCTGCTTTGATCACTCCAACTTAGTGGAGGAAGAAATTAAAGGCATGATATATAGACTCACGGGGTGTCAGAACTGGGAGTGTGGAAGCCTTGCATTTTGATGATTGGATGAATGGAAATAAGAGAGAATGGCTTTCCATACACTCAACCAAAACCTGAGCATGCAATGCTGGCAGGAACCCGCACTGCATTTGTCTTCAGAGGCTTTACCATCACTGATCCACTGGAAGTCCAAATGCACTGTGGTAAGAAGATGCACACTGTGATGATCAATCTTGATTGTCAGCTTAATGGAATCTGAAAACAACTGAGAGACACACCCCTGGGTGAGAAGCATCTTCTACCAAGAGCCCAGCTATAAATAGTTCTGGAGGAAAAGCAATATATCTATTGCCTATTTGAATTTACTCCTTGCTGATGAGTGCATCTATCCTATTTCTACTACAGCCATTGCTGCCATCCTTTGATGACTCAAAACCAAACCATTTTGGACTATTGTGACTCTCTAAGAATTCTCTAGACCTTCAACAAAAGATTGGCATCGCTTAAGCATCAAACAGTATGAACTGAGTAACTATTAGACTTAGCATCTCTAGTGTACAGACAGCCACTGTTGGACTATCCAGCTCATATTATATAAAGCAATCTAGTAGATTCCTCTATAATATATAGTCATCCTATCAATTCTATTACTCTAGAGAATCTTATAAACAGCCCTGGGAAACTTACAAACATTATAGTCAAAGTTCCCCCTCCCCTAGATTTGGCTTTGCACTGTGAGATATTTGTAAATATGAAACAAATGGTATCTCCATATGCCCAGAGATCTTCTCTTCCTTTCACTCCTTTTTGTCTGCAAACAGTGAGTCCACTACACAAACAAACGCTGATCACCTTTTATATATCAGGTACAATACACAGTGGGAACAACAACAACAAAAGGTGGGAGAGAAAAATCAAGTTCTATCTTCGTTGGGACTTGGTAATGGAGGAGGCAGTATAGCACTAAGCATAAGGAAGCCATGGTTATAAATAAATTGCTAGATATGCACTGTGATATATTCAAGAAGGCGGCATCTAGGTCAAGGAAATAACAAGTTAGTATTGTTATCAAATTAACGTGATGCTGGGCCTAGAGAGATGATGGCTCCACAGGCAGCTAAGAGTACTTATTGCTCTTACAGAGGTTTTGAGTTCAGTTTCCAATACCCATGTGGAACAGCTCCAAATTGTTTGTAACTTCAGGTCCAGCGTGTCCAATGCTCTCTTCTGACCTCTGTGGGTACTTCAGTCACATGCCCTACACACAGACACACACACACACACACACACACACACACACACACTTGCATTTAAAACCAAAATAGTTTAAAAATGATCTCAAAGTGGTCTATTTGATGTCAGACCAAGCTTCAGAATCAGATATATCTGAGACTGAATCCTTGACTTAAATATCCTTGTTGAGTGATCTTGACAGCCTGTGGAAGTCCTGGTTGTCTTTTCAACAAAATAGAGAAAATGTGGGTCCTCTACTCCATAGCAGCAATATTAGGACAGAAGCTGACAATATGTGTCTTATCTAGTCCCAAACCTGATACATCACTGCTGTGGGATAAACGGCACCTATATTAATGAGCATGATCACTGGTATCATCTTTTCTTCCTGCTACATATGAGGATTGTCCATTCTGTCTCTCCCTTTACAGGACATCAGCTCTGTTGCTATGTGTCATTTCCTCGAGAATGGGGGGAGACTTGCAGAGGCCATCTGGTGATGGTGGACACTGGCCAAATCATCACTAATTGCCTAAGCTCTCTGGCTCGCCTTTGGTAATGAGTTTGGTGGGTCCAATTAGTGCAGACCACATGATGTTGTTGAGATGCTGTGGGGAGATTGAGCATAAGCCAGCAACGCCTGGTTCCTTTGGAGGCTGCAGAGGAACCTTCAGAGAATCACATTTAACAAAGAGCTGGCAGGAGTGTGTCCTGTCTGTTCCCGTGCCCTCCATGTGGGGACTTGCTGTGACTAAAGGGAGCTGAGGGACTGTGATTAGAGGGACAGATGGGAAGTGGGAACATTCACTTTGCAGCTTTTAGCGACCTCCAAGGATCCATCTTTATGCAGCTCCAAGCCCTTGGCCTGGGTTTTGATTTGCTAAGCAAAGGCTAGGGCAGGGTAGGAAGCATATGCTAGTTCCAGGATTTACCTACTATTTAGCCTCCCAGCTGCTACTCTTTGCATTGCCATATGTGACCATGGCTGAGTCCTAGCAACTAACACCAAGGTATATATGTACCGTGAAGAATGCCTAGCCCAGACTAGGGAGGGACTCCACAAACGCTACCTGAGTAGATGAGTGCAGAGAGATTCTGGATTGTTCTTTACCAGGGTCTTCCTCCTTCCATCCTTCTCCCTCTTAGCCCATATGCTAAACAAAGCAAAAGCTTACTGTTTTTACAAAATCAATGGCAGGCCCAGCTTTCCTTTTGCATTGGATTTCGTAGGAGAAGCTCAGGACATTAGTGAAAGCAGCTAACTCACTGAGGTTGGTAAAAAGACTGAGTGGGTCCAGTTTGTGGGGGTTGGGCAGATTGGCATTGTGATGTCATCAACCATGTGGTCTCAAAGATATTAATTCTTTCTAGCATGTTTTCTTCTTTGGAAAATGGAACTAATAAAAATCTTTGTCTCAGAAGAAAAATAAATAAACCTCATTGGATGCAAGCTATAAAAGAGAAGGGATGAGAAAGTTAGGCATAGGGGACTTTCGGGGTAATGAAACTACTTGCATGCTCCAATAATTGTGATGTATGCTATTATTCCTTGGTCAGGATCCACAAAACAGAGTAACACACAGACATTGGAGAAGACTAGTGAAGGAGGAGAGAAAACTGTATTCCCTAAGTACAAAGATGGAAGTTTTCCTGGATCATTTCCTAGTGTGTGGTGTCTGTTTAGTGGGGAGACTTATCTACTTTCCAAGTCTCACTACATAAAGTGACAAACCTGACCAATGACCAGCTACTATTGTCTATATCTAGAATGTCCCCAAAGGCCATGTTATTAAAATCTTGGGGTTCCCAAATCTGCATTACTAGAAAGTGCCAGAAGCAAAAGTGGAGCTTTGTGGGAACTGTTCAGATCACCAGGGACTCATTATCAAGGGGATGGTGGGTCCTTGGTCTCACTCTTCTCTCTTATTCCTGGCCATGACATAAGCAGTTTTACTCAACCATACACTTCTTTCCTGATGTGTAAGGACAGGCCAACAAGATCAGCCAGTCACAGATTGAAACCTCCAAATCTGAGAGACAAAAATTAACCTTTTCACTTTATAAACTGATTATGGTATTTGTCACAGTAACAAAATCCTGGCTCACACTCGCCTTCAAGAGTCTGCAATTGTTTAACTTAGCCCCATATGTTGTTATTGACAAGAGATGCAATGGTTTCTTTCAGTACCTTTGCCATAGTTTTTATTCATCCTAGGTTTGATAAGGTCTCATTCCATTATCTATCTTTCCCAATGGAAGGAGAACTGCATGGAGGAAAGTCTGATTTTCTTAGTACCTCTTCATCCTGAATGCAAGGGACTGAACATTTGTTAAACTCCATATTCTTAGGATGGCAGGAGGCATGAATAACCAGCATCAAATAAATGCTTAACATAATGCTCTGTAGATAGTAGGCACTTGGCAAGATGGGTTATAGTGGCTTGTTTAAAGGACAAAAGAAACTATGAGACCCTTTCTGCATGAAGATAGATGGTTCATACTGAGCTGATCAGTTTACTTCTGTACTGATAAGATTACAGTGTGTATGTATTGCGGGGTGGCTCAGTTGTTAAAAGTACTTGCTGCTCTTTCAGAAGACCTGAGCTCAGTTCCTAGCACCCAAGCCAGGAGGCTCACAACTGCTTCTCACTCGAGGCCTAAGGAATCTGGCACCCTCTTTTCACCTCGCAGGTACCTCCCTACACGTGATATGTTTTATATATATATATATATATATATATATATATATATATATATATATTTCAAAAAATATTATATAATATAATATATAATATATAATATAATATATATAATATTCAAAAAACTAAAATAAGATAAACTTTAAGAAATTCTCACTTTTAGGTCTATAATTAAGTATGAGCTAGTTTCTGCAAGACCACAAGTTAATGAAGCATGGGAGAAGGGATGAGTGGAGTTGAATCCTTGTGTCTCATATCCCATATCATCTAACTGCGAAACCATACACAAAGTTTTTCTCAAGAAACATTCCCTTAGGTCCATATAAACTCTGATGGGCATCCAAAGAAGCTGCTGCAGTCCCCAGTTTTCAAACTGAAGCAAGGGTTTTATGGAGAAATGGTCATGACCCAAAAGGGGTCCTCCAACATGAGCCTGACTCAGGAAGTAGCCCCCAAACAGAAAAGCTACCACTTTTTTTTTTACTCGACAGGTAGACTATCATGGCCAAACAAAATCAACCACAATCTGATACCCCACAGCTACCCTCAGTTTTGTGATGGGATTACATACTGGGAAATTGCATGCAATATGGCTCATCATAACCTGAAGAAAATTCCATCAAATGGAGTATAACCATTAGCATTCCTTTCATCCAAATACTAGGCAGACCTGACCCTGCTTAATCTCTGAGATGAGACTGCCGTTCGTACTGATTTTGTCAAGAGTAGTAAGGCCTTAGATTATATGCAGGCACTATTTCTGTTACTGCCTCACCCACTGTTTCTTTTGAAACAAAACAAACTCATTTTCTTAATATTCTGGCATACAGGGTGAATTCTTTCACCCAGTCAAACAAAATCTGTGGAGGGTAGCAATGCCAGAGGATTTATTCATTGGTTGAACCCATCAAAAAGGAGAGTCATACACACAGCTCTATCTAAAGTTTACTCAGGCCCCACAGTCAAAGACACAGTAAGCAAAGACTTCCAGATGTTTGTGATCAATAGGAAAGGCAAGGGATATAGATGAGCTGCCCCCAGCATCAACTAGTGGAGAAATCAGACTGCCAGGCTTTCCTCAAGCCAGCAACAGGGCCACTTTAGGGACTCTATGCCAGGCCCCATTCAGCTTAATGCCATCTTCCTACATCAGAACCCATTCAGTCTTAAAACAATCCTTTAGCCATATTGGATTTTTGGACATTCTAAAAAGAATTAGAGCTGAAGTAGAAAACAAGGCTAAAGAACCATTTTCTAGGAGTTATGTGACAAAAGGCATCCATGCTCTCCATTTTGGGCTTAGAAGCGTGTCTAACTGGTACTGGCATCACTCAGGGACATTTCCCCTCTGGGTCCCAGCTATGTATCATCTTTATGGGACTAAGCATCATTCCCAAAGATATAAAGAAATTTGAGCAAATGTCTGTCCTGGGGGGTTCATAAAGAGCAGATTCTGGCTGGATTCAATAGCAATGCTGAAATACGCAGATATGGAACTCAGTAAGCAGTGGCGATTGGACCAGGGAAGACATGTTCATGTAATCTCTTGATTCTGGTCAGAAATTAATTCACAGAGAATGTTTGCAGTGATGAAGCAAAGACTGCTTCATCTTTTGAGGAAGCAAAGACTGCTTCATCTTTTGAGGAAGACTCAAAAGATTCACTAGATGTTTTGCCCACCCCCATGGCTTATTTTTAGCAGGAGGTGCTATTTGGGGAAGTTGTGGCACCTATGGGAAATACAGATTGTCGGAGGAACTATGTGGCCAGTTTTTTATCCCACTTCCTGTCAGTCTCTGCTTCATTTCCATGTGGAAGATGTGATCTTACAACTTCCTGCTCTGACTGCCTGCTACCATGCTTCCCTCTGCCATTATGACCTCTCCCTCAGGAACCATAAGCCAAAATAAACCCTTCCTTATATCAGTCATTTTTTGACACAGCA
The DNA here is from genome assembly GCF_003668045.3 of Cricetulus griseus. Taxonomy (NCBI): domain Eukaryota; kingdom Metazoa; phylum Chordata; class Mammalia; order Rodentia; family Cricetidae; genus Cricetulus; species Cricetulus griseus. The sequence goes on along the minus strand of NC_048601.1, from coordinate 32,911,821 downwards.
TTTTAGAACAGCAACAGAAAACTAACTAATACAGCTACTCAGGTCCAATTGTATAAAGAATGGACAACATTTTTACCTGGCTCACAGCAAATGACCACATGGGTTTATTACAGTGTACTGTTTCAAATCAGAGCAGTGAAACACAGCTATCTTCTCCACATTTAGTCTTGAATTTGGATTAGACCACCTATGCCCCTGCCTTGAAGCTTTGACTGAGTTAGGATGAGAAGTTGATTTCTAATTCTCTTTTATTGAGGATGGGACATTGTTAGCATTTGCTGAGTCTTAAGTAGCATGACACATAATCATTTGCCTAGTGTTTCTCATTCATCCTCATCACACAGCCTCTACTTTGAGCAAGGTACCAATGATCAGCTCTGCTTAGCACCTGTGAGGATACTGAAATCTTTATGACCAAAGGTCATAAAGAAGCAGCATCCCAGCTTCCCAGCTCTTCCAATTGTATTGTCACCTCTCTTTTCTTCTTTCAAGCAAATTCTAACTTCATTAATATTTACTCACAGCCAAGCAGGAATATGAGACACTCACAAATGTTGCTTGATATCTTGTCACAAGAGCCTGGTTGGGAGTAACCACAGGAGGCTTTTCCTCTGGGGCATTCAAACGATTTTTAGACTCGAAAATGTCTCCAGAGAAGAAGAAAGATCACAAGAAAGAAATGCATGTCTGTGTAATCTACCTCAAAGGTCCTCAGCAGAAATAACTCATCAGGCTCAGATATTTCCCCTGGCCTAGTCAGCACATCCCCAGAGAGCTGTGATTAAGTGTTCAATGGCTTTCTGCACACCAAAGTCCTCCATCCCAGCTCTGGTGCCCACAAACTGGGCACCTATAATTTGTACAGCTGCAGACAGCAGGATTCAAGATGCTTTTCCCTTTGTTTTATACCAAGACCTCCTAAGTTGCTGGAGCTATTTTGTTTAAGGAGATTATTTTTCCCTGTTTCCAAATGTTGTCCCTTTCCACAATGGACAACACATTGAAAAAGAGAACAAAAGGTTATATAGCTTTTTCCGTAAAGGTGGAGTCGGGTGAGGACCCTGTGAGTTTCTGAGATCAGATCACATTAATAGCATTAAACACACAGTCACTAACATACTGCAAGAGCTAAGTTGTTGAAATCATAACTGGTTTGCACTGGGAAATTTTATTCTTCGTGTCAGATACAACCAACCATTCTCCCATAGCAATGATCAGGGTTTGGCACTTACATCACACCCTAAATAATGGCTGTAGTGTAGAGCTGGTCTCACAAACACAGAGCAATTTGTTTATGAGAATATAGGAGTTAGGTATAGTGGCTGGGAATTTAGACTGTAAGGGTGTGAAATCTGAATTTCTTATTGAACTGACTGTGTGACCATAGGCCACTAAATGCAGCCCCTCTGGATCTCAGTTTTCCCTTTATACAAAGGTATCATTTGAAAAAACAAAACAAAACAAAAAAACGTAACTCAAGGAAAGCACATGGGTGTATGTAGCAATAAATCTTTAAGTCTTTACAATAAATCAATAAGGCTTTACACCAAGCCATGTGAGCCCAGATGCCACATGGAGACTAATATTAGGTACAAAGCTGCTGGCCAATGACTAGGATTTCTTATCTGCTATCTCTGTCTTAAATATCAACCATAATTATTAATCTATGTATTTATAATAACTTACCTTATCAAGGACTCTGGTGGTGTGCACCCATTCTTCTGGGGATCACGTGGCAACGACTATCTTTACTACCTTTCCCAGAATTCTCCTCAATTCCTAGTCCCACCTATCTTGCTTCCCTATTGGCCAACAGTACTTTATTTATCAACTAATAAGACAAACATATACACAGAAGGACTTCTCAAATCAGGTGTATATTCCTTTAGCCACAGCTCACTCAGCTTTTTTGACACTATAACAAAACACCAGAAACAATTTATAGAGAGGACCAGTTAACTTTGGCTCACAGCTTCAGGGGTTTCTGTTCATAGACCACTTGCTGTGCTTCTTTGGGTCAGAATATCATATTGAAAAGGCATGGTAGAAAAACTGATAGCCTCATGGCATGTGAGAAGCCAAAAAAGGGACAGAGAGTAACTAGAATCCTAATAACCCCTTCAAAGGAAGTATTAAAACACAATGACCTAACTTCCTTTCACTAAGCCCCACCACTAAACACTTCAGCGGCTGGCAACTGCTATCTTTTATATATAAAGTCTACCACCACAGGGCTAAGGCACTGAAGCTTAGTTTGAGCTCCTAGCACTATTTTGGGAGACCCATCTTTAATTCTTGGACACCGTGAGGTGAACAACTCCATTCATCACCTTTATACCTCAAAGTCATGACCTGGGCCCTCTGAAACCCTAGCCAGGAATGTGTCACAGCAATGAAAGGTCTGAGAGAGTAGCCAAACCAAGGACATTCAGGATTCAAAGGACAGTAGCCATCATGGTAGTAAACAGATACTTGAAGATTTGGACCAACTTTACAAGGACAAAACCTAATCTGTAGTCTATGGAACTCTAGCCTATTGCTTCCAGGGATCACAGTCACACTAGCATTGGACATTGGGTCACGTAGGCAAAACTGGCTGGAGCTCACACATGCCTAAGTTGGAGTAAAACTCTCTGGATCAAGCAGGAGTATATGGCAGTTATGAGCCCTCCCCTTGGAGAAAATGCATGCTCCTTTAGAAAACCCTGGGTTATTTATATCAGTGGAAACAATTTTACAAATTCAAAACTATAGCCATTTGGAAATGCTGAAGAAGTTTCGCCTGTAGGCAAGTATAAAGCCTATTCTGTCCTAGACTTCTTTCCCCATGATAATAAAAGCTAATTAATTTTGCTTCCTTTTCTTTATAATATAATTTAAAAATCCCTGATCCATAAATGTATTTCTTCTCTGGATTGTCTTCTGTGGTTCTGGTTAAGATTCAACTGCAGAAATTCAAGAGGGGTAGGAATTAGGAAGGAGCAGTCCAGGGCAGGACATTCAAGGCAGGGAACTTGGGCAAGACAGTGAATGTAAAGATATATATATTTTTATATATATATATAAAATAGGGGCTTCTTTACATACATATATATATATATATATATATATATATATATATATATGCTGGAGAAGGTGAGAAAGAAACTGTTTCTCTAAATGGAGAGGTGAGGCTTGGGGAAAGTCTCTAGTTCTCAGAGTGCCTTCTCCCATGCCCATCACCAAGGACAGCTGTTGAAGATCCCTGCACATTCTTCTTTAAAGCCCCTATTTCATTCCCATTAGCATGTTGAATACTTTCTGAAACTTGGTTCCACCATCTATAAGTGGAGGTGTTATGTGGCCTCAATGAGATGTTCTCAAATCACCTAACAAAATCCCCACTGAGTCTCCCATTATCTCCTTTCTTTGTCTGGTGACACCCATCTCCATACAAAGGTCAGTCCTCAGTGATCTGTACTCCAGTTTCAAAACCTAACTCAAACAGTGACAATTAATTCATTTAGTGTGTTCTCAGAAACCAACTGGCACATTAAGTCATCTTCCGGAGTTTTTAAAAAATAATGATCCTTTTGTATCAAATACTCATTAGAGTAATAGTTTACAACCTTGGTGTTAATTGTGTCTCTTGTTATACAATTACAAATCATATTGGCTCTGGGCTGCACCATGTAATTATTGTTATTCATTAATAGCCAACACTTAGAAAGAAATGGATCCCACCTAGTCACCATTGAGGTGATGCTTTTATGCCCCCCACAAGCACATGACAAACTGACTGAATTTATTTTAAATCATGCAAGTTTATTTTTTGTACTCTCAATAATGTTTGGGAGTGCTTTTGATGGATTTTTATCACAAAGAGCTCAGGAAAAAAGAGATACACTCCTCAACAAAAGTCTTTCAAATAGTGGTCCCATGTGCTAAATCTAGAAAGTTCCAGGTAGATGATTAAGGAAAAAAAGCAAGTGAACCAATTTTAGCAGATATCCCATAACTAGTGAGTCACTTGCATATGCCCTGGAGGAGATAGCAAACAGAGAATATAAAATGCACACTAAGGGTTGAACCTCAGAGATTCTGGTTCATTGAGTATATTGTAGAACCAGAGGGCATGTGTTTCAATGACTGTACTCTCCAGCCCCTAGGATTTGCTTGGACCTTTGGACCATATTTTGAGAAGGAATAACTGAAGATCTAAGTTTGCTAAGACTAGAATATCTTGATGATTTCATAAGTGTGTGAGGTTGGACCCCAACCCTGGGCAGAGAACAATCTGTTGCAGTGTACCTCATTCTGTCTTGTACTACCTACCACGCAAAGGACTGATTAATCAATAAAGATCATAGGTTTATTTCTAGGAAGTTGTCAGACACGAGGTCCAGTATTTGATAGTGAGGAACTTCTTAACCTCACAGAATGTCAAGGGACAAGTTAACAAATGCTGCATAAACCCTCTCTAAATAAAAATTCATCCCATTTTTCAGGGAAGCATCTCATGGGTTACTGGCCTCATAAGTGCAACACCTGGATTTTTGGAATCTACATTTAAGCCACAGCATTCCTCCCTTGCCACTCAAATGAATGTCCTTCTCACAGAGAAAATAAATTCATTCCATCGAAGTATCCCCAAGCTGCCTTAAAGTATTTCAGTATCAACTTTAAAGTCTAAAGTCCAAAGTCTTATCTAAACACCATATGGATGCAACTCAGGATAATTCATCCTTAGCAGAATTGCTCTCCAGCTGTGAACCTGGGAATTCAAAATTTAAAATAGGGAGTGGAGACAAGCAGAGGACAGAAGTTCTCAATTTAGAAGAACCCCACAGAAGAAGAAAGGAATAGAGGAGCCACGGTAAAATCAAAACCCAACAAGGCAGACAACATTCAATACCAAGAAGGGGAGAACCATCCTCTCTGATTCAAGATGCCACATTCCAGACACAGGAGGACACTGTTGTCTCCAATTCCCCTGGGCTGCTGCACTCTTCTATTCTTGCTGAGAACAGCTTTGCAAAAGTAGCTGCTTCTTTCTAAGTTGCCCTTTGACGCCCACCCCAACTCAGCATTCTACCTTCTCACCTGAATGAAGATGTTAACAGTCTTTCTTTAGATCTGCAAAATGCAGACCGTCTGGTAACCATTGCTCTTCCTTGCTCTAGTACTGTTCATATGGCATGCAAATGGCTTTGAGGGTTAACTTGTGGAAAATCAACATGCTTGGGTATTACAAAAATAACAACAACAACAACAACAACAACAACAACAACAACAACAAAAACTAGCTCCAGGGACTATGGAAATGGCTCAGTTAGTAAGTGATTTTTTTGCAAGCTTAGAAACCACATTTAAAAAATGATCGAGCACTCCTCATGACAGAGCACGCTTAGAATCCCATAACTGGGAAGGCAGGGATGGGCAGCCCCCCATCCCCACTCAGTAGCCAGCAAATATAGCTTACTTTGTAAATTCCAAGCCAATGAGAGACCTAGGAATGATATCTTTGACCTCCACACATATCCTGAACATGTACACATACACACACACACACACACACACACACACACACACACACACACACGCACGCACGCACGCACACACACACACTCATACACACACACACTCACTCACACACACACACACACACACACACACACACACACACACACACCAGTAGGACAACATCAGTTGTGATATTGGAGCCAAAACACATCAGAAGACGCATTAGATTATAAAAATCCCACCCAACACCTAGCACATGCTATTCCTCCTCAGTGTATCCCGAACTTCCTTGCTCTTACAGATCAACCCTTTCTCATACTTCAGTACCCTAAGGAGTTTTGCTTTGTTTTGCTTTGTAGGAAGACAACAACATCATACATAGACATCTAGGAATTCTGGCTCTTCAATTGATGTGATTTCCATTTCAGGAACTCTCAGCTGCTGAGTACCGTCTTCTGTTCTCATCTCGTTTCTGTGGCTGTGACAAAGCTTCCTGACACAAGACAGCTTGGGTGCGAAAGGGTTTATTTTAGCTCGCAGTTCCATGTTAGTGTCCTGCACTGAGAGGAAGTCAAGGCATCAGGGGCTTGAAACAGTTACATCACATCCACAGTCAAAAGCAGAGAAGTAAAGGCCTGAATTCTCTCTTGCTTACTTACATGTTTGTGCCTGGATAAATTTCTCTACTCTTCCATGGTCTAGGACTGCCGGCCTAGAAAATGGTACTGCCCACAGTGTGTCTTCCAATATCACTTAACTTAATTAAGATAACCCCCCAATGGACACACCTGCAGGCCAACTCAATGTAGACAATTCCTCATTAAGACTTACTTCTCAGGTGATTTTTGGTTCTGTCAAGTTGGCAGCTAACACATAGCTTGCAAGCAGCATGCAGACAGACTTGGGAGCAGTAGTAGTTTAATACTACTATGTCTTACTTAGAGTTACTATTGCTGTGATAAGACCATGACCAAAGCAACTTGAGGGAGAGAGGGTTTATTTGGCTTACTCTTCCATATCACTGTTCATTATTTTAGGATGTAAGGACAAGGACTCAAACAGGGCACAAACACAGAGGCTGGAGCTGATGTAGAGGCCATGAAGGAGTGCTATTTACTGGCTCACTCGGGCATTCTCAGCCTGCTTTCTTATAGAACCCAGGACCACCAGTCAAAGAATGTACCACCCACAGTGGCCTGGGCCTTCACTAATTTACAAAGTTTCCTACAGGCTTACATGCAGCCTATCTTTTTTCTTCTTTTTATTTATTCTATGTGTCTTTTACATCATGTATCTTAATTCCATTCATTTCCCATCCCTTTACATGCACCCCGCACTTCTGCATACCCCACCCAAAACAAGACAAAATTTAAGAGAAAAAAGAAAAGAGAGGAAAAATTTTCAATCTCATATGGAAACTGGAGTATGACACAGTAAGTCACATAATAAATCCCCTTATTCCATATATTTTGATGTTCAAGTGTTCATTGCAAAGAGTCATTGGTCTGGTCCAAGGCCTCTGGTATCTACTGGGCCCTCACTGGAACTCTTCTTGAAAATCCTGTTTTTGCTCTGCGTTGTGGAGATCCTGCAGCTTTGGGTCTGAGGTCACATTCCTTCACATGCTCCAGAAGATCATAGATGGAGTGGACATGGGGCAGGCCAAATCATAACCCTGGTCTGGACCTGGGTAGCTGCAGGGCTGGTCTGCCCACCAGCTCCCCACTGGTCTTACCACCAGGCTGAATTCTCCATCCAGCATTGTCCTAGCTAATGCACCTCTTGAAGAAATGAGCAAGGAGTGGGGCCAGTTCTGCTTTCACACTCGGGGCCAGCTCTTTTGTGTTGCCAAGGGAAGGCACATGGGCCACGATCCCAAGTGTTGCAGCTGGTGGGGGACAGGGACAGCTTTCCAGCTCTTGTGACCTCAGGGCCAGTTCTCACACCTGCTCAGGCATTGATTGATTGGGGGGATTGTCTCCTGCCCATGCCACTACAGGGCAGATGGGTGATGGAGACAGCTCTCCCTTGCTCACCCACATCTCTGCTAACCGAGTTGGCTCTGTTGTACTGTCCTAGTGAGCTGCAAAGCCTGCTCCCCTGGGTGTTGCAGCTGGTGGGGGTCAGAAACAGTTCTCCCATTCTTATGACCACAAGGTCAGCTCTCCCACCTGCTCTAGGTGTTGATGGACAGGATTGAGGGGAGGCATACAACCTTATCTTATGGAGGCATTTTCTCATCCAGGCTCCCTCCACTCTGATGACTCTAGTTTACGTCATGTTGACATAAAACTAGCCCCTACCTCCTGAAAAAAAAAAAAAAAAAAAAAAAAAAAGGAAAGAAAAAACCTCCTCAGCTCTCCTAGCCGGGCAGCATATACTCTTGGCTCTACCTTTCTGGGATCTCAGGGCAGTGTCCCACCCCATTACTATTTATATTCAATATCTCAGTAGAGCTCTCTGTGACAACTTGGTCTCCTGAACAGGTCTCTGTTTCAGACCTCAGATTTTGTAGACATCATTTAAAATCTAAGTGGAGGTAGCTTTATATTGAGAATCTGTGTATTCTCTACATTATTGGTGATTCAAAAATCTCACAGTTCGTGCCCTCCAGAACAGCAGCACACAGGAGGAGGAGAGAGGAAAGAACTCTCAACAGAGATCCAAGGGAACTCTGGGCTGTGTGTGACCTGAACATCTTTCTGTAAGCTCTTTTCCTTCAAGACCACAGCACTCTGGACCTATTATGGGAAGACTACACCCAGAGATCGTTGAAATTCTCCGGGTCACACTCCTGTTTTCTTAAGGAGTAGAACTGTCTTCCTTCCCTCATTGATTTTATCCAGTGAAATTTGGGTCACCACTCTTGGTTTTGTCCCTTAATTATTTTTGAAAATTATTATTTACATTGCCAGACTAAGAATTTTTCTCTAATTGCTTGCATTCTGTCTTGCTTTTAAACACAAATCCCATTTTAAAATAATTTCTATCTTCTCAATTCTTGTTGTATCTAGTTAAAAGATGCTACATAGCAACTTGAACACTTTGCCAAATATTGTGGTTCATTACTATGGAGATCTGCCTTTCATATCAATCCAATGACACAGAATTCAGCAAAGTTCCCAGCAACTGTCAGTTAAGCAAGACCAGTCTTCCATTCCCAAAACACAGCTCCTCCTTGATTCTTAAAAATGCCCTTTACTGCCGGGCGTTGGTGGTGCACGCCTTTAATCCCAGCACTCAGGAGGCAGAGGCAGGCAGATCTCTGAGAGTTTGAGGCCAGCCTGGTCTCCAGAGCCAGTGCCAGGATAGGCTCCAAAGCTACACAGAGAAACCCTGTCTCAAAAAAAAAAGCCCTTTACTGGGATGGTGAGATGGCTCAGTAGGTAAAAGTCCATGTCATGCAAGCCTGATGACCTGAACTGGTTGCTAGGACCCATGGGGGGAGAATAAAGACAACTCCTGAAAGTAGTCCTTGATCTTCACATACATGTCAAGGAATGTGTCCCTATATCACATATACATGAAAGGAGGGAAGAAGGGAGGGAGGGAGGCAAGGAGAGGGAGGAAGGAAGGAAGGAAGGAAGGAAGGAAGGAAGGAAGGAGGGAGGGAGGGAGGGAGGGAGGGAGGGAAGGAAGGAAGGAAGGAAGGAAGGAAGAAAGAAAGAAAGAAAGATGGAAGGGAGGGAATGAGCAAAGGAAGGAAGGCCTTTACTGTCCACATTTATTATCTGTAGGTGACCAGGCAATCTCTGAGAAGAATGTGGCTTTCATTCTTAACTCTGTTCTTCTGACCCTTTTCAGAATTATCCTTAATGAGTTATTCACAGTAGTTTGTTTTTTTTTTTTTCTATATCCACTTCCAAAAGGCTCTAATATGTTAGCCAGTTCTCAAGCAGCCTTGGCAGTTTCAGATACTTGTGATAGTCACATTCTTCTCTTCCAGCATGGCTTGGCTCCATTTGTGCTACTGTAACAGAAAACCACATACTAGGTCATTTATAAAGAACAGAAAATTAATATTCAAGATAGGAAGACTGAGAGGTCCAAAATTGAAATACTTGGTGTTGATGTGGGGAGAAACTTCTTGCTGTGCCCTTGTGGCAACATTGACTCCACATTGAAAAGCTCTTCATGATAGAAGACAGAAGCTCTCTAAAACCTAATAGCTAATGAATAAATTCACAAACTCAGAGATGACACAAGCATAGGCTTTAATTCACTGTGCATTCTTACACATAGGCAACTGGAAACATATGGTCTCTTCACCTACAATTTTCGCTAACCACATATATTGACAAGATACAAGATCCAAAAAGCCTCCACAGGTTCACCTGGATACAGTTGACCCTTCAGGTGCCAGTGGCATACAATTAACCAGAAGAAATTCACAGTATAAAAGGACTTCAGGTCTACCCAAGATATGAGTCAATATAGTAAGATGAGTTCAGACTATTCCATGCAGAATTAATTCTCAGCCTGGCATTCCTTTCAAATTTGAGAATCTTTTAAAATCTTCTTATAGACTACAAAAAAAGACTTAAAATGGATAGATTATGAAAAACGAAATTTTTCAAGTTATATTTTATTTCTACGTTTACTGTCAGGCAGATCTGACTGGAGAGATTGTATATTGGTAGATACTTATATATTGACTTTAAACATGAATTATTGGTATGTAACATATCAATACGTCTTGATTTGAAATAAGTGAAAGTTAAATTTAGTGAAAACTCTTATAAAAACATTTGAATATTTATTTTGTGGGGAGGGGTAAGTGGGGAGAGAAAACCCCTGCTATAATGTTAGTATGGAGGTCACAGGATAACCCAAAGAAGTTCATTCTCTCCTACCATGTGGATTCTGGGATTAGAACTCAGATCATCAGGCTTGGCAACAGCATCTTTACCTACTAAGCCATCTTCCTGGCCCTCACCATGTTTTTATTTTGTCTAGGTCCTGATAAACAGCATTTGAATGTACTAATATAACTGATGCTAGTCATTTTTAAATGCCTACAGTGTATCTGTGAAGCATGTCAGAGAATGGATGCTTATACAGTTAATCATCACATTTGTTAAATATCTACTATTTTCAGACACCTATAATAAAATGTTAGGCAGGGGACTAAGAACCATGTCCTTGGGGAAATTTTATGCTCAGGAGGGGAAATTAAAAATATTTATGCAGACTGTAAAGAATAAAATGCTCTAGAGGAAAGAAGGTCACCGGTGCTGCTAAGTTCTAGGAAATATTGTACTGAGGTGTATCTGATACACACTAAGTTGAAGCCTGAGAAAGCAGAATATGTCTAAAGAGACAGGTCTTGATGATAAAATATCTAAGAACCCTGACATTCAAAAAACCATAAAAGAGATAATGATACACGAGGCAGATGGCTCACAGACAATTTGACCCTTGCCTTTAAATCCTTCCACAATTTTCATGTGGAAAGGACATCACCAAACACAGATTTGAGTGAATTTTAGACAGACAGGAAGATCTTACATTGAGGGAAATACATGAAGAGCTCATGCGTGTCAAGGCTGTGACACTTAAAGTTCTCTGCTGGCCGGGCATTGGAGGCACACACCTTTAATCCCAGCACTCGGGAGGCAGGGCAGGCAGATCTCTGTGAGTTCAAGGCCAGCCTGGTCTCCAGAGCGAGTGCCAGGATAGGCTCCAAAGCTACACAGAGAAACCCTGTCTAGAAAAACCAGAAAAAAAAAGGTCTCTTTTTGATGGACTCCTGGGAGGGCAACACTGTATTGTAATTCCCAAATGGGGCTGACTTCTGGAAGGGCATGCTGATTGCATTTGTGTATGTAGACACAAACAAGCACTTATGTGCCAAATGCATGCAATGTTTTAATTGGGAAGCTGCACTGAGTTTCACAGATCACTGGAAATAATCAGATAGAAACCACACAGTTCATTCGTGCATTCACTTAATAAAAATATGAACAAGGAAACTGAATTTATGGAAGACCCAGGTGCTTCCATGTTGACTTATAGAATAAATAGTGTCATGTGTTAACAATTCAAAGAAGATGCTGGCCATGATTGAAGTATAGCGTTTGTTGTGAGTTGGAGCCCACTTTCAGGGATAGTGAAATATGAATTGGAGAATCTAAAATATGACAGTTCTACTTCTTTTGTGCCATATTTGGAGGAACGCATATTATAGCTATGGCCTTGCAAGAGGGATATTAAGAAGTCGAAGGTTTTCTGGGAGAAAACTGGTACTCGGCTAGAATAACAAAAAGAAAGTAAGACAAAACTCAGGTAAAGCAGGAAGTTGGAGATGGAGATGAGAAGATGCATGGTATGTTGGGTGTGCTCAGAAATCTCTGGGACTCAGATTCTTCTATAATCTGTAGAATAGGGCCAGTGAGATAGCTCATCAGTAAAGTCACTTGCCACCAAGCCCAGTGACCTGAATTCAATCTCTAGCCTGCACATGTGCCTTATGACATACATAGTCCTCATAATGCGCACATCCAATAATAATAATAATAATAATAATAATAATAATAATAATAATAAAGTATGATCTGTATAATACAGATTTTTAGAATGAGGATGATCCTAGGAAACATTGGGAAAATGTATTCCAAAAATAGAAATATAGAACCATGCTCTATATGATGTGGGAAAAGGTAGATATGCACAGTTTAATATCAACGTATTTTGGAATTTTTGTTGTAGGGAACACTAAATTTGCAGTGATGTAGTATAAGCATACCACACTGTCCTGAATGGAGTCTTTCCCGGTGTGTGCATCAGCCTGAAGAAGAGATGCTGTGGATTAGGGAGAATGGTTTATACTGAGACTCATTCAGAGGTGTGTCTAGACCTCCAGTGGCAAATCTGAAGCCTCTTTAGGAAATAGTTGCTTTCTACAGCTAAAGTCTGGATACAGGTGACTTTTGGCTTCCCTACAGGGGGATCTTGAGATTTCTTTCTGCTCCTCTCCAGAACCAGTTCCACCAATATTTTCTTCCTCTGTTCAGTGAGATCAAAATAAAAGCTTAAAAGCAGTCACCATGGAGATGTATGCCACAGATACCGAGAAACAGTACGCTCAGGGCTCCTTCTCCACTGCCTCCCCAGTGTGTGCTGCAGGACCCCAGTGTTTGACATTAGGCTTTCAGCAGGGTAAATCTTAATGTGAGCACCCAGAACAGGATGGGGTGATGCTCTCAGAAGGCTCCAGTTCCCGTTTCTCCTTGAAGAATATCATCCTTGTTCTGACCATCCTGCAAACACACTATGCCTTTTTTACTTGCTTTTGATGCCAGCTTCTGTAAAAAGTCTTGGACCTTCTACCAGGAAGTCCTCAAAGATTGTCAGTTACAGCAAGGGACACCAAATAAATATGTTCTTACATAGTTCCTTAATTTAAAAAATATGAAGAAAATCCATGTATGGAAGGGAAGTGTATATGAGACATATGGAAAGGAAAGATGGAAAGAGGAAGAAGTTGAGATGAAAAAAATCTGGGTATGGAACTTTTTTTTTTTTTTCTGAGCCATCTCTTCAGCCCCTTTGGTGATTTTTTTTAATTTAATTTTTATAAAATTATAATTTCACATGTCAATCCCTTCTCCCTCTCCCACCCTCTCCCCCAGCCACCTCCCCCTCCCCATTCCGCTTCCCATTTAGGGTAGGGCCCTCCATGGGGTTCCCCAAAGTCCAACACATCATTCTTGGCCGAGCCTAGGCCCTCCCCCATGTGTCCAGGCCGAGAGAGTATCCCTTCATATGGAATGGTCTCTCAAAGTTCCTTCTTACACCAGGGAAAAAAAATACTGATCCACTACCAGGGGCCCCATAGAGTGCAGAGGCCTCCTCATTGACATCCATGTTCAGGGGTCTGGATCAGTCCCATGCTGGCCTCCCAGACAGCAGTCTGGGGTCCATGCGCTCCCCCTTGTTCAGGCCAGCTGTTTCTGTGGGTTTCACCAGCCTGGTACCAACTCCTTTGATCTTCATTCCTCCCTCTCTGAAACTGGGTTCCAGAGTTCAGTGTATAGCTGTAGGTGTTTGCCTCTACTTCCATCAGCCACTGGATGAGGGCTTTAGGATGGCATATAAAGTAGTCATCATTCTCATTATAGGGGAAGGACATTTAGGGTAGCCTCTCCATCATTATCTAGTTGTTGTCATCCTTGTAGATCTCTGGATATCTCTCTATACCAGATCTCTCCTAGGACCTATACTGGCTCCCTCTGTTATAATATCCCTCATCCTGGTCTCCTCTATTCTTTCTCCAGCTCAACCTTTCTGCTCCTCCATTTCCTCTTCTCCCCTCCTCTTCTCCTCCTCTCATTCTGCCAGCTCTGTCTCCCCTACCCTCATGCTTCCAATTATCTCAGGAGATCCTGGCCCTTCCCATTATCTGGGGACCATGCATTTTTCTCTTAGAGTACTTCTTGTTTCCTTGCTCCTTAGGTGAAGAGGATTGTAGGATTGTAATCCTTTGCTCTATGTCTAAAATTCATATACGAGTGAGTACATACCATGTTTGTCTTTTTGTGACTGGGTTACCTCACTCGGGATGGTTTCTTCTAGTTCCATCCATTTGCCTGTGAATTTCAAGATTCCATTGCTTTTTTCTGCTCAGTAGTACTCCATTTTTATATTCAAAGTTGCATTCAATCTGATGCTTGGATTTTCCTTCAAGCTTTTTAGGAGACAAACTACAGCTTTGTCTTTTCATTCTTACAAACTGACCTATAGCACTCACATGGTCACTAAGTAGTTGGAAGTATTTCTACTCCCTTTTGCATATAAACAGACTCCCAGGTAAGAGTAAGTAAGGAAAGCCTACAGAAAGGAAGTGGTTTAGCCCGGCAAGTATCTGTAACAAAGAGTAACTATATTGTGAACTGATGGACTGGTGATCTTGGGTCACACAATGGTCAGTGGATTATGGTACCATGACTGATATTCCTAACTGCCTTCTAAAGGTTTATGTTTCTACCCACAGACATGACTTCCATGAATCTTAATCAGAAAAGGTTCCTTTTTTTGCAAAGAGTAGCAGTCAATGTTCAAAGTGGTAAGAGATTGAGGGCTTGGCCCTAAGAGGGTTGCCAATTAAGCCCAAACCAAACTCAAGAATACTAACGAAGAAAAAAGGAGCATAAGATCTGGATTATGTGAAGGAATGCTGTGAAATACTGTCTCTGGACATGGCATGGCAGTTTCACTCAATTGTGCACAGTAGTTATGGTTAAGACCTGCATAAGACCAAGCCTGCCCAAATCCTGGCATAGATGGTTTAGATAATCCTCAAGTCCCACACCCTACTAGGAAGCTATTGATAATATAGGGATTATCCTTCCTTATTGAGACTATGGCCAATAGTAAGTTTCTCATGCTCCAGTGGATGTGGACAAGTTCACATATGGGGAGCACTAACTGAACTTCAAAAGTATGGAGGAAGGCAGGAGGAGGAGGAGGAAGAGGAGGAGGAGCAGGAGGAGGAGCAGGTGGAGGAGGAACAGGTGGAGGAGGAACAGGTGGAGGAGGAGGAGGAGCAGGAGGAGGAGGAGGAAAAGAAGAAGAAGAGGAAGAAGAAGAAGAAGAAGAAGAAGAAGAAGAAGAAGAAGAAGAAGAAGAAGAAGAAGAAGAAGAAGAAGAAGAAGAAGAAGAAGAAGAGTTTAGGAGGGCTATATGGAGAGGAATGTGGAGATAGTAGTAGAAAGGGAAACTTGGGAAAGAGTTTGTATACTGGTACTAAATTATCAAAACTAAAGAGAAATTTTAAACTAATTTAGGGATTGCATCACAAGGTCCTTCAATAAGGCATTTAACCCAACACAGACCTGTTAGATCTGAGCAAAGTGAATGCCATTTTATACTTGAGCCACACTGTAGGAGTCTTGGCCAATTGGGAATCAAGAAAGCCTGTCAAATGTGCTTAATTAAATTGAAGAGAAAGAAAATCTCCTTCAAAATTTCTAATCAACAGGAGTCTAATGAATCATGTTGATTCCTGGAGCTGAGACACAGTAGGGCATTTTGGGAGCTAATTTGTTTCATTAATATTCAAAGGATGTAGATCACCCAGCATTTTCTAGGAAGCTTCTGAGCCAAAATTTGTCAGGGAGAAAGTTTTATTCTGCATGTGATGTTAACCAGATGTTCCACATGGTGCCAACTGTAGCATTTAATATAAAACAGTGTCAGTTCAAATAATTACCTCATTTCCTGCCTCAATATCACTTTGAAAATGGATCTGGAACTTTCACCCCTAAGGTTATTCCTCTTCTCTGACACTAAAAGTATCAATGTCAGCATGGCTACCTTGGACAGGTACAAACAATTTGAACCAAGGAGCTCATCAGCTTGGGTTTAAACTCAGGCCTATCATCTTCTAGGGGACATTGTTACTATAGTAATTCACTTAACTTATATTTTGATCAGTACCAAGCAAATATTTACCATGCTAATCTTCCTTAGTGGTTCTAAGTTGGCCACCAGATAAAGTACCACAAAGTACTAAAACTTCATTTTTCATATGTATAGAGCCCAATGTCTTTGGCTCTATCTCATAATTCTACATTGCTAACAAAATGAGAACTATAGAGGACATGTGGGTCACAGTGGACCCTTCCATCTGTCATAGCATTGTCCCCACCCCACACTGCAAGATGCACTGAACACCCAGAGCCACACTGGGTGAATCTGACACAAGGCAATGATTGGAACCACAGAATTGTAAGGCTAAAATATGGATTAGAAAGGTCATTCTGTAGAAGATATATTAAATGGGCACTATGAATCTTTGAATAAGAACACACCAGACCCCATTATCTTTTAAACAACATCTAACAAATATCTTGTAAATCATACCCATGAGTCTACACTATCTCTTTAAAATGTAAATGTCATCTTTATCCTAAATGCAGTGTACATTAAGTATTTCATGAACAATATGAATTAGTGGAAAAGATGAGAATAAAATACCATTTCACCCAGCAACAATAACTACTCTACAGGGTTTACAAAGATTTTTCTAGTTAATCCAGTTAATTTTGCTATGCATACGTATATATTCAAATATATTAATGCATGCATACATGTTGTGTTTTGACATGTTTATAGAAACTGTAAATGTTTGGTAACACACTTATCATACTAATGGATTTTAGGTCATTGTGTTCAAGAGAGATGATAAACAAAAAAAATAGATTTAATGGCATGTAGTAAATTATAATGGAAAATGGAGTTTTTCTCCAATGTTTCACTTGTGTATCTTGCTTCATGATATTTATTTATTTATTCATGTTATTTTATTTTTTGAATTATAGGAATGGAAATAAGAATCTTGACCATGCTAAGCATCTGCTGTCCCATCGACTACACTGTTTTGAAAGAAAAAAATAAGAATGGAGAAAACTAGATAAATTAGATTAATATGAGACAAGAGAAACAGACAAGAACATCCAATTTTTGATGGTACAATCATGAAAACACTCTCTGAGGATGTGCCATTTGAGAAGAGACCATAATAAACTTAGAAGCTATCCTAAAATTTAGGGCAAGAATATTCTAAGAGAAGGAATTATCAAGCTGTGGTATCCCAGAATGGTAACAAGATTTGCCTTTGCTGAAGATCAAACTGTTTTATGAAGCAAAATGTAAAAGATGAAAATCAATCCTTAGAAATCCATTAATGTCGCCTTTAATCCCAGCATTTGGGAGGCAGAGGCAAGCAGATCTCTGTGAGTTTGAGGCCAGCCTGGTCTTCAGAGGGAGTGCCAGGATAGGCTCCAAAGCTACACAGAGAAACACTGTCTCGACAAACCAAAAAAAAAAAAAAAAAGAAATAAAAGAAAGAAATCCACTAATGTGAATTATAGAATTTACTTTAGAAATAAGTATATCATAGCTAACACTCAAGGCTTCAATACTTCAACTTCTCAACATTAACATGTCACTATTGAAGAGATGGAAATACTTTCCATCCTCTGCATCTAGGATGGCTAGATGAGAGACTGGACCAATGAGATAAGCAGTGGCATTCTGATACTTCAAATCCAAGTATCTAGAGAGCTGGCAGCTTTTACTACTTTTTTGAGCACTGAGAAGACCATGTCTCTCAGAAAGTAGCTCCTACATCCCATGGAAAGGTTCCATAAAGAATGAAGGTGATTTGGACAATAGCTCTCCAACTCATAGCTCATGCAAAAGTCAAATGGCATCCGTGTAAAGGCATCATCTTGAACTCTCTGATACACAAATGAGTACATTTCAATTTAACATGGAGTAGAGATGTACTCAGTCAATGCAGATAATCATGAAAGACAATAACATGGTATTTTCATTTATGGAATGGTGAGGGCCATTTGCTATACAATATTAGATAACTAAAATAGATGTGATATGATCTTCATCGTAATACTAAGCTGATTTTCATACTACTTAAGAAATAGGCGTATCATGACCTACAAAGATAAAAACAGAAGTTAAGTGGAACTTACCAAAATCCACATGGCAGGAAGAAGATAGGATCTTAGATAAAAGTCTTCTACAGAGTTCTTCTCCAGAAAGGGTAGCTGAACAGCACTGATCCAGTCAAATAGATCCATCTAAATTTTATAGACATAATAATAATTACAGGTATTCTGTGAATCACAGTCCTATATACCTATATACCTGTTAAAACATTGAAGTTAAATTTAAAGCTGGTATTCTTCTCCAATTTGCATTGGAGTATTTAATATCCAGACCTGAAACACTCTGGGGACACAGATGTGTGAGTTACCTGAAGACTTAATATCTACCAGAATGTTCTAAGGGTATTAAAGAAATGAACAAATTCACAAATTAGCCTCTGCTTGTTTTAAAATTCAAAAGACTCAGTATTAGCCATCTAGGCTCAGGAATTCTACCAGGATGGTAGTTGTTTTTATATTAAAATGTGAGTGAAGTATTCCCTAGGGGAAACTCCACACTGGTGGAAACTAAAAGGTATGAAAACTAACTATATTTAGTTTGTTAAGAAATCAACTTTCAATTTGTTGGCTAAGTGAATAAGCTGGAGATAAATGTATGAGTGCTTCTTTCTTCAGTGTAGGATATGGGAGAATATACAAAAAGTCAGACATAGTTTCTACCACCAGACTATGGTAATGGTCTCTGACATCCCTCTTTCCCAGTAAGGCATAGAAGGGCAGGGTAAGCACGTACAATGTAGTAAGCTGCTCAGTGATACTAAGCTTTAGTTCAATGAAATTCAATGAAAGACATGGTCCAGCATAACACTCCCCACTATCCCAGCATATACCTTACACCCAGTTCAAACCAGTATCCTAAGAAAGTCTATTCATCATTTACAATTGTCCCTGGACAAGAAGCCATGTTTGTACCATTTGTCCTGTCCTTCAGCCTCTCCCGTTCATGTGTCCTTAAACCCAGACCCACAGAATAATTCAGATACTTTTAAAATCTCTGCTACTATAAAAGAAGAAAACAATTTTCATCATCAACAACTGTACCCTAAGCAGAGCAGGATGATTAATTACTTAATTATTAATTATTACTTCATCCTCTGCTGTAATGTTTATAGCATCTTCATATATTTAGCATGCAGAAAGCACTTCAGCTCCATTGAGTGACAAGGTGAAAGGAAGCATCTCTCCAATAAAATTGTCTCTGTAATTTATCAGTCATAACAAGTCATATTTTTATCCAGACTTTCGAATCATTAAACTAGAACCTGAAGAGATTTCAAAAATGCTGCTGGTAGAAGAAGGGCAATCAATAATACTAGTAAATAGCAGTAGAACTACCAGTACCTCCAAACAGTTGTCCCTTCTTTGTACAAGGTGCTGTGTGAAGATTTGGGGAAATGTGAGTCAGAGAATGTGAGTCAGATTATTCATAAGGAGACCATTGTCTATAGCAGTGCTTCTCAACCTTCCTAATGTTGTGAGTCTTTAGTGCAGTTCCTCATGTTTTAATCACCACCAACAACCATAAAATTATTTTTGTTGCTTCTTCATAGCTTCAATTTGCTACTGTTATAAATCATACTATTAATATCTGATCTGCAGAATATCTGATATGTGACCCTTGTAAAAGGGTCAACCCACAGGTTGACAACTGCTGGTCTAAACCAACAAGGCAAATTCGGTGGAGTTGCAGCAAGGTAAATACAAACAGCAAGACTTGCTGTTTTAAATGCTCAATGTGATGGTCTCAAAGATTTAAATGGGGGGGATTCACTTTGGACTGAGTCTTGGTTCAGAAGACACTCAAGATATCTCATCACAAGACACAAAAACTGCTTGCATCTCCACAAGCACCCAAGGGTCTCCTATCAGAATAAGATTCATGAAAGAAGACTTGTGAGATTTCTGAGTGCATGTTAGCAAACTCCAAGACACCAAGACAAAAGTCTCTCAGCCTCAGTTCCTTCAAAAGCATGGAATTATTCTTATATTATGCTTTCATTCCCCCAGGTATAGAAATAGGAGTGATTTTACTTCAGATTATTCATTACAACTGGCTTTTGCTATTTTTTATATACCTCTATGGAAAACTATGTTTTTGCCACAAGCAACTTGCCTGCCACATGCAGCTTGCTTGCCACATGTGCTTTACCCTTGTGATTGTACACTTTACTCACGTGACTCCTCTTAACCCTCAAAGTATAAATTGCCAGATGCTCTGAATAAAGTTGGTTATTGTATGAGACTTTAGTCCACCTCATTTTCAGGCTCCACTTTCCCAAGTCCCACCACCTCTAGAGTGGTAATGTTTCCCAAGTGCTATATGTCTAATAAATGCTTGGCAAACTCAAATATCAGAAACATACACTCAAGAAAAGCAAATGACATGTGGAGAGTGGCATAATCATGGCAGAGTAGCTGCTTCTGGTGAACTGCAGAACACTGAACAATGGTCTCTCCACAAGCACCTCAATATCCAGTTCATCCATGCCTCTAACTAATAGGCTTTCATTTTCCATTTAAATATATCTCCAACAAGATTTCCAAGACAAACATTGGAGAATCAGACTAGAAAACATTTTGGTATCTTTTATGCTCTTTTCTTTTTTTAGGTATCTATGCTGATTCTCCATCATTCATGGTTATCCACATTATACTGTCACTGCTAAGCTCCTTAGGGTACCAGAGGTTCAGACCTCCTTGCATCTCCTTTGAGTGATGTTATAGATACATAATAGACCATCTCTATCTACCTCTCCTCCTTGTAACCTGCCAGTTCTACCCATGGCAACCCCTTCTATCATATAAACCATCTAAGGGAAGAGCTAGTTGGGTCCTGCTTAATTCATTTGTGTAATGATTATGTATGTTTCTAACATGTGATCTGGGACCATTACCCCACACACTATGGCTGAAACAGTCACCTCTCTTCCTCAGATCATTTAAATTCAGTAAATGTCTCCTGGAAGCTACTTAGGATTTGGTTCACATCACAAGACAGAGTTGGCATTTACTCTGATAAAAGTAGAAAATCAGGAAAAAAAACATATGATAATGAGAGAATCTGGACTTCCATGAGAGAATGCACCATGTCAGACCCAGTATTTGGCGTCTATCCTACACATATCTGGGAGGCCCTGAAGGCTTTGGATCAATTAAGCAACACCTGCAATGTTATGAATCAGGAAAATTGTTCTGGCACCAGCATGTAGACTGATTGGGAAAGAGAAGTGGGCTAAATAGAAAGAGTAATGGTTTTTTGAGTAACTCTATACCCTAAGACAGGGAAGACCATCAGGAGAAGTAAAGTACACATATCAAAGTGAAAACTTAGAAAATTAAAGCATCCGCTTTCCTTCCAGCTGTTCCCCTGGAGCAGACAGGACTTTTTCTGTCTCCCTCTTTTCTTCCATCCTCTCTCTGTGTCTCTTTATCTCTTTTCTCTTTTCTTCCCCCTTCCCCTCCTTTCTAATAAAGCTTCTCACTTAACAAAAGAAAAGAAAAGCATCCAACTCCCAAATACACACACACACATCCTCACATTTGAAAAAGTAGCCTGTTACCTTATTTATCCTGCAGTTTGATAGTATAGAATAATCTGACAATAGAAAGAGTTTCTTTCAGAAAATTCAAAGAGAGAAGAGTGAACCTTGTAGTTGCGTCTTGGAACACTGGTACGATTGGCAGTCTTACTGTCCTTGAACTCATATAGCATGTGCACTATACAAAAGCTTCTTTCTCCAATTCACCCCCTTGGCCAGAAAGCTTAGCCCTATTACCTAGGTAAGTGGACAAGTGAAAGGACAACAAAAGGTCTAATGGGCAAGGTGACAGAAAAGGTGGGAACCATCTTGGTTTGGAAGTCTATGTTCTTCTGTAGTCCTCTGACCTACCAACTGATCTATGGAAGAACAGTGCAAGTATACTTTCTTTGACTGGAAAAGCAAAAGTTAGAGATTGCTAACAAGCTTTGAAGAAGGGGAAGAGAAGGAGGGAAGTGGAAGAGTTACAGGGATTGTGCGCGGGGAGAGGGAGACTAGGAGAGAAAGGAAACGGCAAAATGAGGGGGATAAAGAAAGGAATTTTAGGTAGGTCCAAACAACTGAAACTAAAGCATACTGCAAGATGGGGCATTGGGATATTGTGGTTGTACAATGATTATTCTGCATATAAAAATGTGGTATAAGGAAAATCCAGGTCTTTGAAAGAAAGGGTATGATATTGATGCCACACTTATTGCCGAGTACTCCTCATCTCAAAGGGGGGACAGAAAAATTGGAAAAGCCAGAGGTTGGCAAGGAGCAAAGTGAAACAGTGTCTTCTGGATATGATATGACCACTGTCCTCATGAACCTTTAGTAGCTGTGATGGTTTGCACAAGGTCAATATTACAATATGGAATGGGGAAGGAGTCACAAACTCTTACCCTTAGCCGAGGAGTTATTGACAAATGATAGATGCTAGAGGAAAGATAACCATTTTCCTCAGGGATATGATCTAGGTAGGTAGAGCACACTCCAGTGGAAGACACTACACTCATGTATATATGGGCAGCATTAACTAGACAGAGTGTGTTAGAGAAAACAAA
The DNA here is from genome assembly GCF_003668045.3 of Cricetulus griseus. NCBI lineage: Eukaryota > Metazoa > Chordata > Mammalia > Rodentia > Cricetidae > Cricetulus > Cricetulus griseus. The sequence continues at coordinate 32,889,264 of NC_048601.1, read as the reverse complement.
GGATATGAAGTAGAGAGGGGAGCTAGTATGTGGACAGTAAATTTCAGAGGAATTACAGGGAGGAATAGGGGTGAATGATAAAAACATATTGTAAACAAGTATGAAATTTCCAAATAATTAATAAAATATTGTATTCATAATGAAAATAACAAACTAGAAAGATAAGGAAATAGTACTTTACTCTGCAAACTCTTGGGAACCACAGAAGACAGAGGAAATTCGAAGAGATTCTCAATTGACAGTGGCAACTCTGGGGCCAGTCCCATTGGAAGAGAATGAATTAGAGGCAGAAAGGATAGGTAGGAAGAAAGGGAGAGAGATTAGGGCTGCACCAAGGCATAACAAGGCTAACAGAGAAGGTGCCTGAGAGAAGCAGCTAAGCAAAGCACAGATCGATTCTTATTTTCCACTATTGAAAAAAGAAGTGAAACCTTTAAATGGTATAGTTGGCCAGGAAAGCTTCCATTTCAAGTAGCATGGCTGAATCAGAGAACATGTATTTTAAAAATGATTTATTGCAAAATAGTGCATACAGAGGACAAAGAACTACACACAGAGGATGCATGCATATATTTGCTGTCTGTGTATCCTGCTCCAATATTATTTATCTAGATCAATTATCACATAATGGGAAGAAGTACTTTGTTCAAATTCATCAATAATTCCAACGTAGCTTTTCTCACTCTACATCAAACTCTGTCAATAGCCCTAGCATCTAGCTTATCTCAAAACCAGATATAATTTTACAATTTACTACAAATGAAACCCATTTTCACATAATGGTTCCTTCACAGGCCAGAGTCAAACACAAGGGTCCCAAATAACTCCAAGCCCTTAGAAAAATCAATCTGGTGAGGTCTGATTCAAGGAAATTTTCACACTGTTGGTATTCAAACTGAAAAACTCTTAGGGCAATAAATATAAAAATTGCTTGTTCCCGAAGAGTCAGTCTCAAACTGAAACACATGAACAACATTAAATGCATTCAGAAGGCTGTGTGTGTGTGTGTGTGTGTGTGTGTGTGTTTGTGTGTGTGTGTGTGTGTGTGTGTTTACGGTGTGCTGTGTATGTATATGTGTATGTGTGTGTGGTGTGCTGAGTATGTGTGTGTGTGTGTGTATGTGTGTGTGTGTGTGTGTGTGTGTGTGTGTGTGTGTGTGTGTGTTTATGGTGTGCTGTGTGTGTGTGTGGGTGTGTGTGTGAGAGAGAGAGAAAGAGAGCTGTGTGGGGGGGTATGGTGTATGTGTGTATATTTGTGTGGTGTGCTGAGTATGGCATGTGTTTGTGTTGTGTGCTGTGTGTGTATATATGTGTGTATAAAACACCAATTAAAAAGAGATCACAAATTTGAAAGGGATTAGGGGAAACATGGGAGGAATTAGAGAGGAAAAGAGAGGGGTAGAAACATGTATGAATTTCTTAATTTTTTAAAATGTAACAGGAAAAAATAACTTATTAAGGCAGAACATATCTCTTTTCTGACTCTGATTTTCCACTTTTATTTTATCTTTGTTTGTTTGCTTGTTTTGGTTTTAGATTTCGAAACAGAGTTTCTCTGTTTAGCCCTGGCTGTCCCAGAACTCACTCTGTAGACCAGGATGGTCTTAAACTCAGAGACCTGCCTGCCTCTGCTTCCTGAGTGCTGGGATTAAATGCATGTGCCTCCACTGCCAAGCCTTACTGTATTCTTATTATGAAAGCCACAATACATTTGTAGAAAAAGATTAGGGTTAAAAATAAATCCAGAAAATTCTACAAAGCATCGATAATGGCAAGAGAGAAGGAGAAGTAGCATTTGAGAAAGAAGCAAAATGACAGAAAATTGGCCATGCACTTACTTTGGCTTATAGAGATGATTCCAAAAGGTATTACTGGCCTGGGAAGATGGCTCAGTACATAAAATGCTTGCTGTGCAAGTATGAAGACTTGAGTTTGATTCTCAGAATCCATGTAAGGAAAGGTGGGGATGTTGCATATACTTGTAATCCCAATGCTAGGGATGTAGAGAACCAGTGTATTCCAGGCCAATGAGAGACTCTGCTTCAAAAGATAAGGCAGATTGCTCTTGAGCCATAGCACCTGGGGTTGACCTCTGGTCTCTTGTACAACTTTTGTTTTGCCTTGTTTTGGGTATTATCTTTTAGCTTGTCTGTTTGGACTTTAGTTTTTGCTGTTGTCTTTGTTCTTTTGAGAGAGTGGCAAAGAGCATGAAGTTAGGTGAGTGGCAAGGTGGGGAGAATTTGGAAAGAGTTGGGGGGAGAAAAATAAGGTCAAAACATATTGTATGAAAAAAAGTAAAAATAGCTATTGGATCCCTGCTTTCAGTTCATTGGAATTGCTCCCAGAAGCAGGATTTCCAGGTTATGTGGTAAGTATGGGGTTTTTGTTTTGTTTCGTCTTTGTTTGTTTGCCTTTAGGAAACAGCATCTACTTCCTAGTGACTGCTCCATTTTACACCCCCACCATTAGTGCACAGAGTTCCTATTTATCTGTATCTTTACTAACATATGAGATTCTCTAAGTTTTTGTTCATTTCATTACATTTTTTTTTATTTTAAAAAAGCATTTTAATGAGTAAGAAGAGAAATTTCACTGGGATTTTCCTTTCATTTCCTCAATTATCCACAATGTTACATATATCTTAATAGCTTCACTGAGCATTTATATATCATCTTTGAAGAAACATCCATCTAGGCCCTTGGCTATTTTTTGATTAGGTTGTTTTATCTTTGCTGCTTTTATAAACTTTTTCTTAGTACTCTTTTACAAGGGCAAGATGATGCCTGTGTCACAGCTTTACGGAAGTTAGAGGACAACTTCATGGAGTCGGTTCTCTCCTTCCACCTTTAAATGGGTTCTGTGGCTTTAACTCATGTCTCCAGGTTTGTGTGGTAAGTATATTTTACCATAGAAGCATCTTGCCAGCACCAATGCAGTTTCTATAATAAGATTAATAAAATCTTTATTGAAAAAGAAATAGAAGTTAGCGAGGCAAGATAATGGGTTCTTTGCCCATTGCTATAAATAAAGTTTTATTGGTTAGTAGCCAAGTTCTCCCAGTGAAGTCTTCATTGTCTCATAGTACATATTTGAGTGATTAGAGACCATAATAACCTCAAACATGAGAATACTTACTGGCCTGTCCATTATGTACAAAATTTATTAAACATTGTTCTAAAAGAATATTCTCCATGGTATTAACCAATGCTGAACTCTTTAAGGCTCAGGGCATATCACAGAAGACATATAAGAGGGTAAGATCTAGAAAATGGAATGGAGTTGTGTGAAATGTTCTCTTCTGGATGTGATGTGAGGATCTCATACACAAACCCACAGCAACCAAAGCTATCTGCACAAGACTTGCACAAAAACAAATCAATTAAGAATTTCAACATGGTGTCACATGCCTTTAATACCTACACTCAGCAGGTAGGTGGATCTCTGTTGTGTTCAAGAGCAGCCTGGTCTACTAAGTGAGTTCATGGACAGCCAGGGCTGTTACACAGAGAAACCCTGGCTCAATAAACAAACAAACAAAAAGAAAGAAAGAGAGAAAAAGAATTTCAACATGAATGGGGAGAAGCTACTGGGGTTTCACCCCCTATCAAAGGAGCTACTGGTAATTGCTGGCTACTGAGGGAGGGACAGTCACTTTTCTTTAGAAGTTGGTGACTGGTATCTTGCTTCAGTGCCCCAATGGATTATCCCACAACAATGGGCATATGTGCATCACTAATTAGACTCTGAGCTAAAAAGCTTGATAAAAATGAGATTTAAATTTATAAAATAAGAATTAAAGTTAGTAGAAAAATTGTTAAAGAGGGACCCCAGGGGGAACTGAGGGGAAAGATATAAGATGGATATAATCAGAATACATTATATACACATTAAAAAATTCAAAAGATACATAAAAATTATTTTTAAACATGACATCTGGTTAGTCTACAAAAAAGCACCTACACTAAGAATCATAACTTTCTGCCTTTAGAACATATTTTTGTAGCAAAACAGTTTATGATAAATACTACAGTTAATAGATGCTAGCAAAAATGAAGCAGGGGTACATGCTCATATTAAAACATGCTTGTTTATCTAAAGCTGAATTTTTCTTAAGTTCCCTACAGTTTATATGCTTAACCCGATCACTCCATTATGGTTTCATAAAACCAGGCTCAGCAACAAGTTCAACCTTTCTGGAACTCAAGGTTTATTTTAATACTTTTTCCTCTTTGCCTTAACATCTCCAATCTTTACCAGGAAGGCTTTTCTCTATGCTGCCTGAAGTAGTCCCATCCACGTAGACTCAGAACCAGAGAGCCTTTATTATCTGTGTCCAGGCTGCAGTTGGATATTTCCTGATGTACCACTTGTAATAATAATAGCAGTAGTTAAGGCTCAATTTCTGGTTCCTGTTGGATAAGGCTCCCGAGAACACCCAGTGGATCCCTAACCAATTGCTGATGACTAGACTTCAACCATGTAGGACTGATAGGACTTCTAACTTTAGTGAGCACCTCTTCTGCTGCCTGTTATTATTCTGTAAAGCTAGGGCTTACTCTAGATGATCAAGAAACTGAAAACTACTTGCAAAGACTCTATCTGCTCTCTGAAGCCTTTATCCTCAACCTCATAGGCAGTGCTCCGCTATTTGGTCCTGGATCTGAAACATTCTGCCAAGGAGGAATCCCAATCATTACTACCTACTGCTTTGCATCAAAATGAATCCATCCTGTGGCCCAGTCATTGGGGTCCAAGCTTTGGCTCTTCACTTGTAACCACTGCTGGCATGCTTTGCTTGTAGGCAGTATTAAACATTAGCCCACTGGTAAACGTTTCACTGAAAGAATCTCAGAGGGGAACCAATTGTGGCAAGAATTTTTGATGGGGCTTTGTTTGTTTAATGTGATGCAAAAGCAGAAACTGAGGCAACAATAAGAGGGGAAGTGATTGGCAGCTTGCTCATTAACCAATCATTCCTGGCTCTTCTGTGCTCTAATTACAAGCTGTCTCTACAAGTTACCTTTTCCAAACTTCCATACCACAGGTATCCATTTAGGTTCAGCCAGCAGGAGGCTGTGCTGGGTGAGGCCAGTCATTATCTCCTTCCATCTTGGTTATAAATAGTACTTCCCTAGAATACCATGTCTATACTCTGGCTCCAGTTCACTCTGTGTAGCCTTGACTTTGGGCTCTGTGACACCACCCCTACTTAAGTTCCAGTTCCAGATCCACAGGGGCTTCCTTCAGCTTCTTTACTCCAAGATCCCTTCCATTTCATTTAGTTTTTGAACACCCATATGCCCAGATTGGATTGTGGCTAGGCTCTAGTTTTCTGACTGCACCTGGAATGACAAAGCTGCCATTGTTAAGACTGGAGTCATTGCTCATCAGTTAGGAGTACACACTGCTCTTGCCATGAATCGCAGTTCAGTTCTCAGAACACACATCAAGTGGCTCCCAAGCACCAGTAACTGCCATGAGGAGTATCCAATTATCTCTCAACTCTGCAAGTATGTACATTCATGCCTGATGGGGGAAGTACTTCTGTGTATGTTTATCTTTTTCATTGTTGAATAAAGTTCTGTTGGACCAATGAAACAGCAAGTTAGACAGGACTAGGAGTCAAAGAGGATTCTTGGAAATGTAGTAGAGAAGTGGTGATCCAGGCAGGAAGTGACATAGCAAGGAGACTCATATTTAAGCAAGGAGAAACAGGAAATGTCCCTTTTTCCCCTTCGCATCCTCCAGTGGCAGGATGTGATCCACCGGCAAGGGAGGACACCAATGGAAGGTGTCCGATAAGATAAGTCTTATAAAATATATAGATTTATGATAATTAAGACTGAGCTAACAGATGAGAATCCTAGTCATTGGCCAAGCAGCATTTGAACCTAATACTAACTGTGTATTAACTTGAGCCCTAACTCAGGCGGGTGGCTGACATAAAGCACACAAATGGCAGTGGGGCTCAGCGGCTTTTGGCGGAAAGATTTATCATAACACATGCCCCCAACACCAACAAAGACATAGCTAAAAATGAAAATAATAAGACATCTGTTTAAAGATAGAAATGAAAATACCTCTCTGTCACCTAGAAGACCACCTGGCTAAGGTGAAAAGGGGATGCTCTATAAGCCTCGGCAGCCTGAGGATCTAATTCTAGCTGTAGAAGGAGCACTGTAAGAGAGGAAGATACAGGAGGACAGGGATGAACATCAGTAACACTCTCTCTCACCACTTGAGTGCCTAGAATTCTAAGTAACTCCTTACAACAGTCCTTCTAGGTCAGGCTCATTGCCCTCAAAGACTGAAGAACACTCACAAAGTAAAAGCTGGACCTGTGAAAAGCTGAGCTGCATTGACAAGGCCACAGAGCTTGCTCCTGCAGCTGATTGACATCTAGATGGATCCTCTTCATTCTGCTTTACCAATGGGAAAGGCACTCTCCTATAAAGTTAGAAAATGGAATTCACAGAAATCAAATCAAATCCAGAAAAAAAGATTTTTTACCTTGTGCCTAGTTTTGAATAATTTTTCATATTTTAGTTCCTTTATGGTAAAAGTTGATAAAGAAATTGATGTATTTTTCTACCACACAGGCCAGAATCATCTAGGTAGACTTCCGCAGATGTCACAGGCTCTGAAAATTAATGTCATATCCAGAAATCTTATTATCTCCTACCATTTCATGATGCCATCAGGTGACCGAGTGAACTCTCAGCCCATGTTCATGAAACACCACAAAACCTCACTCCAGCTGACCATGAAATTAAGCACATTTGTATCTGACCTCTAAAGACAGGTCAATGACAGACATCAAGAGTTCGTCTAACTCCACAAGGATATTGGAACACAGGGAGATAGCATTTCTAATTTTGGCATTGAGCAATGCTCTAGCAGGTTCACTAAGGGCAAGTTGACTCAATAATTCTTCTTAAATACCAAAATAGAAACTTTATTATCTCTCAGAGTTCAAGATAATTCTGTAATGGTGTGACATTTCACAGCCACAGAAAAGCATGGACACCTTCTTTTGACATGAGAAGACAATTAAAAACATTCAACTAAATGTGCAAATTAATATCAAATAAACCATCTAATACATGCTAAGCCATATATACACAGAAATGTCAAACACACATGTACTTACACATGTACATACACATATACACACACACAAATATATATACATACTATATATTAGTACATTAAATATTAATGTACAAATGAATGCCAATCTTTAACATGCTAACTCATGTTTTATCAGATATACATAGTAATATCTCCATACACATATATACTAATATATATACTAATATATACACTAATATATATGTGAAAATTAATACAAATATTTAACAACTAATGCATTCCTTACCATATACACATACACTAATACATCCATATTTACACATACACCAAAAGTAACTTTGGAGAGGAGGAGCTGAATGAAGTATTAGAGTTTATTATATACACTTAAGTTTATAAATAAGGACACTTTAATCAAAACAAGTCAAGTTTCACAAGATATTCATAAATATATATGCAGTATTCTTTTCTTCCTTCTTTCCTTATATTCTTGTTCTAATTGAATCTCATGTTGGTCTTAAACTCATTATATAGCCCAAAATGAATGTGAACTTCTGAACCTCCTGAGTCCACCTCCTCAGTGATGGAATTGCAGGCATGTAGCGCCATGCTTAGTTTATGTGGTACCAAGGATTTTCTCTAGGGCTCCATGCATGCTAGGCAGATACTCTACCGACTGAGCCACACCTCAGTTCTTTTCTAGTTGTCTTTTTAACACACATACATTCCCTTATTTTTCTGCTTTGAGATGGTTTGGTTAAACAGTGTGGTTGGAATGAAATGAGTAGCCAAAGCAGATGTCTTACCACATAGTAGAAAAAATAAAAGTGAGTAACTTGAGTCATCCCATGCAAGGGAGCTGGCAGACACCTTCTGCATGTCAAGAACTCAGAAACTAGAGTAGATTCCCTTCCTCACTTCAGTGCTTATATCTGTTTTCTTCATATGCTCTGTCTTTCCAGGAGATGGTGGCTTTCAACGCTCTCGACTCTAATTCCCACTAGTTTAATATCCCCTTGAGAAATTAAAGCCCCATTCTAATATTCTTTACACATCCACAATGGCCCCTTCCTTGGCAATTTGAGACTCAGTTATTCTGTAATTACTTACTGATCTCATCATCTTCAGTGCTCTCAGGCCAATCAAACCAAACCATCCTTCCTGTAAGGCATCTATGCATATACCACACTGTTCCCAGAAATGGGAGGAGTATTCTGGGGAAAACATGGATTATATAATCACCTCCTCAGGGACATACTGTGGAGTGGACTGTGTGATTTCTAAACAGACATCATAGATTGTGGAAGGAGATGTTGTCTAAATGATCTAGGTATATCATATATGTCCAACAGTGGATACAACATGGTATTCCCTCCAATGTCTTAACTGCTTTCTTCCCCCTTAATAAATTCAGAAAGCATCATCTCAAGGTCACTACTGTAGTTTGAATGAAAATGATCCTCCAGGACTCATGGAGAGTGGCATTATTGGAGGTGTGGCCTTACTGGAGTAGGTGTGCCTTTGTTGGATGTAGTATGTCACACGGGGTAGGCAACGAGGTTTCAGAAGCTCAGGCAAGGCCCAGTGTCACTCTTTCTTCTTGCTACCTGGCAATGAGGATGTAGAACTCTAAGCTACCTCTCCAACTAGATGTCTTCATGCCACCATCTTTCCTGCCATGATGGTAATGCACTAAATCTCTGAACTGTAAACCAAACCCATTTCAATGTTTTCCTTTAAAGAGTTGCCTTAGTCATGGTGTCTCTTCACAATAGAAAACCAAACCAATACAGCCTCCAAACATTCAGACAGACAGTTACCAATGGGGGCTTCCTTTTACAGCAACTTTTCAAGCTCTGGGAAAGCATAAGCACAGAATTGTAGAACAGCACAAAGAGACTTGCCCACAATCTACAATTCTGCAAACTAAGTAACTGTGTTGGCATCTTGGCAGCTGATCTTGTTTGCATTTATAAATTAAGGTTTTAATATTCACACTGGTGGAGGTGATTTTTGTTTTTGGCATTTGACTTTTGTATCAGACACAAAATGTCATGGTATTTTTTAAAGTGCATAGATCAGAAGCCAATGAAAAGCAACTACGTTCTGGCTTAAAAAATCACCAGCACACACTCATCCTGAGATGAGAGACCATGGAAAACCAAAAAGGGTCTTGAGTCTTTTCAATAAGGCCCAAACCTTGCTTTGCCACTTATGAATTTCTAAAAGATTTAGCAGTGCCTACATTTTGGATAATATTGGAAATGTAATTCCAATGCCTACAAATGTCAGGAAAATTGAAAGTACATAATCAAGAGAAGAGGCAGTTCCTCCAGGTGCCAGAAACATCAAGTATATGTGAGGGGAATGCTTATGAAATACTATTTGGGCAAGTAAGATGGTACCCCTATCAACTCTAGCATTTAGGATGTTAGGGTAAGAGTTTGAGGTCAGCTTGAGCTACATAGTAAGACCCTGCCTCAATAACCCAAAAGCAAAGACAAGCAAAGTATATAGCTATTTGTTTCCCAAAGAAACAAAGACATTAGAAAGATGAGGATCATCACCGTGTGACCACAGGTGTGGCAGCCCCCAGTAGCATGGGGCACTGCCCTTCTCAGGTACTGGTCCTTCTTCCATGCTTCTACATGTTCAGTTTTCTTCCTCCTTTCTTAATGCTCCGAGTTGTGCAAGCACAGAGGCCATTTGTCTCTTACCAGTAAAACTCCAAGGTTCAACACTTGGCCACTGTGACAATGATACAACTGACATGTGCCATTGTGAGGTGCTTGTCATGTTCTAAGATCCACATTGAGCAGTGTCAATGAACTAGTTCTTTATGTTATCATAATGCACTTGAGAACAGCATGCTGGCATCCTAACCATCTTCTATGGCTGTCACAGATCTGTGCAGTGAGGACATACACATTCCTCTGTCGGTCAGTGCTTCTCTTCTCTTTCACTTGAAGCTTTGCACGCACACTGCTTTTGCTCTCATACAGCTAGCTCATTTTTACTTCATGTTTTCTCTCTCTCTCTCTCTCTCTCTCTCTCTCTCTCTCTCTCTCTCTCTCTCTCTCTCTCTCTGTGTGGTGTGTGTGTGTGTGTGTGTGTGTGTGTGTGTGTGTGTGTGCATGTGTGTCACTGTGACCAGGACAGAGGGTATCCCTGATACTTTTGAAGAATCATTGTTCCCATGTTTCAGGAAGAGTTTTTCTAAAGAGATGAAAGTGTGAAGCAGGAAACGGCATATAGCGGGTTGTCCCGCCTCATCCAGAAAGGCCTTGCTCAATCCACTGGGAGCTTGAATGGAACAAAAAGGCCACTAAGAGGTAACTCGATCTGTCTTCTTTGTCTTCTAGTACCCTCAGACTAAAACTCCTTCTTCTCTAATTCTTGGCCTTTCAGAATTAGACTCAATCCATACCAGTTCTCTTGCATTTCCAGCTTGTAAATGGCAGATAAGGGAGTCCTCAGCCTCCTTGTCCCATAATTCCATAAGCCCAGAGTCAGTCTCACATAGGAAACCCTCCCTCTTAGAAGTGGCTACTGCTCTTGCAGAGGACTTAGGTTCAGTTCTCAGCGCCAGTGTCAAATGAACCACTAACGCCTATACTCTAGTTCCAGGGCATCCGCTGCCCTCACCTGGCCTCCACGTGTCCCTGTGGTAGTACTGGTACAAATAAATTCATGCAGGCACACACACGCACATCAAATAAACAAATACATCTTTAAAAAGTATTCACATTTAAAAAATAACACACATATATCATTATGCACATATATGTGTACATTCTCTGGAACACTCTAATATTGTATACTCCTATGTCTCTTACTCATATTATTTAAAATGACCTTTTCCAAAATGCCCTCATTTGTACTCATTTTGTGCGTGCCTTTGTGTTTTCTTTACTTCAGCATCGCTATAACGTCATTTAATCAACTTCCTGGAGCCTTGAATGAATTATATTCAGCTACCAATTTGCAGCTTTGCCGAAGGCAAGGCTTCTGCTGACCCATTTTCTGGAGAGCATGCTTAGCTTTCCTTCCCGTGATTCTTTCTTGTAGGAGGGGGCTAACAGCCAGCTCAGCACCAGCCGAGCATGAGCACTAGCAACTTCCCTATGAGCCAGCCAGAAGTCTGCTGCAAGGCCTGGAGATGGCTGGTCTCATGATGACCTGAGCCAATAAGAGAGAGACAACACAGCATTCCAGATTGGACCGCCCCCGGGTCCCAGAAAGGAGTAGAAGAGGCCTTTCCCATACCCTCAGTAAAGGAGTTGGCTTTTGCTTTCCAATTGGTTCCCAGAGTCTGTGGTGTTGATTCTGCACCTTCTCGCCCCTTCCCTAAGAGGCTACTGGCTTGGGCTCACATCCTGCAACACTTTCTGTGTTTGTCAGGACTGGCAGCATTAGGCTAGGAGGCCCACAGCTGCAGTGACTTAGAACTGCAAGTTCATGCCTCTATCTCAGAGTAATTGACTCAGCCCTTTGTTCAACTTGATTCTAGTGATCAGGTTTATGTTGAAATCTACTGCCTGGCAAAGATAGGGTGAGTTTAGCAATTTTTCCCTGGTTTGAAATAATTCCACTTGACAACTGACATGTACAACTTACCTATACATTTTACCCACCAAAGGGAGACATATAGCTAAGCATAATTATTTCAAGACGGTCAGAAACATACAATCCTACACGTGAATGAAGCAAAGGGAGTCCTAGTGAAAAGCTCTGCTATCAATCACTTTGATTTTCTTGAAGCACATCCTCAAGTATCTTTCTAAGAATGGTATGTATGTGGTAAATAAATGCTCCAGTTCGGGCATCACTGGAAATTCTTATGGTTCTCATGCATGGAGGGAAATAGAAGCAAGCAGGCAAACTGTGCACAGCTTCAAGGCATACTGTAATCCACAGGAGGAACTGAACTGAGAATAGGAGTTAAGTTTCAGGAGAGTCGGGTCATTTGTTACTTCAAATGATCTAAAGGCAGAACAAACCTTTAAACTTCTCTTTAGCTATAGAGACACAAATTAAAATATTTTAGGAGTGAAAGTAGAGATGTAGAGAGGAAGGTATTAGAGTTGAAGTCTCTGAGGTTCCACAGTATTGGAGTATTCTATAATATGTCCTGCTTAAATATTGAACCATAATATTAAGGTCAGCATGGCTACTAGACATTTACCATGTGACACGTATGACTTAGGGGGTCATGGCTAGTGGCTACCATAATCTAGAGATGTCCAGAGAAATGAGGGTTTAAAAGCACTGCTTCAGATATTCACAAGCTGGAGAAATGACTCAGCCTATAATGAGGACCGGAGTTAAATCCCCAGCATCCTCATAAAAGCAGGGCATTTCAATATGCTCCTGTAACCCCAGCACTGGGGAGGCAAATACAGGAGGACCAACTTAGAAATCAATGAATTCCAGGTTCAGAGAGAGACCCTTCTCACAAAAAACTAGGTTGAGCTCGGGGAATGGCTCTGGGCAGAGGAGATGCTGGACAAGCACAAGGCCTTGGGTTCAATTCCTAGCCTCAGAAAAGGGCGAGAGACACACAAAACATGGAAGGAGATGCCGAAACTTTAAAGAGTAACAACAGAATAAAGGAAACAGAGTCAAATGATGTACTTGAAGTTCCCTCTGTGTCCTATGAGCCTGGGAAATGACCTCAGATTTTTGCACATGCTAAGTATACACGGCCTGTCACAGAGGAAGCTCTCTAAGTCCTCTCAGGGACATTTCTAACAACAAATCTGAGTGTTTGCTCTTATCCATCTCCCCTTCCCTTTCCCGTCTTCTCCCCCACCCCCTCTGCTGGGAATCTAAGCTAGAGCCTTGTGCATGCACATTGTCAGTGAGGTACACCTATAACTTTAAAACTAATTTCTTAATGAAGTGCTAGTCTTCAGTATTTTGTTCCAGCAATGAAAGCAGATGAATGTAACAGACAGGAAGGAATGGCTCATGGGAAAGTTACACCGTCTAATAGAATCCCCATGCTTTTTTTTTTTTTTTTTTTCTGCTCTAGATCCAAAGGCACTCTTGTAAAACGTGAGGAAACTAAAGAATCACCCAGGCTCAGTCTGTTCAGCATGTAGCTCCTAGAGATCTTTCTAACTGCTGTCTGAGGCTGCTGTTAAGCCATGCTGGAGGAGAGAAGGGAGGCATGAGTGCTGGAGGAGCTGGAACTCATGTTCAGCACCACAGCCACCCAGTGAACCTGGAAGCCTGCAGGTTTCTCACTCATCTGATTTTGTAACGGTCTAATAAGATATGCCTGAGAAATGTTAACCAGTGACATAATGGTTACCCTGTCATCTTCCTCACATGGCCTCAAGTGCCTGTTACATAACGGGGCCTCTGAAAAAGAGGTTTCTAAGAGCTGTTTCTAGGAGACTCTGGAGGCTGAATTTTCTTTCTCTCTGTCCCTTTCTCTACTCCTCTCCCTAAGGCTCTCATATTCCACCCAGCAGAGAGCCGCCCCTTCCTCGGGTCTTCACTAGTCTCCTAAAACTCTCCAGACCATTAGGCTTATATTTGTCAAACATCTGTGTGAGCTAGAATCATGTTTCACACACTGGGCAACTAGATTGGAAGGATTTGTTTAAACTGGACGTGCCAGAAGAGGATTGGGGCCAGGGTTGTAACGGATTTGTATTCTTGAAGTCTGGTCCCCTTCCCACAGCGCAGTAGCCAGCGCTGGGTGGGGGTCTAAGTGGGGAACATCTGTGCAAGTCTCCACACGGTCTAAAAAATTCACCTTCCTAGTGTGATGGGGCCAGTTACAAATTCAGTACCATCAATTCCAACATCCTGAACACAGCCATTGTTGGTGAAACAAACACTGGAGCCTAGAAAGGGCGTCAACATCTCAGTGGTAAATTCAAGGCTGGGTGTTGCAAGATTTCTCATTCAGAAATTTGGTTAAGAAAGAAAGAAAGAAAGAAAGAAAGAGAGAGAGAGAGAGAGAGAGAGAGAGAGAGAGAGAGAGAGAGAGAGAGAAGAAAGAAAGAAAGAAAGAAAGAAAGAAAGAAAGAAAGAAAGAAAGAAAGAAAGAAAGAAAGAAAAAGAAAGAAAGAAAAAAAAAGAAAGAAAGAAGAAAAAAAGATGGCTCCTATTTGTTTCTGTAGCTGTATTGCCCTCTAGTGGAAGAAACTGACATGGCAGCCAAGAATGGATTTTACTACAAAAGGGGAAACCATGCACACACAGCCTTTCTCACAGGTGCCCATTCCCATCACACACAAACCCACAAGCTCCAGTGTGTCTGGGGATAGCCAAGCCCTGCCCTTTATTAAAATTCTGGGTGACACTATAATGATAAAATTTCAGATCCTCCTTAAACTTTGCATTGTATTTTTGTTGTTATTTTGTTTTAAATAGCAACCTCCTGAAGCAAGTTACACAGGGTCAGAAGGAAGGAGGGAGGGAGGTGAATGTACTCATGTGTGTACACACACACACACACACACACACACACACAGAGAGAGAGAGAGAGAGAGAGAGAGAGAGAGAGAGAGAGAGAGAGAGACTTACACAGACACAGACACAAACACACACACACACAGAGAGAGAGAGAGAGAGAGAGACAGAGAGAGAGACAGAGAGAGAGAGACACAGACACAGACACAGACACAGACACAGACACAGACACAGACACAGACACAGACACAGACACAGACACAGACACAGACACAGACACAGACACAGAGAGGCTGATTGACTCTGTATCTGTCTGCAAATGTCCTGGAAAGATCTGAACTGTTAGAAGGTTTTGCACTACAGGCTGAATGTTTGCTATTTTTTCTAAAATGAATTTAAATATATACTTAGGTGAATGTGCATGAGTTTTTATTTGCTCATATGTGTGAGTACACAAGTGGGGCAGGGGGCATCCTCTCTTGGGTGTTGTATGTGACAGGGTCCCTAACAGATCTTGGACTTGCCAAGGAGAGGCTGGCTGGCCAGTGAGCCCCAGGGACCAGGCTGTCTCCATCTCCACAGCACTGGACTTTTCAGCACACAATACCAATACCATGCTCGGCTTTCTGACATCAATTCTGGGCATTCAGTACAGGTTCTCACTCTTGCAAGTCATGCACTTTACTGAGCCATCTCCCAGGGTCCTGGTAAGTGGATTTTTACTCTCCTGCAGCCTACCACATCCTGGTGTCTCTTTGGGTTCCTCAAAGGTTGACTTAAGCCAGGGTCTTCCATCCATTTATGTCTTCAGACATAATAATGGAATGGGAAGAGGAAGGCCAAGGGGAGAAATGCCAACCACAGACTGATTGTGTCTCCCCAAATTCACACGTTGACATTTCTACCTGCAATGCCTGAGAATGTATTGGAGATGGAACTCCTAAAGAGAGTTCAGATACAGCAAAGGCCATGAGTGGCTCTGCTTCACTCTCACTGGCAGCATCCTAGGAAGAGATCAGAGCACAGACAAACTGGAAAACAACTCTATGGAGATGGGGGAGGTGTATATCCAGCTACAGTCTAAAGACAGAGGTTCAGAAGAAAGTAAGCCCCTCTCAACACTTTGACCTCAGTCTTCTAGCTCAAGAGACTATGGGAAAATCAATATCTCCAGTCTGTGGAGTCTTGTTAAGACAGCCCCAAGTAAATCAGAGTTCAGAGGCAGGAGGGATTCATCAGTGTGGGCAACTGGAGCTCATTCCTACCAAAAGCCTCCTGGGGAAACTGCATGGAGCAGTTTCTGCTTCCCTGTCACTGAAAGCAGGGATGGTGCCATTTGTCCTGGGAAGCACCCCCCTTAGCTAAGGACTGTACTGTACAGGAACACCTGTTCCTTCTACTTTCTGACTAGCCTATAAATGGTGGGATTCCTGCAGCAGATAGTTGTCAGCACTGGGAGGAGAGGACTCACTGAATTTCAGGGGGACTGCCCATCTTTCCTGCAGGTAAGCCAGAGACTGGCCAAGGGGATAGAGATACAGGTTGAGCACCAGCCACCCTTGCTATGCTCTTCTCTCACAGCGCCCCGCTTTGCAAAGATAGATCAATCACAGGACTGCCAAAGTGACTCCCACAGCAGCAAGCCCATTATGTGAACACGTGTGCCCCATTCAGGAACATGTCTTTCCTTTGTGATCTTCTAAGTTTAGGCCAAGTGGCTTTACAAGGGATCCCTTTCGTGATCACAAAAGGGACTGCTACCTGCAGATCTTCAAGGTGCTGGAAAGACTTCCTCAGTCTACCATCCCAGTCTACCATCCCAGCCTCCCCTCTCTGCTCACGCACTAAGCCTCCTGGGACTTTGCTCACACGGCTTTTTATTGGATGATTTATGCACGTTCACTCGGTGCACTTGAATCCTAATGAGAGCACGATGCTCACAGCGGCTGCACAAAACAAGGTGCATGCCGACGATCATTTTATTTTATTTTTATTGACCGATTTGTCATCTGCCCTTTTAAAGGCGTTCATTGTTCCTCCAGTAACTGATCCAAGCTGAGGACGACACACTTGTGTCACAGTGTTTCTCTGTAATCTGGAAGGCACTATTAGACTCACTGTCGAAGGAAATCGCCCCCCCACACACACACACATACACACACACACACACATGGCACACCGAAGCACATTTGATATACACCCTGAGCACTCTGAAAACCTGGAAAGCAGAGGCCAGAGCTAGGGTCACTTGCAGGGGTGTGACACAGCCCAACCAGGTCACAGGCCGGTCTCTGGATTCCAAGCTCTGGACCCTCTCATTTTCAGATGCCATATGAAAACATCAGCTTTCATTTCACATGCTATGCAGCACCGAATGGCTCTGACAAAATAAGGCAATGGCTCTTGTATCTTCTGGGGAAATCCTCAGGAGAGGCTGACCTCACCATTGAAAGCCCTTCCCCTCTGTTAATTGAAATTGTTTGATTATTGGACTAACAATGGTTTTCACCTGCTATGGTGCAATTAAGTTCCTTGCTGTTTGAGAAAGAAAAGATGTGATAGTAAACTCCAGGGGCTTATTTCTCCTCTCAGAAAGAAATCTGTTTCCTGGGCTGGGTTAAGCCAGTGGGGCAGCAATTGCCTGGCATGCATAAGACCCAGGGTGCCAGTCTCCAGCGCTGCAAAAAGAAATGACTCAATTGGCTTGGTTTTCTTAGGATTTGGCAGTCGACAGTGTCTGTAATGATGCCCTCAGCATTCCTCAGAGTTTAGGAAGAAGAAAAAAAAACAGACAAGGACTGAGTGGTCTAAGACGGTACAGGCCTTTATATTGGGGCAAAACCTGCTGAGGGAGGGACCATGAATGGGATTTAAGTTTCCATTTGGCCACTGTTAAGCCTAAGCTGTGAATAGTGAGTTGGCCATTACTGTGGTTACATGAGATATGGAAGGCAAGAACCTAGAGAAACTTTTTTTTTTTTTTTTTTTTTTTTAGTTTTAAAAACTGAATTACTGTACGTAGGGGAATTCTTACTGTCCAACCAAATGGAGAAGCTTTACAAAGTGCTGTGTCACTGACAAGCCTGCCTTTTATCTCTGTGTGTCTCCCACCACACACAGAAGCCAGAGTAGTTCTGTGAAAGTAGCAAGGGCTCATGTCACTTCTTTCCTCAGACTCTCCCAGGGGAATTTCTAGTCACAATGACAGGAAGCATCAAGATCATGACCAGGCCGCCTTCACCCCATACTTCATTCACAATGGTCCTTTCTCATAATCTGCTCCCACCTCACAAACTTCCTGCCAATAATTTTAACTAGCATGTGCGTGCGTGCGTGAATGCCTGCGTGCGTGCGTACATAGGTGTGTGTGTGTGCGCGCACACACACACACGCCCGTGCACAAGTCTTGTGCACCTGCTGGAATTTTCTGCCAGTTGCCTCCTTGTCTTTTTCCAGCCTTTTCACAGATTGCTGTGTCAGGCACTAAATGATTTGCTGGGTTTTGCTTTGTTTTGTTTCTGTGCTGCCCACCCAATACTTTAGTTTCTGAAACCCTTAATAAATATCAGTTGAGTCAAAAGAATGGGTGAGACCCTGGCAGATTGCTGGAAGACAAACACAGCTCCACTCCAGGTCACTAAACCTGGAGCAAGACAAAGTTCACCCACAAGCCTGTCCCTCATCTTTGGCATGGAACAGTCAAGCACTATTATAATTTTTGGAAGTAGGGTCATGCCCAGAACCATGATGGACTGGGTGGACAATGAGGGGACAGGAGGCCCACACTTGGCACCAGGTAGAGGGTAGATGGGCACTATTATGGCAAACAAATGTATGGTGTAGTATGGGAGATAAAGAAAGAGCCAGAATGTTTCAGGGCCTGTGGACAGAGGCATACCTGAGGAGGTGGAAGCCATTAAGAGTAGTAAAAGTGTGATTGTCACCCAGGGCCATGGTGATATCTGGGCCCTGGCTGCAGGCCCATGTCTGGGTTCATGGCACTGATGCAACCATGGTCTGTTTGGATGTCTGAGGCTCCTGATACCACTGAAGGCCAAGAAGGAAGGGCTGTACAGAGTTGACTCCATCTCTACTGGCTACAACACTGGCTAAGGAGAACTGGTCCTGCCCCTTACCAGCTAAAACACTCAGAAGAGAGGGTTCTACACCTCACTTGGACAGCAAATATAGCTGACCCTGTTAGCAGGGGCATGGTTGAGCTGGTAGTGAGGGTGGGAATATGGGACATCAGGTCACACTTGCCATGTGGTGAGAGAAAGTTGCCTCCCCTTGTCCCTTGACAACTGCAGCAGGTAGAAGTACCTGACCCAACCCCTCACCAGCTGCAGCACTTAGGAGAATGGATCCTCTACCTTACCTGGTCAGCAGAGTTGACCCTGAAGACAGTGTCATGGGTGAGCCATCCCCGAGAGTGTAAGAGACGTAGGTGCATAGCTGGTACCACCTCCCTCAACTACAGTGTGGTTGTGGGGAGGAGGGAAAGATGCCTCCCTGCCTTGCCCCTACAGCCTCTAGCTTGTGAGGGAGCTGACCCCTTTACCAGATGTAACACTGGGAAAAGCAGTCTGCACCGCACAGCAGAGCTGAACCTGTTAACGAGGGCACAGGTGAACTGCCAAGAAAGTGAGTGTGAGGGACCTGGCCCTACACTTCATCTACCATGTGGCTGCATGGACACAAAGAGATGCCCCCCCATCAATGAGTGAGGCAGGTTGGAGAACCATCCCTGAGGTCATACGATCAGGAGAGCTGTCCCTGCTTCTCTTCAGCTGCAGCATTCAGAAGAGTGGCCCTACACCATTCCTGGGCAACACAGTAGAGCTGACCCTGAAGGTGTGGGTGTAGGAGAACAGACCCTGAGGACAAGAAAGCAGGAGAACTGGCCCCGCCCCTTGCTCATGGCTGCAAGGGGTGAACTAGCCAGGGCAATGCAAGAGAGATCACCCTGATGGTGAGGACAAGGGAGAGCTGGAGGGCTAAACAACCCTGCAACTAACCAGGCCCAGAACCAGGGTTATGAGCTGGCCTACCCCAACATCTACCACATCTGTGATCTGCTGGTATATGGATACAAGTGTTTACTGCGCAATTCACTGAGTCACACTATAGCTTCAAATACAAGATTTAACTTTTTTCTCTTTTCTTTTTTTTCTCTTAAATTTTAGTTTACTTTATTGGGGGGTTCCAAGGGCAGGAGGTGGCTATGAAGGGATGGGGAAATGAATGGGATGGAGATGCATGATGTGAAAGACACAAAGACTAAATAAGAAAATTTTTAAAAAGAATGGGCAAAAATATGTGTGTATTATTTGAGTTTTGTGATGTTCTTATCAAAACTAATTTGGCTGTGGGAGATCTATACATAGTGAACTGGTTATGAGCCTCTTGCAATGAGTCTGCCCACTCCTCTTAGAATATGGAGAACTGTGTGCTTTGTGACATTGACAGAGAAGGAATAATAACAGGTTCATGTAAACATTTCTCTTGATCGGAGCCAGGAAGATACAAGGAAATACCTGCTACTGATTTTTATGTAAAACTTTAAATCTACTTAAAAAAAATCTGATGTTAATGTTCTGTATCCAACTTAAGTCTCTCATGTTGACTATTAGCCAAGACCTACAGCAACAGCAACAGAAACAGAGACCACTGTTATGGGCTGAATTTCTTTGGAGTAGACTCTGAGAAAGAAAGTTATAAAATAAATTTGGGGACTGACTGACTCCAGGAAGAATAGTGAGGGGTAGGGAATGTGGATTAATCACTTTTCTGTTGCTGTGAAAAATATACCAAGACCAAGGAAAATTGTCAAAGAAACAGTCGATTGGGGCTTATGGTTCCAGGGAGAGTCCTCATGACAGCAGAGAGAAGGCAGAGCAGTTCGGGAAGATGATGGAAGCTCACACTTTGAAACACAAGCATGAAACAAAGAAAGCTAACTGGAAATGTTATGAGGCTTTGGAACCTCAAAACCCACCTCCAGTGACTTACTTCCTCTAGCAAAGCCACACCTACCAAATAGCATCACTAACGGGAGACCAAGGATTCAAACATCTGAGCATATGGGAGCCATTCTCATTCAAATCATAGCAGAATGTGAAATGAGGAAAGAGCCAGAATCCAGTAAAAGGGATCTATGCAGGCTGATGACCACTGTGTAGATCTTGGGGTTTGGTCCTATTGGTGACTGTAACATCTCTCTACATCTCATCAATCTCCAGGAGCTTCAGAGAGAAGAGAAGGAACAAAAGAGTCTCTCATCTGGATTCTGATGCTTAATACTTGGCTTTATGGAGAACTGAGATGGAAGCAAGACCAGCATCTTGTTACTCTATCTCTGAGCCATAGTCTCAAGACTAGTGGCTAATTTTATATGTCACCTTGGTCAACACATGATGGGTGATATCAGGTCAAATATTGACCAAGATGTCGCTAGGAAGGTTGTTTGTTTGTTTAAGTTCAGGTTAACATTTAAATCTTTATTGCAATGTACACCACCCCTCCCCACACACAAAGTGTTGATCTGATTCTCTGTAGAGCCTGAACACAAGAGTCACCATCTATTTGCTCATGAATCCTTAGAAACATCACCACCGTATACTCTGCTCTGTGGCCCCACTTACCTACATCTGTTAAGATAGTTGGTCTAAAGATCAATCTTCAATGTCAACTTGGCTGCTTTCAGAACAATGGTTCTCAACCTTCCCAGTGCTATGACCCTTTAATTCAGTTCCTCATGCTATTATGACCCCTCAGCCATAAAATTTTTTCATTGCTACTTCATAGCTGCAATTTTGCTACTGTTGTGAATTGTAATGTAAATATCTGATATGTAACCGCTGTGGGGGTTGTGAGCCACATACAGAGAATCAGTGATTTATAATCACCTAGGGGATACACTTCTGGGCCTGTCTGTAGGAATCTTTCCAAAGAGAACTAAAGGAAGATGGGAGATCCACCCTGGATGTGGCTTGCACTCAGGTTCCCAACCAAGTAAAAAGGATAAAAAGGGAGAAGAGCTGGCTTATCAAAATTATTCATTTCCCTCCACTTCCTGAGGAGACAATATGACTAGCTGCCCTTAATTATTCATTTTTTTAAATTCATTCTCTGTGTCTCTTGGGCTTGGGGATCCAAAAAGTCAGATTCTTGCAACTGAAAGTCCTTTGTCCTCAAAGCTGCACTGGCTACATCATATTTCAAGAGTTTGCTTTGGAGCTCAAAAGCCAACATTCAATTTATGTGTTTCCCTGCAATGTACTGAACAGCTCTGCCCTGGATTGTGGGTTACTTCATTACATGGCAGGACAATGTATCCCAAAATTATTTACTGAGAAGTACACACACACACACACACACATACACACACACACACACACACACACACACACACACACACACACACACACACACACACACGCTGGAGGGGAGACACGGGTCAGGACTCTAATAACGCTGATATGTTAAGTCACTATCCACATAAACAAAGTGACAGGTAACATTTTATGGCTTTACGCACTAAAGCAGAAGCTAATAACCTTTTATTATGATGCAATAACATTATAGACGAACAAAAATGAGTGTCAAATAAGTCCAAGGACAGACATGTGGTAAAGCATCTCCACCATCTCCTCAGATCCAATCCGTCTCACCTCCTGCTCACCCAAGGTTGTGTTTTGATTTAAAACATAGTTGTAAATTTTTCATTCCCACTTTGCAAGGATCTGACTGATAAGACAGATTTACTTCTACAAAAGACATGATAAAATCTGCGATGACTTTATCCCAGGCAGTATTAGCTAGCAATCACTAATAGTAAAGATAAATTATATTTAGAGCTCACTGCTTCTAAACTATGCACCCCATTTCTTCTCTATCTTAGTGGAGTTATATTTCTCAGTCCTGAAGATTCTAAGTATATGGTTTGCTGGGAGGCAAACTAATCATTTTATTGGTGACAATATTAACTATCCTATACTAATATTTGATATTTTTAAATGTTAGGTGCTTTCTCTCTGACACACAAACATAGATAACACATGCTTGCCATGGTATATTGTCTCTGACAAATAAATTCTGAGACACTGTTTATGTGTGTATGCAGAAACTTTCTTTTATTTGCTTTTCTACAAAATACCATAACCTTTCCAGTAGAACACATTGCAACTGTTTGTCATTGGGCTGAGAAACTTTGTAATGGCCTTCGCCCAAAGCAATAACGAGATGACATTTAGATGGAGTCAAACATCTCAAATTGGCTGTTTCATTTTGGTTTTGTTTTAAAGAAATTCCAGGCTGATTGAGCAACTTCAGATGGCCAGAAGAGAATGGTCATGCAACATTGTGGCACTCTGTACTCACAGAATAGGGCTTCATGGTTCTGGAAGATGTGTGTCAGGAAAAAAACTCTGCAATGGTCAAGGTCAAATATACAACACAGAGGCAGACATCCTGAGGTCAGACACTGACCCCAGTCTACTGACTTACACCTAGGTCTGTCTTCTCATGATTAAACTGGGAGATATAAGCCACATGAAGGTCTTTGTTAAAAACTCCACATGCACAAAACACTATACAAACTGTGTCATAGATACAAGGTTGTGGCTGCCACTAACTAACACTACATTTAATTTGAAAACTACTGTTGGGGGACAGGGGTGATATCTCAGCCAGTAAAATGGTTGCCTCAAAAGCATGCACCAATTCTCACACATAGCAAATAACTAAGTAAATAAATTAATAAACAAATAAGCCAGTGTTGTGGGAATCCCCACATTGGCAATTAGATAAGCTGACAAGTTTTATGAGTGGCCTCAGATCAAGGTCTCTAGAGTCTTCCCTTGTCACTTTGTGACAGTGTCACACTCAGGGAAGCTTTGTGCAAAATTCCTGTTTTGATCTGAGCAGAGCTTCCCAAAGAGAAGTAAAATTGCCTTCATGTGTCTTGCTGGGACTTCAACAATTAGAGAAGGCTGAGTGTATTTTGCCAGAAGAAAGGCTGAACCCTATGCACATACTTGAACAGACTTGTCACACCAAACTTTCTGTCTTCTTTGTGGGGAGGGGGTGCAGAGACTACTTTATAAACTGATGTCAGTTCTGCTACCTCAACATCTGTTGTCCTGGGTCATAGTATAGTCTCTGAGTTCACATATTTCCCCTAAAACTCATAGCTGGCTAAAGAAGGGGAGGAATATATAAGCATCTGAGTTATTTGGGACTAACAAGTATATTTATAGTGTCTTCCAACAGTATTAAGAGTTTGTGGAACTTTTTCTCGCATTAAACTGATTTTTTATGAATTCATAAAGAGAATGGAGCTTGTCTTCATGTCTATATCAAGTATGAACCATTGCATCTCTTTGCTGTGATCAATTTATTCCTGAATCAGGTTGATCATTTTCAAGAAAAAGAGCTTGAAGCAAGATGCATCCTAAGACAATGTTCTCAGGAAAATCCTACCTGAAATGAAGAAATAGAAGGATGGAAGACTTGAAGTCTAGATGAGATTCCTGCTAAGATTATTCCCATCCAAATCCCTGCAGAGCTCTGCACTGGAAGTAACAGTAGAGAGTCACCTTAGTGGAGACAGAGGGACTGTTTACAGCCTTGCAGAGTGACATCTTCCATTGGCTCTTGGGGAATGTGGGAATGATGAACTAATAGACGGTTCCAGGAATTTACAGGAGTGAGAACGCCACCTATCCATGTCAGGTCTCCAATAAAAGGGTAGTGTTGTGAGCTGTCAGCAACCAGTATGGTCCTCGTCGGAAAGAATGCAGCAACTGAAAAATGGGACCTGGGTACAGCACCAATGGCACCTGCCATCACACCCTTGTTATCTCAGATACAGGTTCTGGTACCTGAGCTATCCTCACCTTTTTTTTTCTTTTTCTTTTTTTTTTTTTTTTTTTTTTTTTTTTTTTTTGCACAAAAGCAGACTCTTAGCTCATCTACCCATAGCCTTCAATCAGCCACAAAATCTTTAGCATCTTAAGGGGAAAGAGCTAGATATGAGTTTCAAAGTCACCACTCATGTCATGCAGTAGTTCTTTATACAGCCTAGTGGCAAACATAAAAACAGCATTTGCCCACATTTACACATCCAACTGCCTTTTATTGAACTCCTACTTTGATCCAGACACTCTGCTGGTTACAGTGAAATAGTACAGCATGCTGCTCTAACAAGGGCCCAATGAAGTAAGTATGTGGTAGCTTTGGGAGCTCTGGTCTTCATACTTAGGGGGTGTTAAAACTTATACTTCATACTTCAAATCCATAAACAGGTAATGTGTCTTTAGTGTAACACAGAACACACAAAAGAAACCAAGATCACAAGAGCATGACCTGGACCATGTCCTTGGGATATTACAGAACAGTGGAGGTTATTGATGGCACTGATGGACTTTTGTTAATTGTTTCATTCCTCAAAAATGGGTAGGGCATTCATTTGACCTACCTTTGTCATGTGGTAGACCATCATCTAACAAAATGGAAAGGTACTTGAAGGAATAAGCCAGTTCTGCAACTCAACATGGTGTTTAATTGGCTCTAGAACAGACAGGATGGCAGGTGTCCCACAGGCTCCTTCAGTCCACAGCTCACTCATGTGCAATGCATCAAGTGCCTGCCAGAGAATAAAGACTGACAGCTGTCCTGTTGGGACCTCATCAGACAAAATAAAAACTAAATTAGATGGTTTCATTTCAGTCATACAGATAAGGCACAGTCCTAGAGAATGAGGTTAAATGCCTGCCATAATATGTCTAACATCCTCATACAAAATATTTTGTTGTTTCAATAATATGTGGATTCTAAAATGTAGATATTAATGTAATTTCAAATTTTATTCTTCTGTCAGACACAATTTTGATTCCAAATAAAGATTCATCAGCCCTTAGTTTTTTTCCTCCAAACTAAGGAAGGAATTTATGAAGGAATTTATTTATTTATGACTAATGCCAATGATTAATTCTGCCTCTCATTAAAGAAATTTGTGTAATGTGCCTGTATATAATTCTTGTATCTGTGTCTCAATGCCCCCTCTTAGATCTTCCTCTAGATTTTTCTATGCCAAAGAGAAGTTGTGATCAAGAAGTCATAATGGAACAACTACACAAGTTATGGTGGATGTGTGAATGAAGAAAGTGGTGTTATCTACTAATAATTGTCTCTGGAGTAGACAAATAATATAGAGCTAGATGCAAATCAATCAAAGCAAAGAATAAAGGGGTAAATCTGGGGGCTAAGATATTGTTAAGAGATGAATAATGGCAAAGGACATAAAACTGAAAAACAGAATTTTTCAAGAATATATATATATATATATATATATATACTTGAAAAACAGAATTTTTGAATATATATATATATATATATATATATATATAATATATATATATATATATATATATATATTGCCGAGTTGCATCCTGGATTAGAGATGTCTCAGCACACAGAGCCAAGAAATTATTAAACAGAAGAACCCTTCATCACTTGGGTTGTATTGCAGTGAGCATTGTCTACCACACTCCAGCTTCATCTCTGCTTCCTGTCATGGAAGGAACTTTCAAAATAAGACTGTGGGGGCTGGAGAGAGGGCTCCTTGGTTAAGAGCAGGTACTGATCTTTCAGAGGACCTGAGTTTTGTTCCCAGCACTCATGTCAGATATCTGGCAACCACCTAACTCCAGCGCCAAAGGATCTGATGCCCTCTTCTGGCCTCTTTGGGAAACTGCATTCAGGTGCATGTAACCAAAAGACCAACGCGCGCGCGCGCGCGCGCGCGCACACACACACACACACACACACACACACACAATTAGAAGGAAAATAATACATTTTCCCTTCTATGACAGTGATTTAAAAATTAACTCAATTAGAGAACCATACTGGGTGTTTCTGCTTTGGCTTAGCAACATCTGTATTTCTGTAGGAAGTGGCCCCAGGTGTCGTTTGAGGACCCATTATTCCCAACTTTTGCCTTTGTCATCTGGACTAGTGACACTGTGTATGAGGTTGCTCCAAGACAGTTGATGCATCATATGGTCTGGGCTATAGGGATTAGATCAGGGTATTCAGGTGGCCTGACATAGTCCTGTTAGAATGAAAGTTAGAATTTCTGCCAGACTTCAAACCAAATTGTTCATTCTCCTTCAAAACTTGAACCTGGAAGGTTAGAGATGGATGCTTCTCTACCAATAACTGTCAGTAAAGAGCCTTTCTGAGAGTTGGGGCACTATTATGCTGGTTAGTTACTGTCAACCTGCCACAAGTCAGGATTATCTGGGAAGGGGAATTTCTGTTGAGAAAATGCCTACCACAGATGAGCCTGTGTGGCATTTTCTTGATAAATGAATGATGTGGAGGGCCCAGCTCATGTGGGTGGTACCACCCGTGGGCAGGTGGTACTCAGGTGTATAATAAATTGGACTAAGCTAGCCAGGAAGAGCAAGCCATAAAGCAGAACTCCTCCATGGACTCTGCATCAGCTCCTGCCTCCAGATTTCTGCTTGAGTTCCTGCCCTGACTCATTTTAGTGATAGACCATGATAAGGATGTGTAAGCCAAATAAACCCTTTCCTCCCCAAGTTGTTTTTGGTTGTCATGTTTCATCACAGCAGTCTAAAGTAAAGTGGAACAGCCAGCATATGGAAGAAATAGAGATGATACAGAACCACAGCCCCTCAGAACAATAGCACCTGAGACAACAATTTCCTTGAGTCTGCACCATCCACTAGGTTCCTTTGGTGGTAAAAGCCATTTTGCATTTGGTTTTCTATCACTTATGATCAAGAGACTAGACACAGGCTACAGAATAACGCCATAGTGGATACTGTGTACTTGAATTCACAAAAGTATTCAAGTGGCTATCGATCCCAATGCTGATACCTCATGCCCTATTACCTCTATGCCTCCAGACAGGTGGAAACTGCAACTCTTATGGACAACAGTCAGACTCTCTGGAAGCCCTTCTATCTCAATTGACCATATGTCAACCCGAGGGCATTCTCAGAGCACAGAAGTATGGGCATACCATGCAAAAGACAAGGAATGTGACTGTTTTTAGGCGCAAACTTTAGTCAATGGAAGACAGAAAGGGGTCTCTCCCAGGCAAGACTGTCCTGAGCTAGACTGAACCACATAGACTTAGTGAACATGAATGTTGGTTGCCCAGGGTTAATTTAGTAACCCACTCTCCTCCTTCCCTCTCACCTCCTCACTCTTTCACTCATCCCTAGAATCACCATTCAGATAACCCCCTTGCATTCTAAGCTCCATCTTGGGGACTTCTTCCTGGGAAATCCAGCCCAAGATGAGAATATAGCAGTGGGAGCCCATGCCATGGAAGGCACAAAGAAGAGACACAGGGACACTCTTTAAGGGAGCAACCAGCAGCACAAAACTTAGAGGGAGAAGCAGACCTTTGCTAAAAACAGGTTTTTCATTCTCTGTATTATGAAAACATCAGGAAGGGGAACATTGATGTGGGATCAATTTTCAGCTCTAATACCACCAGTTAGCACCAACCTTCACAAGTGACCTAGCACCTTGAAATCAGTTTTTCCTCATCAAGGGAAAACAGCATCTATTGTAAGGAGTGGGCTAAGAATGAATGACTACAGCGATTTGCACACTAGAAAGCACTTGGCAAATGTACTTACATCTGACTCTGGAGTACAGAAAGGGCAGCATTCCCAGACTGAGGCCACATATGGAGGCAGAATAGGAAATCATACTAAAAATGCAATATGGAAAGATTATACCCTGGGAGAGCACTCAGCGGTGAAAAGGGCTAAGTGCATGGTTACAAATATCATTACCGGCTTATGGGGACCCCACAAGCAAATTGAGTATTGATATAAATCCATTCATTGCCATCAAAATCATATCAGTTTCAAAGTTTTTCTTTGAGCATATAAGAAAGTTCCCAGGTGAGTATTTTAGAAAAGAAAAAGGACAGCCATGAAAGTGTTTTATAGGCTTAGAAATTTAACTAATTTGAAATCTGCAGTTTACTGCTTCACCAATATTTATAGGATTAAAATGTATCTGAGTATGTGCTTTTGTCCCACAAGCCCAAGGTTATTAATGGGCCAGTTGCTGGTTATTAATCTTCATTTTCTAAAACAAAACTATAGCCCTGGGCTTCTTACAAACTGGAGATCACACATACTAAACCACACCCTGGGAGCCTAATGAGGCTCAAGTCAGAACCATTTAGTGCCCAGAGTGGCAAGCAAAAGCCTGGTGTGAGAGGCACCCTTCAGCAGAGGAAGGTTTACAAAACACAGTATTTATTCAACTTGTTTTTGCATGGTTTTACACCTCAGGGCTTTTCCCCCACCTCTTGTTATTTTTTTAATCTCCATCTTTTCACACAAATGTTTCCTTATTTGAAACCCAGGATTCCAAAGCAAGAAAGAAGGAAGGACTGAGCCCCACCATGATTTAACACATGAAAGCAACCATCTTATGAAAGTGAATATTAATATAAAGGTCTACAGCTAACATATTCTGAGGTACATGCCAAAGGTTTCAATTACTACCTCAACCTCTTTGTAGATGAAGAAACTGAGAGCTTTAGTGACTTAGTGACCCATCTAAAGTCACACAGGCTATCATCAGGGTGCAGTTTATTGCAAAGCTTGGCTTTTTAATAAATGCCATAAGTATCACCCACAAGAAAAAAATGAACAGAGGAGGGTGTACTAGAAAATTGCCCAGACTCTCATTACTCTTTGCCAGAGTAAATGGTATTTTACATGAACTTTGAACTTGAAACTGACTCATTGCAGCCTGGGTTCTACCACTGGCTGGTAAGTTTTGTATCATTTGTCACTGAGAGTCTACCAGCTTTCAAGGAGACCTAACTCAAATCACTTGTGTCATTTATCAGTGAGGCCCAGCTCAGATCACATGGAGTTAAGGATCTACATAATTTGAGACAGGAAAGGAAATGTCTGGTAACTTCAGCTTTCACTTTAATAGTAGTAGATATGATTTTTCCCATATATTTGTGCTGAAGATGGATTGATAATAAGCCTGGTATGTCAACATCAGGCAAAGAGTAACCCTAGTCCTAAGCCACCTTCTAAACCCTTCCACAGCTTTCCCAGCTTCTGTTAATAATTTAGTTCTTGTAATATTGTTTTCTCTTTGGTTTTGTGAAGATTAATTTCTTTTTATTTTATGTGCAGGTATAATCTACTTGCATCTAGGTCCATATAACAGGTACATGCACCTATGGCAGCTGGAAGAGGGTGCC
The DNA here is from genome assembly GCF_003668045.3 of Cricetulus griseus. Taxonomy (NCBI): domain Eukaryota; kingdom Metazoa; phylum Chordata; class Mammalia; order Rodentia; family Cricetidae; genus Cricetulus; species Cricetulus griseus. The sequence continues at coordinate 32,859,458 of NC_048601.1, read as the reverse complement.
AGATCTTCTGGAACTGGAGTTAGAGTTGGTTGTGAGCTGTCATGTGAACACTGGAAATTACACAGAGTCCTCAGACAGGGCAGCCCGTGCTCTTAACTGCTAAGTCATCTCTCTAGTTCTTATTGTGACATTTAAATAGAACATGGATATTGCCTTAATTAGCTATACAGAGCATCCCATGTAGAGGAAATAATATCTCAGGTTTTTGTTTGTTCAAGAAATGTCTCGGGGGGGGGGGGGGGGGGGCAGTCAGTGGTGGCATATGCCTTTAATCCCAGCACTCATGGGGGCAGAGGCAGGTGGATCTCTGTGAGTTCCAGACCAGCCTGGTCTATAAGAGCTAGTTTCAGGACAGTCTCTAAAGCCACAGAGAAACCCTGTCTTGAACCACCCCGCCCCCCCCAAAAGAAATGTCTCAGGGAAGACAGGAAATACCTGGTCCATGTACTTCTATAGCTAACATTCTATTGGCCGTTCTGTGTTCTTCTAAAGTCACATCCGGACTGATGTGAACCTAAGACTCTGAAACCTTTTCTACCATAAGAAAGATAACTGGAGATCCAGACAACTTGGAACTACATTCTCTAAGAGTTAGTAAGAGACGAACACAAATGGGACTTGGTATTTTCTTAATCTTTATTTAATGGGGAGGCCATCATGGAGGGGTCAGAACTGAGAGGACTAGGAAGTAAGGGTATTCAGGGTGCATTATGTGAAATTCCAAAATAATCAATAAAAATATTATGTTGAAAATATCAGTGGGAAAAAATAAATAAAAATATATCAGTGGGGCTCCCTGCCTCTACTGCATGACACAAGGGTCAAGGATGCTCATGAAGTAGAAGAAATTCCAGGAAGAGTTTGATCTTCATTGACCCATAATCTCGTCACACAAGTTACTGCTCTAGGTCACTTAGTCCATTCAAAGTTCCATGATAGGGCAAAGCAATACAAAGTTTCCTTCATCTTGTATTCTTACTGAGGCCATTTGAGTTTTTTTTAAATTTATTTTATTTACTTATTTTTACTTAAATTAGAAACAAGCTTGTTTTACATGTCAATCCCAGTTCCTTTTCTCTCCCCCCTCCCCTGCTCCCAAGGTCCCACTATCCCACCCCTTTTCTGCTCCCCAGGGAAGATGAGGCCTTCCACTGGGCAGGGCCTAGGAGCTCCCCCATGTGTCTAGGCTGTCCTCTATGTGGAGTGGGCTCCCAAAGTCCATTCATGTACTAGGGATAAATACTGATCCACTACCAGTGTTGGACCCAAAAGTGAAGTCCAACTCCGGAAGACACACCCCACAGAGTCACTCACAGGATGCAAGTTCGATACAAAAGCAAAAGGATTTTACACCAACGCATTGGGGTCATTCTCTGGGAAGAGAACGGCCCGGAGTTTCCAAAGCAGGCAGTTTTTATGTCTTTTTGGTCATTAGGCAGGAGTATGACAACATAATGATTGGCTATAACATACATGAGTCATTTACTGATTGGTCGGGACCTGAACTTACAATTTTTCCCACGAGGGGTTTGCAATGTTATTTTGGTTTTTACACCTTCAAGGTCATGGGACAGCTAGTGGTTTTTCTGGGAACAGAGTGACTTATACTTATTTTCAAAACTTGGGTGCAATAGAGCAGGGTAACCCATAATAATTTTTAGAAACCAGACAGTTGTTGAAGATAATAGAAACTAGTTATGATAACAATTTCCAGAGACTGGTCATCATGTGTTCTTTGTCCCAGAGCTGTGTGTGGCCAGAGTGATTTTTAAATACATGCTGGTGGGTATCAGGCTGGGCTGAGTTGGGGTCTTTCACCAGAGGCCCCATAGATTAACCAGACCTCCAAACTGGCATGCACGTTCATCAGACTGGAACAGTCCTATGCTGATTTCCCAGCTATCTGTCTGGGGTTCATGAGCTCCCCCATGTTCAGGTCAACTGCTTCTGTAGGTCTTGACCCCTTTGCCCATCACTTCTCTCTCTGCAACTGGATTTCAGAGTTCAGCTCAGTGTTTAGTTGTGGGTGTCTGCTTCTGCTTCCATCAGCTATTGGATGAAGGCTCTAGGATGGCATATAAGGTAGTCATCAATCTCATTATCAGAGAAAGACATTTAAGGTAGCCTCTCAACTATTGCTTAGATTGTTATTTGGGTCAACCTTGTAGATCTCTGGGCATTTATCTAGTGCCAGACTTATCTTTAAGCATATAATGGCTCCTTCTATTGTGGTATCTCTTTTCTTTTTCTCCTCTATTCTTGCCTGACTCAAACTTCCTGCTCTCTCATGTCCTCCTCTCCCCTCCTCTTCTCCCATTCTCTTTCTCCTAACTCCCTCTCTCCTCCACCCATGCTCCCAATTAACTAAGGAGATCTTGTGTCTTTCCCCTTCTCTGGGGACCATGTAAGTCTCTCTTAGGGTCCTCCTTGTTTCCTAGTTTCTCCAGAATTGTGGATTGTAGGCTTGTAATCCTTTGTACTATCTCTAAAATCCATATATGATTTAGCAACACTATATTTGTCTTTTTGTGACTGGGTTACTTCACTCAGAATGGTTTCTTCTAATTCCATCTATTTGCTTCCAAATTTCAAGATTCCATTGTTTTTCCCCCCCACTGAGTAGTACTCCATTGTGTAAATGTACCATATTTTCTCTATCCATTCTTCAGCTGAGGGGCATCTAGCTTGCTTCCAGGTTCTGGCTATTACAAATAATGATGCTATGAACATGGTTGAACAGATGTCCTTGTGGTATGAATGTGCATCTTTTGGGTATATGCCTAAGAGTGGAATTGTTGGATCTTGTGGTAACAGGTAGACCAATGGAATCAAATTGAAAGCCCTGATATGGACTCACACACCTACAAACACCTGATTTTTGACAAAGAGGCTAAAATTATACAATGGAAAACAAGAAAGCATCTTCAACTAATGGTGCTGTCATAACTGAATGCTGGTGTGTAGAAGACTACAGACAGATCCATATCTATTGCCATGCACAAAACTTAAGTCCAAATGGATCAAAGACCTCTACATAAATCCAGCCACATTAACCTCCTAGAAGAGAAAGTAGGTGGTACCCTCACACGAGTTGGTACAGGAGAACACTTCCTGAACATACATCAGTAGCACAGGCATTGAGATGGCCAATTAATAAATGGGACCTCCTGAAACTGAGAAGCTTCTGCCAGGCAAAGGACACAGTCAACAAGACAAAATGGAATGGGAAAAGATATTCACCAACCCCACATCTGACAGAAGGCTGGTTTCCAAAATATACAAAGAACTCAAGAAGCTAGTCACCAAAACACCAAATAATCTAATCAAAAATTGGGGTACAGAACTAAATAGATAATTCTCAATAGAGAAATAGAGAAATCTAAAATGGCTGAAAGACACATAAGAAAGTGCCCAACATCCTTAGCCATCAGGGAAATGCAAATCAAAACATCTCTGAGATACCATCTTACTCCTGTCAGATTGGCTAAAATCAAAAATACCAATAACGGTTTATGCTGGAGAGGATTGGGGAAAGCGGAACACTTTCCTACTGCTGGTGGGAGTGCAAACTAGTATAGCCACTTTGGAAACCAGTATGGCGGTTCCTCAGGAAAATAGTTATCAGTCTACCACAAGAGCCATTTCAGGTTTAACTAGAATTTGCTCTACTTGATGGAAAATCCCATGGAAAACTACCAAACTCTAGTCAAGGAATCCAAGGTCAGGATGTCCCAGCTAATTTATCTATGTGTGTTAAACAGTTTGCTTCTACAAAGCACTACCCCTGCCAACACATGCAACTGCCAAGCAAAATGCCAAGCTGTGGGTTTTGCCTTCAAAAACCCTGTGCTCTGAACACTTGGGGATACACCTATAACCCCAAATAGGTAGATGTAACTACAGCCAGCTGTAACAAAGACTTTCACTTGACTATAAACTGTGTTGAGTAGTTGTCTCTGGTAGCAGTTAAGTCCTCAAAAGCCCCAGCATTCAGACACTCTACAATCAGATTATTGACCAGACCTTCTGTTGTGTAGAGTTAATGGCTTGTCACAATGATACAGGACCCTATCCTGGGTGCCACATGGAGGCAGGGCTCATTCAGGACTGGCCAATTTCATTTCTCTGCCTTGAGCATGGGAATTCTGAATAACTATTAGAATGAGTCTGAATTTATACTTATTTGTTAAAATGTTTCTTGATTTTCTTCTAGAAAGCCCTTGGAAGAAAGCAAAAAGGCTTGGCTCTGATCACTTCACGTGTAAGCAAAAATGAAGATCCTTTCCATTATATTCTATGTACAGAAGGTTGTGGTCTTTTCTTTCCTTGGACCAAGTGATATCTGTCACTTGTACATTATTCCAGGGTAGCTTGTCTATACCAAATCCATTACATGCAGCAACATGGACTATACGTTGCATTGTACAAACTCAGCCTGTAGACTTATGTTGGTAATCACACCTTTTGTCTGTGAATGCATGATGGTATACCCTACACAGAATAAGGAACATAGGTACTACAAAAAGGCCATTACTATTGTACTAAATAGATCTTGATGGATATTTTAAAAGCCTTCTAAAATAAATCTGTTAATTCTAAGTCACTTGCTTCAGAAAAAAATTGTAAGATAGTGCTACCCTTTGTAGAAAACTGAAAATATAAATTCCAGAATGATATAACATCATTTTATAGAAATGGATCAATAAATAACACTACTACAAATTGTGAATTAATGTCCCTTGACACAAAAATGAGGTGATGACCTAGTTCATGTGTTTTATGTCTGTTGAATTCAGTCCCTAAAAAGAAGTCTCCAGGGAGGCACAAATCATTTTAAAACACTTCTTAAAGGATTGCTTCTTGTTTATGTGTATGGGTGTGTGCTGTGTGGATGTGTGCCCAATTTTATGCAGGAGCCTGTGGAAGCCAGAAGAGGCACTGGTTCCCATGAAACTGGAGATAATTGTGAGTCACCATGTGGGAGCTGGGGACAGAACTCCTGTCCTCAGCAAGGCCAGTAAGTGATTTTAACCAATGAGCCATCTCTCCTGTCCCAGTACTTTTACTTTTATATTTTAAGACAGAGTCTCATGAAGCTCAATATGATCTTGAACTCCTGGTTCTCCTATTTCTACATTGAAAATTCTGGGTTCACAGGTAAGAGCTACTATACCTGGTTTATGAGGTCCTAGAGTAACCAGACAGTGAATTCCATGTTTGCTGCATTCTGAGCAAGCACTCTAGCAACTGGACCACATCTGTGGCCCCCCAAACTCTTGAACATATTCTATCCTGAATGATTTTTGGAATACAAAGCATAGTAAAAAGAAAATTATTCCTCCAGGCAGTAACTCTATTAGTGGGACAAATCATATAAGAGAGAAACAAAGTAAGTACCCATGTGGAAAACCAATGTTACCTGTTGTCATCATCATAAACAAGGACCCTCCTAAATGTTCCACAGTATAGAAACGTTAACTGAGATTTCTCTGACAACTATTAACACAAAACATAAAAACTAGACTCAGTAATAAGATGGTACAAAACCCAAACACCTATATGTAAAAGTACAAAAGTTCATGGGTAAATCAAGGGAAGTGTTCTGCAAAATTAAATTAAAAATAATATAGAAGTAAGTTGTATCTTTATGCAGAAGTGTTTTACTGCTGCTAAACATAAATTTTAATATTTTAATTTATTTTTAATCATGTGCACATGTGAATGTCGGTGTGGGTTTATGCGTATGAGTACAGGTACCCTTAGAGACCAAAAGAGAGTGCCAGATTCCTTGGAGCTGGAGTTACAGGTGGTTTTAAACTGCTCAACATCATGCTGGAACCAAATTTGGGTCTTCTGCTAGAGTAGCAAGCACTCTTAACTACTGAGTCATCTCTCAACCTTGATTTAATATTTTTAAATTTTTGGTTTTGTTTTTTTGTTTTTTGGGTTTTTTTTTTTTTTGATTTTTCAAGACAAGGTTTCTCTGTGTAACAGTCCTGGCTGTCCTGGAACTCACTATGTAGACCAGGCTTGGCTTGAACTCACAGAGATCCACCTGCCTCTGCCTCCCAAGTGCTGGGATTAAAGGTATGTGCCACCACTACCCAGCAATTTTTTTAATTTTATAGTTGTGTATTCAGAAGAAGTTTGAAATCTAGAGGGACACAAAAACTTAAGAAAAATACTTTTTCTGCCCAAACCTTTCTACTTCTCACGTCAATTCCCGAAAGTGGAAGATAATCATTGCCACATTTACAATTGGTTTCCATATTTTCATATTATTTGTTTAGTTTGTATTATGAAAACTAAAGACAAAGCTAGGAGTAGTAGCAAGTGCCTTCAATCCAGGAGGCAGAAGTAGACAGAAGATGAGCCTGATCAGTATAATGAGTTCTAAGCCAACCAAGGCTACATAATGGTGAGGCCCATTTCTAAACAAACAAATAATAAATTTTATGCAGCATCCATAAAAGACATATACAAATATACACATGCAGGCTGTCATTCTTAGCTACTCCAATGTTTGGTGATATGTATCTGTAACTACTGCTCAGGATCAATCCTTGTTGTATTCTCTGATCCCATTGTTGCTTTTGTATCTCTTGGTTGCTTTTATTGACTTCCTCATTGCCTCACATTTTTCTTGTCAGTGTTCACCTACATTCTACATTGTTTTTCATATAAAACAATAGTTATTAGCACCACTAATCGCTTCCTACACAACACCATGCTGAAAAATAGCAATACCCATCCTCCCCTATGAAATGGGAAACACAGCTCCATATTACAGACAGAGGTTTAGTACACCCAAGATTTTCAGGTTAGTACATTGAAAAGTAAAAATCTGGACCCCTGCCACCAGCAACTTAAGTCTGTGTTGACAAAACACCTCGATTAATTGTCTATCCTTGTGTGGATCACCAGTTAGTCTGTTACAGTAGCATCAGAGTTAGGTTTTTTATTTTTGTGCCAGGCATTGATAGCAAGCAACTTTTAAAAATGGTGCATAAGAACTCCTGTATCTTAGAAATCACATCATTAGAAAATGCCTTCCCCTGTTGTGTGGATGGTTCTAATGACTTGAACAAATGGACTATGGGGAACAAAAGGGGGCATCTGACTAGAAGAATGAAAAAAGGCAACCCTACAACTTGCTTTTATCTCCTGCCGGGACATTCCCAAGGCTCTCTCTCTGATTGATGGTCCCATGTTACAAACTATACTGTAGAGAAACCCACATAACAGAGAACTGAAGGAAGCCTCCAGATATCACTCACCAGAGGACTCAGACCCTCATTCCAAAGCTCACAAGGGATAAAACCCTGACAAAAGTTCCCAAACTTGAAGTAGACCCATACCTCCTCGAGTCTTATGACATTAGTCATAACCTACATTTTAAGTATTATCCCAAAGCCCAAGGACCTTCACAGCCACTCTCAGATTCCTAGCCCACAGAAACTCTAAGATCACAAATGACGTCACTGCTCCAGAAGGTATCATTGGCTAAACAGCAGTAGATAATGGATATAGCAGTGATCCCACATAAGTATATCTAAAGGCTGTAAGAAATCCATATGTAAACAAGCAACTTGGCTATGAAGGTCAGGGATTAAAGCAAGACTTTCCATAAAGACTGGCGTGAGCATCCAGAGTTTATAAGAATCCATTTGTGAAACACGAAATGTATATACGCCCTGATTCAGTAAAGTACTTGCATCAAGTGTTGAATACAAATGGCTTTTTGTCACTTTGGAGGATGAATTTTTCAAGTTATTAGAGAGGGAGGAATGTTCTCACATTCAGTGATGACTTAGGGTGGTCCTAGGCATTCCATCAGGAAGCCTTCTACTCATCATAATTAGTAAGGAACAGTGATATTATCCATGAAGTTGTGTTCCAGTTGTGTGTGTGATTTATTTCCCTCTTAGACAATGCCTCTTTGGCTGATTTCTTTTCATAGGGTATTTGGAAAGACATCATTTCATAACCAAGGGATTAAAGAGAGGTTAGTGACAGGTAAATGGCCCCACTAATGTTTGCAAGTATCTCCAAAGATTTTAGCTTGCAAGGAAGATGAGCCATCATTGGCTCCTAAACAATAGCTTACTTAAAATGGCTGGGCTTCATCCTGACTTAATGAATAGAGAGACATGCGCTAGGCAATAACCACTTGCATCTCCCACAAATCCTAATACCCAAACTTAAGTATTTTATTACTTTGTTTTCCTATGCTTGCCTCCATCTCATAAAAGGCTCTCTGAATTTTACTCAAGGTCTTGTTAAATAAATAAATAAATAAATAAATAAATAAATAAATAAGAGCAAGTGGCTAAAACTTCTTTGTCTAGTGTGAAGGCTGAAGTTTGTTCCAGAAACACAATGGCCTGCAAGTCAACATAACTATTACTTATAGACGTAATGCTTTACTTATACAAAGACAGAGGAAATGAGACAGGCTGGGACTGTCTCATTCCAGTTCATACCTGTCTCATACCTATTCATTAGCTTAGGTACATGGGAACAATCAAGACATAAGAGTTCAATGCCAAGATATTCTCATTCTCATCTCTAGGAAGATGTCAGCATTACATGCTGAGGTGTCCAGTTTCTCAGCAGGCTTGAATGTTGCTATATTAACAGCTCCATGATTGCTATCCCATCCATTATGGTATCACTAGATGTGGACAGTTTACTTTCTTTTCTACGGGTTCATAGTCCAGAGAGGGCTGGCTTCATGAGATGTCAGCTATCTGTGAGACTGGTGGGTTGGCATCTGCCTTGCCAATGGGGCAGGCTATGAAAGGAATCTAAAGGTTGGCTCTTTGATGAGGCAACACACAGAGCTTCAGCTCAGAGCCCTGTGATCAAACTGTTTCTTTGTTCAGGTCACTTTTACAGCTTCTGCAGACTCCAGCACTGGCAGTTAAAATGAAGCATGAATATGTATTCACTGGTCAGCCCCAAACATGGGCACACGGCTCAGAAGAGGCTGGGGCATTAAGAAGGGGTACTTACTATTTGTGAGGAAGTAATAATGAGGGTGGAGAACCAGTCAGTTCTCAAGTTCAGAAGACTACCCAAAGGCCAAACACTGCCATGCATTTTCTGCCGTGCACTTGAAAGAATTTCTTCTTTGTTCCTTTAGCTAAATAAGTCCTCCTGGGGACCCTGCAGGACACAGACATTTCTCATTTCTCCCTACAGGCTCTAGTTGTAGATGAGGAGGCTGAGCCTCAGCAAGGCAAGGTCATGCAAGTTCCTCAGTGGAAAAAGATGGGTCTAAACCTGGCTCTGCTGTCACCTTGAGCCACACTGGAGTGCTGCCTGGAATTGTTGAGAAGGCTGGAAAGAGTTAGAGAGGTTGGAGAGAGGCTGCAGAGGATCACTGAGGAAATAAGAGAAAAGGAGGGGAACAAAGCTCAGAGAGGATTGCTGAGCCAAGACCACCGTGCCTATAGCTCTGTCAGAACTTCTGGACCCATTGCTCCAGGTAGGGGCTCCAACTCCACTCAGAAAACAGACATTCCAATTGTCCCTACTATGTTCCAGGAAAGAACACACAAGGACATTTGTTATTCATTTATTCAGAATCTACTATATGCCAGACACTGCACCAGACACTTGATACTCAGTAATTATTAGTAAGGAAGACAGCTCTGTACTCTGACAAATGTCTCATACAAGGAATGAGTAGGGATGGCAGAGATGTTGTTTTAAAGGGTGATAGGAGTTCTAAGTGGAAAAAAATATATTAATACACATATCTTAAGGTATTGTGTTTGATAGGATGGCAGGATAAAAAGCTTACTGAGGCATGAATGGAAAATGAATAAACTAGAAAGAAGAAGCCAGTACATAGTCTCTGATGTGGGGACAGGTTTGGCAAAAAGGAAGTCAGTGTGGTTAAAGAAGAGCAGACAAGAGAAAGGTAAGAAGACAAAAGAAGCCACTGGAGGGTTAGTGGTAAGTAAGTATGTCAGTTACTATTCAGATACCCCATAAGAAGCAGGTGAGTGAGGACAGAGAGTTTGGTTTACAGTTTGAAAAGGAATACTGTCCTTCATGACAGGAGTAGGAACATGAGGCAGCTGGTCACATTGCCTCAGCAGTCAGGAAGCACAGGATAGACAGGAAGTGGACAGGGCTATAAAAGGTCCTCCAGGTCCTTCCCTAATGACCCTCTTCCTGAAGGTTTCACAACCTTTCAAAGTGGATGTAACAGCCTCTGGGGACATTTTGCAATCAAACAACAACAGAGAGTGACAAAGTTCCCAAAGACAGAGGAAGAGGGCCAGAGGAAAGTCAGGAGCCGGAAGTACTGCCATATTGGAGGAAGAAAAAAAGATAGGATGTCTTGGCTTAGACAACAGAGGGAATAGACAAAGTCACATGGTCAATAGGAAAAGTCCACATAGGGAACCAGAGCTTGGACTCACTCTCATGCTACATGCCATCAGAAGAAACACACAGTTTGCTTTGCCTTTTAAGAGGTAATGATACTGAAATGTGAACTAAGTTCTTACTACTAAGTGAAACACACATACTGTGTCACTACTGTGCTTTTTCTCTCTGCTTTTCAAGATCTTATCTACCTGAAAATTTTACTCTTCCAAACTGCTATCGAAGCTTGATATTCTTTGCCTTACCTTGCATGTAAGGAAACTAAATATGGATAGGCTTCAACAAATTGTTCTACGTCATACTGTTCATGACCAGTACAGCATGATTTGAACATGAGCATGGAACATTTGCATTTTGACTATACTTTATACATAAACATCCTACTAACATCATGTTCTTTGTTGTATAAAAGCCACCAAGAGTGGCTCTGTAAAGGGTTTGCAAAGAGGCATAAGGAGCAAGAACATGGTCAGGGTGAGTATCTGGGGCTGACCTTGAACTTAATATTAAACAGAAGTATTCTTTTGTTTTTCTCTCTAGGCATTCATTGGGAAAGTATTTATTGAGAACCCATAACATAACCAAACTCCATTTCAGGTAGTAAAGACTCCTAGAACACAAACACTGTCCCTAACTGTCATTGTCAGTTGGAGGGCACACACTAAAGCAAGCACAGAAATAATACAAAGCTAAGACAGCAACAAATGCCATAAATATGGAGATAATACTCAGTGTCAACAGCATAGTTCGTCAAAGTGGCCTTAGAATTGTGACAGTAAGGCAACAATTATAATGCTTTGGGGGCTTCTCACTATGAAGATGGCTATGGATTACTACAAGTGTGCTAGGCCTGAAAAAAAGGTACCAGGGTGGGTTCAGTGGCTAGGCTGGAAAGCAGTAACACTGGCCAAAAGCAACTTAGGGATCTAGAGGCATAGGGGAGGAGTGAATAATGACTCCTGCCATTTTTGTTGGTTTTCTAAGCCAGCTCACTCTAACAAACAGCTGTGGTCAGATTTGAATGACATGCTTGGACTAGGCATACACTTGGCATTAAGCTAGAGCTCCTTGGTTTCCAGCTCCTTTGTTCAACCTGGTTATTCCTCAGGAAGATGAATGAGGAACTCCATGGGCAAAAGGAGAGCATGATTGGAATTTGTGATTTACACTGTGCACCCTGAGGTGATGGCAGCCAAAATGATGAAGGTAAAGTTGTAGATGCAAGAAAACATGGTGGGTGGTGGGTGACGTATGACCCACCCAGAAGCTTCTCTGGCAGTAGACTCAGGAAACCAGAGCATGGATAATATCTGGGAGGTAACTGTAGGAAATACCAATGCAGGAAGAGAGTGAGAAAAAGCAGGGAAATATGGGAAAGGATTATTTTCAAACCAATACCACCCAGAAAACTTTGTCCTGGTAGAAAATCTATTGAGTGTATGTACTGCAGGGTTACCCTGTGTGAGAAGAGAAGGAAGTAGAGGTTTATTCATCAACTCCCAGCAGCCCTAGGTGGGTGTCAACTCCTGATACTATGCCCAACAGCAAGTTATTCACAGGCACAGCAAGCTCAGAAGAGCCCAGTGATTTACAGGGACTCAGGGACCCAGAGACCTGGATATGCAGACAGAAGTTAAGTATGACAGGAAAGGTATGGGGACATATGTGGATTATCAACAGCCTGGTCTGTAGTGCTTAACTTCTCAGGACCCCGGTGGTTTTGTCTGTATATAGAAGGTTGTACAGCCATGTGCATCTATTGACAAGGAGTCGTTTGGGGAAATGCTGTGTCACATTAAATGAATTCATCCTTCTGAATGCACCATGCTCTCTACTTATCTCAAGACTGCCTGGTGCCTTTAATGTACTCAGACTGAACAGGAGATATGGAAGCTGCTGCTTCCATGGTAACATGGGGCTCCTGCTTTGTAGGAAAATCTCCCTTTAATAAGGAATACACCATAACATAATGATAAAGTGCATAGTATGGTTTTGCTTTTTTTCTTTTTTGGTTTTTTGAGACAGGGTTTCTCTGTGGCTTTGGAGGCTGTCCTGGTACTAGCTCTTGTAGACTAGGCTGGTCTCGAACTCACAGAGATCCCCCTGCCTCTGCCTCCCGAGTGCAGGGATTAAAGGAGTGTGCCACCACCACCTGGCAAGTGAATAGTATGGTAAGAATCTAAACTAGTTTCACAGTTGTGCAAGATCTCCATCATTATCAGGAATATCTAAGTGATGTGTTTATCTAATAATCCTGTATCAATAAACGCTCAGACACTGGGATAAGAACTTGGGAGATCAAAAAAGCAGTGAAGTGACCAGTGACCTCCTATCTCTTAAGTTGTCCATTCAAAAGGGAGGGGACCCTCTCTCAGCCCCACCTTATGACTTCCTGTGTCTGACTGTCCTCAGTCCTCCAAAACCTCTATGATTCATTCGGGTCAGCTAGTAGATAGCTCCACCCTCTGATTCAAAACAAACTTTATTGTCAGAATTCAATCAAAATATCACACCACACCTAAGACAATCAACTTCTAAGGAAAAAAAAAACCTTTATTCAGGCTCATGGCTTTGGAAATTTGGGTTCATACAAGCTTGGCTCCCATGCTTTGAGACTGTGTTGAGGCCCATCATTGGCAGCATATCATATCAGTGAGGAATGTGTTGTTTGATGTAGCAGAACTACTCACATCAAAGCCAGGCCCTGCACCCACTCCCCCCAAAAAAGAGGATGGTATCATGATCTCACTACCCAGTTTGGGGGTGCCCCTCCTGTGATGGTTAGTATTGATTGCCAACTTGGCAGGCTCTGTAATCAACTTGGAGATGAGCAATGGGGAATGGCTCTAGGGGGATTGTCTTGAATATGTTAGTTGATATAGGCAGAGTGATCTAAATTGTAAACAGGACCATCCCAGAGACAGGGTATTTTGGACTAACAGAGAAAGTAAGGTAGACACTAGCATCCATCACTGCCCTCTTCTCCTGATATTGGTACACTGACCACCTTCTCCAAGCTCCTGGTATCTTTCCTTCTCCACCATGATAGACTATAACTTGAATTGTGATCCCAAATAAACTCTTTCTCTTCTAGGTTTCTTTTGTCAGGTTGTCTTATCACAGCAGCAGGAGGAGAAACTAAGATGACTTCCCACTACTAAAATCTCCAGCACCTTTTAATAGTGCCATATGGAGGGACAAACCATGAACATGTGGCCCTCTGGAGGCCGCTCAAGAACTAACACATAGGCATGGCTGGTGATTGCCATTAAGTCTAATGAACTGGACATATTGAAAAAGCTATACTCCTATGCAATGGTTAGTCTGCTGGGTTTATCTATATAGGCATCCCCAGACACATGTGAGCAATGAGTTCCACCTCAGCATCATGATAGTCTCTTTGCTACTAAGGAATAGGAACTTCTCAGCTGCATCACAACCTAATGGGACCACTCTCCTTCATGCAATCCATTCTTGTTCAAAAGATGATTTTGGTGTTTGACCCAAATCTCTCTAACTAGAGTCTGCATTGAAGTCTGCTTTAATAAAGTCTGCTCTCCTGCCAACAGACAGTATGACTCACATATGGGTGCCACTTGAGACTGATGGGTGAATGAATGGATACTTGGAGGCCGTATGCTAGAGCTAGCTCTGTGCTGTGTCTCGTCTCAAAAACAGATGAGCAAATATTCAAGAATTTCACTGGGGCTGATACCTGGAAGCCAGCCATTGTGACTATGGCTTCATAGCATGGAAACAGGGACTTTTTGTATGATATTTTTTCCAAGTGCTTGTTTACCAGAAAAGCTGTGGATGTATATGGAACAACTGATAACAGCTACATAAGGAGACATTTCAATATGTGAATTTTTCTCGTATTGAAACTGAACAGCCTCATTGCAAAAGCATTTTGCATTTTACTGCATTTTGCTTCTGATTTCTGTTTCTCCATGAGTGTCCACTATATTGGATCACAATTCTGTTCTGTAAAGAAATAAAATGGAGGGACATAAAGCAAATAGGATAGAGTACTAAATTTGGGTGATGAAGATGTGGAAGTTTATTTTTCCCCGTAATTTTCAAAATGCTTAAATGTATCACCAGGAAATAAGAGGAAAGTAAAGAACTGAAGATGCTCTTAACTTCCGATCTGATATCCCATCCCCTTGGGAATGGAGGGAACACGAATTCTAGCATCAATATACACTCATGTGGGATGGAACAGGACTGCAATTAAGCCTTCATCTGCTTGTGAAGATGAGCACAGCAAATTACAACACCTCATGGGATTCAGAAGGGACCTTTACATCATCTATAATCAGAGGTAATAATTAACACATATCATATGTATCTGCTAAATGGCTCTGTAAAACATGTTCGAAAAATTCAGAATTATTATTGCTTCCCCCACAGATCACTTTTCCCATCTCATGGTAATTAATCATGAAAAAACAGTTGATAAAATCTTGACATTTTTTTCATGCTTCCTCTTGTTTCCAGCATAATCTTTAAGGGTAATGTGTGGGAGAATTGCAGAAGCATTTCCTCTTCTGGATCCTAACTCACAGAATTTTCAAAGTGATAATTATTTTATTACAAAGAAAGTTGACTTTTGATTTTCTGTTCTATTTCTCCACCAGGGTCCTGAAAATTGACCCAAGGAGCTACCATATACCCTGGTCAGATGTATACTTTCCTTTTGTTAGTGTCTGATGGATATATAGCCAAACTCTGCTTTACATTCCCATGATCAGAGACTTGGGCTGGCAAGATGCCTTTTTAGGCTCTCATGTGCACAAGTATACACACACATTCACACACACATATACACACACAAATAGAGACATGGAGATGTGTATTCACACACTTGCATATACACACTCATACCATACACACAAGAGAAAGGGTTGTACATATTCATATACTTTCACACACCCACCTACACAGCTTACACAATGCACACATGCACACACACACAGACACCATATATGCACTTAACAAGATGGAAAAAATTGCACTAATCTATGAATTAATAAAAATATCTACTACGTTTTGGATGCTAATTTTGTCAGGCCCTGAGCTTATGGATATCATTGAGATATGCCATTCTTAGGTGCAGCAATAAGCTCATTTCCTAAATAAGTAATTCAGGGATAGACACAGAGAGTTTGTCTCTGGTGGTGGAGACTGCTCCTATCATAGCTAGAAGTCATCATGAGGTTCAGGGTTTCCAAAGTCCGGTGTTGCTAAAAGTTGAAGTATAGATGTTCCCTGCTAATTAGTACAGATCAGACTTGCTTCAGTGCCACCCAAGCTTTGATGTTTTCCTTTGTTCTAGCTTTTTAAAGTGGCAACTTATATTATTTGTTTGATAAAAATTTATTGTCTAAGAGTTTCATACATGCATGCATATATGTTTTTTCAGTTACTTATAGTCATGCCAGTTTTCTTTTCATATAATCCTTTTTAAAATTATTTTTTAGGTTATCATACAAAGTAATGGGTTTTATCATGGCATCCCTGAACATATGTGCCATTATGCTTTGTTTCCATCTCTTCACTTTGCCCACTTCCTGTCCTTGTGCCCATCCCTGCTTTTGGAGGCATTGTTTTTCAATAGTAAATTCTTTTATCAATAACTGTGCTAATCCAAACACCTCTCAGGGTTCAGTATTTCCACCTTCCTGTGTGCACACCTCATGGCTCCCACTGTATAGATGTTTACTGTTTTCCCACCTGTCGAGGATCCCATTTTGGCACAGTAGAGTTGCTTTTCATCCTTGGAGCACTGTGGGGTCAACAGGCAGACACAGTTGGAAGTGTGGGTTGAGCATTTTTTCCCAGTCATAGCAGGTGTCATATCCACAGCACACTGTCTTTGTGCTATTCAATGTGAGTTTTAGCCTCCTCTCAAGACCACATTCTAACTGCGGGCCTTCTTGGCAAGAACCAGCATGTACAAAGTGGTACTGGTTGTTGTTTAACTTTTTTCAGCCAAAATTTTTCTAGCAGACTAAGTGAAGGATTGGCTGGATCCTACATCAAATATGCATAGATCTTCTGAATAATTGCTGCAGTCTTCTTCTGGAGACATACAAATACACTTGGACCCTTGCATGTAATGTGTCTTAACGAATCCTCCTCCAATCCGTCTCCTCCAACTGCTTCTATATCCCCCTACCACTTTCCCTCCCAATTCCATGCACTCTTTAAACCCAGCATGCCCACTTAGTGCTGCCAAGTGTTACATATGTATGAGGCTGTCCACTGGATCATGGACAGTCTGCTAGGAGTCTAATCCAGGAAGCAAGCTGATACCCCCTACCCCAGCATCCACTGAAGTGCCTCAACTAGGGGTGGGGCATTTTAAGCCTCTCCATTCTTCATGTTAGCATTTTGGCTGGCTTGATCGCATGGGAATTCATGTGTGCCAACAGGCCTGTCATGTAGGGAAAATACTGTTTCGTCATCGTCCTTACTACCTCTGGCTTTTACAATGTTTCTGCTCCCCTCTTCCATGATGATTTCCTGAGCCTTTGTAGGAGGAGGTATGATGTAGATATCCCATTTATGGCTGGGTACTCTTCACTGTCTTTATTCTTTAATTTATAACTACTTGCAAGTTTCTGTATTAATCGACATCTACTGCAAAAGGAAGCTTGTCTGCCGAGGGATGAGAGCTACCCTAATCAATATATGTAAAAGTGAAAATTTAGGGGGAAGTTTAACACCGTGTCCTTTTAGCAGAATAATAGTAGTAGGTTCTCCCTGTAGGGGAAGCTATAGCCATGCCTACTTAAGGGCTGGCTACAGGTGTGCTTGACCACGCTTGCGAGGGCGTGGTCAGGGTGACGTAGAACGAGACTTGAAGGGGACTGCGTTTTCTCTTTCGGTTTCTCTTTTTGGGCTTGTCTACAGACCTCTGCCACGCCAGCTGGCTAGGTTGCTCTGTAAGTAAGGCTTTTCCCTATTAAATACCCTTATATTTCTCCCTGACTCTGTATTGGTAATTTCCCACAATATCTCCCCTTGAGCCTATTATGCAACCATGGGTTCTTAATCCAGTAATACCAGGTATGGACTCTGTCTGTGGTTTGAGCCTTAAATCCAATCAGAAGGCGTTTACTTCCATAATATTTGTCAAGTGGCAGCTTTTCAGGCAATTCACTCTCTCCTACACATCCTCTCCAACTTATGCGGTTCCTCTGGAAACTGACCATCAGGCCACTAAAGGTAGATAAGGACAAGTGCTTCCACCACATCCACGCTAGCTTTCAGCCACTTCTGAGTAACCATGTTAGTCAGACCACATTTTTTAAATGACTACAACAAAAATCAATACCTCTGCATTTCTCTACTGAGCAGTTTAAAGTTTTGAATTCTCTAGACTTATCCTCATTGATATGTTTGACCTCTGACTACTTCCATGCCCAGCGTGTTCCCTCGTCTGAGAAATATTTTGACTCCAGTTTGTAGTGTCTTATCCACCCAATTGGATATGGTTTTGATGGGAGTTGAACTAAATGAGATACTTAAGCACAAAGACACAGATGAGAGGAATTGATGCTTACAGAAGAATGAGTTTGGATGAGATGTTTGTACAGTTCTTCAACCTATGTCTTCAGAGCCACAGTAACCAGCCCTACTTCTGTTTTTTTTTTTATTTTTTTATTTGAATTAGAAACAAGATTGTTTTACATGTCAATTCCAATTCCCTCTCCCTCCCACCTCCCCTGCCCCCCCCCAACTAACACCCTACCTATCTGCTCCCTTTCTGCTCCCCAGGGAGGGTGAGACCTTCCATAGGGGATCTTCAGAGTCTGTCATATCCTTTGGGATAGGGTCTAGGCCCATCTTGTGTGTCTAGGCTCAGGGAGTATCCATCTATGTGGGTTGGGCTCCCAAAGTCCATTCCTATGCTAGGGATAAGTTCTGTTCTACTACTAGGGGCCCCATATATTTCTGAGGTCTCCTCACTGACACCCACATTCATGGGGTCTGGAACAGTCCCATGCTGGTTTCCCAGCTATCAGTCTGGGGACCAAGAGCTCTCCATTGTTCAGGTCAGCTGTTTCTGTGGGTTTCACCAGCCTGGTCTTGACCCCTTTGCTCATCACTCCTCCTTCTCTGCAACTGGATTACAGATCAGTTAAATGTTTAGCTATGGGTGTCTGCTTCTACTTCCACCAGCTTCTGAATGAAGGCTATAGGATGGGACATAAGTTAGTCGTCAATGTCATTATCAGGGGAGGGCATTTAAGGTAGCCATTCCACTGTTGCTTAGATCATTAGTTGGTGCCATCTTTGTAGATCTCCAGACATTTCCCTAGTGCCAGACTTCTCTTTAAACCTATAATGTCTCCCTCTATTATGGTATCTCTTATCTTGCTCTCTTTTATTCTTCCCCCAAGCCCTAGTTCTTAATGTATCTTTTTCCTTCTAATTAATGACACCAGTCTTCCCAGTGGATTGTCACCTATTAACCCTTTTATTCAAATAAGTTTCTGTAGGAGGAAATGCTGACCATTCCCGCTTGAGATGGCTCAGCCGTTAAAGGCTAGGATCACAACCAAAAATACAAGAGTTCGGTTCTCAGCACCCAGGGGCTAGAGAGATGGCTCATTGGTTAAGAGTACTGCCTGCCTTTCCAAAAGTCCTGAGTTCAATTCCCAGCAATCACAAGTTTCCACCATATCTCAGAAACCACAAACACACAAGTAGCTCTTAGGAAATATTCAAATAGCTTCATAGACAGACTGAGTGCACGTAGCATGCCCTCTCCATTTTATTCAAATGAATTTCAGTAGGAACTATGAAATCAGCTGTCTTGTGAAAAGGATAACTAGTAAGATAAATATTAAAAGCCTTCTGAAGACTCTGCTTCAAGGAGATTAGTGGTCAAAAGTCCTGCTAGTCTTAAATAAGACCCAGGCTGTGTTCTCAGCATATACATCAGGTGGCTCACAACAACCTTCAATTGTGGTGTCAAGAGATATGATCCCCTCTTCTGGCCTCTGAGAGCACTGCACATGCATAGCACAGATATACCACTCAAGCACACACACACACACACACACACACAAAGAAAAAGTCTTAAAATATTCTGCTTCCAACTTTTGTTGCACTAGCAAGATGTGTAGGCAAATGATGGAGATAGGTATGCATTTCACTTATAAAAATTAAACCAAATGTATGTTATTTAAGTGGCATTTGAATTTCATTGTATAATAAGCATGCTTAGTCTGCTGATTTCTAGGCAGGAATTTCTAGTTGAAAAGTGCCTTTCCATTCAGTGTTTATGGGAGAGTAATATGTTCTTGCCATACATCACATAGCATTATGACTAACATTTATCCAGTCAGCCTGGGCTTATTATGTACCTCAGGAGCCTTTTCTGATGCAATTATACCACATTTTAGATATATCCACATTTCTACCACCTGGGATTAAATTCTGTCTAGCTTCATAATTTTTCTGGTAGGTGTAAATTGATTTCTTCTCTTACTGTGACTCCTTTAACATAACCCTGTATTTCCATACCTAATAATTTTGTTTAACTGAAAATGTCTTCTATCTAAAGACTCAGATAGATTCAGATAATTGAGAAGACAAGAAAAGGCCTCATTCCAGATCTTCCTTCTGTTCCTATTTTGTGTGTCACCTAGGATGAGTAACTGAACCCCTCTGAATCAAGTTCCTTCATATTGTGTGCCAGATCCCAAGATATGTCTTCTCTAAGTTATAACCTTTTATTTTTATATCTCTGAAATATTAACCCCCAAATTCTGAGGTTAAAGAATCACATACACACATCTGTGTTTGTTTGTTTTGTTTCTAATCTGTCTAGTGAATCTGAACCAACTGTTGTATGCATGGATGTTTAGGAACAACAACGACAAAGCCAGTGATAGTGGCTGCTGGTGTGTGGAGAGAATTTGTCATGCTCTTCACACAATATTAGGTGTTCAATACTGTGTTATCTTGCTTTTATAGCTAGGGAAATTGAAACTCAGAGATGTCAACAAACATGCCTGAGGGGACACAACTGGTAAGTGAGTAGTCATTTCAGGCCTTTATTTCAGTCCATTTCCAGAACTGGATGCTTATCTATTTCCAGATTATTCCTGAGACCATAGATTTTTGTCATAGAGAATTTTCCTAATGTATTAGCAACTTATGATTTTTATGATTTTCCCCTTTTTATCTACAAGTTTTGAACTGACTTGTGAAGGTTTGTTTTGCTTATGACACCTTAAATTTTAACAGTTTCTTATATCTGTGTATGTCTGTATATTTGTGCATATGTATATGATTTATATGTATTTGTATATGTATGTGAGCACACAGGTATGTTTCTATGTGGAAATCAGGGACAACTTATAGTGTGTCTTGGATTCAGAACTCAGATCACCAGGTTTGGCATCAAGCACCTCTACTAGCTGAGTCATCTCTCAGACCCTTAGAGTAACATTTAAATGTTTACATATGTAAATAGAATTCCTTAACTTTAAGAACAGAGTTCTTCAAAATGCCATCTTTTGCAGCCATACTATCCAAGACCCTGTAATTAAATATAAATATAAATATAAATACAAATATTGAGTAAAATCTAAAATAGTTAAGACCAGAAGTCCATTGTATTTTGTATTGTAAAATATTTACATATGCATAATAAAAGAGCTTGGGTTTGGGAGTCAAGGACTGAACACACATTTCACTTAAACACACCTTCCACACAGAACATCAAGGTTATTTATATTGTTATTTTCATCATTTTATACATGAAAATAAGTTCCATACTTTGAAAATTTCTATTTGTGCTATCAAGTTTGTGCCCAAATGTTTTGAGGCTAGTTATTCTCAACCTATCTCTTCAAATGTCATCCTATTTAGAAAGCTAATATCATACCAGTGTGAAAAAGGTATGTAGGGGCAATATTGTATTGCTGTTAAAAATCAAAATCAAATAAACAAACATGACTTATTTTTTCCTACCCAGAATCATACCACAATCAACATTAAAAGAATTCTGTAATAAACAAGGATGTCTCCCCACCAGCAAGCAAAGCTCATACCACCCGAGTATCACCTGTTTAATTTCACTCCAACACTATCCACTTGATAGCATTAGCTTTAACAGATGAATCCCTCAACTGTCCATCTGCCAGCACACACACACACACACACACACACACACACACACACACACACACACACACACCTTTAAATGACAGTCTGAAGCCACAAATGTTTTGCCTGTGTTCCCACCCATTTGCTATAAATAAAGTTCCTTACAACCCCTCTTCATGTTCAATTAAATCTGCTTGAGTTGCTTCCAGGACCCAGGGAGCCATTTAGATTTACAGGTTTACTTCAAAGGGTATTACAGAGAACACAGATGAAAAGAAAAGACATACAGGGTGAGAATGAGAGAAGTGGCATGGCACATTCTTCCATGCCCTTTCCAGGGATGCCACCATCAAGAGATCTCCAGGTTACTGCTTTTGCATGCTTGCCAAATTCTTCTGTCTGTTCTGGGTGGCAAAGTTGGAGCTGTTGTATGCCAGATGCTAATAGACTGGGTGGAGAACCCCAGCAATGTCCATGAGCTTCAGCATATGCTTGGTGCCGTGTATCCTTCCTTCTTCCTTCATGGAGATCAAGGACCCCTTGGAATGATTGTTTTGGATGTCTTTTCAGACAAAAGTGGTCAGAGGAGCTCTTCATGGCATCTAAGAGATCAGGCTGAAGAAGAATCAAATACCTAGGATCCCTTTAATGAAGCAGAAGAAATCCCAGTAACCTGGAGAAGATGCTAGGAGCTAGGATCCATGGGGAAAAAATACACACACCACAATGACAACAATCCTCTCTAATAGAAATGCAGCTATCCCTGGGCTGTCAATGCTTAAGCTAAAATCATGGATGTTGATGAATCATTCTTATCCTGGGTCTTTGCCTGAAAGCTGCTGTATGTACAAGACTATCCAAAATATCAATCCAACATACATACTTATATGCTTTGTCCCAGCTCTTAGTAGAACTGCCTACATTACTTTACAGTCTAGATTTTGACCTGAGTTCTGTCTATGATGGCCAGCATGAGAATGTTCTAGAATTATTTTCTGTAAGACTCTCTCTCTCTCCCTCTTTGTCCCAATTAAGCATCATCTAACTGGGAAAGAGCCTTTTTATGAATTTCCTGTCCACCAGGAGAAACATGCAATGTTCACAAAAACCAAACTAAAATTCCATGTTTAAAGTTCCATTCCAATTTGCTTCTGCACCTACTATTTTCTAAGCATCTTGACAACCCCTCGCTCATCCCTCACATCTAAACTATGCCTTCCCTTAAGAAAGCCATCATTCTCTCTTACTGCCTCATTGTTTTCTGACTCTGATTCTGTTCCCCTCCATCATTTATTAGCATGGTGACCTAAACCTCAAGCCTGAAGTGCCATCCTAACACTTGCTGGGAACACATCATCCCCTAGGAATAAAAATCCAGATTACTTAACAAATGAGAGCAGGTCATCACAATGTGTTTGCCCCTGCCTTTCTCTCATGGCTCCTTTAAGACTCACCCTCCAGCCTTACTAGTTTTCTCTGGGTTTTCATACATTCCCCAACATTCATTCTCAGCACACACTGTTCCTTCTACCTTGCAAATAGTCTGCACCCCACATTCTTGTGTTTAGCTCCTTTTACTTAATTTTTTTAAACTATGTGTTCACAGATGTTTTGTCTGCATGTATGTCTGTGCACCTCTTTTGAGTCTGGTACCCACAGAGGTCATAAGACATTATTGAATCCTCTGGAACTGGAGTCGGTCACAGATGGTTGTGAGTTGCCAGCGTTTTTAACTGCTGAAATATCTCTCCAGTCCCTCAGGACCCTTTATTTCCCCTTTGCTATACAACCCAAGGGTCATTTTATGCAGGAAGCTTTGGGACATATTCTCTTCTCAATCCTCTTCAAAACCTGCAGTGATCTTTTCCTAAGGTCCCTGACCATCCTGTTGCCACTCACCATACTTCTGATATCATTGTTTACTGCTGTTATTCTTCACTGGATGCTCTGGAAGAAAAGAAGTGACGTCCTAGTTGATGCTGACTGCAGGTTCAGGAACCGATGGGTGTTTGGCACTGAGTAAATCATCATTGCATAAAAGGATATGGGTTTAATCTTAGATAGGCCAACAGTCTGTGATCTGTTTACTATCCAAAAGGCAGCCTGTTTATGATAGGACTAGGAATATAAATAATCCAGGAAGGAGAGAGAGATTACTCAGTTCTGATGTTTTAAAGAAACATTGAAAGCCCTGGAAACAGTCTGCCCGTCTACTTAGATAAATGCAGGATCTGAGTTGTGTTGTTTTTAAAATAGAGATACTCTTTCTTTACTGTGGATGAGGCAATTTTAAATCCATGTCTAATTGTGAAACTATGAAAAAGCACAGATTTCCTTTCTATTTAGTCTTCCACTAATTTCCATACTGGTAGCTTTAGCAACCATCACCTGATGCAGTGAACATCTGAATTCTAATGATCACACAGAACAGCTTTGTGCTTTCAGAGTAACACAGGACTCATCTGAGATAGGACACTGAAGTAATATGAGTCAGATTCCAAAACTGTTTCCTAGTTGAGGATTTCAAAGACCATAAACAAAATCTGTCTCGTTCTTATTTCCTATTCATTTCTGTTTGCCTCCCAGAGTAACTCATGGAGGATTATTCTAGTACATCTCTACTATTTCAGGGACTATTAAAAGGCAGGTTTGCACACCTTGCATACAGTGCAGAATAGGGGTATCACAGACTTAAGGACACTGCAGATAACATGGGAAAATTCCTATTCCCTCCAAGGACTTATTAGTGGTCTGGGTCATACTGGCACTTCTTACTCTGGTCATTTGGATGAACAGTGTATGAATCTCAGATCATTTAGACCTTGCACAGGGACCTCATTTAACACTGTGTTCATCACTACAGTCCATCACACCAGAAAACAAAAGGATCTGAGTAACAATGTAGATGCTACCAAATGAGAAATTACAGGAGAGCACTCAGATGGATCCGAGACAAAATAACAAGCCCACAAAAGGGAATTCTCCAACATCCATCATGGCTCCAAAGCAGGTCTTTCTCTCAAAACTGATGTTTTGATTGCAGACTTATCCACTATACAGATTTACACCTTTCTAAGACAGGGTAGCACTCATTACACTCATAGTAATCCACTCTTCCTCTGGTGGCTCAGATTGTTTCAGAATATAGCAGAAACTAAGAAATCCTGTAAGCCAATTTTGTCACACACACCCCCCGTGTGTGTGTGTGTGTGTGTGTGTGTGTGTGTGTGTGTGTGTGTGTGTGTTCTCTCTCCCTTCCTCCATCCTTCCCTCCCCATCTCTTTTCCCTTTTCATTTCTCTCCTCCCCTTACTTCCCTTCTCCTCCTGAATTAAAATTTCTGCAAAATGTCACTGTTTGAAAACTGCGAGTAACAAATTCCAAGTCTCTCCCATTTTAATTTCATAATGATAATAATAATAATAATAATAATAATAATAATAATAATAATAAATTCTCTTAGCTAGAAAGTTGTACTGGAGCAGGGAAATCTCATTTATTTATCAGAAGTTCCAAGTAAATTACTTTTTCCCCCAGCATAAGCAATAGTTCTTTTATCTTTATTGATGGCCTATTGGAGTTGATAAAATCATATTGGAAAGACAACTCATTCTAGTATTGATTTAATTGATTCTGAGCTGATCATTGAGTGGTTTTAAGCATATTGAAGATTTTATGTGCTTTCTCAATATAGTTCCTGTACATCTCTTTGAGATACAACTCTTAGAGTTATCAACTAAACATTAAATAACTCAGAACAAGCTCAAGGGGAAAGAGCCAACAGAATCTTAGAGTAGATCTAAGAAATGCACAAACACAGAGTTATTTTTAGTTTGTTATTTTTAATGTCAGGTTCCAGTGCCTATCAAATATTACAGAGTAACCCATCCATGGTTAGCTACTGAAACCCAACCTTTCTCTAAAATTTCCTATATTAACACTGGGTCCTGGGGACTGTTCCAACTGAAGAGGCTAGAAGCCTTTAGATTTTATTATCTTTCTTGTCAACAATTATTAAGAGCAATGAGGGAATTTAATATCCTAGGCATTGGATGCATTTATTTACCCATCTCAGGAATGAATTTATTCATGTTATTTCATTTTAATTCATGCTTCATCAAGCACTACAGAGCCTTCTTCCACATGCCTTTTATGCCTTGACAAGTCTGTCAGCCTGACTCTGTTCATGTACATGAAGAGCTAAATGTGTAAAGACACAGGTGAGCAGGAAGAAATCTTGCTTGTTTTTAAGTGACAACTCTAATCACTCCAATTGTGCAGCTACGGGAAGTGTCCTGGTAAAGGAATTCAGAATCTCATGTCCACTCTAGCTAGGAGATCAACAAATTCTTCCTGCACACTATGTCTAGCCAAAGTTACCCACTGAGTTGACATTCAGCTTGGTTTTTCAAATCTGTAGGATTCATTTCAAATGAACCATGAAAAAGAGGCCATGGGCAGAGAAGATGGCTCAGTGGGTAAAGTGCTTGCTGTACAAGCATTTAAGACCTGAGTTCAGTCTCCAGAACCTGTGTCCAAAGCCAGGCATGACAGCATATGCTCATTGTGGTAGGATGGAGAGAGTGGAAACAGGAGGATTTCCCCAGGGCATTGATAAGAGGAGCTAGTCAAGCTAATTGGTGAACCCCAGTGAGAGAACCTGTCTCAAAAAATATAAATGTGGATGAGACTGGAGCGATGGCTCAGCAGTAAAGAGAATGTATTGCTCATGAAGAGGACTAAAATTCATTACCACATCAGGTGGCTTACAGCTACGTATAAATCAAACTCCTGGGAATATAATACTCTCTTCTGGACTCTGGACATCTGTATACACATATACACTAACTCATACACAGACATAGACAAGGACAGAGGCATATACACATAAACAAACACCATTAAAATAAAATAAATAATTAAAAATAAACTGAAGAGTTATATAGGCAGACATCACCATCATCGTCCAAGTCTGGCCGTCACATATATAATTATTACATGTATATGTGTGCATGTGAACATATACACAAGAGTATATACATATATAAATATATCAAATGGAGGAGAGAAAAAGAAGGGGAGGAGAGAGAGAGAGGGAGAGAGATCAAAATAAAACAAAGCTTACAGCTAGGAAGAAAACTGGTGAGGCACCAAATCCCTGAGTAATTCTCAACTTATGGGTAGGTCATATGGCATTAATAATTCATGTTAATCAATTTGATCTTCTTGAATGGGTTAGCAGCCTGAAAAGGAGAAAAAAAATCTCTGTTTGTCCTCTTCCTGTCATCCTCTTTCCTCTCCCTCACTCATTGTCCATCTCCCCCTCCACATATCCCTCACACCCTATCTCGTTCCCTCTCTCTCCCCTTTCTCTCTCTCTACCCTCAACCTGTCCCACTTACCCTTTCTCATCTCCCCCCACTGTCTCTCACTCTCTCACTGTCAATTTCCATTCACCTCCCTCTCTTGTTGCCTTTATCCCTCCTTATTCCTTGTTGCTCTGTGCTCCAAGTACTGCACTTCTGAGCATCCAAAACTCTGAACTCTCACCACCTAGTATTTTATCTTTAAGGGCCCATAAGAATATGCTATAAACATGGCCAACAGCTAGAGTTATTTCCATTAAACAGCTTTTATCTAGACAAGTACATTCATCTTTACCTCAGGAGATCTGAGGAGAGATAAATGAATAACCACCATCTACTTCAGCCTTAGCAGAGCCACTAGGAGTTACTGTAGAGACAATCTGGTCTTGCTAGCTCATGGTACACCAGAGGCACGAGCTAAGTGGAGACCTGGACAGTGGGTACTTGGGGTCCTTGCCACAGTGCTTTGATTCCTCTTTTCCATTCACACTAAGTGATGATCCATGTCTGCTAAAAGAGAAAGCTCACACAATAAGGATAGAGACCTCCTAAGCTAAACAAAGTATTGTGCTCTATGTAAGGTCTTAAAGGTAGAACTGGGTTTAGAACTCAGATTACTTGATCCAAATTTGCATCATGTGAGCTTTGGCCAAGTCTGCTGTCTTGCTACTTTGGAGTTTTCTGCTGTCAAAATGCCTCACCCCCAAGATCTATTGTTAACTATACATATATTGAGCTCCAATTATGTATCAGATACTGTTACGAGTCAAGATATCTTCTTCTTTCCAATTTCCTCTAAGAGGGTGTTGTAAGGCTACAGCATCCTTACTTGCACAAAAGGACACATTGGTACATTTTCTTTAAAGCTTTTTCTTAGCTGGGATCAGCTTTATGGCTGGTTGTCAGTAAATAAAACAGACAGAAGCATGTCATCCAGGCCATAATTAAAGATTTGCCTAATTGATTTCCCATTTCTAGTTTCAAGGAAGGTGGAGCTCCCAGGCACCCTCCCTTGCTCCTGGTGTGTTAATAGCTTCTGTATTGTAGGAAAAACAGGCATTATAATGATGTATCGCAGTAAAGGAGGGTGCACACATGTTCCAGCCATTTGTCATGGCAGTGGCTTGAAATTATTGCTCCCTTTCAATGTTACTGCCCAGGTTTACAACAGTTGTACTACATAAATCAATGATTTGAATGAGGACGTGCTCAGATCTCCATTATAATTATCCTTTGAGACAAACCCCACCTCTTCAACAGTTAAAGTTTAGGCTCTTTCTGGACCTTATCTTTTGAATAGTTTCAGAAAAAACTGCTCTGATATAGGTAGACTCTATGATAAGCATACTCTTTTTATATAAAAAGGAAAGTTAAAATAATTTTTAACAAATTTCCTAAGAAGGAAATTTTGCTTGTACTTATTGCTGCAGTATAGGTCTCTCGGCTTCAGAGGATCCACATTTGCCATGCACACTGCTAACTACTCTTTAATTAACTGCTTGCCTCTCAGAAGATACTGACCACAACACAAGGAGGGAATGAGGTCAAAGTTGCTGACAGAAAATTTAGTCTTCTATATAGATATAATGTGAAAAGGCAGAGGTCTTATGTCAGAAAGTTACTTCCCTTTCTCTTCTGTGACAAAACAGTCAAAGTAATCCATTTACAAAGAGCAGGAAGTTTATTCAGCTTAGCCTTGGACAGTGGAACATAACACCGGAGCATAACACCATACAGCATAACACCGGAGCTGGTGAGGTGTTCATAGTGGGCATTAGAGTCTATCCAGGAGCAGCAGTAGATCTCAAAAGGGGAAGCCACATAGACCAAGGTCTTCCTCTAAGTCATATGAGTTTAAAGATCCACCAGTAGATTCCACCTTTTATTTATTACCCCCTCATTTCTAATAGATTTTGGTAATTAATTCCATACAATG
Source organism: Cricetulus griseus (assembly GCF_003668045.3). Lineage (NCBI taxonomy): Eukaryota > Metazoa > Chordata > Mammalia > Rodentia > Cricetidae > Cricetulus > Cricetulus griseus. The sequence continues at coordinate 32,830,626 of NC_048601.1, read as the reverse complement.
TATTTCGATCATATCCACTCCCTCAAACCCACTCCTCTTCCCTACCCACTCAATTTAATATCCATATTCATTAAAATAAAACTCATTAAGTCCAATGTGTGTTGCCCATGTACTCTTGGGTGTATCACCTAGGGCACAGTCAAGCTACTAGTGAACACATTCCTAAAGAAAAATGACTCTCCCTTTGACAGAGGTTATAAATTATCAATAGTGCCCCTAAGTTCTACTGTCTCCTGTCCCTGAGTTCTACTGTCTCTTGCAATTGCACTTGGGACAAAGCTCTTAACACATAGACATCTGAGGGACACAATCATGAGAACCTAAATGGCTAGTTAAATGATGACAAAAGAAGACCCCAGATTTCTGATTCTAGGCCTGGAGAATTTTTATCCTCCCAGAACTGTGAATTTTCTTAACAAAGTGGATACTAGTTCAAAGAACCACAGTAGTACTGCCACCTGGGTGTGCCCAGGTGCTGCCAGAAGCAAACCGCTGCAACCTTCAACCCCCATTTTCTGTTGCCTCTCTGACACATATCATGAAGGTGGACCACTGATGCCAGTAAGATCTTTAAAGTCTCAAGCAATGTGTGCTTAGGGTACACACTTCAACCAAATTGCAATCAAAGTACTAAACCATGTGAGAGCATCCGAATATGCTTGTTGTTTTCCTATAATGGGTATTTGGATGTTTTGTTCATATGTTAAAAATTTCCAGAGAATATTTGGAAGAGCTTCCTGGAATTGAAAGTACCTTGATCCATGGGAATGCCAAAGTCAACTGGCTTGGAAACCAATAGTAAAGAATACACAAACCACGGGGTTAGGGGAGGCAGGAATTGAAGAAATAGCTCAGTGTTTCAGATCCCTTCCAGAGGACTCAAGTTTAGTTCCCAGGACCAATGTCTGGGGACTCACAAATGTTGGAAATCCAGCTCCAGGGCATCAGATGCCCTCTTCTGGCCTCTGCAAGTACACACACACACACACACACACACACACACACACACACACACACACACACACACACACACACACACACACACACGGCATTTCTCTTCATGTTACCAATAGCCGATGATCATAGTAATAGTCTCTACAAAACCAGCATTAAACCAGCATTATCTTGGGACTAATTTCCAACAGGAACCTGTTGTTCAATTTCTGAGGAAAGACTTTAATCAAGAAAATCACAATAATCCATGTGCTTCCCCCCAAGGAGCCATACTGTCAATTCCATTTCCTTCTACCAGTTCCAGAAGCTTGAGTATTCTTCGGAGTCAGAATCATTTAGCTCATGAGCAATCCTGTCACATTTAGTGACATGCTCCGCTGGAATCATTCAAAGTTAATAAAAGTATAAGTTTAAGAGTTTGATGCAATCTGAGCACAGCTTCCTTGTTGGTGATTATGGGAGTGATCCTGAGGAGAGGAATCACGTGCCTAATAATTTGGTTCTAACTATGTGCCTCAAATGGAAATTCCCATTGTGTCCATCAACTCCAGAATGGTTCCTTTCATTGGCAAGTGAGTTTGAAAGGGAGCTGGTTGCATTTCCAACCATGTAATGTCTGCAAGGCTGATGTAAATGGAGATATAAATCCTATATCAAACTCCACTTTGGCAACTACATATTATCCTGTCCCAACTCTTTGATTAGACATTTAGTTATAAATCGATTCCCTGATGGTTGTTAATTCTGCACAAAGGAGGTGAGGCAAGGTAATGTTCTCCATGAGGCCACACTCATTTGTGGCTTGGAAGTGATCATCTAGATACACAGCAGCTGGACATAATAACCAGTTATGTTTCAATTCCAAGCATAAACTTCAGCAGAAATTATTCATCCTTTACTCTGGAAGCAAGCTGGGGTGACAGCTAGCCACTTTCTTTGTAAATAATCAAGATAATAACCAGGCAGCCGTTGTAAATAATAGCTTCTGCATATTTTAAGCTGCTATGGTGTCTCTGATAAAACAATACTTTATTCAAAATTATGTTTCAACTGAGACCGGTAATACAGGGCTGAGTAGTGAGCCATGAGGCTTCTTCACTGAGACCTGATTTTGTGATACCAATGCCAAATACCTATCAGACATGAGGTGGGTGTCATTTTCAGAAGCCACCAGATCGCATGTCTTACCCTCAGGCTAGGAGTTCAATGCAACCTTCGAGTTGGGCCCTGGCAACTTGATGGCCAGTTGAAATGTAAGGTTTTAAAACTGGAGGGCCTAGAATAATAATCCCATGCTAGCCTGAAATTCACTTTGTAGCATAGACTTAAAGACACTTGTCCCAGCCTCTAAAGTCATAAAATTACATGTGTTTTCCATCATACCCAAATTTTGACTACACACAACTCAAAAGATTTATTAACTTTTAATTCATGTGTATAGATGTCTTTGTCTGCAAGCATATCTATTCTGCATGTGTGTAATGCCTGCATAGGCCAAAAAGAGAGGTGGATACCCTGGAATAGAACTGGGATAACAAATGGTTGTTTGCTATCATGAGGGTGCTGGGAACCAAATCTGAGTCCTCTGGAAAAACACCCAGTGCTCCTAAACATTGATCTAATTCCCAAGACCCCATACAAAAACCTTATTACCCACTCCAGTGTCCATATTTGGAGCCACTGAACCCATTCACCACTTTTTCACCTCAGCTTCTCTCCCTTACATCTATCCTTTTACAGACTTAGTCCTGACCTAAGCAGGGAAGAAGTGGTCCTCACCCACCCTCTCAAAGGTTCTTGTTCCATAGCCCTCTTCCCTTCCTGGAGGAAACTGGTGCTAATCAAACAGGGTCAGTGATGCAAAGGGCCAAGAAGGGGGCTCAGTGATTAAGAAGCTTTTGAGCTCTCCAGGGACCCAGAACAGGCACTATGGTATACATCTACAACCCCAGTGCTGGAAGTTGGGGTAGGCAGAGACAGGAGAATCCCTAAAGCTCCCTGGTGCCAGTCTAACCAATACAGAAAGCTCCAGGTTCGTGAGACCCTGTCTCAAAAACCAAGATGGAGAGTGACTGAGGAGGTCACCCAATAGCAACCTCTGCCATCCATAACCACACCTGCATTGCACACAGGTGCAAGGAGTCTGCATGGCTGAAAACTCACTGCAGGAGCTTGAAGATCCTTGTACAGAGTGCTAATTTATAACCCAAACTTGACTTAGTAACTCACTTCCCTGGGATTTATGAGCTCCCACCAAACTATAAAATCATCTGCTCCGCTTTCCCTGGACCCCCACTAAGTACTAGCATTTAGCCAGCATGACCTATGCACTGTCATTTCAAAGGCCAGACCTATCCTTTCAAATCTTCCTCAATCGTTAGCCTTCTCTTGACTTCTGGCAGCCTTCCACCACCCATCCAAGCGCTGGCCATCTGCATTGTGAGATGGGGTCAGGAAGAAATGAAATGAGTCAAAGCTCCTGGCTGTGCCCCAGCAAGTGGGCTGCAAGTACAGGCAGTCTTAATTGATGGCACCACTTGCTGAGTCTCTAAATTAAAATATTCGATTTGAGCCACATGACATCCAAGGATCAGCTTGACCTCTCAGTGGAGCTCAGAGGTGGTGACATCAGAATACAGCAGGCAGCTGGGTAAGGACATCGGCTCTGTAATTAAGGTCCTCCCTTGCCCTCCAGGGAATGGTGCCAAAGCTCTGACTTGAGACATAGGGCAGATAAAATGTTAATTGTAATCATGTAGGAGGAGGCACAGGTATTAACTGTTCTGTTCACCTTGCAAAGACTTTTAGAAGGCGGCATCCGGGGGTTGATGGCTCTATTAGCATTCTGACTGTGCCTTCCAAGACTGCAGTGTGTGTGGAGTTCTCTCTCCAAACATGTATTTAAGAGGTAAAGGTGCCCAGTAGGTAAAAGCATCAGAGCTTACAAATGCAGACACTGTGTGAGGATATGGAGGGCTGCTGTCCACACAGAGGTACTACTATTATGCCTCCTACATTTAGCCAGGTTGGGATGGATGCTTAGAGCCTAATTATATTAAGCAGTGAGAATTGAAAGGCACTCTCTGTTTTAAATACATTCTCTTCAAAACTGTCCATATGAAGATTCCTGCAGTGCTAATTGTCAAATGCATTTTAAAATTTTTACTAATGCATGTTGAGGGTATATCATAATAGACTATGATTTTTCCATACATGCATACAGTGCAGATTCCCAGACCTACACTTTCCCAGTCCCTAGTAATCACTCCTCTAATTTCAAATTTCTTTTTTGATTTACATATATGGAAGCTAATATGTGGTACTGTCTTTCTGTATCTGGTTTGTATTACTCCTCTCTCTAATTCTAGCCATTCGGCTGCAGGTATTCCATCCCTTGTGGCTGAATAATACTAAATTGTATCCACCTAACATGTTTTCCTTATCAATTCATTTGTTTATAGCCAAATGATGTTCAAGTAAGATTGTCAACATGACAGGATTTAGAATTACCATGGAAACATATTCCTGGGAATATCTGTGAGGTATTTTCAAGATTAGATTAATGAAGTAGACAAACCCATACTTAATGCGTGTTGTGTTATTCAAAGGACACCGGACTGCAGAGAAAGCTGACCAAATGTAGGCATCTCCCCCTGCTTCCTGACTGCCAATGTAATGTGACTAGCTGCCTCAGGCTCCTGCCTCAGTGACTTGTCTATCATGATGGGCTATACCCGAAAACTGTAAACCAAGATGAATTTTAGTCACCTTGAGTTTCCTTTGTCAGGGTATTCCATCATCACAGCAATGAGACAAGTAACTGACCGGGTTCCTAGGCTGATTCTGTTTCTTAACTACCATGAATCAACACAAGGATGGATATACAGATATCTTTTGTATTATTTGATCCCTCTGATACCAAGAGATAAGATCAATGGATCACGAAGCAGTTCTACTTTCAGGTGTAAAGATGGCCCATACTGTTCTCCATACCCACTATAATGATATTTACTAATTTATATCCTCATTAACAGTGACTAAGATTTCCTTTCTGCATTTTCAACATTTGTTATATTTTGTTTTTGTATTTTAATAGTAGCCATCCTATTTGGTAGGAGATAGTATCTCATTTTTGTTTTATGATACTGAACATTTTTTTCATATTTATGACAAAAATATGTTGTTTTGAAATGTGTCTCTTCAGATGACTTTCCCATCATTTAACTAGATGACATTAGTGTTAAGTTTATTGAGCTCATTGTATATTCTGGTATTCATCCTCTATCAGAGGAATGCCTGACAAATACTTTCTGCTCTTCTGTTGGTTGTCTTTTTACTTTTTTTATTATTTCCTTTGCTTGGTAAATTTGATAAAACTCAGTATGTCCATTTGGGCTTTTATTTCCAAAGCCTTTAGGGACCTAGCCAGAAAAATTGCTCTATGGCTCAATATCTTGATGTTTTCTGTAATTTCATTCAGCATTTCCAATGTCTCTGGTCTAATCAGAAACCGCATTACACTTTAGTGTATCAGTAAGTGATTGAGGAATTGACAGAGGCAACTTGGGAAACACAAATGATACATTTATAGTTCTCTAATGGTTTTGAGAGGAACAGGTGGAACTAGGTATAGCAATGACTGCTGTTGTCTCATATGTGTGCTAGAGAATAGTTTGGAGACATGTCAGTGACTGTCCCTGAAATTAAAGTCTACCAGAAACACTGAAATAGGAAAAAATCATTTTCTCTAATTTCCTCTCTTATTGCTATGCTTCCTGCAATAGTTCCAAGTTGCTCCTCACTCTAGTATATCATGAGGTTCTTCTTCCATGGGCCTAGGCTCACAGTATGGTCTCCATCTACAAGGCTCTTTCCTCTCCTCTCCTCTCCTCTCCTCTCCTCTCCTCTCCTCTCCTCTCCTCTCCTCTCCTCTCCTCTTCACTTTTCCACATTTATATCTGGCAATTCTTCTGCTCAAGTCCTTGTTTTTTTTTTTTAATAATAACTCAGTAAACCCAGAATGTCTTTCACAAGCTGTTACAAGCTCCCGCATTGCATAGTTGCCAGCCTGTTTTGTAACTGTCTTGGAGCCTGTCTTCCAGACATACTATAAACAACCAAATGGCAGAAGCCACGCCTGTACCTAGAGTGTGTTGTGTCTGTGCCATACATAGAGTGTCATGCTTGGTAAAATGTAATGTAGAAATGAAAACTGAGTAAATGAATAGAGTGGTGATGGCTCATCTTTATCTACCACTTTTTCTGTCTGTAGCCAAGTTCCTGATGAGAAGTAACTAAAGAGAGGGTTAACTTCACTTGGTCTCCTGGTTTAAAAAGATCCAGTCCATTGTGACAGGAAGGCATGATAGCCAAAGTGCCCTATGGCTGTAGCAATAGAAATATGAGAATGAAAGGAGAGAAGAAGAGGGTATGAGGAGGACATAAGGGAGCAGGAAGGTTGTGTAGGGAGAAGAATAGAGGAGAGCAAAATAAGAGATACCATCAGAGAGGGAGCCAGTATAGGTTTAAAGAGAAACCAAGCACAAGGGAAATGTCCAGATATCTACAAGGATGACACCAACTAACCATCTAAGCAACAGTAGAGAGGCTGCCTTAAATGTCCTCCCCAATAATGAGATTGACCACTAACTTATATGCCATCCTAGAGCGTTCATCCGGCAGAAGATGGAAGTAGAAGCAGATAACTACAACTAAACACTGAACTGAACTGGAATCCAGTTGCAGAGAAGGAGGAGTGATGAGCAAAGGGGTCTAGACCAGGCTGGTGAACCCCACAGAAGCAGCTGACCTAAACATGAGGGAGCTCTTGGCTCCCAGACTGATCACTGGGAAACCAGCATGGAACTGATCCATCCCCATAAATGTGGGTGTCAGTGAAGAGGCCTCGGAAATCTACGGGGCCTCTTGTAGTAGATCAGTACTTATCCCTAGCATAGGAATGGACATTGGGAGCCCATTTCACATAGAGGGATACTCCATCAGCCTAGACACAGGGGGAGAGGGGCTAGGCCCTATCCCAAAGGATATGACAGACTCTGAAGACCACCCCCCCACGGAAGGCCTCAATCTCCCTGGGGAGCAGACATGGTATGGGATAGGTAGGGTGTTAATGGGGGGGCGATGGAGGAGGGGAGGGAGAGGGAACTGGGATTGACATGTAAAACAATCTTGTTTCTAATTTAAATAAGAAATGGAGAAAAAAAGAAATATGTTTTGCTCACATCTTGGTGAACTATGAAGCAGAGAACTCAGCCACAAGTGAAACTGGCTGACAATACTCTAGCCCCATCTCTACAGGCCTACAACTGCCAGAACTAGGTCTCATGCCTCTAAGATTTCACAAACTCAGAAAACAGCATGATCAGCCAGGGAATCAAGTGTGGAAACATGTGATTTGTGAGGGACATTCCTTACCTAACATAACTCAGAAGAAAGAGGAAGCCATGACAAATCCCACTCAATCATACATGTAGGCTCAGCTGACTACACTTTCTAAACACTTTAGATGGAGGTGGGGGGTTTTGCTAAGGTTCTCATGACATTCCTCTCACCCAACACAAGGCACTGGACTTATCCAGATCACATATGATCTAGGGTTTTGTTTTACTGTTTCTAGAGATCATCTTTAACCTTCATTATTAGTAGCTTTTGATATGGAAAAAGCACCAATGCACAGATACTAATCATGTTGGACTAGCTGTCACTTCAGACAACACAACCAGGGAAGCTATGCTACCCAGCCCCAGCACCCATCAACCCTGCTAACATTACCCTGCTAAGAAATGACATAAGACATCACCCAGAGAACTGTGCCACCCACTCCTGGGTGAGATTTAACTAAAAGTCACTTTAAGATTGGGAGGAAAGAAAAGCTTTTTCCTAGAATTTCTGCTTGGAATGAAACAGAGAAATGCAGGCTGCTCTCCAGACAGCTTCATGAGGCAAACAAAATGATGAGCTGGAGTACTCTTTTCTTAAGCAACTGAATACATTACTCTCCTCCTCTTCCAAAAAGAAATGTATACCTAATGCCCAGCACAGATTGCCCTCCTATAGACCAGGCAGGCAGTTGTTTACAGCAAACAGGGACCAATTCCACCTTATGGTTTGTCCAAAGTTCTCCAGTCCATAGTATTTAATGTAACATATTACATTACATTCAGCCTGCCATATCTTTAAGTTCTATACTGTGAGTGCAACCAGCTGAAAAACTGTAATGACTTAGGAAAACTATGTATCTGTATTAAGCACACACAGGTGTTTTCCTTGCCATTATTTCCAAAATAACATTGTGTTGTATCATTATAATATAACAATTGTAAATGTTTACATAATAATTATATAGCATTTGTGTTTGATTTAGTGCTGTAGTATTTTGAATAAGAATATCCCCCAAGGTCTCATATATCTGAATGCCTTGTCTCCAGTTGGTGGCACTTTTTAATGCAGTTTAGGAGGTTTGGTCTTGTTGGAGGAAGTGCATCACTAGAGATGGGCTTTGAGAGTTAAATACATTCCAGTTTTCTTTCTCTACTTCATATTGGTTGAAGATGTGAGGCTTGGCTTCCAGTTCCTGCCACTAGCTGTCGTGCCATGGTTTTATCATCATGGACTCTATCCCTTGGGAATAGTAAGTCCAAATATTTTTTTTTCTTCTGTGAGTTGTTTTGGTCATGCTGTTTCATCACAACAGAAAAGTAAGTAATACAGATGTAAGTAGTCTAGAGATAGTTTAATTGTGTAGGAGGATGCACATGGGGTATTTATGAGAGAGGTGAGCATCTGTAGAGTTGGGTATCTATATGGTCCTAAAGCTGTTTACCAACAATATCAAAGGCAGTCAGGATTTTTTTCATTATGCATTTGGACATATTCTTGAGTTCAAACAAAACCAAAAATACACCTGTTCCTGGCATTGGGGGTTCTTCTAGGAGAATGAAGAGACATCCAAATTCTGTGTTAGCTTTTGTGATTAGAGAGATTGAACCAAAGACCTCATGTTTGCTAGGCAGGCAACCCTTGAACCTAATATCTTCAAATGAGTAGGACCCCAAATTGATTTCTCACTAAAAAACTTCTTGGTTATTCATTCTTTCTTTAATGTTGTAGTTCCCAACCAGAGCTGCAGCATCTAGAAAAACCTGAGACTATTTTCTGACCTGTCTGTCTTAATAGATGAAGCCAAAGTAGCTTTTAGGTAAAGAGAAGATACTGCTACACAAGATGCCACAAGGATGAGTTCATGAAAGGTAATCCATCCACAGTAAGCCTGGCTTACTGTGAAGACATAACAAGGTACGAAATGGCCTTCAGGAGGCTCAAATAATTCATAGCAGAGATGTTAGATGGTCAGATAGTTAAATGAATTGTTAATGTATAGTAAAGTCAATAGTCATTAGAATCAAAATGTTATTTCATTTTAACACCTGGCTCCAGGTGTCATCTTAGGGAAAAAATCTAACTCGTTGGAAAACTCATTTGTAATGACTTAACTAGATGATATAAGCCTAAAGAATGAGACCAGAATTCCAATGAGGATAAAAAGAGAGGGGGGAAGGGAGGGTTGCAAAAATGGCTCAATTAGTAGAGCAATTGCCTCACAAGCATGAGCATATGAGTTGTGGTCCAGAACCCCCACAAAAGAGGGGTGTGTTGGCATGTCCTTGGAATCTCAGTATGGTAGAGTTGTATATAAATAGGCATATCCCGCTCCCTGAACAGTAGGCTTACCACATTAGGTGACACCGGGCCAGTACCAGACTGTGTCTCAAAAGTAAGGCAAACAGTGTTCCTGAGGAACAACACTCAAGGTTGTCCGCTGGTCTCCACATGCACACACACACACACACACACACACACACACACACACACACACACACTCTAACACCAGCACACACATGCAACTTCATTTACACACACACACACTCACACACACACTCATACTCACACTCACACACATACTCAAACACACACGCATATTCATGCACATGCATAGTTTGAAAACAAGTGTGTTTTTTCCTCAAGGCAAGAAAGCTAATGAGTGAACATGGGGCAAGCAGATGTGGCCTTGGTATCTTATGAAAGATGCCTGCCAAAAGTTTAGTTATGTAGAACAACAAACTGTTTTGAGGCAGGATATTTAACCCAAACTGGTCTCAAATTCCTGCTTTTCTGGTCTCAGTCTCCCAAATACTGAGATCACAGTTTCAGCACCATGCCTGGCCAGAGAGAGATCCTTGTGTGTGTGTGTAGACTGAGCCTTTCTCCATGGTCCAAACCTATGTCTAGAGTTCTCAAAACATTTTGGATCAGACAGTTCACAGGATGCTGGAGGAAATTTTATATCCAGTTACACAGAAACAAAGGAAGGGTGTATATGTGTGTGTGAGTAGAATCCCCCAGAGGCAAGAAAATAAAATCCCTTTGAAGAATTCTTCTGAGATCTTTTGAATACACAGAGACTCTTTAACAGCTGATGTCCCAGGCCTTGAGCTAACTCCCATGTCCATTTTAGCTCTATTTTATGTTGATTTTTTTTAGTTGGATGGTATCTGAAAGAAAACTTGAGACTAGTTCTCAAATTTTTCAGGATATTTGGTTGTGATCTTGTTGACACAAATGCCAACTTGTTCTGAAACAGTACAATTCCACAATGTCATTCTTTTTTCTTTGCAAAAGTAAGTCTAGTCAAACACAGAACTTTCAAGAGAAAATACACTTGGATCTTAGTCACAATGTTCAGGTAAGTGCTACTTTTGAGGGTCCCAATCTAAGCAGACTATGAAGACAGATAATTTACAATATTAACTCATACATTCAGCCTCAACTTCCAAGGAAGGCTTGAAGTAAACATTTGAAATACATTTCAGTTACTTACAAAATGACTCTGGTATCATAAATATGATCTGTAGTCTGGTGAACAGCTTTGTACCAGTGCCAGTCTCCTAGATTTTCCCAATTACATAAAATGATGATTTAAATGTAAAATGCCTCCCATAGGTACGTGTTCTAAAATATCTACTCCCCAGAAGGTGACACTGTGAAGTTGTAGAAACTTTGGGCCATAGCAGAGCTAGAAGTATGTCACCAAGGGCAAACTTTAAGTGTAAAATCCACCTCTGGTACCAGTTGGCGCTCTCTGCTTTCTGGGAGAGCTCCACATGAGATGCTATAGTTGCAAGTTTTCACTGCCATGCCTGAGCCATTCCAGTCACCATGCCTCCCCCAACACAGTGGACTATATCCTCTAAAGTGTAAGCCCAAATGAAACTCCCTTCACACAAGCTGTTTCTGTCAACCCAGTAGAGAGGTGTCTATGAGAACCTTGGCTGATTTCTACAACTTCTGTTGAGTCGCATTATTCCAAAAGTAAAATTTTAAGAGAAGTAATGTTGGAGCTAGAAATATGATGATTCACTGGTTAAGAGAACTGCCTGGTCTCCCAGAGGATCCAGGTTCAATTCTCAGTACCCATATGACAAAATAAATAATGATATCATCCACACAGGGAGTAAAACTGAAGAAAGTATGAATTAGGAATCTCCAACATTGCTTGTTTGATGATCAGCCCTGTGTTTAAGCACTCAAGATCAATGTTCTAATAATTCTTTCTTGAATAATGATATTTCATGCACTAATAAGCCTATACATACCAGCTATTGTCTCTTTATTACTAGTTAGTTAGGGCTGAGGATGTGTTTCAATGGTAGAAAGCTTGCCTAGTTTGCACAAGACCCTTGTTCAATTTCTAGTACCACACACAAAAAAAAAAAAAAAAAACAAATAAAATAGAAGTGCTACTTCTTCATGAGCCATTCAACAATTCTGGAACAAACTTAACAGTGATTTCTCTCCTACAAGTGAGAACACAGGGACAGAGGGATGAGGCATGTGAATGAAATTAGTTGGTTCATAGGGGACTAGAACTGATCCATATACAAGGCTCTAGAATTTCAGAGACAACCACATATATGCCCCCCTCTTATCTTCTCACTAACAAGTGCCAAAAAGGTATAGGCTATGACTTGAATTCATTTTTTTACTGCTAAGCAACAAGTTGTCAAGAAGTTAATGGCATAAGATGACCCTGTTTGCTTTCTCACAGTTTATAGGTCAGAAGTTGTGGTATACCATCTCTGAGTTTTTGTGGGATGAAATCTGGAGGCTGGGGTCCTCTTCAAGGAGGTACCCCATAACCCTACTTCCCACAGATCATAATGCCTGAGTTTCTTCAGGTTTTCCCCACCTTGACCATTTAGGTTGCTTCTGAAAGAAATATAAGCAGAGGGCCTTTCCCTGAGCCACAGCTCCATAAATCTTCTGCCACTCCAAACTCCAGTGCCCTTGCTACAGACATGCCTATGAGATAGAGGACCCCTTCTATAGCTGTCTACAAGCCCACCTGGGCTAGCCTGTTCATCAAAAATGTAACTGTATTGGATGAATGATATGGGCTGTGTCATCCATTCATCAAAATTAGTTGCAAGCATGGCACAGGTGGACTCTTAGGAACCCCTTAGAATTCCTCCTAGCCCAGGATTTAGGCTACTTTCCCAAAGTGCTACCAATGAGATCACTTAATCTGGAAGGACTGGGGTATGAAATGTCTGATCACTTAGACCTCCACATACATTCTACACTTGAGCGATGTGGTCTTCTGTTTTCCCCTCCTGGAGGTTCCTGATGTGTGAACATTTTAATACACAGTGGGAGCCAAACTGGAAGTTCTTATGTACTGTTGTTTTCTATTATCACATTTGACTATATAAAAAATGAATGAATGAATATTGCAGAGAATATGTGAGATGATAAATAATGTATGGATATAACCGGACTGTACTTGGTGGTGGGGGCTCATCTATTCCTTGGAGGATTCTTAGGGCCAGGATTCTGAACAGAAAAATGGTTTGAAGATTTTTGTTACAAATCAGTTGCTGAAAAATGAAGGAAGAAGGAGAACAAAAACATACCAAGATTCCTAGGTCTCTCATTCCACCAGACCTTTTGAACTCATGTTACAGTGGCCTCTGCCTTTGGCCCTTATTGTCACTCTGTTACTACATCAAAGGGACACTTGAGGAGCCCCATGAAAACACCTATATAGAAATGAGCTTATGTGTCTTTCAAAGTCAACATCAACAGTGACATGAGTGACTCAAATTGAACCTGAATCTTCTAGTAACCAACTTTTCCATGAATGTAACCCCACTGTCAAACAACATTCTTCTTCAAGATATCCTGAGCTAAAATGACACAGCCAAGCTTCTCATGCACATGTGACACAAACATATGAAAGCAAATGATGAATTGTTATTTTGGTACTATTATTATTTAGAAACTAAATTTTGGAGTCTTTTGTTACCCAGCATTTGAGAAGTAATTTCATATACCAATGTTAAGAATTGGTAGTCAGCCTCTAACTTTGATATTCAATACCAAAAGGGGCCAAAGCAAATGTGTTTCTGCCCCTGATGGATGGTATTATACTAAACACACACCAGAAAGCATTTTTTCACCACAAGCTGAGAATAAGTTCTATTTGAGACAAACAATGGGTAACCTATAACTGTGGACTGAAAGTCCACAGGCAGGCACTGTTCCTTTCTAGTTATTATTGGAAATGACATTGCTGATATCTGCCCTCAATGTGTGGCAATCAAAAATGTTCCATAAATCCCTTTACTACCTCCCTACAAAAAATAAAATGCTCATCCCTTTTCACACTCTTTGTCTCCACAGTAACAGAAGGAAAAGCTTATGCTAATTCCCCAGCTGGATTTAGAAACAGAACAAACCCATCACTGGTAATATCTTTACTGATATAATAATGGAAATAATCAAATTGGCATTAATAGTCTTGTTGGAATTTGTTTAAGTATGAATTTAAATGCATTCACTGCACACCTTGCAAAACTTGATGTTGTCTACAATCAAAAATTAATAAGCATGGAAATCTACAATACATTTATTCCTGAAAAGGATAAATATTGTGGTCTCATAAGAAGAATTGAATGATCTCAATGTTTCCCTCCTTCAATCTAATTAAAGGGTGAACCAACCAAGAAGAAATACAAATAGCTACAAGATGGGAGCCAGTGAAGAAGAACTCACTAACAAATAAGGGGTTGTTAAAACTAGATTATTAAAGCTTGAAATTTTCAGGGGCTTGGCTGAGGATATGAAATAGTGCTTCTAACAGAAGGGATTACAGGCATTTGCTTTTGCAGTGCTTTCCTAATAACATACATGGTATATTGTGAAGTATTTTGGATGCAAACTATCATTTTACAGAGCAAAATATATATATATATATATATATATATATATATATATATATATATATGGGTTTCAATAGTAAGTCCAAAATGAAATCAATGGGGCCTTTAGATAATCTACTCTAAAAGCTTAAGAGCAGACCAGCAATATATGAAATGGGTAGTTGAGGAAAATGGTGTGAATGGTTTTCAGGTACATGACACATATACAGATGAGAATGACCATCTCAGAAACTGCTAGCAGATGTAAGGTAGGCATAGAGCTGGGACTATAAGAACTCCCTCCCCCCCATCACAACTCAGTCTAAGCTGTTTTTCCACAGAATCACAGTTTCAATAAATGGTGGTTTTGTGTCATTTGTTATACCACAGTATCTAACTGACTCAAGATTCACTGAATTTCTTGCTACATTGGGGAGTGGTAGGTGATATCATTCACTTTTTAGTGGTGGGACCTAAGGTATAGAGAAAATAAAAAAAGTGTGGCTTAATTAATCTAGGTAATATAAAGGGAATGATCTTGTGGGAGTCAGATATGGTTAGCTGTTATGTTTAGTTTTAATTGTCAACTTGACACAACCCAGAATCACCCAGGAAGTGTCTCAATGAGGGACTGTCTACAAAGGGTTGGCCTGCAGGTATGTCTGTGGGAGAGGATCTTAAATAAATTAGTTGGAAAGATATAGTTGACTGTGGACAACGCCAGTTCTGAGGCAGTAGGTTCAGAACTATATATGACTGATGAAATCAAGCTAAGCCCAAGCCAGCAAGCATGCACATATCAATCACTTTGCCCTGGACTATGGTTGTGATATGACTAGTTATTTGCATAACCAAACCCAGAGAAGCTCACAGTCCAGAGAGGGAGGCACTGAAGTAAAAGGCTAGGTAGACTCTAATTAACTAGACATAACAACGTACCCAGTATAGAGAAGCTTGTATAGGTGAAGTCTTATAATTTAGAGTCCCCTTAGAACCCTTAGTAGGGATGGGATAAAGGTAAAGTATTCTTATATAGAAAAGTAAATAACAGGGAAACTATTATTCTGTTTTCCACAGATTCACAAAATGAAGGCTAACACTCCGTTTTAACTAACAGACTGGAAATTTTAATACTACAGCATCTAGTCCATCTCAAGGCTAGCGTACCCTCCATTATGCATTTGCTCCCATTTCTTTCCAGACCACTTCACCACATCTTCTCTCACTGAATAATAAGAACATTGCTGGGCATCTTTCAGTTTTACAGATTTACCCAGTGTCTGAAGAATAGCATTCTCCCCAGTTAAACGGGACAGTGAATTGTTTGCTTTATACAAAAGGATTTTTGACTTTACAAAGGATTTCCAGAACTGGACTTTAAATGGCAAACTCCCCACAGTGCACTCAACATTGACTCCATTTGCAAGCATTGCTCCTTAACTCCTCAAATTCTGTTTCCCTCTGAGTCTGAAGTAGGCAGTGTCTAAGAGTCTAAAAGGCATATGAACATATGACCAGGAACACATGGGGTCAGAAGCCTGGATCTTGCTCTAGCAGCCCGGGTCTTGGCCTTGATTCTGTCTCTAAGTTCCCAGAATTGAGATGACTTTGGGTAACTCACTGATATAGCTGGAGCCTCTAAGCCCTGACTTGTATACAGGGTCTCAGCGGGTCACCCACCTTAAGGCTGGCTTATAGTAAATATGGAATGACCTAACTCAGAAATAAATGCCTATCACATTCCTAGGCACATGTTAAGTATTTTACCTGGAACTATTTAGGGTCTTTTCCAATCCATTGTGGTTTTTTGCAGGCAGGAGGTTCTCTTCAAAATATGATTTTTCTCTTGACAAACTGCTCCGCTTAAACTCTTCACAGTCCCCTGCTGCTCTAATCAAAACTCAATTGCCTTGAATGTCTTACTGAGGCCTCCCTGCCTCGCGTCACCCTGGCTGCCATTCTCATTAGTCACCATGCTCATTCTTGACTTGCACACAGCCCTGCAAATGTTGATCTCAATTGAAGCAAAACAAAACAAAAGTAATTTTCCCTGTGAGCCTCAGCCTCATTTCTCTACTCCCCTTGGCAGTGCAACTCCCTAGAAGTTTTGCCCATGTCTTCTGTCATCAGTGGCTCTCCTACCAACTGCCTGCTTGGCTCCTCTATACATCTATCTCCAGAAATGAGTCTTTAATGGATGTCTTTTCCTTGCTTGCTCCCCGCTGAATATCTCCTGCCATCATTTCATGCTGACCTCAAATTTTTGTTCACTGAGGCTGGAACTTTGGGCAACATGTGACTGGTTCATTCAATCCACCAACCCAAACCTGCTATCTCATCCTTAGAGTGTGATGGAAAGATGGCTATCTGTGACTGTCAGTTTTCTGTCACTATGGACAGAAGTAAGGCTTACAGCCCAAGCAGGGAGGCATGGCAGGAGGCAGGCATGGCAATCAGAACAGAAAGCTGAGAGATCACATGTTTCACTGCAAGGTCAAAGTAGTGAGTGAACTAGAAGTTGCATGAGGCTTTAATTTCTCAAAATATGCCTCCAGGGACATACTTCCTCCATTGAGTTTGTACCTTCTAACCCTTCTTGAAGAGTGAGACCATTGAGATCAAATGTTCAAATCCCTGGGCCTATGAGGGACAGCTCTCACTCACACTGCTGTAGTAGCTAAAGGAGTATACCCAGGAAAAATCTAGCATCTCACTAGAATTCCATTTCAGTGTGACTCATTTTCATCTGAAGCAAGCCCTTCCTTTTCCATCAAGAAGATTTGCAGGCATCTTTGTTTCATGTGACAATCAAAATTTGTATGTTCACCTCCCAAATAAAACCCATTTTAGACGTTTCCTCCTCAAATCTATTTCATGAGAAATCAATTCAAGATAGTAATCAGCATTATTAAAAAGAGTAATATGAAGCTGAGTGGTGTTTTAATTTAATTTAATTTAATTAATTAAATTAATTTAATTTATTAATTTA
This sequence comes from Cricetulus griseus, assembly GCF_003668045.3. Classification (NCBI taxonomy): domain Eukaryota; kingdom Metazoa; phylum Chordata; class Mammalia; order Rodentia; family Cricetidae; genus Cricetulus; species Cricetulus griseus. The sequence continues at coordinate 32,813,406 of NC_048601.1, read as the reverse complement.
ATTCAAGCACTCAGTACTTGGGAAACCCTGTCTCAATACCCACCCACCCCCATGATTCACATGAGAGGAGAGAGAGAGAGAGAGAGAGAGAGAGAGAGAGAGAGAGAGAGAGATGAAATACTCCACACTAATGTAAAGGTGTGTGTCTCCTATCTTGAAATATATATTGGGTTGTGATAACAGAATTAGAATAATACTATGGGTGTTCTGACTCAGTTGGTTGTATCAGTAATTCAACCCAAATCCTATTTATACAAATTTAAAGATGACTGCCTTCTATATCCAGTGGCCATTTTTATTTGGTCTTTAGAAGAGCTGTGAGGGAAGAGTCTCTAGCTAACTGCTTATGCATTCCTTGATCTTTCCTGCAAACATTTATATAGTGTATCTCTGGTGGGATGCTCAAGAGTGACTGCTGAGCACTAAATAGACTGGGCTCAGTCTCAGTAATAGATGAGTACATAGAGCCCCAATGGGATCTTTCTGATGTACAGCTTCACCTCTCCTTCCCACCCTGCTTCTCAATAGACTCCACAATAATTCTTGTTGTGTATCTGGAGACTTGATGTCTAGTGCAGCTGCATGAGAGAGGAAGGGAAGAACGTGTATGTTCACCAGGACTTGAGAAAAAAAGGAAGTAGATGCTCTAGTGATTTTATAACCAAATATTTCAAGGATATAAAATGTATATAAAACAATAAAATGAACATCCTAGCACACGCCACCTAATAGAATAGCTATTAAAGTACATTAAATATTCATAGCAATGCTTTCAATTTAACTTTGTTAAATTTTAGCATGTGTCCTGGTTATATTAGATCCTTTGGAAACAGGAAGAAGGGTGTGATTTGGGCTTCTGAGGCCCCTTCTATACTGTTCACTCACCCCCTCCTCTTTCCCAGGAGCATCTGCTCTCCTTGTGAGACATCTTCTACACACATACTATAGCCATAAACATCAACATTTGCAAGCTTAAGATATTTGTATGAAACTGAGCCTTGTGCCATAGACCTGCTCTCACAGACACCTAGGAGGCTGAGTCAACTGAATGTTAAATTCAAGAGCAGCCTAGGCATCAGGCTAAGTTCAACATCAGCCTGAACAATTCAATGAGACCCTGTTTCAAAATAAAAAGGAAAAGTAAGGACTAAAGATGGATCTCCATGCTAGAGAACTTGCCTAGCATGTTCTAGGCTCTGGGTTCAAGCTCCAGTATACTAGTATGTCTATAGCTGTATGTCTACTCTTCAGCTTGCACTTTCAGCTTTGAAATGGGAAGGCTAAATGAAAGGAAGGCTTTCCATTCATTCATTCATTTTAGACTACTGAATCATATCAAGCATTTACCAATTCATAGTTTATATCCTCACACTCATGGCTGTCATAGAGTTATCCACTTGTCTGACAGAGTATCAGTTGAGGGCATTACCAGATTAGACTGGACTACGGACATGTTTGTGAGGGATTGCTTCAATTAATGATTGATGTGGCAACCATAGATGGTTGCATTCCTAAGCAGATGGGCTTAACTGAGTATGGGCCACAAGGCAAGCCAGAGAATGAGCCAGCAAACAACAAACCTCCATTGATTCCACTTCAAACTCCTACCTTGAGTTCCTGTCCTGACTTCCCTCAATGACAGACCATCACCCAGAAATTTAAGCCAAATAAATCCTTCCCTCCCCAACTTATTTTTGGTCAGAGTATTTTATCACAGCCTGAGAAAAGCTAACTAGAAAGCACTGGCTATTTAGTACATGGTTTCCTTCTTCTTGCTGAGGCAGAGCTCATGGACAGAGTGAGAGGTGTGGTGGTTTGAATAAGACTGACCCACATAGGCTCATAATTATTTGAGTGCTTAGTCACCAGGAAGTGGCTCTGTTTGAGAAGGATTAGGAGGAGTGGCTGTGTTGGAGGAAGTGTGTCATTGGTGGCAGATTTGGAGGTTTCAGAAAGTTAACACCTGGCCCAGAGTAATTTTGTTTCTTGCCCTGTGGATCAGGATGAGCTCTCAACTATTGCTCCAGTGCCATGTGGGCTGCCTTGATGACAATGGACTGAACCTTTGAAACGCTAAGCAAATCCCTAATTAAATGCTTTCTTTTATAAGAGTTGCCTTGGTCAGTGTTTCTTCACAGCAATAGAACAGTGAATAAGACACATGTCTTCCTTCCTAGTGATTCGAATTCATACTCTCAAAGACAACCCACATGGCTAAAACAAATCCATCACAGTCCAGCTTGGCTGGACATAGTGGCCATATATGTCATCAAACATGAATTTTGAAGATGACTTTTAAAAGAGACTGATATGTTAAGAGGGAAATTTGAGTCAAGCTGACCATACTTCATTATGTGGGCAGATCTTATATAAAGGTGAGATCAAGACTGACCTTCCCTTAGCAAGAAGTAATGCTGCCCACAGATTGACTTAGAACCCAGTTTGCAACTCATCATTGGGTCTCTAACTTGCCAGACTGCTGTACAGGCTGTAGATATGCCTTGCTTCCAGTCTTACAAGCCAACTCCTAAAAACAAATCTTAGTAAATTTAACATTTACTTAAATTCGTGAGTCAATCAATCATCTGTCAATCATCTATCAGCCAACAAACATACCAATAGAAATGTATTTGGGGGACATAGTCATCTAGTTTTCCTTTTCAGGGAAAGTTCTAGGGAATAGGAATTCACCGAGAAGTAGAAATGCAGTATCCAAGATGGCCTTTCAAATTAAGACAAAAAGAATCAGCCCCAAAATACTGAGATAAAGGAAATAAATGATTAGTATAAATATTTTTTAAATTGTATGAAAATAAGCGTTAGAGAGATGACTTGGAAGTTAAGAAACATTTGATTCTCTTACAGAGGATGGAAGTTCAGTTCACAGAACCTAAATCAAGCAGCTCATACTCACATGTCACTACATCTTTAAAGATCTGTTGCCTTCTTCTGGCTTCCCTGGGTATTGCAACCATGTGTACATTCCCACATACAGACACACAGAGACAAAATCAAAAATAAATGTCCTAGTTATCAAATCACATCAGCTTTTAGACATGGCAGCATTTACTACTCAAAGATATCACCTTTAAAAAAAAACTATTGATCTCTGTCAACACCAAGCACCATGTGAAAATGCAGAATAAGCCACCCTGTTATCATTTGATCTGAGTTCACATTTCATGTTCCTTCCTTGTAACTTCAAAAGAATCTCAACACATACTAAATAATGGGGCATAGGTCTAGCCAGTGTCTTCAAGCTGTTCACATCTTCAGTTCTGGAACTAGACATTTGGGTAAAGTGAACAGAAACACAGATGCTCTCAGCTGTGTCAGTGCAGACCTCTCTTCCCACACATGCATGAGTGGTACCCCCCTGTGCTGTCCCCTTTGTGGAAAAGTTTTATGTTTAATCAACCTCCTTTGCCCACATGCCTGAGAAATTCAATTCCCTTTCTCTTAGGAGAAATTGGCCCCTGACTGATTTCAATATATTTATACATTCTCACCCTGGCTGGACATGCATCAGCAGGGGTTCAGCAAAGACAGAGTAATGGATGGGTTGCTCTGGGGATAGAAAAGTGATTCATCTCCATGCGGCATAGCTTGGTCTTTCTATCACCTTCTTTGAAGGCGTGTCATTGAGCAGCTAGCAGCTACAGGTACACAGACCAGAGACCCCAAGACACAAAAGTACTGAGAGAAAGAGAATCATGGAATGGAAAATACCAAAGCACAAGGACAGGGCTCAGAGGGCTCCATTAGAGCCCCGTGTCAGCCACTATAATGAGTAACCTTGGGTAAGTCTTTTCATCTCACTGGCACTGGAGCGTCTTCTGCCTAACCTAGCTCAGTAGCCACTTAAAATGTGAAAATAGATAAATGTTCCAGGAGATGGATTTAAATATTATAAAATACATACACACCGGCAAATATTGCATGGTTCCCTAAAACATACAAATTACTGTGTATCAGTTTAAACTAATTTGGCAAAAGAAAATAAGTAGTGGAAATAAACACGGAAATTAAAAAATGGTTTTGATAAATTCTGTTACATACTGTTACATATAATCTATCAAAGATAAAAACCTTGGCTGTATGGGAACTGTCTACCTGGCTGTCCCACCCATCATTACATAGTTGCCAGACTTCACTGGACTCATGTGTCTGGCTGAGCAGGCATCTCTTCCTCCTTCACTGAGATTTGTGGGTTCCTCCTGAAGCTTCACAAAAGGTTTAAAAAGGATGCCCTTCCCAAACAGAGGAGGACTCACCTTTAGTCAAAGGTATATGAGTAACTGAATTCCCCTGCTAGAACCCCCAAACAAGCTCTCAAAGATTTAAAACACACATTGCTTCCTGTGATATTCTTTTTTGTCCCACAGCACTACAGTTTAGGGATTACATACAATGAAGGGGTAAGAGGGGATGAACAGGGCATAAAGCCACCTCCCTTAGAATCTGGCAGTGTATCCACTCTCAGGCAAGTGACTCAAACTTACCTGTAAGTCCATTTTTCCTTATCTACAGAAATGCTCATGATGTTGCTTATGGTCGGGTTTGTTCTATAGACAACAAAATTTAACCCTGATAGATCAGAATAGCCAACTTGTCCAATGTGAACACTCCACAAATCATAGAGGAGCAGAGTCCTTTTCTTTACCTGGTACTTGCCTTCACCTCCAAACCTGCTTTCTTCCCCGCCCCTCTCTCCCGCCTCCATAAACAGTCTCTCCAGACTTTCAGGTATCATAATGATATTGTTTTCTATATTGTGCATCTAAGGGGACAAATGGAGGAAATAAAGAAATCTGGAGGGAAATGGGAAACAGAGGGGAAAAATACTGAGTGCAATGTTTTCTGGGTCACCAGGACTGTACTAGAAATAATCCTAGCTGTGATTTTTGAGCATCTACTATATAAACATTATTTGACATATATTAATATACACAGCCTCATTAAATTCTCAGAAAGCTTCTGTAATATTATTGTTCTGTTTTTCAAAGGAGGAAAAGGCTCTAAATCATGACTCCAGGCTAAAATTACACATGGTGAAGGGAGCTGGTCACTTCATGGCAGTTAGGAAGGTTTATGAGAGACAAAGTGAGGGAAAGGAGAGGGGGGAAGGAAAGGAAGGACACAGCGGGGAGGGATAGAGCAGATATAACCACCAAGAACCTAAAACCTTCAACTAGATACCATCTTCTAAGTTTCTGTCACCTCCTAATCGCCTGTCAAGTCTTAACCCTTTAAAGGATTAACCTCCCTCCCCGTGAGATCAGAAACACTGCAATCAACCAGTTCCCACAAGCCTCATCTGACCACTGCTATGCTGGAGACACATGAACCTTTTGGGGAGGATATTTTATATCAAAAGACAAGAAACACTAAAAAAAAAAAAAAATTCCCTAGAAAAAGAGTAGAAACTTTGAAAAAAATACATTTACGAAAATTGTGTATGTTTTGTCAATTAGAACATAGGCAATGGTGTCATTATTTGGAAATCATTAAAAAGTAACAAAGGATTAAACTTTTTGAAACCATTTTTCCAAAGAAATTAAATAATAGCGTGATACGACACCCTTCAACGCTCAGCTATAAAGATGATTATTTCTGTGAAAATTCTTGAGATTTCAATTTTCCCATAGGCCTCCCTGCACCCTTTGATATTCATATCATCAAATTATTCTCTTTTGAAGCTTATGGTGTCATCATCCTCGCTGATTTTTCTCTTCTTCAATTATTCATCAGTCTAACACTGTCAGAGGCTCATTTGTCAATTACTTTGCATGTGATTAGGAAGGTTCTCCATCACCTCTTTCATCTTGGCGAAACTGCATCTTTTGCAAGATGTGAACAGTTTTCTCTTGCAATCAAATCCCAATGTATTCGTACTGTGTTGTCAGGTGTTTGAGAGTGAGCCAGCAAAGAGCCATCGTGATAAAGATACGTGCATTAAGTGACATGTCTTGGGACAGGGAAGAATTTTAAGAGCATTCAGGGGCTGAAGAGAATGCTTAGCTGGGAAAGTTCTTGACACATAAACATGAAGGCCTGAGATCAGATCCCTATAATTCATACTTCCCCAAAATAAGCCAGGCCCCCTAGTAAAGATGAGGAAGAGATAGGAGGATGTGTGTACTTGCTACCTAGGCAGTCTAGACAAAGAGGCAAGCTCCGGGTTTAGTGAGAAACCCAAGTTAGTCTTGAACTTACAGCTCTCCTGTCTCAACTTTCTAGATGCTGGGATTACAGGTTTGGGCCACCATAACCAGCTACCTAGACCCTCTTAATCATCCGTTCTGTGCATTTGGCCCCACAAAGCTCAGACACCAGCATAGATCTAGATACAATGTTTTCTGCACTTTCAGGGCAGCAGATAAATTAGGGAAAAAAGATTTCTTCTTATCCCTGCTCTACCCTTGAAAGTTGTAGTTGTAGTTCATAACATGGTTTCATAGTTCTTATCTCCATGACAACTTCTCCCGCAAACATCAATGTATACAAATGATCACGACCATTTTGTAGATTTACAAGTTGATGTGTGGCAAGATGAGATGACCTGACAAATATACACCTCATGAGTCAGTGGTCCTCATAGGATACCAAATGCTATGTAACTGAGTAACCTTTAACTGGCACTGCATATGACAGGCAATGTGTATGGACAAATGTTGCTTCACTGGACTCCTTCAGGAAGGTGGGGGGTGCTCTGGTCCCTTTGCATCTAGAAGGGATATAAGCAAGGAGGTAAGCAGAGACTGGAGTCCAGCTTACCTCTGCCTCCTTCCATTTCCCACACCTGCTTCATCCTTGTTCTCCCCCTGCTCCTTAATAATTAGAGCCCACTCTATACCAACAGCCAAGGAGTGATGGGGGAAATACTTCTGTATATGTTTATAAATAAAGTACTTGCTTGGCCAATGAGACAGCAGGTTAGGCTGGACTAGGAGTCAAAGAGGATTCTGGGAAGTGTAGTAGAGAAGTGGTGTTCCAGACAGGAAGTGACATAGCAAGGAGACTCATATTTAAAAAGAGAAAAAAGGAAATGTCGCTCTCTTTCCCCTCGGCTCCTGCTCCAACAGCACGATGTGATTCACCAGCAAGGAGGGACGCCAATAAGGCGTCCAATAAGATAAGTCCCATAAAATATATAGATGTATGGTAATTGAGACTGAGCTAACAGATGAGAATCCTAGTCATTGGCCAAGCAGCTTTGTAACTAATACAAGTCTCTCTATGAATTCATTTGGGCCTAACTCGGGTGGGCAGCTGGTGTAAAGCTCGCACCTGGCGATGGGGCTCAGGTGGCTCTTGGCAAAAAGATTTATCGTAAAAAAAGAGCTTGCATGGGACTGACTTAGGCCCGCTGCATGTGGGTGACAGTTACAGTTTGTGGGGCCCCTAGCAGTGGGACCAGGATCTGTCCCTGGTACATAAGCTGGCTTTTTGGAACCTATTCCCTGTAGGGGGATGACTTGCTCAGCCTTGATGAGGGGGGAGGAGCTTGGTCCTGCCTTGCTATGTCATGCTTTGTTGATTCCCATGAGAGGCTTAACTCTTTCTAGGGAGTGGATTTGGGGAGGAGGTAGAGAGAAAGTGGGGGCAATGAGAGGAGAGGAAGAAGGGGAAACTGTGTAAAATAAATAAAATAATTTAACAAAAAATAATTATGGCCCAAATGGCACAGAGTATCTTGTCTTAATGACTGATGCAGCCAAACTAGAGTCTGGACTGTCATCTGCACATTCTGTACTCATATCTTTGCCTTTATTTCTGTTCTGAAGATTTTAGACGTGCTTATTCCATTCTGATGTTCATGCCCCTATGGGAACAGTCTTTTGCACACTCTCAGGCTCCATGGTCTCTCTGTGTTACCTTATTTCCAGTTGTGCTTCTCTCATATGCCTCCCTCTATCTGCACTTTTCTATAGTGTCCCTCGGAGGGCATTTATGAAAGCAATGATCATACTTAAACCTAAATAGACTCTGTCTCAAACTCAAGTTTTAAGACAGGTTTTCAGTATCTTCATAAATCTAGAACTATCTTGGCAACCCATGTCTATAATTTCCCCCACATATATAATTTTAAATTAACATATAGTAAAGTGATATCCACTTGGGTGTCTGGCTATATGAGTTTTGATGCATGTATAAAATTGTGCAACTGCTATTGTCATCGATAACCATTTCATTCCTATCTCTGTACAGTCACACCTTCCCCACCTCTAACACCTGAGAGCCAGGGATCTGTCCCCACCACTACAGCTTCATGTCTTCCACAAGGTCCTATTAATGGAGTCATCACATTCAATCTCTGACTCTGGCATCTGTTCTCAAGCCAGTTCTTTCAAGATGCATCTATTGGCCTTGGTCATTCTTTGTACTACAGAGTATATCCCATTGTACCAGTGCTCTAGAGTTTGTTTATCTACCCATCTGCTGAAAGACATTTTAGTAGATTCCATATGATGTGATGATGAACAGAGCAACTGGAGGTATTCCCATGGATTTTCATATAACCATCTTTTACTCCCCTCCCAGTGAGTATCCAGAAAGGTTTTAGTAGGACATATGGGGAGTAACATTTAATTCCAAAATAAAATGTCAAACCATTTTCTCCAGAATAACAGCTAGTTCATTTTCCAGGCTCCTGTTTTCTACTTGTTCTTTCTGATTCAGCTCTTGGGTTTTGGAAGCCTGATATCCTAGGACCATATCAACAGATTCCTTGTCCTGGGGATTCTGACCAGGTTTGACTGTGGAGAGTCAGTGTCTAGGAGTGGAGGGGAGAGGAGAAAGGCTACTCTCCTGCTCCCCCAACACTGAGGGCCACAACTGCTAATCTCTGTGGAGCATCCAGTCTGCTGCTTCCAACAGGCAGTCCCTTTTCCTGCTTTCATTATCCTTGCTCTTCAGGTCTGTACCTGCTGACCATGAATAACTGCACTCACCCTTATTACTGACATACTGAGTATCTTATTTACTCTTTCCAAATTTGCTGAGTCAGGAAGATAAGGGACACCCTGTATCACCAAATGACTTCCCTAAGGTCATGTGGCTAGAAGTATTAAAGTCAAGCTAGACTAGAACCACATCTCTTAACTCTTGAATATATGGTCTTACCAACAAACCTGGAGTTGGTCTCATTTGTATCAATACAGCAGTTTTACTGTATTCAATACTGAATTCAAGTAATTCAATAATCTATAAATATTCAAATAAATGGTGCAAGTTGGACCTTAATATTCTGGGTAGACGGAGGTCTTAAATTTCCTATTTTCTCTATAAAAACTTTCAAGCAATTTTATGTATGGGACAATCTAAAAATGGACAAGTAAGAAAAGTACAAATGTATAATGTATAGAAAATAGGGAGTCAGACATTAAAAAGAGCCTACTGGTTGACAATTAAAAAGTGATTTGAACTACAAAAAGAAGCAGTATGGACTTGAAGCAGAGATGTGTGATAAAGCTGAGACAGGGGGATGGGAGGAAAGAGCAGGAAATAGAGTTGTCTTATCTCACAGATTGCATTTCCCAGGTTAAAGTCAACAGGAGAACACCAATGATCTCTTCCATTCCACCCAGATGTTGAGCCCCTAACCCCTTCCTGTTATGTGAATGTCTTTCCTGGGCAGATGGATGAAGCTACCTGAAAAGCTTCTGCCTGCATCTCTTGTTTACTGATATAGAATTAGTAATGCCATTTTAAAAAACAAAGAACAGCTTTCTGAATTGATTTTGGGTCTGTAGAATCCTACTACAAGTTTTCTAGATAACAAACTAAAGTGTGTCCAAGAAATAAACTTTGGATAGGATTGCTCAGTCTTCCATATGAACAGGTTTCATGGATAAACATGGCTTCTTTTCTATTTGATGTACTTTTTCAGTTCTTAGTATGAGTGTTTTTGTGCTCTAAATGTAGAATATCTCCCAGTAGCTCAAGTATTTGAATGCTTGGTCTACATTGAGGGCATTGTTTGTGGAAATGGTATAGCCTTTTTGGATGAAGTATATTTGGGGGACTTGAGTCACCTTTGGTTATAGTGTCTTAACAAAGCAACAGGGAAGTAACTATTCCAAGTAACTTTAATGTCAAATGTAATTTTAATAAAGTACAACCAACATTTCTGAATAAGAAAACATGAGAGGGACTGTGAGATGACTCAGTGAGTAAAGGCACCTATCACTAAGTCTCAGAACCTTGGGTTTGACCCCAAGGACCTTCATAGGAGAAGGAGAAAACTGGCTCCCACAAGTTGTCCTCTGACCTACACACACACACACACACACACACACACACTGAGTAAATAAAAATATGATTTAAATACATGTTTAAATAGTAAAGCTAAATATTTTATTCTTAAATGAGCATGACATAATGTTAATATGTTCTTGTATTCATTATTTGAGGGAATTTTTAGTAAGTTTTCAACTATAAATATTTTAAATGGACTCCTACTAACATAACTACCAATGGTGGGACTGAAAATAATCTTCTTTGACAAAGCAGCCAAGGACAACCTGAGCTTCTTCTGTGACACACCACATGGGGAGAAATGTGAGTCTGGGAAACATTGGAACTCCTACACATTTCACCTGCTCATCCTTCTGCAAATATTACTGAGCCTATTTAAGACATTGGCCAGAAGTAGTGCACGTGGGAGCTAGTACTTTTGACTTTGACATCAGGAATTGGCTTCTTGCTTACCTTCCATGGGATTAACAAGTCACTTGAGGTCCACACATGCACTCTCAAAGGCCCGATAATTGGCTGGATTATTTACTATTCTTGGTGCTGGGACACCAAGCAACTTCATGAAAGAAAGGTTAATTTGGGTTGATGGTTTAAGGGTCCAGTCCCTCATGGGAGGGAAAGAAGCAGGGCAGGAGTGTGACCTGCTGTTGACATCATATCTACAGCCAAGGAACAGAGAAAATGAATGTTGGTGCCAACTTGTGCTCTGCTTCTGACTACTCCAAGGTGGCCACTCAGGGGATAAGGGCAGCCAGCATCAAGGTAGGTCTTCCTACTTCAATCTAGACACTCCCTTATAAACATACTCAGAGGCTTGTCTAGCTAGTGACCCTAGGGCCTGTCGTGTTGACAATATTAACCATCACAGTGGCTATAATTTAGTATGGACTGTTTCATCTTCCCCATCAGGGAAGGATTCCCAGAAATGTGAAAGGTGCCATTTTCACAAACAGTGACAGGTGTGTGAGTAGTGGGGGTTGCTAGACATGTTAAGGAACTGTCTCTAACTTCCCCACCTTGCATATAAATCACAACAAGACACAGTGCCCTAGACATTTATACAACTTTAAAGTGTTATTTTAAATCAAGAAAAGTCTTTAAGTGATGAAAAAGCATTAATGAATTGCTTTTTATGATTTTTCCTACACACACCATTTTTTACATATATATATGTAAAATGCTACCAAAGACTCTGACAATCACTTAGCACGCACATAGAGCTCTTCTATTTTCCATACTTAGAATTAAAATTGAAAAGTATAAAGGATATATAATTATTTAAAATAACAGCCCATCACATGTTAATATATGTAACAAATTTATATGAAAATGGGGAAAAAGTCAGAATCCTCCTTAAACATTAAGAAGCTGCCACACTGAGCTTGGAAGATTCAAGTTCTTCCAAATTTCTGAGTCTGCCTGAATGGGCACACCCATTTGTCATCTGCCACAAATGCTGTCTATTGTTTCTCTTGGAGTGACAAACTTGCCTCATTCATTTTAAAGAAAACATCTGCCAAATTCCATAGTCTGAGCAACTGTGCTGTGTTTGCCTATTGTTCTTTCAGTTAAAAACTGAGCTCGGTGAACAAAAGAGCTACACTGTTGGCAGCTCAAACAAGTGTCAACATGTTGCCCTTTAAGCCCCACATTTGCTGTGTCTCCTTTTGTCTGTACAATACAAGGTACAACATGAGGTATAATATTATACAATGATCAATTTTGTAATTATAGATTATACAATTTGTTAGTATAATACGCAGCATGAGAACTTAATAAGATTAATCTACTACTTCATCAAAAATGAAGACTCAGAGAAAATGACTTTTATGAGTTTGGTGTCTTTACATGAATGGATGCTACAACAACAACAAATTTATGCTATTACTTTTGTATCGTTTTAAAAATATCAACAAAATTAAGCATGCCAGGACTTCTGGCCCCAGTCGTGTTGACTCCAGAGGATGAAGCAGAAAGAATTCAAAGACCATCTGGGCTATAGTATGAGTTCAAAACCAGCCTTGGTTAACTAAGTGAGATTCTGTATCAAAATTAATAATTGAAAAAAATTAATAATTGAAAAGGCCTAGAGAAAGATCGTATTGGTACACCTACAAGAGAGAGAGAAGGAGCAAAAGAAGGAGGGGAGAGAGAGGAAGTGGGAGAGGGATGGAAACAGAGAGAGACAGAAAGAGAGAGAGAGAGAGAGAGAGAGAGAGAGAGAGAGAGAGAGAGAGAGAATTATTTGGAAAATAGTATAGTTCTGGCCTCTCAGAATCCCCATAGAAGGGAATTTTGGACCACCAAGGAACTGTAGATCATATTTCAACAACAGCACTTGTCATAAATTCTTACCTTTAAAACCCTCTTACTCTCTTTACCCTTGAACAAAGTGAGGATAAGTTTGAAATCACGCATTAATGGACATGGGTATATAAGAAACTGTCTCTCCTAGTTAAACATCCCTATAGATATGGCCCTCTTTCTTCCCCTCCTGCTATATGCACTCTCTCTGTCTCTAGCAACCAGAGTCCTAACAGTCACACTGTTTGGGTTATATAGTTTAACAATATAGATTTTCCACTCTCTACTTCATCTATCATCTAAATCTATAGTAGACCATTATTGATTACTTAACTGATATTCAGATACTCGTTCTTTCTCTTTCTTATTTTCTTATGACTATCCTGCTATATATTCTGAAAATATTGGGATAGAACCATATGAAATTGCTGTTTGGAGTAAATAAGAAATGATGAAATACTGGGCTCTAAAGGTTTTAGTGCGTAAAGGGCTTGCTGCACCAACCCAAGAACCTGAGTTTAGATCTTCAGCACCCTTATGAAAGCTAGCCATGGTGGCATGAGTCTGTCACCTCAGAGCTGTGAGCATGGGCAGCTGAATCCTGGGTGTCAAATGGTAACATCTAGGTACACTGGGACTCATATTAAAAGACTAAGGTGGAGAAGCAATTGAGGAAGACAACCTGGTATCAATATCTGGCTTCCACATGGTCTGCAGAGGCACGTGTACTTGCAAACACAGGAGCACGAATGCATATAGAACATGTGCTCACCTGAGCATGCACACACATGCACATGCATGCATACACACACCACATCACAATGATAATAATAACAATAAGAAGAAAATAAAAAATGGCTAAATATCATCAGTTGCATTGGTCTCTACCTGACCATAACCAAAGCATTGTTTTCTATTGCTAGAAGGAAGCACCATATCATATCAGTTGAAGAATGATCATTGGTTACTTAACTGATATTCATATATTCATTCTCTCTGAACATATGTATTAGAATCAAGCCATATAAAAATTCTCTTTGGAGTAGATTTTTAAAATGAATATATATCAGGCTGGGAAGATGTCATAATGTGGAAAACTCACTGCAAGTTTGATGATTGCTGTAAATGCTTAGTGATATCAAATACTTTAAAGTGAACATGAGGGCTATCTAGCTGTGATGTCTGCCATCCCACCCTATTGATTTTCAGGACTGATTCAGCTGATCTGACTAGCTAGACTGGTGTTTTCTTCCTCCCTCACTGCACCATAGATGTCACACCTAAAGATTTATGCTGGATCAGAGAAGAAAACCTTTCCAGACACAAGGGACCCATGCTTTGGTCAAGATGATTAAGTAGCTGAGGCCCACTAGAACCTTCTAAGAAAATCTCAACTAAGTTAAGGCAACAAAAGAATGTGTTCCTAGCCTTTAAATAATCTTGGAAGGGGGGATTGGTGATTTATATCTACAAAGTGCTTTAGCCATAAAATTTCTCACTACCTAAATATTTAAGACAGTGTAAGATGCTGTGAAAGTTGTCAGCTTTGAATCAGAGTAGGCCAGCATCTCATCTCTGATCACTCCAGTTTGTAACTGATGACTGAGGATAGTCACAGTTAGGAGAAATTACACTTGTCAAAGCTATTTCATAAGGTTCAGGGATTTTCCTATTTTTTGTTAGTTCTTTGATAAATTTTTACAATGCATTTTAATTACATTAACCGCATTCCCCAACTTCTCCAAGGTGGGATTACCCTATAATGGGACAACAGTGTTCTTATTAGATAACTCAGACTAACAAAGCTAAGAATGTGCCATGTCATTGTAGTTGTTTGACAGTGAGGTCCTATAGACCTCAAAATATTAGAGCAATGGGACTACCATTGCTATTGGCTATCTACTAAAACTTAGTAGTAGAACCTTATTGCTGGACACCACAGGACATGGAGAAATCCAGTAAGTATTCATCTGGAAGCTTCATTCCTATTGGCTGGATTCAGTGGTCTGGAAGGTGCTATGCACACTACCAGAGAAGAAAAACATCTCCAGTTTCATCAGTTGGAAGCCCTGCAAACTACAATAATTACTGGATCGGCAAAGTACAAACATTTGTGCAATATTGGTACAAATGTTACTGAAGTAAGCAACCACTTTCTAATTGAGCTTAAGGCCCAGGCCCACTCTACAAGTTAAAAGACATAGCTGGTAGTGTTATTGGAGCAAAAAATATGTAATACATATATGCCATAGACAAGAACCAACTACTATTAATAAAAGACCCCACTCCTAGCCAAGTAAGCTGATTTCAAAGTTCCAGGAAGCCTTCTATTTGGGGATGGCAAAAGAAAAGCAGCTGACTTGAACCCAAACACCAGTGGTTACAAAAAGAGACAACTAAACAAGCAGTTTCAAAAATCATTTATCTAAGGAACAGCTAATTTCTCCATTTGGCTCCAATGAACTCCCTTACCTTTCTCTATCCTTATATACAAACCCCAGCAGGAAGCATTTAATTTACATTCTTTTGAACTTTGATCATTAAGGGGCTAGCCCTGTGCCCTGACTATGGCAAGGCCAGAATTCAACATGCCAACCTCTCTGATATTAAATAATGTCTACTCCAGATGTTTAAGGACATCTAAATTCTCATCTTTCATTTCTTCCTTCAAATTTAATTTTTATTATCTTCATAATAAAAGGGTTTGGTTTCTATTGAGATGAGGTGACTTATACCATTATAAGAATATGGAAATTCCTTTGATAGATATTTTAATCAAGTAAGTGAAACATGCCAATATAGTTGTACTGATGAGCCCTGACCTCTTATAGGTTACAGTCCAGTGATGGAACTATATGCTAAAACAAACACAGAAAACTAAGCTACAGTCCAATGTCAGTATTTGCAGGAAGGATACAAAGGGTGCAGTAAATGTGAGATCTTCCTTGTAGTTGGGTTCATGGATGGGCTCTATGGAGAAAGGACATGGGGGGCAGTGAGAAGAAATACATCATGGGCACACCTGGGGAGGAAAATTCTAGACAAAAAATTTAATGAGAAACACAAAGATACAATAAGACAGTGTGTAAAGAAGGGGTAAAGGGACTAGAACATGGAGAGAGAGGGAAAGACAGTCTAATACTGGGAAAGACAGCCTGGGATGTTCACAAAGAATGTCTAAAATGTTGTACACAGGTAGGTAGACAGTAGGGTAATTGAACCTTGAAGACTGTAGGAAGGAGTTTAAAGTTGTAGGGAAAGCAGTGGGAAACTGGTGAATGTTTGAAGCTGGAGCATGATCAGATTCCTCTTTTAAAATACTAATTAAGTAGTTGGGGAGTCAAGTGAGAATCTGTTCCTTCTGGAGGCTCAGTCATGGACAGGTGGGGGCGGAGGGCAGATAGGATATCAGACGGATCTCTTTCCAGATCATTACCTACACAGTCTCCCGTCTGGAGACCAAATAGGGCCATCTGCATCCTGTCTGATCTCTGTGGGAGGATATCGCTACTTCTGTGACCTGTTTCACAATATCTGCCTTTTTTGTTCTTGGTACAATCAAGCTTCCCTGGAGCCTACGATGATGATGTTAATATTTCCCCAGTGGGGAAATAAAATTAACCCTGGAGTTTTATGGATAGGTTTTGGTGATCTGCTTCTCAGAGAGAAAAAGTCCTTCCCACACATTATACAACCAGCAATTTCAACTCTTTAAGGGTCATTGGAGTCTACTGACTGTCGTGTCAAATGGGGATATGCTACAATTTGTCTTGGCCTTCTGGGTGTAACTGCTTTGTAAACAGACTGGATGGAAGGAACACCCCAGAAATGTCAAGTCTGGTGGATCAACTTTAAGGTTGTTCAGGCAATTTTACTATTTCTGTCTGTGACACCTGCAAGCTGATCATCATCACAGAAAGAAGAGATCAGCTGATCAACAGGGTTGGTCCTCAGCATCTGGGTGAGAGACTTTGAGGGGAGTTGACCCACACAGAACCATTGCAGGTGGGGCTGAGCAAAGATTGCTTAATAACAGGGCTCTTCCTATCGTGCATGAAGACAGAAATAATCATAAGTTTAACCTGAAGTGAGAATTGGAGACAATTGACTTTGAGTTTATGGAAGAGTTTGACAATGTCACAATGTCATGAGACTCTGTGATCTCAAATGCAAAGTGAGTAAGGAAGCATACAATCTGTTAACATTTACCTCTCAAGAATATTCAGTATGCCAGATTTTTATGTCTTCTGGGATTAATGCGACAGAAATTATCTTTGCTGATGAAAATATTCACAGGCAAATACCATCCCCCCAAATATCTTCCAGTGTCATTCACAGAAGATCTTGGGTATTCTTTACCATGGATGGATTCTCCTGAGAGATATCTGCCTAAAATTTCAGGTGTATAGCTTATTTACAAGGATGAGCTCAGAATCTAATTCTTTTAAGCCAAATATTTGCAAACACTCATTCACTCAACAAATATTCACTGAGTAGCTGTAGTGCACAAGGCATTATGCTAGAGACATCTGAACAAACCAGACGCAGCCTACATTCTCATGAGGATGTACAGACACAGACACAGAGACCCAGACATGTACACTGTTTAGTATTAGGTGCCATGAACAGCAATTCAGTCTCTCATCTTTATGTAGATGAGGAAACTGAAGCCAAGGGGTGACTTTCCTAACAGTCCACATGTCACAGAGAGAAAATGTGAGTTATACATAATTTACAGACATATAAAATCATCCAAGAGTTTTGGAGATAGTTTAGTGTGTAAGACACTTTACCTTGCAACCATGAGGACCAGACTTGCATCCTCAAACACATTTAAATGCTGGATGAGTTGGCAGCCCACCTGTCATTCCAGGATTCTGATGACACAGGCAGGGAGTCCCTTAACAAGCAAATTACCTAGATAATCTTCAGTTTCAAATTAAAAAAAAAAAACTGTTACAATAAATAAGGGGAAGGGCAATCAAAGAATATCCTCAATGTCAACCTCAAGCCACCATATACAACGACACAAGCACATACACACACATTATGCCTACATGTGTGTAAATATGCATGCATACATGCATGAACACCACACACACAGACAAATGCAAATATAATAAAATAAAAGCCATAGTAATATGTGTATGCCGGTTCACTTCACTGGCTTCCCTTGGTCTAAAGATCAGAAAAGGTGCTTACAAAGGTGATGAGTGGTTGGTCATGGTCTTGGAAACCCATCTCAGAAGTAATGTGTAAGCCCAGGTGTCACCTGAAATACAAAGAAGACAGAGGAGAAATGACCCATGAATATAGAGACAGCCAGTACCGCACGTGTTATTTCCCTCAATGAAATATATGTCCTGAGGGACCATGTTGTCAAACAGCTGCCAAGTAAGGAGTAGTGATACAAGAGGGCATGCTGATGATAGCTTCTCATGGCTGTGAACCCTCAATCTTCCCCTTGCTTTAGAAAGAAACTGTGTGTGTTCACAGGGTGACTTGGTGAAGTGGTTGGAGATTTGGAAGAAGTCACTAGCCCAAACCTAATAAAGCTCAGAAAGAGCTGACCCCACTACTCTTATCAGTACTCATGACCAGTGTCTGTTTCTTATTTGACATGAGTCTACATTCCCTTTTTCCACAGTCAACAAATCCAACACTCTGGAAACCAAACTGCTCTAACTTACTGGTAGTACAATTTAACTTGATCTGAATACATTTGACAGTGCCACTTGACCAAAGATCACATTTCTGCTTTTACATTCTTATATTTTAGTGTGTAAGACCACACTAGTGAAACCCACAGAAATAGCTGACCTGAACAAGAGGGAGCTCTTGGCCCCCAGACTGATGACTGGGAAACCAGCATGTGACTGATCCAGACCCCATGAATGTGGGTGTCAGTGAGGAGACCTAGGAAATATATGGGGCCTCTTGTAGTAGATCAGTACTTATCCCTAACTTAGGAATGAATTTTGGGATCCCATTTCACATAGAGGGATATCCCTCGGCTTAGACACACAGGGGAGGGCCTAGGCCCTATCCTAAAGGATATGACAGATTCTGAAGACCCCCGTGGAAGGCCTCGCTCTCCCTGGGGAGCGGAAATGATATTGGATAGGTAGGATGTTAGTGGGGGCAGGGGAAGAGGGGAGGGAGAGGGAACTGGGATTGACATGTAAAACAATCTTGTTTCTAATTTAAATTAAAAAAAAAAAACATATTGATTAGAGGACACTGCCAAGACAGGCTGCAGGGTTTTTATATTCCGAGTAGTGTGTTCATCATTTGATCTTTCAACTCAGAAAGTCTGAAACACATCAGGCCCCCAGAGTACAATAAGGTACAGTGGATTTGACAATTGGCTTACTTACTCATCCTTTTCTCATCCTCCTCTGTTCTTCTTCTTCCTCATCTTCCTCCTCTTCTTCATGCTGCCCTCCTCCCCCTTTCTCTACCTCCTCTTCCTTTTCTTCCTCTCTTTTTTTTCTTGTTGTGGTACTAGGGGTTGAATCCAGGACCTCTAGTCATTCCACTTTTAGCTCCTCATTTCCATTTTAATGGATACTCCAGTCCCATCATTGCCTCTACCTGTATGACTGAGAGTTCTTTCAATGCACCCAGATACCCTGAGTTACCTAGTAACTGAAATGAGCTCGAGGGCCATCATTACTCTATTAAAGTGCACCTTAAAGACAGCAAAAGACCATATTCACAGAGTCCCTTCTCAGTGAATTGAGAGTGGAGCAAGGAAATTTTACAGCCTGTCTCTGATGATTATTTGGGGAAATCATTGTAATAATGTGAATTGTTGTCTCCCCTCCTTATACCACATGCAATGTTGACTCTCTGTTCAGAGAAGAGAGTGAAGTCTCAGAACAATTATGCAAGCTCCTACTTGCAGTCCCACATGATTGAGGGATGCTAATATTGCAAGGATTCATAGGAGGTCCTGGGACAGGAAACAGACCTGCAATTTTCTATTAAGAATAATTTTTGCCAGACAAAAATTAAAATTCAGAGGCAGTTGTTAGCAAAGACTGAAGAATTTCAGAATAGTAAAAAACAGAACATTAACCCAAGTACAGAGTTCTGCACAAACCCACCATTCCAGAAGCCCTTCAAGCTGGCACTGTTTCTCAGTGCAAACTGAGAAAATACTATTTTAATTGACGTTCTCCAATGATAATACACAGAAAGTTATTTCAAGCAACCATATTCCCCAAATATCTCTGAGTCAGCTTCATGATATTCCGCTTAAATTTGTAAGATACAACTTACAAATTGTGTATGTGTGTGTTGAATATGTGTTTGTGTATGAGCAGATACAAACACAAGTATGTGTGCACATGCCTGCACATAACTCCCAAATATCAAGTGTCTTCCTTGATTACTCTCCATTGCCAGGTCTTTCCTTGAACTTAGCAATTTGTAGTCAGCCAGAAAGATCTCTCTCTCTCTCTCTCTCTCTCTCTCTCTCTCTCTCTCTCTCTCTCTCTATCTCTATCTCTATCTCTATCTCTCTATCTCATATCACCCAATATCCATAACAGTATTATGGACACACAGTACCATTTTCAGGGTTTAGGTGTATTGTAGTGAACCAAATCCAGACCCTCATGTTAGTAAAGCAAGAATTCTATCCACTGAGTAATATCCCCAGCTTCAAACTGTTTTGTGATGGGTTGAATGTACATTTCCATAGTGGATATATTACTAACTCATTACAGCACTGTGAATAGCTTATTGTGCTCAAAGTCATTTATTGATCTCAATGTTCACCTCTTTCTCTATACACCTTATGCTTTATTTCTTATGAACTGGATAGTATGCTTACTTGTCATGGTGAGGTGAAACAATTACCTAAATTTTTCCAATATAATAAAAACTTGGGAGTCAGAAATTGAGAAAAAGACATGATAAATCCAAGGAACTGCAGAGAATTGCTTGGCTGACCATTTCACCATGTTTTCCTGATCCACCAACATTGGAAATCCTCACCAGAATCCCTTTTCTCTCTTTCTCTCCTTCTCTAGCAGACCTCTTCAGTCCTCCAGAAACTCTATGGCTGATCCCAGTCAGCCAATTGCTGACTCTGTCCTTTGATTCAAGATGGCTTTATTGGCACCATATAATGGCCATATGAACAACTCTTCCACAACACTGAAGTCCCATTTCTCATCACTGAACATGTGGTTCATTCAAGTCCTGCCAACTCATGTCATGACAAGCAAGTTCACCAGCTGCTAAGGCCACTGTCTATTCAGTCCTGCCTAATTGGTAGGAAGCATTGGTCTCATTAAAGCCCAGTCAGTGACATTAAATTATCTGCACAAATGAAAGAGAAAGTATATGAAGTTAAAAACAATGTATAATTTACAAACCACATTGGTGACCATGGTATTTTTCTTTGTTCATATAATGTTCATATCAACCATGGTACGTGTATGATGTGACAGACCCTCTACATAAGATACAGATACAGGGAATTAAGCCAGAAGAACGAGACACCACCTAGTGTGCTATCCCTTGACAAGAGCACGTCCACATAAACAGAGCTTGCAGACAACAGTTCTGACACCCCCCCCCCCGCTATAAAGTAAAGGTGAGAGAAGTATACAGTTCAGAGCTTCTGCCTCCTACAGTCCTGCTCAGATAGGGGACAGGAACAAGAGATTCATTCCTGAAACTCAGGTGGCTTAGAGACAGCCTTCCCTTTGAAGGTCTGGATTCTGTGTTAGAAGCACAGTTGAAATGTTAAGGAAATTGTTGAATACATAGCATCTACTTCATGAGTTTTGCTCCTATGTGTATGTGTTCATGGATGTTTGTTTTTGGGATCATAGGTATACATGTCCTTATGAGTGTATCTTTGTCTGTGTGTCCGTGCATGTATGTGTATGTGGGTGTGCATGTGTGTACAGGATTTTAGAAAATAAAGGCTTATGATAAGTGTCTTCCTCAATGGCTTGTCATTGAATGAGACAAGTTCCTCACTGAATCTAAAGTGTGCTGATTCAGCTAGGCTTGCTAGACAGTGACCCCCCTGGGATCCTCCTGTCTCCCTCAACTCTGTGCTGGGATCAGGCATGCACTGTCATGCCCAGCTTTTCCTTGAACACTAAGGATTGAAATCATGTCCTCATGTTGGCATGATGAGCACTTCACTGACTAAGCCATCTTTCCAGCACAAGAATTATGCCTTTTGATGTGCAGGCAAATCAAGTTCCTAAGAGTGGTACACATTAGTTGTTGTCGGTTCAAGCTATGTACTGCATCACTAAGTAGGGCTTAGCATCAGCACGGTGCTCTGCTAGTCACCGAGAGAGTTAACAACACTCACCAAAAAATAAAAATAATATAAAGAAAGAAAGAATATAACAGTCATCTAGCTTCTGAGAGGAGCAAACAGCCAATTTGGGAGATAAAAGTCAGTTCCCCCAAGCCCTGCACTCCTCTGGGGCATGTACAGTCTGTTTGCCTTTTATCTCTCTGCAACCAGAGTGATCTTTCTGAAATGAAATATCTTCACGCTTTTTCCATGCTGTTAGAGGAAGTGCCAGATCCTTAAGGTTGCTCAGGGAGCATGGCAGGGAATAGATTAAGTATCAGAAAACTTTTGTGCAAAGACCCAGAGAGTAAACATTCCTGCCTTTGCATGCTGTACAATCTCTAGGACAATTTCTCTGCTCTGCCCTATATTGCTAGGGTAATATAGTCAGTGAGCAGGCTCAACTGTAACGCAATGACACTTAACACACAAGCAGCAGGGCAGCCGGTTGCCAGCAAAACTTCCTCACTCTTTGTATACACATCACAAACTCTGTGCCTTCTCATGAACTAAGTAAGATCTTTTTATATTTTTAATCACAAAAACATACTTTGTACATAGCAATATATTACTTATGCACATTGTGCACAGAATAAGCACCCATTCACCTAAAATAAAAATAAATCTTTAAAAAGTAGAAAGTATGTAGACACATGAAACAGATCCCTGAGTCGGACTTTATGTAGCTTAGGCTGATAAGCACATTTAAAAATCACTTCTAATTTAAATGTATTGGCTGTGGCCTCCTGGGCGTTGATTTGGCTCTACAAGATAGACTTCAGTGATTAATAGTTCATGCTTGCTATTCAAAAGGAAGAGGGCATGATTATGCAAGTGTCATGTACTTTCTGTGTCTGCTCTGATACCTCATTTAGTCTGCAGAACCCCTTTGTCATCATTTCCTATCTCTTTGGATTGGTTTCCTGTCAATCCACAGAATAACACAGGCTGTATAGTTTATAAGTAACAGAAATTTATTTCTCAAATAAGACAAAATAAAAGAAAGGAATCTATTTCTTGTGGTTTTAGAGCCTGGAAGATCCCATAATTAGTAAAGACTCATTTGGTAGTCCATAAACATCCTTCTTGTGTCCTGTCCTCACACAAAGGCAGAAAGGATAAAGGGAAATTCTGAGGACTGATTTGCGATGCCACCAATTCCATCACCCTACTTTCCTCCTGGAGGAGCATGGTCCTAACATCAACATCATGGGCTTTAAGATTTTAGTGCCTGAATTTGGAGGGGAACACATACATTCATTCTATAGCATTTTCCACTCGCACACTTTACTACTCCCTTGTCAAAGCTTGATGAGGCTATTGGGATATTAAGATAGATTAGATATATATTTTTGTTTCTGCTGCTGCTGCTGTTTTGAGACAGTGCTTCCTGTACGTCACTAGCTTCAAACTTACTATGTAGTATAGGACAGCCTTGAACACTTGAGACTCCTGCCTCTACTTCCTAAGTCCTGGGATTAGAGGCATAGGCCACCATACCCAGTTAGGCAGGCCTGAGTTCAAACCTAGGACTTTATGTGTGCTAGGCAAGCACTCTACCTGCTCAATTCTATCCCTACTTTGATATATGCTAACTAATAAACACAGAATGTTCATTTTTACAGATGTTTCTGAGATGAAGTCTAATATCAATGTGCTGGCAGACTTGATGTCAGAATATCTTCTTTGTTCATGTATGCCACTGTCCCCATATTGCTCAAAGGGGCAAAATGGTTCTATACAGCCTCTTTGATGTGGGTCCTAATGTCATCAATGAACAAATCAACCCAATCATTTTCATGAACAAATTCACTTCACCAATCCCCGACTCCTCACACCATCACCTTGGAAGTTAGAAACCAGCATATAAATTCTATGGAACCAGAACTTCTAGAGCAGTGGTTCTCAACTGTCCTCATGCTGTGACCCTTTAAATACAGTTAAGCATAGCATAATTTTCATTGCTACTTCCTAACTATAATTTGTTCTATTGTTATGAATTGTAATGCAGATATCTGATCTGATGCCAACCCCTCTGAAAGGGTCCTTATACCCAAAGGGTTGAAACCCACAGGTTAAGAACCACTAGATCATAGAATGGAAGTTACGCATGGTTGACATAGTTTGGGTGTATTATCTGTTGTTTCAACTTGGGGTGACAGTATAAGCATATACTACATATAACATAAGGATGCTGTTAAATAACATAAAGTGCATAAGACAACCATTTCCAGGAAATAATCATATATCCCAGAAGGTAGTACTAATGTGTTTGGCAATTCTCACTCTGATAAATGTCAGAACAATTGCTGGAGCTAGTTCTGAGTGTAAGTTCTTTTTCAAACTAAACATTTACATTTTCTTTTCTTAAAAATCATGGTATATGGTACTAGAGATGAATCAGAAGCTGAAGCAATTGCTGGGCAAAAGGTGAGGGCTAGAGTTCAGATACCAGACCCCAAATTAAAACCAGGTGGTTGTGGTGGTCCACTTACAATCCTAGTGTGTTCAAAGCAGAGACAGGGAATCCCCCAGAGGAATCTGGTTAGCCAGACAAGCTCAAATGATGAGCTCAGATTTCAAGGCGAGACCTCAATTCTATAGCATTAGGTGGAGAGTGATCGGGCAGACACCTGACATCACCTGATGACAAGCTCAGACCTCAGCATTCATACAGGCCAGCAGACACAATCATACATGCACATGCACACGCACACACACACACACACACACACACACACACACACACACACACACACAGCATGTGCATACTCATGTATCACACATATGCACATGCACACACATACCATCATACACACACATACATATACCATACACACATGCACACACATATCACATATACATACATCATGCACACATATGCACAAGCACATACATATCACACACATACATGTATAGAAATAAATAAAAAATAAAATAAAATTGTGTTTTACAAGTTTCCAGAAAGTTTGCCCTGGGCTCCATTCCAAGTACCAGGCAAGACAGGAAACAAAGCCCGTGTCCCCTCCCTCACTATACCCTGCCCCCAGTTCCTTTCTTTCCCCCCTCTGTCCTCCTTTTCCTTCTCCCTTTCCCCCCTCAAAACTCTGTAAAAGTGGCTTCTAGGAGCAAACATAGATCTTTGAAGAGACTCATGCCACATAATTTATGTTTCAAGTGTACCATGGGAATGTATGCTTCCACAGTGGCCGAAGTTGTGCGGCTGATCTGCTCCAGTGACATATGCACCATAAAGCAAAAGATTTGTTGTCAGAATCACTGAGGTAAAAGATCAGGGGTGTTTGCCTAAACTCAGAGAACATGTCATATCAACTGCCACTGAGCAGGCACTGCAGATGAGTTTCTAACCTGCCTCTTGGAGGGTGATCTGTCAGATCTGTTGAAAGAACTGCAATAGTCAATAACCCTAAAATGAAATATGCTACATTCTCAGGAATGCCTTGCTTTACACTACGGGCAGTCAGGGAAATACAGACAAGTGATGGACGCCTCCTGCCTCCACACAGCCCCAACCAATCATCCCCTCCTTTGTCACAGCCGTATGTGGCAAGTGCAAAGACAAGGCACAGTCCAATCTCTCTGTAGAAGGTTCAGACACATGTGTGACTAGGCAGGCAATAACAGCAGAAACCGTACACATGAGCTTTAAAAACCTAAACAAGATACTGTCATCAGGACAAGGAACTGAACTGACTTCAACTTGCTGGCAGTAGGGAGAACTTTTTTTTGAGAAACTATATACTTTTTAAATTTATTAATTAATAGTTTTACATTTATCTTACCTAGCGACCACAGTTTCCCCTCCTTCCTCTCCTCCCATGTACTGTGTCACCTGTTCTCCCACCCACCTACCTGCCTCCACCTACCTCCTCCCCATCCACTCTTCTTCTGTCTCCATTCAGAGAGGGGCAGTTCACCCATGGGCTTGAACAAAGCATGACACATCATGTTGAGATAGGACTGAGCTCCTCCTACTGCATAAAGGTTTGGCAAGATAATCCAGCATTGGGAACAGGCTTCCAAAAGCCCAGTGCTAGGAACCTTACAAACAGACAAAGCTACACAACTGTCACATACATGCAGGGGGCCTAGGTCAGTCCCATGCAGGTTCCCTAACCATTGATCCAGAGTCCATGTACACCCCTGAGCTCAGGTCAGCTGCCTCTGTGGGTCCCTCCATCATGACCTTGAGCCACATGGCTCATCCAATCCCTCCTGCCTTTCTTCAGGAGGATTCTTGGAGTTTGGCTCAGTGCTTGGCTGGGGACCTCTGCATATGCTTTTATCAGTTACTGGGTAAAGGCTCTCTTTTGACAATTAGGATAGTCACCAATCTGATTACAGGAGAAGGCCAGTTTAGGCGCTCTCTCCAGTATTGCTAGGAGTCTTAGCTGGAATTATCGTTGTGGACTCCTGAGAGTTTCCCTGGCAACAGGTTTCTCTCTAGGCCTCATCAAGCGGGAGCTGGGTTAGGGGTGGGTCAGGGAGGGGAGAGTAACAGATTTGTTTTCCTGGGCACTCTTCAAAGCAGAGAAGAATGGCCACTTTTTATTCATTTTTATTGTGTGCCCATGGCAAGTATATATGTATGGGACCAAGAAAAACATACAGGCATTTGTTCTTTTCTTCCACCATGTGGATTCCAAGGATTAAACAGGTCGTCGGACTTGGTAGCAATCACCTTTACAGTCTGAACCATCTGGATGGTTCTTTATTGTCTTTGCTAAAGTCCTAATTTGTATGGGGTAACAGAGAAGAGAAACACAGCACATCTAGATAGTCTGTCCCATTCACAGACTGCACGTATACGTTATGTATGAAAAGACAGCTACCCAAGGAATCTGATTTGAACTGTAAAATGGGATAATGATAATGCTGAAGATGTGGTAGTGATGGTGATAGGAATGACAGGGATGACAGTGATGCTAAATAATGAGAATACTAGTGATGACAGTGATGGGGAGTAATGAGAATAATAGTGATTATGGTGATGATAGAAATGATGGAGACAATAGTGGTGATGGTGATGATGATGGCATGATGATGGGAACGATAGTAATGATGACTGATGGTGGTAGGGATGACAGTGATGATAATTAATGGGGATGGGTATGATGATGGGAATTATGGTGGTGGTGATCCTGGTGATGATTTAAATGATGACGATAACGATTAGTATATATTGGGAGTGGGGCAGATTGTTAAATAAAAGTGTTTATATGGCCTTGGCTCACTCAAATATTTACATCCCAATGCCACAATACTGTGTGAACTCCACACAAAAGACTTAAATTTTACAAAGAGCTACATCAAAGATGGGGAGGGTCAGAAAACAAGAGCGGTAGATAATAAACTAATCAAGCAGATGGATCATTTTAAATGCCCAGGAAGCCTCATTAGCCCACAAGGGAAAGAAACTTGAAGCTAAGAGATTAAAATTTATTACAATAAAGAAGGACATTAAAGGAGATTTATAACAGTGTCCCAAAGCTGATTATTAAATTTGGCAGAGCAACTTGGCTATGGAAATTGGAAGATAAAGGAAGAACATGGTAGTCACTATTATGAGCAAATTGCCCTCCATTATTGAGGCTTAGAGAAGAATATATCCACTCTGAAAATGTACACACACATATTATCCTTAGTGATCAATGACAAGAATTTACTTTTTGGTTTTGTTTGTTTTTTGAGACAGGGTTTCACTGTGGCTTTGGAGGCTGCCCTGGAACTATCTCTTGTAGACCAGGCTGGTCTCGAACTCACAGAGATCTGCCTGCCTTTCCCTCCCGAGGGCTGGGACTCAAGGCACCACCACTGGCTGGTGACAAGAATTTACTTTTGAAGGAAAAAGAAATGTTGAAATAGGGTCTAGGAGGATGTTTGGTGGATAAAATGGCTTTTGTGCAAGCATGGGAGACTGAGTTCAAATCCTAGTCCTGACATAAAAGCCAGGAACATCAAGGTGTGCCTGTAATCACTAGTGCTTACTGCAAGGCAGGTGGAAAGATAGGAATCTGAAGCATCTTAACTAGCAAGCCTGGCTGTATTGACGGTCTCCAGGTGCACTGTGAGATCCCATCTCAAAAAGTAAGGTGGGGGGAAATTGATAAAGACACTTGAAGTTGACCTCTGGCCTCCACACACCCACACAAGAATGAATACTACACATACATGAGTTCTTATGTGCACATGCACACACATACATTAAAAGAGAAAAACATATTAAAAGAGTCCCAAAAATTCGATTAAATATTCAGCAAGACATAAAATATTAGAAATTATTTCATGAAAAGCAACTTTGGGAAGTAGAGGAGTGAGTCACTTACCTAGAACATTCTGTGAATAAAAGGTCCTAAAGGGACCTCTACCTACCAGTGACCCTTTTGCAAGGCTAATCAGTGGATTATAACTCTGATGACTATGGAGAGGTTGAAATGTTAGAAGTACAGAGCTAAACTTTGTTGTGGCATGTTTAGCCCCTGTAATAGCCTTTTATTGTTCTTATTGGTATCTGACCTGACAACTTTGTGACTTCTGGGTAAATCACCTGGGATATACAAGTGGAACACTAGTTTCCCACTAAAGAACTAAGAATGTTTTCAACTAGCATTGGAGACCTCTAACAGGTTACTCAGCTTTGCTTTACCTCCCCTAATGCTTCTACCAATGTATTTAAAAGTGCCTTGATTTAGGCTTTTACTATTCTATTACTATAAAAACCTCATGGAACTGCCTCCCCACTGTAACAAGGAATTTAAGGACCTAAATCTGTGTCCTCCAGCCATCATCACTTATATTTGGCTCCAAAACAAATTCACTTATCCCCCTTTACATGAGAGATGTGGTTTTTGCATTGATACAAGATGTTGAGTTCAATACACAACACTGAAGCAAAGCAAACAAGAACAGCCAAAGAAAAGGGAAAAAAGAATCTTGGAATGAAAATTCATCCAAATAATAAAAGTCATGCCAATGGAAGAAAATCTCTACACAAAATAACTAAGAGAGAGGACATTGGTATATTCCTTCACCGGAGGCTGGGTCTCATTTATTAGAAGCTGGTTTAAAATATGAAAATGTTAACAGAAATCTAAATCAAAACAAAGACCAACTAAAGCCAGACATGGTGGGACAGGTCTGTAATATTAGTACTCTAGAATGAAGGCATGAGGGGGAGAAATTCAAGGTTACCCTTGGCTACATAGAGAATTCCAGAGGTCTAGGAAAGCCTGTGATTAATACAACCCTGTCTAAAAGGGAAATGTAAAATGTTATTTAAAATAAAATCAAGCAAAATAAACAAAAACCCCAACAGCCAAAGACTGCAACAAAGCACTCTTAGATCTTTGCTAGATTTTGTAAGCAAGGAGTGTTTTACTTGGGACCCTGTCTTATTTAGGTTTCTATTGCTGTGAGACACCATGACAAGAGCAACTCTTATAAAGGAAAACATTTAACTGAGGTGGTGGCTCACAGTTTCAGAGGTTTAGTCCATTCTCATCGTGGGGGGGAGCATGGCAGCATGTAGGCAGACGTGGTGCTGGAGAAGGAGCTACTGCTGCGTGTTGATATGCAGAGAACAGGAAGCAGATGGTTTTGCAGAGCATGGCTTGAGCATATATGAGACCTCAAAGCCTGCCTTCCTCCAATAAGACCGTACCTCACCCAACAAAGGCCCCCCTCCTAATACTGGAATTCCCTTTGAGGGCCATTTTCTTTTAAATCATCACATTCAACTCCCTGATCCCCAAAGGCTTGTAGCCATATCATAATGCAAAAATGCATGTGGTCCAACTTCAAATGTCCCCACAGTCTATAACAGTCTCAAATTTATTTAAAAGTCTAAAGTTCCAAGTCCCTTCTGAGATTTATGCAATATCTTAACTGTAAAATCAAAATAAAAAAAGCAGATCACACAGTTCCAACAAGTAACAGTACAGGATGTAGGTTACCATTCCAAAACAAAGGGAAGGGAGCATAGTGAGGACACACTGGACCAAAGCCAGATCAAAAACCAGCTGGGCAAACTCCAAACTGTGCATCTCCATGTCTGATGTCAAACCACTCTTAAGGTCTCCAACTCCTTTCAGCTTTGTTGACTGCAACACACTTCTTCCTCTTTGGCTGTCTCCACTCCCTGTTAGCAGCTTTCTTCAGCAGGTATCCCATGGCTCTGGCATCTCCAACATCTTGGGGTCTCCAAGGCCATGCAAGCTTCACCTTCACAGCTTTACACAATGGCCTCTCTAGGCCTCCAATCAGGGATGCCTTTGACACATGCCTGACCTCAGCAGTCTTCCTTAGTCACAGAGGCAAATCCCACAGTCCCTCTCTTCTACCTTTAACTCTAAAGCCAGAACCATGTGGCCAAAGCTGCCAAGTTCTGCTGCTTACTGGGGCTGGAAAATAACCTCCTCATTCAATTACATCTTCACCAGCTTTCTGTTTTCCATGGTTACCTTAACTGCCTAAGTTTGGATGTTCTGTAATTTGCTCTGTAGACCAGGCTGGCCTCAAATTCAGAGACTGCCAGCCTCTGCCTTCCCAATCCTGGGATTAATGGCATGCACCAACACACCTGGCTCTAAGATTTCTTTAATTTCTTTTCCCAAGTTGGAAACTTAGCTGGGTGGGATTGTGCCCTAAGGTCACCACTCCCTTTATTCCATTTCTTAATCTGTTTTTCTCCTTGCCCACCTTGCTCCGTTTCATTATAAATATTCATTATAATGTCACCACTAATAACCACAGGACAAAGTCTATACTAGGGTGTTTTGAGTTTTCCTCTGCCAATGGTATTAATCCAAAACTCTTCACTTTAGCCTAGGTAAAATCCTCAGACAAGGGCAAAAAGCAGCCACATTCTTCACCAAATTATTACAAGAATGGTCTCTATGCCACATATTAATGTTCTTATCCTCTATAACCTCTTGAGCAAGGACTCCACAGTTCATCAAATCACACTCAACACCTCAACACCACTGTCAACCATGCTCCTAATAGCATGGCCCATTAAGCAGCATGTAAAGCATTCAACAGCTTTTCTAATCCATTGTCCCAATGTCTGTATTCCTTCAAACAAAAACATGGTCCAGCCTAACACAGCAATACCTCCAGACCCTGGAACCAACTTCTGTCTTAGTTAGGGTCTCTATTTTCGTGAAGAGACACCATGACCACAGCAACTCTTATAAAGAAAAACATGTAATTGAGATGACGGCTTACAGTTTCAGAGGTTTAGTCCATTATCACCATGCTGAAAAGTATGGTGGCATGCAGACCATGTCAGTGTTGGCCTTGTGCAAATTTCCCTTTCTTTGCATCTTGTTTATGTCAAACTTAACACTGTTTGTTTCATCTCAGTATCTTATTGACAGGAAAGAAGGACCCTAAAGTCACAGGGAGCCACAAGGAGCTGTTCTCTCAGTAAGTTGATCGTCATAAAGATGCCATTCACCTCTCCTGATTGTGCAAGAGTCATAGGATACTTTATGGATGTCTTTCTGGCTTTTTGACTCACATAATCTGGAGGTCACTGGTTCACAGTGGCATAGTGCCTCCATCCAGGGACCATAGATAACCATGTAAATGGCATAGCCCATCCTCTCCTCCCTACAAACGACTTGGCTCATGTAATCCCATGTACCTTGGTTGATAGATCACTGGGACTGTTTTCTTACTGATGCTTAATGCTGGCCTGTATTAAGTGAAAGACAGCAGAAGCTCTGAGACCCAATTCTTGTTTAAGATAAGAACAAGCTAGAGAGATGGCGCCATGGTTTAAGAGTGCTTGCTGCTCTAACAGAGGACACGAGTTTAGTCTCTAGCACCCACATTGTATGACTCACAACCACATATAACTCTGGTTCTGGAGCATCTGACACCTTCTTCTGGCCTCTGTGGGCAACTTGACAAATGTAGTGCATATGTGTACACACATGTATATGTGGGCACATATTAACACACACACACATACACACAATCACAATCACACACAAATAAATGAACATAAATCTTAAGACAAGAGGTAATTTGGAAGGTAGAAAAGAACCATTTTGTGTATAACATAAGATCCATGGTTGTAGTTGGGGGGGTCTCTCATTCTGCCAGGCACTTCCCAAAAAACCACTCCAAGGCTTAATACTAATTATAATTATTTGGCCGATGGCTAGGGTATACTACTGACTAGCTCTCACAATTAAATTAACCCATATTTGCTAATCTGTATATCACCACATGGCTGTGGCTTACCAGTAATGTTCTCACATCTTATTTCTATGTGGCTACATTGTGTCTCCCTGACTCTGCCTTCTTTCTCTCCACATCTTTGTTTGGATTTCCCACCTGGCTCTATTCTGCCTGACCACTGGTCAAAACAGCTTTATTCATCAACCAATAAAAGCAACACATATTTGCAGCAAACAGAAGGACATCCCACACCATGTGGTAGTGTATTTAGTGTAAGGATGGGCTAAGTAAACAGCAATGTCTAGAGGAATCAGGAATGCCTGATGAACACCTAAAGGAAAGAGGAACTCTTAATATGTAGTCAGGGTCATTCTCAGGAAGGAGTAGGTGAGACTCCTGAAGAAGGAAGCACAGAGAGCAAAGACTCTTTCCACAGAAGGTGGATGCAGGTAGGTGAGAGGTGAACAAACTGAGAAAAGGATACAGATGCTACCACATGCAGGGAAAAACTCTGTAGACAAGACAAGGGAAACCATCTTCTCCACGAAATTATCTTTGATATGGCCTCATCCGCATCAGAATGACTTTAGATCTTAAAAACTTATGGTGTTTCTATTGCTTGCGGAAGTTATTCTGCAGAGCAGGAACATGTAACAATATGAATGCTTGGATGTTTAAGAACTCTGAGAGTACAGCAGCTGGGATGTGTGTGGAAGAATAATCTGTTATGTGTGGAAATGAGCACCATACGTTTGCCGTGATGGGAGGACTCTTAGGAAGCTTCATTGCAGTACTATGAAAAATTGGAGCAGAGAAACTTTTCCAGCCAAAAGGGAGAAACGTGATGGATTCTTTTAATTTTCTTGAAGCTCAAATGTTCCCTCGCATATGCCAGTGTCACAAGAGGGAAACAAAAGTGGATGGGTATTGGCCTTATGCTCTTTTGGAAAACCTAAATGAAGTCACTTATTGTGCTAGATAAGTAATCCAATCATTTATTAATGACTGTATTATATATGTGTGTGATTTCTGGCCTGATATATATATATATATATATATATATATATATATATATATATATATATATATCTTCACTGAGTCATGGGAATATATACCTGTGGGAGAACATTATTCTGTTGAGGAAGACACAGTAAGGTTGACAAGGGTGTACTATACTCACCATGGCTGCCACCCTCACAGGATCTCTATAGTACTGACTTATGTAATGGACAACTGAGAAACCAAAGTGTACAAATAGAGTAAAAGACTTGCCCCAGGCCATCCAGCTGACCACATTGCCTTTTATTATAAATCCATGTCCAAGGTTATTTCTAATATATCAAGATAACTTGGGAGGCAGTTCATCTTCATTGTCAACTTGATGGGATTTAGAATATCAGGGCTTGTCTGTGAGGAAGAGTTCAGAGATATTTAACTGAGCTGAGAAGACATATCTCTGATGTAGGCAAAAGCATCCCACGGACCAGGGTCCTGGGATGGACAAAAAGAAGAAAGTGAGCCAAACACCAGAAGGCATCTCTTTGCGCCTCCTGGCTGTGGGTACAGTGGGAACATCTGCCTCATGCTCCAGCAACAACGTCTTCCCGGACATCATAGAATGCACCTCAAACTATGAGGCAAAATAAATGCTCCCTTTCTTAAGTTTCTTTGATCATTGCTTTAGTCACAGCAAGAGGAAAAGTAACTAATAAAAATAGTTACCAAAAAAGCCACCCTATGTCCAGGCAAGATGGCTCTGTGAGTAAAGAGTTGTGTGTAAACCAGATGATCCTAGTTTAATGCTCAGAACCCATATGGTAAAAGGAGAACCTAATTTACAAGTTGTTCTCTGACCTCCATATGTATACCATGGTATGTACATGCACAGGCCCACATCCAAACTCTCCTCTTTGAATAAATGAATGAATGAATGAATGAATGAATGAATGACAGTAAATAACGAATAGTTCATCCCACTCCTGGCCTTGATTCATGGCCTCCAATGGCCATTTATTTTCTACAAGATAAAGACCCAACCTTCTTTACAGAGCACTGGCATGTAAACAGGCCTTCATGTGCCATTCTTACCTCAGTCTCCCTTCAACTTCTTCACCACACCCTTATCCCCACCATGTTTTCAGGGGCCCCTTCTCAAAGAATACTTGTGTGGTCAAATGTGAAAGAGGAAGGGCACCTCCAACCCACATATTCAGAACTACCAAGGGCTCCTAATTCTGGAGCATTGAGAAAATCGTGTTGACGTCATAAATGGAAAGGCCCACACCTGACCTTGAGTGGTGGCTGCTCTGAAAATGCATATGCACCAACGACTTTCTGATCAGCTGACTTGAAACTGTGTGCATAAAGTGTCTGTAAAACAAACACAGAGCTAATCTACAGCTGAAATCTATCTGCCAAGGAGCATCATCCCCTCACATTACAGTCCATAAATCCTCAAGATGGTAATCATCCCTGACTTTGTAGTCTGCACCCTGCTCAAATGAACCATAGACTATATGTTTAGTTAGTCTAGATTGAAATACATTATATTATTAATGTATTCATATGGATTTTTACAGCAACCTATCTCAATTGGCCTGTGAGATTTTAAAAGCCCAGGTTCGCATCTCTATGTTCTTATCCTGACTCAGGCAGCTCACTGTTTCCTCTCCTCAACACTGTTGGCTGAGTCATTGTTCACTGTGTATACATTGTTCTGGTTACAGCACCATGGGTGGCCTCTACTCATCATGCCAATAGCTACCCTCCTCCTCACTTATGACCATTGAAAATATGTTTAGATTTTGCTATATTTTCCTGGGACAAAGTCAATTTCCTCTCTCTGGCAACTATATTCTATCATTCTTTCCTGAAAAGAGCCATGTATTGGTATGCTCCTCTAATCCAAGTCAGTTATCATTTGCCAAATCATATAAATACACTGTCTTATTGGTGCTTTTGAGATTTTTCAAATTGTTTCTAATCTTTACTTTATATTTGAGATTCAAGCCCAGGACAGAACACTTGTACATAATTTTGGAAAAGTTACTAAATTTCTCTAGTTTGTTTTCCTCAACTATAAAATGAATATGGGGTAAGGAGTAAATGAGATAATTATGGCACAGAAATGGCTGGGGAAAATGGATGCACATTCCTGTTCTAATCAAGCACAGCTGAAAGAACAGGTTGAATATTTTATTAAGTCCTGAAGGGTAAATGTTAGAGGAAACCATGTCTTTAACCCTTTTTTTCCTGAAATGATTATTAGGTAAACACATCCCCATAGATTACATGACTGCATAATTTAATTAGCATTTGTTAAAGACTGTTTTTTTCTTGGTTTTTTTTGGTGGTATTCAGCAAAGGTGAGGTCATTTCTAATATTATATGCATCTTTCTGGGGTGCTAGGATGTCATACTTAAGATGCATTATTTTGAGACATTAACAAATATTGGGGAAAATTGGAGGTTAAAGAGGGGATGGATTTAATGGATAAATAATATCATTTATGTTGTTCAGAATATATATTCTGACATTCACATATATGCACACACCTGCATGTGTGCATGCACACATATCAAAATTGTGATACCCTCTTATTCAAGAGAAAAGCCAAAACAGAAATGTAATAATATTGTCAGAAACATTATGACCCAATGAACTAGCCAACTCAAGCTATGTGAGGATTTTTTTGTCACATGTATGGAACCTCTAGTATAGTTTAAATTTATGGCCATAGCTCAGATGTATTGGTCACAAGTTAGAAGCACCCAGCAAGAGTACAGCTGGGCTGAAGATTGCAATCAGAGATCTAGTCAAAAGTGACAGAGAAAAATTCATCTTCACACCACCACACCTATTCAGCAAGCAGGTAAATTAGAGACTAGGAAGTCTTCTGAAAACATGTAAATATGTTTCCCTTTCAGACTTTAAATCTTTTTCTCTCAGTGGTGTTGCAGAATATTTGTCTACACTGTGTGAAGGTGGATCACTGTGATTGGTTTAATAAAGAGCTGAATGACCAATAGCTAGGAAGGAGAGAATAGGCAGGACTTCAGGCAAAGAGAGGAACTTGGGATGAATCTAGGCATATAGGAGATGAAAGCGAGATGCAGAGGAAGCTGTACATACAGAATGGAAGACAGGTAAAGACCATATGGCAGAACATAGATTAATAGAAGAAGAAAGTTAATTTGAGGTATAAGAGCTCCTTGGGAAAAGGCCTAAGCTAAAGGCCAAGCTTTCATAATTCCATAAGGCTCCATGCCATTACTGGCAGGCTGGCAGTCCAAAAATACTTATACACAATGAATTATCTGTGGTACCCATAATGATTATTGATTCTACTACTCTAAATTTCAAGTCCTCTGACTTTCTAAAAATTATTTTTGATTTTTCAGCTTGAAGGAAAAAAAGTCTTCTCAGGCAGATATTATGGTTGTATTTTAGTACATTCAGATAGTAATCAAGTCTATGAACTCACTACAGGAAAAACATACTAGAACATGAAGAGAAAGGTAATTCTTTAAATTTAATGAGTCTGAATCTCTGGTTGTCTCCCCGACAAGAGAAGAACCTGGTTCTATACTAAGAATGTAAATTTTCCACAACTTTCTTTGCATCCATAGTTGTATTTAATTTGATAGGGCTGGGATGGCCATGTGTTCACCTTTATTGGGAGAAGGGTTGAAATTATGGTATTGACAAAGTTAAGGAATGTGACCCAAATCGTGATCTTCAGGCAGGGACTCAGACTTAAAACATTGAATCTAAATCACATGTACCTTCCATCACACCTTTTTATGTCTGAGCATTAATTCAGAGTTAGGAGATGAGAGTACTTCAAAGATCTATGACAAATGAGAGGAAGGCAATGCAAGCACAGAGATGTAAACTTCAAGGGTCAAAGAAATATCTAAGAAGGAAAGAGAGAAAGAGAAAGAGAGAAAGAAAGAAAGAAAGAAAGAAAGGAAGGAAGGAAGGAAGGAAGGATGAGTCTCTGTGCCTTTAGTGTGTTCTTCTACATACTAGACATGCCTTGGGGAAGGACCCACAATTTTCAACCAGTCAGTAGACATTTCCCAAATTCAAATGTGTAGGGAAAATATAATTTAAAAAGAAAACATGGCCAAATATTTGGGAACACCAGAAGCATTTTGAATAGTGTCATAGAACTATAATTGAAAAGACAAAAGAATAAATTCCTGAGTTATGCATGGTCAGGAATTGCTCCAAAACAGCAACTGACCAGAGAAACAAGATCAACAAAGATTAACATAAACACACGAAAACTTTCACCAAGACTAAATCAGTCGATAGAAACTCTTGTATTACATCAAAATTTCCTCCTCATCTCCCTTTGAAATATCAACAGAAGTCAAATCTATAGTTCATGCAGTTGCTGCCCAGTCACCAGTCATTTATCCTAGTCTTTGTCTGTCTGATTTTGCTGTTTGCCTGTTTCACACTGATTTTGTTCAATTAACAATTACTGAAGATGAGGAAGACACAAAGTGTCACAAAACACATGGGAGCCAGTAGGTAGAGAGGTCTTAGAAGCATAACTACAATGAGCACCACCAAAAATCAGACAAAGAAATGCTTTTCTATGGAAGTGGGTTCACAATATGGGTAAGCAGGGACAGGGGAAGAAGTCATGGAACTAGGTGGATGGTAACTCTGGGAGAGGCAAATATCCTTAGGAGACTTCTTGAGTAGACAATACAATTGGTGGTCTGAAACCAGCTTACCCTAATCCTACAAGTTGTCAGACATCAGAGAGATGACTCATGAAAACCAAACACAAGAAACTCACGTCTATGGTCTCCAACCAGTTGACTAGCCCTGGTGTTCGATCACAATGGCTAGTCCCCATCTAGGACCCCTTGCTTCTCAGTGAGTAAGTCTAAGATACCAAAGAGTTAACATGCTTCAGTCTGAAAGCTACATGTCAAAGTAGAGAGCCTGTTTAACTAAGTGGTGGCAATTTTACATGAGTCATCTCTCTGATGTCTGACAACTGATAACACTCAAGTCACAATCCATCACTGAGGCAAGTCAGGGCAGGAAATTCAAGGTGGGAACTTGGAGCCAGGAACTGAAGCAGAAGCCACAGAGGAACATTGTTTACTGGCATTCTTTCCATGGATTGCACATCCTGCTTTTTCTAAGGTTGCTCTCTTCTGCTTCATCTGTGTCGGGATGTTCAGGTCTTGCTGGTATAGAGTCCCTAGACTCTGGTGGTATCATATTGGTTTTCCTGTTGTTGGATGTGTTCTTATATTGTCATCTTCCCATCTCTTGTTCCAGTGGGTACAGTTGGTGTCACTTCCTTTCTTGGTGTATATGGGTGTGGTGTTCTCTTCAGGTGTGTGCAATTGACTTTGATACTCTGATGGGTTTCAAGTTGGGTGCAGGCAGGTCTGAGGCACTTGCTCTCCAGGTGGGTGAGAGCAGCACTGGCGCAGAGATGTCAGCAGACTCTGGGTTGTTTGGTCCTCAGGGGTGGAGTCGTCCTGTGGAAGATCCCTGGGCAGGGTTTGTCAGGGTGAGCAGGCAGAAGTTGGGCCCAAGTTAGGGGCCGAATCAGCTCACCTCTGCACTCTCTGCACTCTGTGGGGGCCGGAATGGCCCATCGAACTCAGCAGAGACAGGATCCCAGCGTCCTCAGGGACCGATTCTGTCAGCCTGCAGATCCGGGGCAGGATTTGCCAGGGCGGGCAGGTGGAAGTCCCTGCTTTTTCATATAACCCAGACCCACCTACCCAGGGATAGGACCATCCACAATGGACTGGCCCTCATACACAAACCATTAAGTAAGAAAATGTGCCACTAGCTTGCCTCCAAGTCAATGTGATGGAGGCATTTCCTCAACTGAGGTTACTGCTTCCTAGGTGATCCTAGCTTGTGTCAGGTTGACAAAAAATTAATCACCACACAGTTGCTCTACTTATGTCCTGAGAAACACGGGTCGTTGCTATGAGCTTTTGCTGGCCTTCCTGGTCTCCTATACACATGCCTGAGCCAGCCTCATCTGATGGATAGTTCCACCCAGCATGTGTACACCTTATTAACCTGATAATGAGCAGCCCTCAGCTTCTCAGTCCTGGCCTCAGGAATGGCCACATCTGGCAAACACAATTCACCATAAATACTGAATGACAGTACAAATCACACTATCTGCCCCCTTTTGTTTCCTGGTGAGAACAAGAGAAGTCATTGTTCTCCAAGGGCTTTTCCAGCCCACTCATTCTGTGATTATGTATCCTTTCTGCTTCCCCCACCTTAGGCAAGATACAGCAGTTCGTGGGACAGATCAATGTGATATGCTGGCCATGAATTACTAAAAGATGTGACTCCCATATTTACATGACAATCAAGGCAAATAGAAAAACATCCATAACAGAACAAAAACTGAACTCCTTCCACAGACTTAAAACATTGCTGACTTCTGCAAATCCAGTTGAATATAAAGGGTGATAACAAATACAGATATTCAGCGTGAGGCCCTTAAATACTGCTGCTAAAACTGTTTAGAACTTTGCACATTTTTTTTTTTTTTTTTTGCTCCAGGAGTCACTGTTTTCTTGAGAGAACATATCCCTGAAATCATTCCAATTGGAAAGGAAGTTTCAATATACAGAAATCAGATTTTCAAACTGAGCTGCAGGGCTGTGTTCAATTTGCACACAGGTGTCCCCCTGGTGGCACAAAGGAGTCAGTACCAGTCTCAGAAGTGCCCCACTGCCAGCTCTCTAGCAGCTCCCCACCAGCTCTCTAAGTCTCACACTCTTTGAACAAATCACTGGCTGCCTTAGCAATCGTCTCTTATTATCTCACCTTGTATCTACAAGTAAAGCAGGTGTCACCCGCTTCCTAGGACACAGAAAGAAATACCTAGAAACATGATCGCTTTGCTGCAGGAGTAAGGGGGGCAGTCTTAGAGTCAGAAGGCCTTGTAAACTTCGGCTGGCCTTTAAAGAGCCTGCCAACTAGAGGTCCTCAAACATCTCTTTCTGAGCTCTCTGCTTTCAGCATACAGGAGAAACAGGAACCTCCTTGTTTTTGTCTTCTTTTGTGAATATATGCAAAACAGTAAAATGGTAATTGCAAGAACCATACACCCTCATTGAGCTCATTTTGTTTAAATGCAGAGCGCTGTGATTCTTGTCATTCATTATCCAGAGATAAAACTCTTTCATGTATTTTTTGAAAGAAGGAAATGAAACAGCAGAATTAGGAGGCATCAGTCCATATAATTATTGTTTACAAGTCTCAGTGGAACAGCATGCCAATTCTGCTTTGGTACCCAAGCTATGTACTAGACAGAGCCACAGCTTCATTGTTGCCAAGGAGTCTGGGTAGTCCTGCCAGAGTTGAAGCAAGTAAATCCATCATGTGAGAACTAACTGAGTAGGAAAAAAAAAAAACAAATAAAACAGTCGAGTATATAAATGTGAAAGGACAGTCAGTCCTTAGACTATTCAAACTATCTGAATTCCAGAGAGCTCCCAAGGGAGGGCTCAAATCTCAGGAATGCCTAGGCTCTCACTTGAGACAATACACTCCCAGAATGGTTCTCATGACCATTAGAACCTATGGATGGTAGTTCCTCAAATGGGAATGTTAATTCCATGAGATACAACTATGGTAGAGACTAAGAGAAGGTGTTAGGACCAAGAAGAAATCTTTCTAAGTGCCCTCCAAATTCTCTCCATGTCTGCTTTACCTATGGATCCCAAACTAACTTGATCACATGCTTTTTCACACCAGAAAGCTCCAAAAAGTCTCTTCCTAGCACATATTCCAAAGAAGCTCAGACCTCTTGAAAGTGTCTAAGAGAACTGTGGGATTAGCAACAATAAAATCACACAAGGATCACAACAACATGCAAAGTGATGGAGTTGGAAATGCTGCTGAATTTGAAAGATATTAACACACATCTCTCCAAAGATGGCATACAGGTGGCAAGTGGACCTATTAAAATGTGCTGACTAACATTTATTTTAAGGTATAATGAACTGAACAAAGGCTGGCAAACCAATGCATTACTGTTTTAATTGCCATTTTAAATTTAATGCATGTGTATGCAGGCAGGCACACACATATGGATGTCAGAACAACTTGTAGGAGTCATCTCTATCATTTTTCAATATGTGTCCTGGGGATCAAAATCAGTTCATTCTTAACATATGTACATTTAAAACATTATGATTCATATTTGAGTTTTTCAACATAATACTATGAAATACATATAGACAGTACAATGGTTATTAGAGTGAAGAAAATTAACATCTGTCTCATATCTTCTACTTATTTTTTGACAAGGGAAGCTAAAATAAAATTAATTTTAAAATTCTCTAATCGAATACAATTTTATTCACTATAGTCCTCTTGCTGTATGTTGGAAATTATGAGGTTGGAGATTCCAAGATGAAATAAAAAAGAATGTACAAGCTGACAGCCTCATTTTATTACATACAAATGAAACAAATTCACAGAAAGTGGGCAGTGAGAGAGACAGAGGAGCTTTGAAAATGGGTGGAGTAAGTAGACTACAGACAAAGTAACTGTCCCAAAGCCCTGGGTTTTCCAGTTGACAAAATCATTTTCCTATGAGTAAAGGTTAGTAATCCTGATATATTTAGTTAAATATACCTATGCTAAAATTAAACAATCTAGAAAAGGAATACAAGGGTTGGATTTCTCATTAATAGAGTAGAAAGTTCCAGATAAATGAGAGAAACTAAAATGATCCATGTGGAAATGGATTGTAGTTTGCTCAGTATTAATTCATCTTTAGCCTTAGATATGCATATGTGTATTTACATACAAAATATTTCTAGATTCCTATATGTGTGTATACATACATTAGAGTGTGCATTTTTTTCTTGAACTGTCAACTCTAAGGGATAGATACAGCAATAGCTAACATTAAGGAGCACACTCTTCACTCAGTCCCTTGCTTCTTCATGCATTGTCCAATAAAAGCAAAACATGACTCACTATAGAACTCAATACTTCCAGAAAAAAGGAGCATAAAATAAATGGAGCCTGGGGCAACATCTTGTAGTGCAAGCATATTTTAAAACTTGCACTGATGGTGGAAAAATCAAAGGAACACAGGAAGAAACAGGAGCCATGAAAGGCCCCCAAAAGAGGAACAAAATTAAGTCATCATAGATTATAAAACAAAGAAGAAAATAAGCAACAGGGGCAGAACATTCTAAGAGGTTCAGGGACAAGAGTTTACTAAATATAGACCTTTCTATGCAATATTTAGAAAAGTATAGCTGTTTTGATCTTACCTGAAGAGGCCAGAGGTCGAAGACTAGTCTAGCTGTTCTGTTTTTACAATCTTGAATATAGATTCCCTTTATTTTACTGTTAGGTAACCTTTGATAAATGACACATACCTCATAGCTAAATACAGTTTCTCCAGACCCATTCAGCATAGAAGAAAAGTATGAAGAACACTTTCTATATTGATTGTTCTAAAACTCAATATATCTACTACATTCATTGGCTAAAACCTAGTTACATAGCAACTTCAGGCTGGGTATGCAAGAAACAGAGGGTTTTATTAATTAATTTAACTTAGAAACAATCTTATTTTACATATCAATCCCAGTTCCCTCTCCCTCCCATCCTCCCATCCCCCCACCTACCCCCTCATCCCACTCCCCATCCACTCCTCAGGAAGGGTGAGGCCTTCCATGGGGGATCATTAAAGTCTGTCACATCATTTGGGGGAGGGCCTAGGCTCTCCTCCATGTATCTGGGCTATGAGTATCCCTCCATAGGGATGGGCTCCAAAATTCCATTTGTGCACTACAGATAAATACTGGTTGCACTGTCAGAAGTCCCATAGACTGCCCAGGCCTCCTGACTGGCACCCACATTCACAGGACTTGGTTCGGTCCAATGCTGGTTCCCCAGCTTTATGACTGGGGTCCATGTGCTCTCACTTGGTCAGGTCAGCTGTTTATGTGGGTTTCTCCAACATGGTCTTCCCCTTTCCTCATCCCTCCTCCCTCTCTACAACTGGATTCCAGGAATTCAGCTCAGTTCTTAGCTGTGGGTGTCTGCTT
Source organism: Cricetulus griseus (assembly GCF_003668045.3). Taxonomy (NCBI): domain Eukaryota; kingdom Metazoa; phylum Chordata; class Mammalia; order Rodentia; family Cricetidae; genus Cricetulus; species Cricetulus griseus. The sequence goes on along the minus strand of NC_048601.1, from coordinate 32,770,208 downwards.
CTGCTTCCATCAGTTACTGGATAAAGGCTCTAGGATAGCATTTAAGGTAGTCATCAATCTCATTATAGGGGAAGGGCATTTAAGGTAGCCTCTCCACTATTGCTTAGATTCTTAGTTGGGGTCATCCTTGTGGATCTTTGGACATTTCCCTAGTGCCAGATTTCTCTTTAAACCTATAATGGCTCCCTCTATTAAGGTATCTCTTTTCTTGTTCCCCTCTATTCTTCTCCCAACTCAGTCTCCCTGGTCCCTCATGTCTTTCTCCCCCCCTCCTCTTCTCCCTTTCTCTTTCTCTTAACTCCCCACCCCCCATGCTCCCAATTTGGTCAGTAGCTCTTGTCCCTTTCCCCTTCTCTGGGGGACTATGTATGTCTCTCTTAGGGTCCTCCTTGCTTCCTAGCTTCTCTGGAAGTATGGAAGTCCTGGTAGTCCTTTACTCTATGTCTAATATTTATATATGAATGAGTACATATTACTTTATTCCCAGAATCTATACATGTCCAGCCAAAAAAAATTCAGCTGGCATTCAATTCAATACCAAACCAAAGAGAATCAAGAAAATAAAGTTACCCAAATAGATGATTTTTTAGGGATCATGTCTGCTAATTCTCTTTGTTTAGTAGTCATATCCTCTGGTTACCCTTTGTGGTGTGTAAACTTACAAGAGCATAGATTAGCAGCCAAAAATTTGGGAAAACAAATGAGATTTTAGGGAGAAGTTGAAAAAAATTCCTCAAAGTGGATATTCGTAGTTTCTACAACCCTTCTAGAAACATAACCTGTGAGAGTCTATACGAGAGCTGTTCTTTTGGGCTATCAACCAGTTCCCAAGTCATGACATAGAGACTTATCAGTTATGAATGCTTGGCCTTAGGTTAGGCTCATTTCTTGCTAGCTCTTATAACTTCATCTGTTTCTCTTCATCTATGTTTTGCCTTGGGGCATACTACCTTTTTGTTCCATTCTGTATATCTTACTTTCACTGCTTCTCATATCTAGCTGGCTGGTGGCTGTTTGGTTTCTGGCTCCAGGTGTGTTCCTCCCTTTCTCCCTCATTCTCCTCCTTCTCTCATTTCTCAAGTCTAGATTTCTCCTCTTTATGCCAGCCCCAGTTCTGCCTTGCTATTGGCCATTCAGATGTCTATTTGACCAACCAGGTGCCTTAGGCACACAAGGTGAAACAGCAACACATCTTTCCATAATTAAGTAAAAAGCAGTATAAACAAATGTAACACAGCATCACATCATTAAACAAATCCAGTACCAACAAATGTAACACCTCTTTACACAGTAAAAGTAATATTCCCCAGTATAAACAAATGTAACACATCTTTACATAGTTAAATATTCCCCAGCATAAGCAAATGGAACACTTCTTTGCCCTGTTAAAATAATATTCTGCAGCAAGAGTCTGCTCAGAGTGTAATGTAGTTAAAGGAAATACTGAATACCCAAAGCACCAGGTTCTCAGTGAGACACATTTTTAGGACTGCTTCCTGCTGTTTCTGTCTCTTACTGGCCATTCCATTCCTGAGCTCTTCAGATACCTCAAAAATCCTTGTTCCCAGTTGTAAAGACTAAGATTTGTTTCTCCATTTATTTTTCTGTTTTTTAGTCATGGTAGTGACAGAGGAGCATTTTTTTCATGTTTTTACTCTAACGGTCATCCTTTTCCCACTGTCACTCTTTAATCAGATAATATTTTGAAGTCAAGACTTAGGATAGAGTTCAGTAGGTAGAATGTATGTCTAGTGTTCATGAAGCCCCGGATTTCATCCCGAGTACCACATCAACTGGGCATGGTAGCACATCCCTATCACCCCCAGGTGTGGGAGGTAAAATCACAAGGACCAGATAGATGTTCAAGGTCATCCTAGCCTACATGTCAAGCTGGAGGCAAACCTGGACTATATGAGACCCTGTCTCAAAAAGACAATGTTAGAATTATAGTCAAATGGACCACTTACTTTTCCACTTCATTGTCTTTTGGAGAAAAAGTCATTAACATTGAAATGCCATCACTTACTTTGTCCTTTCTTTTAACTATTAAGAGTGTTGTAATATGAATGGTTGCACCACCCCAAAATTTATATGCCAAAATCTCACTTCATCCCAAGAAGCCATTGGAAAGTGATTTGGTTATGACAGCATAGCTGGGAAAGACTCTTGTCATCTCTTCTGCCATGTGAAGACACAAGAAGTCATTAGCTATGAGCAGGAAGTAAGACCTCACCAGATCCTAAATCTCTCAGCACTAGAGGTTCAGAGACCTCTAGTCTCTGAAACCCTGAATATTTTTTCATGTTTGTAAACTACATAGGTTATTGGCTTTTGTTATAGCATTCCCAAAAGATTAAGACATAGAGATAAAACCCTGGTGATTGATTTGATGTTCTCTTTTTTTCTTTAAAATGCTTTGGAATGTTTTCAGAACCCCGGGGATTACACATGAAGCCCAGCCTTAGAGCTGAGTCTCAGAGCTTTCAATGCCATAAATATCAAATTCCCCCAATGCATACCCAGTCAAGGCAAAATAATTCATATCTCCTAAAACCAACACTACAGTACTTAATGCTGGTCAGAAATTCCTTCTGTGCACTAACTGCTTGAGTCATAAAGCTAGACCAAAAGAAAGAGCAAAAGAAGCCTGCATATACTGTCTGCCCTTAAGACAGAAAGAACTTTTGCAGTCTCCACTAGTAAGTATACAGGGAAGGTTAATAAGATGTCTGTGGCATTGGTAGGCTTGTATCCATGTTGGTCCCTCATTACTTGTACATCATCAAGACTTGTCTGTCCCCATGGATGCTGACTATGCTATGGCATTGACAACTAACTGAGCATCAAATACATGTGAGTTAAGTGAGAAACAGGAAAATTTCCTTTCTGTTCTTTCAGAATACCTCATGTAATGTTTTACTGTATACTCAACACCCAAATGAAACAAACTATTCATAAAAAGCCACCACCTCTCAAAATTTGAACCTAATTGTGAACAACTAATTAACTCCACATGCACAAAAGTCTTGTGAATTAATTAGATAGATACATGATAGATAGATAGATAGATAGATAGATAGATAGATAGATAGATTCATTACATATGTATGGATGGCTAGATATATGTTTGTATCTACCTATGTATGTATATATGTATGGACAGAAATATACACTCATACACATATTTTTGTTCTGATTTCTTTTAAAATCTTCCACATACAGTTAGCACATTTTCAATTTCTGCTTTAAAAATATGCAATTATAAACTCTTGGAAGAAAACTAGCCAGAAGAGTTTACCAAAGAAACTGCACACTATTTTTTAAAGGACAAACATTTATGTATAAAATATTAATTTATTCTCTCCTACAAGTAAGAAGCCTCCATTGATTTTCTTTGCTCAGAGCCATCAGGTTAATTAAAGGTCTAACGGTGGAATCTGGCTACACTTAGATGAACTCTCTTCTTTCTTTGAACCTGCTGTTTTTCACATTATAAATGTAAAACCTGCTCCAGCAAGTCTGGAAGCAACTTGGTTATTGATCTCCTAAACCCAAGACTTGAGATTTGCCCTTTAACTCCATGGTAGAATCGGTAATGTCTCCCCAGGAGTTGTTGTGAGCCTATTATTTAATATGAGAATCCAGCCATTACCCAAGTGTAAAGGACAGAGAGAGAGAGAGAGAGAGAGAGAGAGAGAGAGAGAGAGAGAGAGATAAAAGAAGAAATGAGAAACAAATAAGAGGAGCTTTGATCATCTTTCCAATCCAACTGAGGTAAAGTGTCCCTTATCTCTTATTTCTACTACCATTTTGGACAGGGCAGGTTTCCTCATGTAGGGAAAAAATGGCAAGAGTAGAATAGCTGCTGCCTGTGGTTTCTGCTTTGCTTATTTCCTCACTGGAGTTACCATTTCCACAGCAATAAGGCACTCATGTCCATAACACCCTGGGACACCCATGAATCTCTTTCTGTAACTAGACCATGAGTTCATTCATTAGGGCGTTTCTTCATAGCCAATGATGCCAGGTTAGCTTCTCCCAGAATCAGAACCCCAGATGAAGCTTGGCCTATCAGAAAAATATTAAGTTCTTTGCAAACACTGCCTAAAAAATGAAAGTGGGGCAAAAAGAACTGGTTATGGGGAATGGCCATGCTGCTGCAGTGTCAGCAAAGGTCTCAGACAATGCTATCAGGATTATGCGCTGGGGTGTTTCTGAAGGGTTGAAGCTTCAGACCAACAAGTGTGAAAGGTATGATGTGAGACACGGATGTGATGGTGAGTGTGTCACCTCTAAAAGTCAGGTCCTGAAGAGGACTAAAAATCAAAGAATTGTTGGTCAGCAGGGCTCATGCTAGGTAGGAGTCGAGTCTTTATGTTTTGAAGGGAAGTAGCACATCCACTATGCTAGTTTGTGTAGCACTACTATATCTCCTTTTCTATTATTTAGGCCCCTGCAACCACAACAGCTCTGTCTTGGGAATTCTAATATAATCCTTATGAATTAGATATAAATTATACAGTCATAAGAATACCAAGAGAGGCTAGGCTTTGAGGTTTTCTATGCTCTGGATGCTGAGTCAACTTCTTGTTGCCTCTGAGTCAAGATGTAGAACTCTCAGCTCCATCACCACGTCGGCCTGCACAGCACCATGCTCCCTACCATGATGTAAGCTACAAGCAAGCCCCCTCAACTAAATGTTTTTATAAGAATTGCTGTGGTCATAGTGTCTCTTCACACCAATAAAAACCTAAAACACAGAACCATAAATGTATGTTGAACAGATTAAACAATCATATTTAAAGGCTCAGACACCTCTGCAAGACACTTGAGACAGAAAATACCTTCAGGCTTGGAATCAGAAAGAGTTAGTTTGGTTTGGGCTATGCTGGCTTAGTTTAAGCATCAGATCTCCTGCAAGTCATTCAATCTGCTTCAATGTCACAATAAAGGTCAAATATTGTTATAACTAAAAATCTCAAATGGTCAACCTATGTGTCTTAGTTACTATCTAGTACTGTGGAGAGACAACATGACCAAGGCAACTCAAAGAAAAAAATATTTAATTGGGGCTTGCTTTCAGTTTCATAGGCTTAATCCATTATCATGGCAGGGAACATGGCAGTATGCAGGCAGATGATGGAGCAATAACTAAGAGCTACATCCTGATCTGTAGACAGAGAAATAGACTGAGTCTGGCATCCTTTGGAATTTCAAAGTCCACCCCAGTGACACACTTCCTCCAACAAGAACACATGTTACAATCCATTCAAGTAGTTCCACTTCCTGATGGCCAAGAGCTAAGCCTAGTGACTAAACATTCATTATATATATATATATATATATATATATATATATATATATATATCCCCTAGGGGGACCATTCTTAATCAAACCACCATATTAGGTGCCTATCAATAGATGAATGGATGAGGAAATTCTCTCTTTATCTATCCATCTATTTATATCTACAGCTATCTATATCTGTGTATGTAATACAATAAAATTTATTAAGTAATAAAGGAAAATAAAAATTACAGGAGAATGTGCAGATTTGGAGAGTTACTAAGCAAGGGGACCTAGATTCAGGTGCATACAGCTTGCTCTTTCTCATATTTAGATAGGGGCTTATAATGTTTACTTGAAAACACCATGATGAAAAACTAGTATAATGTGCGTACCTTTAAATTTTTAAGTAAAAAGAAAATCACTGATCTTCCAGGGCCAAATGAAACTTAATAAAATGGAAGTACAGGGAAACGTTTGCAAACATTAGGATGCTCTAAGGCTTTATTCACCATTAACTCTGGAGATAACCATGGTGTGCCAAGTTTTCTGTTGTACCCATAAAAGTTTTCTAGGCCCTGGAGGGGGTGACAGTTCTGAAGAAAGACAAGAACACCATGCAGTTACCAGTCTAATAGGAAAGAAACAAACAAGACAGACAAATAAGTAACTACAGATATCAACCAATTCCATCAGTGTAATGCACCATATAAACAAACTGAAAAAGAAAATCCACATGATCATCTCACTAGATGCTGAAAAAGCCTTTGACAAAATCCAACATCCCTCCATGATAAAGATCTTGGAGAGAACAAGAATAACAGGAACATATCTAAACATGATAAAAGCAATATACACCAAACCAACAGCCAACATCAAACTAAATGGAGAGAAACTCAAAACAATTCCTCTAAAATCAGAACCAATTCCATGTTGTAAACAAACACAATGCTTATAAAATGAGTGTCTCCTTCTTCTTCCTAAGAATGGACTCCTCTGCTCTGAGGATTATCTCACAATAAGACTTCTGCTATGTGGTCCCTACATGGATGTTGTCTCACTGGCTTCTCTACCCTCTGAGCTTTTTGTAAACTGACAGCCCTATCTGGTTTAACTGAATTTTGTATCAGTCTTTTCATCAAAATTCACTTACAGGTGGTCTGGTGTTCATTAGGTGTCGTGTGCCGTATAGTTACCTCTTTTCTCAGACATAAGCAACCACAAGTGACTGTCACTTAAATCCAGTTTATTAACAATTCCCAATCAGGGAAGCTGTTAGCCAAGTTCTCCAAGTGTGCCACTCCCCCAAAACAGCCACACCAGTGTCACTCAGGACTTACTTTAAATTGTATGTTCTCTGGATGTTACCTATAGCTGCTGGGGTGTGGAGGAGTGAGTGAATGAGGAAAGGAGGGTATTCTGAAGAGCTTACTTAAAAATTTCAAACACTAACATTTCATCAAGCAATCCTCAAGCTGTCATTGTTTAATGGCAAATGAACCAGAAGAGCAGCTCTAGGGCCTGAAGCAGGCCACAAGCTAAGAATGAACTAGCCACAATAAAAACAAAACAAAATGAACACACAAAACAGCTATTTGTTACTGGCCTGAAGCTCATGAATCTACAAGGTAATATAGTTAAAATGAGCTTGGTTAGATTTCTCCTATCTCCACACAGCAAAGGGCCAGTTCAATGTTTGGTTCTTCTCTTTTATTTAGCACTATCCAGAATCAGAAGTCAGTTCCCAATTAGACCATTATTTTGAGATTATCTGCAGAAATGGAAATGTGACTAGGAGAGAAATACTAGGTGAACCCTGTATCCCTGGGATTCTACTGGTTCAAAAAGAGCCAAGATTTGCCCCAGAAAAGGAAATGCCCAAGAGATTCAGCAGTCTGAAAAACCCAGGAAAGCAAATGTGCATCATTTATTAAAATCACTTTTCATGCACCTTCCCTGCAGGCATATGTTATATTGCCCACATCAGACCTTGTTAATCCAATTTCCCCATCCATATCCAAGGAAAAGGGAGGCGCTCATCATGATCAATACTCCTCTTCTGATGATAAACAAAGACAGATGAGCCTGTAAGGCCTGTCTGGTATGTGTAATTACTGCCTCTGTAGGCATTCAATTACAGCTAATGAAAAGGTGACAGCCCCCCTCCCATCCCAGCTGACAAAAGAGCATGGATACAGGCTCCCTGGCCTGGCACAGCTGACATCAGGTCTCATTTCCTTCCTTACCCCAGCTTCAGCTCACCGCACCTGAGAAGTTTCTCAATACACAAAAGCTCTAATGCCATCACACCTTCCCTAACGGAATTTTGAAAGAGTGAGGCCATTCCCTCATCCCATTTTTCTCTGTTTGTTCCACCCTGGGCATGTGTATGCATCAGCAGCATGATGTGACAATGTTCTGTGGCTCAGATGGGTTGCTTGAAAGCAAAGGGGTGAGCTCAGGTGAGTAGTACTGCCCTTCCCTTGTATTAAAAGCTTTCACTTACAAGCAAAGCAGGAAGAAGACTACAATACTGCTTCTTCTTGCTGGTTAGCATTCATTTTAAGGACACATGAGTGTGTGTGTGTGTGTGTGTGTGTGTGTGTGTGTGTGTGTGTGTGTGTGTGTGTGTGCGCGCGTGTGTATCTATGTTGGGTTTTCTATTTAAATGTATTTAATAAAGGGCAAACAATTATCTTTTCTCTGCTGAGAATTACAAAATAGACCTGTTAAATGCCTGAAGAATGTTTCTGACCATTGTGCTTTGGGAGCAAGCTCTTAGATTAAGCTAGCCATAGCCCTTGCTGGCCCATACAGCCATCCAGGACTGCTATATTTGTTTACAGTAATTCAAAGATGTCCCATTCTCTGCAAATGTCCTCATCCAAGCAGATTTCCCCCTCCATTACCAGCAGAGCTCAGCCAATGATGTCCAGTACAAGGGCTACATAATTAGACTGGACTGCTTATCTCACTAAAAATTGAACCACACTGGAACTGGCCACATTCTTACTTAGAATTTCTCCACCTTTTCATCACCTTCATCTGAGCATAAACCTCTGTCTCCACCCAATCATGTGGAAGAGAATGCCCATTTCTTACTCTGTGCCCAGGAAGCCACAATCCTTCCCCATTATTCTCAGAAGTTATCAAGGGGTGATCCCACCCAGCTTCGGAGATCCTGCTGGAGAATCTGCATGTCTTTGAGGCTCTGATGAATAGTTCAGAGATGGACATGATGCCAATCACAGCCTTACCTGGTGCAGGAAGCTCTCGTGGAACTGGTAAAAGTTGTCCTCCAGGTCTGATCCTAGAGTGAGGGAAGAGAACTGCTCAAGACTGAAATCTAAAGCTTATGCAAAAACTCAGGAACCAAGATAACAGCCATAACTTTAAAAATGAAAACTAAAGCCAAGTGGATAGGAAACAAAATACCCAATGTTTGTATAATACTGACACAAATCATCACTGTTGTGTTGATACCCCACCCTGTCCCTGCCATAGGCTCCAGTAAGCTCAATATGATATTGCCACTCTTCTAATACTCTAGAGAGGGCAGTAGAAACTCACCCAAACCAGGAAAACAGAACCAAGAGAAGAGAGGAAGGAGAGAGGAAGTGTGTGAGTCCGTTAACACTAAAAGTACCATGTGGGACAGTGGCAAGGATTGAATTAGAAAATCCCACAAATCTCTTTAATTTGACTTGGCTTGCAGTAGTCGCCTTGTTGTATGTGGTGGTCACGGTGATGTTTCTCAAATCAGTCTCAAACTTTTTTGAGCAAATAGGGTGATCTCTCTACAACCCTCATACTCTGTTCTCAGAAATGTGTTGATGGGCAGTGACTAGACTGATGTTTAGCTAGACAGATGATAGATAGATAATAGATAGATATGATTGATAGATGATAGATAGATGATATGATTGATAGAAGATAGATAGATAGATAGATAGATAGATAGATAGATAGATAGATAGATAGATAGATATGGCAACTAATAGAAGAGAAGAGAGGGACATACAAAGTTGGCCTATCAGTTAAAAGCACTTGCTGCTCTTGAAAAGAAACCGAGTTTGGTTCCCAGAACTCACATCAGGCAGCTCACAACTGCTTGTGAACTCTAGCTCCAGAGGATCTGACCCACCTCTGACCTCCATGCATACCTGGCCTCATGTTCACATACCTACACAAAGACACACAGACACATTTGTCAACCAAAAGTTTTATAAAATAAACCATGACCTCCCCAGTCCCCCCTTCTATGAGGGAATACCAATGATCAGCAATACTGGTTGTAATGAGCATTGCCAAGTGGACCCAGCTGAACTCATGCAGATGGTGGCAGTTTGGCTCACAAAAAATAGCTCCACATAACAGGTCTCTGAACCTCAAATCACTTTATAGGCAATTTTCTTATTAATCCTTATGCACTTTTCCTGAGGGGGAGAAATGGAGAGAATAAAAGCCTTCCCTAAAGATCATCTGCTATTCAGAGTGAAGCCAAGAGAAAGAGCAAACAAAAGCTTTCTGACGTTATCTGCTAAGGACCCAAGATACTGGCAGCCTATGTAAGTCTGACATGATGGAACCTTGTTCCCTAGTCAATCTGCAGAAAATTATTCTAAGAGCAATACATCAAACCATGCTAAGATTCTGTTCAATTTATCATTGAAATAAAATGTGTGAAGGTGACACAGTGGAGCTAAGAATCCCTGATCTCTAATCAAAATGCCTGGGCTCTAATTTTAAATTTAAGTACATGATAACAGCCAACGTAGAAGTTATCTTCTGCTGAAGAAAGAAGAAAAAATACTTGGTTTTGTTTATTTGGGATTTCAATTTTAAAAATGATAAAGATTCAATCACTTGACCTGTGGGATAGCAAGGACTGAGTCTATCAATATTTGTAATAACATCATTGTTTCTTGCACCATTTTCTTCCCTCTACCTGTTTTACAAAGAGTACGATACTATAGAATACTAGTCAAGACCTCAGCCTGAGATGGTGAAAAGAAGCAGGTGAGGGTTAACAGGGTACTTTTGATGAACTCTAGAACCAAAATTGCATCAGTGCCTTCACTCACATCAAGTATCCATTGTGCCTTACTCTGGGCTTAATGCAGGTGATACCAAAAGGGACAGAGGGTTCCAAACCTTGTTATCAAAGAAGTCACACTCTCGGCTAAATCTGTATTTCATATCCTGTTTTTTATCCACTGAGTAGAAACCACAAGGGGACATGTTTTTCTTTGTTGACAATCCCTAGTGTTCGATTCTGCTGAGGAACAAACATCTTAGCAGGTTAGTGATCTCCAAGCAAACACACTGAAAAATCTTTCATATTAAACAAAAACTTAGTGTTATACCCAGTCCTTTATGCACCATGAGGAAGGAGAGAGACAGCATTTATGGATTCCAAAGATTTTAATAAATCACCACATAAGTGGAGTCACTGATCCATCATGGTCTCTCCTTAAGGACTTGGGAGCCTTATTTGTCCTTGGACTTGAGAATCTGAACTTTACTTCATCCTAAAAGTAAAACGGAGTCTGAAGTCAAAATTGAAGTACTTAGGCCAAGGTTCTTTTGCCTGTTTCCTTCACTAGGTTGATGAAACAGTCACATTTCAGGACATTCTGACCTCCTGATGAAAAGACAACATAAAAAGTAAAGCCATAATACCTGAACATACACAAAGACAAAGAAATATCCTTTAAAGACATTCTTTGTACTGTTCAACTTTTGCTTCTGTTTCAAATGAGGTATCAGATGTTAGGCCTCAAGCACAATATAACAAAGATATAACAATGATATCTTAGTATTCAAACTATGAATTAATATCGGCCACAAACTGCAACTTAAATTCCAAGAAATCTAGCTAGCTAAGCAATCATTGGCCTAACTCTGATACCCATTTCCCCCGAACAAGATCCACATCTGAGTCTAGTTATTTCTTAACATGGAACATTAGTCTACATGGAATGAATAATGATAAATCTAAAGTTTGCATCTTCAGCTGAGATCCCTCTAAGCTTTTGAGCAAAAGCAATCTCTAGACCGCAAGTGAAAGAGTCAGCTCTTCCTGTTCTGTGAGAAAGTCAATAAACCTTTGATCATTTAGAGTTCCTGTGCCTCACATAACTAATTCCAGTCTGCCTTCCAATTCTATAATGAACATTTTTAAAATGCCATTCTTGCTTTGACAGATTCAGCTTTATATTGAATTATTTGGTATTTTCTAATACTAATCAAAATGTGTCTTCTGGCTTTACGTCAAGCATTTTTTTGAGAAATTGAACTAACATTTCTTTAACTTACTGGGGAGTTATGAGAGCTAATTTTTCAACTTTAAAATAACAAATATAGATTGAGCCATTGACAAATGTTTATGCCAAAGAATTTATAAAAATTTGTTACCCTCTGGAGCAACAAAGACCTCATGGATACCTAGAGACCAACTCTCTGGGCTCAAACTCCTTCCACTTTTGCTTTAAAGCCAGGTATTTTGGTGCAATGATCCATGTTTAGAAATTAAGGCAACATCCAAGGCATAGGGGACAATCTATACAGAACATGATAACTTTTAGGCTCAACCTTGAAAATATATGAGTTCCTATGGGAACAGTAAAGAAGCCCCAGGGCATTGTCTCACCCCAGTGTTCAAACCCAAACAGCCTAGGTGAAAGATGCAAAAATGTGAAATTATAATAGTAAAGATGAGTCTGGGATCAGCCAGGGTGGCTCCTGCTGACTGCAGAGATGGGAAACATCACCTCTGCTCTTTGCCTCAGAGTCCTTCTAACACCCTGAAGACATCTCACAATATCATACCTCAGGAACAATTCCATTTTCATTAACTTAAGTCCCTTCATACATGAAGGATTCATATATCCAGAAAGACTCTTGAGTGAAGGATAAGCAGATGATTGATAGACAGAAAGATGATAGACAGCAGACAGATTATAGTCTTGGATCTAGTTTGCTGACTAGCCAGATAGCTCTTGCATTACTCTTTCAATCACTACTGCCTTGTTGGTATTAGGTCACTGGGAACAGTCATAACGGTCATCTTGGTTATCATGGAATCAGTTGTCATTTATTTGTATGTTCATTTCTTTTCTGACATTCATTTATTACCTTTATTCAAGACTTGGTGCTGAACCCATTTAGTTTCATTTTTTCATCTTAGATATTACTTTTCATCACAACATTTCTATTCATATCTTTTTGTCAGTTGGAACACATTAATAATAAACTCAAAGTCACTAATAATGCTTGGTCTCTCCTTAAGGAAAGAATTCAAAGCACCTCTCCTTGCTACCACTTAACCAAGAAAGAGCCCAGGTGTGAATTCTTCTCTCTCCCTCTGTCTTTCATTCTCCTGTTTGTTGTAGGAGTCTGAATCCATGTCTGTTTAAATGCTGTCTTCTATATCCCTGTGTTTATGTCTGTCTCGAAGAGTATCTGTGTTTGTCCCCAAAAAGGCACCTTGCTCTGTACTTTGAACAGCCCAGAAAGCATCACATGGGGAAGGAATGAGCGACTCTTTATAGCACTCTTTAAAATGGTTTAACAAGGACTAAGTCACTGACTCCAACTGACTCAACTGCAGGCTGCAGGAAGTGAACCAAATAGATACTGGGCATAGCTTAAGCATGAAAGAGACCCCAAAGTGCACCTCTTCAGTCTACACTTCCTTCAACAAGGCCATGCCCACTCCAACAAAGCCATACCTCCTAATAGTGCCATTCCCTTTGGGGGGTATTTTCTTTCAAACTACCACAGACCCCAAAGAACCCAGGAAGCAAACAGTACCACAAAAACCATCCTTTATCAAGTAATATTCATGCCACTTTTAACATTTATGGTAGATATTCATTTTATAAGATTTCTTTTCATCTATTTTCTATCTTCTCTTTTCAGCAAATGATACACATGTATTACCTGAGTCAGAAGCATGGAAAAGTGCATGACTTAAAGAGTACAGCTAAGCATTATCTTAGGTTGTAAATGTTGATTACATGAGAAATTCAATGTATGGTTGGGGTTGGTTGTTACATTGTTCCTTTAAAGGCAGGTTAAACATACAGACTGAGGACATAGTAAGATAGCAGTCTTAAGTCTTAAGTGACTGGAAGTGTATTATTAACTCTGACTGTGAGTTCATCAAAGTTACAGGCTCAGAAAGCAACAGATAATTTCAGAGTATAGCATCACCATATCTCTGTAATTTTTCTGAATTGAGACTTTTTCTTTGTTTTCTTAGTTGTTTTTCATTGGTCTTCTTTAGCTTTCTGAGAATACTGGAGAGAGATAATCTAAATTCTTTGCTCAGTGTAGTCCAGGGTTTGTGTTTCCTCAGGGACAGTCTCTTGATAATTTCCTTTTTGCCATGGGTAAGTCATATTCTCTTGTTTATTTATATGGCTCATGTTTATTAAAAATGGACACTCTGGATATTTCCTATGCAAACAAAAATGAAAGAGAAATAAAGACTAATGAAATGCAAAACATTAACAGAAAAGAAAACAAAACGGGATGAAATACATTGTAGTCTGGCAACCCAGCATTGTGTCACACACCCTCAGTGTTTATCTGTGCCATTCAGAACTCTGCCTTAGTGTTCATTTTCTGTTTTCTCTGAAGCCAAAGCCTAGACAGAGGTGAGAACATAGTCTTCTCAGATCTTCTATAAGCACATGCCCCCATCATGGGCATGTGTGTCTTTCTAGTTAACTTGCACACACAGTAACTTTATAAGTCCCTTAGTCTCTACAATATCACTCTCTGGCTATCTAGAACCCAGGGTCCCAGAATGCTCACAGTTTTCCTTAATTTTTCCCCTGGTAGAAAAGACCTCATTTTGGGTTTCCATTGAGTTTCAGACACATGGAGTTTCACCACCCACATATAGTTCCAAAATAGTTGAAAAAAAAAGGAAGTCTCTTGTAACAGTTCACTAAATCAAAAGAGACAAACATAATTCCTTGGGGACAAAACACATTTTCCTTTTTCTAGAACTAGGTATACACATTGAGAATGCAGAATGCTGTTTTTAAGACTCCTACAAACCCAGAAAGAAGGGGATAAGGCATGAATAAGTTAAAAGGAAGGAAGAGAGAGAGAAGAGAGAGGAGGGAGAGAGGAAGGGAGGAAAGGAGGAAGGGGACTGTGTATGTACCCTGTTACAGTGTTTTCTCTTTACTGGCCTCCTTCCTGCTGCAATCATTGGGGGGTTTTGGTTTGTTTGTTTTTTCCATCTTTTATGGCCCTTACAAGGCTGGTTCTAAGTTTTTTGCAAATTCTCTGTGGTGTTTCAGAAGAGGTATAGTTCTCAGAGGTTCTTTCCCTGATGTTTGATAGATGTCATTTCTGATTGTCATTTTGTATCCTTAAAAGAGATTTCCTTTATTTTTAGAATAATTTTAGTTTTACAAACAAACTGCACAGAAAGAACAGGAAATTCCCACATCACTCTTCACTCCTGCAACAGCATCATCAGCTCATTACCAACTTGCATTAGTGTGGTGTATCTGCTATAAATTAGGTGGCAATGTCAATAAGTTCATTTGAGCCCATATTTAAATTATCATTCACTCTGTATGTTCTGGGGAATTCAACAAATGTGTACTGGCACATATTCTACATTACAGTGATAAAGAGAATAAATGTATCACCCTTAAAGTCTCCTGTCATACACTTATTCTACTCTCCCAAGTCTCCAAATCCTGACAAGCACTTCACAGTGTCCATAGATTTGAATTCTTCAAAATGGCATGTCATTGGAATCGTACATACATATTGGCTTTTTCTATGTGGCAATATACATTTGAATCTCCATGATATTTTGTAGCTTGAGAATTTATGCAGCATTAAATGATATCCAGTTATATGAATGCACTCTTTTTTTTTCCATTTGGCTTCAAAGAACATCTTGATTGCTTACAGTGTAGTGTTCGGCAATTACAAACAAGCTCCTGTCACTGTCCATACTCAGGTTTTTATTTGGACAGAGTTGTTATCCAAGTGAGTTGAAACCTAAGTTTCTAGTCTCTAGATCTCACAATAAGACTTTTTAGTTGGTAACCACCTGTTAAATTGTTTTGTGAAGCCTTGCCCCTCCACCCTCTGATAGAGAGGTGAGTACCAGGGTCTCTCCCAGGTCACCTTTCCCTAACCTGTGGCCACCATACCCTTCCTGCCACTGAATCCCCCAGAGGGACCTGGAGGCAGTACAAAGAAGCTAGCATTGGTCACCATTCCTGTCTTGCCCCTCCACCCTTGGGTAGAGAAAGACATGAGTACCAGGGGCTCTCTCGGGCCACCTTTCCCACTTTGAGTACCCTGACCCAAGGCTGCCAGCCACCCTGGGAGGGGAGAGGGAGAGAGAAGAGAGAGACTCCACCTGTACCCACTGGAAGAAGATATGGGAAGATGACAGTATAAGAACACAACCAATAACAGAAAGACTTATATGACACTGCCAGAGTCTAGGGATTCTATGCCAGCAAGACCTAAACTTTCCAATGCAGATGAAGCAGAAGAGAATGACTGTACAAACAACATGAAAATGATAGAGGCCCTCAAAGAGGATGTGAGAAAATCCCTTAAAGAAATGGAAGAAAAAACAAACCAAAAATGTAAGAATCAACAAATCTCTTAAAGAAAACAAGGAAAGCCAAGAAAAAAACAATCAAACAGATGAAGAAAATAATTCAAACATTTTAAGACCTGAAAACTGAAATAGAGACTGTAAAGAAAACACAAACTTAGGGATGGCTGGAAATAGAAAAGCTGGGTAAATGATCAGGAACTACAGATGCAAGCATAACCAACAGAATACAAGAGATAGAAGAGAGAGTCTCAGGCGCTGAAGATAAACTAGGGGAAATAGATTCATCAACCAAAGAAAATCTTAAATCCAAAAACTCCTTAACACAAAATATCCAGGAAATATGTGACACTGAAAAGACCAAACCTAAGAATAATAGGTATAGGAGAATGTGAAGAAGCCTAGCTCAAAGGCACAGAAAACATATTCAACAAAATCATAGAAGAAAACTTTCCCAACCTGAAGAAGGACATGCCTATGAAAGTACAAGAAGCTTACCGAACACCAAATGGACTGAACCAAAATAAAAGTCCCCTCACCACATAATAATTAAAACCCAAAACATACAGAATAAAGAAATGATATTAAAAGCCGCAAAGAAAAAGGCCAAGTAACACATAAAGGCAAATCTATTAGAATTACAGCTGACTTCTCCATGGAAACTCCAAAAGCCAGAAGGTATTAGATAGATGCTCTGCAAACACTAAGAGACCATGGATGCCAGCCCAGACTACTATACCCAGCAAAACTCTCAATCACTATAGATGCAGAAAATAAGTTGTTCCATGACAAAACAAGATTTACACAATAAATATCCATAAATCCAGCCCTACAGAAAATTCTGGAAGGAAAACCACAACCCAAGAAAGTTAACTACACTCACAAGAACATAGGCAATAGAAAATCACACTTTACCAAAAGCCAGAAATAGGGGAAAAACTCACACACAATATCACCACCAAAAACAAATCCAAAACAAAGAAGAATCAACAATCAATGTTCATTAGTATCCCTCAATATCAATGGTCTTAACTCACCTATAAAAAGACACAGGCTAACAGAATGGATACAAAGACAGAATCAATCCTTCTGCTGCATACAAGAACACACCTCACCTTCAAAGATAGATATTATCTCAGATTTAAGTGTTGGGAAAAGATTTTCCAAGAAAATGACCCTAAGAAGAAAGCTATCCTAATATCCAACAAATTAGACTTCAAACTAAAATCAACCAAAAGAGATGAAGAAGGTCATTTCATATTCATCACAGGAAAAAGTCATCAAGATGAAGTCGTAATTTGCAACATCTATGCACCAAATACAAAGGCACCGACATTCATTAAAGAAGCACTACTAAAACTCAAATCACACATTAAACCCCACACATTTATAGTGGGAGACTTCAACACCCCACTCTCACCACTGGACAGGACTACCAGACAGAAACTTTACAAAGAAACAAAGGAACTAACAGAAGTTATGACCCAATTAAGTTTAACAGACATTTATAGAACATTGTATCCAAACACAAAAGAATATACCTTCTTCACAGCACCACATGGGACCTTCTCTAAAATGGACCACATAGTCAGCAATAAAGCAAACCTCAACAGATACAAAAAAAAAAAATGGAATAATCCCCTGTATCTTATCAGACCACCATGGTTTAAAATTAGAATTCAGCAATAATACAAATTGCAGAAACCCTACAAACTCATGGAAATTGAAAAATGCTCAATTGCATCACTCCTGAGTAAAAGAAGAAATAAAGAAAACAATCAAAGACTTCCTAGAATAAAGGCACAGCATACCCAAACCTATGAGACACTCTGAAAGCAGTGCTAAGAGGAAAGTTCATAGCACTAAGTACCACATGAAGAAACTAGAGAATACCCAAACTAGAGAATTAACAGAACACCTGAAAGCTCTAGAACAAAAAGAAACAAATTCACCCAGGAGGAGTAGACACCAGGAAATACTCAATTTGAGAGCTTAAATCAATAAAATAGAAACAAAAGCAATACAAAGAATCAATGAAACAAAGAAAACTTTGGAAAACTCAACAAGATAGACAAACCTTTATCCAGTCTAACCAAAAGGCAGGGAAAGAACATACCAATTAACAAAATCAGAAATGGAAAGGGGGACATAACAGACACTGGGGAAATACAGAGAATCATCAGGTCATACTTTGAAAACCTGTATTCCACAAAATTCAAAAATTTAAAAGAAATGGACAATTTTCTGGATAGATATCACTTACTAAAATTAAATCAAGAGTAGATAAGCAATTGAAATAGACCTATAACTCCTAAAGAAATAGAAGCAGTCATCACAAGTCTCCCAATCAAAAAAAGCCCAGGAACGGATGGTTTCTGTGCCGAATTCTACCAGAAATTCAAAGAAGAGCTAATACCAATACTCCTCAAATTGTTCCACACAATAGAAGCAGAAGGATCATTACCAAACTCTTTTTACAAGGCTACAATTACCTTGGTAGCCAAACCACACAATGATACAACTAAGATAAAGAACTACAAACAAATCTCCCTCATGAACATTGATGCGAAAATACTCAATAAAATACTGGCAAGTCGAATCCAAGAACACATCAGAAAAATCATTGTGATCAAGTAGGCTCCATCCCAGAGATGCAGGGATGGTTCAACGTACGAAAATCCATCAATGTAATCTACCACATAAAAAAATCTGAAAAGGAAAAACCACTTGGTCATCTCACTAGATGCTGAAAAAGCCTTCGACAAAATTCAACACCCCTTCATGATAAAGGTCTTGGAGAGACCAGGGATAACAGGAACATACCTAAACATAATAAAGACAATATACAGCAAACAAACAGCCAACATTAAACTAAATGGAGAGAAACTCAATGTGATTTCTCTAAAATCAGTAACAAGACACGGTTGTCCACTCTCTCCATATTTCTTCAATATTGTACTTGAAGTTCTTGCTAGAGCAATAAGACAACAAAAGGAGATCAAGGGGATACAAATTGGAAAGGAAGAAGTCAAACTGTCACTATGTGTAGATGATATGATAGTCTACATAAGTGACCTGAAGAATAGAGGGAGCCACTGTAGGTTTAACGATAAGTCTAACACTAGGGAATTATACAGAGATCTACACAGATGACCCCAACTAGGATCCTAAGCTATAGTGGAGAGGCTACCTTAAATGCCTTTCCCCTATAATGAGAATGATGACTACCCTAAATGCCATCATAGAGCCTTCATCTAGTAGCTGATGGAAACAGAAGCAGCGATCCACAGCTAATTACTGAGCCCAACTCCTGGAATCCAGTTTCAGAGCGGGAGTGACCCACAAAAGGGTCAAAAACATGCTGGGAAAACCTGCAGAAACAGCCGACCTGGAAAGTGGGAACTCATGGACCCCAGTCTGATAGCTGGGGAACCAACTGTAGGACCAAACCAGGCCCCCTACTTCATGCAGTAGCTGATGGAAGAAAAAGCAGGCACCCATTGCTAAGCACTGAGCCATACTCTTGGAATCCAGTTGTAGAGAGGGAGGAAGGATGAGCAAAGCAGTCAAGACCTTGCTGGAGAAACCTGCAGAACCAGCTGTCGTGATCTAGTGAGAGCGCACGGACCCCAGTCATAAAGCTGGGGAACCACCACTGGACTGAACCAAACCCTCTGAATGTGGGTGTCAGTTAGGAGGCCTGGGCAGGCTATGGGATCTCTAACAGTGGAACCAGCATTTATTCCTAGTGCACAGATGGACTTATGGAGGGATAGTATTTCAGCCCAGATACGTTGAGGAGGGCCTAGTTCCTCCCCCAAATGATGTGACAGACTTTTTTTGATCCCCATGGAAGGCCTCACTGTCCTTTGGGAGCAGGAGAGGTTGGGATGGGGAGTTGGTAGGGGGCATGGGAGGATGGGAGGAAGAGGGAATGGGGAAGTTGATATGTAAAATGATTGTTTCTAAATTTAAAAGAAGGAAAGAAAATAAATTTTCTTGTGAACTCTGCATACAAGTTTGAATTGGTACCAGCAAAACCAAGTGCTTCTATTACTCCTTGTCGCTGTCAGCATCTGGTATTGTTGGCATTTTGAACTTCAGCCATTCTAATAAGTAAATAATAGCATCCTGCTGCTACTTACATTTTAAAAGTGATGCTTATCTGCCATCCATAACAACTCTTTGGTACAGTAGTGAAGTCTTTTACCTATTTTCTAGTTGGATTGTTTTATAATTTCAGAGTTAAACAAATTTGTTCTATTTCTGATACCACTCACTTATCTGTTTGCAAGTCTGTTCTTCCAATCTGTCTTACGTTTTCATTTTCCTAGCAATGTCTTTTTAGAATAGAATGCTTTTTATTCTAGTGAAGTCTATTTTCTCCATTTTTTTTCATGGATACTATCTTTTGGGCATTGGATCTAAAGTCACTACCAAAGCCAAAGTCACCCAGTTTTTCTTTCTTTATGCTATTTTCGAGGGTATGAGTTTCACATACACTTATATTTGTGATCCATTTGAATTTGTTGGTGTGAAAGGCATCTGGTCTACACCTAGGTCCTAGGATTTTTTATGTTTGTTTGGGGACCTGTTTGGCTCTGTTTGTGTTTGCAGTTGTCTGTTCCCTGTGTGTGGATACTTACTTGCTCCAATGCTCACAGTTCATTCAATTTAGCCAAACAAAAGCAAAAACCACCCAGATGGTCTTTGTTTTCAGACAAAATGGTTCTGTAGAATTGTAGGTACATTATATGAAGCCCATACTTGCCCCAGATGCATTAACTAAGGGAGCTAAAAATCAAAAATAAAATACAGTGAATGATCAAGGCAAACAAATTATAAATATGAAGGAGCCATTATGATAGCTTGGAATCAAATACAGAGATATCTTTGTGGCCTTCTATCTCCACATACTTCTTCACAGACCAGGAAGAAACACTGAAGTTCAGAAGGTGTCATGCTCAGAAATTTCCTTTAGGCTGCCAATAACTGGTCAGTAGAATTAACCTATAACATTGGTCCTTTCTATTTGTTTGCTCTCTATTGTGACAAAGACCAAGAACAAAACTAACCAGGGGAGATAAGGTTTCATTTAGTTTACAATTATGAAGAACAGTCCATCATTGAAAGAGGCCAGGACAGGAAGTCAAGGCAGGAGTCTATAGGCAGGGGCCACAGCAGAAACCATGGAGGAACATTGCTTAGTGGTCTCTCTTCCAGGGTTATTCAGCTAGCTTTCTTTTATAGCCTGGGCCTACTTGCCTAAGTACGGCACCACCTACAGTGGGTTGGACCTTCTTATATCAATTAGCAATCAATATAATGTCTCACGGACACTGCTACAAGTTAATTTGCTGGTGGCAATTCTGTTGAGCTTTTCTCTTCCCAAGTGTCTCTAGTTTCATGTTGATAATTGATCACAATACCCAAGTATTTAACTATAGTGACTCTAACTATATACCCTTTAGGGCTCTCTTGTCTCCACCTAAAAAGGGGTATGCAGGAATAACAAAACACCCTGCCTGTGAATCCATGAATGTGGCCTGATAGATCTTTTCCAGAAAGTCTACACAAACACACTTTTATGAGAGCCCTTACTTTATATCAAACTCATGGGATTCTGTGGCCATTCAAAGAGATAATTCTTCCATGCAGGTAGAATTAGAGAAACAGTCAGCAATTAAGAGCATTCAGTGTTCTTTCAGAGAACCCGAGTTTGGTTCCTAGTCCCCAAGTCAGACAGCTCATATCCACCTGCCACTCAAGCTCTGAGGATTTAATAACTTCTCCTGGCCTCTGGGGGCATCTGCACTCATATGAACATATCCACACATGAATATAACGAATATACTTTCACATACATACACACACAGAGAGGGGGGAGAGACAGAAACAGAGACAGAAATAGACAGACATACACAGGGACATAGAGAGAATCACCAAATACTGTCTGATGGGGAATGTACTGTGTATGTTTATCTTATTGATTGTTAAATAAAATACTGTTTGGCTAATGAGTCAGCAAGTAGACGGGACTAGGAGTCAAAGAGGATTCTGGGAAATGTAGTAGAGAAGTGATGATCCAGACAGGAAATGACATAGCAAGGAGACTCATATTTAATCGAAGGAGAAACAGGAAGGGCCCCTTTTTCCGTTCACCTCCTCCAGCAGCAGGATGTGAGACACCGGCAAGGAGGGATGCCAATAAGGCGTCAGATAAGATAAGTTTTATAAAATATATAGATATATGATAATTGAGACTGAACTAACAGATGAGAATCCTAGTCATTGGCCAAGCAGCATTGTACCTAATACAAGTTTCTGTGTATTCATTTGGGCCCTAACTCGGGCCGGCAGCTTGCGTAAAGCTCACACGTGGTGGTGGTGGGGCTCAGGCAGCATTTGGCAGAAACATTTATCATAACAACTGTCTTTAAAAACTGGAAGTCAGCCAGGCATTGGTGGCGCATGCCTTTAATCCCAGCACTTGGGAGGCAGAGGCAGGTGGATCTCTGTGAGTTCGAGGCCAGCTTGGTCTCCAGAGTGAGTGCCAGGATAGGCTCCAAAGCTACCCAGAGAAACCCTGTCTCGAAAAAAAAAAAAAAACTGGAAGTCAACATGTAAGACAATCTGCATGTTTCCCAGCACCCCTGCTAAAGGGTCATTCTTTTATTTTAGACTGTTGAGAGCCTGTTCTAAATCCATTCACAATGAGAAGTATTCCAATATACAGATTGATGGCAGCATTCTTGGCTGTAAAAATAGATCAAAATGATCAATAAGCCAACATCTCCAACTCATACCACTAGCAGTTTCCCATTTAGGCATCTGCCTCTGCAATACTATTTTCCCACCATCTCTTTTGCCTTTAACACTTTCCAGTAATATGCTCTGGATATGTATTTTCCCAAGGCTCTGCACACAGCTGTATATTCCCTCAGCCAATGACAAGTGAGTGTGCCAGTCTTCCTCCATGTACTCTCAGCCAATGAGTACAGCCATGCTGCCTGCAGCTAAGCAGGCTTGCATGATGTACCTTCAACATGGCCTCACCTACCTATTCTATGTCTAACAAAAGGCTATGGACCACAATGGCTGACAAGAGCTATGAAATCATAGCACTGGGCTTACCATATCTATGTCATGAAAATGATAAAGGGCAGCTCAAAGAGCCATTTAGGAAATAGTTGAAAAACAGAGGCTGGAGATCATCTGATAAGTAGGCTATGGGGGATATGGACAGGCCACTGACACTATAAAGATTGGTGTGAATCTAACTCTAGCACACAGAATGGATTTAGCACTGCATCCTTAGCAAGTACGTGTACCCAGAGCCCAAGGCATGTCAGAACCTGACGAGACAGAAGCTAAGAAGAAGAATTGCTGCAAATAGATAGTGTTGGGAGGCCTTTCTATAGACTTGTGCTACAAACTGTCAAGACCAATCAATGGCTGATGGTTACTGCACTCCTGTATGAACTCACACGGTCTCAGAAAACACTATTTTGACTGTCAAGTGCCATGGGAAGAACTATATGCTGATGACTATATTAGAGTAATTAATGTTACCTGCTGTGACAAACAACTTCATAACCTAAGTGGATGAATTGAATAAGAGTGTATTCTGGATTACAGAAAACCCAGAGGATGTTCCCAACAAGTGTCTCTATTTCAGGGTTTTCTTCCCTAAAGAAAGGAGATTGAAGAGTTCCCATTGTTTTCACTACTATGCTATGCTCTACAAGAGATTGGAGCCTATTGCTTCTGGTCAGGCAGACGAGAAAAGGGAGGAAGCTGGAGATGCATGTACTGTTCATGGCTAGGCCTGAAAGAAACCTGATGGTCTACTTGCTTCTGTTGAGAATTTGTGGTGGGACCCAGTCAAGATACAAACCAGGGAGGGGCTGGATAGATGACACAGTGGTTAAGAACACTGATTATTCCCCAAGAGGACCTGGGATCATTTCCCAGCACCTACATGGCAGTACACAACTGTCTGTAACTCCAGGGCCCAACACCCTCACACAGACATAAATGCAGGCAAAACACAAATGCATATAAAAAACAGTTATATTGAAAAAAAGATCCAAACCAGGTGAGATATACCCAATTCCTTTCTTCCCAGTAGGAAAGGGAACAGTGTGGGCAGTGTGGGAGAAGTTCCAATGATGTTCCTTCCACAAATTCACCTTTAATTTTTCCTTCCTACTACCAAACACTCAGTGAGATTGGCACCCTGTAAGTGCCAAACACTATCTAGATCCAAGACCATAGAAACAAGGAGGACACATTTTCACAACACATAAATCCAATATTCTATCTCAGTTGTTCAGCGATTGTACCCCAGTTGCAGGGGAAAGAACAAACATGGCTAAGAGAAGACTTAATTGAAAAGGAATGTTGTAGGCTAGGGAGATAGATACAGTGTTTGCTGTGCACACATGAGAAACTGAATTTGGATCCCCTTCACCTACATAAAAACCCAGATGTGCTTATTAACCCCATAGCTGGAGAGACAGTAATAGGAAGATATCAGTCTAGCCAAGTCACTAAGCTCCAGGTTCAGTAAGACATCCTGTCAAGAAAATACAGTGGAGAATAACAGAAAAAGATTCTTGATGTCAGTCTCTGTCCTTCACTTCCACATATGCAAACACATCTAGACACATGTATACAACATACATACACATACAACATGTGAGCATGCATGTGATAAGAAGAAATAAGTAAATTTTACAATCATTGTAATTTCAGTTTTAAACATATCCAGTGTGGTGTCAAATAGATACGGCCATGTAGAATTGAAAGCTGGAGAAAAGGTAGAAGTGAACACCCAAATTCAGAAAAAAAAAAAAAATCAAAGAATAAACAAAAGAAACAGAAGTTGAATGAAGTCATCCAGGGAGAATGTGTGAAAGGAAAAAATGAGTTTTCCAGGATTGAAACCCACAGGTGAGAAGTGCATCCCAGGAGAGCCATAGACATCTGAGATGGTGTATCCTTGCAAGTCACTGGTTAGGCAACAGAGCAGTTTCATTAACACAAGAGCTGAGTCAGGAGCCTGGGTAGAAGAACAGAAACAAAGACCTTGAAAATCCAAGATTCTTTCAAATCTTGGATACAAAGGCAAGAGAAAGGCAGGCCTGGATCCCAGGGAATTTAAGGACAAAGGAAATTCAGCTTTATTTTGCTTTTAAGAAGGGCAAGACTCCTAAGTGTTTACAAGTAGTTGGGAAAGGCTGGGTGAAGTTGAGGATCCCGGGAAGGATCAAGAAGCCCTTTAACTTCTTAACAGCAATTGAAAGGAATGCATGCCCATTTGAACAACCAAAGAGTTAGTACAAAATGAAGCTTGCCTATCTTCTTCAGGACCCATACAAGTCTCAGCAGACACTGCTGTCCCCTCCACTGTTTATCCTTAGTGCTAATTACCTTTTACCATGTTAAGTAGCTCCATTACTTATTATGATTCTGTTGATTCTCCTTTGTGTTAAAATTTAATTCCCACAAAGGGCATATTTGTTTGTTTTTTAATCTTTTCCTCACTACGTTCAGGTAATATATGCTCAATAAATACATGTTGAATAAATGAATAGTAGACATACCTTTTTATACATAATAATGGGGTCTTACAGTATACAATATTCTGGAATGTTCTTTCTCAGTATAACACAACTAAATCACTGCACAGAAGTCTACCTTATTCATTTTAGCAGTTATGTAAAACGGCTGTAGAAAGATTTATTTAAGTAATTCTTTACTGATAAATCTTGCAGCTACTTCTAAACTTTAAGTCTTTACATGCATTATATTTTATGCTCCCTTAAGGGAACATTTCAATAGGATAAAATTCTGAACATAGAATTATTAAGTCCAGGATAACAGTTATTAAAATATTGGCAATACATTTTAAGATTTGCTTTAATGAGCTTGTATTCCCCATACCTGGTATATGAGGACACAGAATAGCCATAACAGATCAGAGCTGAGCAAAGTGGAGAAATTCAAAATAGGAGATTTGGACAAGGCTGTAAGAAAGGGACTGAAGAACACCTAGGACTGAGGATATGGGTATGGTTCCCAAAGCCTACATTAAAAAATGCCAAGTCTGTTGGTACACATGTACAATCTTGGAACTAGGAAGGCAAAGCCAGGAAGTCCCTGGGGCTTCTTGGACCACCATCGTTGTCTAATGGTGAATTCCAGGCTAGTGAGAAATGTGTCAGCATCAACAAACAATACAGTGGCCAGGCAGCAGATGAGAAAAGATGCTCAAGGTTGATCTCTGCCCTCCACATACATACAGGAACATCACCACCCCCTTAGGTGAGAAAGGCTCCTATAGACTCATCAGAAGAAGAAGGGGGGGGGAGGAACAGTCCTCCCAAACAAACAGACACACACACACTGCTACCTTTTAGGAATTCTCCCTCCTTCCTTCCCTCCCTCCCTCCCTCCCTCCCTCCGTGTCTCTCTCTCTCTCTCTCTCTCTCTCTCTCTCTCTCTCTCTCTCTCTCTCTCTCTCTCGGGCTGCAGAGACCTGGCAACACAAACTGGAGAGACTATTTAGTATTCTGTTCCTGGACCGCCCCTTTCCCACTGCTGTGTGCCAAAAGCCACCAGGGCTCCCTGTCTCTCTTTAAACACATAATTAACATTCTCAGTGGGGTGAGCTGTGCACAGTCCTTGCAGATGGCTGCTTCCTGTCTAGTTAGCCCCCATGCTGGCTCTGGCATGATATGCCAAACAACAAGAAGCTTCCTTTGGCTTTAATTAAGGGAACCTTTCAACTCTACTACCTTCAATCTGTGCTGAGCACCTACTATGTGCCAGACCCCTCATACACAGAGATAAGTCAGCCAAGACTCTGAAACATCAGCCTGTGCAGAACTACAGAGCAATGTTTTAAACATGAGACATGGCACATGCAAAGTTCTCTGAGGAGCTGTAGGGGATGGAGGAAAAGATGCATTCATTCTGCCTTGTAGAATCGAGATGCTTTTGCTTAAGGTTGAGAAACCACAGTCCAATAAGCAATGCTGGCTGCATGTGGACATCTCTGGTTTTCAGCAGCTGGGGAGATGGCCCAGTATAAAGTGCTTCCTGCACAAGTGTGAGGACTTTGAAGCCCCACAACTCAGTAGGTCCAGAAGCTGTGATCTCGGTGCTCCTAAAGAGAGATGAAAACAAGAGAAAAGAGATTCCCTGCAAGTTCCAGGCCAGCAAGCCTGGAATATAAAGTGAACAAACAACAAAGAAACACTGCCTCATAGAAGATGGGAAGGGGGGACCAACCTCTGACCTCTATACACCCACTGTGGTATGCAACCTATAGTCACACACATGCAGGCAAACATGCACACACACACACACACACACACACACACACACACACACACACACACAGGCATACAAAGACACACCTCCACGACTACCATCAACAACAACAGCAGCAGCAGCTTCCCAGATCCAGGTGTGGTAGCTGTCATTTGTAATGACCAAGTTAATGTTATTAGCCTCATAGTATAGCAGAGACAGCTGAGACCAGGGTATTGAGTAAATTCGGATTGGCAGGGTCACTGGGGACATATTGTTAAAACACATTCTCTTTGCAGTATGCACACTGCCTTCTACTTTTATAACAGCGCCTAAGAAAGCATTGGCGAGCAATACATCCCAACCATGACAGGTGTGCTGGAAGATTGTCGTGACAAGTCCAAGGCCATCCTCATCAGCTCCTTCTTTCCACACAAATCTACTTTATTCTGCAGCCTCCCACATGAGCTTGTTATATGTCTTATGCTCAGAGCCTTGTAGGAAGAAAGAGCACTCACTGCACTGTAGGGGGGGGGACATCATCTGATATGACACACCCTGAGTCTGGGACCTGCACCCAAAGCTTTCTGGGATGCAGGTGGAAATGTGAATCTGAACCCTTGGGAATTTGGGATTGTCTGCAATCATTAAGCATTGATCCTGCTCTCAACATTGCTTTGACTTCCAAAATCCTCAACAGCCATGGGGAAGCTCAGAGGAAACAGGAAAAAGTTCTTATTTTCAGTTACCAGGTGGAAAACAAAACCTTCCCCAGTAGTTTTCTTTGCTTTTCTCTGTCTCCATGAAGAATGAGTATTTCACCAAGCATCTCGAAGAAAAGATCTACCCTGAGGTTGTAATTGAAAGAAAGCATGTCTCTTTAAAATTACAAGTAAGTAAATAAAACCAACGTAGAACTAAAAGATGAAGTATGCAACCTACATGGCCATGAAAGCTGCATTATTAAGAACCTTGTGGTATGTATTTAGCCCTACACAGCCTCTTGCAGCATATAAATCAACAACCAAGTATTCATTCACCATCCAAAGGCGCTTGGTCAAATCCCACAAGGCATTTCCATAATAACGGTTTTCTATATGCCTGCTCTCTACCAGAAATTATGGGTTTCATAAAAAGTAATAGCAGTATGATTTTAGTTAAAAACCAATTTACATTCGGCATTTCTGTTCAATAGTCTAGCTGATTGAGGCCTTTAGGGGCAACTCTCGTCCTATGGCGCTGAAGCTCGTTAAATAAAACCATGAATTGTGAAAAAAAATGGTTACACACTTGCTTTATAAGTTCCTTAAATATTATTTACCTTTTACATTGGCTTAGACTATCAAGAAGATATATTGTGACTTAATTTTATGCACACCAGGGAGCAGCTGCCTCAGTTTAATGAATAACAGCAATCTAGCCTCTGTTTGAGATCATCAGACAACACTACTGTCCACAGATGTGGAGAGTGCTTATTTCCAAGAATACCCACATAGATATAGAAGAGGATAGGAAAAAACTCAGTGGAGTACTACTTAACCAGGCAAAAGGAAAGAAAAAAGTGAAGCATTTACCTATCTTCCTACTGCTAGTGGCCATTACTCATTACTTCAAATTCTTGTCAACTCTTAACTTTCTCCAGCTATAACTACTTCATTCACTGTGAATTTGTCATTCTCCCCATCCTCTTTGATCTTCCTCTACCTTTTAAAAGAGAAGCTGAGAGTCTCCCCTCATATAATTCCCCTCCCATTAGGTTGAATGTTAGACTTTCTAAAGAGAAGCAAGGTGGAAGCATGTGCCAGTGGATACAAAGGCTGAGATGGGGCTATGGCTGGGAAGGTTGCACACTGAAAGCCGCATCTACAGACTGAGACACCAAGAATGACTTACGAGTGAACCAAGAAAGAACAAGAGCTTCCAAGTAAGCTGAGAACAGCCACCTAGGTGAGAGCTACAAACTGAGCTGGTGGGGTCTCCACACACTACTTACTGTGGTTACATGCACCTCGGTTGCCAACATATAGCAACTTTCACATACCCACATTGGAGACTCGCCTCGACTTTCTCAATGGCTATAAATGCCCCTATGCCATACCCACCATTCTAGCTTTTTCCCTTCCTTAACTCAGCTGTCTTATTTATTTTCCGATTGCTGTGATAAAACACCATGACCAAAGCAACTTGGAAAGGAAAGGATTTATTTCATCTTACAGCTTGTTAAG
This sequence comes from Cricetulus griseus, assembly GCF_003668045.3. NCBI lineage: Eukaryota > Metazoa > Chordata > Mammalia > Rodentia > Cricetidae > Cricetulus > Cricetulus griseus. The sequence continues at coordinate 32,740,766 of NC_048601.1, read as the reverse complement.
TCCATCATCCAGGGATGTCAGACAGGCCAGAAACTTACGGTGGAACCCTGTAGGCAGGAACTGATGCAGAGACCGTGGAGGAGTGCTGCTTACCTGTTTGTCCTTCTGGTTTGTTCAGCCTTTTTTCTTACAGAACCCAGGACCCCCCAGCTCAGAGGTGTCACCGTCAACAGTGAGCAGTCTAGATTTCCTTCCACAATACACACTGACATCATCATCTTTTATACTGTCAAAAAATCTCAAGGCTCCTGGTGAATCCTGATCTGTATCCTATGGCGACTTTGCACAGAGGGACTGGGATCGAAGGGGTGTTGTTGGTATAAGAAGAGTACGTGAGAAAAATTCAACAGTGCTAGACATACATCTCAAAGCCTGTGCCTAGCAAAGCAGTCCCGTGTTTTCCCTCATTCTTCCCAGCCTACTCATTCACCTCATCAGTATTCCTGTCAGCCATGACACCCAATGACTCAACAGCAACATGCCTCCCTTTTTCGGCATAAAATTTTCTGTAGAGAATGACACACATTTTGACATTTGTGATTTTTCTTACTGAGATTTGAAATCCAAAGGCATACAATTGCTGTGAGCTACTTGAGTACACACATTTACCTCAGGTCTGATAATAAGATCTCGCCGAGAAATATGGATAGCCAGTATCCTAATGGAAAATCCTCTCTGCATTTTTAATATTTCTGTCAAAAAGTTTGATGGCTGAAGGAGATGTATTTTCCACAAATGATTTTTTATTCATCTGAAGTTCTGCCACAGTGGGTAATTGAAGAATGATTAAGTGAATGAACACTTCTGATTTGGGAAATCTTGCCTAAAGGATATGCAGACTGGGCTCTGCTCAAAGCTGCCCTTTAGAAGGGGCAATAGGAAGACAGACAGGAGCAGTCACCTGGAGTGGATGTAAGGTGGAGAAGCTACAAATCTGACAGAGACCCAAAGGAAGTATGCAACATCTTCTGTTCTCCAAGTAGGCCTCTGAATACCCCTCTCCTGTTTTCACTGCTTTTGGGGCTCCAATAGCCTTTTCTCTGAGGCGATTTTTGATTCTCGATCATTCTCACATAGTCCAGAGTTTCTATGACAGGATGATATGAGATAAGAATGTAGAGGAAGAAAATTCTTCAGAGCTTTCACTTGGTCTGAGACCCAGCTGTCTTCTATAATCCTTCAACACACCAGGACTGTCTTGAGTAGTTTTATGTGTTTTAAACAATGAGGGCCATGAAGAAGCCTCAGTGGGTAAGAACACTTGCTACAAAAGAGGACTTGAGTTCAAATCCACAGCACCCATATAAAAGCTGGCCATGTAACACATGTAACATGTGTCTGTAACCACAAAGTTAGGAAGTAGAGACAGGAGGATCCCAGAGCTCACTAGACAGCCAGCCTAGCAGAAAAAAAGCAACCTTCAGATTTAATGAGAGACTGTGTCTCAAAGCAATTGAGGGAAGGAGCTAGCATCCTCTCTGGCCTCTGCATGTGCACACACAGACATATACACTAAGAAGACTGCAAAAGGCTAACATAGGGTACTGAGGGTGGGGAGTAGGGAATGGTGATTGTGTCTTAAGTTCAATGGTATTTCATGGCTCAACTGTTTTAATAAATTCCAAAAATTAATTTCACACAACTCATAAATCTGGGCCTGGGAAAGTAAGCTTTACCCCCATGTAAATTTTAAAACTGAGTTTTACATGTAACAGAAAATCATTTAAGCAGCCTTTGAATTCAAATCTAGGATTCTTGGAGGGAACATGGGTGGTGGGAAGGCATCTCACAGTTTCAGGAGAGGAGAATCCTCACAGACGGGGAGAAGAAAAACAGTGATGCATGCCACATGGTGCTGAGGTGCCATCCAGTGCCACTGATGGCCTGAGAAGTTCACCTATAACTTCTGAATCTGACAGTGAACACACTTTCTTTTCACTGATCTCTTAAACTTGGTTCCCCTGCAAATTCTCCTTAGATGGTAAGAGCCATAGCTGGAGACCAAAGCCCAAGCAAACACTGGCCTGAGAGCACAACAGCAAAAGAGGAAGGTACCTGAAATACAGTGTATGTGTTCTTCTTGTACACAGAAATGACACCTGTGCTTTAAAGAATAAGAGGAAACATTAACAACCCAAGAGGAAACCCAACTCGGCAGTCGCTGCAGGACAAACAATAAATAGCTGATCTGCTCACAACCCTAGGAAGAATGTCTTTTCCTTTTGAGTGTACATATGAATAAACTGAGGCCTAGAAAAATCTATGGCCCCAAAGCTAACAAGTTGCAGAGCTAGGATCAAACCCAAAACATGATGAAAATCATATGAATGAGTGTAATGGGGTCTTGCACTATTATTCCAATAAACTCAACTGTTGAATAGGCATCTGTGGACCATCAGAGCAGCTGATGCATGTCAGATGGTGCCTGTCTGGGCAAGGGATCTGTTGTCCCACCAAGGAACCATTGTATGAGCAACAGAACTCTGATATGAGTTGGCAATGATCAAATCAAAGGCACCACACAAACTTATACAAGTTTTTCAGTGTTTTGAGTCTATTTGAGACTAGATGTATAAAGTTAATTTCTCCTTTGAAAATTGTAAAATCACATCAGAATTTTTTTGTCTCTTGAGACAACCTTAAAGCAACAAAGATCCCTGTACCAAACCCCAAGAAAACCACATGAGCTATATTAAACATATATACTTATACATACATATATATATATACATATATATATATACATATAGAGCCATATATACGTATACAGTCATACACAAGCGTATATCTGCTAGTATGTATATATGCATTTAATAACTAAATTCCATCAGTATGATGATAAAGACAATAAAATAGGCTAATTTCATCTTGTGGAGCTTATACCAAAATTCTTAAACTTATTGTTTTGGTTTGTGTATTAATCAAGGTTTCTATTGCTATGAAGAGACACCATAATGACAGTAACTCTTATAAGGAAAACATTTCATTGGGGCACCTTACTTTGAGGTTCAGAGGTCCAGTCCATTATCAACATGGCCAAGAGCATGGCAGCATGCAGGTAGACATGGTGCTGACTATATCTTGATCAGAAGGCAACAGGAAGTGGACTGAGACATTGAGTGAAGCTTAAGCAAAAGAAACCTCAAAGCCTACCCCCATAGTGTCACACTTCCTTAAACAAGGCCACACCTTCCAATAGTGCTACTCCCTAAGAGCTTATGGGAACCAAGGACCTTCAAACTATCACAGTGTGTTCTTTTTCTTGGTCCCCTCACCATCAAAGCAGTCTCTTTCCTGAGGCTTCCATAGCCTGGAAATTCCAGATATACTGATAAAAAAAATAATACTGCCTTCTCCACTTGCTGATGTACAACCTTGGAGATCAAAGGGCAACTTCTGCAGAATGTGTATGAGCAGCCAGTAGTGAGTATTTAAGAAGAAGGGAAGTTTTTAATATAGCAACAACTACTATGTCATATAAGCTCTGACCCAGGCTCTGTAATGAGCAACATCCATAGTTGATGTCATTCTAATGGTAGCCATGTGAGAGAGGTCACTTCATTATCTTCACTTAATGGATAAGGAAACTGAGTCCCAGAGGACACGAGTACCATGATGCAGTTAATACATGTGGTTACATTTAGCTGATAAATGATTAACCCTGAGACAAGGTGCTTGGGAGATGGCTGTGACATTTGGTTTAAATGTCAACTTCTCACAAACTAGAATAGCCTGAGTAGGGATCCTCCACTGAAGAATTGTCCTGGTTACTTTCATTGATGTGGAGAGACACACTCAAATGTGGGCAGCATCTTCTGATAGCAGCCCAGATTAAGAAGGACTTGGCAGAACAAAGTTTATTCGCCTTTTGCTCCAGTGGCCTTCCGTATTGCTCGATTGGCCTTCACTCTTGTCGCCAAGTTAATTTGCCATGTTGCTGCTTTCTGATTCCTTCACTGATATCAGAACCAATGTTCCTGGGCTCCCAGTATAGGCTAAGGGCTGGTGGCTCTCCAGGAACCTTCCAGGTTTTCGGTACTAGATTACAACTGCTATACCCAGTTCAAGGACCAATCAATACTCAAGTTCTCAGCCTCAGCTATTCAATAATTGCTATTACTATATTAATATAAGCTGAGGTAATAATTCTTTTTATATATACATAAATATACATACATACATGTAAATATATTTACATGCAGATCCTATTGATTCTAATCCTCCAGAGAGCCTTGAATAAAACACAACAATGGTTAAAGGGGACATTAACATTTGCTATTACTCAAATTCTTCTTTTTATGGTTCTGATACACAAATATAGATTGTTTACAAACTGATATTTTGATTAACACCTTTTCCAACTTTCTGATGGTGTGAAAGCAATACATACTTAAAAGCAACCATCTGGCACTAGAGAAATGTCCAGAGATATACAAGGATGACCCCAACTAAGATTCTAAGCAATAGTGAGGAGGCTATCCTAATGCCCTTCCCCTATAATGAGATTGATGACTACCTTATATGTCATCCTAGAGCCTTCATCCAGTAGCTGATGGAAGCAGAAACAGAAACCCACAGCTAAGTACTGAGCTGAATCCCTGGAATCCAGTTATAGAGAGGAAGGAGTGATGAGCAAAGGGGTCAAGACCCCTGGGGAAACCCACAGAAACAGCTGACATGAACGAAGGGGAGCTCATGGACCCCAGACTGATAGTTCAGGAAAGCATCATAGGACAAAACCAGGCCCCCTGAACATGGGAGTCAGTTAGGAGACCTGGGCAGTCTATGGGGCCTGTGGTAGTGGAACAGTATTTATCCCAAATGTATGAATGGGCATTGAGAGCCCATTCCTCATGGAGGGATACTCTCTCAGCCTAGATACATTGGGGAGGGCCTAGACCCTGCCCCAAATGATGTGACAGACTTTGAAGATCCCCCTTGGAAGGCCTCTCCCTTTCTATGGAGCAGAAGAGGGATGGGATGGGGGTCTGTGAGGGGCATGGGAGGGTTGGAGGGAGAAGGAACTGGGATTGATATATAAAATAAGATTGTTTCTAATTTAAATAAAAAATAAAATTCATTTTAAAATAAGCAACCATGCTCAAAATTTTGAATTGTGTATTTCCCTTCGTTAGCAACATTCACTGTGAGATCTTCTCTGTGAGACTGAACAAGATGGTGAGTCAGTGTACCCACACAGCCACATACTCACCCAGGAAAATAATCAGCACAGCAGTGCTCTGTGTGACGGCCTTTTGTGCCATAGCTATTTGTAAGGGAAGCTGTAGCCACGCCTACTTAGGGGCTGGCTACAGGTGTGTCTGGCCACGCCTGAGAGGGCGTGGTCAGGGTGATGTAGAGTGAGAGGTGGTCAGGTGGCTGGGAACTTTCCGTTTCACTTTCTGCTTGCTGTACAGACTACTGCCCTCCGGCTGGCATGGTCACTCCATAAGTAAGGCTTTTCCCTATTAAAATCCCTTGTATTTCTACCTGGCTCCGTATTGGTAATTTCCCACTTTATCTGGTGTCAGGAGCGGGATCTTGACTCCATTTGGGACAGCCTGTGGGTCCCACCGGGACTACCCAGCCTAGTTCGGGAAAGTGTCCTGTCTCCACAGGTGCTCCCAGCTCGCAGCTGACTCACTGCACCACACAAGCGCATTCCCGCTGCTGCTGAGCCTCTCTGAACGGTCTGTCCAGCTGGGAGATAGTTTCTAACCAATCACATGAACTACTGATACTTTATTTTGTAGTAGACATTGTGCTGGATGACTGTGCCAATCTATAGACTAAAGAGAATGTTCTGAGCACATTTGAGGTGTACAGGGCTAAACTATAGTTTGCTCCTTTAGGGGCAGCAAATTAATTTGACTTCAGAAGTTCACCCACTTATAATAATGAGTTTACCAGGAGGCAATCCCACCATGTAATAAGGAGCATTTGTTGATATTTATATACATATTAGCATACCACACATTGCATATACATGTGTGTGCATATCCATATATGTGCATATATATAATCCACCAGACAACATATAACTACATATATATCAAATTATGTATATATTCCAATACCCAATGTGTAATAGAGTATTCTATAAAAAGTTCTGGGAGAACTTTTCCTGTGGAAAAGATGAATCTCTGAAGATTCTCTAAAGAGACTTGTGTCTCCAAGAAAACACAGATGCTGATTTTCTATCCATGTTCTACGGTAGACATTTCTAACAATCTCCACCCTGACTCACAGAACACCAAAAGCAATCCAATCCTATCTAAAGCATCATTCTGTAAACTACAGTCCACCAAGAAGACTCAGCATGGCAAGTTGAAATCCACATGGTAAACTTCCTCTAGGCCTAGGTGGCTGAGTCAGGTTTGCAGGCAAATTGTGTGTACTCTATAGAGTACATGTTCCCTTCTTCATCATATCTTGGGAGGTATGGAAGTGACCCTAGACACAAGGTGGGTCTTTTGATTTTCTCACCCAGAGAAGTCCATCTCCCATAACCCCCATTCAAATAAACATTTTTCCCTTCTGGTGAAAATTACATTTTTTCAATATATATATATATATATATATATATATATATATATATATTATATGTAGACCAATAATGGCAGTATGTTATTCATCAATATCAGCAACAGCTTTTCCAGGTTCTGCAGTCATTTGAACGAAATTGTAGAGACATCCAGCACTCTCCATTTAAAAAAAAAAAAAGTAAAAAACAAAATCCCAGAAAAACAGCACAGTTCTGTTACCCTTGTGGTACCTGGCACCATTTTTTTTTAATTACATTCTTAACTATAAAGAATTTCTGTTTGAGCAGCATGTGAAAATAGGTGCAAGTTTCAATACAAGTTAATTTAATTAGTTCAAGAGGCACTTTATAAGGATGTGCTAATCAGGACATTCAATAAACAGGAATGCAAAGTAACACTCAGCATCATGCCTTTAGGGGTTTCTTCTTCCTCCACTTAAAATAAATAACAAGATATTGCAGGCAATGCTGCACTCTTTTCCAGGACTTCTCTGACCTGTGCTCAAGAGGGACACTGAAGCCATGGAAAAGGAAGAACAGGGTATAGAAAGAGGTTCACTTCCGGCTCCAGTGAATGTAACCCAATCTACAGATAGATTCCCACTGATGGCAGATGGTATTAGTAACAGGCACTTGCTCACAGTTTTCACTCTACAAATTAATTATTACCTTTGTGATCAACACACAGAGAAGCTGGGCCATGGAGATGTTTAAAAAAAAAAAACATGCCCAATGGACTCAGCATTGGTGGTCTTCATTTCCTTGAGAGTACACTGAGAATTCAGTGGTAAGTAAATTCTGAATGTCTCTAAGAAAATCCAGTAGCTTTGGAATGGGGAGTGGGACCCAGATATCTAGAACATGAAAAGCATAGAATGCTAAGCAAATATGCCTCCCATGGAAGCCAATGGAGTGTAACTCCACAGGGAAATTCTAAAGATAGCAAAGACCACAATACCAAAAGGACCATATGGGACAAAGGAGGCTGGGATATTTGTTAGTCACTGGTTAAGGGCAGCCTGTTACGATAAATCTTTCGACCAAAAGCCGCTAAGCCCCACCACCACGTGTGTGCTCTACGCCAGCTGCCAGAGTTCTGCCCGCCACGTGGATGGACAAAATAATACAGAGACATATTACGTACAAAGCTGCTTGGCCAATGACTAGGACTTCTCATCTGCTAGTTCAGTCTTAATTATCATAAATCTATATATGTTATAAGACTTATCTTATTGGATGCCTTAATGGCGTCCCTCCTTGCCGGTGGCTCACATTCCGCCGCTGGAGGAGGTAAACGGGAAAAAGAGGACACTTCTTGTTTCCTCGCTTAGATATGAGTCTCCTTGCTATGTCACTTCCTGCCTGGATCATGACTTATATAATACATTTCCCAGAATCCTCTTTGACTCCTTGTCCTGTCTAATTTGCTGCCATTGACCAAACAGAACTTTATTTAACAATCAATAAGATAAACATACACAGTACATTCCCCATCAGCAGCCCCTGGGGGATGAAAGTCCCCCAGAACATCCAGGATTTCTTTTTTGTAACTTATTTTTAAATATGCTTGTTTCCCAGCTATCAGTCTGGGGTCCATGAGCTCCCCATGTTCAGGTCAACTGTTTCTGTGGGTTTCTCCAGCCTGGTCTTGACCCCTTGGCTCATCACTCCTCCCTCTCTGCAACTGGATTCCAGAGTTCAGCTCAGTGTTTAGCTGTGGGTGTCTGCTTCTGCTTCCATCAGCTACTGGATGAAGGCTCTAGGATGGCATACAAGGTAGTCATCAATCTCATTATTGGAGAAGGGCTTTTAAGGTAGCCTCTCAACTATTGCTTAGATTATTAATTATGGTCAACCTTGTAGATCTCTGGACATTTCCCTAGTGTCAGAATTCTCTTTAAACCTATGATGGTATCCCTTTTCATGCTCTCCTCCATTCCTCCCCTGACCAGATCCTCCTGCTCCCTCATGTCCTCCTCTCCCATCCCCTTCTCCCCTTCTCTTCAACTGACCATAGGGTTGTAACAGCCAATCTGTCTCTTTGTCACTTATCAGAAAACTGCTGGGCACCATGATGGTCAGATCATTCACATTTGGTACCCCCCTCCATATCTGCAATCCTCCCTAGGAACCTCCCTTGCCAGGGAAGCAGCCCTGCCCAGGATCACTCCTTTGAGAAATAGTCATATCTGCTGGAAACCATGTTTCTCATAGCTCAACACCTGGGCCCCTGGCCACCTCTCTGCAGCTCTGAAGAGCTAGCTATTCCTCTACCAGAGTGCTCCCTGGTAATCACCCTGTGAGTTTGTCCTCCTATGGCCAACACTGTCTCCCTCATTCTTTTCTAGGTGTGGATCCTATTGAACTTCTTATTGGCAAATTTCTATCTCAGAGTCTGTTTCTTGGAAGTAAGCTTGGGTCAGGAGGGAGAAGCATTCTAGAATCCCTGGGATCGAAAGCACTGAAGTGTTGGGGAAACTGTAACCACACCTGCTCAGTCAGGGTGATGCAGAGAAGGTTTAAGAGTGAGGGGGCGTGCACATGGAAGGCCTCTTCTTCCATTTCTTCTTGCGCTTGCTGTACTTACTGCTTCCCTGTCAGCTGGCTAGTTCGCTCTGTAAGTAAGGCTTTTCCCTAATAAATTCCCTTGTATTTTTACCTGGCTCAGTATTGGGCATTCCCACAATACTGAAGGCCTCTGATGAAAGCTGGAGGCAGTGTGCTGATGCCAGCCTCAAACTTGGTTCGTGGCAACATCAGCACGGATAGCCATGGGTGCTAAATGGCCAAATATGTGACTTTATTAAATCAAACTTAAGTAAGCCTTATTCTCCCCAACTGGTTAGATAGATGTCTGGACTTAGTCATGTCTTAATAATCTTCTCCTTTGGGTCACAAAGCATGAATGAACCCGGGCCTTTCCTGAATATTCTCTGGGGACTGGGAAATGGAGGAAGGTGTTGTCTGTGGATGTGCTACTGGAGGGAAGGGATAGCAATGCTGGGAACTAAGGTCAAAGATCTCAACACCCCCCCCCCGCAAGACGCACAAAACAGCAAGCAAGAAAAGAAGAAAGAAGTCAGAGGAGGCTCCATTATTTAGGAATTCCTTTTTAACTGTGGGATTAGATTACATAATGACTTATATTTCAAGGCAGATCATAGCACATGCTCTAACAGACTCATGTACAATAACAAGGAAGTTAAGATTAGCTCCAGCTGAAGAATTTGAGGTGTTCTGAGACAAGAGGACAGGAATGGGTCTCAAGGCACAGCTAACTGAGATGACAAATGGAAATTCATACAAAGGGGGAACCCTAGATGGTGGTCAGCACCCTAAAATTTAACAGATTTTATGTTTCTGTATTTCCTCTGTCCTGTGTATAAAAGCATGAGAGAAAGACATAGTGTTTTGGGGGTGAAGCAAAGGCTGGATACAAGGAGCTTAGACAGTGCAGGGGGAATTGAGGCTACAAGTGTCAACTGGGACCAGATTGGAGGGACCTCAAATATCAAAGTAAGGGAACCAAGTTTTACTTCATTAGTCATAGGACGCAAAAGTAATTTGTCTGAATAGAAATTTAGTAATCCAGGTGGCAGCTGCTTACTAAAGCACAATTTGTAGGCCCTGACACATAAACTATGAATACATTTAGATTTCTCAGAGAAAAATGGAACCAGTAATCTAGATACCATCAGGAGTCATAGGTAGTGGTGCCTCAGCACCCTATCATATCCTTGTGCCAATATCTAAAACTATTTACTGACTTGTTAATATATAAACTTTCAGGTCAGTTTTATTTACCATGATACCATGGCAACCATTATGGCTTCCTGCATGTCTTGTACATAGCAGAAACACTGAATATATTTTCAAAAATGATGCAAATAAGCCAGATATTTTAAAATATGCTAGCTGAGTAAACATGAATATTTAATCTCCCTAGGGGTCCAGTTTCCCCAAATAAATTCATGCATTTCCAAAACCTCATATGCTTGATATCCCAGTGGTTAATGTGCCCCCATGAGTCAACAGCACAAGTAGACTTGGGGATCCTTAAAGCTGAAAGACAGAGACTGGAATTCAGAACAGCCCCTGCAATGACTCGCAGTGACATGCCAGGGGAGGTAGATTGGCTTCCAGTACCAAGATGCTCTGATTACCCCAGGAAACATCTTTGAAACACCTGCGGTCTCTGTATCCCAGACTTGGTCTCCATCCTTGAGGACTCCAAAGGTAGGCATCACATATAATACCACAGTGACATTTTCCTTCTTTGTTCTCAAGATGTGTGACTAGGGACCTTAGCTAGGGAAATTCATCTGAACATACTCAGGACACCTTTATTGTCCTTTCAGATCTTGATCAGATGCAGCAGCTATCCTATCCTCTCTGCTGGGGTCCTGCCAGGTCCTTTGGCTGAGGTAGGTATGGGGCGATCACATCAGAAAGTCTCACGTCTGTTCATTATCTCTCATGGTGCAAGATCATCACAGCACTATTTTCTGCCTCTTTGTCTGAAATAGCCTTTCCCTATTTTTACTGCCATTTGATGAAAAAACACCCAAAGTTATTTCAGGCTCAAGACAAAGACTCACCATCCAGTGTCCTGGGGTGGACTGGATTGGTTTGGGCCCCTTTTCCCCACCACCACTCATCTTTGTCCTGTAACATTTTCACCTTGATCTTCTGCGTGGCTTATTCTTGTGTTTCTCTGAGTTAATAATCCAAGTATAGCAGTGTTCTTTTGTATTGTCTTTCCATTTTTATAATACGGCATATTGTTTTTGTTTGAATGGCTAAATACAACCAGAAGTCACAGGAGAACATGGGTATATCTTAGATAAGAATATGGGATGCTTTGGGGCCATTTTAAGGAAGCCTTTTTGACTGGAACAATCCAAGATTTAAATCACAAAGATGAAAATGGTTCTCAATTTTGTGAGCAGACAGGCCAGCATTTCTTGGGAAGGAAGATAATATTAACTGTAAATTATATTCACTTTCAAGAAATGTAAAGATTTTCAGAACAATTGAAAAATACTTCTCTAGAAGAAATGGTGCATGGTCATTAGTGGCACAGTGTTTCTCTACAGAGTCTAAAACAGAGTCACATGACACCTGACTTTGGTCACACAATACCTTACTGATGATTAGGAAAACTCTTTATAGGACAGACCAAATGAAGGAAGTATTTCTGAACATAAAGGATAATATATGTGTGGAAGTAAGAAAACCCCTCCTCAGTCTTTTCCTCCATTCCTTTCTCTGTTAGGATTTCTTCTATTTTAGGTAGAAATTGTTAGAATACTTTACTTCAACCATGGTGACAATGGTACAATCCTTTAAAATTCTTAATCAGTATCATAAAGGATAAATTTGTGACTTCATGGAGACCCTAAAATGTTTGGAGATACCAATTGCTCCATATCTTAATAAGGTATGGTAGAGAAAATACTAATCATGTAAGGAAGAAAATATGACATATTTTGGGATGTGGGAGTCTGGAGTCCAATGTGAGGAAAACCATTACAGGGCTCATTGACCAGGAACACCATGTAGAGCTGGGTTTTAAATAAATTCCAAGATTTCTACCATATTGAAGAATGGTTGATAAGTCTTTGGTTGTGGAGAGCAAAAGAATAGCTGATGTTGAATTTTAATTAGCTCTTCTCTACTGTGCTGGGTTGATTCTGCCCACAGATACTTCATGCCTTTATTAAGGTCTATAGCGTACAATAGCTCCTATTGCAGAACTTAGAGGAAGTGAAAGAATAGAGACTCACAGCAGTATGCAGTAAAGGTGCCGAATACAAGTGTTTCAGGATGCAAGATGAAATAAAAATCAATAATTAAGCACTTAGAAAAAACCAATAGAGGCAAAATTGTAGAAATATAAGCCACTGAAAGCACTCTTGGATGCAAGCCTGGCTCCAACTTTGTGGCTATCCTCAGTTACCCTCTCACTGCTGTTGGGAAAGCATCCCCTCCTGGCTTCTTTGCCATCAGGCCAATTCCTTTTTGTTTCTTGCTACAGACAGAGGAAGAGCATGAGGTAAAAATGGTAAGTACAGAGTTTTCTACTTTCCTTAGTGGTCTAAGGTTGATCACCAAGCTACAGCTAAATCCTGAAGAGTGAAGATGAGTACTAGAATAAATGATGGAAGAAAGAGGAGCAATTATAAAATCTAAGGACCATCCAGAAGCCCATACATCTTGTGAAACATGTTTCCTACCACTCATAGAAATATGCCTGAGAATTGAACCAACATAGCAGAAAGTAGAAGCAAGTGGCAGAAAAATAAGAGGACCCTTAAAATTTCTTTTGATCCTTGACCCCAACCATAGCTAAGGTACCATCTATATCGAGTACTGTCCAGATCAGAGATAGAAAACAAATCCTATAATTTAAATGCAAGGCTGTCTGCCTGCTCCCATGAGTTCATGTGCATGCTGATGCACCCTGATATTCTATCACAGAAGTCAGCTAATGTTTTTTGCAAGGGGCCAGAGGATGAACCTTTTAGGCTTTGAAGATAAAACAGCTCCTATCTCTACTATACATTTGTGCTGTATGATGCAGAAACAGCTAGAGACAGCATGATACTGAAAAAGCTGAATTACTGGATTGCGCTTCAATAAAACTTTATTTAAAGGCAAGTTGAATGGATTTAGCCATCATGCTACAGTTTATACTATGGATGTCTGAGATGGTCAATATGAGAACTGATCAATGAATTTGGCTCCAAAAAATCCCATAAGGAGAAACAATTCATAATCTAGGAGAGGCTGCAGAGGAACAAAGAAGGTTATTTTTGTCTTTAACATGGTAAACAGATCACAGAATAATAACAGAGTGTGTATTCATGCCCACCTGTGTGATGAATCAAACATGAAACCTCAAGATTCAATAAAATATAGCTGTTCCCAGGATGCTCTTGCTACTTTCTCCCTGTGGTTGAGATCTTCCTGTGATCTCTTAGCGTCCTCCTTTTGCTGCCAACACCCATACCTACTCCATCATCATGGACTCTTATTCTAGAACCATGAAGCCACATCTTCCTATGTCACACCTGGTTGTCAGAAGTCATAATGACAACTTCCTTCCCAGCTCATTCATTACATCACTCTCCAGTGCCTTGATTCTATAAAAAAGCTGTCCTCTTCACAGTAGGACTTAACACTTTGCTCCTCATGCAAATGAAAGATACATTTGCCCAGTTAGATTGATTCCTTCTTTATGAGATGAGCCACCAGAAACATTCATATGAATCATTTTGAGGAGATCTTTAAATATCAGTCAAGGGACGCTAGGGATTGCACAGTGATTAAGATCACACACTGCTTTTGCAGAGGATTAGGTTTAGTTCCCAGCACCAAAACTGGGTGGCTCATAATTGCTTATAACTCTAGCTCCTTGAGATCTAACACCCTCTTCTGGCCTCTACAAGCAGTCATGTTAAAAATTTACATATATGTTATATAACTATAAATAAATCCTTTTTAACTCTCCTCACCCCCAGTTTACCCAGGATATCTCATCTATTTCCTCTTACCAGGGAGAGATCCATGGGTCTCTCTTAGAGTCCTCTTTGTTACCTAGCTTCTCTGGGGCTTGGTCCTGTCTCAAATTGATATGCCATGCTTTGTTGATTCTCCTGGGAAGCCTTACCCCATCTGATTGAGATGGAGGAGGAATGGATGGAGAGTAGGGGGAGTAAGTAGAGGGAGGTGGGGTATGGAAAGTGAGGAGAGGAGAGAGGGGAAACTGTGGTTGGTATGTAAAATATATTTTTAAAGTGATAAAAAAATAAATCCTTTTTTTAAAAAAAATGGTTACCAGGATCCATCAATCACAAACTGCAAATGACACAGACATAAGTATTTTCATTCTTTCCATGTGGTTATTTTGTATAGTATTTCCATGAATTCTCAAAGTGCTTGATTGAGTCATTTATTCCACTTGCTTAAATCAACAAAATCCTAGAGTTCTCTAGAGTACCCACAGAGAGTCTCCACAGGAAGGAGACTCTCTGTGGGTCTTAGAACCCCGAAGTTGATGACTTGGCTCTAACAAGGTACCAGTTTATCTGGCACAGAAAGTCTTCCTAAAATATGTGTGTTGAGTCTTCTCCAACCTCAGATCTTCGTATACACGTACATCCTGCACACCAGAAAGTCTTACCTAAGTTATATAAATGTACACTATGTTCCACACACCTAGAATGAAGTATTCTAAAACCTTAAATCTGCTGTCTTTCAGAGACATACGATCCAGTTAGCCCCTCTCCAGAACATCAGGTCAGGTTATGGTTTGGTCTCTCACTAGGATCCCAAGACTGATGTTGCCTAAATTCTTTTGTTTGTGAATTATTAAAGCCTCAGTGTCCAGCACAGTGCCTGACACATAGTAGCAGCTCTGTAAGTTAAAATTGAATGTACAGACAAGAGAGTTGGGACCTTGCACACCCCTCAACTGGAAGAAATATGACAAAAACAGAATACTATTGTTTAGTATCTATCCATTCCTTCTGTCATGAGAAATAGGCTTAAAAATCATCAGCATGATTAAAAGTCATAATTTTATACATTTGGGGTTTGGTGTAATATTTGACTAGATGCATACACCAAAGCATGATTAAATAAAGCTAATTGTCATATCTATCACATTTCTTACCTGTCAGGTTTTATAGTGAGACATTTGAAATGGATATTGGGCTTGGCCATTTATCTTTTTTGTTTGTTTTCATAGCAGGAAGGCTACATTTATGTTCATCTGGGCTTGTCCATGTAATGTGTTTTGTCTAAGAGCAGGCAAACAAACTTGACAATATAAAGACTTATAAAGTCTAGTATTCCCTCTGTGGGGCTTAATTTTGGGTATCTACTTGGATTGATTGAGGGACCCCCCCCAGGGTCTGTAAAGCATAAGCAGTCTCTAAGAGAGTGAGAAGAGACTGAGTGAGGAAAACATGCCCTGAGCATGGGTGCATGAGCCTTTGGCCTCTGAATCATGCAGTCTTGAGATAGAGATACAGGGTTCCCAGTCTTAGGCAGCACCATCAATCTCTAAACCCGAGGTGCCCAGCTTCTTAGGATAAGCTGTATCTGGCTGCCCAGACTCTCCACCTACACATGGTCAGTGTGGGACCAGCCTCAGTTAAGTTAATTATCAAGCCTCGGTTAGACAAGCTAATGACTCTTCTCTTGTAAAAATGTATATTTCAGTAGTTCTGTACTTTAGAGAGACCTGACTGACACATCCTCTTTCACATCTGTAATCACTAAGAGAATCCCTGTTTCCTCAGATAGCTATTGCCCTTTTTGTCCAGACTTCAAGATTAACATAGGAGCCTAGCCAACAGTGAAGAGTGGAGTCCAGCTAGACTGACACTGTGAAGCACAACTACCCAGCCCATCACAGAACACCAAACCCCAGGCAACCCACCAGCAGGGAAGCAAAGAGCATTGTTTTAAGTTGGTAAGTTTGAAGTGCTTTGTCACACATTATTGTCTTACCAATGGACACACTGGCCACAATAACATCACCATTATAGTCATTTTCATCACCACTGTAGTCCACTTAAGGCAGACCTGAGCATTATCTGTCTTCACCAGGTATATCTGCACTAGAAAGACAGGGGCTGCATGACAGCAATAGCACATACATGAAAGATGACTGTAAAACAATGAGAGAGGCTGGAGAAGGCAAACCAAAGGCATGGCTTGTTTATCTACGGTATTATTTAATAGTTTCTCTAGCATGAAAACCCTCTTTAAGAGAAGAGAAAAAAATACTCCTATTATTTTCTTCCCATCTACAGAGGAGGTAAGTAAATCAGTTCAGTTCTGTCTCTCTGTGTCTAACATTGCTGTCTTAAAAGGTCCTAGCTGACATGAATGGGCCTACTGGTCCAGCAGTAGCTTCCATAGTATTAAGTTGCAGATGAAGGCATTTACCAGGGACTTTGACTCCAAGCAAAGATGACTATTAAATGCAATTCCAAACAGGTATCCCAATCAGCAATGGTTTCTGAAGACAATACAAACCTTGTCTATTTGTATATATTATGTATGCATATAATATATATATAAACTTTGCATCTATATAGTGTGTATATGCATATGTATGTATGTATGTATGTATGTATGTATGTATGTATGTATGTATGTATGTTTGTATGTATGTATATAATTTGCTTGCTACATTTTCCCTAAGGATTTTTAGGGTGTGTGTGTGTGTGTGTGTGTGTGTGTGTGTGTGTGTGTGTGTGTGCGTGTGTGTATCTGTGTCTGTGTCTGTGTATGCATTATCTCTGGTAGTCTATGCATAGGTGTTTGTGAATACTGGGATACCCGAGGAAGATAACAGCTTTCCTACTTTAACACCTTCAAGCTCATTCTTTTGAGACCCTATCTCTCAGTGAACCTTAAGCTAAGCTGATGACCAGTGAGTACCAATGATCCTTCTGGCATTGCCTTGCCCAGTACTGGAGTTACATATATACATGCAAGTCATGTCCAGTTTATTATGTGGGTGATGGAGATTTGAATTCAGGCCCCCATGCTTGTGCAGCAGGGCTCTTACTTGCTGAGCTACCTCCCCAGCCCCCAACCCAGAGGAATTTCTTACCAACAAAAAATTTAAAAAAAATCAGTAAGAATAGGAAAGCAAAAGAAAATGGTTCTTTGAATTTCCTTGAAGAGTCATTTGCTTAAAGAAGCATCATCATCTCACGTAAACATGCAAGATTCATTTAACTGATCTCTGACTGTTTTGAGAAATTGGAATTGGAAGCCTTGCAGGAAATTGTCTCCGAGGGTTCCTGGAATGTGCAGTACAAATGATGTATGCAGGATTGTTTATTGCAACCCAGTGAAGAAAACAATTGCCAATGCACTTTAATGCTCTAGATCAGTGCTTCTTAAACTTTTCCCGCTCGCAACCCCTGTGCACCCAAGAAATTTCCAAGCAGCTCTGAAGTGGCTGCCGTATAAATAGGTAACCAATGGTGCTATAGAGACAGCCCAGCAGCCTCAAACTCCCCCACAACTCCAGCTCCAAGGTTCTGACACCCTCTCTTCTGGCCTCCAGGTACCTGTGCACACACATGCCAATACTAATACACAAATGATGCACACATAATTAAAATTAAAATAAGTCTTCTTACAAAATAAGTGGACAAAACACTTGCTGATGATAGATCAAAAATAAATTTATTTTCAAGTAAGCCTTTAGTAGATGTAATTTTAACATGTATTAAAGACAAAAGCAAATCTATATAGTAATAGGTAGATGTGCTTGTTTGTCGAAAAAATGCAATCCAAAGATAGACTAATTTGATACTTACATGTTGAGGAATGATAGTAGGAATATATTAAATTGTTTTGTTTTTCATCATTAAACCTATGATTCTATAGGCATAGAAAACACTGCATTTACAGTAAAAACACAGCAATTCATAATATACAACTTTCAACTACGAGTGGAGGAGTTTGAAGTAGTGTTTCTTGGTGTTGTGTGGTATTACGGCAGGCACAGTGCAAAGTTCATAATTGTGTGTTTGGAACAAAGATTTCAACAGTTTCTAATGTAGCATGGAAGGTGGTATCCTACAGCATCTTTATGTGTCTTTCTCCCCATTTATATTGCTGCCTCACTGGGAGACCTCACCTATTGCACAATTAATGACTAGCACTCTTTTTATTTCAACCCAGCTTCTTTATTACATAAAGGAAAATGTTAAACACCTGATCTCTGATGTTGCAGAAGCCCTGAGACTAGTAAGACCCAATTGGAACTAATTAATTCCCCTCAGAGTCATTTCTTCTTCATCCTTCTCATGCCAGGTAAAGCGACAGCCCAGGCCAAGTCACAAATTTAATTTTACTGTTCTTTTCTCCACCCATTAAATGGGATGCATGGAAGTAAAACTACCTGCATATGTCTTTGTTTCCAGCAAGATGTCTATGGTGGTTATTATTGCTTGTCATCCCAAAAGTGTCTAGAAACACCTAGAAGAAAAACATCTTAACATGCCTGAGAGGGAGTGCTTGCCTTAAATTAATTGAAATGGTAAGACTCATCCTAAATGTGGGCAGTTCCATCCTATGCAATGGGGTCCCAGACAGAATTAAAAAGAGAAACTTATCTGGGTACCAGCATTCATTGCTCTCTGCTTCCTGACTGTGGATGCAGTATGACCAATTGCTTCATGCTCCAGTCACCATGCCTTCTCTGTCATGGTGGGTTATGTTTTCAAACTGTAAGCAAAAGTGAACTCTCCTTCCTTACATTTTTTTTGTCAGGTATCAAGCCCACTAATAAGGAAAGTAACTTATAACCTGCCCATTGTTTGTTCATTGATCTTATGTGCTGAGTCACATCAGACATTATTTGAGGTGATTTGGTATACAGTAATAGGCAGCAAAGAACCCTATTTTTTCAGGTTTGCATTTGAATATGCAAAGATAGACAATGAACAATGATAAAACACAAAAGAACATTATATACAGCATGAAAATTATATGCAACATGTAATAAGGAAAATAGAGACATTTGGGTGAATGAAAGAGCTTTCTGAAGAAAGGTAGACCTCAGTGTGAGACTCAGGGAAAAAGCTCAGCCTCCCTTACAAGATGAGGGTAAACAAGGCTGTCACCTGGATGAACTGTTGTCCCTGGATGATCCATGGGACAGGGACAACAGGAGCAGAACTAACTAGAACAGAACCTTAAATGAAGGTTTCCCTCTGCACAGCGCCTGTACAACATTGTGGAAGCTAATGGGCAAAGAGAGAAGCAAATGAGAGAGGAATTTTATTATTAACTAAATTAAGGGAAGCAGGGTATGAAAGGAATTTCAAAGGCAACTCTGAGGTTTGTCCCGAACAACTACGAGGAGTGACTTGCTATCTAGTGAGATGAAGGAGGCTGGGGTTAGAACAGGTGGGTGGAAGGAAAGTCAAGGACTTCCATGCTGTGTTTGAGAGGGCTAATAGACACTTGAAAAGAGACATCAAGGAGACGAGTGAATAAAAGAGGCTGGAATTCAATAGAGAGACTCAGACTCAAGTTGTGGCCCTTGGCATCTCCCTATCACCAGTCAAGTCATTTTGAAGGAACCACACCAACTAGTTCCCGATCTCCAATCTTCTATTTGTTGTAACTGTCCCCCACAGTTGCTGCCAAAAGCTATTTCTAAAGACAGAATCAATTCCATGTTTCAACTGCTTCCCTATAAGTATAAAATCCTATAGCCGTTCAGAGCCCAGCCCTTGAGTCTATATTTTCAGCCCTCTCTATGGAGCACCAATCATGATGGAGGTGACAGAATAGCTTCTGCACTAACCCACAGTGCTACATGTTGCAGGACTGCAGGACCTCTGGGAACTGGTGTTGCGTCTCTCTGCCTGAATTGTCACTTGTCCCCCATTGCCCTGGCAAATCCATTCAGCCTCAGAGCCCTGATTCACATATCACTTCCTTGATGCTGCCTTGTAGTTGGACTTTGCATGCTCTGCTTTGGTCATACAGCTTTTTGTCCTGGCTTGACATACACAATAGACATCTCTTTAGTCACACCTCTGAGTCTGTAGCTAGCCACGTGTAATAAATGTGTGTTGGATTGCAGTGAACCAACATACGCTCCATTAGCACTCCCATCACATTGGCATGGTGTAGTATTCCAGAGGTGCAAGAGTGGGGGAGATGGTCTCCATCCTGTGGAGGAAGCAGAAGGTGTGAATCACGGTGGGTATCCCTACAGGTAGGTGGTAGTCCTGAGCCTTCTGTAAATAGGAGCTCCCCCTTCACTGGAATCCTAGGCCAGAGCAGCTAAGGAGGTAAATGTGCTCAAGTTATAACAGCAGGGGTTTATTTAGGCATAAAGAATGCCCTCATTAAAGCAAGAAATGAGATGGAACTTTCCAGAGAAACATTAAGGAAGAGAGAAACTGCTCTCTGAGTTCATCGGACTCCAGAGACATCAAAAGGCCCCTCAGTTCATACCATAACAAAGCATCCAAGGGGCCTTGAGACACCATATATGAAGCCACACATCCCACTCCTGGGTTCCCACCCTCTCATGGCCTTTGGCAAATTCACTAATCCTCTAACATTCAGAACAACCAACCTCTGGGACCCAGATCAGCCCAACACTCAAAGGCCTTTTGAAAACTGAGCACTTTTTACAACAGAAACATTTTTCAAGCAAAAACAAAATGCCTTCTTAATTGAGTGGAAGAAGAAATGAAAGACAATCCTCAGCCCAACGGGAGAAGAAAAGCCACCTCCTATGACAGAAATAAGCAATCACAAATTCAACTGTGTTCTTCTTGGGGACTCTGAGCCAATTCCACATAGTTATGACCATCAAATGCCACAGAGGGACTCTGGGAATTGAATATGGTAAATGAGGCTCTTTAGGAGCCATGCAAAGGAAAAGTGACTTGGGTTGGGACCTCTTCTTCAATAGGGTTAGCACTTAATGGCTTCTAAGGAAAAATGGAGTAGTGGGTGGAAATGATTATGTTTTCCTCTTATGCCAAAAAGAAACCAAAGTCAAAAACGGGAGATTCCAACAGGGAAGAGAAAGGCACTCTGTGAGCATGGGAATTGATGTTTGCCTTATTCCCCATTACCTCTCCAGCCTCTAGACAATGCCTAGCACAAGGGAAGGACCTCCAGACATTTTTGTTTAATAAACAATGAATCAGAGGCTTAAAGATTAAAGGCAAATGAGAAAAGGAGAATCAACCTCCAGGAGCCATAACAAGAATGAGAAGCCTGGAAGTCATTCTCTCCTTTATCCCAGTTCTTCAGATTGTCCTCTGCACAGCTTGAATGAGGAACATGATATATTTATTTCTTGGGCATCTAGCAGCTTCACTTATAATGTGTTTGCATGCAAAGCAGCAAAGTTAGTGGACTAGGACACAAACGTGCAACAAAGGTAAGACTCTTGAAAACATTCCAGATTTCCCTCTCCCTTTCTTCCTTCCCTTCTATTCTCTTTACCTCCTCCCTTCTTCCTTTCCTCTTTCCACATATTCACACTGTTATCAAACAACAAGACCACGTGTTTCCAGAATCTACTCTGAACCTTCTTACCTTCTTCTCTCTCTTCTATAATAGTCTCTGAATAGTCTTGGGCCTCTTGTTTCTTGTAGACTCATCTTTTCTCTGAAACGGTGGTCTTTCCCCATCATCTCTCAGACCATAGTTCTTTGTGCTTTGCCCTCTTGATGCACAATGATTCAGTGTGATAGAGTAACATCCAACACTGCATTGTCTTCACCTCCA
Source organism: Cricetulus griseus (assembly GCF_003668045.3). Lineage (NCBI taxonomy): Eukaryota > Metazoa > Chordata > Mammalia > Rodentia > Cricetidae > Cricetulus > Cricetulus griseus. Next base: position 32,718,919 of record NC_048601.1, on the reverse strand, counting down.
GCCAACTCTGAACATGGCACTCTGAACCATCACATGTTCCCATTGCCTGCAGGAAAAAAAACTTTCTATTCCTCAGGACCCAACAGTCTTAAGGGCATAATGAAAAGATTTAAAGCCCAAATCTCTGCTTCCTTGCACCATCTAGCATGCCTTGGAGTAGAAGAAAGTCAGATCCTGCACTGTTCCAAAACTCCTACAGGAATCATTTGTTTAAAGTATATAAGAACAGGAGCTGGGGAAATGGCTCAATTGATAAAAGGCTTGCTGTGCAAACATGAGAACCTGAATTGAATTCATAGAGCCCACATGTAATAAAATCTAGGTAAGTTGGCACATGCTTGTAATTTCAGGACTGAGGAGATGAGGACAGGGGAATCCCTATGGCACCCTAGCTAGCTGAATCATTGAATTCTAAGTACCTAGGAGTCTCTATCTCAGAAAACAAGGTAGATAGTTCCTGAGTAGAACACCCAAGGTTGATCTCTGGCCTCAACACACAAATGAATACACACATACACAGAATTGATTTAATCCAATAAATAAAATGTAGCAGAATAGATACATTAGGCTGGAGAAAGGGCTCAGTGGTTAACTGCACTTTCTGCCCTCACAGAAAACTCCAATTTGATTCCCAGTACCTACATTGGGCAACTCACAACTGCCTGTACCTCCAGCTCCAGGGAATCTGATGCTCTTCTGTCCTCAAAGACTACCTGCGCACATATACACATACACTTTTGCAGACACACACACATATACAGAGAGAGAGAGAGAGAGAGAGAGAGAGAGAGAGAGAGAGAGAGAGAGGGAGAGAGAAATAATCTTTAGACTGAATAGATACATATGTAACTCAGGACCCATTCAGGAATGTGTCCCATATGGCACACATGTGGCCAGGGTACCACAGTGACCAGGTCCTCATGCTAACACTCTGTGTGCCACTTCTGCTATCTAGTTAACAATCTTGTTTGGCTTTGTTTATGCATCACCTTAATTGTTTCATTTCTTGCAAGGATTGAGCTTCCAAATTATGGCCATCATAATGAATTAAATTAATATATTCTTTCTTCAGCAGGGAGGATTAGAATAATTTAGGATCATCTAATATTATGAGCAGTTTAGAAACCATTCCACTCAATTTGCTTATTCTCTCAGAAATAAAGACAAGGATTTTCAGAAAGTCAATATGCAAAATATTAAGCAATATGTCTCTTTATGTGCCAGAGTCCCATACCAGGTATAATTGGCAAGTTTGGAATCTATGCATCAGTTGACTTAACATTAATAAAATAAAACATCTGAGACAGTTAACTTACAAAAAGAAAGAGTATATTGTAGCCCATGGATTTTGAAGTTCTTGTCCAAGATCAGGAAGACTCACTACCTTGGATGACAATGGCAGAGAGTGTGTGATGAACTAAACTGCTTGCTTAAGAGCCAGGAAGCGAAGAGGAAGAGGCCAATTCACAGTCCTCTCAAAGGGGTTTCCAATGGCATAAGGGCCTCCCACTGTGTCTTTCTACAGGTTCCAACACCACCCAGTGGTACCACCCTAAGGACTTCTAGCATTACATCCTAGTTACAAATTCTTTTCTTGGTAGTAGAGGAGGCTGCTTTCATTGGCCAAAAACAATAAAAAATAAACCTTCATAGGGACATGAAAAGTCACTGGAGAACTCAGGAAAAATAAGTCGGAGGTGTATAGCTTTCTGAAAACACCTTCTGCTTAAATACAGTCAACAAAATTTCAACAGTGCAAAAAAGCTATACCTTTGAGGTAATCTACTGGTAATTTGCAACATATGCTGGGAAATCTCTTAATTGCTTCAGAGTTTCAAGGAAATTTTAAATCAGTTGGAGCAGATACTAGAGGAGGGGTTATTAAGGATAAATGAAGGAACTAGAGACATGCTGCCATAAGGGGAAGATAAAGACTGGGGGTGCTCAATAGCAGTGTGCTTGCCCAGCATCTGAGAGGCCTTCAGTTCAACTCCCAGTTAGGCCAAGGGAGCAATAACTGAACAAAAGATTAATAACTTTTCTTTGATAAATTTTGCTTATAGAAGGGAACCATGAAAAGAATTTTTTTTTTCTCTCACAGGATCAAAATCAAGTAGACTAGGAATCATCCCTGAGATGAGTGTGTGGAAACCCAGATAAGGTTTTTGCCCTGGGTCAGTTCATTGAAAAAACACTGTTAGGTTTTAACCTAAAATGTCCTTTGAGATACATAAAGTTAAAGGCCTCTTCCTCAGCTTATAGCACTAACTGGAGAGGAAATGTCTTAGCTGGAGTAAGTGGGTCTTTAAGGAAGGAACTTTAAAAGGGATTTCTGGTCCCTTGTGCCTTCCTTATCATTGTGTGAATCTTTTCTGCCCTGTGTTCTAAACAGCTGGGATTTGCCATTGTCCTCTTCATGATGTTCAGCTTCTGGCACAACGAAGCCAACATGTACTGAACCTCTGGCATTGAGCCAAAATAGATGCTTCTCCCTTCTAAATTATTTCTCTCAGATATATGCCACCATAAAAAAAAGTCCAAACAACACACCTTCTGACCCTATGGGAAGCTCTAGAAACAATCAGAGACCTTCCTTTTTCAGACACAAAGCAAGTACATAGCTAACCCCGCCACGCTGCACAAACCTGGCCAGATTCTGTAGCAACAGCAGCCATGGGAAACATAGGAGGAGAAGTTGCTGTTCACTCATCTTTTCTTCCCTTGAGATTGTGCTCAATGCAGAATCACAGTATAGCACATCTGGTATTTTATAGTCATTGAGATAAAGCCCCTGAAAGGACACAGATGCACCCACAACAACTTCCTTACAGGTTGCCTCTGACAAATTTTATAAGTACATTATGTTCTCAGAGGGGACAGCACTGAACCTCAAAGGGTTAAGGCAAGAACACATTCAAATTACAAGCTTGGATTCATGCTGAAGCTCCCTGTGTTCTCCACCTGACGTAACTGATGCTTTCAGAGAGCTTGGACTAGGCACAGGAGACACAAAAACAAGTGAGACCCAGAGACTGTCTTCCCTGGCCTTAGGGTCCAGCTAGGATGCTGTTGACTGTGCACAACAGCAGAGGACAAGATTTCTGATGGAATCTTTGGTGGAAAATCTCTTCTGTGTTATTAGATGTGTTCATAGTTTCAAGACCTGAAAATCGATTTTGCTTCTGTAGCATTCACTGTAGGAAACTGTGTTTGAAGCTATGATCATCTTTCTGGTTGGGGCTGTTGGGAAAAACACTTTAGAAAGAATAGTCATGGAGGGATTTCCTGAGAAAGTGACATTTAAGTAAAGCAAGGGCAATGAAAAAAGACCAGTCAAGTGATTCTCATGAGTTATAACTGTAATGTTACCATGGAATGCCATGATACTGATATAGTTCATATTGGCCAACCCTCAGAAAGACTTCAGGTTTGTACTTGACATTTCTCAGCAACACTTTCAGGATTTTTTACCACCTTGGTACCTCTTTAGATTGAGATGGCTATAGCATCAGAGGAGTGACCAGTCTTAATAATATCACTAAGGACAGTATGTGGATATATGTACAAAAATAGGTAGAAGGGCCTGAGGAGATGGTTCAGTGGGTAAAGTGTTTGCCAAACAAGCATGAGGACCTGAGTTCAGATCCCCAGTGACTATTAAAATTTCAGATCAATTTTTCTTATAGAGGGGGAACCATACAAAGAACAATTTTCTCAGCGGGACATGGTGGCACATGCCTTTAATCTAAGAACCTTGCAGGCAGATCTTTGTTGAGTTCAAGGCCAACCTGATCTACAAAGTGAGTTCCATGATAGCCAGAGCTACATAGTGAGACCCTGTTCAAGGAAGAAGAAAGAAGAAAGAAGAAAAAAGAAAGAAGAAAGAAGAAGAAGGAGAAGGAGATAATATAAGTGTGACTGAGAATATTGCCAGAGATTAATATGTGGAAGCCTGGATAAAGTTCTTGTCATGTCTCAGTTCATTAAGAAACCATTAAATCTACAATGTCCTTCAGAGGATTAAATGTTGAAGGCATGGTCTCCACTGGTGCCACCATCTTTAGAGGTAATGTCTGAGCTGGAGTAAGTAGATTACTAAGAAAGTAACTTTAAAGGTGATTCCTGGCCCCTGTGCCTTCCTCTCTTTGTGTTTTCTGTCTACAATGTGTTAGGAAGCTCTGTTCCTTCACATTTTCCCTTTCATTGTGTTCAGCCTCACCACAGCTCACAGTACACATCTGTAATCCCAAAGCTGAGGAGATGAAAACAGGAGGATACCTAGAGTGTGCTAATCAGCCAGCTTAGCCAAGTTGGTGAGTGGTTCAGTAAGAGATAGTGTGTCTAATAATAATAATACTAATACTAATAATAATAATAATAATAATAGTGATTGTGATGAGATGGAGAAGATATTGAGAGAGATCCACAGCCTTGACCTCTGGCTTCCACACATAAACATATACCTTCAGGGACACATGCACACAGACATAGTAACATGTATATACACCCACACACATGCATATACAAACACTACATGCATATAAAAGACAGACAATTCCCATGTAGTTGTATTAGTCAGCTTTTTATTGCTGCAGCAAAATAGCTGAGACCAGTTTATTAAGAGAAAAAATTTAGTCTCACAGTATTAAAGGTTGCAGTTCACAATTGCTTAGCACCATTGCTTTGGGCCTTTGTTAAGAAGAGGTGCGGGGGGTAGAGAAGAAAAGAAGACCTGGTTCTCAGTCTCTTTTGCATACTTTCAACGACTTAAAACGTGCATGCACACACACACACGCACGCACGCACGCACGCACGCACGCACGCACGCACGCACGCACACACACACACACACACACACACACACACACAGCTTCACCTCCAGAAAGTCCCACCACTTTCCAGTAGCTCCATGTTGGAGACTAAACTTACAACATCTGAACCTGGGGGAGATATTTGAAATTCAAAATCTAGAGGCATGCATACAAATGACAGCTGAAAAGTCACACCCAGACTTTGACAGTAATGGTTGATTCTAAAAAAATAACCTGGATTATTATGGATGATAGTCATGGCAGACATTCTCGATCAGCTATGGTGACTCAAACCTAAAATCCCAGCACTTAGAAGGCAGAAGCAAGAAGAATACAGCAAGCTCAGTGTCAGCTTGTTCTACATAGTAAGCTCCAGGCCAGCCAACCCCCCCCCCCAAAAAAAAAAAAACTTTTCCTCAAAACACCTGTAACAAAACACCTAAGGCACAAGATTCAGTCCACACTGTGTGTGTTTGTGTGTGAATTCAGTCATGTCATTTAAAGCCCAGACACAGACATAATCACATCAAACAGATTTTTGTCACTGTGCATCAAGTTGGAGGACTGGCTTTAAAAAAAATAAAACATGTGGTTTTGCTTATTTGCCTTCCATCAAAAGTGGGTAGAGCTAATGGTCTGAGCTTAGATCCTGGCAGGGGAAAGTGATTCTGCTCTCCTGTACTCAAGAAAAAATGACTGAAGCAAAGCAGGTCCATTAAGAAAGTACCAGAAGGGTAATAAGGAAAGCTCACTGCCTCCTGTTCTCATCTCCTGTGTAACAGAGAACTGGAAGTTACCCTTCAAAACCAAGTAAACTGCCATCTGTGCTGTGGCTTCTGGAAAAGGCTTAATTGAAATACTCCGGGAAACCAGGAAAGCTGCCTTCTAATTTGCACAGCTCCATCTCACCTCAGGGTCTCAGAGACATGCACAGTGGATACTGTACCTCATCTGGGTGTTTAAGCTTTTCTTCCTGCATCAGACTTGATGGCTTACCTTTCAGCAATATCTCACTACTGTTAAGAGCCCATCTAGGGAACCTTAGTCACAATCTGGCTTGAAAATCATCTGTCCTTTGAGTTCTTTTAATTTTTTTTGTGTGTGTGCATGTGTTTCTGGGTTCGCCTATATGCATGCATTGTCATGTGTAAAGGCCAGAGAACAACTTCAGGTACCATTTACCCATTTTGGAATGTTATCCATCACTGGCTCACAAGCTCCAGGAAGCCTTTCTACCTCCCCCAAGCTCCAGTCCTAGGACAACAAGAAATGTACTTCCACTCTCACACATGGGTTCTAGAGATCAAAGCTGTGCTTTCCTTCTTGTAAGGCAAGCAATTCACCAACTGAACTATCTACCCAGAACTAGGGTTTGAAGTCTTTTTTTAAACAATGGTCATAGAACACTGGTGGTGTCAGATTGATCACCTCTGCTGTTTTCTTTTACAATATCTTTCCCTGGCTCTATCAAGATTCATTTTATAAGAAAGACAGCATATGTTTCTTCTGGGACTGGAAGGCCAGGTTATATACAAAGAGATGTTAACACGATGGTAGCTACCCTGCAAACTAAATAGGGGCTTGTTTCATTATGACTCACTCCTGAATTCCATTGTTATCAACAGACCTGAGATCAATATTCCATCAGCAGAGGCCATCTCAACACTGAGAGCCCATTGGCAAAGTGCCACCCCTCTATACAATCCACAACTACTGACCTACCACAGACCAATGGGGCAACCTGGGCCTTCCTGATAACCCACAAGGATTCTGGTCAGAAAAGATCTCTTATCAGCTCATTATCTACCAGATGCAGAGTTCAATGACATCACAATTGATGCTTCAAGGCAGGTGCCCAGTCATTCAAGCCGAGTTTGAACTCTTTAATTGATTTTATTCTGCAAAGCAGTTACTTGGATTTGTGGATGCACTGCCAAGAAATTGAATGTATGGATTCTTGATTGGGATAGATCATCTTAAGGGTTCTGAACCTTGAGCTTTGAGAGAAGATATTTCTTCTTCCCTGTGCATCTGTTTCTACTTGCTGTATTGCCTGGTCTCCAAGGGGCATACTATAGTATAAATTATTCAAAAAATATAAAATTTGAAGGAAAATAAACAAGATTTTGCTATGATACAATAACTCAAGTTTTCAGGACAATCATAAATAATGCAAGGTTAGGGAACAGATTTGAAGCATTCTCCCTAGTTAAAAAAAAAAACTATGTATATATTGATTAACTTGATTTAGCCATTCATCAACACATATATGTATCAAAATATGATCCTATGAATTATAAATAAGGATAATTTGGGCCAGAGTGATGGCTAAGTGGATAAAAAACTTACTTCACAAGCATGAGACCCTGAGTTCTAATCAACAGCACCCTCATAAAGAACTAAGCATTGCCACCAGCCTGTGACTCAAGAGCTGTGAGGGCAGAGTCAGGGTTCCTTAGGCTCACTGGCCACCAGTCTAGCTCCAGATCCTGACAGAGAAAGGGGTGGAGAGTGACAGAGGAGGACACCCGACCTCATCCTCTGACCCTGACATGCGCAGTGAGGTATACACCCACACACATGTGCACACACTTCACTCACTCCTTTCCTGCCTGTCTGTCTTCCTTGTATCCATTTGTCCATCTTTCCTTCCTTTTTCCCCTTTCATTCTTTTTTCTTTCTTTGTGCTGTTTTTTTTGTTCTTATTCCTTAAGACTTCCATACATGTATATAATAACTTTATTTAGGCACCACTTCAAGCAATTTCTATAACTCTACTTATTTTGTGCCACGGTAGCCATGTTCCAATAAAGGACAACCATTTTACACATTAGGAAACTGAGGCACAAAACATGAAGTATTTATCCGAAATAAACAGAGTCAATGAGCATGTGGGAGAAAAAGATTCTAAGAACCTTCAGCCCTGTCGCTGATCTCCATTAACTGCTACAAGTACTGATACAAACAAATATTAAGTAAGACATCAACTGAACATAGCATCGCTAGAGTTCTCAGCAGTCATGGAGGCATAATAGAGACAATATCTTCCACTTGTGCTTCAAAAAGCCAGTGACTAGGTCAACTTTAGCAAAGCAGTTGTCAGTAATCCAGGTGGATGGGAGGAAACAGAAGGGACCAACACCACCTCTGTATTCATATAGGAAAAAGAAGTCCTCATGACTCCAGGCTTCCCATCCAATCTCCAACATGTTGGTGCCCCATTTGTTCCTCAATTCTGCTCTGTGATCTGATCTTGTTCGATGCCCACTGATTCACCTTCTCTTCTCTTCTGCACAGCCTTCACTCTTGCCTTCCCCAGGTTCCAGACAGAGCCAGCCATACACATAGATTCACTATATAGGTCAGGCTAGCTGAAAATTCACACATAAGCATACCTTCAGGCTAAGCTGACTGTACACAATCAACATCCATATTACTGCTACCTTCTCCTGGGAATTTCCCTCTTGGTGTTTCTACTCCCTACGTCCAACCTGGAAACTTCAACAAGATTGCACTGAGGAGTCAAAAACAGTAGTGTATAGCATGATGGAAATAAGCAACTTATCTGAATCATGACATGTGACCGCCAGGCTGTTTCTTGCCACCAATTTTCTGTATAACCTTGGGCACAGAATGGTTCAGTTCTTCCCTTCAGTGAAAAGAGAGGCCCCCTAGACTACTTGGGAATGACCATACCTTGTTGAGTGTACTACTTTGCTCATTACCAGACTCACAGAAGATATTACTAATCAATCACTTTAAACTAAGCCAGAACAAAACATCCCAATTCTTCTTAATGAGAAAAACATCAAGAAAGCAGAATGTGCAGGCCATCGTTAGCCTCATCACCTCCATCTGATAATCCCTAAGACTATTTCCATTATCCAGTGTGTTCATGAACTTGTCATCCCCTGCAACATTCCTTTCATTCCCATGCATCCTCAGAGGGCATCAAGTGAATGCATGTACAGTTTGTCAAGACCAGGAAACTTGGAAAACTGTAAGCACATTGCTTTGTAATGGAGGAGGAACCAGATGCCAGCCCAACTGTGAGCGAGTTTTCTTCTCTCCTGCCTTTCTTCTTTTTCTTTGTGTTCGTTTATCCATCTTTCCTTTCTTTTTCCCATTCATTCTTTTCTCTTCTGTCTTTCTTTTTGCTGTTCTTTTTTCTTATTCTTTGAGACTCCTATACATGTTATAACAACACGTGATCATATACATCCCTATTTTCCCTCTGCAATATCCACCAATATCTCCCTCTCTTAGCTCTGTCTTTTTTTTTCCTTTAACCCATTAAGTCCAGTTAGTGCTTTCCTTCCTAAGTGCACAGCTGAGGGGACATTCACTGGGGTATGGGAAACCTACCAATGGCAACATCCTCAAAGACTATTCTCCTGACCCTAGGAGCTATCAGCTACTCACAGCTCCTCAGTAAGAGGTGGACTCCATCTGTACAAGAATTTGGGCCGACACAATCTGCTTGTAGCCATGGCTTCTGTGAGCTAAGGCAACTCGTGTCCAAAAGACAGCATTCTACACCACTCTTCCCCATCCTCTGGCTCTTACATTCTCACCTCCCTTCCTGGATGTTTCTTAATCCTTAGCTGGGGTAGGGAGTTGAAAAGAATGTGTGATTTAGGGATGGGGACTAGTACCTTCTCCCACTCGTTTTGACCAGTTGTGAACCTCTGCACTCATGGCTCTCCTATTGATTACTCACCTGTTGGGACTGACTTCTTCTCCCCACTTGGTTCTGTTTGTTTGTTGAGACACAGTCTCACTCAGGTTGGCTTTGAACTCATTATGCTGCCTAGGCTGCCCTTGAACTTGAGATCCTCCTGCCTTGGTCTCCAACAAGTTTTTTTCTTTGAATTTTCCCCAGGCTAGGCTCAACTTACAGCAATTCTGCCTTAGCCTCCCAATTGCTTGGACTGCAGATGTGAGCCACCACACTTGACTCTATTTTTCTTTTTTTTTTCCAGATTTTTTTTGAATTAGAAACAGGATTGTTTTACATGACAATCCCAGTTCCCTTCTCCTTCCCATCCTCCCCTACCACCACCCCCAACTAAAACCCTACCTATCACATATCCTTTCTGCTCCCCCTGGATGGTGAGGCCTTCCATAAGGTGTCATCAGAGTCTATCGTATCCTTTGGGATAGGGCCTAGGCCCACCCCCGTGTGTCTTGGCTCAGGGAGTATCCCTCTATGTGAAATGGGCTCCTAAAAACCACACCTATGCTAGGGATAAGAGCTGACTCCCAGAGCAATGGGCTTTGTTTTGGTCCTTATTATCTCTTGGTAGGCAGACACTAAGTTTAGGTGCAGTTTGGGTGTGGCCAATCCAGAAGGAGGCAACAGAACTCTCTGAGCACCTGAAGGCAGGTAGCCTGAAGAGTGGAGGGGACTCAGAAAGACCACAAATGGAACTGAGTCGGGTTTGCTTTCTTTCTACTCTGCTTTTGGTCAAGCACGCACCTGTCTATTCCTGTCTATCGCAACTCCTGATCTACAATCAGAACCCAATGATGATGACAGTTAAATAACTCAAGGGCACCCAGTCCCTGAAATCAAAGAACTAAAGAAAACTCAGAGGAGCAGGACTCCTAGATGCTAGAAGCTTATTACACAGCAATTGCAATGCTGAAGCTGAAACTGGATTCTACAGACAGTTGATACTGCAGAGCAGATTCTGCTCAGGTTATTGAGCATGTGAACAACCTGGGCAGTGAGCAGAAAGAGGAAACACCCTCCCCACTGATGAAGGAGTGGCATAATTTGGAAAGGCTGTGAGAACGAAAATGGGAAGAGCCTTGTATACAGCAAGTGCTCAGTAACTAAACATTTCATATAAAACCAGCTGCAGATACAATAGTAGTCCAGTAAGATTGTAAGGGAGCCTAAATATTCGTGCCACCAGGTGATAGCATAGGTCTACAATGTCATAGCCTAACATATTGTTTACTTGCTTGTGGCAAAAAGGATATAAGTGAGACTACTGCTCTGTAATCAGGTCAAAATGCACACACCCTATGATATACAGCACCGTCTGCCTGGTAACTATAAGGTCTATATGTGTCATTATGGATGGATATTTTACCAATATTTGAATGTGTGCATCCTAATTCTAAGAAACAGTTAACACTAAAATAGTATATCATGATTTCCCCATAGCAGCTCAGACATCTCAAGTTTGTGTCTTGTGTGTGTGTGTGTGTGTGTGTGTTCATGTGTTCATGTATGTGAGTACATATGTGTGTGCATACACATGGAAGCCTGTGGACAATCTCAGAAGTAGGTCCTCAGGTATCATCTACCATTTTTTAGGCAGGGTTGGGTCTCACACTTACCTGGAACTCACGTTCCAGACTGCCCAGTGAGCCCCAAGGGTGGTCAGTCTTTGCCTCCCCAGCACTAGTATTACAAGCATGAGCCATTATGTCCATGTCTCTTTTGTTTTTGTTTTTCTAGCATGGGTTCTGGGAGAATTAAACTCTGGTCCTTATGTTTGCAAAGCAAGCACTTTCTGTTTGTGCCATCTCCTCAGCCTGCACTGCGTCCACAGACTGTATCAAGAGGCCACAGAGAGTGACTAATAACACACTCCAGGACTTGTGTGTGTGTGTGTGTGTGTGTGTTTCTTTTCATGATGTTTGCACACAAAATTTGTACATTTCTCAGAGCGCATCCCTGTGGATAAGAAATGCCTAACTTGACTCTTAAAAGAGAGAATGAGGGAAGCTGGGAAGGAGAAGGATGGAGTGGAAAGAGGAACTTCTGGCTAACATCCTTACTTCTGCTGGGAGAAAAGATCCTGAATTAGCTGACACCAGGTCCCTCTTTGTTTTCCTTCTCCTTTCTTTTATTTTTGCACAAATATTTTTAATTTAGTTAAAATGCAATTACATCATTTCCTCCTCCCCTCTCTTCCTCTTCCCCCTTCCATATTTGCCCCAGCTCCCTCTCATATCCTATGAAATCAGATGTGCATGAAAACTTCAACCAAGGTTTCCCCAGAAGGCCCAGGAAACTTCTGAGGGATGGAGCTCCCCCTACTGGGCACAAACCTTTTCTTTGACCATTTTGTCAACCAGGCTGGTGACTAGTTAGCTGCTGTGTTCAGACCCAGGCAGGTCACACTAGCCTGTACTGAACACTTCCTGTGTGTCAACTGCCTGGCACTCAGAATACTATGGTGAGCAAGTAAATGCAGATGAGTGAGAAAAGAAAATGGCAGAATCATACGTGTGTGTACAGCAGGGGCTTAGCCCTGGAAAGCTGTAGAAAGAATGGGTTTCTGAGCTGCTGCTGGGGTGGGGGGGAGGCAGCTGAAAAGATAAATAGTTCACCAGACACATAATAGTCACCTCATATTTAAAATATTAAATAATTGAGACACCGGGTCAATTATGCCCATTTCCATTTATGTTTCCACCTGCTTGTTCCTGATAGCTTATGGACGCTTTAATGACAGGACCCGCAGCTCGTTCCAGGTAGCCCTTTGTATCAGTGACTTCTCTTTACAATGACAGAGCACCTGCCAACAGCAACTTAAGGAGTTCAGTCCATCAAGGTGAGGAAGGCGTGTCAGTGCCAGTGTGAAGCAGCTTGTCACATTGTCCCCCGTAGTCAGGCAATAGAGGGGGAGGAATGGTGGCACTAGGCTTGCTTTCAACTTTTTATCTAGGACCCCAGTCCATGGGCTAGGGTTGCCCTCATTTAGGGTGTGTTTTCCTTCCCAGCTTAAAACTTTCTAGAAACGCCTCCATAGAAATAACCATGGCCATGGTTCCATGGTGATTTTTAAATGTAGTCAAGTTGCCATTCAAGCCAGTCTCCGTACCTTTAAACTGAGGTATTTAAACAGAGCACAAGGAAGGATTGCCTCGGGTCCCTAGATTGAATGAATCAAGGAATGATACTATGAACCTGTATTGACTGTGTTTTCAGCAACATTGCTGACTTAGAAGCAACTAGAATATTAGTAACTTTAAAATATAATTGACAGATATATCTATAGATATATTCAAAGTTACTTTGAAAACTTTATTATGTGTTACATGAATGACTGTTCTGACTGCATGCATGTGTGTACACTTATATATGTGTCTGATTCCTGCAAAGGCCATGAGATGATGTGAGATGCTCTAAAACAGGAGTTACAAAGAGTCAACATGTGAATGCTGGAACTCAAACCTAGGACCTCTTCAAGAGCAGACACCACTGAGTCATCACACTAGCACCTAAAAACTGATTTGATAATGTGGAGTCTCCCTTACTGATTCTGAGGGGCTAAAGGGGCCAGAATAGTGGCTTCAGAGATTTGGACAAAAACTACTTATGTCAAGGAGTGCTTTAGTTTGAATGTGAGACATCCCATATAGGCTCATGGGATTGAACATTGTCCTCAGTTGGTGGTGCTGTTTGGGAAGGTTGCGGAGTCTTATTAGAGGATGTGTGACATGAGAGTAGGACAGGAGCTGTCATAGTCCGTGTCTAGTCTGTGTCTACTCTGTTCCCTGGCTTGGGAAGCAGTGTGGCCAGCTGGCTTCCAGCTCCTGTCACTATTCCAGTCCCACCATGATCAACTGCATTCTCTCAGACTTTAAGCCAGAATAAACCCTGAAAGTGCTTCCTGTCAGGTGTTTTGCTGCCACAAGAAGGGTAAGCAATACAGGAAAGGAAGGAAATGAACACTGACTGAGCACAAGCTGTCATCAGACGTGGGCCCACACTACCTACCGCCCTGTGTCCTTGTACACAGGGGACACTGTCATCTTCAAATGTACAGTAAACTGATATATTTGAGAGTGTAGGTCACAGTGGATACATAGGATTAATAACTGCATCTTAGAAAGCCATCTCCAGATTGTGAAAATACAACAGATCTTGAGCTGTCACCTCATGCTAAGATCTGTGCCCACCGTGTCTCTTGTGTGCACCATGTCACTTAATCCTGAGTCCAAGATCACATTTCTATCTCAGTTGCTGGAGGTCCCATTACTGATGAAAAGCCACACAGCTGCTAAGTGAAGGATACAGGACTCATCACTCTCATCTATCCAAATCAAAGCCTGGGCTCCTGACCATATATTACACAGTATCCTTGGGTACCCAGGCAGGCAGGACTACAGGATTCAGAAAGCATGGATCACAAAGGAAATTATTTACAAAGAAACCTCTATTCAGACTATCACAGTTCTATACCATTGTGAATGGTCATTAGAAAACAAAATAGCTATCCCTTTGCTTAAGTGACAAGCAAAAAAATGAATTCCATTTTCCCAGCTGTACACCTCAGGCTTTAAAAATTCTAATAAGAGAATTAAACCTATCTGTGGACAGAAGCTGTCTATAATTTAATGTTTAAACCCGTGACCATGGCAGTGTTTTCCAAGCAAGCTATGTTCAAGCATAGCTTGGCCAGGAAGAGAGTTTAAAACACAAGATCCTAGACAAGATCAAGATTCAAAGGACAGTAAGAGGTTTCCTCTCTTTCCTTCCAAACTGAGCACAGTAGAAACGTGACAGTCCACCCAGGTAAGATCTACCCAAGGCCACTGTATGAGATGTTTCTCTGTTGCTGTGATAAAATGCCACAACCAAAGCAGCTTAAAGAAAGAAGAGTTGATTTGAGCTTAGGACTACAGAGGGATGACAGTCCATCATGGCGGGCAGCATGAGAGCAAGCAGAAATGGAAGCAGGAGCAGGAAGCCGGGATCTTGCATCTTAAACAGTATATATTAAAGGGAGGGTTAAACTGGAAGCAAGGTGAGCTTTTAGGTAGGCTAGTGGGCATTTTACTCTCTAATGCTACCCTAGTAATGTATTTCCTACAGCAAGGCTGCACCTCCCGAACCTCTCCAAACAGCACCAACCAGTGGGGACCAAGTATTTGAACACCAAAACTTATCAGGGTTTATTTATCAGCCAAACCACCCTAGCTATTTCCCAACTAGCTTCACTTGCTATCTCGAGAACCTAAACTTAAGCTTACCTCCCTGGATACAAAGATATTGATCAGGGTCCTGGATCATCACAACTTAGGTACTCTTATCAGTACTCTTATCATCTCCAGGGACCCAGCCATGAGAGAACCCCAAGTTCTCTCATACTACTCTAGCTGTTAAACTACACAGCCTGAGATGCCATAATAAAATACCACAGACTGGGTTTCTAAACACCATAGACTGTTCTAAAGGCAAGGAATGCAAGATGGTGGTACCAATAGTTTTGGTTGATTCCTAGTGAGTACTTGTTTACGTGGTTTACAGACAGCCACTTTCTCACTATGTTCTTGTAAGACTTGTAGACATGGAGTTAATTTCGATGTGACCAAGGAAATCAGTAGCTATGGCTTAGTGACTATGTCACCAGATGGTGGAATGACCCTGTGGTTTAAAAACCTTGAAGCTGAAACCATGTTCTTCCTGCTGTATAAAAATCCAAGGCACCAGGAACTTTTCCGATGGCCACACATGCATGATAGTGAAGGCTCTGTATCCTCCAAAGATTATGGCTTCATTATATGGTGATTTTCATTGCGCTTTTAATGCATCCATTTATGAGTTTTTTAAGATCTTTAGGTAAAATATCTTAAAAGGCAGAGCTATTCCAACTTGGTTTGAGAGGCCTGAGAGAAGGTTACTTTACCCAGTGAATATACCACCCATTTTGTAAATATTCAAAGAAACTTCAAAATCCATAGCACAAGGGCCTGGAGAGAGGGTTGAGTCGGTAAAGTGCTTTGCTGAGCAAGCATGAGAATCTGAATTCAGATCCCTGGCACATACATAAAATGAGATATAATGGAGCATATCTATAACCCCAATGCTGGAGAGTGGAGACATGGACAGATCCCTGAGACTTGTTGGCCAGCCACTCTAGCCTAAATGGTACAGTAAGAGATCCTGTTTCAGAATAGGTGGACAGCAATAGGGGAGGATAACTTGCATTGACCTCTAGCCTCTCCATTGCATATATACACATACACACCTCATACTACATACACCCATGTGCAAACATGCATGCACATGCACACAACATAGAACCCAAAGAGATACTGAGCACCCTTCCACTTTACTTCTTCCGCTGAACTGTGCCCCTAGCGCCTGTCTTTACTATCTCTGTATTTCCCTAGGCATCACGGCCCTACCATAGAGTAGAAATTCCACAGTGAATATTACTAAATGCAATCTCATTCCACTGTATCCACTTGCTGGCAGTCAGCATGACCAGCTGCGTGCCACTCGGGAAAGGAAAAATGGGCCCAGAGTTATGCATGCAACTTTCCTGAGTCTAGAAGGTGGTAATCATCTACTCATTCAACTTGAAGATATTTATGGGCAACACACAAAAAAATGAGATGTCAAATGAGAGTGGGGAAAAAATCCTGAAAGCAAATGAATAGGTCCACCAAGTTACAATCTGAGACCCTGAGGCAGAGGCAGGGGCTGAGGCAGGGGCTGAGGCAGAGGCTGCGACAGGGGATGAGACAGGGGATGAGACAAACAGGGGCTGAGGCAGGGGCTGAGGCAGGGGCTGAGGCAGGGGCTGCTGGCATTTCTGCTGGTCCTCAACCACACATGGGCTGAGACACCTGGTAGTTTTGCTCATTACCTAGATTACCAGTCCTTGCACTGTTATAATCATAGGGCTTTTCATGTTGATGAGGGTGTTTGTAAAATAATCAGGACAATAGACAATCACTGTAATCAGACTGTAATGCCAATATTATATAGACCATCAAACATAAATACCACTTTTTCACACACAATCTTTAACTCATAGACAGAAGCATTTATGATCTGATGAGATGCTTAATGTGGTAAGGTGTTCATTGTGCAAGCACATGGACCTAAGTTCAAATCCCCAGCATCCATATAAAAGCCAGACACAGTAGCACACATCTGTAACTCTAGTGTTATAGGATCTACACACAGGCAGATCATTGAGGCTCAATATACAGCCAGTCTCTTTGAAATGACAAGATCTTGATTCACAGAAAGAATATGTCTAGGAAAAAAAGAGGTGGAGGCAATAAGGAAAATACTAGGAGTCAACCTCTGGCCTTCTTCACATGTACCTTCCTGGTTCACCACAAACACACACATTAATGTGAGAGAAAGGAAGAGATGGGCTGGGGCCATGTGTGCTCTTAGGGCTAGCTGCAGCCACTAAGTCTTCTTTTCTGGAACTCAAAACTTAATGTCTTGAGAAAGACCTGTATGACCTGTCAAAAGACCATTTCCAGGCAAATCCTTTGGGAGATGTGCACCTATATTCAAATCCTGCAGTGCCTCTCAAGACACAGCTATTCTTGGGGAAGACATTTATCATCCCATCCCTTGGCTAATCCTCTAAAAAAAATAGAGAGACAGCAACTCTACTGAGAAACATAATAGCATGTTTGAAATGGTCATGGTTCTGTGTTTTCAAGTTGTCCTATCCTTATGTCATTCACAAAGCTTTTACTCCATTTCCTCAAGAGTTGCCAGACATGACCTACAGAAGCCATGGACACCACATTTTCCAAATAAAAGTCTTCAGAAGTTCTCTTCAGTCAAGTGCCATCAGCCTATATTGACTGCTTAGTTTTCAATGTGGACTTATATTGTGGCAACATTTCATGTAGCAGTGACATGAAATACTGTCTCAGAGCAGCAGAGTTCACCTGAAAGGACCAGTTCTTGGCTCTGTCCTCACCTACAGTAGAGCATATGAAACTGAAGTAATTGGCAGCTAAGGTAGGAATACCACTTGTGGGGTTGTGAGGAAACCAGTGCTCAGGGGAGATTGGGTGAGGGACCCAGGCTCACTCAAGCATTTAGTGGTAGAACAATGATTTGAACTAGCTCTGTAAGACTGCAGAGTCTGAAGATTTACCTCTTAGGAAATAAGATTTTTCCCATCAAATAAACACCATTCTTCCCATGGCTTTTGCCAGTATTTATTATATGTGTGAGTGTTTGCCTACATGTATATCTGTTCACCATGGGCATGTCTGAAGGCTAGAAGAAGGTATCAGAGCACCTGGGCCTAGAGATGGTTTGTGAGATACCATGAGGGTCCTGGGAATGAATCAACCCTGGTCCTCTAGGAGAGCAGTCAGTGCTCTTAAACACTGACACAGCTCTCCAGTTCCCCAAGATAAATATTAACACATGAACTCAATGTGTTAATACAGGACAATGGTTAACCACATAATCAGGTGACAAAAACTACATACATTAAGTAGTCAAACTTCAAATCATTCTACCAACTGCAGTCCATAAGTTTTTTGCTCCGCTGAAATCAAACAGCATGCCTGGGCTGAAATTTCCACTGGGAGATTGTTTGGCTTTGAATGGTGTCTACACCACCTTGGGGACACCCACTCTGTTTATAAAATATTAGGCCAAAAACTTGAGTCAAAGGAAGCAAATTAGTCCCTCATCCAGATGTCTTGAAGCTGATTTACACAGCAAAATATTATGAAGGACATGTTACATCAAACACTGTATAGACTGAGTATTTGATAAGGAACTGACTATATTTTTATCTTTCCATGCATTGTGTGATAGAAATGGCCACATTGTCTCATTCCTCAAGGAAATGAAATGAGATGACAGGATTATAAAACAAATGTCTGTGACTAATTTGCATTGAATTAGCAGGATTTATTATTAATAACATAATGAGAGCTTATATTCATGGAAGATTAATGGCATGTCAAATGATAGGTTGGATGTTTATGAATATTACTGTCATATCTGATTTCAGCATCACTTAAGACTTGAGACACAAGTAACTGGGGACTAGAAGAAGCTGGCAACATATAGTAAAGGTAGCAAGGTTGAATCTGAATCTTTGGCCACTTGGTTCACAATAGTTCACAATAGACTAATCACATTTAGTCTATGTCTTTGACACGAGTATAAGGACAGAGGTCTGTGTCTTATAACTTCTGGAAGCATGTAAGAAATACAGGATCTCAGCTTCCTTCCCTAGAACTAGCTCAGAAAGTGGGTGCTTTACTGGGTGATATTTACTGGGTATATACAGCTCATTGTTGTTGTAACAAAACTTGAGATGGCAGCTAATGAAAAAGAGAGATTTGTGTAGACTCATAGTTTTGGAGGTTCAGGGATACATGCCTGTATCATCTTAGTTCTTTGTGAACGTGGAGAATTAGGTGTTGGGTACTTATGCCATAGCTGGTGGTCACATCTTGAACAAGGCAATAAAGAGAGCATGAGACCAGAGTTTCACACTCCCCTTCATGGTCTATCAACTATAGCCTAAGAACCTCCCACAGATTACCACCACCTCTACGAGCATAACCCCAAGCAATAACTTTTTAACACACAAACCTCTGGAATATGTTCATGTAAACCATAGTATCAGCTGACTTGCAATGACTCAGGTGTGGCTCATAGTTTGCTTCCTGTCCCTGAAGCCTGGAAGAAAGGCATTCTTCTAACCTCCAGGCCAAGTTTTCTGAGTCTCTGAGAATGCCATTCGGGAATTTACAATGTTTGCAGTTCTTGCATTATCTTGTTGGTGTTCTGGGGCCAAGAAAAGCAATGCTCTGTTATGTTTCTATCGTCTGGGGTTTATACATGGAAATCTATGCATTCTTTACAAACTGGGAAGTGTAACCAAAGAATGGGAGAAATGTATATTGATCCAGTCAAATGACCATAGAAAGGTATTCAAATGCTGTTCATTTTAGAGTCTGGGACAGCTCCTGTGTTTCCTTTTAAAGCTGTCTGTTCAGCCCTGCCCAATCAGCTGACATTGGCTGAGTCCCTCAACCCAGCATTAGTAGCAGTGGGTAAGTTTGACTGACAAAGACACAGGTAAATACAACCCAAGGTACAGGGTCTTGGCTACACAACTGAGATGCACAGTATCACATCAGCTTTCTGAGTATGAATCCAGTGCTCTTCCTCAGGCATCTGGCCCCATCCTGCACCACAGCCATCACACTGCTATACTAGATGGTCTTCCCTATCAGGTACAGCAGGATCATGACATCTCCACATTGCAGTTGTCATTACTTAGCCAGTAGCCACAGCAATTCATTGGACACAGGGAGCTAATGAGGTGACAGTAATGGTGATGGTCACACAGTCACCAACACTCTCTAGGAGGAGAGAGGAGAAGGGCACAGGATCCTCCCCTGAGGTTTCAGCCATCACTCTGTCCTGCACCACCCCCAGCTGCAAGCCATGTTGGGAGATGTTATAGGATGTAAGATGTGGAGTTCAACTGAAAGAACTCCATGAAGCAGCTTCCATGAGGCCCTCAGTCAGAATGAGAGGGTGGGCTTTGTGGTGATGCAGCTATTTGGGTGGTCACACATGTTCCTTTAAGTAACCATTCACTCATGCTCTGTGAGCCAGCTCAATTAACTTGCTGGCTCAGCAAATTGGGCTTTGGTGGAGTCGTTACATTGATCTGTCCTCAGTGCCCCATCTGGGGTGATTAGATGTATATTCATGCCTCCCCAGAAAAATCTAACACAACACTTACCAAGAAAATAAATGCCTGAAGTTAAGTTTAAGAACAACAACCTCCAGATCTGGGATGAGCTGCCCGCGTGCTCTGCATAGCAACCATGATGACTTAATGTATTCAACTGGATTCCTGCTTTGATTTCCCTCCTTTGGGTGTCAAATAAGTTACTAAGATTAAAAAAAATAAATTACTAAGATTATATCTTTGGTGATATAAACTCTTTGCAGACATCTAAATCTGCCAGCTTCCTGAAGTGGCCACAGGCTTAATGCTGAGTTTTGTTCACTTCATTGGTGCATGCCCATGATGGAGAGAGAAGACTCATGCTGTGTCAGTGCCAGTCTATCTTCCTTAGAGTCAGAGGCAGTGTAATGAGGAAGGGACAGTGCTGAGCCCAGTGAGAGTTAACACGATGGGGCTAAGTTCAATACAGGAATACCAGGAAAACCTTCCTTGGGGCCTGGTACCTTGTTGCACATCCAAATGTCCACTGAGAAGGGACTGGTCACCCTGACCCCTGACATATGTTGCGTATCAAGAAGATTTGTACCCCAGCTTCCACTATTCTATAATGTTAATTATCTCCTTGCTCCATTGTAGACCGAATGTTTGAACTTCCCACAAAGATAATGTAGTAAGGTCTTCATCTGTCATGTGACTACATTTGCAGATGGGCTTCTAGGGAAATAATCAAGGTCTAAGTAGCATAAGAGTGTTGGTGATAGAGATTCCAGAGGCTGCTGCTCTGAAAAAAAATCTGGCCATCCTCCCTGCAACCCGCCCCTCCTCTGATATGGCTGCAAAAAGCCGAGCCGAAAAGATGCCTAAAGTTACAAAGGTTCCCTTCACAGCAATCTCTGTCTAGTGTCACATGGGAATCAGTGTCACTCTGACCACAAGTGCTTTCAAGGGGCTTCTTATGAACTACATGGCATGAGATCTTTACTCTCTCAGAAGCCTTTAAGACATGGAACCCCACACTGTGTGGTGTCCTAAGGGCTCTTTCTCTTCAGAACCCCACTAGGTTATGTCTGCATCATTAATACATCTCTTACTCTGAAGGACAATTTGTCCTTGTGTCTTTCTTCTCAAACCAGCTTGCCCCTCCTTTCCATCTCCAAGGTCTGACAATGGATTGGTACCCTTATTAAAAGAAACACCTTTGAGATAATATTTCCTGGAAAATGAAAGGTGGAAGTCCTCTCATGTTTAATAATTTTTAGAAAATGTTAAAATAGTTATCATACTCAAAATGGTTTCTAGATTTAATGTGACTCCCATCAAAACATCAATTCATTATTCAAGTAATTTTTAAAATCTAAAATGCTATGGCATCACAAAACAGAGTAAAATATCTAAGTTAAGTCTGAGGAGACAGAACCATGCTGAAAGTATCACAATACCTTACTTCAAAATGTACTACAAAAGCCATAGTGACAGAAAGTATTAGAATGAAAATAGATACATAGAGCAATGAAACAGAACAGTATGTCCAGAAATGAATCCATATATGGTAGCCTAGTGATGACCACAAAGGCCTGGAAAACATATACCAAAGGATGACTTAATAATAGTAGTACTAAGAAAACTGTCTATTCACACATAGATTAGGGTTTGAGCCCTATATTTCATCTTATACAAAAACTAACCCAAGTAAGTGAAAGACCGAAGTATTAGACCATGAACTCTAGTTGTACTAGAAGAAAACAGAGGAAAATCACATAAGACATTAATATAGGAGCTGACATTTTGTGATAAGACCATAAGCGATAAAAATAAAAATAGACAAATAGGGGAACCAACCAAGAAGAGCAAAGCTGTTCTTCAGAACAAAGCAAAAATAAATACCATGAAGATAAAACCAGCTTATAGCATGGAAAAACTGCAGATTGTTCACCGAACAAATAGTTAATATCCAAACTAGACAAGGAGCCTTACAAACTCAACACCAAAAGTCAATCTAGTTTGAAACTGGGCAAAGGCTATGAATGGGTACTTCTCCAAAATTAAAAATACAAATGACCACCAAGAAAAGAAAGAAGGAAGGAAACAATGAAGGAAGAGGGGAGGGAGAGACACAGGGATACCTAGTTTTAGCCCAAACATGAGTCTACAGATTGCTATGAAGATATTATTATGAGATTAACATTTAAATCAGTAGACTTTGAATGAAGCAGATTGCAGACAATAATGTGAGTAGCCCTTATCCAATCAGTTGAAGGCCTTAAGGATATGGATATATTCCTAAGGGAGGAGAAATTCTGAAGGCTGCCATGGGGCCTGAGCTGCAACTCAGCCTTCAGATTTCAACTTATCAGCTCTCTTCTCTCTCCTTTTCTACCCCTATACCCAGAGCATCTGTTCTTCCTGGTGATAGCTAGCTGATGACCCTTCTTCCTTCTGATCACAGATGCCCAGATTTGGACCTGCCTCTGCCTTCCTGGACTAGGCAATCATGTGATTATTTCTGCCTGTAGTTTCACTAGACATGAGAAGAGTGAGAACTTAGGCCTCTCAGAGGACAAGAGCTATAAGGCCCACAACTGCTTTCATGGACTAAATAAAACCTAACTTCCTCTAAGAGAAGCAGGGAAAGCAAGCATCAGCATATATGTTCTCAAAATGGGAAAAATGGGGAGAGGGAAGGTGGGTGGAATAAAATAAAGTTCCCAGATGCATGTATCCATGGGTGTCAGAATCAGCCCTGACCGATGTGGGTTTGCTCTCAGTTCAAGGCTCATACATGCACGTTCTATTGTTCTACCTCAAGCCACAAATTTGATGTTACAGTCTTATGCTGGGAACCAGATGAGTTTAATGGGGAAATATACAAGGTGTGGGAAGAGCTTGGACTTAACTGAGTGAGGTCTGACCTGAATGTTTCAAATGTACTAGCACTATCCTGTAATTGACAAAAGTGAGGAGAGAGGAGAAAGAAGCGATCTTAGGTATTTGTTTCATCTCTCTGGGCCTCACCCATCCTTAAACAAATGCTCATGGATTCTGAAATTCTGTATTGGAGAGAAATGTCTTAGGGTGAGAAATAAACTAAGCAACAAAGGAATAAAAGTTGTTTTGGGGTGTGTGTGTGTACTGTGTGTGTGTGTGTGTGTGTGTGTGTGTGTGTGTGTGTGTGTGTGTGTGTGTGATGAGCATTTGTGTGTGTGTCACAATGTATATGCATGTTTATTTATGTGTGCACATGTAGTGTGTTGTGTGTGTGAGCATGTGCATTCATATGTACAGTTGCATGTGTTTTTCTTTATCACCTCTTGCTGTCAGGATATGTTTTGAGTTTTTCCACCCTTGACACTGTGTCTGACACATCTCTCCAGCTCATAATGATCTTTCACTCAAGCTACTGATCAATACCAGGAACCAGCAGGTCTGTCTGCCCTGCTTGTTTTCTCTATCTTCAATCTGCCAAGACAGATTAGGCTATTTCCAAGGTCACTCAATATTCGGGGAGAGAATGGAAAGATATCTGGTGGGCTGTCCATAGAACAACAGCACAAACAGACAAGAGGAGCCCTCACCAGTGTGTTCCATGACGGATTCGATTTACATCAAGGTCAGAGAGGGTATGTTTTCTTTCTGAACCTTTCCCACCTCAGAGTTGCTAGCTTGTCTATCAGTTATCTAGTGGGCAGGGGAGGGGGGCCTCTGAGTGGAACACTGACTTATGAACATGGGACCATCCCTGCCAGTTGAGAGATGTCTTATCGTCCCATGAGCTATGCAATCAGTTTTATCAGTGTGATAACCCACTCATCACCCAGGTAAAGAGCAAGGCAGAACACAGAGCCCCTTTCTCTGCTCATGGGATCATGTTTCTATTGTAATAGCTGAAGTGCAATCTCCTGACAGGGCCTAATATCTACCCAGTCAGCGCCATAGGATGCTTTCAGAAAATAAATAAATAAATGAAAGAATCTGCCCAGTCTACCTCTCTGCACACCCACAGAGAAGTTTTCTGGTTCAGAAAAACAATCCTCTCTCAATTACCTGGGAGGAAATGCAAAGAGTAAAATATGTAAGGCTGTCAGAGCAAAAGGCTTTCAATCTGAAATATGTAACCATTGGTTCAGTCAATACAGAGATGAAATCTGGGCTAGGGAAATGGAAAAGTCCACAAAGTGCTAGCCACATAAGCACAGGGACCTAATTTTGGATTCCAATACCCATCTAAGAATCCAGGCATTGTGACATGCATCTCTAACCCCAGTGCCAGGAGGTTGAGTTAGGTTAAGTCATGGGACACATTGGCTAGCCAGCCTCAGGTCAGGGAGATAACAGGTCTATAAAACAAAGTAGATAGGGGTTTCTTAAACAAGTTAGATATGTCCTGGGGAAGGACTGATGGGGGAAGTACTTCTGTGTATGCGTTTGTCTTATTGGATGATAAATAAAGTACTGTTTGGCCAATGAGGCAGCAGGCTAGGCAGGACTAGGAGTCAAGGAGGATTCTGGGAAATGTAGTAAAGAAGTAGTGATCCAAGGAGGAAGTGACATAGCAGGAAGAATCATATATAAACAAGGGCAAGAAGGAAGTAGGACCCCTTCTCTCCTCCTCCAGAGTCACGATGTGAGCCCGGAAAGACAGAATGCTTGTCATTGGTGTCCAATAAGATAAGTCTTATGAAATATATAGATTTATGATAATTAAGACTGACATAGCAGATGAGAAATCCTAGTCATTGGTCAAGCAGCATTTGTACCTAATATAAGTCTCTGTGTGTTACTTGGGGTCTTAACATGGTGGCGGGTGGAACTTGGGAGGCCTGGCAGAAAGTGCCCACATGGCTGCAGGGCTCGAGCAGCTTGGAGTAAAGACTTATTGTTACAAAGGACACCTGAGGTTGGCCTCTGGCCTCAACATACACACACATACACTATCTGCACACACAGATATTCCTGCATATATGCAAATACACAGACACACACACACACACACACACACACACACACACACACACACACTTACATGAAACCTAGATTGTAACATTTAGGAAAGGGTTCTGCTTTGAATCTTCCCTGTTCAATATGCTAATGACCCAAATACCAGTACCTCAGAACTTGACTACATTTGGAGGTAAGGTCTATACAGAGGCAATAAAGTTAAAAAATGAGGCCATTGGGATGGCATAACCCCAACCTAAGATGACTTGTGTCCTTACAATAAGAAACAGCATGTGTAGCCTCTGAGAGGCCACATCCTGAAGAAAATGGACTCTATCCCCAGAAGCCATCGATGCCCACAGCTCTTCTACTAAGAGCCCCTCTCCCATCTATACTGGTATTTTAGCTAAACTGATCTTATGCAGGTCTTGTGCCTGCAGTCATAGCCACCATGGCTTCATGTGGGCAAGGTGCTGTCATGTCTGTCAAATGCTGTTTGACTACAGACATTCACGACCTCTGGCTTTTATAAGCTTTCTAACCACTCTTCTACAATAATCACTGAGCCTTGAGGGGAAGAGTGTGATGTAAATGACCTATTTAGAATTTAGATTGCCCACATCCATTCCAAACATGTCGCACTAAAGGAACTCAGTGAGTTCAAAAAATAAAACAAATATATATATATATATATATATATATATATATATACATATATATATATATCATGAAGTCAGAAGGGACCTACAGTGGGTGAAAGGGGAGAAATTGAAAGAAAGGAAATAGGAAGTAGGCTTGATCAAAATATATTACAGACACAAAGTTGTCAAACACTCAAAATAAAATTAAAAAATTAATAGGAAGAAGTACAGAACCAGAATATCAACATTTCCAGCATCCACATAAAATATGGTGGCAGAGTATCCATCTATGTGCCAATGGGAGAAATCAGGTCTGCTAAGACATTATAGCTGACTTATAGCTCGGTGGACTGAAAGAAAACTAGCTTCTGTTGTTTAACATGCCTTGTCTATGGCATCTTTTAGTGTCATCCCCAGAAAGCTTAGGTATTTCTCTCTCTGAAGACACCATAGTATTTGTCTATGACATGCAGATTTGGATATAGGGTTCCTTATACACCCATAGAGGTATATGCTCTTGTTATTGAGCAATAATACCAACTCTGTCTTCTCAGAGACCTTTTAGGGGAAAAACCCTATGTACCATCTTAGGCATATGTATAATTAGGTATACATTTGATTAAAATCAGATGCATCATGGGAATGCACATGTACAGTAAGCCAAGCCTTATATAACCTAAGCCTGTCAATCAAAACAGAACCACCTGTGCTGAAAGCCTTAGCAACCAAACTCCTTTCTCTTGAGCGCCATAAATGGAAGGCCCCCAAAATAGCCAGTGCCCTTGAATTCTCTCATGGGGCTAATTGTCACTCTTGACAGAATAGTTCTGATTATGTTGTCACCTTATTTATTTTTTTCATTTTACATACCAACACCAGTCTCCCCTCCCTCCCCTTCTCCCATCCTCTCACCTCTCCTTCATTCCACACCACCCCCCCACTCCCCCCCCCGCCATGCACTCCTCAGAGGGGATAAGGCCTTCCTTGGAGAGTCAACAAAGTCTGGCCTACAAGTTGAGGCAGGACCAAGCCCCTCCCCGCCTTGAGCAAGGTATCCCACTAGAGGGAATAGGCTCAAAAAGCCAGTCCATGAAATCCAGCCTGAGTCCTGGTCCCATTGCAAGCCCCTCCCACAAGAAATAAAGCCACATAACTGTTACCCACATTTACAGCTGTCAGTCCAGAGTCTGTGAGTTCCCACTAGTTCGGGTCAGCTGTCTCTGTGGTTTCCCCCATCATGATCTTGCTCATACGATCCCCCTTTGCTCATATGACCACTCCTTCCTCTCTTCAACCAAACTCCAGTGCTCAGCCCAGTGCTTCACTGTGAGTTATTGCATCTGCTTCCATCAGTTACGGGATGTAAGTTGGATCGTTTCTACAGTTTGTCATTTTGTTTTAAATGAAGTTCATTTGTCACTTTAAGTCTTAGGTGCCTTCTTTCAGTTCCGTGAAGAACATGCCAAGAACCTGTAAATACCTAGTCCAGATACCATCTCCACTATCAGTGAGAAGCAGCAATAAACAAAAGGGAAGTGGAAGCCAGTCTCACAGTTTCTGATAATGCTCCAAGCAACTGCAGCTACCCAAGCAGGCTCTTAAATCTCTCCTCCCATAGTGATGCCAATGTGTCCTGGCTCTGTTGACATCAGAGGCCCCTCTCCTAGTGTCTTAATTAGGGTTTCGTTTGCTGCAATGAAACACCATTACCAAAAAGGAAGATAGGGAGGAAAGGGTCTATTCAGCTTAGACTTTCATATTTCTGTTGTTCACTAGAGGAAATCAAGAAAGGCACTCAAGCAGGACAGAAACCTGGAGGCAGGAGACGATACAGAGACCACGAAGGAGTGCTGCTTACTGGCTAGCTTCACATGACTTGATCAGCCTGCTTTCTTAGAGAACCCAGGACCACCAGCCCAGGGATGGCACCCCCACCATGGGCTGGGCCTTCTCCTGTTGATTACTAATTAAGAAAATGCCTTACAGTCAGATCTTATGGAGGCATTTTCTCAATTGAGGCTCCTTCCTCTCTAATGACTCTAGCTTGTGTCAAGTTAACATAAAGTCAGCCTGTACACCTAGCTACCATGGAAGGGAGTAGATCTGTTAGCATCCATCACTATGTCTCAGAGAGCATGGGGTCTGGGATGTATCATTTTCTCTTTCTCCTCCGGCCAGCCTACTATGATTATCGTCTGTATAATCTCACCTGCAACCTTCCATTCTTTTAACCAGTCGCTCTATTAAATTAGCTGCTTCAAATACCTCCTCTTGTATTTTAGGTTGGTCATGGATCAAAAGGTCTCACTGGGGGATTGGAGAGGTGGCCTTACCAAGTAAGACCATTTGCTGCACAAGCAGAGGGATCTAATTTCAAATTCCCAGTACCCCTGTGGAAGGCTGGATGTAGACACAAACACATGCCCCAATTCCCTTCTGCTAGAGGCAGAAACAGGAGGCTTTAGCTTGCTGGCTGCCAGCTGAGCTCCAAGTTCACAGAGAAGTGGAGAGGGATGGAGCAGATGGTCTCACTAAGAAGGTGATCATTGAAACTAAGATTTATCTACAATAGGCATGGGCAAATGATGCCCCACAACATAAACTGAGAATGTTTCATCTTCTTCTGTTCACTGCATGTGACAACATTTCTACAGTGCTGATGAAAGTCAAGTCACTATGAGAAAAATCTCATGAACCACACAGCCTAAAATATACAAAAAAAAATCTATTTAAACAGCTCTTTTTATAAAAGCCTCCTTGACCCTACTTTACAGGTACCTCTGTGATGAAGTTGTCACCATTCTGTCAGGAGTAAAGCTCTGGAGAGGGATATGCATTCTCCTTGGCTATCAGACTATGCAAACAGTGGTCCCCAGGAAACTGGAATTTTCCCAGGAATCTCACTCATGCTGAGATAAGGAAAAGGCTGGCACTGGCAAGAGAAAAAAATTGCCCTACAGGGAAGCTATTTCACACACTTGTGATAAATTATCACACCACTTTGCTGTATAGACTGAAGCCAGGATAATAAGTCGGGGATGGGCAGGACCTTGACCAGGTCATATGCACCTTTTGCCTTTCATTTTCAGCTAAAAACCTCATATTAGGACTCTGAAGATCTGGGTCACTGAACCTCTTTATTTGTCCCTTTTTTTAATTTGGGCACTTTGAATTAATCTCCTTTCTTATTTTGCACTAATATTCGGGTTTTTAATTGCCATGTTGGATATAAGTAGTAATCCTACATTGTTAGGGTTGCCAGAGGCTGGACTATGAGCTGATTCTAACATCTCCAGTCACAAATGGAGTTGATTTTGATCTAAACAAAACAAAATACAAAGGTAATTATATGTATAAAATGTTTTGATTATATATGTGTGTGTATGGCCATGTGTATGTGTGCATGTGTGTCAAAGGAAAACTTGAGGGAATCAGTTTGTTCTTTCCACCGTGCATATTCAAGAGATCAAACTCAGTTGGTCAGACTTCATAGCAAAGATAGTTCATGATATCTTTATCATCAACTATCTCATCAACCTCAAGATATGATTTCAGTATGAATGAACACAGTATGATGAGAATAAACCAGAATTCCCCACCTCAAAGCCTGTTAGATACTGTCAAAAAAAGTTCCCTGTATGTGATGGTGGGGTTCATCCTGCCACCAGCCAGAGGTTCACACTTGTTCAGAAGAGGCCCAAATCAAACAAAATTTGGTGAATAGGATATAGTATGTATTTAGAAAGCAAGACCAGAGTTGGTTCTGCAACCTTTGGAAAGCTGGTCCTATTCTAAACCTCCTGCAAAGGACAGGGAGGGTTACATCGCTGGATCTCATATGCCCATCTTTCTTCAAACATGTGTCCTCCTAATCTTTTCATTTCTCTGTCAACAGCATACCCCCACACAAAGTTAAAATACTGAAACTTATCCTTGAATATGGATATTC
This sequence comes from Cricetulus griseus, assembly GCF_003668045.3. Lineage (NCBI taxonomy): Eukaryota > Metazoa > Chordata > Mammalia > Rodentia > Cricetidae > Cricetulus > Cricetulus griseus. The sequence continues at coordinate 32,689,116 of NC_048601.1, read as the reverse complement.
TGCTCTTGGCTTTCTTCAAATGTACAGTACCAGAGACTAACATTTGCATTTCTGATTCTCCAGATTCCCACAGACCTTGATGAGACCAGAGGCAGTTAACAGGAGCCTCCCTGAATGGACTCAGTTTTCTACTGGCCAATAAATCTCCTTATATTAAGGTGAAACTATAATAATCATTTTAAACCATCATGTGGTGTGTGGTTACAAAAGAGCTCCTTTGGAAGGAACATTACAGTTTGTGAAGTCCTAAGAGATTCTCAGACAGAACGTGTTGAAAATAAAGCCAACTGTTGTGGGGCTCAGCTCTTTCTGGGACACATGGAAGCAAAGGCACATCATAAATGTAGTGAGAAAGCAATGCAAGCCTGAGTACGTGAAAATTGAGAATACTTAAGTGTAGGGAGCTGGCGAGGCTGTTAGCGTGGGACACTTAAGACAGCTTAACCCAGTGTGGTACGGATTTTTCTGGGCATTGATGTTGACTCTGAAGAGCCAGGTCTATGTGCAAGCTGGCATATGGAGCACACTGCCTTCCTCCCTTTCATGGCTGGGTAACAGGAAGGGTTGCCAGCAAAGGTAAACACTGCCACTTTGCAATGCTGCACTCACTTGCCATTTACCCAAGGCTTCCACAAAGCACAACTCCATCTGGACAGTCTAAATCATGCTGAGCTTGGTGTGTAGCACGTTTTCTAAGCAGTGCAAGCCCTTCTCATTTGGCCTGTTGGAAGAGGGTCAAGCCTGAGTTACAGTCACAAAGGTGAGGGACACTGAGCATATTTTGGTGTGAATGCATTACTTCTGAGCTCTACAGTGACTGAGAACACAAAAGGAGCAGCTAGCATTCATTCACTGAGCAAATGGTAACTGAACCCTTTCAGTTCCAGATGGTGGTCCAGGTGCTGAAGACACAACTGTGAAGATAGCAATCAGGATTCTTTCTTCCTAGAAATTTGTGTGCAATAGAGATGGGAAAAACTGCAAACATCCTATCAGTGGATTCATGTAAATACGTATCTGAACCTGTTTTCCTGGGGCTTGGGAGATGGCTCAGCTGTTAAGAGGACTTGTTGCTCTTACAGAAAACCAGGCTTTGGATCCAAGGACCCACATCTGACAACTCAATACTGCCTGTAACTCCAGCTCTAGGGGATCCGATGCACGTGTATGGATTCCTTAGGCAGCCACACTCACATGTACATACCCCATATAGACACACACATAAACACATAATTTTAAAAGTGATAAATAAATCTTAAACTTGTTTTCTCCTGAAGATGACAAACACATCCCTCGATTTTATTATTACAAGAGCAAATATTATTTACTTTATGCTACTGTTTGGATGTGGTGGGAGGTACCGTAGGAACCTATAAGAGGTGGACCCAGTTGAAGGCCCTAACATGACTTAGGGGGTCAGACAGTTCTTTTATGACCTCTTGCTATTTCTCAAAATTATTATAAAAAATGGAGCAAGCCTGCTGCCCACTTTCTTTTTTCTGATTTTGAGATATTATCTGCTTGCTACTATACCTGCTCCTGCCATTGTTATCTGTTTTAAGACAGTATACCCAAGGGGCAGCCTCAAAGAGCCCTGATCTGCTGTTTAGACTTTTCTTTTTAACTCTATAGAAAAATTGATTTCTGTAGTCGGACTTTCTTTGGAGCACCAGTTCCCAAATAATGACACAGAGACTTATTAATTATAAATGCTGGACCTTAGCTTAAGCTTGTTTCCAACTAGCTCTTATAACTTAAATTAACCTGTTTATATTAAGCTACATTCTGCCAAGTAACTTGTTACCTCTCCTCCATACTGTACATTCAAGTTCCTCCTGGTCTCTCTGGTGAATCTCCACCTCACTGATTCTTCCTCCAAGTTCCTCTCTCTCCCTGGAAGTCCCACCTACTCTCTCCTGCCTAGCTGTTGACCATTCAGCTCTTTATTAAACCAATCAGAAGGCACCCTAGGCAGATGAGGTAAAACAGACATATCTTCACAGTGTACAAAAAGATTATCCCACCACAATTTTATTTTATCTTTTTACGTATTTTACTGATTCTTTGGGAATTTCACATCATGAATCCTGATCACACCCATTTCACAGTCCTTCCAACTCTACCTCCTACCCTTTTGTGGGAGAGGTCCCCAAGCAAAAAATAATTCATTAAAATTAAAATTAAAAATAAACAACAAAATTCTGTCCAATTCTACAATATACTTACTGGAGCATGGCCAAACTCTCAGTAGCCTGCTCCATAAATAGAACTGAGTCCTTCCCTTCCTGCACACCAACCAGAAGCCATCAATTGTGGAGAGCTATGCTTAGCATCCTTAGCATAGTTAAGAGTTCTCTTCCATTGGTTCTTGCCTGGGCTGTTGCTTGTAGGGGGATAAGGATTGTCACAGAAGTTTTCCATATTCCTTTTTCTCAACTGTAAGTCTGTAGCCATCAATATCACTGCAAAAGTTGCTTCCTTGTTCTTTACAGTCAGCAGGAACATAGATCATGGGTTTCTACATGTTTTCTGGTGGCAGCACAAACCATGAATACTGCTATGACTGAAGTAGGGCCAGTGACACAGACAAGGCCCTCAGGGGCAGCCTGGACCACAAATATCCATATGGCCTTCAGTGGTATCAGCATATTCCCTAGATATGGTAGATCACTGACCCAGACTTGGCCCTCAGTGGCAGCATAGGCCCAGAGATCACCATGTCTCAGGTGGCAGCACAGGCCACTCAAATCGTGCTCCACTCCCAGTCCCTGGGAAAGCATGTACCATAGACAGCAACATGGCTTCAGGCAGCAGCACAGACAATGGGCATCCAATCGGCCTTTGGTGGTAACACAGTCCATGTGCATAAAGGCAGACTCCAGCTGCAATAGGACCATGGACTCAGACATGGTCCTGGATGGGCAGAAGAGTCCTAGAAATCACCATGGCCTCAGTGCAGCCCAGACCAAAGACCTCCACATTGCCCCCACTGATAACATGGACCATGAACATCAGCACGGATCCCAGCTGCAAAGGACCTCTGCCTCAGACATGGCCCTTGGCAGTAGTGTGGATTTGTATGTATATCACCATGAGTTCAGACAGTAACTCTGGCCACCAATCAGCCTGGTCCTTACAGTTATGGCATCTCCAGTCCTGCCTCTCTCCTTCTCTCTCTCTCTCTCTCTCTCTCTCTCTCTCTCTCTCTCTCTCTCTCTCTCTCTTTTCACCACAACATACTTGCTCACCCAAGCCTCAAGGTGGAATTTTTTATTTCTTAATTGAAATTTTTTCACACACTATAATTTTATCATGTTTCCCCTCCCACGACCTCTCCCAGATGCCCCTATCTCCCTACCCATCTAACTTCATGTTCTTTCTCTCTTTCAAAAAAAATGAAAAGAAGTTAAAACAATCAATAAACCAATAAAACAAAAAAATCCCAAAACAAAAGCTCACAAAAATACCACTGATCTAGTTTTGTGTTGGCCAACCATTCCTAGGTGTGGGGCCTTAACTGTAGCGGGTTAATGTACCCAGGGACACATCATTAGAGAAAGTCGATTTTTCCTTTGGCAACAGCTTCTTGTTTGGGTGTGGGACTCAGTGTCTACTTCCCCTTCTCAGTGCTGGAACCCCATCTGGCTTGAACCTGTACGGGTTCTACTACGTGTGCTGTTTAGACTTTCATTGCATGATTTCTCTGGGGAGAGGTAACCAAATATCTATTCATCAAAAATGGCATGCCAATAACTGATGGAAGAAACAGTTGCCTCCTAATCCAGCTTGGTGACTCAATGCGTCTGCTGGGATTGCTTACACAAGCATGAATGATAGGCTACTTATAGACCGGTGGGTGACTCAAGCAGCTGCTTCCCTGAAAAGCCTACCCCAGTGATGAGGATTCAATCACTGTGTTCCTGGAGCTAGAGAGCCCTCTGCCCAACTTGCAGGCCGTTCAATCAGAGTCTCCACTCCCCACCAAACATTCACTGTTTATAAAACCTTAGCATGGGTGGTCAGTGAGTCTTGTAAATATCTGAGATTTCTGAGTCTTGAATATGTTGTGACCTCCTCAAGTCTCATCACTTCCCTTGGTTCTCTGAGTCTTCAGAGCCGCATTCGGCTCTCGGAGGACTGTGAACTGACTTGATCCCTTTTCTTCCTAAACAGATTGTATCAGCTACTTTTTTAAGGTGGTGAAAAGCTGACAAGCATACACTTCTCTGCTAACAAAATTAAAGGTAATTGTAAGCAAAACCATTATTCAAATCACAAATACTTAAAATGTGAAATGTATTCATTACTTTATTCATGTCTATAGCAAAATATCCTGAGAAAACAACTTTAAGAGAAAGGGTTTATTTTAGCTGTTGGTGCCAGGGAAAGCCCACTATGGTAAAGAAGGCACAGTGACAAGAGTATCAGGCACCCGGGTTAATCATATCCACAATTTTTCTGGCTCCTTTTTATTCACTCCAAGACCCTAGCCCACAGAATGGTTGTACCTGCCACAATAGGCCTTCCCACCTCAGCTAACCTAATCTAGAAGCTGTCTTCCAGACATGATCAGAGGCTAACTTCATCTTGATGTGTGTGTTTCTATGTGTAATCAGGAATTTAGTTTTGTTGGCTTCTGTGGCAGTTAATCTCTATTGCCAAATTGATGGGGTCTAGAATAATCTAGGAAACAAGTCTATAGAAGCACCCATCTCTACCTTCCAAACTAAACGTAAACATTGTTTTCATATCATGTTAGTTTTGTTGTCTTCCTGACTGCCACACATAAGGTTGCCTCTCTCCCCAGAATAAATTATGGCTACTCACAGTAAGGATGCCATTCTAACCAGTCATTCACATCTTTACTCTCCATGTTCTGTTCCCACCTCACCCCTCTCCAAATTGCTTTATGCCTCCTTGACATTAGGTGGCACTTTTTCAATTTCATTAAAGACTTCTCTGTTGTTGGCTCCTACCCCAGCTTCCTTAGCTATATTCTTTAGCTGAAACCATGACCTTAGCTGGATCCATGACACTTCATTCTTAGGGTTTCCCTTCCTTTTCCATCCTTCCTTTCTCTCTCTCCCTCTTTCTTTGTGTGTGTTGTAGAGAGCATTCTTGCCCACTAATACTTTAAATATTGACAGTCTCCCAAGAATGGCTTACAACCTCTCCTCATAGTATCAATTCTTTCTCCTAGCTTCCATTCTCTGTTTTAATGATGCACAAGCAACTGATGTGTCCAATTCAGTACTCTTCCTCTGAGTTAAAGAACAATATGATATATTCATTTCTGGCCATTTTCCCTGAGATAGATCACAAATACTTCAAAATCAACACATATGTAACTAAACTCATGTTTAACAGCAACATCTTAAGCTGGTGCTCAAGCTGGCTTTGATCTTCTGTGTGGCTATACAAATTACAATACATGGGGCTGGGATGAGATAGGTTCATTTTATTGGGGAGAAATTACTTATATGAGAATCAGATAACCCAGGATCAACACTCTGAGGATCCAAGCTCAGCTGCACTCCATGACCCTACCAGAACCCTGAGAGAGAGAGCCAGCCTGTCCCTCACCTTAGACCAATTCCCATATGTTCACTTACACAACTGTGACCACGCCCAGATAATGCCAGATGGGCGTGGTCAGTGCCGCAGGTGCATCTGATAGAGCTTTCTCTCACTACACTCTTGGGCTCAAGAAATCCACCTGCTTTTACCTTCTGTATAGCTGGGTTACTGTAGTGTACCACCATGCTTCATTAAACTCTTAATCTGCTTTCCAAGCTCGTTTCCAGCAAAGTCCCCTTTTCCTATTAAGAGTACCAACCGTGAATCACACCAGAGATTTCAGAGACCATCTTTCTCTTTTCTTATCCATCATCTTCAATCTTAAAATGCTTAAATAAATAATCTCAGTGTAGCATTGATTCTACTTCCCACATCTAGGATCCATCCAATTCTACTACTGGAGTCCTCAGGAACATTTTCTTTCTGCCAGAGCACTGCAAGAACATCTTACACTTTTACCCTTTAGTGGTGCATTACACAAGGATGATCTTTAAGAACAAGAACCTGATAATGGCACTCTCCTATTTGAAACCTTTATAACTCTTCAAATTCAGACTCTATCAGGGCCAACCTAACAAGGCCTTTGCCCCTTGCCTTCACTGTTCAGCAAACTGACATTCCAGGCTTTCAATCAAACTATATATCTTCCTGGATGACTCAGTTCTTAAATTTCCCCATTGTCTATATTTCTCTTCTCATGCTATCCAAATTTCCACTTTAGTATAATTTCCTTTTCAGAGAAATATTCACTGACCCCCTCAAACATATGCACCCCTTATTTCATAGAAGCACATACTGCTTTCCTGTGTCTATCCTTTATAACAACTGGAATCAAATGTTCCACATATGATTCTCATGCAAATCTGAGCTCTATGCTCTGGACAAGTTCCTTGGAATAATGAATGAGTGAGTGAACTGGCAATTACAAGAACCTCAAGAATCCCATGTTATGCATGGAACATAATATGTGATCCACAGTGTAAATATCATATGCCTCCTTATCCACTGAGTTCTCTTATGCATTTCAACCAAATACATGGCAAAAAAATACATGGTTTTGTCTTCACAAGTAGATGCTTTATAAGCTACACACATTCTATTAATTTATTCTCAACTTGAACTCATTCATCAGTTATGTGCTTCCCTCAGATCTCATTATCTGTCTTTGTTCCACAACATAATCAACCAAGAGTTTGATAAGAAAAAACACCTTTATAATGTGTCATGCCTGGTTATATCTGTCTATCTACCCCACATGTATGTCTCCAACTCATGCAAAAATATCTTAAAGGGCAATGGCCTCCATTCTATTTAGCCTCTTTTGGCTTCCAGTATGTTTTTGTTGCTATGTTCATATCTCTAACTCCTGATCTCCTTGCCTCTCAGTAGCTCCCTATCCTTTTCTACCAGAGTCTTACTGCGTTAGATATCCTACTGAGTTGAATTAGGTTGCTTCTGATACGTGACAACCCATTTCAAATTGGAATGGCTGAAAACAAAAGTATACATGCAAAAGGTTGAGAATCAATGATCAATGCCACAAATCATGAAAATGATATCTATTATGGTTGTTTTTAAATCACTGAAATACCTTTAAATCACTTTGGCAATAACAATGACTAAATACTATATGACCAACCCCTACTCTTCAGGGGCATAGAAAGAAACAACAAACAAAATTGCTGTTGTCATTAGATTATTCAATTTGAGCTTTGATTTTTCAAAATTTCTCATGGGAATGGGGGACAACACATCCCTCAGCAAACAGCCAGTTTCTTTGAAATCTTGAAATTCCAAATAAATTACAAGAAAGGTCAGGCTGAAATTAAAGCTATAATTTCATTGGATGACTTGTTTCCAACAGACAAAGCTATTTTTCTTCACTTCATCACTCTTATTGAATTTCTGGGTCATTTAAAAGGATAAAGAAAAACAAAAGATATACCCAGAGGGAATGAATACATACAATGTGGTTGTATAAAATAAAAAGTATTAAGGGTCCCATTAATTGTGAAATTCTAGCTTCTAAGAGATGACAAAAGCAACCATTGTTAGCCATATAGAAAAGGCAGGCACCTGGAAGAGTTTCATATGGAGTAACAATATAGAAAAGCTGATGAAATGGCTCAGCAGGTAAAATATGCTTGCTGCCAGCCTGATGACCTTGATTTTGAACCCTGGGACCTATGCAGGGAAAGGAGAGAAGCAAATCCCACAACTTGTCCTCTGATTTCCACTCATAGGCTATAGCACACATACTAAATGATAAAATATAACAAAATATTTAATCTGACAGAGGATTGGTATCTAGAATATACAATGAGCACATACAACTAAACATTAATAAAACCAACATCCCTATTAAAATGGGCCAAGGAACAAAACAGAACATTCCCCAAACAAGAAATACAAATGACAATACTCTTAATGGTTTTCAATATCTTAGCTGTTAGGGAAATGCAGTTTAAAACTATGTACAGATTCTATCTCACCTCATTCAGAGTAGCCAATGAGGACCAGTGCTGGCAGGGATGTGTTGAAAAGGGAACTCTTAAAAACTGTTGATAGGGGTATAATCTAGTGCAGTCACCATGGAAATTGATCTAGAGATCGCTCATATAGAATAGGCAGGCATTTGGAAAGTTTTATATGGAGTAGCAACAGAGACAAAGGGCTGATGAAATGGCTCAGCAGGTAAAATGTGCTTGTTGCCAAGTCTGACAGAAATAGCACTACCCTATAACCCAGCTCTGTATTACTCCTAGGCATATACCCAAAGGACATTACATCCTCCTGCAGAGATGTTTGCATGTCCATATACTCTGCAGCTCAGTTCACAATAGCTAGGAAATAAAGCCAGAGTAGGTATGTTGGACTGACTATATTATTCTGAAACAACAACAACAATAAAAAACATAGTAAAGGATTTGGGTCACCTTGGTATCTCCAACATGGCTGAAAGACTGTACTAAGTAAGACACAAAACTATATTTCACAACCACCCCAGTGGAGAACATACAGTTCCTGGCCACATACACAGAATCTTAGTTACAAGTCAAGCTATGAACACCAGAAATACCCTTCCCAAATGTTTTCCCTGAAATTCCAATGCTTCCACCACCACTCCTGAAATTCTATGCCCTCCATGACCTGTCAGCTTTCTCCTATTCCTTCTCATTAAAATTTCTCCCGTGCTTATATCTTATTGATATATCCCAAGTCACATGACTTTATTCAACAATAAGGGATACTAGAAAGAAATACCTGGCTTCTACCTTGGATTAAGGACTATTCAATAGTTCTTCAAATGGTTCCTCAAACAATGAAAGATATCTTAGAAAATCTCTTATGATTATAGCACATTAAAAAGTCCATTGTATGTCTACAAATGTGGCTCAGTTGGAAAAGTGCCTACCAGGCATTCAGCAAGTCCTGGGGACAATCCCCAGTACCACATAAACTGGGTGTGGTGGCATGCCCTGTAGTCCCAGCACTCTGGAGGTGGAGACAGAAATATGGAAAGTTCAAAGTCATCCTCAGCTGCATCGTGAGTTGAAGACCGGCCAATTCTACATGAGAACTTGTGTCAAAGCTACAAAATAAATACCCACACTGATCTTGGCCAGCTCTGCCCAACATTGAGTCCAGATAATTGGGGTGTGAAAGGATTAAAACAGCCATGGTACAGATAAGACACACAATGTAAGCTTCTTAGACCTCACATTCACTCCAGCTAGGACAAAGGGCCTCATGATGTTGTTTTGTAGTTGAATGTTTTTCTCTGTATTGCTGGTCCCCTGCACCAGTTTCTCTCCTGCCTGGGGGTCCCCACAACCACTTATGAAATAATCACTCAGAGACTAATATTAAATATAATTACTTGGCCAATGACTCTAGCTTACTACTGGCTAGTTCTCTCTTATGAATTAACCCATTTTTAATAATCCGTGTATCACCACGTGATCGTGGCTTACTGGTAATGTTCTGGCATCTTACCCCTTCTGTGACTATACAGCCTCTCCCTGACTTTTGTTCTCTATCTCTGTTTGGATTTCCTGCCTAGCTATATTCTGCTTGTCCATTGGCCAAAATAGCTTTATTTATCAATCAATAAAAGCAACACATATTCACAGAATATAGAAGGACATCCCATATCATTGTTTCTTTTCTCTTACCTCTTAACAAAGGTTTAAGTCAAGCTTTAGCTTTAGCCAGTGCCATGAAATGATGGGCGAAAGTGAATCTGAGAATTGCTGTTACTGCAGAACAAATCAACATTCATTTAATTGAGGTTTTTGTCTGCTTCACACACAGTAATGATTAGCTAACAATCGCTATTGTATTTTGGCAAGTACATTGAGCCTTGTTAGAAAAAATAAAATAAAATACTTCTATACCTCTAAGAGAGCAAAGCTAAATGTCTGAACAATGATGAATTCACTGGAAGCCACAGAGAGTGGAAAAGTTTCAAAGATAACAAAGGCTATTTCTCACATAATCACAGGCTGAAAAGAAGGCCATGTTGGCAAGACAAAGAGATTCATTTAAAAGAGGGAACCAAAGCAAGCTATTGGAGTGAACCTATACTCTTAATATCACAGAGACACCAGCAATTGTCTGGCTTGATTTTGTGAAGCAAAGATTAGTGACAGCAAACCAGGAGAAGAGAGTCGAATTGTTTGTGCTAAATGTATCTCTCTAGGGTAGACCAAATTCTGGTAGTATAGTGAAGGTAGTTTGAAATGACTGGCCTCTGGCAGAAATATATGCACTCATATAGCCCGCAGCTGTACAAAAGCAGCAAATTTTATGAGCATCTGACCAGCCTCTTAAACATTTGTGGAAGCTGATCCTCTCAGACCAAATTTGCTGTGAATTTTCAAATAATTCTTTTCTAGAAAAAATATTAGAAGTATTTGCATCCTAAAAGCACCTCATTCTTAATTTTAATCTTATTGTTATTATAAATTGAGAATGCAGGCATGCCTTGCCACAAGTGTCACAGGACAAAGTCTCAGCTGTTGGTTCCATGGGAGTTGTGGTGATCTAACTCAAGTCACCAGCAAAAGTACTACTTCATTAGCCCAAGAATATTCCATAATTTTGAATGCTTGAATGTCACTGGACCATCTTTATCAGTCTGGAATACATGCAAATAAGCATCCAGGGCCCACCTTGAGTTTGATTCTAAGTAAACATGCTTTTATACAAATGGAAATTCACACTTAAATACTGTGAATATAAAATGTATATCCAACTATAGTTGAATTTTATTTTTTAAGACACATGAATATATAAGAAGATCAAGGCACTTGACTCACGAAGAAGTGACCCCAAATTTGTTTTAATTAAGTTCTGATGGCCTTAATCAAGGTCCGGCACAAAAACTCAAACAGCTATCGTTTTCCCTTAAGTAAATTTCACGTTGAATAAAAATACTTTGATCAACATAAATATCTTAAGCATGACAGCCTTAAAAGCATGCCCAGGGTGACTTTCCAAACTGTAGGAAAACTTGAAAGTCTCGTCATTCAGCTCACGTAGTGGATTTCTTAAAGCCCTGCTCTATTAAAAGATAGCCCTCTCCCAACAAGAGTGCAGCTGTCAGGCTGGATGAAATGCCTGACTGTGCTCTTCAACCAGCCTGCCTCCCAAACTCAGATGTTCCTTACTTTGTGCTAAGTAGCAGCCAAACTCCACACACCCAGAATCCATGGCTTTCCAGGGAGGGTCCTGGAAAGTAATCAAAGTTCACATTCCCCAAGCTTCTCAAAGAATCTTTCAGATCCACTCCATAGGTCCTTCTGCAGAAAGTAGAAGCAACTAACTCCCCTGCCTCCCCTGACCTACAGGTGCAGCTGGCCCCCGGGGGCTGCTTGCATAGGAGAGTTCTCTGGCCTCCACTGCCTTTCTTCTCATCAAATGCAGGGACAGAGATGAATGGGAAAGGTGGATGCATGACAAGCCAATGATTTCCCAGACACTGGTGCTAATCAGCCTGCTGACATTAAGCCCAGACAGAGAAGGATTGCACTCACACTGAGATGGAGAGCATGCCCTTTATCTGAAAGTTCTTGGGCATGAAAAGTTGGTATGGGGTAAAACAGTAAAGCTAAAGCTTGAGAGAAGTTCATTCCTCCTTGGTACATCCGCCCTATACTCAAGTTCCCTGTGTTCTTACACCAGTGCCTTTGGCTGCTCTGAACCATGGCAAGTCTCACATCTGAAAAAAAAATGGTAATAAAGCCACTAAGGGTTGGTGTTTGAAGAAGGAGCTACTCAGAGCAGCTAGGGCAAGAGCTGGACTAGTGTCAGTTTTCATGAGTGATGTCACTTAGTTCAGGACTGTGAGCACATCTTCTAGCTGCTATGTTAGTTCAGTCTAATATAGCTACCATGACTTGTGTAAGGCAACACCTCTTCCTACTGACTCTGAATTTTGGCATAAACAAGTTAAAATCCTCAATATCTCACCTTCTCCTCTTTCTTCCTTCCCTCCCCTTCTCCTTCCTCTTTTTCTTTTTTCTCCCCTCTCCTTTCCTTCCTCTTTTTCTCCCTGTCCTTATTATCACTACTTCAAAAGTCAAGGTAACAGTACAGAACTGATTATCCATTTTAATGCAAAAGCGTGAGCAATGAACATGTGAACCTGGAGTAGAATTTAAAAGGAAATGCCCCTGGAATGTTGGAGCCACTTGCCCCATGAACACACAGCCCTAGGGGACATTACCTCCATGCCAATGACTGGGCAGGAGTAGTCATTCCTGTTCTTCCCCCTTCTTTCTGCTCTGCAAACTGCTACAGACAGTCTCCATTGCTATTGAAAGAGGTGGACAGCAAGCCATCCCTCTTCTCAAACTTGTCATTGGAATGGGAAGAAAAGTCATCTCAATGTGTACTTATGTGAAGAGTAGCTCCTATAAATGGTAGGCTGAATGGCAGAGTTAATAAACCACTGGGCAAGAGACGTTTTCTCACCTGAGAACTTAATTGCTACACTGAATTTAACAAGGAGCTCTTGACATTCTATTTCATAAAAAGTATTTTATTCTCAAATTGTACCCTTGATTTATAAACCACAGAGTGAGGGCTCATCAATGGCCATGGGGAAAATTTCTCTTCCTAAATACCAAGGTTTAATTTACACATGCCAAGACAGAAACTAAATTATTTGGCTTACAGTATAACTCAAAGTGTCTCTATTTATGTCATTATAATTTTTGAAAAATTGTCTTTGAAAATAAATTAAAGCATTGTCTATCTTCACTAATAGACACTTGGCATTGGGAATTTAATTGGCAAACCAAGGGTTTTAGTTATCACCATAAACTCTGAATAGAGAGGATGGTGCCCTTCCCTCCCTATAGATTTAAAATATGAATGTGAAAATATCTCTCTAAATTGTTCAAAAATATTTAGAACTTTTTGTTTAGGATCCCAAGGGCAGGCTGAAGGAATCTTAATGGAATTTGTCAGAAGACTTAATGTGACAGACATTTTAAGCATACTTTATTTTCAAACAAATCAAAATTTTGGAAGAGTAATGGTTTTATTAGCACCTATTGGCTAGAAGTTGAGTCTATAAGTCAATACCTCAACAGAAAATGCACAGCACAATCAATATACACACTCCTTGGAAATGTTGTAGAGCTTACAAAGGTGAGATAGGGATGGTGATAGGCAGTGTAAGAACCCAAAGACAGCCAAGTTACAGGGACAAAGACAAGGAGTTCTTTCTAGATCCTGGAAGGAGAGACTCCAGTAGTGAAAGTTATGCCAGGGTCAGTGGCCCATGCAAGGCTGATTCATTGCCATGGCAGAGCAAGGGAATAAAAATCTTGATCTTGCTCCTTTGCTTCCTTATTCTTTATTTTTCCTCTATCTTATTTTAATTTTTGTTCAGAAATTTCTGTTCTCCAATATAAACAGATCCAGAGAAGGTGACAGCTCATTAGTGTGATGTATAGTGTTTGGCCTTTGGAGACAGTCAGGAGAGTGGAGAGAGATGACTAATGGACTAGAAAGGGCAGGTGGATGATGTCATCTCACCTTTCAAACACAAAACACTGTACTTGGTATTGGATGAGGACACAAAGATGGATAATGCTCTGGTCTGCCTTCAGGCAGCCTACATTCTATTTGTGAAAAACTCCTGGAATTTAAATAAATGAAATGAAGGGGGTGGGGAAGAGCTCAGTGCTCACCACACAAGCATGATTTTAGGTCCCCAATACCTTTGTAAAAAGCAGACATAGTAGTATGGGCCTATAATTCAAGTTCTGGGGAGGCAGAGAGAAGTGGATCCCTGAGGCTTCACAGCCAGCTAGTCTTACAGAACAGTAGGCCCTAGGTTCAGTGAGAGTTTCTGTCTCAAAGTATAAGTTAGACAGCAAAGGAGGAGACCTGACATCGACCTATCACATTTGTGTTTAAATGCAGATATGTTTGTGCACACACATGCACAAAAATAAATGAAATGAGAATGATTTTTCCATTTCTATCAAAGGATTATAAGTGAAGACAAATGTTACATTAGAATTCTACTTCCATGCCTGTGAGGAAGCTCTTCTCTTAGGGACAGCATCCTTACTATCCATAACCAGTGGTTCTCAGACTTAAACTTGAAGGTAATCCAGCAAAAATAATTCACAAAACACAGATTTGTGGGATAGCCATCATTCCCCTCTTTTTAGATATTATTTTTCATTTATTGAAAATAGATTCTTTTCCCATGCAATATGTCATTATCATAGTATCCCGTCCTTCTGTTCTTCCAAGTCCCTCCCTATCTCCCCTCCCCTCCAGACCACTTCTTTTCTGTCTCACATTAGGAAGTAACAGGTTTCTAGAAGATAATAACCAAACATGACAAAATAATCTAAAACCAAAACCATCACATTGAGGCTAGACAAGGGAACTCAACAAAAGTAAAAGAGCCCCAAGAGTAGACACAAGAATCATAGACCCACTCTTTCATACACTCAGGAGTCCAATAAAAATACTATGCTGAAAGCTACAATATATACAGAGAGGACCTGGTACAGACCTGTGTAGGTTCTGTTCTTGCTGCTTCAGTCTCTGTGAGTTTATATGAGTCTTGGTGTCCTCCATCCCCTATGGCTCTGACACTTTTCACCCCTTCTGCTCTGGGTTCCCTGAGCTCTAAGGGGAGAGATTTGATGGAGACATCCCATTTAGAGTTGTGTGTTCCAAGATCACCTCTCTCTCTCTCTCTCTCTCTCTCTCTCTCTCTGTCTCTCTCTCTCTCTCCTATCTGCATAATGTAAGGCTATGGGTCTCTGTATCTGTTTCCATCTGCTGCAGGAAGAAGTCTCTCGGATGATAACCATCATTTCTAATAGCGTCACAAGTGATCCTGTGATCACTTGTACCCTGGGTGCCCAGGGACCTCAGTCTGAGAAGTTCTACTTTTTCTAACTTTCAGTCCTGTGACTGTTGCCAAGCTGTCAACTCCTGATCATTAGTTTTGGGTCCACAGTGATTCCTGTCCAATCAGCATCATCCTCTCTCCTGAATCCTCCAGGGTTGCTTTGTACCAATGCCAACTGAAGTAACCCCGACTGAAGACTTCCTATCTCATTTCCTCTGGAAATCAGCCCAGTTCTCATATACACACAACCTTGTTAATTCTGGAAATTTATCTTCAGGTAAGAATTCAAGTGCCATGCCAAGACTTAGTAACAAAAGCAAAAATACATCACAGCACTACTAACTATGCAGATGTTCAATTATTAGGATTTGATGAAATAAAGTATGACAGAATCTGGTAAATCAACAGTTAAAAGTACTCCCTACTCCTATAGTGTATCTGAGTTCAGTTCCAAGTACATACATGATGGTTTACAACCATCTATAACTCCAGTTCTAAGGGACCCAACACTCTCTTTTGGTACTTGAAGGTACTGCATGTACACTTTTGTGTAGCAATATGCTCAACTTGGAGGAAAGTTTGTCAAGACAGGAGGTCCCAAAAGAGGCGACACATTCCATACTGCAGGAAAGCTTCTTACGCTCAGGAAGTAAGCAACTCAAAGATAACAGGAAACATTTGCAATGACCAGATCCACTATGTGCTCCCTCCCCAATTATATATATAACCTGTGAAGACTGCTGAATGATATCCTCAGCCTAGCTGAGCTGCCTAAAAGAGGCTTGAACCAGGCAAGCTGGTCCCAGGTGATGTTGATCCTATAAATACCCAGGGACACCAATAGCAAAAATACATTCACCTGCCTGGAAAAGGCTCAGAACAACTGATCTACCTGGGAAGGATATTCTATGAAGGACTGTGCTGCCTGCAGGCTGTGCAGTGTGCCCCAGGGTCCCAATTTTCTTTAGTTGTGACCCATTCTGGGGTGAAATTTGGTGATGCTGAGTCATTTCTGTTCCTTTAAGTAACTCCTTGTCCATATTCTTGTAACTACCCCCAAGAAAAATCATTGTTCCACTACTTTGGACTTTGGTAGTATTGTTACTTTTGTTTGTCATTGGTTCCTTATCCAGAGCAAATAGATGTTTGTCCATGTATTCCCAGGAATAGTGTCACATGACATAATCTATGTTACACAGACACACATGCAGGCATTCACATATGCATCTAAAATAAATAAATTCTTCCCCCAAAATGTATTACTTAATAAATGCTAGTATAACAAGTTATGAGCTCTTTATAAGATATTCTGCCCTTTGAGATAGTTCTATGTTATGAAAATTAATATGCCTTTGTATTAACAGATCATTCCCAGCTGGTAGAATGATGGTCATTACCTTAAGGTTTCTACTGCTGTGAAGAGACACTGTGACCATTGCAACTCTTATAAAGGAAAAATACTTACTTGGAAAATACTTACTTGGAGTGGCTTACTTTTTCAGATGTTCAGTACAGTAACACTATGGTGGGAAGCATGGCAGCATATAGGCACACATGGTGTTGGTGACATCTTGATACACAGGCAACAGGAAGTAGACTGTGACACTGGGAATACTTTAAGCAAGAAGACCTCAAAGTCCACCCCACAGTGACACACTTCCTTCAGTAAGGCCACACCTACTCCAAAAAACCACACCTCCTAATAGTGCCACTACCTCTGGGATTGTAGGGGCCATTTGCATTCAAACTATCACCATCAATTTTTCATTTTCTGTTTTACCTGTGTGTTCTTTCCAAAATGATCATGCACTACTTTGTAATAAAAACAAGCAATAAAATAAAATTCATTTTGAAGAACATATGCACCTCCTATTCTAACTATATTTAATTTTTGAGCTCAAGAAATAAAATAAACACTTGCATTTGCTTTTACTTTTCCCAGACCGCTGTAGCTCCATTAAATTCAAACATGTTAGCTATAATTGGGTTTTTCTGTATGTGACCTCACACTTAAATTAAGGAAGGCTAAGGACTGAAAAATGTTTCATTTTCTCACATAGCATTTTTGGATTCAAGCTGTACAGAGCCAGTATGACATTCCATGAATCTGTGGTAGCTTCAATGTAATTGGCCCAAATAGTCTCATAAGGAGTAGCACTATTAGGAGATGTGGCCTTGTTGGAGTAGGTGTTGTCTTATTAGAAGAAGTGTGTCACTGTGGAGGTGGGCATTGAGGTGTCATATATGTTCAAGATACCACCTAGTGACTTAGACCACTTCCTGTTACCTTCACAGGATGTAGAACTCTAAGCTCCAGCACCATGTCTACCTGCATGCTGCCTTTCTTCCTGCCAAGATGATAATGGACTAAACATCTGAACTGTAAGAGAGGCACCACAATTAATTGATTTCCTTTACAAGAGTGACAGTGGTCATGGTGTCTCTTCACAGCAATAGAAACCCTAACTAAGATAGAATCCAAGCAACTTTGATACTGTCCGGTCTTCTAATTTTTGTTCACATATTCCCTAATAGTCTTAAAAGTAAAGTCTGAGATCATTTCTAAAAAGCAAATCATTATGTCCCTAATATAGTCAGTAAGTGGGAGAAAAGGAAAAGGAAAAGGAAAAGACATTATATGTACCACTCTTACTTGTGTTTTTGACCATAGGATAGCTCTTAATGACAAGGCTCACACATGGCTAGCTGCAAGGGAGGCTGGAAGATAGTTTCTCTTACTGGAGGCAGCTATATATTGAACTAAAAGTGTGAGTTCTATTAAGTAGGAAATGAGTATATGCAAACATTGGTATACGTGTCAGGCCATAGGAAAGGCATGAGCTATTTCAACTCCACTAATAACTGCTCTAGATAAACCATTCCAGATAAGGAAACACCTGGAAATATTTCCTGATAATGTAGGAGCTTGATATTTTCACTAAACTTATACCACGGAACTGCCTTTGTTGTTGTTGCTGCTGCTGCTATAGCTAAGAAATTTGGACACAGTAGTAGTTATGGCCAGAAAGGAAATGGTCAAATGGAGAAAAGACTTGGAAAATCCAATTCCCCCTTCATTGTCATGATTTAAAGGATCATGCTTTAGAGAAACTGAACACCAGATCATGTAGAAGCTAAATTGCCCAGAGAACCTGTTGTATTTGCATTATTTGGGTCTTATTCAAGACCTAATCTCAGAAATGTAGCTAGCTGGCTTCCACAACACAGAGTCTTTCATCACCCTCAATGAAGCAACTGTGGCCTCTTGTGTGATATATAGGTGACAGGCAGCTCAATGCTTTGAACTTTTTTGTCTCCTGTTGAAATACTCAGATGTTTGCTTAGCTTACTAATTCATTCCTCCACCTCCTTCAGCTCTCCTCGTAAATATCAATTCATCTATCAAAGATGATGTAGTCCAGTCTACTGAAAATTGCAGTTGCCTCCATTCTACACAGTTATATCTGCTTCCTGGCTCCTAATTTATTTTTGCCATTTATTTATATTAATTTATTTCTAAAGTCATATATGTTTCAATTGACTACTGTGGTCGTCACTGCTCAGAGTCATCTGACACCAGTGATCTGCGCACCAGATCCGAATTTGGCGGTGGGATACAACACACCAAGGCCCGTTGGCAGTTCTGCCTTCATCAGCCGGCCCAGGTAGGCTGGGGGCTGTTTCCGGTTTTCAGTTCCCGTTGGTTGTCACTGCTCAGAGTTATCTGATACCAGCCATCTGCGCGCTGGAAATTCGGCGGCAGGATCCGACACACCAAATACCCGGTGGAGTTCTGCCCCCATCCGCCGGCCCAGCAGGACTCAACACACCCGAACACTGCCAAGGCCCAGGTAACAGTGACACCTCCATCCACTAGAAGAGGACAGACATTAGAGTATTGGATCTGTTTGCATCTACCAGAAGGGAACCTTGGTCCCATACCCACCAGGAGAGCAAGAGACTCCTGCTTCACCCTTCAGAAGAAAGGATGAGAAGAGAACAAGGTAAAAGCACATTCAACAACAGAAAACCCAATATGACACCACCAGAGACCAGGAATCATACATACACCAGTAAGACCAGAACATCACGATGCAGATGAACCAGAAGAGAATGACCTTAAAAGCATCTTCATGAAAATGATAGAGTACCTCAAAGAGGACATGAGAAAATCCCTTAAAGAAATGGAAGAAAAATCAACCCCAAAAATACAAGATATCAACAAATCTCTCAAGGAAACAGTTCAATACCTAAAAACTGAAATAGAGACAATAAAGGAAGCACAATCTGAGGGAATACTGGAAATAGAAAAGCTGGGTAAACGATCAGGAACTACAGACGCAAGCATAACCAACAGAATACAAGAGATGGAAGAGAGAATATCAGGAGCTGAAGACACACTAGTGGAAATAGACTCATCAACCAAAGAAAATCTTAAGTCCAACAAATCCCTACACAAAACATCCAGGAAATATGGGATACTGTGAAAAGACCAAACCTAAGAATAATAGGTATAGAAGAAGGTGAAGAAATCCAACTCAAAGGTGCAGAAAATTTATTCAACGAAATCAAAGAAAATTCAAAGAAAACTTTCCCAACCTAAAGAAAGACATGCCAATAAAAATACAAGAAGCCTACAGAACACTAAATAGATTGAACCAAAAAAGGTCTCCTCACCACATAATCAAAACACCAAACATACAGAACAAAAAGAAAATATTAAGAGCAGCAAACGAAAAAGGTCAAGTAACTTATAAAGACAAACCTATCAGAATCACACCTGACTTTTCCATGGAAACTCTGAAAGCCAGAAGGTCCTGGATAGATATTCTACCTACACTAAGAGACCATGGATGCCAGTGCAGACTATTATACCCAGCAAAGCTTTCAATCAATATAGATGGAAAAAACAAGATATTCCATGACAAAACCAGATTCAAACAATACATAGCCACAAATCCAGCCCTACAGAAAGTACTGGAAGGAAAACTGCAACCCAAGGAAGTTAACTATAACCAGAAAAATATAGGCATTAGATAACCCCACTTTACCAACAGCCAACAGGAAAAAGGGATAGAATCTCACACATAATCTTGCCACCATCACTAAATCATAACAAACAAAAATGAACAATCAATGGTCATTAATATTCATCAACATTAATGGTCTTAACTCCCCTATAAAAAGACACAGATTAGCAGAATGGATAAGAAGACAGAATCCTTCCTTCTGCTGCATACAAGAAACACACCTCAACTTCAAAGACAGATGGTACCTAAGAATTAAAGGTTGGGGAAAGATTTTCCAATCAAATGGACCCAAGAAACAAGCGGGGGTAGCAATCCTAATATCAATTGACTACTGCATGTATTATCTATACCCTCAACTATCACAAAGGCTATGATCTTTCTTTGTTTTAGACCATCTTTGCACTCCTTGACATGGAGTACAACCTGATGGTTCACAAGTATTCCAGCATGAGACTGATCTAGACCCCCTGAACGTGGGTGTCATGGAGGAGGCCTCGACATCTATGGTGCCTCAGGTAATAGATCAGTATTATCACTGGCATATGAATGGACTTTGGGAGCCCATTCCATGTAGAAGGATACTCTCTCAGCCCAGACACATGAGGGAGGGCCTAGGCCCTGCCCTGGATGATATGAAAAACTTTGGGGATCCCCCATGGAGGGCCTCACCCTCCCTGGGGAGCAGAGGGGGAATGGGGTGGGGGCTGATGGGGGCTGATGGGGATGTGGAGGAGGGGAGGAAGAGGGAGCTGGGATTGGCATGTGAAGCAGGCTTGTTTCTAACATAAATAAAAATAAATCATAAAAAGAATATTAATTAAAAACAAGCAAAAAAACAAAAAACATGTATTCAATAAACAGTCACACAACGAATCAACAAGCAAACTAACATAAACATTGGCACCTTTCATAGAAAACATAGTTATGATGAAATGATTTGTGAAAAAAATAAAACGAACAGCTCTAGGGGTGTCTTAGTTACTTTTCTACTGCTATGAAGAGACACAATGACCAAGGTGACTTATAAAAGAGAGTTTATTGGGGCTCACAATTTCAGAATATCACAGAAGGGAGCATGGGAGCAGGCAGACAGGCATAGCAATAGCCAAATGCTTATATATGATCCACAAATACAAGACAGATGAGTCAGAGACCTAACTGGGAATGGGGTGGGTGTTTGAAACCTCAAAGCCTGCTCCCAGTGACATACCTCCTTTGACAAGGCCACACCTCCTAATCCCTCCTAAACAGTGCTACCAATTGGGGACCAAGCATTCAAATATATGCACCTAACAAGGGTTGTTCTCCTTTAAACACCCCACTGGGTGACTCATTAAATCTGAATCTCAGTTATGCAAGTATCCACCATGCTATTGTCTTGTTAAGGTAAGCAGAATTTGACTGGTGTTCTCACAGAACATTCAATCTGAGAAAATCAAGCATATAGATCACCAAACAAATGCAAAGCTTAACTGGAACAATAACTGCCTTTCTTCAGGGAAGGGAGTCTTTCTTCAGACACCATATTTTTATAATGCTTTTGAGGATCCATAATAATGACAATCTATGTGCTTTCTCCCATATTGCTTGTACCTAGACTAGTGCCTGGCACATTTAAGGCATAGGATAAATAGTGCTGTATGAGTGGATGTTGAACAATGTCATCATGAGTGTCAGGGTGTTCAGAAAAGTAAGGGGGTAAAAGTTATTATGTAAAGTGAAGACTAAGGAAGAGCAAAATAGGCAGATAGAAAAATGTGTGAACTTATCCAATAAAAGTAGGAAATGACACTTTGACAAGGTCTATGATCAGAGGCAATGTACCTATCAACTCACCCAAAAAATATCTAAGTCAGAATTTGTGAGGAACAGCAGTGTAGTATTTTGTAGTTTGACCAACTCTCTAGATAATTCTAATGTATATTATTCACCTTAATAGAGGGTCAGAGAAAGAAAACAAATATGACCAGCAATAAGATTGGAGAAGTTATCAGCAGAAGGCAACCTTTAACACATAGGTAACTTTAATGACAAGCAGAAACTATCAAATGGTTCTATTTTGTTTTGTTGTAGAGGCAAGTTTAGGGTTATCTTCAGTTACCTATCAAATTCAAAGTTACATTTTGATTCAAATGGCACTGTCTCAAAACATTACTTTAATTTTATTATTTATATTTTTGGAGTACAGTAAAATGATGAGATGATTGGGAGACTATTGGAGACTTTATTTATTTGTTTATTTGTTTGTTTGTTTGTTTGTTTGTTTGTTTTTCGAGACAGGGTTTCTCTGTGTAGCTTTGGAGCCTATCCTGGCACTCATTCTGGAGACCAGGCTGGCCTTGAACTCACAGAGATCTGCCTGCCTCTGCCTCCCGAGTGCTGGGATTAAAGGCATGTGCCACAAATGCCCGGCAATTGGGGACTTTATTAATACAGGGCCTCACTCTGTAGTCCAAACTAGCCTATAATCATTATGTAACATAAAGTGGCCTGGGATTTATGCCAATCCTTCTGTGTTAGCCTCCTAAATTCTGGGGTTATAAATAGCAAGATAATCCAAAACATGCACATAATATGTAATGATCATTAAGGTAGTTAATACTTCATCTCCCAAGATGCTTTAATAACTTTTATTAACATCACATCATTATAAATATTTACAGTGTAGAGTGTTGCATTTTAATAAAGGAGTATAAAAATCAAATCAGAAAAATTAGCATTCCCATCTCTTTATTGCTATTTTGTGTTAGTATTCTTTGGATGCCTCTCTTCCTGTTACTCATAAAATATATAGTAAGCTACTCTGAGCTACTGTGAAGTGTCTTAGGAAGGCACTTGTGTGCACAAATTTAAATTTACTGTTCCTTTTGCCCTGGTGTGAAGAATAAGTTGAAGGGAGTCCTAGAGCAAGACAGAAAGATCAGCCAGAAAGCTGTAGCTTTCTGGAGGGCAATTGTATTGTTGTCACAAAAGAACTAATTAGAAGCTTGAGCAAAAGAGGTTTCTTTCACTTTATAGAGTGAGGGAATACAGTCCATTGTGGAAGGGTATGCATGACAGCTCTGTGGCAGTGGGAGCGGGGCAGCTGTTTGCTCAAATCTTAACAGACCTGCAAGCAGAGAAAGAGAACAGGATTAGGATCTGAGCTATATATAAACTTCAAGGCTCACCACACAGAAAGCCATACCTTTAGCTTAGCCTTGCCTTTGAACGTTTCTCTAACTGCCCAAACAGCAATGCCAGCTGGGAACCAAGTGTCCAAACACATTTTAGATCTGTGATGGCTCCAGTAAGAATGACCATCATAGCTTCATAGATTGCAATATTTGGTCCCCAATTAGTAGAACTATTTGGGAAGAATTGGGAGGTATGGCTTCATCGGAGTAAGTGTGTCACTAGAGGCAGGCTTTCAAGTTTCAAAAGACTCATGGCATTCCCAATGTGTTCTCCCTGCCTCCTGCTTGTGGATCAGGGTAGGAGTTTTCAGTTGCTATTCCAGCCTCCCTCCTACCTCCATGCCTTTGCTTTACCTTCAGAGACTCCAAATATCTCATACTGCAAGCCCAATTAAATAATCTCTTTCATAAGTTGCCTTGGTCATGATATTTTATCACAGCAGTAGAAAAGTAACTGATATGCTATCCAGACCATAAGAGGGATGATGAAAGTTTGAAAACTACAGATAATGAAATAGTTATCCATAAGATGAAATAAGGAAATCAACCAAACATATATCCACCATGTTCTGTGTCTTTCCTCTAAGCTATCTGGACATCAGTTTTCTTATCAGCAAAATAAGGATAATATAACCCCCACATTCATGATAAAGATCCAAAACTAAAATATGGGATTAAGGATATAGCTCAATTAATAAAATGTTTGCCCTGCAAGTCTAAGAATCTAAATTCAATTGATCCCCAGAAGCCACATAAAAATCTGGGCCATCTGCACAAAACTTAAGTCAAAATGGATCAAAGACCTCAACATAAACCCAGCCACACTGAACCTACTAGAAGATAAAGTGGGAAATGCCCTTGAATTAATTGGTACAGGAGACTGCTTCCTGAACATAACACCAGTAGCACAGACACTGAGATCAATGGGACCTCCTGAAACTGAGAAGCTTCTGTAAGGCAAAGGACATAGTCAGCAAGACAAAACAACAGCCCACAGACTGGGAAAAGATATTCACCAGCCCCACATCTGACAGAGGGCTGATCTCCAAAATATACAAAGAACTCAAGAAGCTATTCTCCAAAACACGAAACAATCCAACTAAAAAATGTGGTACAGAACTAAATAGACAATTCTCAATAGAGAAATCTAAAATGGCTGAAAGACACATAAGAAAGTGTTCAACATCCTTAAGCCATCAGGGAAATGCAAATCAAAATAACTCTGAGATACCATCTTACTCCTGTCAGAATGGCTAAAATCAAAAACACCAATGACAGTTTATGCTGGAGAGGATGCGGAGAAAGAGGAACACTCCTCCACTGCTGGTGGGAGTGCCAACTTGTACAGCCACTTTGGAAATCAGTATGGCGACTCCTCAAGAAAATGGGAATGAGTCTACCACAAGATCCAGCAATTCCACTCTTAGGCATATAACCAAAAGAAGCACATTCATACAACAAGGACATCTGTTCAACCATGTTCATAGCAGCATTATTTGTAATAGCCAGAATCTGGAAGCAGCCTAGATGCCCCTCAACCAAATAACGGATAGAAAAAATGTGGTACATTTACACAATGGAGTACTACTCAGCAGAAAAAAACAATGGAATCTTGAAATTTGCAGGAAAATGGATGGAACTCAAAGAAACCATTCTGAGAGAAGTAACCCAATCACAAAAAGACAAACATGATATGTACTCACGCAAATATGTGGGTTTTACATAGAGTAAGGGATTACCAGCCTACAGTCCACACTGCCAGAGATACTAGTAAACAAAGAAGACCCTAAAAGAGACAAACTTGTCCCCTGGAGAAGGGAAAAGGGTCACCATCCCCTGAGCAAATTGAGAACATGGAAAGGGGGGAGGAAGCTATGAGAGTGAGAAGAGAAGAAAAGGAAGGATGTAGAAGTCATGAAGAAGCAGAAATTTTGAATCAGGTGTAGATTAGAAGAAAGGACATATGACAGGTAGGATTTTAGTTGGGGGGTGGTAGAGGAGGAAGGGAGGGAGAAGGGAACTGGGATCATCATGTAATTCAATCTTGTTTGTAATTCAAATATATATATATTTGGGCAATAATGATCCACCTGGAAATAAACAACTATGGCAGAAGTAGTGGCACAAGCATTATAAGAGTAACAAGCCACTATTTTATTGGATTTAAAGTCAGCTTCACAGAAAGAAATGCACACACATATATTCTAGGACTCAACCTACTACTGCTATTTTGCTAAATGGACACAGTGTCAATCTGTCCTCTTAGTTCATTCTCCATATCAAAGATTAGTGTAACTATCAGAACTTATCCAAGAAGTTTCTCAGTACAGTGGACAGTGGTTAACAGAAACTCACAGCAGATCAAAGTGCAGAAAATGTACGTGGAATGTTCAATAATAAATATCATATGTCTCCCACCTCCCTTCCCCTCAAGGCTCAGGGAATATCATTGAAGAGGAGGCAGGAAAAATGTAAGAGCCAGAGATTGGGGGAGGACTGTGGCTAACAGTGTCTTCTAAACATAAAACAATAGCTACAATCACAAATCTGTATCAGCTGTATCAGCAGAAGACCTACATAAGATCAATTCAGGTAACATTCCGCCTAAACCTGTACCCATGGATGAGAGTCTATTGATAGCTGATGGCTCCTGGAGGATGGAGGATGAAGAATCAGCATGAGGCCCCTGGTGGATCCACTATGCTCAGTGGATGTCCCATACCCATGAGTATATTGGCAGCACAAAAATAAATATAAGTGGATATGAAATTGGAAGTAAGGTAGGGGTGGAACTGAGAGGAATCTGGGGACATGAGCTAAGAGGGAATTGATCAAAATACATTGCATACATATGTGAAATTTTCAAATATTTATCTCAATAGCCAGACATTGTGGAATGTGTTTAGAATCCCAAAACTGGGGAGGAAGAGACAGACAGATGCCCAGGGCTTTTTAACCAACCAGTCTGACTAACTGTTAAGCTTTAGGCTCATACTAGACCCTATCTCAAAAACAAGGTAGACAGTAAGTACTCTGAAGAACAGCACCCAAAGTTGTCCTCTGGCTTCTACATGAACATACACACATGCACATGCTCTATTACACACAAGTACACATACACTTGGCCATATATATATATATATATATATATATATATATATATATATATATACATATATATATATATATATATGAATTCTTAACGATGAAAAGATACAATAAACCCAACACCATCTTTTGACATAAAAGGGACTTAGCTCCAAAGAATTCTCTTCTTGAGATTGCACTTTCCTCCTGCCTCACTCTCATGCATTCATCTTGAAATGTTGATTCTCACAATCGACTTTGGCCATCCTACAGAGTGACAAGCTGGAAGTAGTTAGACAGCATTTCCTTCTGCCTCTAGCAGGACTAAGGTCCCCATTTGTAGTGAATTTTAAAATACTATCAGAGGCAGTGATAAACTTAGTCCTCCAAGTCTTGAGGTTAATTTATTGAGCTCTAGATCATTATAGCCATTTGTAGGGAGTTCTGTAAAGACACTCATTTGTCTTCACTGATGGCCCACCCTGTTCTGAAAGGGATATAAGATGGCTTCCAAAAGTGCGCATGTCACAGAAAAATAAATTAAAAGAAAAAGGAAAGTAGACAAATGGAAAAAAACAAGGAAAAGAAAGTGATTTGGAGTTGGGAGCAGTCTGTGACTACCCTAGGACAGTGCTACTAACTTTGCTCTGGGTTTTCTAGGAGTCAGTATGTCAAGAAAGCCGCAGAGACTTCTAAAATGCATGGGGCCCATCAGGCTAACATACACCAGTGCTCCAGAGAAGCCCTTAACACAGAGGCCAGAGAAAGATGCCTCCCTTGGGTGCAAGAGTGAGGATTCTGAATAACTTCACAAACAGCATCCTTGTCAGCTTCCAAAGCAGCCTTGAAGAACTGCTTCCTAATTGCTGTGTTTTGTAAAGCCAGGATTCGAGTTGGCATCATCTATAATTTAAGTGGTCTCCTTGGGGGTTGAGGACTTGATGCTGATATTTCACAATACTGCCTTAGACACATGCAAGGAGAACGTGGAAGATAAAAAGAGAGAGGGGTCTCATAGCTCCAAGATCCCCAGGCTGCATTTTGGGTCCTTCCAGTCCGAAAGGAGATGGAGATGTCTCAAAGGTGGTGGGAACTTAGAGGAGTTCATGAGACAGTCTATGGTCTGCTAATTTAGAAATGGGTTTTCTTTAAAATAACATAAAAACTAAGGCTGAGAAGATGGCTCAGTCAGTAAAGTCCTTGCTGCACAAGCATGAAGATGCAAGTTCCAGCCTCTGAAACCCACATTTAAAATGTCATTGAAAAGGAAGAGATAGACAGATCACTGGAACTTTCTGCCAGTCAGCCTAACTGAATTATCCATTCTAGCAAGAGGTCCTGTCTCAATAAATGCAATATATGGTGTCCAAGAAATGGTTAATATCTAGCTTCCTCATGCACATGCACACACATGAATACACATCCACACATGTGTACCTGAACACACACACACACACACACACACACACACACACACACACACACACACACACACAACTGAAAGCCACAAAAGCCTGTATATAGTGAAGTGATCCAGGTTCAAGTTCAAAAACAAATATTCACTAGCTATGAAATCATTTCTGTGTACCTTAGTGTTCTATAAAGTTTAAGATGTGGAGATAGATAGATAGATAGATAGATAGATAGATAGATAGATAGATAGATAGATAGATATAGACAGACAGACAGACAGACAGACAGACAGACAGAGGAAGACTTAAGAAAAATTCTTTCTCTGTATTCCAGGCTATGCTGGACTCACTATTATTCCCAGACTGGCCTAAAGCTCATGGTAAAACTCCCATTAGCCTTCTGAACACTGGAATGATCACAGGCATGTAACACCTGGCCAGATGAGGATCTTAACAGATCTTAGAATATTGGTGCTTGGAATATTAGCTTGCCTGATGCCACAGCAGAACACCAGCCAGCCACAGAATAAGTGTTCAATATGAGATTAGTAGCAAATGTTTGAATAGAGTGTGACCTTTGACATAGAAAGAGAATGCTGCTATAAAAATATTCTGTCCACAAAAGACTCTCCAAAAGGAAAGTGCTCTAAAATTAAGTGACCTGACAAAAGTCACATTATCACTGGCAAAACACTTGACCTGAGGTCTCCTCACTTCTTCTCTAGTCTCCTATTTACCAGGAAAGGCAACTGGCTTCCACTTCTCACAGCTAGGCTCCACTTTGCTCAAGTTGACTCCTAGTACCCATTGTGTACAACCCTGAAGATAGACTAAAAAATAGTTCTCGGCATTATGTGAATAGTATTTCATGGAATACTATTTTTTAGATATCATCCAGGATTCACAGGGCAGAATATACCCAATTAGTGATGTCAACCACTGGGAAGGAGAATATCTACAGATACGACACTATAGAAGATGCCACACTATGAACTAGCTCACTGAGGGTGGCAATTAAGTCTAGGTACTGACAATTCTCCATAGCACATTGTTCCACTCTGAATGCATCCTATGTCATGTGTCAGTGTTTACAGAATGACTGACTGATTAGTGATGAAATATTTAATGAGCATGAAAGGCAATTGTGATTGGATCTGATGACCTTTTCCAAGTCATACAGAAAGCAGTAGGGCTTGAGGTTAAAGATTATAAGCACTCAATTATTTACTTTCTCAATGCATAATGATTTCAGAAGGCCCTTTGACTGAACAATAGGTGAGAACACTGCACTGGTTTCTACTTGGAGTGCATTCATCAGAGAAAGTCCTGAATCACTTCGGGATACTTGTACTCTGCCTGGCTTCAATACAAATTGCTTGCGAAACTGAAATTGCTTATTTTCAAATAATTTCCACACTGCAAACAGTAATTGGGCTCTTACTTTATCCAGACACTGCTGCTAACTATAAGTCATCACAAAAAGGAATCAGGGTTTCTAACTACCAACATAGAGATAAAAGCCAATGAATCTTGCTAAATGTAGGAATGCAGATTGCTACTAATATTACAGCAATAAAAATGTGTTGTGAGAGGAATAGGGAGAGAGAGTGTCTCCTCTCCACTGTTGAGAATACTCCCTGACAAACAGAAACTATAAACTCCTTGTCTAATGAAGTTCTCTCTCCTTATCTAGATTCCTCTTCATTTTTCTAAATCCAAAATGGTGATATATCACAAAGCTCAGTCACTGGGTCTCTTGTCCTTCACATCAGCACTCATGCCTGATGGTCTAAAACAGCCTGATGGTATTTAATCTATAGACATCTCTAGTCTTGGCCTGGCTTCTGAACTCATACTTGTATATCCAGCCATTCACTGGCATCTCTGCTTGGCTATCTAGAGACACTGCAGATACAGAATGCACCAAACCAACTTTCAACACCTTCTTCCAAACCTAGTCATCCTGGGGTCTCCTCAGTACATTATCTTGCAATTCACTATGGACAGAGCACCTACTGGGCTCTGTTCATGACTCCTTTGTTCATGCTCCTAACATGTCTATAACCAAAGTTCTAAGTATTTCTTCACTTAACTCAGAATGGAACCTTACTCTCCACCTTAATTGCACAACTCTCATTTCACACCTGAATTATAACTTTGTACCCCTAACTGACCCCCACCATCTGCCCTTAACTGCTTGCATTTCCAACAGCAGCAGCCAGACTGAGCCTGTTAAAATGCAAGTCAGCTCATTCAGACACCCACAGCCAAACATTAGGCAGAGAAAGAGCCCAAATTGGAGAT
The DNA here is from genome assembly GCF_003668045.3 of Cricetulus griseus. Classification (NCBI taxonomy): domain Eukaryota; kingdom Metazoa; phylum Chordata; class Mammalia; order Rodentia; family Cricetidae; genus Cricetulus; species Cricetulus griseus. The sequence goes on along the minus strand of NC_048601.1, from coordinate 32,659,139 downwards.
GGAAACTGGGTCCCTTCCCTCATGGAACTCCATGGAAGAGGCAGAGGAAGAATTGTAGGATCCAGAGGGGTTATGGACATCAGGAGAACTTGACCCACAGAATCAACTAAGCAGGGTTCATAAGGGACCACAGAGACTAAAGCAGCAATCAGAGCCTGCATGTGTGTGCTTGGTCCTCTGTATATATGTTATGGTTGTTATCTTGGTGTTTTTGTGGGACTCCTAACAGTGGAATAGGGTTGTCTCTGACTCTCTTTCAGCTGCTCTTGGGAGCCTTTTCTTCCTACTGGGCTGCCTCACCTGGCCCTCATGTGAGGGCTTATTGTACCTAGTCTTATTGTACCTTGTTTGCCCTGTTTGGATGATATCCCTAGGAGGCCTGCTCTTTTCTAAAGGGATATGGAGGAGGAGTAGATCTCTGGGAAAGGGAAAAAGAGGACTTGGAGGAGTAGAGGAAGAGGAACCTGTGGTTGGAATGCATTGAAAAATAAAGAAAAATTAAAAAATGTAAGTCAGGTAATTCAGCCAGTGTCCAAAGGGACCACCAGCCTCCTGTTTCACTTAGACAGTAAGCCTCGTCACCCACAATGACCTGGAAGACTCCTATGGTTTATTCTATCCCCAGTATGCTGTGACCTCCTCTCCAATTGCTCTCCCCCTTTTTCACAGTACTTTATCCACAATGCCTCATAGCAGTGCTTCCTAGATCAGCTTGAAACACCCCAGACATGTCCATATCTGTGCCCCAGGACTTTTCACCTTCTACGTCTTCATCTAGAATTCCTTTTGCCCCAAATAGCCATCTACTAAGAAAGTTGCATCTTAAAAGCCCCTTTCTGACCACCCTCTCTTAAATGGAAAGTTCTGCCCCCTGCCCCAGTGCTTCCTGTAGTTTATTTACCTTGCTTTATGTTATTTGCCCTTAGAATACATCATGAGCTCTATCGGTAAGCTTTTCCTACAGTGACAAAACGCCCAGGTTGTCCAAGAAAGTAGAAAGATTTATTCTGACTGTAGTTCAGAGGTTTTAGTCTGTAGTCACACCCTCTCCCCCAACACACACACATACACACACACACACACACACACTTTTGGGCCTGTAGCAAGGGAAGTTACCATGGTGGAAGAAGACGTGATGGAGGAAAACTATCCACCTCATAACTTTCAAGAAAAAAAAATCATAAAGGAATGGTTAAGTCTCTGATATCCATTAGAGAGGCACTCCCCCAACCCAACTTCCCCCCACAAGGTAATATGTCTTCAAGGTCTCCCACATCCCAGAATCACCAACAGCTGGTGTTTCATTTATATTGCTGTGATAATAAGCCTGACATAAAGCAACTTAGCAGGGAAAGAATTGATTTCCCTTTACAATTCTAGATTTCAGTCATCATTGGGGACTTTCAAGGCAGGAACTTCAGATAGCTAATCATATTACATCTATAGTCAAGAATAGAAAACAGTGGATGCATACATATGCTCAGCTCAATTTCTCCACTCTCACAAAGCCCATGACCTTCTGGCTAGGGAATGGTGCTACCCATAGTGAACTGAGTCTCCCCACATTAATTAAATTAATTCAGATAATTCTCCACAGACAGGCCCACAAGCCAACCTAACACAGACAGTCCCTCTCTGAGATACTTTCCAGGTGATTCTGAACTGTGTCAAGATGACAAATAAAAGTAAACATCACAGCTGCGGACCAAGCTTTTAACACATTATGCATTTTACTGTCTTTCCCAGTAGAATGCAAACTCCTCAGCTACAACCACTTTGAGCTCTTGTTTCTTTCTGTGCTTCCAGCATAAGGAATAGTTACTGCCACACAATAGGCAAGTAGTAAATGGCTATTCAGTGCATGAAGGAATGGGAAATTTACTTCCAGATAGGGAACAGGACAAGAAAAAATGGCATAATGAAAAGAAAATGTCCATGTTCTTTTAACTTTAAAAAAAATAACATTTTCAATGTGTTTTCTAAACTTAGAGGACAAGATCTGGGAGGAGAAACATTTGCATTGGTGGAGCTATTTAATGAACATGATACATTTTGTCTGCAATTTGTAATCACTTTTATTTAAATGTTTTATAAATGCATTTTAAAGCTTGATACGTTTCCAAGTGCTTCAAAATAGCTGGAATATTTTGAAACACTTTGCCCTGTTATAAAATCTTTGCTCAAAATTTTTGTAACTCATCAGCAAGTTTAGAAAATAAACTAGTTTAATACCCAAAATGTTTTTGGATTGTGCGTTAAGATGTTTGCTTTTAAAAGGTTGGGGTGTTTTAAAACAGTTGTGAAAGCCAAGTGTCTCCAAATGGATTGTTTTAAAATTTAAAGGTGTTTTTATATATTGATAAAAATAGGGAAAAAATAAAGTGTTTCAATTAATATATAAAACAGTACTTCTAAGTATTTTAAATTGATTTTAAAATCCCCAGGGTATTTTCTCACAGTCTTGTACTTAATAGTAAAAACTTGAAAATGTGACCCACAATGGGGAAATATGGGTTGGAACACACTAACAATTTGAAAAAAATCTATAATCACTGAGGAGGCAAACCTCTAGGCAGTCTGTAAGAAACATTCTAGGTTGGGCTAACTGAAAAGAGAAGACTTACCCTTCCTTGTCACTGGTGCCACAGGCTGAGGTCCCAAACTGAAGGAAAGAAGGAGGAGGAGGAGGGAGAGGAAGAAGAAAGAAAGAAAGAAAGAAAGAAAGAAAGAAAGAAAGAAAGAAAGAGGAGGAAGGAGGGAAGGAAGGAAGGAAGGAAGGAAGGAAGGAAGGAAGGAAGGAAGGAAGGAAGGAAGGAAGAAAAAAGAATACAAAATGTAGGGTATTTAAAATGGCAAATGTGGAATAGCAAGCAAATCTAAGTTGTAGTTGTAGTTAATCCTTTCTTAGGATGAAAATCATGTGCGTCTTTGAGTACACTTCTGAACAAATAGGCTGGAGTAATGCTGCCTTCAAGAAATTAGTGAAAGAGTAAGCAAAGAAAATGTTTTAGAAACCAGGAGAATTTTATTTATTTATTTATTTATTTATTTATTTATTTATTTATTTGTGTGTGTGTGTCTGTGTGTGTCTGTGTGTCTGTGTGTCTGTGTGTATCTATGTCTGTGGTGCCAGAAGATGGCATCAGATTCTCTGAGGAGCTGCATTTATAAGCAGTTATAAGCCCCCCACAGATGGGTGCTCAGAACTGAAGTCCAGTCTTCTGCAAAAGCAGCAGACATTCATTCTTAACTGTGGGACTATCTCTCCAGTCCCAAATTTATTTTAATTATCTCCTTTTGTACTGTTTTAAGATTTCTTTAAATAAGATGAGTTATCTATCAGGGTTTTATGAAGTAAAACTAAAAAAAAATAAAATAAAATGCAAATGGTCTCCACATCAGGTGTTTTGAGATGTTAAGATAAATTCAATTTCTTCCTAACCTTTTGAGAGGCTTGAAGTAAAGCACTCAGAAGTATTAAGGAATAACTGGCCTATGATATGATAAGCCATTTATCAACAGCGTAAAATCCAGGAGTCATGGAGAAAAAAAAAAAAAAAAAACCTAAGGACCAGGGAGATTTTCTGATAAAACATCTGGGTAGCACCAGAGGGTCTCAGAGAGCTGGGTCAAGGTATCAGGTGGTTGCTTGGGTTAACTAGGGAGTTAAGACTCCCTTGTGATTGATGCTAAGATGGCTGGGATTAAAGATGAGCTCATGGATAAAAAGTGATTAAATGTATGTATGTCTTATAGAACTTATTTTGGTGAAACTCCCAAGCCTGTGCCAAGCCTGTGTTCTTCCATGATACTCCCAGACTTTCTACTGCTAATATCACTCTGATTTTTTTTTATTTATTTATTTTTTTTTTGGTTAGCGAGAGGCTCAGTGGGCAAACACACTTTATGATCAATAAGGAGGACCTGAATTCAAGACCCGAGAATTGACATAAAACCTAAATGCAGAAGAGCAAGGAGATGGAAGACGAAAATGGGAGAATCCCAGATGCTTGTAGGCCAGATGTCCTAGCATGTGCAGCAGAAACCAAGGAATAGGTCTTGTATGAATCTAAGTGAAATGCAAGGATCAACAGCTGAAGTTGTCTTCTGATCTCCTCCACATTCGCACTTTGGAACACATATGTTCTCATTCACACTCATGGAGAGAGGGAGAGACAGAAGGGGAGGGGAAGTGACAGAGGGGGGGGGAGGGAAGGAAGAAAGGAGGGAGAAAAGAAGGGAGGGAGGCAGGCAGGCAGTGAGGAAAAAAGAAAGAAACAGAGACAGAGAGACAGAGGAAGGGAGGAAGGAGACAGACACAAAGGGGGGAAGGAAAGAGGGAAGGAGGAAGAGACAGAGACATAAAGACAAGATGGAGAGACTATCTGCCACCCTCACCCAAAGCTAAAATGACATTTGTAACTCACTGATCCAAGGAAGAGACTCTTCAATAATGTCTTCTTAGATTTGCCTTGCTTTGTCTACTAAGCCTATCTCTGTGATTTTGACTGATTTTCCTAGAAACCCAGAAGAATAGATGTGTGACAGTATTTTTTTTTCAATCTTATTAGTTCATATTAGGAACAAGCTTGCTTCACATGTCAATCCCTTCTCCCTCTCCCTCTCCCTCCCCTCCCCCAACCCTCCCCCCACCCCCCCACCCCACCCCCCCCCCATCCATCCTCCACTCCCCAGGCAGGGTAGGGCCCTCAACGGGGGCTCCCCAAAGTCCACCACATCATCCTGGGCTGGGCCTAGGCCCTCCCCCATGTGTCCAGGCCGAGAGTGCATCCCTTCACCTGGGATGGGCTCTCAAAGTCCCTTCTTACACCAGGGAAAAATACTAATCCACTACCAGGGGTCTCCTAGAGTGAGGAGGCCTCCTAATTGATATCCATGTTCAGGGGTCTGGATCAGTCCTGTGCTGGCCTCCCAGACAGCAGTCTGAGGTCCATGTGCTTCCCCTTGTACAGGCCTGCTGTTTCACCAGCCTGGTACCGACCCCTTTGATCTTCATTCCTCCCTCTCTGCAACTAGGTTCCAGAGTTCAGTTCAGTGTGTATATGTGGGTGTCTGCCTCTGCTTCCATCAGACACTGGATGAGGGCTCTAGGATGGCATAAAAAGTAGTCACCCATCTCATTATAGGGGAAGGGCATTTAGGTTATCCTCTCCACCATTGTCTAGATTGTCAGTTCATGTCATCCTTGTAGATCTCTGGAAATCTCCCTAGTGCCAGATCTCTCCTCGGACCTATAAGGGCTGCCTCTGATATGGTATCACTCATCCTGCTCTCCTCTATTCTTCCCCCAACTCAATGTTTGCAATAGCCAGAACCTGGAAGCAACCTAGATGCCCCTCAACTGAAGAATGGAAAGAGAAAATGTGGTACATTTATACAATGGAGTACTACTCAGTAGAAAAAAAGCAATGGAATCTTGAAATTCGCAGGTAAATGGATGGAACTAGAAGAAACCATTCTGAGTGAGGTAACCCAGTCACAAAAAGACAAACATGGCATGTACTCACTCATATATGAATTTTTAGACATAGAGCAAAGGATTACCAGCCTACAATCCTCTTCACCAAAGAAACTAGGAAACAAGAAGGACTCTAAGGGAAAAATGCATGGACCCCAGAGAATGGGAAGGGGCAGGAACTCCTGAGCTAATTGGGAGCATGATGGTGGGGAGAGGGAGCTGCCAGAATGAGAGGAGGAAAAGAGGAGGGGTGAGGAGGAAATGTGTGAGAGTATTTTATCTCCACGTTATAGCCACACTGTGAAGGTCTACAGACAAGCACTCTAGCGATGTTTGACTTGGAACTGGAAGGTTCACGCTACTGTTTAGGATTCCAAGCAGCTCCTTGAATCCTGATGTGGGATGGCAACAGGTCCCCTGGCACCATTACACAAACAATGGAGGGAGATTTTTATTTCCCCATGATATATCCTACAGGATGGAAGTCCTTCTTCCTTTCCCCATTTTTGAATTTTCTGCAGAGTAATCTCCAAAGATGTTAAAATTGATATATTCCTACTTTAATTGACAATACATGATTTCAAAACCAATAAAACAAGAAAGCTGGTGTTCTAGAAAGATGTGGAAGATGTGTGTTGTTTTGCTTTGATCAAGAATTACCGACTTTACAAAGAAAAGACAAGTGGCTGGCAGGTCACCAGTAGCTGCCTTTGTGGTTGTCTCTCCTTTGTAAACTCACTTCCCTGGTTGTGTTGACCTCTGAAGGGAAAGAAACAACTCAGCATATGGAAGTACACTAATCTCATCATTGATAAATAGGAATAGCAATCACAATGATCAGCAATGAATAAATTTACTTAAAAGTAAGGACCATGATTTTGTTTCCAGCTGAGTTGAAGTGGCAAGACCTAGATTTAACCTTATACCTGAAATAGCCAGGGATCAAGAATGCAGAGCAGTAAATAGGAGACAATGGCTTTTCTAAAACAGCAGAAGCAATGAAGAAGAAGAGCATCTGAAAGGTGGGGAATTAATGTGGTGAGCCCCAGGATTCTTCCAGAAAGGGTTCTTCTGAGAGAGTTTAGAGACTGAAATATCTTATGAGCAGCATGCAAAAACCCATCCCCAAATCTGTCTCCTAACAACTTAACCAGAAATGGCTGTATAATGTCAGAATACAAAAACATCTAGCACCCAACTAGATAAAGATTGTAATAGTTGGTTGGCATCTAGCAAAATTAAGAATTCAGCTATTATGAAAAGAAAAATAGATCACTCAAAGCTATCCTAATGCTTATGTTGTTGTTAGAATTGTCCAATAGAAGCTTTAATATAATCACCATAACCTCATCGCACACATTCAGTAAAGCTGCGTCTGAGATGAAGTGTACATCAATAGGGACTGATGTTCAGTTAGACTTTACTTAAACACTAGCACCCTGGAGACACAGCAGCAAAAATTATCAAGAACAACATACACAGAGACTAGACACTGAAAACTGAGCACCTAAGAGTTGTGAGGCAATTTTCAGGAAGTCTCTGAAATGGGGGGCTATACAGAAATTAGAAGAAAAACTAATGACAAAAGTTTGTTCAAATTTGAACACAGTTTCAAGAAAATCAGTAAAACAGCACATGGAAGATAGAAGGGAAATAGAAAATTACATCATTGTCAAATTGACCAAAATTAGTGAAAAGGAGAAGACTAAAAGCAGGGAAAGGAAAGTCTTCTTACACGGGGGAATAAAGATGAGTATGATAGAAAATTCCTTCTTGGAAAGAGCACAGTCAAGAACATTGAGGGACATCTCAAAGTCCTGAAAGAATCATCAACTGAAAATTTCCTGTTTATTGCAAATATGTGTTGAAGAAGAACATGAAATAAGAACATATTCTGGTTGGTTTTTAAGAACTGAAAGAATTTATCACTGGCAGTTAGGCACTGCAATAAATTTCAAAGGAAGTTGTTCAGGCAGAAGAACACCAGTGGGTGAAAATGTGACAATAAATAAGAAATAAAGAGCACCAGGAATGGTGATCAGATGGGGAAATGTGTTACATTTGCTTTTATTTAAATAGCCTTATTTAAAGTATTGTTTTAAAAAGAGTAATGCATGGAGAACTGTCAAAGTAAGATGCATGAGAGAAGCAGTACATAGGGCAGGAGAAGTGAAGGCTGGTACCACAAAGGCTGAGTGGTGGTATGTGCTCATGTAAGTATGGGTGCCCACAGAGGCCAAAAGAGAGATCCTCTGGAGCTGGAGTTATAAGCAATTGTGAGGTGTCCAGTGAGGGTCCAGGAAACCAAACTGGAATCTACTGCAAGAGCAGTATGCACTCTCTTTTGCCATCTTCTTCAGCCCCCAAATCAGTCATCTGAGTGTAGACTGTATTAAGTGAATGGAACCTGATGCAAACTCAGAAGCAAATACAATTATGAAAAAGCACAGTAGCAGACAGGAAGCCAGAAAACAATGTAAATCACATCCATAAAATATATGCAATTAGTTCATAAGAATGTAGGAAAGAGAGGTAAGGACAATATAAGATGAATAGAAGGCAAATAGCAAGATAATAAATGTAAGTGACCTAACCTGTGAATTTAGATGTATCAAATTAAACTAAAAGTGAAGATGAATCCATTTATTACCTACAGTAAAAATATTGCTTTGCCAAATTTTATATACTGGTATAAATACATTAAAATAAAAATATAAAAACCATGTATAGTGGTAATCCTGTTTGAAAGAAATATGGTATGTCTATTAATATCAGACAGCTAAGTTACAGTGGAAAAAATACTGTGGGCAACAAAACTCATCCTATCATGATAGAAGATGACAAAAGCCATTTTTTTCTTTCTTTCTCATTCAGTTTTTTTTGAACAGGGTTTCTCTGTGTAACAGTCCTGGTTATCCTGGAACTTGCTTTGTAGATGAGGTTGGCCTCGAACTCACTGAGCTCCACCTGCCTCTGCCTCCCAAGTGCTGGGATTAAGGCATGAGCCACTACCACCTGTCTCAAAAGCCATTTGTAAAAGAAGACATGGCATTTCTGTGTATTTATAAACCTAACCAGAGAAACAAACACATATATCAGACTGATAGAATTGCAAGGAGAAATAGAGCAATCCAGTAACATACCCAGATGTTTTAATATTTCTCACTAATTGATAGACTAAGTAGTCAGAGAGTCAGTATAGGATGCAGAAGGGCTGAAAAATAATGTCAACCTATTCCTTCTAACTGGTATTTCTATGTATGGAGTATTCCACTCAACATTCATGGAATTGTTAAGAAAAGGCTTCTCATCTTCTCTTTGACATACGAATGTCCAATTTTTCTAGCACAGCTAGTGGAAAGGATAAAATTAAAGATTGACTGTCTCTGCTAGGGTTTCTCTTACTGTGAAGAGACACCATGAGCACAGCAAGTCTTATAAAAGAAAATATTTAGCTGGGGTGGCTTGCAGTTTCAGAGGTTAAGCCCATTATCACCATGACTGGACATGGTGGCATGCAGACAGACACAGTGCTAGAGAAGGAACTGAGATTTCTACATCTTGATCCATAGGCAACAGGAAGTGTGTTGTCTCCCATACCTACTCCATTCTTACTCCAACAAAGCCAATCTTCCTAATAGTACCACCCGCTTTGTGGACCATTTTCTTTCAAACCAAACTTCTAACTATAGTAGGCATTTACAAGAACATAGAGGAACTAGAACTCTCATATAGCTAGTTGGACTGAGAAATGGTACAACCATTTTGGAAGTCAGTTGGATAGTTTTGTATGGTTTGCTTTACTTTAGCATTTGCTTATAACAGAATCTATATAATCCACCTCTACATTGTCCTAAAAGACAGAAATGTTTTTATGCATGTAAAGACTTACTAATGGATATTTATAATGGCTTTATTTGTAAAATTTAAAACAAGTCAAATGTTCATCAACACATGAAAAGATGAAACCATTGTGGTATGCCTACAGAATGGGATACTGCATAGCAATGAAGAGTAGCAAGCTCTAAATGTTTATAATATGCACAGATATTATGGTACTTTGAATGCATCTGGCTCTCATAAGCTCATAGGGAGCTGCAATATTAGGGGTGGCTTTGTCAAAGTAAGTATGGACTTGCTGGAAGAAGTGTGTCACTATGGGGGCAGGCTTTGAGGTCTCCTATGCTCAAACTATACTCAGTGTAGACACCATTCTCCTCCTGTTGCCTGTGGATCAAGATGTAGAACTCTCAGTTATTTCTCCAGCACCATGTCTGCCTGCATGCTACCATGTTCAGCCATGATAGCAGACTAAACCTCTGAAACTGTAAACTATCCCAATTAAATGTTTTCCTTTATAAGAGTTCTCTTGGTAATGGTGTTTCTTCACAGCGATGGAAACCCTAACTAAGACAGATGTCAAGACTAATTACTCTGAAGGAATGAACCCCTCCAAAAGGCACATAATATATTATTTCATTTATATAAATTCTACAAAATATGGAGGAGAGTAACAACAAGCAAAACAGTGATTTATGGGAACAGAAACTAGGCAAAGGGGGGAGTAAACATATATGGCATACAGGCATACATGGGAGCTCTTGTGTGTAATATATGTGCTCATTGTCTTGATTATGGTTATAATTCTGCAGCTGTACAGAGCTGTTCTCTTTAAATGCATGCATGTTTACGGTATGTCAATTATACTTTGATATATTTGCTAAAGCAAAGCAAAACAAAAACACTACAACAACAAAAATACTCAAAGATAATTGCAAGGGCCCAGGAGGTATGAAAAGAGATCAAAACACTCCTAAGCATAAATAAGAAGAAGCCAGGACAGTCAGATGTTTAGGGGACAGCACAACATCATCTGTGTTTTTCTACTTCCTACTTGGAATGAATCGTTTCTGGGGGTGATTTTGAAACATTTTTTAAGTGAGAAGTTTTATTACAAAGGGAAGTGGTGGGGAACTTGGGAAAGGAAAAGTCCCCTGTGGCCCAGGAGAACAGCAGTAAAGGCGCAAGGGGGGACATTTATTTATTTATCCATTTATTTTGATTTTTCTCTGTATTGCTTTGGAGCCTGTCCTGGAACTCACTCTGTAAACCAGGCTGGCTTCAAACTCACAGAGATCCTCCCATGTACTGGGATTAAAGGCCTGTGCCACCAATGCCTGGCTTGGGGGTCTGTCTATTAAAGGGGTCCTTTGCACCTAGCATGCAGACTATGCAGCCGTGGAATCCTGGGCTGATCAAGGAAAGTACTGCCTGAGTGCATTCTGCCAGGTGATAAGGGCAGGCCAGAATAATGCCTGAATCCTTATAATAGTGAAAATCTTTGTTGTCCCCAAGGTGGTGATAGTCCTCCCTAGGGTTGGGAAGTAGTGTTCAGTATCTGCTTCCCTGGATTGGTAACTGGAGCATCGTGATTGCTTAATTGTCACCAAATGAGGCTAAATTTTACTTCGGTGTAGCTTACTGTCTTCCGAATAAGTTTACTGGTCTTTGTAAGATCAAATATGAGTTCATTACTTCCATTCCCTCTTTCCTCAGATATCATTGGCTGAGGTCAGCAGTGCCTCAATTCTGTTTCTTCAGTTCTGCTTCTGCTTCATCATTTCTTACTTGTATTTCTTCCTCTTCTCATAAAACCTTTGGTAGACGTGTTTGTTTGTCATGCTAAATTGAAATGATAGTGAATAACTTAAATTTTGCCCACAGGGTGTCCATGAAGGGTTTCCTGACTCCCTTCTTGGGACACAGCTCCTCATTTTTCTGCTTTGCCTGCTTCTTTCTCTCCACTTTCTTCCCTGCTCTCTTTCTCTGCTGTCCTTCCTTAGCTCTGCTGCGACTGGGTTGTCCTGGGTGTTGTCTCTGATAGTGTGTCCTTAGTTATTTTTTAAAGGAGTTTCTGACTTTTCAACTTTGTGACTTTGTGACTTTCTCAATGTCCATCTTTTGGTCCATGATGTGAGTAGCTTTCAGATCAGACGCTCTTAAAATCCTCAGCACCACCAGGTTTTAACACAGAGGTCAATTCTGAATGTCAAAGGTCAGAAGGCCCCCAAAGAATGACAGTCTTGTCCCTGGAGAGTCCTGAAGCTACAAGACTGTCAATTTTAAAACAATTTTAAAGACTGAAAAATAGCATCAAAAAATGTTTGTGTCCCAATGGTAATATTTACTAGCTGCCCTTGGAGCACACCAATATTTCAGTTTGCTACAAAAAAAAAAAAAAAAGCAAACTCACTGGAATAAATGAGTTGTTTGGGATTAATATGAGAAGTAGGTGAGTTTCGGCTTCAGACACAGCTAGATTCAGCTCTCATCCTATAATCAGGTGTCCAGTTCTCTCAGTCTTGCTCTGATTCCTCTATTTTTTGGTACTACCTTTCTCCTGATCACCCAGTCATGACAAGATGGCTGCCACCATAGTAGCCTTCCTTCCCTAAGTTCAGTGGGAAGATAGAGCCTGTTGTTCAGCTATTTCCAGGAAAGGCTTCAGGTACTCTAAGTGGACTAGTTTAGGTTGCATACTCACCCATTAACCAATACTTATGTGTCAAGAAATGTGATACTCTGTACTTTAGTTACAATAGTCCATGCATACTCTGTGCATTGAGTTGACCCAGTTAACCCAGTGTGCAGAAGAACCTATCTACATTGGTGGTTGTCTGTAGTATTGGATATCAGTTTTCTGAGAGAAAACAGTCCAACTTGGAAGAAAGCTCATGAAAACACAGGATATTAATGGGGGGGGGGCATGCTGTTCTAAGGAGAAGTGGAATATTCCACCATGCAGGAAGTTCCTTAAGCTCAAGAAGCAAGCAATTCAAAATAGTCACAAGAAGTCCTTAAAATGAACTAGATTCACTACCCCCCAGTCCTCCAGGCATATAAAAGAACAAAAGACTGCATAGTGTCACTCTCAGGTAAGTCAAGCTACCTAGAAAGCTCTCAGACCAGCCAACCTGCCTAGAAGAGCCTCAGACCAGCCAAGCAGCTTGGAAGAAACAGAGATCAGCCAGGTTGCCTAGAAGAAGCAGAGACCAACTGAACTTCCCAGAATTAAATGAAAATTAAAGTTTGGTTGTTCATTTTGGCTTATGGCATTTTGTTACAATATCTCAAATGGACTAAGATGGGGAAAAGTGGGAAATCCCACTCTTAGTATCAAACCCATTTTGTAGTACATGATAGATACATGGTCAGAAAACCATATCCTCAGCATTTTTGCCAGATTGAGAAGAGGCTCGTGATAACCTATCTTGTAGCAGTGGACATAAAAGCCAGTAAGGCAAAAAGGGTTCATCTGCATCTCTCCAGTTTTTCATCAGAGCAGAGCAGACCAAGCAAGAAATACCCTAACCTCTGAATTAAGTGAAGATAGAAGAATGTAAAGTCAAATGCAATGTGGAGTCAGATCTAGATTGATAACCGGTAGTTTATTAAGTAATAGTACTCACACAAGTCCACTTAGCCAGGTGGCAGGGAGTGAGAGAAGGGGGGCACCTGCGTGCCTCTAAACTACTTAAACCTTTCCCATGTCACTCTGACTACGCCCAAGCAGGCATGGTCAGTGACACCTGTAGGCAGCAGCAAGCAGGCACAGTCAGCATTACCTCTGAACAGGATTTCCCCCTACAAGAATGGAGAGCTGAAATGGACCCTGGAGAGTGTCCTGAACATCCCAGGAAACAGACACTACATGGCGGAACCCTCTTTTCCCCCACCTCCCAGGGACTTACCTACCTTAGTCTCACAGTATATAATTTTTTATTTTTAATTTCTCATATTTACATATCCATCCCCCCATTCCCTCACCCTCCCATCCTCCCATGTTCCCCACCCACCCACCCCAACCCACCCCCCATTCCTTTCCAGGGAGGCCCTCTACAAAGGACCTTCAAAGTCTGTCATATTGTTTGGGGGATGGTCTAGACCCTCCTTGCTGTATCTGGGCTGCAATAGTATCCCTCCATAGGGAATGGGCTCTCAAAGTCCATTTGTGCTCTAGGAATAAAGACTGGCTCCTCTGTTAGAGGACCCATAGACTGTCTTGGACTCCAAGCTGGTACCCACATTCAGAGGGTTTGGTTTGGTCCAATGCTGTTTCCCCAGATTTATGACTAGGGTCTCCATTCTATCAGTAGGTCAAGTCCACTGTTTCTGCAGGTCTTTCCATCCCTGTCTTGACTCCTTTGCTCAATCCTCCTCCCTCTCCACAACTGAATTCCAGTCGTATGGTTCAGTGCTTAGCTATGGGTGTCTGTTTCTGCTTCAAATGGCAACTGGATGAAGACTCTCCTTCCTCTCCCTGCTCCTGGGCTCCAATTTGGTCAAGGGTTCTTGTCCCCATCCCCTTCTTCATCCCCTTCTTCATCCCCTTCTTCAAGGGACTACACAATCTTCTCTTGGGGTCCTCCTTGTTTCCTAGCTCCTCAGGCAGGGTGGAATGTAGGCTAGTGATCCTTTGCTCTATGTCTAAAGATCAAAAATGAGTGAGTACATACCATGTTTATCCTTTCGTGATTGGGTTACCTCACTCCGGATGGTTTCTTCTAGTTCCATCTATTTGCCTGAGAATTTCAGATTCCATTGATTTTTTCCACTGAGTAGTACTCTATTGTGTAAATATACCACATTTTCTCTATCCATTATTCAGTTGAGGGGCAACTAGGTTGTTGCCAGTTTTTGGCTATTGCAAATAATGCTGCTATGAACATAGTTGAACATATGTCCTTATTGTATGAGTGTGCATTCTTTGGGTATATGCCCAAGAGAGGAATTGCTGGATCTTGAGGTAGACTGATTCCCATTTTCCTGAGAAACTGCCATACTGATTTCCAAAGTGGCTGTACAAGTTGGCACTCCCACCAGCAATGGAGGAGAGTTCCTCTTTCTCCATATCCTCTCCAGCATAGATTGTCATTGGTGTTATCAATTTTAGCCATGTTGACAGAAGTAAGATGGTACAGAGTGGTTTTGAGTTTCATTTCCCTGATGGCTAAGGATGTTGAGCACTTTCTCAAGTGTCTTTCAGCAATTTTGGATTCCTCTGTTGAGAATTCTCTATTTAGTTCTGCACTCTATCTTTTAATTGCATTGTTTGGTGTTTTGGTGGCTAGCTTCTTGAGTTCATTGTATATTTTGGTGATCAGCCCTCTGTCAGATGTGGGGTTGGTGAAGATCTTTTCCCATTCTGTGGGCTGCCGTTCTGTCTTGCTGACTGTGTCCTTTGCTTTACAGAAGCTTCTCGGTTTCAGGAGGTCCCATTTATTGTTGATTTCAATGTTTGAGCTACTGGCATTATGTTCAGAAAGCGGTCTCCTGTACCAATTTGTTTAAGGGTGCCACCTACCTTCTCTTCTAGGAGGTTCAGTGTGGCTGAATTTATGTTGAAGTCTTTGACCCATTTAGGCTTAAGTTTAGTGCATGGTGATAGATATGGATCAATCTGCAATCTTCTACATGTCCACAGTATATAATTTAAACAAATTCAAGTAGGACAGAAAGGAAGAAAGGGAGGGAGGGAAGAAGAAGGGGAAGGGAGGAGAAGGAATGGGAGGGAGGGACGGAGGGAGGGACTGAGGGAAGGGTGGAAGGAAGGAAGGAAGGAAGGAAGGAAGGAAGGAAGGAAGGAAGAGGTAGAGTCTTGGCAGGTAATGGCTTCTCTGTGGCTTCCTCCTTGCTTAACATCCTGCAGGCTGGATGAACAGTGTGCTGGGTTTTGATTGGTAGCACTTTGCCTTTCTTGACTGTTTACAAAAATGTGGCTCATCTCACAACAGGCAGTCTTCTATGTGATGATACCCAATGGTAGAGTTGATACCAAAGACAACAACTTAGTCAGTGGATAGTGCAATGGTGTAAAGATTATCTCTCCCTTTTGGAAGTCATGGAGCACAAGGTTTAAAGTCAGAGCACAGTCATCTGGATTTTCACAACAGATAACCTCACAACAGTGAATCCAAGAAAGCCCTTTCCCTATGAGTCTCTTCCACCCAATCTACCCCAACAGACTAATAAGTAAAATACTATCAAATAACACTAATATCCCACAATTTCTAAACCAAAAGCATAAAAATCATGCTATAATTTTTTGAAATGCATTTTGTTTTTTTCTCACCTTCAACAAAACAGATATTCTTTTTTTAAAGACTAGGAATGTCAGCCAACTGTCTAGGACTCAAGAGCAAATGAATACAACATAAAGTGAAGGTAGAAGACATCCCTTCAAAAAGAGATGAATGCAGTAAACATCTATAATGTTGTTCTAAGAAGAATGATGAGTTAGATAACAGCTGGGAAGTTTAACAGCTGTAAATCTCTTTCTGCCTTGATGATTGCAGCCTTCCTTAAAATGGATGTGCTCACTTGTGAAGCCAAAGCTTCTCTACTCCTTTCTTCTTCTCTGATAGCTGTGGCCTCCTTAATGTGCTTTAAATGTATCATAAAAACATAATGAAAAACATACATTTATTCAATGATACTCCAACATAGGCTATAAAGCCCAAATCTTACGAAGTTGAATTTTATGGCATTTCTTAAATCCATTCCTTCCATTTATAGTTGCCCCACAATATTGGTTAGAATTCAGTGTTTCTCTCATCTGCCTTCATCTCTAAAGCAAAGATCATGACTGAACTTGCAGTTCCTCACGCTGCCTCTTTCTTTCCTCTCCAAATCTCAGGAGCCTATGCTCTAACTTAATTTGCCTCATTTTTCCACTTCTCTTCCCCATACTCTGCCAAAGACTTTCATGCAAAGTGAAGATTGCCAGATGGTGCACACAGAAATCACAGGATCTTGGACTAGAGGGATGACAAAAATTGACCTTTTACGTTTACCTATTAAGCATAATAGGAATCTGGCCCTCCTGTTTTATTTTTATAAATAAAGTTTTATTGGAATAGGGCATGTTTATAGTTTGGGTATTGTCTAAAGTTTTTCTTATGTTACAACAGTGAAATTCAGTAGTTTTAATGGAGATTTTTATGGCCAATAAATGTAATATGTTTATTGTATCTGTCACCTCACAGAGAAAATGATGTTATTGAGACACTACCATGTCTGAATAATCTAAGTGTTGTGGTTCCTTCCCAACATTGAGACACCATTTCAGGGTACTGGTTGACAGCTATGGTTGCTACATGTTCTCATGCTAGATATGAAATCAGTTCTTTATCTGTGCTTAAATCACTTTGAGATCTCACAGACCACTGTTACAGCAGCCGAGCTCCACTCACAAGGAAGGTGGAGTTTGTGCTTCTGATCCTCACTGCCCAAGATACCCTTTAGGATTTGAGGATCTGTGGTAGGATCTCTCATTGAGAACTGAGAGTAGATTTCCCACCCTGTAAAAAGCTGCCATAGTTTATAATCCCCAACCAGCAGCAAATAAGAACAGTTTGAGGATAAGCAATTTACATGTGAGCTTATCCCATGCAACCCCAGAGAGCAGCGAAGGGAGGAAAGTCATTGTACTGTATAAAATCAAGGCAAATACCAGAGTGGGTACTGTGGATGATTCTGATCAGTCTTTGGAACACACGTATTTCACAGTCTTCCTACCAAGAGGGAGCAAAAGTCTTCTCAAAGTTATCTCCATCAAAACCAATCAGGCACAAGCTGAAGAAATCTCTCTATTGTTATAATTATTTTATTCTCCTAGCCAGCTACACATACATACATATCCTGTAGCCAAGACTGAACAAGAGATGGAACTCAGAAGTCAGGCCTAGAAACCTTGGATAGATGGCTCAAAGGTAAAAACCTGAATTCAGATCCCCAATATCACGTGAAAAACCAGGTGCAGCAGTGAACTTCTGTGATCCCACAGCTGGGAAGGCAAAGACAAGCTCGCCAGCCTACCAGTTTAGGGAACTGGTATACACCAGATTCAGTGAAAGAACTTATCTCACAAAACAAGGCAGAGAAGCAAAAGAGGGGGGCATCCAATGTAGACACCTGGTCTCCACACAAACTCACGAATACAAAAACACACAGCAAGGAAGAAAGGGGGCGAAGAAGCTGGAGGGACAAGCAAAGCATAATGAGATGGTAAGGAGGCAGTATCTAACACCATTAGATACTGGTATTAGCTAAAGGATCCCAGTGGAGGGAAGCCTTAGGACTGGGGTTAGAGGAAATTGTGATCTCATATAGAAACTGAGTCATGCTTGGAAGAACTCCCCCTGTGACTGAAAAAATCTCCTTCATTGACTCAAAGTGTTTGAAATGGGAACAGAAAGTATTTACTCTTCTGATGACTCTGCTCCGGGATATATGAAATAAACATACCTCTCAACCTTCAAGATGTTAGTACTGTTACCAGGCTGTCAATCAAGCTCCATCTTGATTGCTTCTGTCCTGGAAGAACACACTCTCCTTTGTCTGCACTTCAGGCACATCACTTCTCTTCATTTTGGCTGCTTAGCAAAATGTCCTTGTAGGAGCAAATCACGTTTTTAATATTTTCCTTTGCCTTCATGACATGCTAAGCCAGTTTGGTCTGAACGTTATAATCCATCAAGTACAAAACAAGATATTTTTAATATTGAACCACTGCAAATTTGCTCATCTTGTTGCCTTTTGTTCATGGGCCAATTCAATCAACAACTGGCTCTTGAACATTTAGTGTGTCATTTGTTAAAGGCTGGATGGGAGTGGTCAAAAGTTAACAAGCCAGAGTGCCTGCCTTTGGGAAGTTTAAAGTATAATTGTGTTGCCAGAAGTAATCATTAATTTATGTCTGCCCAGCATCCTTTCTAGTCCCCTCAGAAAAGATTATATATTCACTATACAAAGAGATGGCTTTTATAACAACATACGTAGTCACATATGTCATGCACTTTGTACATTGTATTCTCATCCTCTCCTCATGAGCCCCTGTCTTTCCAAATAGTCCCCTTCTATTTTCACATTGTGTGGTGGGGGGGGCACATGTGTGTACAAAATCTAGGTGAAATATATAAGAGAACACACGATATTTGTCTGAGTTTGGCATAATTTGCTTATATTATGACCTCAAGTTCTACCCATTTTCCTATAAATGACATAACTTTGTTCTCTGGCTTGAATAAAAACTACATTGCATATATGCACCACTTTTTATTTTTCCATTCATTGGTTGAGGGACACCCAGGATGACTCCATAACTTGGCTACTGTGAAAAATGCAGCAGTCCTGGTGTGCCGGTGTCTCTATGTAGTGCAGACTTAGAGTCCTTTGGGCATGTGCCCAGGTGTGGCATCACTGGATCATGTTATAACTATACTTCCAATTTGTTGTTGTTTCTTTTCTTTTCTTTTCTTTTCTGAAGAACCTGGCTCACAGTAGGCTCAAAAGACTCCCTAAAAATAAAAGTAACCAAAGAGGCAAAAAAGCTCTACAATGAAAACTTTCGAACACTTAAGGAGGAAACTGAAAATGATACTGGAAGATAGAAGTTGCTCCCATGCCCATGGATTGGCAGAACTAATAATGTGGAAATGGAGGTCCTATCAAAAAGAGACTGTATATCCAATACAATCCCCATTCAAATTCCAATGGCAATCCTTACAGAAAATAAACAACTAAACTTACAGCCTTTTTGCTGTTGAATACTGATTATTCTTTATCTTGGGGAAAGAAGGGATGCTTGGCTATCTATGGGCATGTGGAAGTCAAAGACTCATGTTTGATGCACCAAAATTGTATGTGGGTGCTGGGGATCTGAACTCAGGGGCTCACAGTTGTGTCATGAGCACTTTCACCTACTGACCCATCTCACCAGCCTGGATTCTTTTAAGGGAACTCTCTCCTCTCCTCCTCAGCATATTCTGAGGTATCCCCCAGAGAAGACCACTTGGACACAGTTCAAGGCAACAGGGAGTCTTTGTTAGCCAGCCAATGACTATACTGGGTGTTTTGGACTTGAGTGCAGTCCTGAGCCTTTCTTGGGTTGAGATTTTAAACACACACACACACACACACACACACACACACACACACACACATACACACACACACACACACACACACACAAAAATAATCCTGGATTGACACATCTCAGTTAGCAAGAACAGTTAGCTAAAAGTAGAGCTACAGAAGCCAAAAAAGCAAGCTTAGTACATTTAGGAACTTTTCACAGAACTATCGACTTTGATGGATTGGGTTTCTGTCCTCAGTGTGGCAGGTGTTGCTGCTTATGTGCTGGGTTCCGGGACCTGAATGGCACCTCCATCACAGCATCAGTTGTACTAAGGTCTGGGGCCTGTTACAAGCAAATATGGCCACTGTCACATTTCCACCTCTGAGATATGTGGCCCACACTAGTCAATCAGCTCCCCATATCTTCTAACATTATGTTAGAAGTGATTGCTGGAGAGATAGACAATCAAGAGTGAACTGCAGCACTAACATGGGACCTTCCAGGAAATTCTGCTTTTAGAGCAGTTTAGGCTGGAGATGCTGTAGACATCCTCTTTCCAAGTGAGGGAACTCCGATAATGCAGCCAAAACAGAGGATACAGAGTGAAAGGATGGAGAGAGTGAAATGCAACCTGGAGGATATCATTCTCTGCTCTGAACCAAAGACCTTTCCCCGAGACATTTTGGCAATAGGTCCTCTATCTCTTACTTTTCTAGTTGCAGTGAACTGACACCTGAGAAACGCAACATACAGAGCATTTATTTGGGGTGCAGGGTTGAGGATAACCATGGAATAGAGTGTGTAGTATCAGTCAGAGCCTTGACAGTGAAAGAGTATAGTATATCTCTCAATGAACCAGAAAATAGAGAAGGGTCAGGCCAGAACTGGGCTGAACATCATGCTTAAGCATACCCCACGGACCCACTCCTTCTACATAGGCCTACTTGCTGTAGCTTCCACAAGCTCCCACAAGAACACAACCAGATGAGTAACCAAATATTCAAACACATGAGCCCATAGAAAACAATAAACACACAAACGATGACATGGTCCCATTAAATTCCCTCATGGCTTGCAGTGGCTTCATCTTCTGACAAACAGAAAGAGGCTTAACCAACCCCAGGTAAACTAATATGGTTTTACTAAAGGAAATTTCAGGGTCCACCCATCCCATGAGATAATGATATCATGATGCCAATAGGAAATCAAATACATTTTAATTATATCACAGAAACATGGGTTGTGATCCTTGATCTTTGTCTAGCCTGATGAGACCTCATTAATCTTTATTTTTGATTCTTTACCTAAGAGAAGGCATTCAGATGAGCACCAGAAGGATGGGAAAGATTTTTTGAAACAACTCATAAGAATAATTGAACCAGCTGCGGGGGGGGGGGGGCACCTTTTTAATCCCAGCACTCTGGAGGCAGAGGTAGGCAGATACCTGAGTTCGAGGCCAGCCTGGTCTACAGAGCTAGTTTTAGGACAGCTAGGGCTGTTACACAGAGAAACTCTGTCTCAAAACAACAATAACAACAAAAAAGAATAATTGAACTATTTGAGATGCTTATGTGGGGAGGAAAAACAGGCAGGGTAGGTGTCATTTTGTGCTTGGTTGAACAATCTTTAATTGTCTAAATGTTTGGGACATTTTGAAGACCACCAAATCAATAAGGTCAGCCTCTGGCATTATTGGGAATGTGTTTTAAGCCAGCCTTCAGATTTTGACTTTGGCTAAAGGATTTAACATCTGACAAGTTGCTTTGCTGGCCTGTGAAAGGAAGCCTAGGAGAAGAATTCATCAACACTGCTTGAAAGCTAATTCTGTTACAGGCAATTGTGAGGCTTGGGTTGCTATCCATTCATCCAGGGATGCCTGGTCTCATTTATCACTAAAGGTGACTGGTATAGAAGAAGTTCTCATGCTGGCACAGTCAGATTCCTTAACAAACTGATACTTAAAGTAGATTTGGGGATGTAACACCCGAGGCCAGATCAATGCGATCACAGCCAGGCTCAGAGGTCTTCAATCTTGGGTAACTAAACAGCACCGTTAAGCATTCAGAGATTTCTTTAACAGTCTTGGAGAGTCTGATGATTTCAGGACACTGCAGGTAAATATGAGGTACTGAGTACAGAGTTCAGCAGGATACAGCTTCTACCTTTGAGAACTCACCAATTAGTTCAGATGGCATGGCAGGTATCCAACAAGGCATGTCACAGAACATAGCTAAACAACATGAATGGCTCCATCATACGCCCCCACACTCAAGACAGATAACACCAATGGCCATAGTAATATTTAACTTTGAGCCAATGAAACCTCTATGCTCTCAAGACAACTCTGCCGGTAGGTGGGTGTGAGTGTGTGTGTGTGTGTGTGTGTGTGTGTGTGTGTGTGTATTTGCAGGTATGCATGCTTGTATTTCTATGTGTGGATGAAAGCAAGAGGGAAACCTGGGATTTTTTCCTCTGGTATTGTCTGTCTTTCTAGAACAGGGTTTTCCACTGGCCTGGAACTCACCAAGTAGCTGAGCTGACTTGTCAGCAAGTTCCAGTGATGTGCCTGTCTCAGCTTCCCTCATGCTTGTATTGGAAGCAAGTGCCACCACATCCAACTCTTTTTCATGAGCATAATAAGGACCAAATTAAGGCCCAATTTATTACTTGAGCTATGCACCCCATCAGTTCCAGCAGACAGCAAGTCTTAACCAATCATGTTTCATTCCTGAGATGAAACCAAATTGCCACCCCTGAGTTGGAGTTTAGGCAGAAGAAAATGACCTCCCCTTTAGAAGTGAGACAGAGTATTTGGATTGTTATGTGAACAGTAGCTAGAAATACCTGAAGAACATTCTGTAGGCAAGAAATGGTGTGATCCAGGACTGGGACAAGGAAGGAGTCACTTGGTTTGTCTGAAACCTGCAGAGTACAGGTGAGAGTGCAAGGAGATAGTCAGAGCCTTACAAATGGTAGGGAATTTGGAGGTTATTTAGAGAGCTTGTGGGCAGTATCAACAGTACAATGTCAGTGAGAGAACATGATTTTGAAGTGGTATCAGGTGGACTCTTTAGGAAGCAGGAGGAAAGTCAAAAATAAATGAAAATTCTGAGGTGAGTTAAATTATAAAGACATACATGGAAGCGGTTGGAAGGTCTGGCAATGATCCCATGACCAGTAAGGGTTCAGCCATCAAGAAAGGCATCAGAAAGGGAGAAGGGACAGAAGACATGATGGAATAGCCCTGAGACCAGGGAAGATGGAAGAGAAGCAACAATGGGCCACAGGACTCTAATCTTATGTGAGAAGAACAAAGGACAGTGTATAGTTCATTTGGGGGCACACTAAGCTATGGATTCAGGCTGTACACACTGCTGAGGGGTCCCTGGAGAACCTGAAAACAGAGGCCTAGAATTCCTGAACATGAAGGTAGAAGCGAGAGTTCCCATCATGATAAAGAAGGATCTAGAAGGCATGGGTGAGAAGGGCAGCCAAGGGGTAGCTGTGTTTAGGAAGTGTCCCCAGAAGAAGAGAGGTCCATGAAACATCCAGAAATGAGAGGCATCTTCAAAGACAATGATACCTACCCAAGGGTGTCAGGACATGGTTAAAAAAATGATGTATAGTGAACAATGCCTTGGAGAAAACTGAGAGAGAGGCTCCAGAAAAAGAAAAAAAGGGCAGAGAGCTGTTTTCCTCAGGTGCATTTTGTTCCATGGATTGTTCTTAGACATGATTTTGTGCATCCCGTGACAAATATTTACATTCAATTTATAAAACATGTTTATTCTTATAGGATATCGGAACATGTCAAGAGAACCACTCTGGTCAGTGTTCTCTGAGTGTGGATATGCCCATCTGCCTGCTTTCATGCTTTCCCAGATGTACTCCTTAGTATGTGCTAGACAATTGTGCTTAAATTGCTCTGTCCTGAGAAAGTTCTGGAAAAGGGCTGCTCTGTTAACATTTAGCATATGTTTATTGATATTTACATGTTTTTCTGATCATGTTTTTCTGAACTCAAACAACCTTCCTTGGGTCATTGCTTTCTTTGTTACAGTCATGTGTAAAAGTACACTAAAACTGAAGTAAGCTTATCTACAGCATTAGACTCTAGACTTCCACCCCATTCTTTCCGGCCCTCAGAATCCAGGTCCAGCAGATAAGATCTCTACAGGTCAGCTGAATATCAACAAACAACTAGAGATAATTTTCAATCAAATAGGATTATTAAAGCAAACTTCTGTAACTGCCTTGATCCTGCCAATGGATAAGGTCAACAAGACCACCCATTGTCTTAGCCCAGAAACCCTAGGATGGAACGAACTGTGCAGGGGCGGGGGTGGGGAGCACATAGCTGAGGAGAGAACACAGAGCTACAACCCCAGCCCCAATCCCAGCTGGACTTCTAGGTTCACAAAAAGAGCATCATTCAATTACATGCCTCGAATATGTTTGTGGTGTTTCCTGAGTCAGGTATTGGCTTGGTGACAGGGATCCAGGGGAGAATGAAACTTTAAGAAGCCATAATCTGGGGGACAGATGCTCTTTAAAATATTAACAAAAACATGAACAAAACATTTGTACAAGATGTTTGATAAATCATAAAAGGCTATTGAAGTCTAAGAGAGTTGCTTTTTTCAGTTCTAGGGATTGAACTTGGGACTTCACATATGCTACACAAATGTTCTGTCCCTAAGATACATTTGTAGCCCAAAGAGACTTTGACCTTGAAGGGTCCTGACTTGGTCTAGTACAACTGGATATGGGTGAATGAATGGGTGGGTGGTTGGATAGATGGATGGAGGAATATGAGTTGATGATCATTGGAAAGGATCAGGGATAGGTGGAGTATCATTTATTAATGGCTATAGTATGACATATTTTAATAGATTATAGTAATATTTTGCCTCTCCCTTCTAACTAAAATAGAAACTGCTATTAGAAAGTCCCTCTACTTTCTAATCTTCATGAAAAGACTATTTTCATGGGCACAAATCTTTCCAAACTTTGAGAGATTAAAAATAAGATTAAAAACCAAACACATAATGGTTCTTATAAAGAAATGATAACAATGAGCAAAACCATTCCTACACACACTCCTTCCCAATGAGGTGTGGAGAGGAGATGAATATTTAGAATAAGGTATTTTTCCTAGGTACAAGAGTCTTAACATGTTGCTGTACCATAACTGGGAATCATGAGAGACCAGGACACACTCCCAAGTCATGTAAAAGATCCAGGTTGAATGCAGAATCATGGCATGAACCACAAAACATATAGTATAAACAATGAGAGTCTGCCAAATATTTCATGGGCTCCCTTGCATTTCCAAGCTTTCTTTGAACTTGAATTTTAAACTCCTGTGATTATCTCATCGGAATGAACCATAAATGGGCAAGACACACAGTGCTTCTGTACAGATACATATAAGAGCTATTCTGTCTTCTCCGGCTCTCTTTTCCTTCCCAAGTGATTAGAAATCTAATTCTGGGTACATTGACACAAAGGGAAATGTTGCCAGAGTGAAAGACTCACCTCTGATGTATTACAACATTCAAATGTCAAGGTTTGCTATTGTGGCGGAACCTAGTATTATTCTGACCAATGCCTAACACCACTTTGCTTCCAGATTACATGGATCACAGAAATCACTTCAAATATGCTATCTATATGAAATGTCATTTTAAAAGGCTCCATAGTCATTCTCTTACTGTTTTACTTCCCATTTAATTCTTCCATTTCTTGCTTCTAAAATATATAAGCATGCCTACTGTTTTATTACTCCTCCATGCTCGCTCTGGCTCCCACTCCCTCTTTTACACCCCCTCCTCCTCTTCCTCTCCTCTCTTCCTCACACATTCATACATACACACATTCCTACAAGCATACACATTTCTGATCTATGCAAAATCACAACATTAACATCTATATTTATCCACATTAGACACTGGATATTTATCTTACAGACACAGTATTAAAATACTGAAGGATGAAATGTTTTAAGGATGGTTTTCCAGAGCAACAGAACATTGCAACAGCAATAAGAGACACAAATTATATCATATCTGTGCATAGATAGGGATTTGGCATAAAGTTTAGTATCCTATGCTTAAGACAGTCCTTTTAATTTCAAAGAACACCTATAGAGGTGGCTTGGAAGATGCATCATTTTTATTTCTGTAGCTTTGGAGGTAAATTTTAACTACTTTCTCATTTTTTCTATTAAAGGGGATACAGAAAACTGAGAAAACTAATTTTTTCAATCCTCTAGAATAAATATTAGGGAAAGACATGAAGAAAAAAATCAAAAAGTAGAGAGGATAAGAAAAGTTTTTTGCTATTATATTATTAGAATTTATCAATACTGTTCCATAAAATTTTTAGGTGATAGCTCAAGACAAAAATTTTTTGAAATTTTGTTTAAAACAAAACTGCCCCTCCTATGCTCTGCTAATCAGTGTGCACATGGTGTTGTAGCATCTATTGTACCTGAACCTTGGTGGAAAATAGAAGGTAGGCTCAAGGGAAGATAATAAACCATAAAGGAATCATGTTTAATTTTAAGCAATACCATTACCCATTAAGCCATTTAAAGGTCTATAGAAAAACAGCCAAGTCTCTGTTAGTTTTACACCAAATATTACTACAAAATCATAATTACTTTTCTATTTTTATTGATCTATCTATTCATATACCCATTAACTATATTCATTAATCCATCCATTCATTTACACATCTGGGGGACAGATGCTCTTTAAAATATTAACAAAAACATGAACATCCATCAAGCTTATCTTTCTTACCTTCCATTCTTCCATTTCCTGATCCATCCACCCATCCATCTCACCATCCCTCCAACCATCCCTTCATTCTCCTACTCATCCATTCATCATCTATCCATCCATCCATCTATATTGTTACACTTCCATTCATCTACCCATATAAGCCAACCATCCTTCCCACCATCCATTCACTTACCCACCCATTCATATCCTCATTCATCCATGTGTTTACCACCCGTCTCAACATCTGTCTACTCATTCATTCATCCATCCACACATACCATACATACATACAAATGTTTCTATTTTACATCCTTCTCACTATCCGTCCATTCATCTATCCATCCTTATAAATCCACCATTCATATTTCCATACACATGCTAATATATACTCGCTGCATTTATTAAATGTTCAACTAGTCTGTGAAATAAAAAACTGTAACCCTCAAAAGGCTTGGTAAAATATGCAAACCCAAATGGAGGGGGAGGGGTGTGACACAGAACAGGAAATATGATGCACACTTACAAGAGGGAGTCCCTTAAATGAAGAGGGAGGTGTCGACTGTGGAGAACACTGGAGGTGCTAAGGAGGCCCAGCGGCACTAGAAGACAAAGCAAGGGTTAATAAATACCCACCTGTCTCCAAGCAGGTTAGCTAATGATGATGTGCACAAGTGCTGCAGACACTCCCAGAAGCTCAGGCTATAAGTGGCAGCACAAGTCTTAGCATTTCATTTTCTTTTTTGGAAGTGCAGATCAAGGCAGCAGATATGTTTGGCATTTTTTCCCCTTTACATTGTTAAGCACAACGTTCCACAAAGCCTTTGCAAGTGGGGAACCACAATCCAAATGTCATCAGCTTACCTCCTATTCTTCCAATCTCTCAGGAAAACCACAGTTTAAAAATAAAAGGCAGAACATTTTGATATTATTTATATGCCACTGTCCAAAGGGTACTAGTTGGCTCATGTCAGTGTTTGGGTGTCATTTCACTGTTTCATTTTGCCAGTTGTTGGAGGTTTTTTGTTTTGTTTTGTTTTGTTTTTATGCTGTTGTTATTTTAATGTAAAGTTTTACTTTTCTAGTTTTCTATTTTAAATAGTGTGTTATATGTATCCTTGGAGAATTTCACACATACATGCAATATAATATGATCATATCCCCCCATTTCCCTCTAACTCTCCCTGGACCTCCCCCAATAATATGTGAATGCTGTACACGCACTTGTATGCAGGGTCCTCAGCTGAGCAGACAACCTACCATGTGCAGATGTGCAGGGCCCTCACTGAGCCTACCACGGGCCACATTCTAAAAGAAAATGACCCTCCTTCCCCAGCAGCCAACTACCAATAGCTCCTCAGCTAAGAGTGTCCTGGGCAGCCCCTGAGATCCCCACTGGGATTATGACTGTCCTGATCTTATGCGGGTCTTGAACAGGTGACCAAACCCTGAACTATTCTTTTTTTCTGCTTTTCTAAAAACACCTAAGAGTTTTTCCTAACCTCCCTACCCCAACCAGCACTCAGGTCTGCATGTCTGCTCCCGGGCTCTCTGTTTCAGAGAGCCCCAAGTATCCCTAACTCTCTTCTCTTTTCCACTTCTGCCTTCTGAACTCCACAGAGACAGTGCCCTGGGAATTCTGTTTTCCCACCATCTGCGGCACTGTTTAATCAAGGCCGCTAATCAACTGTGAAGTTCATAGCGGATGTCAGCACAGTTTCCTGTGTGGTGATTGATGCGCTTAGCAGTTTGGTCTTAATGCCTTTGTTCAAAATTAGATGACAACAGAATCGAGATTAATATTGTGTGAGGGTTTTTTTATTATTTTATTTTTTTAAGCCAGGCAATGGCTGCTTGTGGGAACAGTTATCTCCTGGGACTGTATCATGGAGACAGGGTTCTGGCGATTTAACACTCAGCCTGGATAGCTTTGATCCTTCTAACTACAAACTTTTGCAGTCACCATA
Source organism: Cricetulus griseus (assembly GCF_003668045.3). NCBI lineage: Eukaryota > Metazoa > Chordata > Mammalia > Rodentia > Cricetidae > Cricetulus > Cricetulus griseus. The sequence goes on along the minus strand of NC_048601.1, from coordinate 32,630,990 downwards.
AAGTCCATACAACACTAAGGATTCTGTTTTATTTTTTCATGAGTGAGCATAAGAAAATCTCCCTTTTCAAAAAAAAAGAAAAGAAAGGAAAAATTAATGTGTGCACACATGTGTTGAACAAAGGTCTAAACACACCTTCTGACAAGAAGCTAAACTTATGTAATTCTCTTTCCCCTTCCAAACCTTCCATTTCTCCCTCCGTCGCTTTGTTTTCTCCCTCCTTACTTTCGCACTCACTCCCTCCTTTCTCCCTCCCTTTATTTCCCTCCCTCCTCTCTCTCCCTCTTTCCTTTCTCCCCTTTCCACAGGCAACCTTCTTTCTTTCTCTCCTCCTCTAGTCTCTCTCTCTTTTCCTCCCTCCCTTTCTCTCTCCCCTTCCTTCCTCTCTCTTTCTCTGGCTTCCTTCCTTCCTCCTCCCTTCTCTCTTCCCCTTCCTCCTTCTCATTTTCTCTCACCCCCACCCCTGCTTTGCAAAATAAAAGCCCACACAAGGCAGCTCAGCCATAGACAATGCATTGCAACTATCTCCCTTCTCCCCACCACAAGGTTCTTTTCAAAGGGCATGGCTGGCCCTCACCACTAAAATCCAGCTCTGGCATGGTCTGGAAGGGTCTCACCTGACATTTTAACCCTGAGCTTGGCAAACACAGGCTTCACTTGCCATTCTTTGTTCACTCCTATTCCTCTTTCTTTTTTTGATTAACAACAATGTTGCTCTGTAATAACCCAAATGAACATCTTGATAGATTGCAGCCATTACGGGCTTTTCCACAGAGAGATGTTCTCAAATGTTCATCAGGTTTGGGGAAGGGGGGCTGTGGAGGAGTTCTTGCCAGTTTTAATAGGAAAATCTAATAAGACTAAAAGCATTCATTTCAACTCGATGGGCAAAGAATATTTTTTTAATTATTAAGTTCTTAAGAAAACAAAATCACATTATTACACTATGAAATTGAGTCAACTGCAGAAGATTCTGCATAATAATAAGTAACCATATTATGTCAGTTTTTAAAAACAATCTTCATTTAGCTCTTAGACAGTTATTTCCTGAGAATATAGAAATTTGAACATTTATCCTTTCCTATAAATCCCCTTTCCATTTTCACTGTTAAAATTTCATATTAGCATGCACTTTAACTTATTCAGGAAGGAGCCTCAGTGTGGATGGATCCTAACTAGGCAAAGATTAGCATCTAAATATAAACTGGATTTGTCTTTTCCAGAAATCTCCAACAACTGTCCGCCGTAAAATGATTAGAATTGTGGGCTGCTTCCTGGGCGACAATCCCCTTGCTGTTACAGATGTCTGAATGAGCTGTCAGTCACTTTGGATTATTAAAAGCCCTGGGTTGGTCTTTCAAGCTCAGTCATTTTTGATTGAAAATATCCATTTCCTATGAAATTCTAGATAGACTTCTTCCTACCCCCTCCCCAGTTATGGGTCAGTTTTCTGTTGCTATTACAAGATACTTGAGGCTGGTTACTTCATTAGTCATATTTAAAAGGGTTTATTTAGCTCCTAGTTATAGTCCTTCAGGGGTACATGGCCAGTACAGTAGGGGTCTCTACAGCTGTGTCACACATAGAAGATGACATCATAGGCCCATTTCACAACTTCAAAACAGAGCCACACTAGAGACCAATTTGCTAGTGCATGAGTGTCTGTGGAACAAATCACTCTTAGACTATAGCATTAGTGCAGACTGATACAGACTGAAGACCCTGTGCAGCAGGGACATGGTAGGGCAGAGTGCTAGCTCACATCCCTGCTCTCCTCATGAATGCTGGTAATGTGACAAAGTGGGGGAGTGTAAGGGTTAAAACTGATTGTAAAATTGGTAGAACCTGGAATCATCCAGAAGGACAAACCTATGGGTGTGTCTGAGTTTCTACACTGGTTTAGCTGATATTGGAAGGTCGAGCCATCCCATGGCTGGGGTCATGAGCTGAATACAAAAGGAAAGTGGGCTTCCTGGCTGTGGACCAGATGAGACCAACCACCTTACACTCCTATCACCATGGCTTTTCCACTGAAACAGACCACACCCTCCAACTGTTTAGCCAAACAAACCCTTCTCTCCTCAAGTGGCTTCTGTCAGGTATTTGATCACAACAATGAGACAAGTCACCCAATCAGGAATGGAGCTGACATGCTATTTGGCAATTACCCCATGGCTAGGCCGAGCTTACTTCTTGCCTGATCATAATTGATGATTTATTTCCTTGTCTTGGAATCTGAAGACAATAATTGGTACTCTAGCCAGTACTTACAGTAGGGTTCTACTCTATTCCCTGTACCGACAAGCAAAACCTCAGATCTGAAGCTCAACTTAAAGTTCCTTCACAACCTTACCTTTACCTCAGTACCTACCACAAAACCTGCCACCAGCTCCTTTCTGCAGCTCCATGGAACCTCTGTCAGTTTCCCAAACATCTATTTCCTGCCCTAGTGATACACTACTAAGTGAGGAAAGAGTTTATTTTAGCTGGCAATCCCAGGTTACAGTCCATTGCAGCAGGGGAGTAGGATGACAGGGACTTAAAACAGCTGGTCACATCCCACTTGCAGCCAGGAACTCAGAGAAACCAATGCCTGCCTGCTTAGTCCTCTGCCTGGCTTCTCTACTCCTGTACAGCCCAGAAATCAGACTCTGGAATGGACCCACTTGCTTTCAGGCTGGGTCTTCCTACTTCAGTTAAGATGATCAAGACAATCCCCAAGAGACACACTCAGACCAACCTGACCAAGACATTCCCTCACTGAGGCAATCCCTCACAGACAGCCCCTTCTCAGCTGCTTGTACACTGTGTTGAGTTGGCAATTAAATTGAAGCACCATAGTGCTAAAGAGATGAATCATCAGTTCTGGGTACTTGGGGCTCTTTGCAGGAGACCTGAATTAAATTCCCAATACTCACACGATGGTTGGCAATCTTTAATAACTCAGTTACAGAGGATCCAATGCCCCGTTCTCGCCTCCAAGAGCACTAAGCATACATTTGCTGCATATGTAAACATATAGTCAGAACACCCATACACATAAAATAAAAATAAATAAATATTTTTGAAGAAAACTAGCCACCATGCTTCCCTACCCTCAGTTAAATTACCTGTCCTCCAAGTTGACCTGAGATGTTTCACTCAAAACAGGTGGAAACTGGAGACATTCCTTGTTCACCTGATGCCCTAAAACTCTGAAGCAAAGGACTCTGTAGCTACAGGAGTTCAAATCCAAGAGAAGAATGGAAATAACCAAACATTGTGTAAGTCATCAGGACACATAGGTGACACATTTCCTTCTGTGTCCCTTTCCCTCTTGAATGCAATCACAACTGAAGAGTCAATTACAAAATAACAATAGGCAGGCCATATGCAAAAGTTCTCATGAAAAAAATTACATTTCCTTTACATTCTCCATCATTACTCTTACATCAGTGATGCTGCTTCCTTAAGACAAATAAAACTTTTAAATGACTCAGTAGAATAAACCATGGATCATGGCAGTGAATGTTACTTCATTGAAAAAATATACATGCATTACAACCACAAACACACAAATAAACAGAACATGTAAATGTTTGTGTGTGTGTGTGTGTGTGTGTGTGTGTGTGTGTGTGTGTGTGTGCATAGATACACACAAATAGACACATGCATTTACCCTATCACTTATATACACATACATGGATTCACAGGTAGAATTCCATCATATCCTTTACATGTTGATTTAAATGCAGTCTTCTACATAAACAATACAAAGGGATACTTTCTTTAAAAATCAAAATAGAATCATTATATGATGCTAAAATACCACAGGCTACACCTGAAACAAAGAAGTAGAAAATATTCTATACTTAAATAGAAATCAATTGTCTTTTATAGGTGGGCAATTTATAACTGTTCAGAAAAGAATCTCTTATTGAGTTGTTTACCTCCAGCCTCTCTCCAAAATAACAGGATGTGTGGGAATATTCTCAGATTTAGGAAGACTATTTGCTGTAAGTGGGTAAAACAGTTCTGCTTCCTTCCTGAAATGACCTTTGTTTGAGATCTCATTATGCTATCTTTGGAGAGAAAATACAAATTGAAAATTAGTTTGAGCCTTTGCTTTTCTAGAAGGTTTAGCAAAAATTTCCATAATGGGCTCTATAGTGGTGGCAAACCTGGAGTGCTAGGAGAGGCTAGGTACCTGAAAGCCTTCTCTTTTGAGAGATCCATTGACTTGGGTCTCCAGGTCCCTCAGAGAGCAGAGCTGGGCACATACAGCTAGTACAATCTCTGCTGTCTGGCTCACAGGATTTCCCTACTGGGTAACTTAGCAATTTCTTCTACCTAGGCCAGAAGCACCATGGGTTTTTAAGTATAACTTAAAATTCATCACTCTTACATTTGAGGCTAACAGGGACTACAGGGAAAAAAACAATTGCTGGTTAGATCTACAGGAAGCAATAAAATCAACACTAGCTGTCTGCAGCTTCCAAAGTGTTACACTGCCGACTTGGTCTGTTTGTTCTACCATCCCAGGTTGGATACAATGATACACACTTACATACAGCGCACATGCACCACACACACACACACACACACACACACACACAGAGAGAGAGAGAGAGAGAGAGAGAGAGAGAGAGAGAGAGAGAGAGAGAGAGAGAGAGAGAGATCAAGAAGCATGGATTCAAACTCTGCTGTAAGATACTGAGCTTAAAGAGTCAGGAGCTATGCTTCACTCCAAAAACAGAAATTCTCTTCAAATCATGGTTTCTGTTCACTCATTGCCCATGTAGATATATGGCTGTCATTTATATTTTTAAAAATCCAAGCTTTTTCTCCTATAGGAATCTTGAATTTTGATGATGTAGAGACCTAGGAAAGTAGTTAGGCATACAGTCTGAAAGTCCATGGTGAGCAGAAGCCCCCCATATATATGTAGGGTAGAAAATCTTCTCCATTGCCTTCATTCTTTCAGTGTAACACTGACGGAAAATGGAGGGGCTTTCAGTTATCTGAACAAGTTGCAAAATGTTTTGCTCAAATGAAATCAAATGTCATGTTAAGCCCCATAATACAAACAAGGGTAAGGTGCAGTTGCTCTAACAAAAAGGAAAAGGAAGGGATCTTGCAAGACCACCTACCATGTGGAATGGCCATGGATTGTAATAGCCTGTGCTGTACATCCTAGAACCCTTGTCACTCACCAGGGAGCATCTAGGCTAGGAAAGCTTCAGCCTATGAACCAACTGCAAGGTTTCAATGCTGTAAAACCAAAGGTTTCATCTAAATATAGTGATGCCCATTTGATTTTATAGTGACCATGGCTTTGACTGTTCTTCCATTACAGTAGCAGAGCTGAGCAGTGACAAATTCTAAAAATGCTTACTTCATCATTTTGATTAATATTTAATAGTCAATAATTAACATTGACTGTCAGGTAGACAGGATCTAGAATCTTTGCACAGGTCTATGAGGAATTTCCTAGATGGGGTCGTTGAGGTAGGAAAACCCACCACAATGTGAGCAGCTCCAGGCCATGGGCTGGAGTGTGAAACTGAAGGAAAAGGAGAAAAACAGCTAACACATTGATGGCTCTCTGCTTCCTGACTGTGGACATGAGGTGACCATCAGCCATGTCACCATGGGCTGTATCTTGAAACTGTGAGTCAAAAAAATATTTCAAAATATCAAATCTCCTTCTTCCTGAAGTTACATTTGTTGGTTATTTTCTCATATCAATGAGAATTAATATGGCATCCCTTAACAGAAAATGTGTGACCTCTGTTCTAAATGCTTGTAAGGCAGTCCATGGCCTAGAGGTGACCATCAATCATCCTTCCCAGAACTGAATTTTGCACTTTTCAAGAAAGGAATGTCAAGTTACCCTTTGAAACATTCCCCACTAGAAATCTAGAAATAAAATCAATTTTAAATTATTATTATTATTAAATATTATTATTATTATTATTATTATTGGTGGTGGTGGTGATGATGGTGATGTGTATGTGTGTGTTTGGATGATTGCCTGAATGTATGTCTATACAACATGTTTCTTTAGCATTCAAAGGGGCTAGAAGAGGGCATCAAATCCTTGGACTGGAGTTATAGATGGTTGTGAACCACAATGTGTCTTCTGGGGACCAAACCTGGGTCTGTTGGAAGAGTAGCCAGTGCTCTTAAGGGTTGAGTCATCCCTCCAGCCCTAACAACCAAAATTTTACAAAATTAAAGGGAATAGAATAAACAATGGAATGGCTTTCAAATAACTAGTCATTGTTCTGAACATACATAAATACTTCATGTAATGTTTTCTGTTGTTATTGTTGTGGTAGCAAAATAAACCCAACAAAAGTAATGTTAGGAAGCAGGGATTTTTTGTGTTTATAGATTAGGAAGGGCTATGTTCCATCCCAGCAGAAAGGCTCAGATGTTAGCTTATGAGAGAGCTGGTTATGCTGTGTCCAGAATCAGGAGGTGGAGAGGAATACATGATGCTCAGCTTGTTCTCTCATTCAGTCCAGAGCACAAGCCCAGGGAATGGTGCTACCCATGTTCAGAACAAGACCTCCTTCCTCAGTGAAACATGTCTTCAAATGCTCTCAGACACATTTAAGGTGTGCAATCCCAGTAACTTCAATCTAACCAGGTGGACATTAACCACCAACCATCCCAAGAGGTCACTCAACCCAAGGCCCTTCCAAAAAAGAAATGCTACGATGCTCAGATGGCGCAGGTCTCACACCACCCATAGCTGAGTCACGCAAGAGAAGCCTAGACTTATGAGGTTAGCCTTTCTCTTTTAAGAAGAAAAGAATGACAAAAAAAAAAAACAAGCAGTTCTTCAAAGCCACGGTCATTAAAAAGCAAACAACAAAAGGCAACCCAGTTATTTAAGCAAAAGTGTGGAAACTCCAAGACACAGGATGAAAATGAAATATCAGCAATACCAGCAGCCCAGGAGATCAGCATTTCTAATGCAGCAAGTGGTATTTACATTGTCACTCAGTCATCACTTAGTATGTGGAATGTTCTGCATCACCACAATATGTAACACCAGTCTTCAGCCAACTAGCTAATGGCTGGACTTTTGGAAGGCATTTCATTCCCACCCACCCATTTTAAATGACACTGACTCTATGAGTGCTTCAATGTTGTTAATTGCAGTCACCGAACAAGTGACTCTTTCAAACCTGTCACACTTTACAATATTCTGAGAGAGGAGGAATGTTTCCTATGCTATCCTTCCACCTAGTCTCAAGACAGAGAGGTGTAAAACTATGGGGGAAGAGCTACTGGGCAGCCATTGTGGTGTCATAGGAAGTTATTAAGAGTCCTAAGGGGAGGAGATCAATAGATCCTGGGAGCAGCTCTCCATTTGAACCAATTAGTAATTATTTCTGAGACCCTATAATTATCAGGATGACTAATTTAATGAGCAAAGTGACCAGCATTTAGAGCCCTCCCAAGCGGACCTGTAACAAGGCTGACAAGAGAACAAAAGCAAGGCAGCTTCACAGCCTCTTCCAAACATGAACATTGGGATTTTATTTTTTGGCCATGTGTGTTTCACTTATATTTCATGAGCCCAAAAATGCTATTTTTCTTACTCTCCTAGGTGCCAGCAAGCTTTCTGGGTGTATTCATGCTCCTGTATTAAGAATCCCTTGGCCCCTGAGAACCTGTAGCCTTCTTGATGAGTCCCTGGTCCTCACATAATGGCTGTTTCCTCATACAATGTACTCTAGGCTCTATTCAGTTCATGTCTGCTCTACAATTTACACTCAGCTTTGCCGGCATGACGAAGTCCATGCAACAAGGGTAATGATGATGCCAAGCTGAAAATCCCATAGATCAAGAAGCACACTTCTATTATACGAGGTTTGAAGACATGTAGTAGTTTCTAAATAAGTATTTCTACAAAGAAGAAATGAATCCCACTGGGAATTGAAAAGCCCCCATGGAGACAGGAAAATGCATTCACTTCAAGCAGATATGATATGGGTCGAAAGCAAGAACTGACCAACTTTTACTGCAAAGGACCAATTGGGAAATAACTTAGGCTTCCAGGTGATGTGAAATGACTACACCTTATGGTTATAATATGGAAACAGGTATAACTAATATGCAAATGAATGAACAGCTATGGCTGTGTTCTAACATGACTTGCAAAGTTCAGTTGTTTGTCTTTCTTGCTAGCTGTAGTTGCCTAACTCACCATAATGCAAATGAGAAAATAAAGACAATACAAATGTTAGATAACAATATAGTTATGTTTCTGTTACTGGACATCAAAATGTGTGTATGTAAGATCCCAAAACAATTCAGGAGAATGATTTGCAAGTGGCATACAGTGTTAGAAATTAATGATGGAATATTATGCAACTATGAAATGAACATACTACCACTGTCAATGCACCAGGAATAGGCACAATATTTTACAACCCAGACATTGTGAACTAAAGACACTAAGGTATATTTGTGTGCATATGATATAATAGCAAGAAAGGAAAAGGCAAGCTATGAGGTGCAAGGAAATGTATTGCTCTTATAAGGAGCAAAATATATCTAATCTTTATAAACTCTCTCTATATGCGTATATGTATATACATACCCACATGCACTTGTAAGTAGGGGAAAGGCCAAATAGTAAAATAAATAAGGAAAAGAATAAAAAGAAAACTGCCCAAATACTATACCCATATGGATAATAAATAAATGTAAACATGTCAAGGTCATTATTATCAAGAAATATTAGTATCATAAACAAAAATCACCAGCATGCATTACCATATACCCATTTGGATGGTAGAAATTAATGACTAAAATGCCAAGTATTGATGAAGATGCTAGCTAACAGGTCTCTCTCACACTTCCCTATGAATTGACTCAGTCCCTTTAGAAAACAGTTTGTCACTCAATTTACCATGAACACACACTCCTAGGTGATACCCTAAGGAAAAAATGCCTACAAAAATGTAGATATAAGAATTGCATAGCTGTGACCAGAGAAGAGAACAGGCTTAGTGGATAAGAGCACTTGTTCAATCAGGATGTCTTGAATTTGACCCCAAGCTGTATAGAGGAGCTTGAGTTAAACCTGCACTGGTATGTGCTGGAAAGGACAGCCTTTCTGCGTGCTCTGTGAACTGAACATCTGTCCCTGATGTCAATGTGTTTAAGGCTAAACTCGGTAATGTGAGGCCTTTGAGATTAAGGCAAGAAGACAGGGTCTGTACCGTGGGATCAGTGCCTTCCTATGAAAAGATCCAAGGAGGTCTTTTTCTCTCTGGACATAAGAAAGACTTCCTTCTGCAGTCAGAAAGCCAGCCTCCCCTGACACAGGCCAGCTACATATGACCTTGAATTTCAAGCCTCCAGAGCCAGGGGAATTAAATAGTTTCTGTTTAGGCCACCAGCCTAGAACTAGGGAGTAAGAAGTAGAGTGTGGTTCCAACATGCACCTAAGGGCTTTAGAACTTGCTGGAAGTGGCAGATGCTCCAGGAGTTTTGCCTCAGGGTGGCTCATACACTCTCATCTCTGATTCATTTGGTGGCTATTTATTAATAGATGAGACTTTGAACTTCAGAGTTTGGAATTGATGCCAACATGAGCTGACTGTGGAATGTTAAAATGGAGAGGGTGGGTTTTAGGAATAGATATGGTACCAGGGTGAACAAGGACAGAATGCTACTAACTGAAGGTAGCCTCTCCTAAATTGGTAATATGTTACAGCACCATGTGTGGTGACACTTTCAGGTAAGGGGCCAACATCTCAATAAAATCCCTTTGAAATACATGTCACAGAGAAAAGATAGCTTCCTGTTGTCACATTTCACACAGAGCCTAACCACCACACATCCATACACAATAAAGATAAAAGATAAAGCTATCGGCCACATGATACCTGTAGGACATAGGCAATTCGCCTAACCCCTGTGTGTCCAACCATCACATCACTCAAGACTCCGGGACATATCACAATATCATGTCTGTTTACTGTTACCTTTGAAGGGCTTTATGATGAGAAAAAAAATGAGAGAATGATGAAAATTAAAAGTAATTACGGTATCATCTGGCAGGTTGTTTCTTCACACATAACACCATCACATAACACAGTTTTTCAAAGGTTCCTAGAGCTTCGTGGGTGGAAGTACTCCCGTAAATCGTAGGACAAAGTGACAGTGTGCTTATTGTTGACTTAAAGGGAAACAGTAAGAGCCAAACAGTATCCATCTGTCATGGCAATGGCCCCAAAAGAGAGAGGAGGGGGACTGAAAGAAGAATGGCACATGCTATGGGAAGGTGCTTTCTTTTATCTGGTCTGTTTCCAAAGCATCAGGAACAAGGATACACACACACACACACACCACAGAGAGAGAGAGAGAGAGACAGAGAGACAGAGAGACAGAGAGAGACAGAGAGACAGAGACAGAGACAGAGATGCATGCACTTGCACCCATTCACAGGAATTTTCCAGGATGTTATCTTATATTGTCTTTCAAGCAAAACACAAACTTCCTAAAATAGTTTAAGTAGTCAAAACAACTCAGTCTCCTAGAACAAATGTTTCCCACAATCCTGCTCTCTCCAGGTAAGAGCTCCACCAATACGGCCCCTCTTACAATATCAGCCTCTTTAGGACAAACAATATTAGTCTTGCCTCTGTGAGTTAACCTCCTGTAATAGGACAGGAGTCCAGAGTCCACCTTCACTCGAGGGCATGAGGAGTACTCCAGTAAGTAATCTCAATCCAAGGCCTTCCTAATTGGAGAGCTGAGAGAATTTCCAATGTCCTAGTGGCTAAACTTGTATCTCCTTCTCCATGGAGCATACTTAGTAGAGCAGTACATGGGGTCAAGAGAAAATCAGACTAAAGATTCCCCTTCTGGCTCTGGGAAAAACTGAGAAGATAGAAGATCATATTCTGAAACGATGGCACATATTTGTAATTTCAGCACCAAGATGGCAGAGACAAGTAGGTTCTGGGACCTTATGAGCTAAAAAGCTTAGTCTACTTAATGAGCTCTCTGCAGGAGAGAGACCCTGCCTCAAACAAAAGAGAACAGCTCCTGAGAAACAACATGCAATACTGTCCTCTGGCCTCCACTTACAACACACGCATGTGCACATATGCATACATGCACCTATACACAGAGAAACAGAGACGGTGATGGGGACAGGCAGGCAGGCAGGCAAGCGGAGACAGAACTAGAGGAAGAGAGCAATGGTCTCTTTGATGGTTTTCTACAGTTCATACTTGGTCTCTATACTGCTTTAAATTTCCCTTCTGAACTGATGTCTCCAACACAACTTGGGGATGAAGAGATGGTTGGTGATTCATTCACTATGTAGACCATCAGCTCATGTTGATTAAAAAAAAAAAAGAGCCAGGCTCCTCACAGAGCTCCTCAGGTAACAGTGTAGGTAGCAGCTCTATGCCATCATGAAATAGTCACTGGGAAGCAGGTACCCACATCTGTAGCCATCTATGCACCTATGTGGTAATGTTTAACACACTTGAACCCCACCCCCCAAAAAAAGAAGGAGTAATGGAGCAGAGTGATAAGCATCACTTCCAAACATAGGACCTAAAGCTTCCTATCAGTCCACAGTTCTCTCTCTGCCAACTTCCACTGTTGAAGATCAGTGTCTGCAGGAACTACAGCATAAAATTGGCCAGTCTGTAAAGGGCCTTTCTCAGTCCCACCAGCCAGCTGCCAAATAATAGCATGGAGACTTCATATTAATTATAAAAGCTTGGCCTATAGCTTAGGCTTGTTCCTTAAATAGTTCTTATACTTTAAATTAACCTATTTCTATTAAGCTACATCCTGCCACGTAGCAGTGCCTATCTTCTATCTTGCACCTCTTGTTTCCTTTCTGTGCCTCCTGGTTTCTCTTGTGCTTCTAGATTCCTCCTCCTCTTCCTTTTTCTCACTGGAAACCCTGTCTATACCTCCTGCCTAGCTATTGGCCATTCAGCTTTTTATTACATCAATCACAGCAGTACATCTTCACAGAGTGTACAAATATCCCACAACACCAGCCCTCTGGCAGTCTGGAACCATTAATGTCTCTATGGAGGAAAGAGTTTGTCCTCAGTCTCTGCTCAGTCATACAGCCATCACTGATTGGACTTATCGCTCATGAAAAAAAATCAACATGGAATCTAAGAAGTCACAGAGTCCAGAGCGCCTCCTTTATCACAGCTACATTCTGGTAAGTTCTCAGGAAGTACTTCTCAGCACTTCCATTTGCTGGTTTGCTTATGTGTATATATTGGACACAGCAAAAGCTAGGGATACCAGGGTGAAGAGGTTGACCGAAAGGCAGCAGACAAACATAATTTAAGCTGGAACAGGGTGATGAAGGTAAATCAAACATCACTGTGACAGGGACCAGCTGCCCCTGACCCAAACGATATAAAAGAACCAACCATGAACACTCTGGGAGGTATCCAAGCATAAAGACCCAGAGTCAAGACATCACTAGGAATTGTCTAGGAACCCAGCAAAGGTCCATATGCTATAGAAGATATGCAAGAAGCAGATAGGAGCAGAAAAGTGTCTTCATCTTTCTCATAACCTTCCCAACCACTGTTGGAAGGTCAGGTACCACTGCCCTCGTCCCAAAGCCCAGGTCCCTTCCCATCATGCTACACTCTATCAGTGGCAACCCCTTATATGGCTGACTGACCACCAAAAGAATTTTTTGGCATAAAGTATGATTTTGATAGGTCACTTGACATCATCTGTTTCAATCACTGAAATAATTCTACATTTAAATTTTTTAAAACAATGTTGGGAGAAGTTCTAATGGCTGGCATATCCCTGAGATACTTACCCTGCAGGTTTTAGAAGCAATAACACACAAATAGTTGAGTATTCCTTTATAAAAAAATAAATAAACAGCAAGGTAATAACAATAACTTCACAGTGAAGTGTTTCCTCTAGTAAAACGAGAGGAAATTGTTGGAGTTTCATTTCGGGACCTGGGGACCACATTTGTTTTGAACTATTCTGCCCTTACATGAAATATTGAATTAATTTCAGGTATCCATTGGAATATGTCGTTGTCTTATTCACTGTGAGTTACCCAACTGAAGATATTTTCTAACTTTCTTTCCTCCGGATTCTCCTGTATCAATAGCCTGGGGGATAAACTGCCTGATTTAGTTATACAGAAAATTACTGTTTTTATTTGATTCCTATTTTTTCTAAGGGACAAGAAAAACATTCTTGCCATTATCAACTTGGTTCTGAGAAAAGAAGTAGATATTGTCTCTGTAAAAAATCTATCCCACAGCCCAGGAAAGGAGTTGCTCTGAATTAAGATGGGGCATGCGCCAGCAGATGATGAAAGTAGAAGGGGTCAGTGGGGTGGTATGAAACAGGAGCATTGAGTGATTCTACATGGGCCACAGGCCTGAAAGTGAGAAGAATCTCTGACCACCAAAAATCTCCACCAGGTAGAGCCTTGGTCTTCTCATTTCCATGACCATAGCTTATCTGAGTACTGGGGCTTCTTCTAGCAAATCATTGAGCCTCAGGATGGCCTTGAAACCTTTCCCTCAGCCAACAATGTGTATTGAGAATCTACTAAGAATCTGGCTTGACCTCTGCCTGTCTTTACTGTCTATAGCTTATTAACAATGCTTTTAAAGAGACAAGGTCACACTGTATAGCCCTGGCTGGCTTGGAATTCGTTAGGTAGGCCAGACTGGTCTCAATTCACAGAGATCTACCTGCTTCTGTATCCAGAGTGTTGGGACTAAGATATGTACCACTGAGCTTGACTCATTAATGATATTTATTGGCCATTACAATGGTTAGTTTTATGTGACATTATGTAGCCATGTATTTATTTAGTCATTCTTCTAGATGTTTATGTAGAGATTTTGTTTAGATGAGATTAACATTTTAGTTAGTAGATGGTGAAGAAAGTAAATTGCCCTCTACAGTGTGGTCTTATTCAGAAGGTGGTAAAGACTTAAGGAAAAGAGTATTTTCCAAGAGAGAGGGGATGTTACCTGCAGCTTTGCGACTGGACTGTGACTAGTCCCTGGGTTTGGGAACCTTTAAACTTACCCTAAAACTTTTGGATATATAAGCTCTATATGAGTTGACATGACTTCAGCCATCTTGAGTCATAACTATCATAACTTCACAGAGTAAGCCTATGGTTTTGTAGCAAACTCTAAAGTGGAGTATGAGATTCACAGCTATACTCTGTGATAGGGGAAGTGCTTCTGTATGTTCTTACTGGATGATAAATAAAATACTGTTTGGCCAATGAGGCAGCAAATTAGGCAGGACTAGGAGTCAAAGAGGATTCTGGGAAATGTAGTAGAGAAGTGGTGTTCCAGGCAGGAAGTGACATAGCAAGGAGACTCATTTAAGCAAGGAGAAAAAGGAAGTGTCCCCTTTCCCCTTCGCATGCTCCAGCAGCACCATGTGAGCCACCAGCAAGAGAGGGCACCAGCAGAAGGCATCCTCTATAAGATAAGTCTTATAAAATATATAGATTTATGATAATTAAGACTGAGCTAAAAGATGAGAAATCCTAGTCATTGTCCAAGCAGCTTTGTATCTAATATGTCTCTGTATTATTTTGACTATCCATGCAACAGGCAGAACTCAGGCAGCTGGCAGAGACTGCCTCCGTGGCAATAGGGCTCGGGTGGCTTTTGGCGGAAAGATTTATCGTAACAACCCTGTCTCCAGAGATGTCCCTAAGACTGTGACAAGAGTTTGAAACAAACCAGGTACAACACAAATAGGATAAAGTCACCTTTGTCCTGATCAATACCTATGCCCTTCCCTCTGACCCAAACTGATCCAACTGGTCTTGCTGTCACCTAGAGTCACAATCCATTAGTATCTCCCCAGTAAATGGTACAGTCCTCTATATGTACAGTCCTCTATATGCCTGTATCTCTCCTTGATCTCTGGCAGCTTGGACTTGTTCTCATATACAAGTCCAGCTGGGTCTAGAACACTCTTCAGCGGCATGTGTCATGAGCCAAAGAAGTCTGAAGTGAATGAATAGAGATTAGGTGAAGCCATGAGTGGATGCATACTATTGCCAAAAAAACAATGCATCAGATCCACAGGAATGGCAAAGCCTCCTCTGCTCCCCACCCCAGGTCAGGCTAAGAATTGGCAAAGCTTTTCTTTGGTCCATGTGAAATGTTTGCAGTATGAATAAAAACTAACAATTGCAGCTTCCTCCTTCTAGATGACTACAACCTGAGACTTCTCACCTATGGAGATTTCCTACTGAGACATCTAACCCTTCCTCCTGTACTGTACATACATAATAAACTCACTGAGGTTCTGTGTTGTTCTATAGTTGATGCTGCTCCATCAGAGTATACACAGGCCACACTATTGCAGCTCTTCTGTGTGTGTGTCTGTTTGTCTTTCCATTACTCATTCTCCTACAGCTCCAGTAAGACTTCCAGGACTAAGTACTATAGGACAGGTGTGCATGCACCAATAAACATATATATGCATCTTATACTGATGGGCTGTTGATATGGAAAACTCTAATGCAAGCATTTAGTTTGTGCCTGGTATTATCTTGATAATCTAGGATTCATGAAGAAACAAAGTATGCAAATATTCTGACCTACTTAGCCTACACAACAGACTCATCAGGCGCATGCTCAAATCCTGCACCTTTCAAAGACAGGACATCCCTGTGGTTGCTTTTGAGAGTGGGCCACTACACCCTGGATTCTCTTGTGCACTTGGACTTGTATAACACTGGAGTCTTGTGCCATGCTACATAGTTCATGTTTACCCTGAAACTCATAATAAAAGCTTGCTTTTGTTTGTTTGGGGCCTGGAACCTTGCTGCATCAGCTTGACCTCTAGGGATAGAAGTGAAAGCAGCAATTCAAGAAATTAAGGTTAGTTGCTTAGGCATCCCATGCTTAGAAGGTTGGCCCCCAATAAAAACCCCAGCCATCAAAGCTTGTGTGGCACTTCCTTGGCTGGCAGTATTCTATGCACGTTGCCATACATTATTACTAGGAGAAATAAGTATAGTCCATGTGACACCATTAGGTGAAGACAACTAGCAGATTGTCCCCAGTCTCTCCAGCATTCTCTCCTATGCACCGTTTCCTTTTACATGTTTTATTCCTTATCTTTTTCTATCTAGTAAGCCATAACCATGAGCATAGTAACTTACCTGAGTTCTGTGGTTCCTTCTAGCTAGTCATAAAACATGAAGGTCATCTTGAAATTCTTCACATAGTCAGCTATATTTACTGAGCATATCCTCTCTGCTGATGCTACCCATAAATAATTAGTATTGATGAGGAAGGGAAAAAAGACAACCCCATGCTCACTTGACCTCCCTGGTCTTAGCTCTGCCAATGAAGAATGTGAGTGGGGTTAGAGTGCTACAGGAATTCATTCCCTGTTGTGATCCTCAAGGATCCTTAGACAATAAATAAAGTGAGAATCAAAGATGTTCATGGAGTCAGAAATAAATAAGCAAGCAAACTAAAATCCAGCCCCAGCATGATCAGAGCATGGGCTGACAAGATTCACTCTGCTTCTCAGATCTTTGGACCATGCCTCAAGTTTGCCCAACTGCAGTAGAGTCTAAGAACTTTTGCACACCACTACCAAACTACTGGCAAACTAAAAAGCACTCAAGTCCTCATTTTGCCCAAATTCTGCTCCATGAGAAGGTGTGCAGATATTTAAAGTCCTGGTCTTCATGTCACAGCAGGGTTGATTTCTAAAGGATATTTGCCAAGGTTGTGACAAAGTTTTGATGGCCACACCTGGGGGCATACCATAGTACCTAGTACAAAATCAGCATGAAGCTAGACATTCTATACTACACAGAACAGTCCCTCTCTGTAGAGAAGGAATTACATGGCAATGCTTCTGTGGCTGAGAACCCCTGAACCAGATATTCAGAAAACAGATATCTATTCACTCAATGAACCAGGTACTTTATAAAGATTAAGTATCATGCCATTTGACATTTCCAGGCAAAAGTTAGTCTGTGATTGGGAATATTAGAAGTCCCAGACACTGAATGAGTAACTCATCTAAACATATATGAGCAGCCACATGGATAATTTGTGACTCTTCACCCAGTTGAATACTATCAAGAGAACTTGAATGACTTGTTGGCAAAACGGCTCAGTGGATGGCGGTACCTGTGCTGCCATCCTGACAATCTGACTTATCCTCAGGATCCACGTGGTAGAAGAATGGAACCAAATTCACTAAGTCCTCTTACCTCCACACATGCACTGCGATGTGCATCCCCCAATTCCCTACACACACACACACACACACACACACACACACACACACACACACACACATCCAATATCCATAGAACAGATAGAACATCGAACATCTAAGTTGATACATGAAATGAATCCCCCACACTGAGGCTTATTGAGAGTAAATAATCTGCTCAGAATCCTAAGAGTGAGGAGGTAGGGCTGTGACTCTTCTCCAGCCTGATAATCAAGTCTGCCATTGCCAGGTGTTCTAGCCACACAAAACAATGGCAGTATCAAGAAGACTTTATTATTCATGACCAAGCAGAGAAATGGGTGTGGTTTAGATAGAAAGTCACATTTAAAGCTAACAAAGACCTTTCCAGAAAAACTGTTAGTAATTAACCCCCTCCATTCTTTATACCTTCTGTTAGTGTAACCCCCAGGAACTGGGAGAGGTTGAAGTTACTCCCTGAATCTAAACAACATTGCATGTAAAACAGGATGAAAACCTATGAAGCCTGTTGCAAGTACTGACATTTTGATGAGTTAGGGTCCCACCCAGACACACATGCAATGTTCACAACAACTCAAGGATGGGTTTTTACTAAAGGAATCCATTTGAAACCTTAAGAGACTGTGCAGGCACCTGATCCGAAACAGCACAGCTGTCCTAGTGCCTAGCAACACAAAAAAGGCAAAGTAAACCAAGGACTGGGTAAAGAAATAAAAGAAATAAGAGGTGTGGAAAGTGTGCTACTCTGGAAAGAATAGAAACTGTTCACAGGTGACTACAGATGGGGAGATGAGACAGAAAATGAACCCTTCTCAAACAATCCTTTCTCCCTATCTTTGGCCGGGCTCCCCATTGGCTGAGTTCAACCAGAAGCAAGAGGCAGGGGACCTCCTTGATGTCTATGCCATAGGGTATCCTCAGAGGCTGGAAGAAGGCAGTCAACAGGAGAAGGAGAGAAATGGAGAAAACACTATTTTCACATCAAATAAGAAGGAGTATTCTTAAGAGGCTATTGAGTGTAAGTGTGGAATTGGTGAAGCAAACATAGCTGTTCCACTGAGACATTGTTTCTAGACTGAAGCTTGGAGTAAGAAGCAAAGAGGGCCTTCTAATTTCCTTTTGTTGCTGTGACAAATACCATGACCCAAAGCAACTTAGGGAATGAGAGTGTTTATTGGAGTCTATAGGTTACAGACCATCACTGAGGAAAGTCAGGGCAAGGACTCAAAGCAGAAACCATGAAGGAACACTGATTGTGGGTTGTTTGATGGGTTATGCTCAGCTACCTTTTCTAAACAGCCCAGAACCATCTGCATAGGAGATGGTACTGCCCCTAGTGGGGTGGGTCCTTTCTCATCACTTATCAAGGCAATCTCCCATAGACACACCCACAGGCCAATCTGATTCAGGCAATTCCTCACTCTAGGCTCCCCATTCACAGTTGACAATGAGAGTCATCTAAGATAGCAGGTTAATTTCTCTTCTTTGATTCATATTTCTAGTGACATGCCTATGGAAGTTTCTCTCTCAGTATATTCATGGTGGCATTGTGTCAGCAAAAGTTTGGAAGGTTAAATGTCAATCAGTCCACAGTATGCTCTTACTGTTAACAATATAAACAAATAAAGCATCTAGACCTACACTGAATAATATTTAATACCACAACAAAGTATTCAAGGTATAAACTTAATGCAAAAAAGATCAAGGTCCAGGCAGCAATAGCTCAGCACAAAAAGGCGTTTGCAGTACAAGATTGGCAATCTGTGATCAATGCCCAGAATCACAGAAAAGTGGAAAGAGATGAACCTGCCTGACTCCATTTTGAAGGCTGGAGCCATTAAGCTGTATTATTAAAAGTATGTTTCCATTTACTGTAAGAGCTGAGTTGCTGTTTGTAAGTTAGTTTCCTGGAGCCTGATCTGCCCCAACCCATAACCTTGACTTAGTTTTGAGAACACCCTGACCCTCCTCAGTCCTTCCTGACCCTCCCTAATCACACGGTGACCACATGGTATTTTTTGATATTATTTTCATGAGTCATCTTTATATTTACTATTTTGTTGTAATTAATTTTATTCTATTTGATAATAGATTTTTTTCTTTTTTTCCTCTTTTTTTTATTTTAGAGCACTCATATTTACATATCCATTATCCATCCCCCATTCCCTCACCTTCCCATCCTCCCATGATCCCCAGCAACCCCCTCCCCTGCATCCCACCCCCCACCTCCTCCCACCTCCTCCCCAGGCATAGTGAGGCCCTCTACAGGGAACCATCAAAGTCTATCATATCATTTGGTGGAGGGCCTAGGCTGCTTCATCAAAAATCAGGTGTTTGTAGGTGTGTGGAGTAATATCAGGGTTTTCAATTCCATTCCATTGGTCAACCTGTCTACTTTTGTGCCAATACCAAGCTGTTTTCAGGACTTAGCTCTATAGCAGAGCTTAAAGTCAGGGATGGTGATACCTCTAGAAGTTCGTTTATTGTACAGGGTTGTTTCGGCTATCCTGGGTTTTTTGTTTTACATATGAAGTTGAGTTCTGATTTTTTTTTAACTTTAAATAGAAAGGAAATTATTTTACATGTCAATCCCAAGTCACTTTCCCTCCCCTCCTCCCCTGCCCCCACAACTAACACCCTACCTATCCCATACCCTTTCTGCTCCCAAGGGAGGGTGAGGCCATCCATAGGGGGTCTTCAAAGTCTTTTCTTATTCTTTGGGATAGGGCCTAGGCCAATCCCTTTGTGTCTAGGCTCAGGGAGTATTCCTCCATGTGGGATGGACTCCCAAAGTCCATTCCTATGCTAGGGATAAATACTGATCTACTACAAGAGGTCACATAGATTTTTAAGGTCTCCTCACTGACACCCACATTCAGGGGGTCTGGATCAGTCCCATGCTAGTATCAGTCTGGGGACCAGGAGCTCTCCCTTGTTCAGGTCAGCTGTTTCTGTGGGTTTCACCAGCCTGGTGTGGACCCTTTTGCTCATCAGTCCTCCTTCTCTGCAACTGGATTCCAGTTCAGTTCAAGGTTTAGCTGTGGGTGTCGGCTTCTACTTTCACCAGCTGTTGAATGAAGGCTATACTATGGGATATGAATTAGTCATCAATCTCATTATCAGGAGAGGGCATTTAAGGTAGCCTCCCCTCTGTTTCTTAGATTGTTAGTTGGTGTCATCTTTGTAGCTCTCCAGACATTTCCCTTGTGCCTGATTTCTCTTTAAACCTAAAATGTCTCCCTCTATTATAGTATCTCCTATTTGCTCTCTTCTGTTCTTCCCTCAACTCAACCTCCCTGCCCCATCATGTCTTCCTCACCCTTCCTCTTCTCCCCTTCTCATTCTCCTAGTTTCCTCTCCCCTTCCCTCACACCCCACCCTGCCCCCACCCTCACCCCATTCCCACTCACCCCTGTGCTCCCAATTTTCTCAGGAGATCTTTTTTGGGGGGGAAGGAGGGTACTTCTTTATTGCTCCATTGTCTCTCTGCTGTAAACTTGCTTGCAACTACTTGTGATTTTACCTTGTTAAGGGGTCCCAAGAAATGGACTCCAGACTTCTCTCTTTAACCTGACATAGGAGTCAGTCACTGGCAAGCTCTTGGGTGTAGCCCCGTAAAATCAAGCTTGCTACAACTCAGTTGTGGTAGTGGTCTTATTCTCACCCTGTAGGATTAACAGAGAGGACTGAGCCCGCACAGTTGTCTTCTAACTTCCACACATACAGGCTGTGGCACACATGCCCACATATACATATACTGTAATTAAAACTGTTTTCAGAAAAAAATCAAGTTTTAAATTATATAATGTAAAACACAATACCCTGTATTCTGTTTCTGGGCCCAGGACTCTAAATTTAAATTCAGGAATGCAATACACCAAAATATTAGTTGTGGCTAATGCTGGTTGATTATGGGAGCCTCTCATATCTGCTAACTGAGCAAACAGGAAAAAGAAGAAACGGAGACATCAGTGTCAGCATGCTTTGCATCAGTGGAGAAAAAGCAAGCTTTTCTTTTTAGAGGGCTAAGCTGTCCAATGCTCTAAGGCCTCTGAGTCATCCCAGAGAACCCTTGGTAGAGAAAGGAATAGGAAATGGTTCTGAACCTTTCGTCTTCAGATGGGAAAAAAAAAAAAAAAACGAGATTATAAAAACCTAATAAAAATCAAAAGCCTCTCTCTGTGATGTCTTAATGTGGTAATTTAAAGTAAGTTGTAATTGCTTTAAACAGGAAGCCCTAAAGTTCATGGCTGTTTCCAAACACATGCCTTCTCATTTTTCATTAAGGGATAGCATGTACTGAGTGCTGGTCCCCAAAGCTACAGTGACTCTTTCTTGAGCCAGAGAAACCTCTGAGAGTTATGCCAGAAAAGGCCCTTGTGTTTAGTCTTTGAGAAAGATCAGACTTTTTATTTTGTACACAAAATACAATGATATATTGATTTTTAAAATTTAATACATGTGTCCTATATTTATACCATTCTGCTTCCCTCTCCCCACTCCAACTCCTCACACACCCCTATGGACTCTCAAATTTATACCCTCTTTTCCTTAGTTATTCTCCTTTTCTTACATATATACAAAAATTAACATATAAATATAACCTACAGAGTCCATTTCGTCTTGCATTGTGTGTATATGGTTTTAGGGTTGAAATATGTTTTACATATATGAATTCCTGTGCTTCATCTCACACCTGTTTCATGCCCAAATGGATTGGACCATGTGCAAGCCCCTACCTGAACTGCTGATCTTTAGGGGTTCATTACTGATGTATCCAGCACCTGGAAGACCACTGTCACCGTTTTAGCTCCTAGATGACTGAGGAAGCCTATCTAAAGTGACAGTGGGCAGAGACCTGAACCTGTGAATGTTTGCATATGAAAAACTCCCTGAAGGCTTATGTTCTTTCTCCAACTAGTGGAGGAAGCTGCTAAACCTTTTCATGTAGGCACCACAGGTTCCTATCTTGGTGAAGGGTTCAATTCCAAAAATTAACACAGTTAATTAACTGGATGCCAGTTCCAAAACAAAGTCCTTCTGGGATAAAATTGTCATGGAGACTTTATTCAGGAAACCTATAAATATTCATAGAGGGATTCATTCATTCCTAAGCAGGCTCAGTTAAAGTCACGGAGATTAAAGCGACGGACAAGAATGCTTCTGAGCATGCTCAGCTTGCACCATGAAGTTTTAGGTAAACATAACAGAAAAGATACTTTGCGCATGAACACAAGACTCTACCACAGCAGGGGCCTGCCTTGATTAATGGCTGACACCTCTATGAAATGGCCTGAAGAAGCAGGCTACTAAGGAAAGACTCTGAAAGTTATAATCTTGCTCTCAACTCCTGTGTGGTTTTTGACTTCCTGGTCAGTATACTATAAGGTGTCTGCATCATAGTCTGACATCATCATGAACTTTGACAGTGCCCTCACCGCCATGATGGACTGAAACCATAAGCCCAAATGAAGGTGTCCTCTTTAAGTTGCTTCTGTCAGCTGTAGTCACTATGGCACATAAGTAACTAATTTTGCAGGAGACAGGAGACATCTTGCTTATATCAGTCCCCTCAAAAGGTCTCAGTGTATTTTGAAATTTTTTTAACAACAAAGCTAAGAAGAGCATATGGAAAAGGCAGTCCTTACACATAGCTCCCACAGAAACTTCCTATGTAGAATTCTCTATGTGGCTGTACTCCTTGGATCTCTACCTGATCAACCCAAATTGACACAGTGAGTCTTGAGAACAGTCTGAGAAGCACCACCACTTATATAGCCAAAAACATTTATGAATGACCCAAGTTCACTTAGACCATGTGACATGATGGAACATGTTTTAAATAAAACCACCATAAATTTCACTCATCTTACCCAATCTCCACCTCCCAGAAAGCCACTCAACATTCCTAGCCCCTTCCTATTTCTTCTCCCAAGACCCAGGGACTGTAGACTCTATAGTGTTTATGCCTATTTATAAACCACAGAACTAAAGCACTCCCCAACTCTACAAGCAAATCTGACTTGTGTCTTCTCTCATTTGTTATTCAGAAATGAACTACACAAATGCATTCTAGTAAGCCATTAAAACTACCCACCAGCCTTCCCTTCCCTAGATATTCTATACTCAATGAATGAATGAATACATGAATGGCTTGTTTCAATGAATGAATGAATGAACACTTCCAGACCTGAAGGGGAAAGTAGGGAGACTATGCTGCACAACTGCTCTCTGGCAAGAAGCAATCAACAGTGAGAAAACACCAGGCACAATGTCTGGGAGGGCTTCCCTGCTTGTCACAGGAATATCTGAACTATTTGCAACTCATGGTTTGGTAAGCACAGTTCACTTCTTACAAAGCTTTGTTTTTTCTTTGGTCTGCTGGGTTTTAAAGGGTTGGCTTCTATATACTCTTTAAGAGAAAGAAAAATATGTGAACAAGGTTTAATTGGCTTCCACTGGCTGGAGGCATTCTGACTTCGGAACTGTCCTTCTCTTCGGATTTTCTGACCTGGCCAGGGCTTTCTCCATTACATCCCATAGCCTCCTGCAGGCAAGGACCAATATGTCTACAGACTGTCTTATCAGCCCAATGCCCATTTCCACTCTACTGGCTGGTTTTCATCCCTCATAATGATCAAAATATTAAAGACATGCAGTTTTGTACCATTCTGTCCATGTTCTTTCCAGTGGATAAATGACAAAGACAACCTGAAGTCATGATGTCCCTTCTGTGAGCTCAGTATAACCATTTATACTAAATTATGATGAGGATCAATGCAGGATCTGTAAATAAGCAAAGCTTGTTCATAACTGGACTTCTTGCACACCATTTATCTGTGGCTGAGGTCAACAGCCTCTATGGTAGATTGTTCTAGTTTGCTTTCTGTTGCTATGATAAAACACTGACCAAAATCAGTTAGGCAAGGAAATGGTTTATTTTGTCTAATACTTCCAAGTGACAGTCCATCATCAAGGGAGATAAGACCTGAAGCAGAGATTATCGAGGAACACAGGTTACTGGTTTTTTTTCTCCATAGCTTGCTCAGTTTGCTTTCTTATGATTCAGAACTGCTTCCCATAGGTGGCCCTACCCAGAATGCACTGGGTCTGCCATATCAATCATTAATAAAGAAAATGTCCTCAATTGAAGTCCCCGTTCCCCAGTTGGTTCTAGTTTGTATTAAACTGACCAAGACTAAGCAGGAGAGGGGCTCGTTGCCTCATTCCATTTGGTCTATTATGACAAAATCCTCCAGCTAGGGTAACATATAAAGAACAGAAATTAATTTTCCGCAGTTCTAGAAGATGGAAAGTCTAAGATGAAGGTGCCAGAATGCTTAGTGTCTGGCTTCAGCCTCTGAGATGAAGGCTAAAAATACCGCCTGTCCTGAGAGAAGGAAGGTCATTTCCTTACATGGCAGCCAGCAGAATGGCAAGACAATGAAGAGCTACCATCCCATTCCATAGAAACTCTACCCTCATGACTCACTCTGCTCCTGGGGACCCCCATCTCCAGCACAGCTACCTTGATGGCTAAACTGCAACATGAAGTTTGGAGGGGTTAAAAAACATTCTAACCATTATAGATAGGAGAACAAACAGAAGCCAGGTCAGCAGACCACAGCAATGTGCTCGGACTTTAAGTATGAAAAGAAACAAGCAAAGAGTTTGTGAGCTTCAGAGTAATGAGATCTGATATGTTATTTTAAGAGGTGACTCTGAGGACTTGTTCTATATTGGAGGTAGGAGCTCTGGGAAAACAGATGCATGGATCACCCCTCTACTGGACCCAACACATGAATCTGGATGTTCGTCAATTGTTTAAGATTTACTCAAAAGAAAAAGAAGGAAAATGTCTAGCCTCTAATAAGCACTCACTTGCCCTAGCAACCTTTGATGTGAGCACAACTGAATCATGTAGCTTATATTGAAAGAGAGGAAAATGGAACCATCAAAGTGATCTAAATCCACAAAGATCAATAATTTGAACCTGGGTGCCCTGGCTTCACAATGATCCCATCTTTGTACAAATATTATTATGCTGTGATTATATATTCTGCAATCTATAATTATAGCATTACATTTAATATTTTTGTGTCATAGGATCATCCATCTGTCTTAAGGTCAATGACAATCAGAACATGTAAATGACAGACTGCTACTGCCATTTCACTAATTCTTCCTCCTGTGGAACAGCTGGACTTCGACACACAAAACCTACTAGTCTTGGAGGAAAAGGGAGGCAGCGGAGACGGCTGAAGTATGCAAGATCAATTTTATGTCCCAAAGTGCATGACAGCTTCCCTGCCATCATACCCTTGGGCTATTTCATGAGGAAGTCTTTTTTGGCAGGTTGTTGGCTATGGGAGAGAGTCCATGCTGTACAGGGGTCCAATTCTCAAGCCTGGCTCCTCCTTTAAATGCATCCTGTGCTTCCCCCCATTGAGATTCCATGGGAGCCTTTGAACTTTTAGAGCTGTC
This sequence comes from Cricetulus griseus, assembly GCF_003668045.3. Taxonomy (NCBI): domain Eukaryota; kingdom Metazoa; phylum Chordata; class Mammalia; order Rodentia; family Cricetidae; genus Cricetulus; species Cricetulus griseus. The sequence goes on along the minus strand of NC_048601.1, from coordinate 32,605,244 downwards.
TCCCTTTGCTTTTTGCCCTGATAAGGAAGAAGATAGGGGAGTAAATGCCAGGGAGTGAAGGGCTTTTAGAGCATGATAATGTGAAGGTCAGGAGAAGGGAGCTTAGTCCCTCTCTCCACCTGAGCCTCCCACAGGGAAGCTTTGGAACACAAAGACCACAAAAGGGCAAAATGAAGATGAAGACCCCCTCTTCTCAAACACTCTGGGTGGGGGAGGGGAGGGGGAGCCCAGCTCATAGCTGCTTTGTGGAATTTCAAGAACTGAGATTTCTGCCAACTGAGAAAGGGCAAAGGAAGATCCCAGCCCCAGCATCCCCTACCTTTTACCTCACAGCTGTATGGTGGGTGCTCTCTGCTCTTCAACAGTACTCACTCTCTCTGCTTTGGTTCTGGTGTCTTCTGAACTCAACTATACCAAAGCGGGAGAGAGCCACTGAAAGGCTTCAAACTATCTCAGTCACTATTCAGGGTACAAACAAAAGGGGGACATAGGGAAGCAGGGCAGGACACACCCACGCATCCTAAGTCACATGAAATGACAAGACCCACATTCAGTCTGCTGAGATTTTCTGGATGTGGTTTTTTTCATCAGGGTGATGGTGAGTACTGACCTAGAATGGCCTAGAAAACACACTTCTGGGCACGTCTGTGAAGGGGCTAACCGAGGTGGAAGACCCACTCTAATATGGGCAGCAGCAATTCATGGGCTGATAATCCTACTGAATAAGAAGAACAAAAAAAGCAAATAGAAAGACACAATGTAACCAATGGCCTCCACTCCTGACACCCACCCACCCACTCATGTGCCCACTTCTGCTCCTGCCACCCCTGCTCCTGCCACCCCTGCTCTTACACCCCTCACCCCTTCTCCTGCTTCCACCAAGTTGCACTATAACCCTCAATATGCAAGCCAAAATAAACCATTCCTCCCTTAAGTTGTTTCTATTGGGGTATTCTGTCACAGCATTGAGAAAGGTAACCAATACCATAAGTTAAGTGATCAGTACCTCAATTTTCCACACAGTAAGCCTCTGATCCATACAACCCTACCCTCCCAGGCTGCACTGCTCCAATTGAATAGATTTTAAAATGTTTATTGATGTTATCTCTAGAAGCCTGTTCCTGTCTAATGAGAGACAGAAAGGTAGTAGGTCCAGAGGGGAGGGGAGGTGGAGAGGAACTGGGAGGAGTAGAGGGGGGGAACTATAAAAGAATCCATTTTCAGTAAAAGAAAAAGAAAAGAAAAGATCAATGCTGAGCAGGAAAGGCTGACTCTGATGTCTATCTAGCAAGAAAAATATAAAATAAATAAAATAAAATGTTTGCCAATTTAATTTTGATGGACTCTGCAAGCAGAGGGTATGGAGTAGCCCCATGAAGTTTTACAAAGTGAACTTTCTCATGTGTCTGCAACTAGAGCAAGAAACTGTATGCATCCCAGCACCAAGAATCCTCTTCCAGGCCCCCTTTCTCTCTACACTACCACAAGGTAGGTAAGCATAGGGGATAGTTTAGTAATCGGGGACTGTACTTGGTTTGGGTTATAAGCATCCTCCTCTTGTAATAATGCACTTGCCAGCCTAGTTCTTTTACCTGCACACACACACACACACACACACACACACACACACACACACACACTATGTATACATGTACACACACTTGCACATCCACATATGCACATAAATCCTCACATACCCCACATACATTCACAAACTGCACACATACGCACACTCACATGCTACATACAAAACATAGACAAACAAAAATCACACACTACACACACACACTATCACATATAAACACACTGGATTGATCTGCTCCAAACAATGCACCTCACAGCCTTGCACCCCAACTTGCATTAGGCTATATGCATACCCCTCTCCAAACAATGGAAAAAAAACTTTTGAAATTTTTGTTGTTGTTGCTGTTGTTGAGACAGGGTTTCTCTGTGGCTTTGGAGGCTGTCCTGGAACTAGCTCTTGTAGAGCAGGCTGGTCTCGAACTCACAGAGATCCACCTGCCTCTGCCTCCCGAGTGCTGGGGTTAAAGGCGTGCGCCGCCAACGCCCGGCTGAAAAATTTTTATAATAAAGTTTATCAGATTTTTTTGAAACTCAAGCCTAGGCCATTTATGTTCAAACAAATCCCCTGTGTAGCCAAGTACAAAAAAATGGTAAGGCCAATCTGGCCTGAGCTGGTTTGGGGTACAGGAAAGCAAAACTGTGTCCTTAATTGAACTTTTAGGGAGAGTCCCCTATCTGCCATCCTATGCTTATGCATAACTGGACATGCATAGTATCAAAATCAGATTTATAAGGGGAAGGGCATGCAAAGTAGAAAACTTACTATCTGAACTCTTCTACCAAGCAAAACAGAGAACCACCTTAACCAAATACCGTGAAGCCCACCAAAGGAAGCCTCACACACTAATAGGGATCCTGAAGTGGCCTCACTCTGTGTGGCCCACTGTAGCTCTTGATGGTGTCGCCCTCTCTAACCTGCATTATCCCTTCCCTTTGAACAGGGTTTCCTTGCTACTTTTGCCCATCTTTGCTTTATTTCAGCACTTTAAATAACAGGCCAAGAACCCAGGAACACCTGGTGTAGACCCCAACCACAGTAAAAAGCTCCACCTTCTCTAGAAAGATCCTAACTTTGTCAGTACTAACTGTTCTAGCTCAGAACTTCACTGAAACAGAATCCTGTAGTGTGCCCTCCTCCCTGCTAGCCTTTTTTGCTCAACACCATGGTTGTGACACTCAGGCATTTGAATGCTTCCCACTAGGCCCCTCCTCATAGGACTGAGGGACAGAGGACTAAGTTTCCAAGACCTACATGGATTGCAGAGAGGACAATGGCATGCAGACTGCAATGGTGCCCGACAGTTTTCCGGAAGCACTGTACTAATTCACATTCCCACTTTGCAAGTTCTCAGAACAGTCAGCAGGTACGAGAAGCTTGAGGAGACAGTGGCAAAGGAGACATCCCATCTCTGAGCTTCAAGAGAAAATGCATCCCTAGACTATGGTGCAGGATTTATGTCTAAACTGTCTTCCAGATCTGTATGTGAAGAAATGTATCTTATTACAGCAACATTTGGAAACTCATGCACATGAAAATGGCTTTGGAATTGGATAGTGAGAGATTGGAAGAAGAGGAGACTGGAAGAAGTGTGCGACTCTTAGGTTAAAAACCTGGTTTTCCATAAGTAAATTGTTGATAGAAAGGCAGACATTAAGGGCACTATGGGTAAATCTTAGAAAGAAGAAAGGAGCATAGTGTTGGAAACTGTGTTATGCTGTGGCAGCGTGCTCAGCTACCAGGAAAGCATGGCTCCTCAGTATTGATCTTCACTGTTCAGCTAGAGAGACTTTCAAGCAAAATTTCAAAAACTGCAGCCCTGCTTTTTCTTACTGTTTATAGTAAAAGCATGAAATGGAAGAGGTCAAATGGTTCCTTTAAGCAAACAGAAGACTTGATTTGGGAATTTCTCAACATATACATACTGTTAAAGATTCTAAAAGGGACTGTTGTAAACCTGTGGCCTGCAACAAGGTCAAAAGGATGGTGGAGTCATTTGTAAATGCTGAAGAAATCAGGCACCATGATCATAAGTTCCCTCAACAATCTCAAAGAAAATCCCAAACCTTAACTGGCTTACCTGAAAGAAAGAGGATAAAGTTAGAGGACTACAAGGCTTCTAGAATTCTACAGTGGGAAACAAGTTTACAAAACTACTCAATTTTGTTTTTTATTTTGTTGTTGTTGTTTTGGTTTGGTTTGGTTTGGTTTTGAAAGCTGCAGTGATGGCTTATCCTCATTTTCATAGTCAACTTGGCTGGATTTGGAATTGCTAGGAGACACAAGGCTAGGTGTGTCTGTGAAGGTGTTTCCAGAGAAACTTAATTTATTGGTATCATACTCAGGGTTTCTATTGCTGCCATGAAACATCATGACCAAAGATCAAGCTGGGGGGTGGGAAGGGTTTATTTAACTTACTTCCATATCACTATTCATCGTTTGAAGAAGTCAGAACAGGAACTCAAACAGGAAAGGAACCTGGAGGCAGGAGCAGATGCAGAGGCCATGGAGGGGTACTGCTCACTGGCTTGCTCATCAAGGCTTGCTCAACCTAAATTCTTCTAGCACCCAGGATCACCAGGCCAGGGATGGCACCATCCACAATGGGGTGGCCCCTCCCACATCAATCACTAATTAAGAAAATGCCCTACAGTTTTTCTTATAGAGGCATTTTTCTCAGTCAAGGCTCCCTCTTCTCCAGTGACTATAGCTTATGTCCAAATGACACACAAATAGCCAACACAGCCAGAAAGGGCCACTCTGAACTTGGGCGGCTCCATTTCGTGTGCTGGGATCCCAGACTGAATGAAAAAGAGAAAAGGAGCTGAGCAAGGCATTTTCTGTCTGCTTCCTCCTGAGAAAGTCACATGACCAGCCTTCTCTTGCTCTTGTGGCCACTGAGAGACGAGTTCGCAGTTGCCCTAACTTCTTCACCAAGGATGATTCGGACCCTGTTAGATAGTGACCCAAAACAGACCCTTTCCTCCTTCAGCTGCTTTTCTCAGGTATTTTGTGACAGTAAAAATGAGAATACTAACCAATTTAGAGCTGGAGTCTGGGAGTGAATGAGAAGAGTCACAGTCATAACAAAGAAATATCTCCGAGCTTAAGACCTCAGAGAACTGGCCATTCAGGGTTTCCAAACTGTTTAGAGTTATTGAGTCCTTTCTTCCTCCCCTATCTTCCTTCTTGGAATGGAAATGTCTGCATGTGTGTTTGCATTGGGTGTTTGTTTGATTTGGTTTTTTGTTATGTTTTGTTGTTTGTTTATTTGTTTTTGAGAAAGAGTTTTATAGAATCCCGGATGACCTCATAATCAGTACAAAGCCAGGATGAATTTGACCCAATCCTCCAGCCTCTACCTCCTCAGCACTAAGATTAAAGGTATCACCATGAAAGGCAAGATTTGGGACTCTGAGCTGATAAGATTTAACTGAGATTTTTCAACCTCATGACACTAATGGTAAGAGTTTGGGATTGTTGTTTGAATGTATTGTATACCCTGGATGGATTTGGATTTTTGAAGATTAAAGACCAGTAAACTGAAAACCTGAAAATGCCTCTTCCAAAATATCTCCCCATTCTAATCCAGAACCTAAAATTATTTTCTGTATTAAGTTTTGAAGATGAATGGAGTCTATGAAGCCTCCACTTACTTGAAACTCACCATGTAGTCCAAGACTGCCTTGAACCTGCAATGATCTCCTTGCCTCTGCCTCCTGAGTACTGGAATTACAAGCAGACATAAATACACCTAGCTAGAATGTTTTCTAGTTATTGTTTAAAAGAGGGGAAGGTAATAAATTAAGTACCTTAAGGTAGAGAGATTGCGTGGATTATCTAGCTGGGCTCTCCGTGCAATTATGTATATCATTTTAAAATATAGAAATCAGTCAAGGGCAATTGCCACCAAAGCCTCACAACTTGAGCTAGATCCTCATGACCCACAAGGTGGAAGTAAAGGACTGACTTACCTCCTCACATCTGTGCCCTGACCTCCCACAGGCATGCCATGACATGAGAGTTCTCCTGTGTGTTTGTGTGTGTATGCACACATAGACATACATGCATGCTGTCCTAGTCATCTGTATTTCTCTCAACACTCTTATAGTCCAAGCTCCCACAGAACAACTCACCAAGATTTAAACACTTGATGTCTTTTCTCACCCAAAGTTCCAAAGTCTTTTCACAATATTCCCCAAAAAAAACAACATGGCCAGGCCTGTCCCAGCAATACCCCTCTATCCTTGTACCAATATCTGTCCAAGTTAGGGCTACTATTGCTATGATGAAACACTCTGAACAAAGCAAGTTGGGATAGAAAGGAATTATTTGACTTAAACTTCCACATCACAGTCCATCACTGAAGGAAGTCAGGATAAGAACACAAGCAAGGCTGGAAACTGGAGACGGGAGTGGATACAGAACCCATAGAGGGGCGTTGCTTACTATCATGCTTAGCCTGATTTTCCTATAGAACTCAGGACCACCAGCCCAGGTATGGCACCACCCACAATGGGCTTGGCCCTCCCCCATCAATCACTAAATAAGAAAATGCCCTGCAGCCCTATCTTATGGAGGCATTTTCTCAGTTGAGGTTCCCTCCTTTAGATTACTCTAGCTAACTCTAGTGCCAAGTTGACATAAAAGTAACCAGCATAACTGACCCCTTGTCAACTTGACACACAAACATGGCCCTGTTAAGCCATAATCTTTACTTTCTTGTTGATCTCCAGGATCATACACGAATACCAACATTACAATATAAACATTCCAAATGTTTAAAATCCCAAAGTCTAAAAATTCAAACACTTAAAATCCTGTCTCTTTCAAATATTCAGTCTCTTCGAAAATCCAGTCTGTAAAATTCCAAAATCTCTTTAAACATTTAAAGTTTCTCAACCTTGAACTCCTGTAAAATCAAAAAATAAATTAAATCCTCTTACTTCAAGAAGGAAGAACCAAGACACAGTCACAATCAAATCAAAGCAAAACAAACCCCAACTTTGTAAATAACTCAATGTCCAATATCTGGGATCTACTCACTATCTTCTGGGCTCATCTGAAGGACTCGGGTCACTTCTGTGCTTTTACCCTCTACAACCCACAAGCTGTCTTCTAGGCTCCAGCTGGCTCTACTCCACCCCAGATTCTACCCTTAGTGGCCAACCCATGGTACAAGCATCTACAAAATGCTGGGGTCTTCTGCTGCAACTGGACTATGTTTTCACTAATAGCCTCTCCTTGTTTCTCTTCATGGTTCCAAGCCTCAACTTCTCTCCATGACCCATCAATTCTGAGGCTTCAACTGCTACTGAGGCTGCAGCTTCTCCAATGGCCTCTCCTGGCCTCACATAGTGCCAAGACTCAGCTGCTCTCCATGACCCCTTCATGCTTTCAAAACCAGTACCACCTGGGTGACTCTTATACTTTCAAGATTGGCTGGCAGTGCAGGTACAACCTTGGTAATCTCTGGAACACAGCTTGTGTGCACAGACTCTGAGGAAACACTTCCCAGTAGATTTCACCTCAATGATGCTGGTGTATTCTTAATCACTATTAAATTCTGGCTTCCAGCTGACCAGTGTCAATCATGCCAGTAAAGCAAAGGTTTTAATTTACTGGTTCTGACCTCTTATTAATCACATCTGATTCTTCATCCCCAGCTGACCAGGGTCAGAGGACCTTAAAATATGCAACATGCCTGATAAAATCTTTAAGTGACTCTCAAACTTCCCTCTAGGACTTAGCAAGCCAGGCCTCTAGTGGTGGTCAGCTTTTCTCTGAGTGCTCTTGTCTCCCAAGCTCCCACAAAACAGCTCCCCAAGCTTTCAAGTGGCTTTTCTCACCCAAACTTCCAAAGTCTTTCTACAATCCTCCCAAAAACAATATAGTCAGGCCTGTCAATGCCCCACTACCCTGGTACCAATGTGTGCTCTCGTTAGGGTTACTATTGCTGTGATGAAACACAGTGGACCAAAAGCAAACTGGGGAGGAAAAGGTTTATTTGGCTTACACATCCTAGTCCATCAATGAAGGAAGTCAGGACAGGAACTCAAACAGGGCAGGAACCTGGATGCAGGAGCTGATGCAGAGGCCACAGAGAGGTGCTGCTTAATGGATTGCTCCTCGTGGCATACTCAGCTTGCTTTCTTACAAAACCCAGGACCACCAGTCCAGGAGTGGCCCTACCCACAATGAACTGTGCCCTATCCCTTCAATCATTAATTAAGAAAATGCCCAACAGCTGGATCTTATGGAGGCATTGTTCTCAGTTGAGGTTCCCTCCTTTCAGATGACTCTAACGTCTGTCAAGTTAACATATAACTAGCCGTCATACAAAAACACAAACAAATAAATGAATTACTCATAATTTTTAAGAATAAAAAAACAGGATGCAATCAGAGAAAAATTAACTATGATGGAGAAGAAAATGTGAAAATGAGAACTGAGAAAAGCAGAGTTTAAAATGCTACAGGAAACTGAGGCATCCAGAGACCCAAGTAACTGCCTATGCTTATCTATTGGCTAAGTGCAGGGTTCAAATGCAGCCAGGCTGGTGCCTGATGCTCCTCCCAGACTACCATGCTATAGAGCAGCTTGGAGACAGGAGAGGGGCCGGGAGCAAATGAGCCTTTGCCTTACTGTCAAATACAGTGGTGACACCTGGTTTACTTTAGTGCATGTTTTATTTTGAATTTATATAAAGAAATCATAGACTCAGCATTCATTGCTTTGTAAATTGAATGCATGATGGTTATTTCAATAAATATATCCAAAAGAGTTCTCATTATTTAGAAGATAAGTATAAAGAACTACAATAGATAAAACAAACAAACAAACAAACAAAACTGAGCCCCTAGGGGTCAACCAACAGGAGGGAAGCCCGAACACAGAGCTGATACAACCTGAGTTTTGAGGCAGGGTTGATTCATGAATTCATTTTCTTCCTCCACAGCCAGCCGTGTCCACCAGCCAGGAAAGACACCATCTCATTCGAAGCTAAATGTGCTGAGCAACGAAAGTCTAGACACAGTATGTCATCTCTACCAAGCGGAAAAATGAGACGCAAAGATGAATAACTTTGAGAAGTTCGATCCATTCAAATGACATTGTTACCTCCAGAGCATTTATGGGATGGCACTCTGGGGATGTTTTTCATATCAAGTACCACTGCCCAGAAAGGGAACAAATAAACAATTCAGACTCAAGCCTTGACCTCACTCCTAGAAAGTGTCCCCAGCTTATCTCCTTAGCTCACTCCCAGAAGCTGGCTCCAAAACCCTGCAGGCTGTTTCCAAAACTGAAATCTCCCTTCAAAGGACCAGCATCTACTAGCATCATTTTCTTTAATGTTTACAGAATTATCTAAGTACCGTTCTGAAAGGAGTTTTGAGAGTGATCAAAGACATAGTAAACCACTCTGAGGAGTTTGGCTCCCTGTGGTCTAACTGTGAAGGGGAAGCATTTGAGGCAGAAAACTCTAGAAGAAATGACTTGGGCATTCACAAACTGCCTTGGGTTAGTACTCACCTCCCTGCCTGCCCACATTCACCCTGCCTGAGTGAATCATTTACCTTCTCTGTGTCTCCATTTCCTCCTCCACCATCCCAGTCAGGATACTTTGGGAAGTGAAGGTGGGTCTTTAGTTAATTCTCACCATCATCGACAAATCACACTGTCTGGTCATTTCTATTTCCTGGGTCCTTCTAAGGCTTTCTATGAGGATTCTAGAATACAGTGAATTCACAGAATCATTTCAAAGAAATTTACATGGTAGCACCATATTCCACCACATGTTGATAACAACTTATCCCGCTGGGTCTTGCTACCCACTGGCCTTCTTGATCTTTTTCAAACACACCAGCCTGCCCTTGCCCCAGGGCCTTTACACGTGCTGTTGAAATGCTTCTTCCCTTGATACCTACTGACTTTTTCTCTTCTTGGAAATAGCTATGATCCTGAGTCCGTCCTGATCCTGGCACATGCTACTCTCCCTTGTCCTCTTTTACTTACTGCTGTCTGACAAGTATTCTTACATATTTGTTTTTTGTTTTGTTTCCTCTCTCTCTCTCTCTCTCTCTCTCTCTCTCTCTCTCTCTCTCTCTCTCTCTTGGTTTTTTCTAGACAGGCTTTCTCTGTGGCTTTGGAAGCTGTCCTGGAACTAGCTCCTGTAGCCCAGGCTGGTCTGGAACTCACAGAGATCCAGACCTGCCTCTGCCTCCCGAGTGCTGGGATTAAAGGCATGTGCCACCACCACCCGGCTTATTTATTTTTAATAGACTCTTCCAGATGAATAAATATTTGGAGCTACCTTCCAAATATATTTGCTGTTTGTTGCAAAATATATCGGGAAAGAGGAGCAGGACACCCCAGCTTAATTCCAAACTCTGTCCACTCCAGGGGACAGCCATGCCCCAGCAAGGATAGCATAGTCAGAACAGCAGGGTCTGTCCCCCTGAAGCAAGTGGCCTGATACTCTACCTCGCCTGGGCTCACTCTCAGCTGACACTGGGAGCGGCAGACCATAAGCATGTTTATAATAGCAGGCACATCCGAGTAACCACTGGGGCAGCAGAAACATGGTGTTGGGTCTGCAGGGTGTCAAGTTTAATGTAAGCACAAAAGAGCAGTTTGCTCCTCCCACAGCAAAGACAGAAACCAAGAAAGTGTCCGTACTGAGCTGCTGAGGAAGAGTCATCCAGCTTCAGACACAACCTACACAGTGCCACATAGACCCACCAGAAGCCATAGCAGAACACCAGAGGGAGGGCGCTTCCACCAAGCCCTCTATCATCCTGAGCTCACCCAAGTTTCCTGCTGAGACTCTTGGGAGTTGTTGTTTTGTTTGTTTGTTTGTTTGTTTGTTTGTTTAGGAGCTCTGAGTATGTTGCTGGGTGAAGCATGCCTTTAAAACCGATGCTTGTGAAGCAGAGTTCAAAGCCAGCCTGGTCTGGCAGGGCTATATAATAAGACCTTGTCTCAAAAACAAACAAATAAATAAATTGAATTTTGAACATACTCAGCCCCCACTACTTTCTACATATCTCTCCTTTGAAGAAGAAACAGAACTGTTCTTGGCTGGTCAATAGGACGGCAGTGACAGTGTATCATTTCTGGGTCTAGACAGTAAGGAGGCCTGAAGCTTCTACCCTGATCTTTTGGAAGTCAACAGCTTCCAAAGTGGGGCATTGTTGTACTCAGAGACCTCTGTGGCATCAGGAACCTAAATGCCAAAACACCAGGCAAGACTGAGGCATCTCCATGCGGAGAATAGAGACAACCACCATCAGAGAATTTTCCGGAGTGTGAAGGAAGGGCCACCCTGCCAACGGACCCTCCAGCCTCCGCTGCCCTCATCAGTGCCAAGAAGATCAAAAGAAACAACTTCAGTTCAGACAGTGACAAAATGGTCTCTGTGAGCTTTTCAAACGGTTTAATTTGGAAACGGCCCACACTGTAGCAATCAAGGCTGGCACAGACCACCTGACACCAGAAACCTGACAACCTTGCTTCTAGGGCAGGCCACTGGGACCGCAGGAAAACCCTGCCAGCCATTCAGCTTGTTGGCCAAACCCTTCCAGCTTGGAAAGTCTTTTTCTGGGGACCCTTCATGAGAGTAGCTCCCAACAAAAGGCACCCAAGTCGCATTTACCCCACTTCCCAATGGGACCATTGTGTGAGTTATTGTTCTGCTAGTTGGCAATGTTTCCCCTGTTCCTAGCCCAACTGAGAAGTACTGGCTGACGGAACTCGGAACTTGATAAATAAGGTCCTTATCAGAAATCTCTCTTAGAAGCCAAAAGCCATAAGCAGAACTTTCCAGAACACTTGGTGAAACAGAAATCGATCTTCAAGAGAAAAAAAAAGTTATAAATTCTTCTAAGGCCGCTATAATAGAGCCGGGAAAGGCTTTTATCTCTCATTTATCCGGTTCTTAGGGGTCTCATTTCTGCATAGGAGTCTAAATGAATGTTTTTAAAATCCCCTTTCCGATTCTCCTGAGTAAGACCCGGGACATTAAAATATCATTTACAATAGACATTATACCATGATACATCAAGGCTCTCCTCACAAATTCAACCCACTTTCCCCACCTCAAGCCTCAGTTGAAAGGTGCTCGAAAGTTAGATTAGGTTAGATCCCTGAAATCAAAGCCGTTGCCACACTGCCCCCTTGTGGCTAATACTGATTCTGCAGTTCAAGTTCCAAAGCCAAAGTGTAGGACATAAATAACCCTCAAATATGAGAGTCCACAATCCTGAAGCAGGTAATGTTATCCTCCTCGGTGTGTGGCTGTGTGTGAGTGAGTGAGTGAGTGAGTGAGTGAGTGAGTGAGTGAGTGAGTGAGTGAGTGAGTGAGTGAGTGAGTGAGTGAGTGAGTGAGTGAGTGAGTGAGTGAGTTGGGGGGTAAAGTATACAGTTTTAGGAAGGAGACCAAGAAAGGGTAGTTTTTGGTGAGGAGGAAGGATGGCGGTTGATAAAAGGAACGAAGGAGGATTTGGGGAGGGACTACACGGAGGGATCAGGGACTAAGGAGTGTGGGCAGATGGGGGATGGAAAACCACACACAAAAAAACACACTTTGTTTGAAAATATTATAGCTGTATCTAACACATTATAAAATTTTTAATTTTAAAAAATGAAAATGAATAAATATTTTAAAATACAGTTAAAGAGGCTGAAATTTGAAATTCTTTCTCCAGTTTCTTCCCACTCCTCATCACCTGCCCAAAAACATACTAACCCTCCTCATGATGTAGGTGATGGTTTGACCCACTGTCTTAACGGGGAATCTTGTATTTTCTATAGTCCTTTCTCCACTGTGTGCACTTAAGACAATTTTGACAACATTGCAACTATTTCATAACTTGCTTCTTTCATTCACTATTATAAAGTAACCCTTTTATCACACAAAAAACCCTGCTTACCAATTGAAACAACCCCTAATGTAAAAGAATATTATGTAGCTCTTTCCCTTCTGCTCTCTCTTCTCCACACCACCAGAGCTAAGCATGACAGGTGATGTTCTTGTATTCAACAGGGCAGGGAGGCCCAGACAGGCTAAGGGCCTTCTGCAGATTACTAGGTAAAGTCAATTCAGTAACCTGCCCACAGTCCTCAGTGTTGTTTGGGCCTTGATCACCACTGATTACCATGCTGCTGTCAGCAACTGAAGATCTAATAATGAAGTCAAAAGCCCTTCTTGTTCCTTTGACATTCGAATCCTTCCCTTCACGGTAACGGGGCTGAGCACTGGCTTGTGAGCCAGAACTCCTCTGGTTAACGCTTCAGGCCTAACCCTGATACCTATCTTGTATTTTTCTGCCTATCAGATCAAAGCTCAACTGGGGTATTTAATCAACACTTGATCAATTCAAACTGCTTTAATTAATTTTTTCCACCAAATTGCTCTACTCTTTAGTGGATTTTTATCAAATTGATCAGTTGTATAAAGTTCAGAAGATATAATGGGATAATTCCATTAGGTTTAATTTTAGTGCAGCGATGGGATTCCGGGAGTAAGAGATATCGCCGGGGATTGTATAGATAATTTTAAACCTGAGGAAATTGAGTTCTCTAATACAGCTACCGAGAAAAAAAAAATCCATTCATTCAATCATCATGCTAACATCAATGTTTTATCCAATGAGTGCCAGAACTGTGCAACGTGGGATACTAAAGAAATTGTTCTGAGTATAGTATGAAGCCATGGCCCTGAGCAGTCTATGCCTTTTCTGCTAGCTGCAAATCAACCTTGCTTACCTGCCCTGTGCAGTTCTGATCTGAGGGGTGCCACTTTACCAGTAGAGGGCGCCAGAGAGACGCTATGCGCCCAAGCTCCTCCTCCCCCTTGGTGTGTCCTGCTCACAGCTTCTTAGCAGCTCCAGGGGAGCCTGGAGGATGCATCAATCTTCTCAATTCCCCACTCCCACGATGGCTCAGGAAACAGAGACGAACGCACTTTCTGCAGCTCCTGACGTCCGCCAAGCAAACGTTTTGCTGCCTTTAGCCAAGAAGCTGAAAGCACTGTGGTTCTGTAGACATCAACCTATCAGCCAATCAAACCCCCTAGCTTTAGGATGCCAACTCCATTTAATGGGAAAACTTGGGTACTGCCTTCCCAAACTTGTATTTTTATTGCAAAGCGCTTTTTCCCCCCTGGAAGATTCTTAAAGCCTCTAGGACACCATCTGATGTCACCCCAGTGGTGTGGAATAAATTAACCCCATGTAGACAGAATGACCCCCATCCTAGTGATGCCTCCTCCGGGTCAGGTCACATGGGAGTGGTGAGGCATTAGCGTCACACTCCGAAAGGCAAAAAGAACCACAGCACGATGATCCATCAAGGAATCGCTGGGACCAGACACCAGCCCTTGTGGAAAGTGAGAGAGCCCAGCTGTCATGGAGATGTCCAGGCCTGTGTTCCTGAATAGACTGCCTGCCTTTGCTTTTTCTGTGGGCTGGAGATGAGAGAGAACAAATGTGAGTGTGTTGATCCATTACCTGCTCCAAACAGGGCTAAATGGAGTACAACTTGAAGATTCAATTCCTCTCTCTGCTTATGGATTGCTGTGACAGGCAACATGAGCCTTTGGACCCAAGGACTGACATGCAACGTGGGCCAGAAGATTCTTCGGTACTCACTGTCACTGGTTGAGGGGGGTGGAGTTTACTGGGGAGCCCTGCTGAGAGCTACTGGAGCTCTGACTAAGGTGACTGTGGGAGAGGGTACCAAAAACAACACTGTGTCACCTGTATGTCTACTCTGGGACCTTCAAGGGTGACAGAACCATCTAGAAAGCAGATAGATGGGCCCAGACCAAGTTCCACGGACCTCCAGATCTCAGCAGGGGCCCCAGGGGATACCAGCTTTCACATACCAGAGAGCTGTGGGGACCACAATGCAGCCAGAAAGACTGAGACAGACCTTCACACATTTTCTGAGTCTTCTCTTACAACTCCGTAGGGGGGTGGGGCTCCCCAGACTAAACCAGGTAGGGTTTCCTCATGCGTATATGTATGTTGTGTGTGTCTGTGAGTGTGGACACACATTTACCAGCACCCATGTGTGGAGATCAGTAGAGGACTTTCCAAATTTGGCTTTCTCTTTCCACCCAGTGGAAGCAGGGTTTCCCTCCAAGTTTCTGCAACTGCACTATGCACTATGAACTCCATGCTAGCTGGCCTGTGAGCTCCCAAGTGCTTCATCTGCCCCCATCTCCCACTTGTCAGTGGGAATGCTGGGACTGCAGATGCAGGATACCAGCCTGGCTTTCCTAGTGGGTTTTAGGAGTGGAACTTGGGAGCACAGGCACCAGTGGCTAGTACCTTTGCCTTCTAAGCCGTCATTCTGGCCCTCTTGGTACCATTGCTGTTGTCCACTGCCCGTGAACCTCTCCCCTTTCTCCATATCACCTTTACTCCACTGTCATCAGCGCTCACCTTGTAACTTTGCATTCAAAATGTACAGATGGATCTTAAGTCAGAAAGGCCAGGTCACAGAGACCGCCAGCATCAGTTTCTTTGCCTGCAAAATGGGGGCAATAGGTTTCTAGGAAGAACAGTAGAGGGCACCCAGGACAGCTCTTCAAACACTGTCCCCTTCAGCATCCTTTGAATCCTTCCTAGTCATTTTGCTTGATCTGCCAGTCAGCCTTCTTCCCCTAGTCTTCATGGGTAGACAAGCTCTTCTCAATGGATCTGCAAATCTCTAGTCTACTTCTGGTTGCTTTGTCATTGCAAAAAGCAAGCCATTGTGGTCACCGAAGAGTATCCAAATACCACATCCAACTGACAGAATGTTTGAGAGTATCTCAGCCAGCTACAGCTGTAAGAGGGGGTGGGGCAGGAAAGGAAGGGCTGAAGTCCTCGGGGACAGCCAGCCAGGAAATAACCCAGAAATCACTAGGAAGCATCCTGAGCCGGCTTCGAGTCCCCTGGGAAAGGGTATGTATGTCCAGGGGTGGGAACACAGATGTGCAGGCTTGGGCAGGAGGTTTCTACAGATGAAGTTCAGGCAGAACTGATGTCTTAGTCATGCTGTAGACATCTTTCTGGCCTGGGGAAGTTCCCGAAGAACTTAAAAGCAGGCCTAAGACTTCTTTGCCTACTGGCACCTAAAGTGACTTCATCCAGTTTTCTCAAGATTGCTGTGTAAGCTAGTGCTTCATGCCAGCCCTGTGCCAACCTCACCCCGGGAATGGGGACCCACCCAACCAGAGGAAGCCTAGCCTGTCCGTGTGTGTCATGTAAATCCAGCAAGGAGGGACAGCGGTGCACAAAAGACAAATTAACTTGTTTTCCTTACTCTCCATTGTTGTGATAAAATGCCCTGACCAATGCAATTTTCCAGAAGAAAAAAACCAAAGATTCTATCTGGGATTACAGTTCTAGGGAGAGAGTCCATAATGGCAGGGAGGCAAGGCAGCTGAGCCAGAAACAGAAAGATGGGAGACCACATCTTCAGCCATTAGCATGAAACAGAGAGGAAACCGGTAGTGAGGCCAAGCTAGTAACCCCCAAGTCAGCCCCCACTGATGTACCTCCTCCAACAAGGCCCCGTACGCTGCTCCCCAAACTGCAGCACTAACTGGGCATACAGGATTCAAATACCAGAACCCATGGGTGGCATTTCTCATTCAAATCAAAATGTACTGCTTTTTTCTAAAATGAGTGCATTTTTATTGACAAAAAAAGGTATACTTTAGGTTTTTAACTATTTTGCTATTTATTACGAAAAACTTATTTATTAATGAAAAACTTTTTACTACTATGAATTTGTTCTCCTTGTTAGATAAAGCAAGGCATGTCGAATCATAGGACATGGATCCCTGGTGTTCCCTTGGTGATAAAAACATATTTTTCAAGTAGATCAGACTCGCCTTGTGTTATCTTTTGTAGCCACATCTTAAAGATAAGGAAACAAAGCACAGAACATCAAGTTCCTTGTCAAAAGTAACCCAGCTGATCAGTGGTATACCAGGACTTGACATAGGTGGCTGACTGCAGTATCTGCTCACATCTTCACTAACTCAGCCTGCAAGCTGTGTTTTGAACTTCCTACTACACCTGTAAGACCCAGGGTAGACCCCATCCCCATCATCTCACAGCATCAAGTCTGAGCAACCCTGCTGGCCAGTCTGAGCAACACCTCCATGTCAGGCTTAGCCTTGGGCCTTCTCAGCCCAGGCAGCTCTTGATCCTGAACTTGGCTGGTTCCCAGTGCATCTGAAGCTCCACACATCTGCCACCATTACTATTATCATTCTGAAGACAAAACATCATGAGGAAGGAGCACAAAAGGTTCCCTGGTGTCCAGATACGGACTTGGGAGCAGGCATGTCCCATGTGTCAGCAATGTGACATGACTCTGTCATCTTAAAGTTTGCAGTTGAGAACTGTAGCAAGCTTTCTTGTCGGACTCTCTTTGGATTGTCAGCCCCAAAATAATGACACAGAGACTTATTATTAATTATAAAAAACTCACCCTTAGCTTAGGTTTTTTTTTTCCCAACTAGCTCTTATAACTCAAATTAACTCGATTCTATTAATCTACCTTCTATCACGTGACTCAGTTTCCTGTCCTCTGTACTGTATGTCCAACTTGTTTAGAGTCTTCCTGGAGACTCCTCCTTTCTTCCTCCCAGTGTTCTCTCTCTCCCCGGAAATCCCACCTGTTCTCTCTAGATATTGTCCATTCAGCTCTTTATTAAATGTATCACAGTGAAACATCTTCACATAGTGTACACAAATATTTCAGAACAGAGAAGAGCACAATTAGTTACAAAAAAAAAAAGAGGGAGAGGGAAAGAGAGGGAGAGAGAGAGATCTTATAGGCAGGGCTGCAGGGATAGCTCAGTTGGAAAAGTACTCACATTACAGGCCTGAGGACCTGAGTTCATCCCCAGAACTATGTGAAAATACCCAGGTCCAGTGGCATGCACTTGAAAGCCCAGCACTAGGGAGGCAGAGGCAGGAGGTTCCCTGGGACTCACTAGCCAGCCAATCTAGCCTAGCTGGTGTGCCTCAGACCAATAAGAGACCCTGTCTCAAAGGAGGTAGATAGCCTTCCTAAGGGTGACACTTTGGGGTTGTCCTTTGACCTCTGTATGCATGTGCACACATAGACATGCACGCCTACATACATGCATGCACTCTGAACAAATTGCAAAACAAACATCAAGGTTTTAAGTCCCTTTCCAGTTTTGTGTTGGGCTGTGCTCACAGCTGTGCATGAATAAGAGCTCGAAGTTGGACATGCCTGTGAAAGCATGTATCTCCCCTACCCTAAGCAGACTTAGAACAGGTTTGGATTCATTTTGCCACATGTGGCTAGCTTGGTTAACTGCTCACACCCAAACACATTGCAGCCCCTAGACCCACAGGAACCCCAAAACCCTCCAGAAGGAAGGAACTTGGAATTGCGGAATTGCGGACTCTGTTTGCAAGCCCTTCCTCAGGCCACTCCCTGCAGAAACGGACAAGCTGCCAGGCCCCTCTCACACAGTGTTGCTGGTCTGTCGAATTGCAGTTTGTTTCCAGACAGAGCCCAGGTTGCTGTGAGGGCAGGAAAAGCAAATAGGAGCCAATTAGAGAGAGGTGGCCACAAAGGCAAACAAACAGCCGGCAATCGATATAATGAATGTGTCAGAAGGCAGGCTGGGAACTCGAGTGCGGTTGCTGCTGTTTGAAGCATTTATCTTCCAAGCTGAGATGCCTAAGCTCCGCTGAGAGAACAAGTTTGCATTTCAAAGAGGCTTCAAGGAGAAGTGGTACCCCAGCCTGCCAACAGGGGCTTTGACTGTTCATAATTCTTCAGCACCTAACTAAACAATCCCTCCAGGAGTGTGGCTTAACTCTGTAGGCGGTAGAGCTGTGTGAGAGTGTGAGACATATTTTCTGGGGAATCTTGGAAGCTTCCACACCCCCAGGTTTAAGACGGGGAAATATTAAAGAGGTAATAAGGGCAGGAGTGTGTAAGACTTATTATAGATTCTCCAAAGACCAAAAGACGTTTAAGGAATGTCAACATAGTCCCACAAGCACCAAGTAACAGAAAAATCCTGGGGTGTGTTGGCAACCAGAAGAGGTGAGGACAGTGTGCCTAAGAACTGTCTTTGGGGTGCTGCAGCCTCACTGAGCATAAGAAGAGTATGAGGGGAGGGGCAGAAAGGGAAGAAAATGAGAGGAAAGAGAGGGCCTCCATGAGTATATCCACACATAGGCACCACCCACACATGCTCGCACACAGAGGAAGAGGAGGGAAAGTGAAGCAGATGCTGAGTCTAGGTCGCATAGGAAGGGCCAGGGAGAGAGGCAGGAGAAAGAAGGCAGCTGAGGCTGCAGACAGATGAAGCTATGAGAATCCAAAGGTTCATGTGTCTGTAGGGTGACCTGCATTCCTGGTCAGCCAGTGGGTAGATAGCATGTTTGTTGAGCAGCTAGGCAGCCCGTATGGTCACTGTTTTCCATATAGTATGGGCTACAGCGAGAAAATCTAGGACTTGGGTCTAAACAGATACAGTGATGCTAAGAGCAGCCACTAAGAGCAAGAGGGCAGGGCTGGGTTGATAGCTCAGTAGCTCTCCAAGAATGAAGGCCTGAGTTCACACCCTAGAAGCCATGCTTTCTTTTATTGTTTTAAAGCCCAAAGTGGTGGTACGCTACTGGAATTCGAGCACTAGGCAGGCAGAGAAGGGCAGGTTCCCAAGGCTCACTGGCCAGAATGGCTAGCCTACTTGGCAAGTTCTAGTCCAATGAATGAGAGACCCTGTCTCCAAAAGAAGGTTGACAGTACCTGAACAACAACAGCTGAGGTTATCACCTGACCAACATATACAAAGACATGTGCACCTACAAACACACACACACACACACACACACACACACACACACACACACACACACACACACCAGGAGGGCAGCTCAGCAAGGCTAGAAAGATCCTGTCCCACCAGTGACACAAACCAGGGCCAATAGCACCAAGTCCTTACTCTAAGGCTTCAGATGTGGCATCCACAGTGTCTCAGAAGCAAATTAAAGCCAGTGCTAGATCAATCATGGCTCCTTCTTGCAAGGCTGACCACCTCAGAGTTTCAGATCCCAGCGGCTGGATTCTCTAGTCCCTGTGTGTATTGTTCTACCCAGTTGCCATATGACAAATGGCTCTAGGCTGGGTGCTTATAATGGCAAAAACACATTGCTCTCAGTGCAGAACAGTTAAAATCCAGAAATCATATTTTTCAGTGTCTAGAGAGTTCCGACTTCATGGTCCACAAACATCGCCTCGCCCTTCCCTCTGTGTCTCCACATGATGGAAGGGGCAGAGGTTCTCTATTGGATGCCTTTTGTGAAGACACCAAGCACATGATGTTATCACACACGCACACACACACACACACACACACACACACACACACACACACACACACACACACGGCAGTTAATCCTTGTGGTAAATTTGATTGGATTTAGAACTCTCAAGGACACACATCTTGGTATGCCTGCAATATAGATTTTCAGAAATATGTAGTTGAGGGATGATGCACCCTGGATGTGGGCTAGAGTTGCATATTGTGTAAAAAATGAAAATGTGTGACCACACATACTAACTATGGTGACCACAGCAGACCTGCAAAAGCCCTCTTGCCTACTGATATGGCAACTAGCCCTGCGCTGCCATTTCCTCCTATGGGAGTGTAGACTGGGCGATAACGGAGCTTAGGCACACAGTAAGCCTTTTCATCCAGATTTGTCTAAACACGAACTACGTCTGCTCAGTGACAAAGAAGCCTGGCAGTACATCTCTCAGAACATATCCCTGCCATGGGGTGACACAATGCTATAATATTGTCCTTCAGCTCACTCTCATTCAGAAATTCACTCCAGTATTTAACAGTACTAGGAGTGTGTCAACCACCAAGGTCTTCCGTAAGACTCTGAGCAAGACACTGTAGAAGATGGGAAGGGGTCAGTCTGACGGTTTGAGTGAGAAATAACGCCCACAGGCTCCTGTATTTGACCATTTGACCCCAAGTTTGTTGACTCTGTATGGGGAAGTTTTGAGCCCGCTAGGGGATGCATCCTTTCAGGAGAAAGAACAGAATTAGAAGAGGGGGGGTGCTATGAGGCTTTGTAGGCTCACCCCACTTCCTGCTTTCTCCAAACTTCCTATGTGCATGTTAAGACATGGCCTCTCAGCTTCCTGCTCCGGGTGTCAGTTGTCATGCCTCCTTCAACACCATGGGCTTTGCCTCTTGGATCATAAGTCAAAATAAATTCTTTTGCTGTAAGTTGCTGTGGGCCATGGTATTTGATCACATTAACAGAAAAGAGCTTGATACAGTCAGTTAACAGTTTGCTAAACGTGAAACAAGGGCTGAAACACAGTGCCCACATGGTGCCTTGCCCCTGTTGCACAGACAAGCCCAGTAGGTTTCTTGTCCCGTTTTTTTTACAGACAACAAACCAACATACACAGAATCTAGAATACCATACCACCAATGTATGCACCACACAGCTGGCACTGTGTCAATGCCTTCATAGTTGTCAATCATTAGTGTTGACTATAAAATAGGAGCCCTCATTTGTAGGACATTGTGCCTGGGATGGCAAAGCTTTCCCACAGCCTCTGGGTCAGAAATGTTAACATTATGAATTTATTCCCTTGGATATAAATACAAAGTCTTCAAGTAAATTGTACAGCTTTCAGAAGAAGACACTTACCTACCCCATGAAGTGATCCTCTCTGGGGATGACAGTCATGCCACTTTAACACAATGGAAGGGGTGAGAAAAAGGAAGAAGAGTCAAGGATGGAAAGAAGGAGAACTCCTAAGAGTGAGCCAGGGGAGATGCCAGTGTTTATGGAGTGTCTGTCAAGCAAATGTGTGAGGACTACCATCCAGGGCTGCCTGGAACTTTCTAGCTTCCTCGGGTGCAAGGCTTTCTGGCTAAAATCATGAACAAGAGTAGCCTGAGTAGAGCTGTCTGTTATTGATCCCACTTCTGCCATTTCCAGTGATCTCACAAGAGTCCTACACAGCAGGCATTAGGAAGAGACACAGGCCCATGAACTTTTCACAGCACGTTTGCCATTCTGACAAGATTGAAACCAGGGCATCTCTAGATCCAAGGTCCAGGCTTAATCCAATCAAATGATGACAAGCAATCTTACTGATTTCATACTTTTTTTTTCTGATTTCATACTTTACTCAACTGCCATTCCTCCTTTGGCATGTCAAGGACAGTCCTGCAGGTTGGCAAACTGTGAGAGCTTGTTGGGGGGCGGGGTATGTTTGGTGCCTGGCACAGTGTAAGTTTTCAAAATCAGCTGAAAGAATGAACAGTCTGTTGGAAAATAAGCCATCTTGTTTCTTTCTCTAGAACCCTGTCACACAGGAACCTCCTCATTTGAACCAGCCTGGTTTACTGGGTGAGATCTGGGCCAATGAAAAACCCTATTTCAAATACTAAGCTGGATGGCTCCTGAGGGGACAATACCTTTTGGTTCAATTATGTGGCTCTCTATCTTGCCACATGATCTTAAATTAAACTAGCCACAAAATGACATTCATTACGTTAGTTGATCACACATTCAGCTGCCTGAGGTAAAAATTTGAAAGGTACTAGGTCAATTCCAACTAGCCAGAAGTATTACCTATCTCAAACTTCAGGAAAGTCATAGTTTCCCTAATCTATGGCTTTTTTGTATTTAGTACTAAAAAGAGGATGTCAAAAAGAAGCACTTCGGAGATAGTGGATTCCAGCCGTGTGTTGGCTGTCCAAATTCAAAAGATGGAACCAGGGACAGGGAGGGGAAACAGGAGACAGCAAAAGTGGGGCTTTGCCATCAGCTCTACCAACTACCTCGTCTAACCACGAGATGGCGCCAAACACAAACCGTGCTAGATACCAGGAGGACGCTGGAGAATCTTGATACTACAAAATTTTTGGACTCAGCCCTGGAAAAGGCTTTAAAGCGAAGCTATGTGCAGATGACTGTAGCCCATGCACAGCAGATTTTTTTTTGGCTGCCACTAAAATAAAAGTGTTTTGTGATTACTACAAAAAAAGGACATTGAAAAGAAGCACGTAGAAGATGGTAAATTTTCAGCCATGTGTTGGCTATTGAAATTCAACTCCGGTGGCCAAACGCAGTGTCTTCAACATCTCTCCAGAACAGCCCGATAGCTACTCCCACTTTACAGCTAAGAACACTGAGATCTGAAAGACTGTTTCCTGCTCAAGGTAGGAAGTGGCTGACCTTGGATTGAGCCCACGTCACTCTCATCTACATCATGACATATACCCCAGGGATGTGGCTGAAGGCCGCTGTGCCCATAAGTCACCATGACAGAGCTCTAACAGATACAAACATCTCTTTTCATCCCGAATCCCGTCGTTCTAACCATCAATTTTACAACAGCAAATTCTAACAGCTAGCGGAAGCACATGGTAGCATGTACCTCCCAAAGAGGCAAAGGGGACCTGATGCCCTGGAACTGTAGTTACAGATGGTTGCGAGCCGCTGTGTGGGTGCTGGGTATTGAACCCAGGTCCTCTGCAAGAGCAGCAAGTGCTTTTAACCACTGAACCACCTCTTCAGCCCCAAGCTTCTGCACTTTTTGACTGCCATGCCCCCCTCATCTTAAGCCCCCCACCCACTCCGGTTTCCGTAGCCACTGTTCTATTCTCTGCCCCTGAGTTCTATTGCTTTTCAGACTCCAGACAGAAGTAAGAACACACGGTGCCTATCTACAGTACCTGTATCACTTGGCATGATGCTGTCCGGTTGTTCCAGCATTATCATAAACAACCGGAGCCCCTGCTCTTCAGGGCTAAGTAGCAATCCGCCATGCACGTATGCCATATTTGCTCTGTCCATCTGTGCGCTGGTGAGCCCCCCTGCTGTTCCCACTTCTTGCCTTCGTGAGAATGGTGCACCAGTGAATGTGAGCGCACAGACATCTCACCAACACACTAGTTTCAGATTCCGTGGGTAAATGCTGGATCGTGTTTGTTTGATTACTTTGATTTACGTTTTATAGGCTATGCTCTATTGAAGGGGTTCTTCATGCAGTTTTCCCAATGTCATTTCTCATCAGATACCATGATTCGCTGTTGTGTAGTTATTTCTTACAAATTGAAATATTCTTTAAGAAATATCCCCACCTAGAGGGAGATGGGAGGTTGTTAAGACTCGATGAGCTAAGGAAACTTGCAAGGCTCAAGAAGATGGTGAACTGGGCTGGAGAGATGGCTCATTGGTTCAGAGCACTGGCTGTTCTTGCAAAGGACCTAGGTTCGGGTCCCAGCACCCACATAACTGCTCACACTGCCTGTAATTCCAGTTCTAGAGGTTCTAGTGCCCTCTTCTGGCCACTGGCACGGCATGCACTGCACACATGTGCACATAAGGACAAGCAGGAGACACACAGAAGTATAAAAATGGATGCTTTTTAAAATGGAAGAAGCTCACTAAACTCAAGGCTCAGGGAACTCTTTACAAGGCTCTGCCACAGGCCACGTCCCAAGATTATACAGACTGTAAACAGTTGTTGGGGCAGAGGAGCCTCTCCTCTATTCTGCAGAGCAGCCTACGAGTTGGGCAGGGAGCTCCAGAGATGCAGTTTTTGAGTCCTCACCCAGGCAGGGTGGGCTTTTAGTGGGTGACACATCTGGCTTCATCTCTCATACTCATGTAAGTAACCCCTCACCCATGTTCCTGAAGTTACCCCCCCAAACCCCGATAAATCCACTGTTTCAGCGCACTAGACTTGGGTAAATCTTTGCCGTGGTCAGCTGTCTATGCCCTATCTGGAGTAAACAGAGGCTTCTTCACATCACCCTAGAAGTCACATGATGCTTTCTGTGTGTATGTTGTCGAATTCGGGAAGCAAGAGAAAAGGAAGGTACAAAGAAAACCTAAAGAGACATAGAATGCCTACCTAGGGCCACACTTGGTCACTGAGGTGCAGGAGGAGGGAGGTGTGGAGTGACAGAATCCAGACTCCAGAAGGAAAACTGCTGAATCCCAGCATCAGGGCAGCTCCCACCTCACTCATGCAGGCAGACACTTCGGGGAGACCCAGAAATGGCCAAGACGTGAGGCATGTGCTTGCTTTTATGCCCATTGCTGTAACAGAAAAGACCTTGCAAATGAGTCATGACCAGCAGACTGAGGGCTGTATGGAAAAAAAAGATAGTGGGGGAAAGAAGACGACAGTCCAGGGCAGTGACTTGAAAATTTATGTCACAGCATTTCAAAGATGAATCGACGCCATTTGGAGAAATGCATGCCAAGCAACAGAAATGGTAAGGACTGAGGCATGGGCATGAAAGATGTGGCAATCCTACAGCATTTGGGGTGCCTAGTACCTGGGAAATTGGGACCCTGGACTAGGAGGAAGCTGGAAAGGTACTGCAGGCTGGACTAGCCCAATGCCAGGAGCCACTTGGTGATGTGGCTAGTCTAGACCCAGATGTGTGCCAAGTGTAAAATACCTTCCAGATTTCGGAGACTCAGTGGGAAGAGAGAAAGTTAAATGTTTTTTATATTGTTTGCCTGTGGAGATGATAATATTTGGGATATATTTAGCTCAATAAAATATACTGTTAAAATTAATGTCAGCTGTTTGTTTTTACTATGTGAAAGTGGCCACCGGATGATGGAAGGCCACATAGGTGGCTGGTATTTGATCTTCACTGGCCACTGGTGGGCCAGTTGGTGTGTGGGACAACCAGTGACACCATAAGGGCCTCAAGGTTTAGCTTGGGATAAGAGAAACAGCAGAATTTCTGCCAAGAGAGGGGCTATTTTGTTCCCTGTGGGTTTGGGAACAGCCAGGAAGGTGTGGGTTAGGAGGGAATATTCCAGGCCAGCGGAACTTTCTAAATCACAAACAGGAAGGGAAGGTGAGAGAGCTTTCCGAAGAGAAAAGCACCTGGCAGGCCAAACCTGCATTGCTGCACTGTACACCAAAGCAAACAAAACAAAGCAAAACCACAGGATGCCATAACATCCCTGTGAGGGTCATACCTACTTTTCTAAATCACAGAATCTAACCTTTCTGCAGGATGTAAAACACAAAGCCAAACAGATTGCTTTCAGAGCCCAGGAAAGTAAAGAGGAAAAGCTCCAGAGGAGGCTTTACTCCTCTTGTTAAAAGAGCCAAGAGGAAAACTCAAGCCCATTGGCCCACAGGCAGCAGTCCCTAACAGTGTGATCCTTTGTGCCTTCCTTCAAGCCAGATGACAGGAAAGGCCATTACCATGGAAACGGACCCAGCCAGGAAGCAACGTGAAGCAAACACAGACAGCCTCACTGCCTGTTCTGTCCACAGAGTCAACCAGTTGGTAAATATTACACCAGGCACATACCAGAGACACAGAGCAAACAGTATGTCATACAGAAGCTGGGCTGGTTTGCTCTGGGGGAGCTGGGGCAGGGCATATGTAACGCTGGGAAACTACAGGAAACTGTGAAGCTTGGATCTCAAGTCACCAGGGGCATTGCCCAATAGGATGGAGGGCCATCTTAAGATGCAGAGGGACTACATTACACTGGGAATCTTGTAGTATGTAGGCACTGGTGGCTAAAGAGACAACTCACTCTGATAAAAAAAAAAAGAGGAAGTCCCTTTCTGTTCAGTTTTATTTATCATTAAGAGCACTTGCTGCCCTTGAAGAACCCTGGTTCAGTTCCCTGCACCTACATGACAGTTCACACAGTCTTTAACTCTAACTCCAGGGCATCCAGTGCCCTCTTTTGACCGAATGGAGCACTGCACATACAAGGTGCAAATACATACATGAAGGTAAAATACTCATGAATATATTCCATCTTTTAAAAATGGGTATATTCTACATATCACAAGGTGTGAGGGTTTAACAGAATAAATGAATAAATAAATAAATGAAATTAATGTGATCTGATATACAGCAGGTGCTCAGTGACAGTTACTTTCACTTTCTACTGCAGTATACCCATGGAGTCGAAACAGTGCTTTGCTTCTGCATACCACAAGAATAGACCAACATCTTGCTTATTATTTATTATTTTTAATTCATTTTTGCAGTGCTTGGAATTGAATCTGAGGCTTCAAGCACACTACCATCGAGCTATTATCTCCATCCATCTACTCTCATTTCAGATAATGCTACATCTTCTGAAGAAGACCAAGGCCACCCTGACTTCCCCACAACAGATCACAGGGTTGAACAAACAGCTGATAACCCCCTTTTCTAAGCCGGCTCTTGTGCATCCTCTGCCTCTGGGGTTGACAGCCTACACACAAACCCTGCACATATCAGTCATCGCAGTCTATCTAAGCTGATGCTACCGCTCTAGTCTGGCAGTCACAGGCAAGCTGGCCTTTGCTCCTAGTGAGTTTGTTGTCCAGTGCAATTGGAATCAAAACATGCCTTTCTGATCCCTGACCTGGGGTGACTATTCCAAAGGCAGGTTTCTTGGTCTAGGCCTAGACCCGCTCAATCTTCTGATTCAGGGAACAGAGCTCTGAAACCTACATCTTCAGTATCATTACCCAAAAATATTCATGCCCACATAACTCTCAAAAACTCAATCCTCCTCTTTCATTTCCACATTGGTTTACATTTCAGGCTCTTTTTTCTACTTGTTTTTTGTTTGGGGCATTTGGTTTGGCTTGAGACAGGTCTCACTAAGTTGCCAAGTTGGGCCTTGAACTTGCAACCCTCCTGTCTCAACCTTCCTTCTGGGTAGCTGAAATCAGGACTGCCTCCCTCGTTTTTTTAAACTGGTTCTTCAACCACCTGGGTCAGAATTTCCCAGATTGAGGCTAAGCATGCAAGAGTCAGGGCATAACCTCATCTAAAGTGTTGTAAACTCATTTCTGAAGGGGAAAACAAGTCTTGCAGGTGATTACTGGTCACATTTAGAGAAGAGAGCTTCTGGTCTGATGAGCTATACTTCTGTATGTGGCATGCCTATTAACAGTTTGTTAAAGCTCACCTCTGGAGCAGGAGAGATCTCTCAGGGATTTATCAGCCCCTGCTGGTCTTGCAAAAGAGTAGAGTCCAGTTCCCAGCACCTATATGGCTGCTCACAACCAACTGTAACTCCAGTTCCAGGTATTCTGATGCTCTCTTCTGGCTTCTAATGGCAATTGCACTTGTGTACACACACACACACACACACACACACACACACACACACACACACACACAGAATACATGCATACACTAATTTAAAACAAAAATAAAAGAAACCCGACTCTTTTCAAAAAGTCTAGATGCAGTGTATCTACAAAGTTCAAGGCACTCAATGTTAAACTTGGAGTCTGACTTTGGAGTATTTAATTGGATAATTTCCTATTAAAATTCTCCCATCCTTTGCCAGGTGGTGGTGGCCCACACCTTTAATCACAGCACTTTGGAGGCATAGGCAGGCGAATCTCTTTGAGCCCAAGACCAACCTGGTCAAGAGAGCAAGTTCCAGGACAGCCAGAGCTGTTACACAAAGAAACACTATCTCAAAAAACAAAAAACAAATGAACATTAAAAATTCTCCCATCCCAACATGCAAAGAATAAGTAAATTAAGTACTTCCCTTTAGAGAGCTGGGATGGCTCTGGTATTTGGCATTTCCAATAATTGGGAAATGCATTTTACATTTAAGCATATATTACCTACTGATGGAATAGACAAATAGACAAATAGCCAAGTTCTCTAGCCCAAAGAACCAAAGGGGGAAATGTTGAACCTGGAAGAGAGAACAATGACAAGGCTAAGCTACTAGATTTGTAACCAAGTATAACTCCTGACTTGCTATATCACCACTTAAAATACTAGGTCAGCCAAACAAAACAGAAATTCAACACACCCATGGCTTGTGACAGCCCTTGCCTATGCTACCAATTTAGGGGTTTGCTTCAATTGTTCCTTACTTATTCTAAAACAAATCAAGTATCTTGCTTCATGACCATTTCTAATCCAAAGGACCAAGTATGAAAAAACTAAGCAACCATAATCAAGTGGTGAGTGAGTGTCAGCCATATGCCTGAGGCTGGTCAAATTGTCAAACTCAAGGATGTGGAAGTAGGAAAGCAGAATCAGCTAAAAGAATACCTGAGACAGCTGGTGGATAGCATTGTCTTGGTAGGAGCAACATGCTAAATACTATTTGTAACCTTTGCCCTATTCCTCCCCAAAAGAGCTCTTAAATAGCTTATATTTTTCAAAGAGCAAAATGTTGTTAATAAATAAATGCTGTGCCAATGAATCCACACAAGGAAAAGGAATTAAATATATATATATATATATATATATATATATATATATTAGATAGATAGATAGATAGATAGATAGATAGATAGATAGATATAGATATATAGATATATAGGAATAGATAACCTAGAATCTATGATTAGCAACAAATCTACCAAAAATCTTCCTAGAAGTCAGGTAGGGAAAAAAAAACACACTATAAGATTCTTAGTTTCAGAAATAGACATTCTTACATTATTTTAAAGAAAGGACGTTTCTAAATGAAAGACTTCAAAAGCCATTTTCAAGGAACTCAAATGTCTCCTAGCAATTCCAACATAAGGATTTGATGTTTCCCTGAAGACTGACAAGCTGCCTCTTCTGTTTTGACAGAGGACAAGCCCCATAAGAAGCTAAAAAGGAATGCGTCACAGTTAGGACAAAGGGGTACATCAGGAGTGTGCTGGAAAGGATGTGGGGACGGAGCCTTTAGGCTTTCAAACACTCTGATAGAGCCATCACCAACATCAATAATGGTCTCTGCTACACATCCCTGAGAGTGGAACAATTCCAGGGTTGTAGATAGCTTTCCAGGAAAAGCAGAATGGAAGCTCTCCAAGACCCAGAAAAAAAGAACAATTCCTTTTTTGGAGAGGAAGAGCTACACATATGTGAAACATGGAGAAATGCAGATCTGTGTCTCTTGATGAGTTGATGACTCCAAAGGCAATAGGGGTCCCACTACCAACACCCAGAGAAGTCACAAAGCAAGGAGCTGTCCTCAAAAGGATCAGTGAGTGGCCAGAAGATGGCTTGGTATTTGCTACACAAGCAGCAGGGTCAGAGGTCAAGTTCTAGCACTCACATAAAAGTCAGACATGGTGGTCTGTACCTGTAATTCATCCCTACTAGTCAGAGGCAGATGGAACCTTAGGGTTTTCTGGCTAGCCTGTTCAGCAAAATAAATGAGGTCTGGTTTCAGTGAAAAATTTTGACTCAAAAATTGAGGTAAAGAGTGAACATAGAAGACACCCCATGTTGATCTCTGACCTATACACATGAGCACATGGGTATGCACACACACACACACACACACACACACACACACACACACACACACACACACACGCATCCATGCATGCACACACACCAACTTGCATGCACACACATACATTACACACACATGCAAAGAGGAGGTGGCTGAGTATTTATTTAACTTACTCAGCACCCCCTGGAGTGACAAGAAATTGCCTAAAGAATATATACAAATGTGCAAAATAGAAAGACTGAAAACTAAGATACAAGGAGAAGCCACCATGGTCAAGTGGAATTCTCCCCTCTATTCTGTGTCTGGAAGCTTTTCCAGTCTTAGATGACTGTTGCCAAGCCATAAAACTGAACAGATTAATCATTATGTCTGTGAAGTGCTTTCATGGGAGACAACAGAAACAGATTTGGTTAACTGAAGCAGAGAAGGGATTTATTAAAGGACATATGATGACTGAGTCTGAGGGCCAGAAGAAAACTAAATGAAATAAAAAGGACTCAGGAGGCAGAGACCAGGGTGTCTATGTTTTGAAAACAAACTCACACTCAGTGTCTTCAGGATTCAGCCTCCACAGGCAATCAGCAGGCATGAATCTCTCAACTCAAATAAAACTCTACAGATCAAATGCTTGATATTCCAGTGTGGCTCTGAAATTCACCCTCTGGTGGGAAAGGCTGATCACCTTGACTGTGGGTTTTAGTGGGGTGATTTGCCTGCCAGGAGACCCCTGCTACTACCTGAAAACACTTTTGCTCATCATGCTCGAGGGACATAGAGTGTCACCACCAGAGATACTGTTAAATATCCTACAGCACACAGGATTCAACTCCTTTTTGGTGGTAGCAACCTTGGTGCTGACCCCAATGGAGCACACAAGGGGCATCTATGTACTAGAAAGCCCAGGTTTGCAATGGACAGGCCTATGCTCTCCCCCTCCAGACTCCATGGAATCCCTGTGATCCTGGAGTCACCTTTTTTCCTCCTCCACTTAGCTTTTAGTCCTATTACTTCCACCAGTTGTCATCCACAACTTTCTTCAGGGGATAATCCTGAACCACTAGAGCTACAGGAGAGCCTAAAGAGCTGTGTTGGCTGAGAGGTCACACCTACATGGTGAGCAAGTGCAAAAGCAGGAAGCCCACCTTGTCTTTCCTCAATCTAGGCATGGCGTGCATGCCAAATCCCCTCTAACTGAGGCTGGGACTCAACCAAAATGATATCCATGTTTGCTATTTTACTTGCTGGTTCCTTCCACCATCCTTCCTTCCACCCTCCCTCCCTGCCTTCATTCTTACCTTTCATTCTGTAAGATAGTGGCATATCGTCCAGGATGGCCTTCAACTAGCTATGCAACCAAGGATGACCTTGAACTTCTGATTATCCTTCCTCTGCCTCCCAAAAGCTGAATTGGAGACATCGACCACTGTATTAGTTGGGGTTTCTAATGCTGCGAAGAGACCCCATGACCATGACAACCTTTATAAAGGAAAACATTTAATTGAAGGTAGCTTACAGTTTCAGAGGTTTAGCCCATTATCATCAGAGTGGGACATGCAGAATGCAGGCAGACATGTTGCTGGAGAAGGAGCTGAGAGTTCTACATCTTGGTCTGCAGGCAGCAGCAGATCTGTGTGTCACACTGAGCAGAGCTTGAGCAAAGGAGACCTCAAATCCCACCCCCATAGGGACACACTTCCTCTGACAAGGCCACACCTACTCCAACAAAGCCACAACTCTTTTCTTAAAAGTATTTATTCGACGTGTCCTTTCCATCATATATCTTGATCCCATGCATTTCCCAGCTCTCTCTCATCCATGCTACCACCAAACACATGGGTAATGGGGACAGCCCTCCCATGCAAAGCCACAACTCTTAATAGTGCTGCTCCCTGTGGGAACCTTTTTCTTTCAAACCACCGCATTCCACTCCCAGACCCTCACAGGCTTGTAGCCATATCTTAATGCAAGAAAATGCAGTTGGTTCAACGTCTCAAACTTAGTTAAAAGTCTAAAGTTCCAAGTCTCTTTTGAGATTCATGCAATCTCATAATAACCCCCTATAAAAGCAAAATGAAAGAGCAAATCACATACTTACAACATATAATGGCACGGGATATACATCATAGTTCCAAAATCGAGGAAAGGGATGATAATGAGGAGATATTGGACCAAAGCAAGACCAAAACCAGCTGGGCAAACTCCAAACTCTGCATCTCGATGTCTGATGTCAAAACATTCTTCAGATCTCCAACTCCTTTCAGCTTTGTTGATTGTAACACACTTCTTTCTCTTGAGCTGGTTCTACTCCCCTGATAGCATCTCTCCTCAGCAGGTATCCTTTGGCTCTGTCATCTACAACATCTTGGCATCTCCAAGGCAATCCACACTTCACCTTTACAGCTTCACTCAAGGGCCTCTCTATGCCTCCATTCAGGGACATCCCTGACACATGCCTGGCCGCAGTGACTCTCCTTATCACAGAGAAAGATTCCATAGCCCCTTTCTTCTGTCTTTGAGTCTAAAGCCAGAACTACATAGCCAAAGCTGCCAAGTTCTGCTGCTTGGTGGGGCTGGAAGATAGCCCCCTTGTTCAATTATATCTTTACCAACTTTCTGGTTTTGATGATTTTCTTCACTACCTAAGCTTGATGGTCTTCAGACTCATTCTGTACACCAGGCTGGCCTCTACCTGCCTCTGCCTCCTGTATGCTGGGATTAAAGTTGTGCACTACCACACCCACTCTGAACTTTCCTTTAATACCTTTTCACAAGTTGGAAACTTAGCTGGGTGAGAAAGTGCTCTGAGATCACCACTCCGTTTAGTCCCTTTCTTAATCTGTTTATCTCCTTGAACACACTATTGAGCTCCATTCTAATTCCTGGTGCTCCTTTTGTCCTCAAATTGTACATTTTGTATTTTTATTTTCTCAGCTTGTTCCTTTTCATTATAAATCTTCATTTGAGGTAACACTAAATAACCATACAACAGAGTCTATAATAAGTTGTTTTGGGATTTCCTCTGACAATGGATAATCCAAAACTCTTCACTTTAACCTCAGGCAGACTTTTCAGACATGGGCAAAAAGCAGCCACACTCTTCACCAAAATATCACAAGAATAGTCTCTAAACACATGCTAAAATACTTCTCCTCTGAAACTTCTTGAGCCAGGCCCCCACACTTCAAATCCCCTGCAGCACCATATTCCTCCAAACAAAACATGGTCCATCCTATCACAGCAATAGTCCAGTCCTTTGTACCAACTCTGTATTAGCTATGTTTGTATTTCTGTGAAGAGGCACCATGACCATGGCAACTCTTATAAGGAAAACATTTAATTAGGGTTGGCTTAAAGCTTCAGAGACTTAGTTCATTATCTTCTTAGAAAGAAACATGGCAGAGTGTAGGCAGACACGTTATTGGAGAAGGAGCTGAGTGTTCTTCTTCTTGATCCACAGGCAGCTGAAAGAAAACTATGTATTACACTGGGTGTAGCTTGAGCATCTCAAAGTTCATCCCCTCAGTGACACACTTCCTCCAGCAAGTTCACACCAACTCCAACAATAGCACCTCCTAATAGTGCTATTCCCTATGGGAGCTATTTTCTTTCAAACCACCATGAACACTTTATGTGGTGTTGGGTACTGAACCCAGGGCTTAGTACACCCTAGGCAAACACTCTACCAACTGAGTCACATCCCCACCCTCTCAACACTTTCTATATGATTCATCTGTACCTTAGTCCCTTCTCAGCATGTTCTTTTAGGGAATTTGGCCTGGGACAAGAAATTATTACCAAAAATGGGGTGTGGGATGATTGAAAGGTAAAACAACAGACATATGAACTTTCCTGCCTTTATTTTCAGCTCTCTTCTGGCTCCATAATCAAATGCCTTGAACAGCTATTCCCCAAAACCAGACCTTCACTAGAACCAGACATGGATCTCCACAGTAGAAATGCTTTTTTAGGGATGGGAAGGATAGGGAGAGAGTTCTCTGTGTAACAGCCCTGGCTGTCCTGGAACTCACTCTGTAGGCAGCTAGGCATCTGCCTTCTTAGTGCTGGGATTAAGGGTGTATGCCACCACTGCCCAGCCAAGGAAGTGCTTTTTAAACATTCAAAACAAGTCAGTGTTTCTGTTCATCAGTATGACCACAGAAGCCATGGCGCCCAGTCCAGTCATTCAAGTGGCTACAGCAAATTCACCCAGAGAGAAGCAATTATGCTTCCAGTCTCAAGAGAGACAAAGAAAAGCAGGAGAGAGACCTGGAAGGCAGATTGGAGTTCCCCAGTAAAATGGAGCAGTATCAGGTTTTCATGACTGCCTCAGGAGTGAAATTGAGAGTTGACTGGTCTGTGGATAAGGAGTTAGATGTGGGCAAGCAGCACAGACCAGCAAAGGAGACTAACCCATCTTCACTGGTCAGTGAACAAATTCCTCCACATGGGCAAAACCAAAGATATTTAAAGAGACCAAGAGTGGGGGACTCAAAAAACTGGTCTGACCGTGAAACGGGAAGGGAAGGTTTTAAGAACTGTGTTCACACTTTCTTGTTTCTCTGCCTTCTCTCATGCCTGCATGGAAATGAGATAAGGGCTGTTTAGATGACTAAGAGTGCATTCTTCTAAGACTAAGAAATTATTTATTTCATGGATAAGGTATGGATATTTAAAAGTTCTGAGGTATGCTTGCATGTACCTGCATGCATATGCTCGTGCATTTGGAGACCAGGGAACAGCATCAACTGCTGTTTTCCCCTGCCACCAGCCTTATTTTTTGAGGCAGGATCTCTCCCCAGCCTGGAAGCCACCAGGAAGGCTAGGTTGTCTGGTCAAAGCACCTCAGAAGGCACCTTCCAAATGCTTCAAGTGGGGCTGGAGAGATGGCTCAGCAGTTAAGAGCACTGGCTGCTTTTGCAGAGGACTCAGGTTTAATTCCCAGCACCCACACATCAGTTCACAACTGTCTGTAACTCCATTTCCAGAAGATCTGACACCCTCATACAAACATACATGCAGGCAAAAGCCCTGGTGTATACTAAATAAATAAATTTTTAAAGAAAATAAAGGAAGAAAGAAAAAGAAAGATGGAAAGAAAGAAAGAAGGAAGGAAGGAAGGAAGGAAGGAAGAAAAGAAGGAAGGAAGGAAGGAAGGAAGGAAGGAAGGAAGGAAGGAAGGAAGGAAGGAAGGAAGAAAGAAAGAAAACCAAATGCTTCAAGCATCCTTCTCATGTTTGCAAGGCAAGCATTTTGTGAATTTATCTATCTTCCCAGCCAGGCTATTACAGTTAAGTTACTTAAAATGTAAGACAATTTAAAACTCACTGGGTTCTACTTGAAGCTCAGTGACTTAGGTAGGGAAGCCCATTTCACCTAGACCTCCAGATCTCTGTTGATAAATATGTGGGTTCTTCCTGCTCTGGCAGTCTTTGTTCCATGGTGTAGAAAGAACAACTCTAGGGAAACCTTCAATGGGGTCTTCAGGCCCAACAGCTACAAAGGCAGGCCCATGTCTCAGTGGGTCTGTGTTAACCCATATGTTCCATCAGAGGAAGAGAATCCTCTGCCTCTAGGTCTTGGGGTCTGCTTGAGTTGCAGAGTTGTCCCAGCCATGGTCACGACTCTTGGAGATGAACCTATAGTAAGACAGGCCTGGTTACTTCTGTACTGTGGACTGCACAGTTGGTGATCCAGGAAGACTGATTCCTAGCATACTTAAATTCCTCATATGAGATGGGAGATATTTGCATGAAACCTGCATGTCTTCCCATACACACCAAATCATCTCTAGCTGACTTAGAATACTTAATACAATGCAAACATTACATAAATAACCGTTGCACTATGTTGCTTAGAGAATTGTGATAAGGAAACGTGCCTTTATACATTCCAAATGGTTGAGGTAATTCTCTTATTTCTGATCCAAACTTGCTTGCATCAGCATGCACATTCTGCAGACATTGAGCCCCTCCACTGCTTTCTGACCCTCCTACTAGAATAAGGAGTCTTTGTTAGCCACGCAAAACAGCTCAGTGCACATTCATCCCTACTGTTTTAGTGGAGTTGGTGCCTAACAAAGGAACAAAGCATACACATCTAGGGATCTGCTTCTAGAAAGCCCTTGTGACAGCCTGTGACAGCCTGGTTCCCCAGGAGCTTAGTAAAGCATGGCAGGCAGAACAATAGGATGCTGTGAGGATTTTTTTTTTATCATTTTTTATTTGTATTAGAAACAAGATGGATTTACATGACAATCCCAGTTCCCTTCTCCTTCCCGTCCTCCCCTAACACCCCCCCCCAACTAAAACCCTTCCTATCAATACCCTTTCTTCTATTCTTCCCCTGACTCAACATTTCTGCTCCCTCATGACCTCTGCATCCTTCCTCTTCTTCCCTTCTCATTCTTGTAGCTCCCTCCTAGATGCCCCTCAACCGAAGAATGGATAGAGAAAATGTGGTACATTTACACAATGGAGTACTACTCAGCGGGAAAAACAATGGAATCTTGAAATTTGCAGGAAAATGGATGGAACTAGAAGAAACCATTCTGAGACAAACATGGTATGTACTCACTCATATGTGGATTTTAGAAATAGAGTAAAGGATTACCAGCCTACAATCCACACTGTCAGAGAATCTAGGAAACAAGGAGGACCCTAAGAGAGACATACATGGTCCCCAGGAGAAGGGGAATGGGCCAAGATCCCCTGTGCTGTGAGGATTTGATTGCAAATTTATGTCAATTAATAGTGATACTATTGGCTGGAGGACACTAACCACATTCGGGGTGTAGCAACATGGCCTCACACATTAAGTCATTGAAATGCTCACAGTACTCAGTGTTTCTGGGACCATGAATACAGGTAAGGAAACAGGCATTGAGCAACTGCCTGAAGTCTCATATGTACACAGAATAAACAAGACCCAGATATTTGGAGTCTGGCTTCAGAGTCTATATTCCTTCTTATCCACTCATTCACACCATCACTACCCCACTAGTATGAAGTGATTATCTCCCTAGGCTTCAGTTTCTTTTTTTGTGTGATGTTTGAATAGGACAACTCCTAGAGCTCTCCAAAGTCACGGTTGGGTGTTCTTGCTCAGTGTATTCAGAGTGAGTAAAAGGATCAGGCCATGAACTCAGAGGTCACTCTTGTCACCATGTCTGGAAAGATGAAGGACTCTGAAGGAGGTTCTAACCCTGCTTCATGCTCTTTGGGAGCAGGAAAAAGGCATTCTAAGCTCTCTACCTCAGTGCCTCCTCCAGCACACAAAAAGTGACTCTCCCTAACTTTGTAGTTACAATCAGCCAGGCACTGGATGCTTAGGCAATCATTGAATCCAATGGTGGAGGCTCAGAAAGGTAGAGTTACTTCTCCAAGGCCACAAAAAATGGTCACCAAGTCACCATGTGTTCATAGTCCATCAGGCTCCAATATGAGTGCTTACCATCTCTGCCATCTTTTGCATATGGTTTGAGTTCGTCACCCAGGCTTTACACATGAAATGTTTGGTCCGAAAGGTAGGGTTTTGAGAAGTGGAACCTAGTAAGAGGTTCTTACATCATTAGGGGTATTCACCTAGAGGACATAAGTAGAATCCAGGAAATTCCTAGAGTAATTATCTCAAGAAGGGTTTTAGAGATGGGCCAAGCCTCTGCCTACTGCCCCCCTTGCTCTGGCTTCTGGATTTGCCATCTAATCCCTCCCTCTTGCGGGTGTTTCCACCAGGATAGCATCACCATTAGATAAGTCCTTTTCTCGTTTTTCTAGAATGAGCTGATGATGTTAACTGAGGCCCTTCTTGTAGGATTAGGACAGCCATGATGATAGATGATGCTGGAAATACAATACCAGAGACAGCAGTCACAAAACAGAGATAATAGAGAAGCAGCAAGATTAGAGGCAATGGTTGAAACAGTCACAGAAGACTGCAGGGTCACTTAAAAGGAAGGGGAGAAAGCAGGGAGGAGTAAAGGGGAAGAAATGGGGGAAAGAGATAAGGAAGAGAAGGAAGGAGAGGAGAAAGATGAAAACTCCTCAGCACACAGGGAAGACCTCCTGTGAATCAGTCACTGCAAGAGTGTGTCTTTGAGACTCAATCCTCACATCTACCTTGTTAAGGAGATCTGAATCATTATACCCATTTTACAGATAAGCAAACTAAGGTCTGAACTCTGAAACATCACCCTGTGCCAAGAGGTGGTAGAGTGTAAACTTGTGGCATCTCACACTCCCCGCTGACTCACTATAGCCAACCATACAGTGCTCCCATGGGAATGGCCATGTCCTTCCAACTTTTGCAATGCCCATTCCAATGCTGTATCTAATGAGTTGACCCTCCTGCCCTCTGAATTAGGAGAAAACCTAGAATTAACTTCCCTCAGATAAGAGCCTTTATAAATAGTTTCCAAGGAATGGCCTCTGCTTTATTGGAAAGGTCGGCGTGAGACTGGTTGTCACCCAACTCTCTGTTGACATTTCCTTTTTAAAGAACATAGCATACATTCTTGGGCAGGACTCAAACATTCTTACATTTTGCTTTCTTTTTTGAACTATTTATGGCAAAAAAAACCCTCCATGATTATTAGAAACACTAGGTGGAAGCCCAGAGTTCTTTCTCTCTGTGATGAAGGCATCAAATGACAGCCCTCCGTAATCCTTGAAGTAGCTTCTCTCCCCTCCTGGCTCTAAAGACCTCACAAATGTTCATAATGATATGTGAAAGCACAGAGTAGATGGTTAGAACATGATGAGGGGTGGAGGGCACTATGCAAAGCATTCCTCATGCACTGCACATTGAAATTTCATTATTACCTTATGACTCAAGTCATACATTAATCATATGTTGCAGAGGTAAGTAGGTCAGGAGGGTTCTGCCCTTATGAATGGGCTTATCCATTCATAAATGCATGGATGAATGGGTTCTTGACAGAACAGTTGTGTTACAAAAACAAATGCTGTATACCTTTCTTGTTCTCTATCACCACATGAAGCCACCACTGCTAAGATGTAAAGGCAGGAAGGCCCTCCCCAGATGCCGAGGGCATGATGGCTCTATTCCCTTAGACTTTCCAACCTCCAGAACTGAGAACCACATGAACTTCTATACTTTATACACAGTTGTGTCCCAGGTATCTTTTTTTATAGCACCAAAAATGAACTATGTCACCCAGAAAGTGAATGTAAAAGACTTTTAAACATAGTTCTGTGTGAATCCAAACAAGGATTCACAGACTGACTGTGGGTAGCTGGAAGTCACTTGCCAAAAGAACCACATATATACAGGAGCCTGAAGTGGCCAAAAGAGGGCATCAGATCCCCTGGAACTAAAGAGACAAGCAGTTTTAGGCTATCATGTAGGTGCTAGGAACTGAACCCTGGTCCTCCACAAAAGCAATAGGCACTCCAAACTGCTGAGCCCCCTCTCCAGCTCCTCATCTGAGAAATTTTTACACAACCCTAAGTATGCAGATCAATTACCAATAATAAACCATAGAATTTTATTTTAAAACCATATTTTGAAATACATATAACTTCAGCATTTATTAAAGATAGGTTATGGACAGTAGGGTGGTAGGCATGAAGGTTGAGGTAGAAGACCTAGAAGGTTTGTTGATTCAATGAAAATTATAAGGCAAATCACCATTTGAAATCACGCTCATCTTTTAGGAGAATGGATAATTACTACTTGTTTTATAATAAGTTAATTAATCATTGTTGGCATGAGTGAAATTAGTGATGAGACATTTGAAATGGGATAAGATAGAGAGAAACATAATGATAACAATGATTAGAAGTCCTATTATTGTAGGGGTAATGAAAGACGCAAATAAATTTCATTCATTTTGATTCTTATGAGTTGGTTTTTTGTGATTTTATAAATTTAAGAAATGGAGAGCTTGAGGAAGAAGTTTTTAATTGAAATAAAATAAAAAGTGTAATAATTACAGACAAGACAGTAAAAACTCACTCATGTAGATGTGTCTAGTTGTGACATGTTGTAAAGAATTTGGGTCTCTAACTTTGCACTCCAGTGAGAAGGACACGCTTGTTCAATTTTTACATAAAGAATTAAATCTTGGCTGAATATTTGAAATTGCAGGACAGGGAGACCCATCTATGTTTTCATAGTTGATCGATATCTTTATTTTATAAATGTCAATTCCTCTTTGCATAAAAATATACTATGCAATAGCTGAAACATGTGTAGGGCCATTTCAGACATTGTTGGAAATTCTATCTTAATCCCAAGCCAAAATTCATTTAGTGATTTGTGGGGGAGGGAGGAGCGACTCAACTCAGCGACTTAATCAGTAACTTCTAAAGTTAACATTTTTAGCACAATACAATCCAAAGATACACTTACTTGATGCTTACATGGTAAAGAATTATGGTAGAAAATACTTTTTAAATCCTTTGTTTTCTATAATTAAACCATTAAGTTTCTGAAATCTCAGAAAACTATTTAGGTACAGTATAAAACCCTGAAATTTATAATACATGAGAGTCT
This sequence comes from Cricetulus griseus, assembly GCF_003668045.3. Classification (NCBI taxonomy): domain Eukaryota; kingdom Metazoa; phylum Chordata; class Mammalia; order Rodentia; family Cricetidae; genus Cricetulus; species Cricetulus griseus. The sequence continues at coordinate 32,564,852 of NC_048601.1, read as the reverse complement.
TGAATCTGAACAGAGACCTGCCTTATGGGCAGCATTCATTGTCACGTGACATGACGGGCAGACAAGGTCCAAAGCACACTCATTTTGTGTTCAGAATCAAGATCGCAGTAAACGTGAGGTGTTTGATTTTGAATTAAATTTTGGTTGCTGAGAATTTAGAAATCATTTATTGTTGCCAAACTTGTTGTGACCCACCCATTTAGCTCTGCAACCCCAACTCAGGGTTGCAACACACAATTTAGGAAACTGGGGTGCAGAGGCCCTGTAGTAAATGACTGTAGTAAAACTCAGTCATTCAGTGATGCCAAACCTGCCAGACTTACTCTCAACCTTTTTTTTTTTTCATTTTTGAAATAATGGTAGCCTCAGTCACATTAAGCAAGCATTCTACCCCTGTTTCATGGGGCTTTTGTTATTGTTGTTTGTTTTGTTTTGTTTTGTTTTGTTTTGTTTTTGAGATAAGTCTTACTACATTATCCATGCAGGCTCTAGATCGTTCTGTAATCCAGGAAGTCTCTAAAATTTGTGATCCTCCTGCCTCCTCCTCACCAAGCTTGGATCCTGTGTTTTTTTACTCTGCCAGTACCTTGCTGTGGTTCTGGGATCACACAAAGCTGGTAGTCACTAGAATTTTCCTGTCTTATTTTTGTTTCTGATAACATTCCTACCCTCACTCCAGAACCTTTTTTCCTCACACTCCACTGGGGAAAAAGTGGAAAGATGCCTCTTTTAATTGCCCAAAACATGTTTTGAAAATGATACAAAACAAAAGGAAAGGGAAAAAAGGAACACAGCAAACTGGGTTAATCCGATACAGTCGACCATGGGGAATAAAGTTTGGCCAGGTCTGACAGTGGCTCCATGGAGAAGCCAGTACTGAGCATCAGAGGTTCTGCTGGCCAGGAAGGGGATAGGAAGAGGAGCAAAGGACTTGGTCACTGTGCTCTCGAAAATGTGTGCCTGGCAGTCAGTGGGTTTTCTGAGTCAAGAGGAAGACACAAGCAAGGGCAGGTATAAGCTGCAAGAAACAGCAAACCAGCACTCAAACTGACTTCAGAGGAGAGTAAGTTAAATTAATTAGTTCATATAGAAGAGAAACCCAAGCTTGTCTGGTTTCACGTTTTCATTAGATGGCATTTTGGTCAACAACAAATAAGATATGTAATAGTGTTTTCATAAGATGACATCATCTAGTGACATCATTGCTGCCTTAAGTTTTATAAGCACACTCTATGACATTGACACAAAGATTGAGTCACCATGTAATGCATGTCTCAGAATGCATCCCCACTGTTAAGATCTCTAAAACTATTAAAAACAAAATTCAGCAGTGACTCAATTCATCCCTTGATTCTACTTTTGAAAAGACAGTCCCCAAACAACTGCAGGCCTACATCCTTCCCAACTCATCAACCTCAATAGAAAGGGAGGTTTTCTTCTTCCATCTTCCAGTACAAGATCTCACTCAAGGCTCTACAGACTCACCCAGATACCTGTCCTTCCCTCCTACACATACTAAGGCTAGTAAGGTAGTATTGGTCAGCAATAGGTCACACATTCATCGAGTGTGGCTCATATGACCTCCAATGACAGAGAAGAGGAGAGTTAATAAAGGCAAAGCAGAAGGGGTCCCACAACAAGGCCTGGGACATGGAGGAACTGAGAGTGAGCTGTGACTTGGCTCTGTCGCTACCTCTTGATTCTTGGTGACTTTTCTTTGGCAGGTAGGAGTCAACTGAGAAGTCTATGCAATCGTGTCGTCTCCTTTCTCCACTAAACAAGAAACCATTCCAAGAATGGTAGACTGGGAGCAGGGTGGGTGGATGCAAAAAGACATCATGTTTTGTTAATGAGGGCTGACAGCCCTGAGATGATCTCAGTGGAGAAAACTTCCCCCAACCTAGGGAGACTGTTAATGAAGTTTTACTTTTCATGGCCCCAGTGAAAACAAAGCAGCAGCATGAAATGGCATCCTTTGGTTAGAAGGTCCCAATGCAGATAGGGCAGGTTGTCATGGGCCCACAGTGGAATGAATGCAGCAGGAAAATTGCAACAAAGACTGGCATCACCAAGCATGCCAAGTTGACTGAGAGCTTGGAAAAGAGCAGGGCTGAGAGCCTGAGTGGTTTTGTGGAAGTGAGAACCCAATTATGAGTCTCCTGCACAAGTCTATGGGAGACATAACATCACACCCTCTGCAAAGATCATGTGATAACCATAGGAACACATGCTATGAACATTTGATTGGGGACTAGTCTGTGACCCCATGCTCCCTATGTCTGTCCTTTGTCCTTGCTGTTCAACACACCTGATTCTTGCACAGCTGTCTTGGTCTCTATCTTTAGGTCCCAGTTTGAATGTTACTTTGTCAGAGAGGTCAGGCCCATCAAGGATTTCATGAGGTCTTCTGTATTAGTTGCTTTTCTATTGCTGTGATAAAACACCATTACAATGATCAAAGAAACATATAGAAGGAAGGGTTTGACTGGGCTTGTGGTTCTAGAGGGTTAGAATCCACAATGACAGAGCAAAGGCATGGGAACAGGAAGCTGAAACAGCAGCTGAGAGCACACAACTCTGTCCACAGACAGGAGCAGAGAAAAAAACTGGGAATAGTCTTCCCCTGATGAATACTTCCTCTGGCAAGGCTACACCCCCTAAGCCTCCCCAAACAGCACCAGCCAGGCACCAAGTATGCAAAACCAGACTATAAGGAACATTTATCCATCTGATTTCTCATAAGACTGCCATTTGATATATCCTTAATGGCATGTGCACAACCTGGTTCAAAAGTAACTCCATAAGGTCAGGGCCCTGGTCTAGTCTTAGTTTATCAAGAGATGGCCAGCAAGAGATGGTCTTTAGCAGCCACTGGTCCTCAAATATTTGTTGTAAACATAATCATTTGCCCTGGCCTCTTCTCAGAGATGCTTGGGCTATACCAGACATATAAATACTTACTTTCATTTTTTATTTGCATATATATGTGCATGTAACATGAGTGAAACCACTGGAGCTAGAGTTACAAGCAGTTGTGAGCCAAAAAGCATGAGTGCTGGGAACCAAATTAGAGTTCTCCAGAAGGATAGTAAGTTCTCTTAACCACTGAGCCATCCCACCAGCCCCCTACAACAGAATCTTTGCACAGGCTCCAAACCCTTGCAGAGGCTGTTTCTCTATCAAAGGCAGACATATTCTCCACTGTCACATGTCTGGACTACCTGCTAAGTCACATTCACTGTGGCCTTGTTTCTATAGCCAAACTGGGCCCTTAGCTCTTCTACAAGAGTAAGTGATAAGACAGATAGCCCATGTTCAACCTCTGCTCCAACACCTGCCAATGTGGGAACTTAGGAGAGTCTTTAGGCTGTCAGGACCTGTTTCTTCATGTGGAAAATGGGATAATAACATCAGCTGATGGTAGCTCTATCAGAACTAAATGGGACAAAGTATTCAGCCCCAGCACCTATGATATGGCAGAATTTTGACATTAATGGCAGTCTGTATCTACAGCATCATGGTTAAGGGGGCAGTTTAAAGTGGTTTCTCTTTACAGTCTCCAGACTTTCACGTTGCCTAACACATAATAGGTACTCAATAAGTGAGCACCTAATTACATTGGATGCCATTCTAGAACTATGAATGTGGCTTTCTATCTCCTTGTCTACAGATATCCCAAGAAGGCATCTCCATGTGGCTCATGTCTTCCACAAAAATCTAAGACACATCACCAGCCATGAGAATATAATACACCCCACGTTCCCACCATGAAATGAATTGTTTTCCATTGACCTCTAACCTGTGCCCTCTGCCCTTCAGGCTGGTGCTTGTTAGTGTAAACCATCAAGAGCAACTACAAAAGACAGCAGGAAGTAACCCTGGGATGGAATCCCTCACTCTCTCAGATTGGCACTTCCCGGGCTGAACTTCTTAAGTTGTTCAGAAAACACAGACCTAAAGCTTCAGCCCTTTGCTGCCTAGAACTACCAACGCCTCCCTTCCTTATGCTCAAGGACTATGTCAAATTTAAGGTCATGACCATGGGTCACTGAGGAGCCAGATATCCTAACAAAATATTGTTTGCTTCCCTTGTTTCTGGGGAGTTCAGCAGGAGCCTTCAGTCGCCAGAGGCCAAAGGTTCTAATTAGTCCTTGTTCGAGCCCATAACATCACTAGCACCCCGGAACTAATTTTATCAGACACCTAGGTTTGGTCCAGCCTCTCTGTTCAAGAGTTCTGACTCTGTTTTCCTTATTCCGACATTATGAATGTGTTTCTTTTTAAAACTGTGTTTTGGTTGGAAAGCTCTGTGTGTCCTGGCTGAAGTCTTCCAGAATTTACTGGCACCTAAGGAGGCCCCTTAAAAAGTCAATGGCAACAAATGAAATATACCTGCAATGGATATACTTGACAGGCAGGAAATGAGATGAACAAAATCAAGCAGCAAAATGGTAATGGGGTGGGAGGGGCCAGTGGCAACAGTCCTCAGGTTTTAGATGTGCCACCCAAGGACCACTCCTCATTCAACAAGCGCTTGTTTACTTGGCCAGTGCCCTCCATTCCGTGGATTTCAGGCATGTTTGCACACTCAATGGGGAAATGGAAGAAATAGGTCATTGAGACCTCTCATTTTTCTCATTCCTCTCATACAAACATGAAGAAATTAAAAGGCTGCTAAGTTAGGACAGCCCAAAGATAGTTCAAGCCCGCATTTTGACCATTTCTTTCTGTTTGATGCAGCTTTGTGCTCTTGCAACAAATGAAAATAGTTCTTTCCATGGCAACACCATGTAGAGATATGGCAGGTTTTCTTTTTAAAAAAAAAGGAAAGAAAAAGAAAGCCCTTGCTGTTTATCTTGAATCTAAACCAGACTCTCTCCCCTTTTCTCTCATCCAGGGTCACACCAGTGTTGGCAGGTTCCCTCAAGGGCATGTGAGGTTGCTTAGGCAGCTTTACCAAAAGATTTGGGTTCTCCTTCTCCAGCCATCGCCTCCCATATTATACTGGTCTTGAACACTTGACAATGCTTTCAATGTTGGCTACTCAAGACCAAGTTCTCAGTTTTCTGTTCATGGTTCCCCACCACATTTGTGCCTCTCTCTTTACCTTCATATCCTTCAATGGCTCACATCTTACCCTCCATGCTAACACTATTGAGCTGTTTAACTTAAGCACCTAAATGTATTGGAATTTCATGGCAACCTACTGTTTTATGACAATCAAGTTCAACCTGACTTCATCACTGCATCCATAAGCTGACACATGCCTATGCAGAACTACATAGACACATATATCTCTTTCCTTTCACAAGCAGCTGGACAATAAGGCTTTATTGAGGACTTAAGGAGAGAATACTGACAAGAGGATATCGCTTGTCAAATGTACTTTACAAATTTCTCTTAAAATAATTCATCAGTTCCTCAGAATTCACAGGATACTTCACATATCTCTTTACTCCTTTTGCAAAGCAGCTGTCTAGCTGATGTCAGCTCTCCCTCTTTATCCTTTCCCCAGTCCCATAGCCCACTGAACAGAATGAAATCTAGGGACCCAACTAAGAACTTTCCATGACACTGGATCATTGGGCAAATTCTGACAATTCATCAGCCCAAGATCAGGGAAAGGGAGACACTGATCTCAGTTCACAGGAACAGGTACTTTACAAATGTACCCGGCACCATTGGCTGCATGACGGAACATGCTGGTTCCCTCTTTCTGGAACAGTCTTCCACACAGCCTAAGTGATAAAAGTTTTAAGGTTTCAAGAACCAAGCAGAAAAGCAAAACACTACTGAGAAAACTTGGGCATTTCTGATACTTTGTTGTTGTTCAAAGGAGCAATGGCAGTAGAGTGTTGATCCCTCTGTGGTACAATATTTACACTATTTATGTAACACACACACACACACTAGCCCACATACAAATACATCTTTAAAACAAAAAGAATAGTTGCTCATCAAACTTCTCTTTGTGACAGGTAGAAATCACCACAAAAATAACAGCCAATAAAAATGCAGATTCATAGATGGAAGTCCTCGAGGATACACCTTCAACACAATGCCTGTTATCAAGACTCAGAAGTCATTGCTGAAGAATGGGCAGAAGATTGTAAGAGCCTGAAGAATAGTAAGCTTGCTGTGAGACTGTGTCTCCTAGGAATGTCAGACACTACACCTTAAAGTCTCACCAACATAACTGTCTAAACATGAGCTGAATACAGATAACAATAATAGACATGGTAAAATGGACAGGGACTGGAGAGCTATATACTGTAAGCCACCGAGGTTTCAAGGTTATGTAATACCCATCTCAGTTAACTTAATTGGTCATTTGACACAACCTAGAATCATGTGGGAAGAGAATCATAGTTGAAGATTTGCCTAGATCAGGTTGCTCAGTGGACATATGTGAAGGGGGTTGCTGTGGTTATTAATTCATATTAAAGTACCCAGCCCACTGTGGGTAGCAACATTCCCTAGGTGAATGTTTCTGAACTATATAAGAAAGCAGTCTTGGTATGACCCTTCCTTCCAGCCTTTGTGCAATACCCTCCATAATTTCCTACTTTGTCTTTGTGTCTTTGGCTCTGAATTGAATTCCTTGGTCAGAAGTAATGATGTGTGGGATAGCAAGCAGGCCTGCCTTCCAGTTCCTATCTTGGCTTTCCTCAATAATGGACTATGACCTGGAATTGTAAGTGAAATAAAATTTTTCTTCCCCAAAGCCTCTTTGCCCCAATAATAGAAATGAGTCTACAACATTATATTGGTATAATGTAGTCTAAGCAGACTAATGAACTCTAATACACATCTGGTCTTTTGTAGTGCCCAAATGTCAAACAAAAAGATTAACATTTATCTCTTCATACAATCATTAAAACATTATAGCACCATTCACATTATTGTGGTGTTTAAAAGTGATTAATGCCTCCCAATTGCTCTAACTTGGTTTCCCAGGACCTGACTGTGGCTTTCTCATCAATTGCTTCCTGTCCCGCCTTCTCCTTTGCATTCAACAGTCCACCATGCTAACCTACTCTCAAACAAGCCATGTTATTTTTAACCTTCAGGTTTACCTATGCTAGTACCTGAGATTCTGGGCCCTATCCACCTTCATTCTCCATTGTATTATTCAAATAGCACCTCTTTGTTGAAGCCATTTGGCACCCACCCCCTCAGTGAGCATTATGGTCAGCACCACTTATTAGGTGTGTTCTTTGAAGCATGTATTTTCTTTTATAATAATTTATAATATTAGATGTGTTTATAGGGTTGTTTAATGCAACCACTTCCCCAGCTAGACTATGTTTCCTGGCAATGGGAATCACATCTAATTTATACTGCAACCTAGACAGCCAATTGCTGAAAGATTATAGATATCCATGGTACTTTATGGATGAAGAAACTAGTGAACTATGAATAGAGACCTTTTTCTAGTCTTTGGCTCCTTGCAAGACTTGAGAAATAAAGTTGCTGCTTCCATTAATCAAGAATTCAGAAAAATCTCCTTGTTTAATTGGTAAGGTCAGAAAACTCAGGTGACTAATATTACTGTCATTTTTTATCCAGGTACCTCAGAATGTCACCTCATCCACTTAGGCCTTCTAGCCATGCAGATAAAGAAGTAAAATTCAGAACTTCTTTGAATACAGGCTCTGAACCAAAAGCTTGTAAGACAAATGTGAATACTTAACCAGCCATCAGGGCTGGTTTTCCACAACTCACAGTTAACATGCTCATGAGCTAAAATGGACTGTTTGTGTTTTGGAATGTGTCCGATGGTGACCAGAAATGGAGTAGTGGATGCTATTTTCTCTCCACAGCCGACTATGCCTTTAGGCATTCCAGGGGCATGGTCTGAGCAGTTCCATATAAACAACCCCAGAGGCCCAGAGCAGGACCCCTCTGTTTTTTTAGGCCACTGGTCAAGACATTGGCTGTGCCACTGTTCTTATGGTCAGGGGTTAGAGGGCAAGGGCTGGGCCAGCTGCCACGGGATACACTGTGATCAGCAAGCCTCTACTTGTTGCTTCACAGGGCTCTCAGCTGAGTCCTAAATAGCCTCATCAAAAGACACAGGAAAGAGGAGCCCAGGTGAGATAAGATGGTACTACCAAGGGGCCACATTCTCTATGTTCTTTGGTTCTAAATCCAGCATAGCCAATGACTAGTGATGTAAAGTTGGGCATGTCACCACACTTCTCAGAGTCTTCAAACAGAAGGTGAGAGGACTGAGGAGATGGCTCAGTCAGTCAAGTGCTTGTCTGAAACATGAGGACCTGACTTCAGTCCTCAGAGCTCATGGATAAACATCCAGGAATGGTAGCTTGAATTTGTAATCACAACACTAGGGAGATTAGAAAATCCCTGGATTCACTACCAGCCAGTCTAGCCAGTTAGGTGAGCTTCTGGCCAATGAGAAACCCTATTTCAAAACTCAAGCTCCTGAGGAAATACACTAGATGAATATCACACACACATACACACACATGAAGGTAAGCAAAAATCCTTTCTGCTTGCAAGCATATTAAGTGATGCAATGTTTAGGAAGCATCTACCATGTACCAGGCTCTTCATGATAGTCCACATCTCTCCACTTGTGTTTGTGACTTTTCTCGTGGCTAACAGGAACAACTTAAAGGAGATAAGATTTTGGCCCTTGGTTTCAGAAGGAATAGTTTATCATAGTAAAGAAGTCATGGTAGCATAGTGGATCTGTCCATGGTGGCGGAAGTATGGGATGTCTGTGTGTTAAAGCTTAGTAGATCAGGAAGCAGAGAGTTCACTAAGATATGAAAGGCCTATCACAAGCAACACACTTCTGTTAGCCAGACCCGAATTCCTAAAGGTTCAAAGACATCCAGACTTAAACCATAAACTATCCCTAATCCTTCTTCTAATCAGGCAGTAGACTCAAATCCTCAGCCTATGTCTTAGTAACTAACAGGGCATTCTAGTTTCATTCTGTTTCGATGAAAAAAAAAAAACCAATCAGAACCAACTTGGGAAGTATGGTGTTTATGTCAGCTTACACTTCCAGGTCACAGTCCATAATCAAGGCAAGCCGGGACAGAAACTCAAGAAGGAACTGAAGCAGAAACAATAGGGGGATGCTGCTTACTGCCTTGCTCTCTGACTCATGCTCACTGGCTTTCTTGTATAGCCTAGACCCACCTATCTAGGGATGACTCTGTCCACAGTGGACTAGGCTCTCCTACCGAATTTGGAAATCAAGACAGGCATGCCTACAGGTCTATCCAATTGAATCAATTCTCCAATTAAGATTCCTTCTTACCAGGTGACCCAGGTTGTGACAAATTAACAATAAAAACTAACCATGACAGAGCATGAGTCAGGCTTTTCATCGATGCTTTAGCAGAAGGAACCAAATATTTAGTTCCTTTGTAAGCATGACAGTTAGTGGTGAACTCCATGATAATCATGGTGGGTCTAGGCTATACAAGAACTCCAATATAACATGGTAGAAATGACCAACTATTAATCAATGGCCACCTCTGCAAGTGTATCCCCCAGACACCAGGTACTGGAGTACATAATTTACACTCCTGTTGGCATTATCGTCCTTCTAAGTTGTTTATTTTTACAACTACTGTAATAGGAGTAGTGATACCTTTATCATTTTAGTGTGTGTGTGTGTGTGTGTATGTGTGTGTGTGTGTGTGTGTGTGTGTGCAATTAGATGCCAGAGATCAACCTTGGGCATCATTCCTCAGGAGTCATTCACCTTATTTTTTGAGACAAGGTATGGTGGCTTGCATGAGATGCCCCCTATAGCTTCACCCATTCCATTACAGGAAAGGACAAGGAAGCAACTTACATGATGAATGTGTATTGCGGTCTAGATATGAAATGATCCCCCAGACCCCTATGTGAGCATTCAGTCGCCACTGAATAGAGCTGTTTTGGGAGTTTCTGAGAATGTCAGGATATGGAGCCTAGGTGGAAGAAATAAGTCCATCTGTGGTCCCTAGACCCTTCCTCATTTTCTGTTTCTCATTCACTCTTAGATAAGCAGCTTCTTCCTCCATAGCTTCCTTCCTCCATGATGCTCTGCCTCCCACACAGGCCCAGAATGAAGAAAAGATGAGGAACATAAACCAAAATCTCCAGAACTGAGATCCAAAATGTGTCTCTCTCCCCCTTTATGTTATGTTAGATACTTTGCCAGATTTTGTATCAGTTTACTTAAAGATTAAAACCTTCCATCTTGGAAAAACTTTAATGGTATGTGAAATGTTTACAGAGAGGTAAAGTTACAGATATTCTACAAGAAAATGAAGCATTCCATCCTCCAAGGAAGCTCCTTAAGCCCGGGAAGTAAACAACTCAAATATTCCAGGAAGTCCCTGAAACTGACCAGATTCACTATGCCCCTCCCCTTCAAGCAAATATTAGTATATCAATAGTAAGGACTGCTGAGCTGCCTAGAAGAACTGACTTGCCTAGAAGGGACTCAGGCCAGATTATATGGAAATAATACTCTATAACTCATTGAGCTGCCTACAGACTGTACAATATGTTCCAGGGTTCCAGTTTTTATGGGCCATAACCTATGTTAGGGTAGGCTTTGATGATGCATCTGTCTGAGTCCTTTCTACTCAATTAAGTAACCCTTCACCCACATTCATGTAAGTAACCCCAAGAAAATTCATTGGTTTACTTACCAAGCTGGACTTTGGTGGTATCCATACTTTGGTCTGTCATTGGTTCCCTACCTGGAATGAGTATGTATTTGTTTATGTCTCCCCAGAAACAATGTCACAAACAGAAAAGAAAAAGCTAACAGATCTTAGAAAGATCTCATAAAGAATAAACATGTCTGACCTTTGTTCTGACATTGACAGATCCCTTGATAATACCATTTTCTTTCACTCTCACAAGGTGCTTTGCCAGTGTTAACTGGTTTAATCCTAATGACTTCCTAGGAGGTGCTTTCATAATTGTCCCACTTTCAAGATATAACAACTGAGGCTCATGGAAGTTACATGATCATCCAGCACAGAAAAGTCAAGTCTAGATGATTTCTAACTCCAGCCACTGCATTCTCAGTCATGGTCAGAGACCATGTCTCCATGATAGCCAGTATTTGTTCCAACTCTCAACACAAGATCTGACCCCTCCGTGGCCTTGGGAATTTAGTGGCACTTTTTCCAAATATTTATGGACAGCCTAAACTTCACCATGGGAGCAGAAGCAAGTTAGCACATGGGCCTAGCATGTGGAGTTATTCAGTCACTGAAATTCTGATTGTCTCCTGGGATTCTCTTTCAGAGGAGCTGGGTGTTGATAGATGAATTCTCAAAGGGACAGCCCCAGTCTGCTGTGTGGGAAACATCTACAGAGTGGCTTTTACTTTGTGAATCTTCAGGCATTTGCACATTGAATAAACCAGTCATTACTAACTTAACAGCCAGTTTTCTTATGCTTCTCCTTTTTTTTTTATTTTCCTTGTTTGTTATTTTCCAAGAAACTAATTGTTAAATACAATGTAGCAGATGCTGGTCTTGATCTCAAAGTCCTTCTGCCTCAGCCTCTCAAAGACTTGAATTATAGACATGTCCCACCCAGCACAACTAAAGACTAAAACCTGGAGAGTTTTCAATGCACAAAGTTAGGAATAAATGAGATAAGGCCACATATGAGCTGATTCCAAACACTTCTCCAGCCCTGAGCCCTAGACCATAGCATCATAAGAGACCTGTCTAGTCTTTTAGGGTCTTCAGGCTTTTGTGCATGTGCCCTAAATCCTATTCCCCACAAAGTAGCCACAGTGGGCTTGACCAAATATAAATAATACCCAGCTGAAAACCTTGTGTGACTTTTCAATGGCAAAAAAAAGAAAAAACCATATCCATGCTCTTCATCAGCCCATAAAGCTTGTGAGATCAGCTCTCGTCTGTGTTCTCAACATCCTTTTCCATCATCTCTCCTTAGTTCCATATCCAGCCCATTAAACATCTAAGTTCTGGCTTCTCAGAAAAAAAAAAAGTTATTTTCCAGCCTTGGGGCATTTGCACTTCCTACTTCTCTATTTTCAGGGAGACTTCCTGGATCACCCTCCTCTTCCTGTTCCATCCATAATTTAGAACTGTACAACTCTAGCCAATTACTTGGTGCATTTCTTTGTTCAGCTATTTATGGTCTCTTTTACCTTCTATAATGTAAATTCCAGGAAAGCAGTGCCTTTGTGGGGCTCACAAGTTGTCTTCTCAGCATGTGGGATGGTAACAGGTGTTCAGTTAATGTGTGCTGAATGAACAAATGAGTGATAGGAATCCAATACACAACCCAGGTGTGATGGTATACACATGGAATTCTAGGACTTGGGAGGCTAAAACAAAAGGCAACAACAGGATTATGGATCTGAGGCCAGCCTGGGATACATAAAGAGTTTAAGGCCAGCCTGAACTGCATAGGGAGACTTTATCTCGAAAAACTTAGAAAGCAAGAAAATGTACTAGAGGGAGAAGAAAAATATAAGGAAGGTTTCAACACTGGAACTTGTAAGAAAAGGAAACACTCCCTTATTTTTGCAGTGTGTACCCCCAGAGTGAAAGGGGTGTTTGGCAAAAAAGAAGACACTGGTGGTCCCCTATACAGCAAGTGACCGTATTTCTGTGTGTTTCTTGGAATGAGCTATAAGTAACTCTACAGCACCAGCTGCTTGGGACAGGAATTTAGGTCATGAACAGGGCACTCACTGGGATCCCAGCTCAGTGAGTTAAGCTGAGCTCCCTGGAAGTCCTACTGTGGTCCTAGATCATGCTAATCCCTAGTCAATCTCTAAGAGCAAACTGGTTTTGAAGTTGCCATTCATCAAACTCCTGGTTAAATTTAATGACACACTTGCAGTGGTCCTCAGGAAACATTTTCATTTTGCATAAGTCATTCAAACTAGTGTCTTACGATGGCTGCCTACAGGCACTACACATACTTTTTAAATGAAAGTTACACGATTTAGGACAGATCCAAGGCAAGATAAACCATCAGGAATATTCAGGAGAGCCACATCCTTCCTAGAAGTCATTTTTTTTAATATAGTCACTCATCTCCACCCTGAGCATTGAATATGGACATCTTTTGGGTGTACCCCAACCACACTCTGGTTTCTAGTGCCTTCTGAGAGCAGGAAGGGAAACCAAGACGGGAAGAGAGGGTTTCTTGGGACAGGGTAGAGTAATTTTGATATTTATAGAAGCAAGAAAAACATGAAAATAGAGTAGCATGTGTTGGAACAGGATAAAGATAAAATGAAGTGGGGGCACTGCACTCAGGCACTTGGGTAAGACCCATAGTCTCTCCATTAGCGATCACCTTTCCTGCAAATTGTACCACCATGCATGGTTTCTGCATGAACATCTCTAGTCCTACCAACAAATCTGTTGAAAGTACAAATTCCCCAACACCACTGCAAACCTACTGCATGAGAACACCAGAAAGTGGTGTATTGGTTACTTTTCTATTTTGCTGATGAAACACCATGACCATGGCAACTTACAGAAGAAAGAGTTCACTGGGGCTTATGGTTCCAGAGATAAGATCCAAGACCAGGCTTGGAAGCATGGAGCTTAGACCAGGAAGCTGATCCACAAGCAGGAAAACAGTGAACTAGAAATTGTAAAGGTCTTTAAACTCTCAATGCCCCTTCCCCATCCATGGAATAATTATTCCTGCAAGGCTACACTTTCTAACACTACATAGAAGCATCACCAATGGGGGACCAAATATTAAAATATTTGATACTATGGGGGACATTTCATTCAAACCACCATAGTGGAGTTTGCTATTCCATGCATAGAAGCCCTGCAGGGGATCCTGGTGTATGACCAAGTTTGAGGGATACAGTTCCTGTCTCTAGTACCCTCTCATAGTCTCCAAGTGTCCAGCTTACAACTCTATTTAGAGAAATATTGCCTTTACTTATATTGCTCTTGTCTCCCTTCATGAATCTTATGGGTCCTGTTTATTAGGCCCCTACATCTCTGCTCTGCCTGGATTGTGCTATCTAACTGATGCTTACATGTTAATGGTAGTCAAGTGAATTATTGACCCTAGTTCTTTGGCCCTCCCTATTTCCAGAGGCCTTTTTCATGAAGTTCTTCCACAAAAGTCAGACTGGTTAATGCTACCCTCCTCTGTGTGGATTGCTTTGGCCAAAACTATAGTAGCAGATGTGCCTGGAGCAAGGTCTTAAGATGTACTTACCCTGCTGCTGGCATTCCTTGGTCATCCCTGAAGTTCTTCAGGGATATGATTCCCTTCAGCCTGGTCCCAGAATGAACTCAAGTGGAACAGACCCAACTTGTCCACTTAAGCTGATGTATAATTCCTAGAGAATGAAACACTGCTTGTTGCAAACCATAAGATTCTTGATTCATTTGTTACCCAGTAGTAGCAGCCTGGTGCATTAAACATCCATGGGTTTTGGTTGCTTGAGTGGACTATTTCACCTACAACATAGGCCTAGAGCTTTACGGTGCAGGAGGATTGTCAGGACCCAAGAAAAGGAGTCCATTTCATTTTGACTAAAGGTCAGAGAGTCTAAAAATGTCCTTATGTCCATAAGTCTATAGCTTGGCGACTACAGGATGCCTTGGCCTTGGTAGTAGATGTCTTTTATCTAAATAACAATAGACTTGGGCCCAGGTGTGTTTACTCTGGACCCTGAAGGCTAGATGGCAGGTGTGGCTACCAAATACCAGGAGGATTAAGGAAGTAAGTCTCTTTGCCCCTTATGCAAGATAATAGAAGTCTTCTGCCATTTTATTCCCACTGCTGGTTGAATACATAAGATCATGAAAGAATAAACTAAGGCACATTCAGTGTGGATTGAATAGCCCTCTGACAGCTATTCTGTGTCTTTGTCTTGATTCTTAACTGCTTTAGCTAGCCTTTCTCTCATCCACACAACCCCTCCCAGGTACAAACTGTGAGCGGGTTGGCTGGCTCCCACTGCAGCCAGCTTCCCACAGAGGACTTTCAAAACTTTGCAATTAGAGAGGGGGAAATATATTTTTGGGAAATCATACTAGGGATGGGGTTCTACTTCTCTCCAACAAGCCTGAGCATCAGTCTGGGTTCTGGAGTCAGATGAAACAAAAGATACTACGGGAAAATGGGAGATAAGACTTGAAAAAAAAAAGGAAGTATGAGTTTGAGCAGTTGGAACAGAATAAACATGACATGGTAACAGGCCAAGTTAATTGGGGCTGAGAATAAAGGGTTTAGTATCAGACTAGAACAGCTCTCTCTCTTGGAAGGTGATGAGATGCTGTTTGCCTGAAGGGAATGATTCGCGTCAGGCCCAGATCATCCACCCAATTTTGCTGTGCAACTAGTTTTTCCCTGAGCAATTTCTTAGATGTCAGTAAAGTGCCATGTGTACTTCCTTTTATTCTTTTGCTTAAATTAAATTTAAAAGTAAAGGAGGCGCAAGATGAAAACACAAGATGAAACATATTAGACATATTAACCAGTTTATTATAGGCCCTGCAGAGCAGAGAGAGTGAGAGAGAAGAGGAACAAAGTTAATGGCTGACCGCCAGGGCCAGTCACCAGAGAGAGAGAGAGAGAGAGAAAGAGAGAGAGTGTGTGTAGGTGAGAGAAGAGAAGAGCAGAGGAGGAGAGAGTAAATGGGCAGCGGTCTGTCTTTTAGAGGGGTCCTTTGTACCTGCGTGCAGACTTAGTTCCCATGAAACCCTGGGCTGACCTGGTACTGCCTGAGGGGATTCCGACAGGTAACAGAGGCAGGCCAGCATAATGCCTGAACCTTTCACTTCCAACCAGCTGTCTGTCGACCTGGATGGTGAGACAAAGCATGGGAGTTACACGCTATATGGTCATAGGAAAGGCAGAGGCTACTCCTGGTCATCTGGCACTTGGCCTCCCATTGACATCCCAGAGGCAAGCATCTTCTAGGTTGAATGCTCTTGAAAGAAGAAATTAAGGAAACTTCTGAGTAGCCAGAGGTAGGTACATATATATTTTCAGTATTGATGGGACAATCTTAGACATAAAGCAATACACTCTTGATTCTCAGCCCCAATTAACCTGGCTTGTATGGGACATACCAGCACTATATACCTCACCTTCAGTACTGAAATCAGGGGATACCTTGAAGGGACCAGCTCCCCATTTTGGCAGCCATAACAGCCGAACACGTGCTTGTCTGACCTTGCCTTGGTCACTAGGAGGTTAGGCGCCTGCCTCAGAGCAAGGAACCAATCAGAAGTTAGCTGGTGGTGCTATGCTTTAGGGCTCTGGGTGTGCTTTATGGACAAGTGCATAGCAATGACTTGCAGAGCATAGCAACCACCCTGGGAGGGCCTATGGGCCATAACAACCAGTTGACCAATCAACACAGGGCAAGTTCTCCAAGCCTGTAGGTACACCAATCCTGAGCCTGTGCATACCCCTAGACACTCCCCTTACGCTGCCCTACAAGATCTCTATGCAACCCCATCGAGCTGTCTTTTCTAGCCATCCACCATGGCAGGTAGATGAAAGGCCCGAGCTAACATGGGGTTAGCTCGTTAAACATCTATAATAAAGCCTCGTGCAGTCTGCATCAAGCTTTCGACTCCGCCTGGTTATTGGGGTGACCGCAGTCTTGGGCTGAGATCCTGGGGGGGGGGTCTGAGCCTCCAGGAGTCTTACAACCTAACTATGGGATAAGAAAGAATGGAATGAAGGAGGGAGAGGGAGAGATAGCACTGTTGTCTGAGGGCTTACTGTGCACTAGGCTAGTGGTTTACATAAATCAACTTAATTGTATGTCTGATGTATATTTATACTCAGTTTACCAACAGGAATCTTAAAACTCAGGAAGGTAAAGTAACTGCCTTGCCCTAGTTTCTGTCGTGAAAAAACACTGACCAAAAGCAACTTGGAGGAGGGAAAAGTTTATCATCACTGAACTGGGCAGAAACTCAAGTAGGAACCTAGAGGCAGGAACTGAAGCAGAGGTTGTAGAGGAACTCTGCTTACTGGTTTGGTACCCATAGTTTGCTTGGCCTGCTTTCTTTTACATCCCAGGATCATCTGCCCAGGGGTGGTGAAAGACCCCCAGAGGCTCAGGCCCCAGGACCTCGGCAACCCCAATCACCAGGTGGAGGCAAAAGCTTGATGCAAACAGCACGAGGCTTTATTGCAGTTGTTTAACAAGCTAACTCCGTGTTAGCTCGGGCTTTTCATCCACCCGCAATGGTGGATGGCTGGGGAAAGACTCTGAAAAGCCACTGCATAGAGTTCTTATAGGGCAGTATAAGGGGAGTGTCTAGGGGTACACACAGGCTCAGGATTGGTGTGCCTCCAGGCTTGGAGAACTTGCCCTGTGATTGGTCAACTGGTTGTTATGGCCCATAGGCCCTCCCAGGGTGGTTGCTATGCTCTGCACATCATTGCTGTGCACTTGTCCATAAAGCACACCCAGAGCCATAAAGCATAGCACTACCAGCTAACTTCTGATTGGTTCCTTGCCATGAGGCAGGCATCTGACCTCCTAGTGACCAAGGCAAGGTCAGGCAAGCATGTGTTAGGCTGTTATGCCTGCCGAAATGGGGAGCTGGTCCCTTCAGTGGCACCTCCCACAGTGGGCTGAACCCTCCCCCATCAACCATAAAGAAAATTTCCTATAGATATACCAATAGACCATTCTGATGGAGAAAACTCCTCAGTTGAGGTTCCTTCTTCCCAGGTGACTTTAGTTTGTGCTAAATTAACCAAAAACCTAACTAGCACTAACTAGACTGCACAACTGCTGAGCAGGGAGCCCAGCGTGGAACCCAGGCTTACCCAGAAGCCAAGGTTCACACTGGTGCTATAATCCATAACAATAGTTTCTTCATTTTATTCTTAATTATTTTACTGCTGATCCCTTAGGATAACAGGGTGGCACTCATCTCTTCTAGGTGAAGTTTTATAAATACCATCTCAAGTGGCTTCTCATGGCTGGTGTCATCCTCACTTCATATATAGAAAATAATAAAGCTTAGGGAGGCTGAATGACTGACCTAACATACACAATGTGGTGGATTGAAAGAAAATGGCTCTCAAAAAGAATGGCACTATTAGGAGGCATGGCTTTGTTGAAATAGGTGCACCTTGTTGGAGGAAGTGTGTTACTGTGGGGCAGGCTTTGGGATCTCTTTTTCTCAAGCTTCTCTCAGTGTAACACTCAGTCCACTTCCTGTTGCCTTCTGATCAGAAGATGTAACCAGCACCGTGTCTATCTAAACACTGCTATGCTCCCTGCCATGATGATAATGGGCTAAACCTAAGAAACTGTAAGCTACCACCTCAATTAAATGTCATTGTCATGGTGTCACCTCACAGCAGTAGAAATAAGACATACACTAAGCAACAGAGTCAAGATCTGAACCTATCTCATTTCAGAGTCCATATCCCTAATCAGGAAGACATCCTTCATGTTGTCAGTGTCCATACACTATGGTCCAATCACATTTGCCAAAAAGTAATTATGAGTCATGAGAAGAGTACTTTGAAGAATGTGGCTTTCATGGAGACACAATACACACCAAAAATCTCATAGCTGCAAATGACTCTGATAACATTTGTGTCTACAGCAATCTAGAAGCACTGAATATACTTTGGGAATGAACTCTTCCCTAAATATAACTATACTGTACCAGCATAGGCGCTTACTTCTGGAAACATAAATCTGGAAAATCAGGGCGTCTGAGTGTGTCTGGGTTCCACCATGGTCTCCCATTTAGCAGTTTTATAGACTTAGGATACATGATAATAGACTTTTGGTCAACTTGGCACAAGCTAGAGTTACCTGGGGAAAGAGAACCTCAATTGAAGTATTTCCTCCTTTGGTAATGCCAGAGCACCCTCTGTGAAACAAACCACAGCCAGATAGTTCAAAGCCAGCTTGAGATAGACAGGGGTAAAGCAAGGGCTGGGGGTATAGCACAGTGGTTGAGTGCTTGCCTGCCACATGCAAGGTGTTAGATTCTATTCCAGGAAAAATAAACAAAAAAGCAAGTCACTCTTTAGTTGAAAAACAATTTAAAAAACAATATTTCAAAGGTCTCTGAAAGAGTTATGTTCATCATAACTCAGGATGGTGATTGGTGGGGACTGGAGGGAAGGAGAGGGCTGGAAAGCTAGTGAATAATGCACATGGAGGCTTGGATTGGGAAGATAAGGGATATCCTAGCTATAAATTCCTCTACCTAACACTAAGTGTACTTAATGTCACTGAATGGTAAACTGGGAAATGACCAATGTGAGGGCTAGAAAGAAGGTTCAGTGGTTAAGAGCACTGAATGCTCTTTCAGATCACCCAGTGTAAGAACAATACACCTGGATGACCCCGCCCCACCCCCAAAGACAGGCGGGGCATGCACAGGAAAACTTGCTAAGTCATTGCTACATCACCCGCCATGCATTGCGGCCTGTGTGAGAACTCTGCACATGTGTGAAACCCCAGTGAGCATGTGCAACCTTCCCTTTAAAAGGTCCAGCCTTCCATCTTTCTCTCTCTCTTTGGCTCCTCTCGGGTTGGCTGGAAACCCAGCTCCATCTCCTCCTCCCGCCCCCCCTTCAGGTAAATAAACTCCACGTGGGTTATTCATCCGTGGTTCCTTTCTTTATATCAGCAGCTGCAGCTTAAACAAAAGAATAACACCCAGGTCTAGATCCCAGCACACATACGGGGTCATCCAGATACAATGTGTATCTCCAGGCCCCAGGGATCGGATGCCCTCTCCTGATGTCCACAGGCACTGGGCATGCACAGGAACACATACATACACACATACACACACACACACACACACACACACACACACACACACATGCAAGCAAGCAGAACACTTGTAAAATTCAGTAACTAAAACGTTAAAAATTTAAAAAGCAAGGAACTCTCTTGACACAGCTCCCCATCTGCCCATGGCTCCCCTGAGTTTATGAATAAATGCTGTTTCTCTGTTCTTGTGGGGTATGTGCTCTCTAGTCTGGTGGAAAACAAGACCCAGTTGCTTTGGGAGCAGGCTGCTTGAACCGGGAGCCAGTGAAGCTGCCTAGATGTGTGGGACCTCCTCTTTCCTTCCTCCCACATGCCCAGCCTGCTTGCCGCCCTGGTCTTCTGTGGGATTTGACCTGGGCTGGCCTCTGGCGTCCACCCAGCTGTTGGTAAAGTTTTCTTGCTCCTCCCACGTGACCCCAGGAACAGAGAAGCCATTTAAGCCTTATAAATACTGGCAGGCTCAAAAAGTAAGTCTCCAGCCTCAAAAACATGTCTCTGTTTCCTTTGGCAGATTGGCAGGTCCCGTAATATTTTCAGATAAGAAGGTAAACAGTGGGTGGAGGGGATTAAGGTGTCCTAACAAGACCAGTGTCTTTATAGAGAAATAAAAAGAAGAAATACTACTTAAGTCCTTACAGAGAGAGAAAGAGAAGAAGCACTACTCAAGTCATTTCCTTTGGGGGAAAAGGAAAGAGCCCATTAGAGCCCCCAAAGCTGGGAGAAGTAGGGGAGGGTTAAGTGGGCACTCCTCTCTGTACTTTCAAGAATAAAAAGTGGGGACACCCGAGGACAAGCTGGAAGACACAATTGCAGCACATCTCACCCTCAGATCTTAGAGACAAGGAACTGGGTGAGAAAGGAAATATATCCAAAGCCAGGCAGTGGTGGCTCACACCTTTAATCCCAGCAGGGCAGGCACATCTCTGAGATCGAGGCCAACCTGGTCTACAGAGTGGGTTACAAGACAGCCAGGTCTACACAGAGAAAACCTGTCTTGGGGAAAAAAAGGGAAAAAAGAAATTGATTGAAGCCCAGTCTGAGTTCTGGAGTGTGGTGGTCTTTGAGAGCACTAGAAAGTCCCATTTCTCACAAAGGAGAAGGAAGCCAGACACTTGCTTTGTGTTCAACCCTCAGAAGATGGAGAGGCAGGGAAGATGGACTCCAAAAAAGAGGAGGAAAGTCTGCCTAACTCAAGTGTGGGTACACACAGAGTTTCTATGATAGTCTGGAAGAAAGATAATAAGCTGTAGAAGATAGAGTATCTTCAGGGCTCCTGTCCCCCAACCCTCATTCACAAGCTCTCCTGTGTGTCACTTAACTCAGGCTCAGGAAAGCAAGTATTTTATATGACTTAAAGATACACTCTAACTAGAAGGGAGGCCCAGGGAGGAGGGCAAGTCTGCGTGTTCTATTCACTGTCTGTATGTCCTAACACAAACTAGGTACTTAGAAAAACATTTTTGAGGTAGACGAACATCTCTAGCCAGAGCCTGATTTATTTGCTTTTTTTGATGTGGCTTGGTGTGACCCACAGATGTGCTATGCAGGACTTTAGGAAACACACATCTTCAGATCACATCTGTACTGAGCTGATGGTTAACCCCCACCCCAGCTTCTAATAATCATGTCAGGAATCCAGTGTCTTCATACCCTCACAGAAAGACCACCTTCCCCAGTATAGACAGGAAGGTGGTAACTGTGGCTCTGAAAGACAGCTTTATAGAAGGCTTGCCCAGTCCTGGGCTTGCACCATTTCTGTTATTGACATTGAAACCTAATTGTGTTGACCTTGGTCTCCAAGGTAAACAAAGTGTGTGGAGGAAATGTTTGGACCTGAAGATTCCTGTTTGTTTCCAATTTGGCCTAATGCTGGAATCCTGAATGGTTCCATTCTCTTCCTTTTAAAGGGCTCTTGATATGCAGCAAAGGGGACACTCCCAAACTATTGGTCCTTTTCAAAATCAAGCTGAGGCATACAGTTAGGACTCCCAGTCTCATGAAATTGCACTTACAAAGAAACACCAGGAGCTATGTCTCTCCAGGGCCCCCAAGATTCCGAGAAAGAGCTAAGGGGACATGAAGGAGGAAAGAGTATGGTGGTTAGGAGTTGCTGATCTATTATAAAGTTTTTATTTGTATTTTTATTTATTTAGTGTGTATATGTGTATGTCATGTATGTGTGTGTGCATATGTGTACAAACAGGAGCAAGAAGTCAAGGCCAGGTGTCCTCCTCAATTGCTCTCCACCATAGTTTTTGAGACAGGGTCTCTCACTGAGCCTGGCTCTCACTGATTGGCTAGACTGGCTAGCCAGTGAGCTTCAGGGATGCACCTGGTCCCCACCCTCACCCCTGAAGGTGGGGTTACAGACTTGCACAGGGGTGCCTGGTTTTTTATGTAGATAATAGTTATTCAAACCTGGTTGCTAAATACTTCATCAGCGGAGCCCAAACCGTGTGTGTGTGTGTGTGTGTGTGTGTGTGTGTGTGTGTGTGTGTGTGATACTGGGGATTGGGTATTGAGCTTGGGACATTGTATAAGCCTTACAAACACTGAACACTGGAAAAAAGTTAAGACTTTCAAATAAGTTTCACTGAATCCTTTCAATAGTCCAAGACAAAGGCTTCATTTTCTCCACTTTACATATAAGAAAACCAAGGCCCAGAGATGGTCCAAGGACACACAGCTGAGATGAGAACCAGGGTATGCCTTGAAGCCAGAGTCTTAGCCACTAGGTAATGCTGCCTCTCCAGGCTTGTTCCCCTCCCTCCCTGGTACCAGAGCCTTCCTTTCCCTGAGTATGAGGGTGGTTTCTTAAGTAAACAGTCAGATCTTGGGCCTGGAGAGAAGAAACAATGAAGAGTTGGATGAAGAACCTCCTTACAGCTTCCATCCAGGAGTCAGAAGACAGCAAAGGCTGCATCCGGAAGTGGAGTTTGACGATGGGCAAATGAGCTTGACCTTCTCCAGAGGTCTACAAGGACCAGAGCAGGGTTCAGATAGGGGCAGGGCATGGCCAGACCTGTGTGTTAGAAATAACATGCCAAAAGTGGCATGCCAGGCCTCCTGGTGTCCCAAGCAAGACACACACGGCTGGGCTAAGGAAGTTGTCTCGCCCACAATTGGCATTGTCAGAAGGGGCCTGCCTGGCAAACCATGGCCTCCTTATAATCCAGTCTGGAAAGCTGGCTTCTGTTGAATTTGGCAGGGAGCCCTTGATGAGCTCAGTAGCAGAGAATGCAGAGTGTCACTGCTTTCAGTGTAAAAGGCTCTGCTCAATCAGGACCACAGCTGAGCCATCGTATGGGGGTTTGGGAATGTGTCCAGGACCGCCTGTGTTTTCTCACACATGTGGTAACAGATGAGCTGAAGTCAGGCTCATCCTTGCCACACAGGGTCTTAAAACTCTGAGCATGGTCCCTGGGTACCAATCACGTGAGCATCTCCTGTCATTCATCAGAAATGCAGATTCCTAGGCCAGGGAGATAGCTTAATGGCTTCAAGAGCTGCAAGCTGTGGACCAAGACCTGATTCTCAGAACCTATAGGAAGTCAGGTTTCATGCACCTACAATCCCAGCACTCCTATGGCAAGTTGTAAGTTGAAGACAGGAGACTCCACAGGAGCTTGAAGGCCAGCTAACTCCTCCACTGTGTGCACACAGTGGAGAACAAAAGACTGCTTCAAAAATACGCAAGGTGAGGGTTAGCACTTGAGGCTGTTCACACACACACACACACACACACACTCACTCACTCACACACACACACACACACACACACACACACACACACCATTACACACATCATCACACATGTGAGCCCCCTGACACACACACACACACACACACATACACACACACACACACACACACACACACACACACACACACACACAGATAAATTTAAAAAGAAAAGACTGCAGACTCTGGGCACCACACAGGCCTACGAAATACAAACAAGCTTTACCAAGCTCCCCATATAAAGAAAGTTTAGACACACTGTCCTTGCCCATGCCCTGATAAGATGAGTCAGACTTCCTGAAGTTGTACTTATCCAATCTGTGGGCTTTCTGAGACTGTGATATACAGTGGAGTTTGGTTACCAGCACAGGAAACCTTTGAGACACTGTAAAAGACCAATCATGCTGCAATTAAGCAATATCTTGTGTATGCTTCCCACAGTCAACAGTGCTGAAAAAATTCCCTTTGAGGGGGTGTGAAAGCATCATGTGAGTTTCAACCTGTCTGGCCCCTGCCAAGGCTTTGAGGCTGAAGAGTGGGTGGCCTGATGAGGAGAAAAATAAAGATGTCCTGAGCAAGTCCACAGTTCCATTGCCCATGGATCCACTCTGGTAAGAACAGAGCCTGTCATCTTTCACCTCGTTACTTCTGTGATTCCTTTTAAAAATGAGTTGTGGGGGTTGGAGAGAGAGCTCAGTGGTTAAGAGTGTATGCCGCTCTTGCAGAGGACCTGTGCTTGTTTCCCAGGACCCATGCTGGATGCTAACTCCAACTCTAGGAGATCTGACAGTTCTAGCCTCAGCAGACACCTGAACACACTTCCACATACAGATACACATGCACACATATAATTAAAAAGAAGTTTTTTTTAAATTAGTTTGTTGTTTTGATTTTTTCTGAATGGAAAAACATACTTACCCTAAAACTAAGTACCTTAGTTATGCTTTTATATTACTGTGGTAAGACACCATGACCAAAAGCAACTTTGAAAAGAAAGGTTTTAATAATCTATATTTAGAGGTAACAGTCCATCACTGAATGAAGTCAGCTAGGAACTCATGCAGGGCAGGAACCTGGAGTCAGGAACTAATATAGAGGTCATGAAAGAACACTGCTTTCTGACTTTCTCTTCATGACTTCCCCAGCCTGCTTTATTATAGCACCCAGAAACACCTGCCCATAGGTACAACTGCCTACAGTGAGCTGGACCCTTTCACATCAATAAATAATCAAGCAAACAAGTGTCCCATAGGCTTGTCAAAACTGGTCAATCCAGTGGGAGAATTTTCTCAGTTAAGGTTCTGCCACCCAAATGACTCTAGCCTGTGTCAGGTTGACATAAAACTAGGCATCACACACACTAAATCACTGGTGACTCCAGAGTCTTGTCTGTGGGGGTCTCTGGGTGTGTGTGTGTGTGTGTGTGTGTGTGTGTGTGTGTGTGTGTGTGTGTCCATGTGTGTACATGCATGTGCAATGTATAGGTACAGGTGTATTTGCACACGTGCACAAATGCATGTGGAAGCCAGGGATAAACATCAAGTGTCTCTCTCAATGTCTGTTCACATAAGTTTTTGTGTCAGGGTCTCTCACTAAATCTGAAGTTGGCTGATTTGGCTAGGCTGGAGGCCAGTAAGCATGCAGATTCTTCTGATCTCCTCCCCAGCTCTAGGGTTTCAGGTAAACACACCATACTTGACTTTCTTATGTGGATTCTAGAGATCTGAGCTTGGTCCTCAAGTTTACACAACATGCCCTTCACCAACTGAGCCATTTCTCCATCCCTGAGTCTGTTTTTCTTGATGGCAGTCTCTCAGCCAATAGAAAATCCTGGTGGCTGTTTTCTTCCATCTTCAGCACCCTTCACACCTTGCCTGCACACCTCTAAGGCCCCCAGCTGTTTCCTCTACTGCTATGCCTGTCCCTCTGCTCTCTGCCCCGTGAAGCAACCAGGAGGTCACAAAAGAACAGAAATCAAAGATACTTGAAATCCAGCTGAAAGCTGAGACCAGCCTGATCCAGGTTTCTGCAAACAAAGTGATCAAGACAAGAAAAACTTACTGTTTTCCAGGTCTGGAGGCTGGAAATCCAAAATCAATCTCATCAGGATTAAAACTGTCCTTTGGGTAATCCAGAGCCTGTTGCTGACCTGTTCCAGCTTCTAGAAGCTACCATTATTGGCTAGCTCGTGGCTACATCCCCAGCTCCCTGCTTCCATCATTGCATGGCCTTCCCCTATGTTCTTGGTGTCATATCTTCCTCTCCCTCAGTCTAACAGGGATGTGTGTACATGATTACATTTAGGGCCCACATGCTTAACCATCATGACTCCAAAGCCTGACTTTGTCTTGTCTTCTGACATTCACAGTTCCAAGGATAGGATGCGGGTGTCTTTGGGGAAGGGGCATTTTTCATCTACTGCATGGTCATTCCAATGCACTTAACAAAGCCTACACTTTTTATTTACTGTAGCCACTAAGGTGACATGGCTCTTACCCACCTCTGAACTCATCTTATTCCACCTTTTCCCTCTTGCAGCCCATTCCTCAGGTCTGTTTTCACATCTCCAAACAAGTATGTGCCTGCCACAGACTTTGCTCTCATAGATAGATTCTTTGCTTGGATATTACTGCTTTTGGTATCATTTCCTGAAAGAATACATGAATTAATTAAGTAAGGCATGAGTGAATGCCTTAGTCCTAAATATACAAAAAATACAAGAAGCCTCATGGGTTGAATAGCTTCATCTACTTCTTAGTTTTTCTCAGTCTGAATAAAGACCTTTCCACCTAATCATTTTTTCATCAAACACTTCTAAACACCCATAAGTCTTAGCTATGTACAGGCTGGCTAGAAACGACCCACATTCTGTCATTGTGATGCAGCCTGAACTGAGGGCTGATGTGACTAATGTTGTATAGCACTCGACTATCCCTTTGTTCTTGCAGCAGAAAAGCCCACTGAGTAGACTCTTCTTGGACACCCAGCAGTGGTTGTAATGGAGCTTTGCCCAGTGGCCAGTGAATACTCACAGCAGAGACTGGTGGCTCCTTTACTAAACTGCTCATGGGCTTCATCCTATCCTGGAGACAGGATGCCTGGCTGTAGCCAAATGACCTTGAATTTCTTTCTGACTTTCAGAGCAGGACTATCATTAGTAAAATTCTATTAAGATACCAACATAAGAGCACAAACAAAAGCTGTTGTGGTTTTATTGTTGTTGTTCCCAAAATAAGAATTCTAATGTCTAGATCTACAAATTAGTAGCAGTTATTATATTATAAAACAGATATAGAGAGAACAACTAAACTCCCTCTGGCTTGTCTGGAACTTTCTCTGTTAGCATTTTAAATCCTGCATCCCAGGGAAAACCCCTTAGTCCCAAATAAGCCAGGACAGCTGGTTACATAGTGGTGGCTTACAGGCCTATCCCTACCACTTGAGGGTGAAGCAAATGGATAGAAGTAGGAGCCTCATAATGTATGTCTAAATATGTATACACTATAAATCAAGCTAACATACTGTGGAATAAAAATATGCTTTCTCCACCTACCCATGACAAACGGTCTCAAAACAACATGGGAAGTCAAGTTTGAATTTCAAGCTCATGAGTATCTCTCTAGTTCCTGGTGGATTTTCACTTTTTCTTTCTACTCATTATCTCTGGCCTATTCCTTACGAGATATTACATACATGGGGATATCCAAACTTCATCTACACACACTAGAATAGCCAGCTCTTGGTTATTCCTTGGTTCTAGGGCAAACTGTAGCAGTCCTATAAAAGAGACTTAGTCAGCTCTGAAGTGGGATTGTATCCATCACACAGGGATCCTAGAGTTCAAAGTTCTCCAAGTCTGGCTGAGGAGAGGTGGAGAGCCAGATTGTGGTCCCCAGGACTGGAGCAATCCCTCCTAAGTCATACTGGTAAGCACCACTCAATGGAGGATGCACATATTTGGAAACTATGGTGACTTCTAATTCCCAAATGTACCATCAGCTCCTCCACAGCCTGAGGTCACAGCTATTCAACTAGCAAAATGAATCCTGCAAGAGCCTTACAGTAGCCCTCCGGCTATTCCTAGAAAGAACTTTTTAGAACAAATGAAGTTACAATAAGAGTCAAGAAAAAAGTCATGTAACCATAAAATGATTCCCACCCCCTTGAAATTCATAGGAAAAGGTCTGCCATCAAGAGTCCAGAACTTTCCCCTACTCTTTATTCTGTGTCCACACAAATGCTTCCATTTTGCTTCATGGAATTTGTTTTACTGGATTACTTAGACTATGGCTAACACTGACAGGCAAAAAGGCCACATGATCAAAGGATCTAACTGCTCCTATAGCCTTGCCCTTAGGAGTTAATAAAATTAAAGAAACAAGCACATAGCTGATAGATATAAGGTGGTTAAAAAAAAAAGGTGATTTCTTATAGTTTCTATTACTGTGTTAAAACATCATGACCAAAAGCAACTTGGGGAGGAAATGGTTTATTTGGCTTAGGCTTCTGTATCACAGTCCATTATTAGAGGCAGTCAACTCAGACCTGGAGACAGGAAATGAAGCAGAAACCATGGAGGAGTGCTTGCTTACTGAATTGCTCCCCATTGTTTGCTTTTTTATACATCCAGGACCGCCTGTTCAGGAGTGGTACCATCTACAATGGGCTGGACCCTCCTATATCAACCACTAATCAAGAAAACATCCCACAGGCTTGCCTATAGGTACTCCTATGAAGTCCTATTAAGTCATTTCTCAATTGTGGTTCCCTTTTTTTAGATGACTCTAGCTTATGTCAAGTTTATTTAAAAAACAAACAAAAATCCAGTCAGGATAGATGGTGAAGACAAGAAATAAGGATATGAAGGTGAATCCTTCATGGAATCAGGGAAGGTGGTTTTAGATATTGCCTCCAAAATTTGCCACTAGTGTAACCCTAGGTGAGTTTCATTGCTTATGTGATCCTTGATTTCTTCTTAAACAGCATATACTACACAGAATTGGAGGGAAGATGGGCAGAGATGGAATAGATAAAGGACATCACCAGTGTCTAGGGCATCAGTTTTTAAATCCTGCATCTTCATAGTAACAAGCACGCTGGTGGCATGTTACTGGAGACCTACTAGCAGAGCAGTTCTAACTACCATCATGGCATACTATAGCCATACTGCTGTGAAGTAGATTAACTAACCCTGAGGCTCTCTGTTAAGGAGAGACCACATCAATGATGCCTGAGATGTCAGGTAAAGAAACCCTGCTAGAGCACTGAGGAAACAGCTCTTTTGGTACAGGACTTGCCTTGTAAACACAAAGACCCAAATTTGATCTCCAGAGCTCATGTAAAAAGCCTGGAATAGAGGTACACATCTGTAATTTCAGTTTGGGGAGGTGGAGACAGGGGCTCCCTAGGGTTGTCTGGCCATCCATCCTAGCCAAATTAGCATGCTACAGAGACCCTGTCTAATATCCAAAGTGGATAGTTTCTGAAGAATGGCATTCAAGGTTGATCTCTAGCGCACACACAACCTACATATAAATATACACACACAAAAAGAACCTCCCACCCACTCCCGACTGGAGACAGAGTTGACAGACTAAGTCTTTAATAACTACAGAATGACCAAGAAGAACCCACAGGGAGATGCTTGGAGGGTCAGATTGTTCAAGTATTCCTTGGAATATGCAGTACTGGATGAACAGTGCCCATGAGCACAGATATATCTCAGACTACATGGGACACACAAGAGCAGCCATGAAGGGAGCTAACCACAGCATTCACAGTCACACTGACGCCACCCGAGTCATCGCAGGCAGTCATTCAGTCAACTCTCAAATAACAGAAGGCAGGTCACTCATGGGCAAGCCCTAGTCGCTATCACCTTCAGTGACTGTCCCTAACTTTGGCCAGACATAGGCAACTACTCAAGTTGTGCATGAGTCATTTCTAAATTAAATGTGAGCATCACCAAATTAGCTCAAAAATGATCGAACATCTGGACCGATGGACCGTATCACTAAGTTGAAGGAAGGAGACATAAGGAATTAAGGGGAAAAAAATAGAAGCCTACATTCTTTGAAAAAAAAAAGTTTGTTTTCTTTTGCAATACAGGGCTATTTTTGTAAAAATGACTGACTCACTTCTTTTTTTGCCATTGTAAAGGAAAGAGAATGTGTGTAATAGATTGCTTTACAACCAAATGAAGATGTCATGTGGACATTAAGCTCTCTAGTTTGGTTTATATTATCCTAGCGACATCCAAAATGTGCACATGAGCCTCAGATTGATTTGTTTCTGGGCTGGATTGCTTAAGGCCTAGCCATGACTGCTAGGAACTTCCCGAAAAGATTTCTCATGCTTTCTGGGAGGCAGAAGCGTGGCTTACCCCCAAAATACACTCTGGCCCGCTCACCCTAAGTTCTCTCACTTGTTCCTGTGGGTGGGAGCCTTATTATGAGTAAATGAAGAAGGTCCAAAGATGCTTTCTACCCTGAGTTCCTTTTTTTTTTTTTTTTTTTTTTTTGGTTTTTCGAGACAGGATTTCTCTGTGTAGCTTTGGAGCCTATCCTGGCACTTGCTCTGGAGACCAGGCTGGCCTCAAACTCACAGAGATCCACCTGCCTCTGCCTCCCAAGTGCTGGGATTAAAGGCGTGTGCCACCAATGCCCGGCTACCCTGAGCTCTTAACAGCCTTTGTCAAGCTTTTCTGGTTCAGGGAACTAAGATGACAAAGAGTATGAAGTCAGACTGCTCAGGCCTTCGCTCCTAGTGGACAAGTGGCCTGCCCACTCTCTCTGAGCTTCAGCTTCCTCATCTGTGAAATGGGGAGACTCGGGATTGTTGGGAGGATTAAGTGTGGCTATCTTTGTAGAGAGCTTGGCTCGGTGCCCAGGCACCTGGCACAAACTGCACAAATGTTCGCTCTTCTTTCCAATGTAGGAGTGTTCGCGGTTATTTATGTAGACACTCTAGAAGCTAAGCCACTGGAATCTCAACTTTGGGGTAATAGAAAACTTTTAAAGCTCTAGCCAAAGAGAATTTTTGCTGCACGGCTCTTACTCTCCCTGTCACGATGCTCCCCATTCATCACCTTTTGTTGTAATCACTTGTTTACGGGGCCTGTCTTCCCCAGAATAGCTGATCCTGTGAATGTCTTAGTTCACTGCTGCCTGCCCAATGCCCAGCACAGTAAGGTAAACAGAAAGAAAGCACAACACTTATTTGTCCAGTTAGTGGAAGACTGGACAATTCATGGACCGACCCATGGAATGGCAAACAAAATGAAGCAGGGAGCAAGGATAGACTGGATGAATCTGGATGAATGAATAGCTGTTTCATTGATGGAAGTAATTAATGGAGGAACTAAGAGATTGAGGTTGGTCATGTGTATGTAACTGAGTCAGATGATGGGATTTTGCATTCATGATGAGCCTAACTAAACGTTAGGTCTTAGCTGGGAAAGCGAGTTCTTCGGGGATAGATGATGGTTATTTTTGAATATCTTGAGGAGTTGGAGTCACTGTTGGAATAGGTGATACTGCCCTACTGGAAAGCATGACTCACCCCATGCTCACGTGGTGCACGTCCCTCTCACCTTCCGTCACAATCCAGGATCTATCTGGCAGCTTCTGGCTTTGGTACATCTATTCATGTCATATGACATCACTACCAGGCCATGTCTCTGGGGTTTTGACAAGTGGGGACATCAACAGGAGGTCCCCACCCCCAGAGTTATTACGACTTGATTTCTGATAACTATGAATCTTCCCTGAAATCCCTCACCCACCCCTTCTTCCGGATGAGCTCATCTGGTCTTTCCAGCAGGATGCTCATTGATGAAGCATTGCTGGACTTTGTCAGGGGGATTTGGTGTCTCCATAGCCTGTGCATCAGCCATGGACACACTCATCTTTCAGCTGCTCTGGAGGACTGCCCATGGCTGTCTGGGCATTCCACCGCTTCCCCAAAGGTCTCTACAATGCCCAGGGTTAGCCAAAGGAGGTCTGAATGGTGATTTTTAAATTGCAACCTGCCTTGAACTGATGTTTTTAAAGCGACCACTGAACTATCCAAACCTCCAAAGTCTGTGACTGTAATGGGGTAAGAGGGATACCTAATTAATGCCACTTTATTGTCACAGAGGAAGAAAGACCCCTGTAGGGGAAGCTGTAGCCACGCCTTCTTAGGGGCTGGCTACAGGTGTGCCTGACCATGCTTGTGAGGGCATGGTCAGAGTGACATAGTGTGACTGCGTTTTCGGTTTCGGTTTCTCTTTGGTACTTGCTGTACAGGCTGCTGACCCACCGGCTGGCTAGGTTGCTCTGTAAATAAGGCTTTTCCCTATTAAATGCCCTTATATTTCTACCTGACTCCATATTAGTATTGGTAATTTCCAACTATAGACCCCACATTCATGCTGAGCACAGCCTTAAAAGTCGATAAGATTTTTCTAAGGTAAAAAAGCAGGATGACCACTCCCTACCCCACAATTAGCAAGTCAGTCATCACTTGCCTTTCCCAAGCTAGGCATTGGAGTGCATGTTCTGCAGACATCTGTACATGGGACCCCCAGGCCCAGTGCCCAGAGTTTGGTAAGGCTGCCTCTATTTTAAAGATAGGTGAACTGAACAGGTGGCCAACAGGGATCTGAACCAAGTCTGTCTGGCTTATAAGCAGGTGTTCTTACTGCTCTGCACATTGGAGCAGGGCCCACCAGGACAGGAAGTAAGTAAGGGCGACATCTCACAAAGTGGGATATGTCATGGAACACATATAAGAGAAAGAAAACTGTGACTATACCTGGAACGAAACGGGGGAAGAAACCTCTTGACAGCTAAAAGAGAAAACTGCTTCTATAGCGGGAGGAAAATAGGAGGAAAGACCTCTTGAAGATACAATCACAATTTTCATGCATGTATGTGTGCGTATTTATGAGTGTGCAAGTACATGTGCGTGTGCGTGTGCGTGTGCGTGTGCGTGTGCGTGTGCGTGTGCGTGTGCGTGTGCGTGTGTGTGTGTGTGTGTGTGTGTGTGTGTAAAACAGAGGACAACCTCAGGTACTATTTTTTGGGTGTCTTCCATCTTGTTTTCCTTTTAAAACAGGATCTATATCTGACCAGGAACTCATAAAGTAGGATAGGCTAGCTGACCAGTGAGTCTCGGGCATCTGTCTATCTCTGCCTTCTATCTCATCATCACTGGGCTTCCACATACGTTCCACCATGCCTAGCTATTTTATATGTTGAGTTCTGGGAATTGAACTCCTGTCCTTGTGATTGCAAAGTGAGTACAACTGTTTCCCCAGCCCTGATCATAGTCTTCTAATAGATTCACAACCTTCAAGTGAAGAAAGGCAAAGCCTTTCAGATACATCATGA
This sequence comes from Cricetulus griseus, assembly GCF_003668045.3. Classification (NCBI taxonomy): domain Eukaryota; kingdom Metazoa; phylum Chordata; class Mammalia; order Rodentia; family Cricetidae; genus Cricetulus; species Cricetulus griseus. The sequence goes on along the minus strand of NC_048601.1, from coordinate 32,531,942 downwards.
GACAGGAAAGGACAGATGAGTGAGTGGCATTTTCAGAAAGGCACACTGTTGTGGGATATTTGTTTAACCAGGCAAAGATGTGTTACATCTGTTTAGGCTGTGGGATTATACTTTGATTTGTGTAAAGTTGTGGTACCTTTGTTTGTGCTTTATTAGTTTAACAATGTAAGGATGTGTGATGAATTATATAAAGATGTGTTGGTGTTTCACCTTGTCTGCCTAAGGTACCTGTTTGGTCTAAATAAAGGGCTAAATGGCCACTATTTAGGCAGAGTAAAGATAGGCAGGGCTGGCAAGTAGAAAAAATAAATAGGATAAACCTAGGCTCAAAAAGAAAGAGAATAGAATGTGGGAGAAAGACAGTAGACACACCTGGTGCCAGAAGCCAGGCAGCTGCCAGACAGACAGACATGAGAAGTAGTTAAAGTAAGGTATACAGAAGTAAGAAAGATAAGCGGCCCTGAGGCAAAATGTAGATGAAAAGAAACAGGTTAAGTTATAAGAGCTAGTGGGACAAGAATAAGACAAGACTGAGCATTCATAACCAATAAGTCTCTGTGTCATGATTTAGGAGCTTGTTGGTGGCCCAAAAGATAGCCTGGTACAGCAGATGTCTGCTCATGCTAAAAGGGAAACTAATAATAATGAGATATTGTGTTTACCTAAATTGTCCTAGTATTAATAAAAACTCGGGAGTCAGAAATTGAGATTAAAAACCTGAAAAATCCGAGGATAGTAGAGATACAATTGGCTGACCCTATGCTCCACATTTTCTTGATCCAAAAAGACCAGGGGATCTCCCTCACTCCTCCCTTTCTCTGCCTGTCCCTCTCTATCTGACTTCCTCAGTCCTCCAATATCTCTATGGTTAATCCTGGTCAGCCAAAGGCCAACTCCGTCCTTGATTCAAGGGGGCTTTACTGCCACAACAGAGTGTCAGGGCAAATGATTCTCCAGCAAAAGTGAGAGACCCCAAATACCTGGAACAGGCTAGTGAGCAGATGAGTTCACACAGACAGCATCATGCAGAGGGTGACAGATGTTATCAAGGAGATGCAGATGTAGGAGACAGGATTCCTGAGAGGTTCTGCCAACTCTGTCTCATCTTTCAGCATTAAGCATTCAAGACAATGTACCCTGTACTATAATAAGCAATGGCTTCCACACAGCCACTGATTATTATTCCTGTATGTACAGGCAGTGTTGGCTACAAGGGAGCATAATAACAACAGAGGCCACCACTATTCTGAACCATGTGTAATCTAGGAATAACTGGGTGGACATTAGAAAGGAAGGGATTTGAGGGAAAGGAGTACATTATGGTGTCACTGTATGCCAACGGTGTTGGGGTGCTTTGTACGCCCACCCTCCTCTCAATGGGCCTGTCCTCTCTAGGCCAGGCTCACAGTCCCGCTATACGGCTAGAAAAATCAGGATAAAGTGACACATGCCCACAATTATATAGCTGAGAAGCAGAAAAGTATGGATTCAGCTTCAGACATTCCTGACTGGAAAGCCACACTTCCTCACCAGCATCTGTCAGAGCCAGTGGGAGGAAGACTGGAGAGGAGCAGTCCTGAGATAGTCTAAAGTGTAAAGCAAAGCTGAAGCATGGGGCAGGTCACAGGACTAGACTAATGTGGGATGCTCAGGCAGGGACTCTAATCCCCAAAGAGAGTTGGGAAACAGGAAATGACTAGATTAGATGCTTGTCTCATCACTGTGTGACTTAGTTTGACTTCTGTGTATGTGATAAAGCACTGACCAAAAAAAGCAACTTAAAGGAAGAAAGGAATTATTTCATCATATAACTTCCTGGTCATAGTCCATCACTGAAGGAAGTTAGGGCACTAACCCCAGATTGGGGAGCAGAGAGCTCAGGCTGGAAACAGAGCTGGCCATAACCCACAAAAGTGCACACTCAATGACCCACCTCCACCAGCCAGGCCACACATTCTCCTAAAACAAGCATCACCAGCTGTTTGTGGGGAACATCCAGAGCTGAGCCACAATGTAAGGACATCCCCACATTTAAAACACAGTCTAATTTGGGCCTCAAACTCAGCCGTAGAAATGAATCTAAGCCATAAATGATGCCGGTTCGTGGGTGAGACCTCACCCAATCTGATAGTCACAGAGCAAGTGCAGGTCATTCTTGAGGCCAGATAATACTCACAGGCATTTTAATCAGCATCCTATGGGGAGACGTGACCAGGTAATACAGTTTCAGGATGCCTTGTAAAGTTAAACTACCAATAGGGCAAACAGGGTAGAAAGTGTAGTCATGGAGAAAGCTATTAGTGAAGGCATCAGCATACTGATTTTTATATCTTCTGTCTTTTCAGTTCACCCCCAGAATGAAGAATGCTATAGTATTTATCTCTACCTCTCACTGATGAGGAGCTGACTAGGCTAGATTTTCTCCATTACCTGTGTTCAGATTATTTAAAAATACAATGTTAGTTTAAGCAGTCCCCTAAAGCTGAAGAGATAGCTCAGTCCATAAACTGCTTGCTGTGAAAGCACACAGAAATATTATCAATCCCCAGAACTTAGATTTAAATCAAAGCCCATGTGTGGTGGTGTGTACTAGTAACTCCAGTATTGGAGACAGGCTGAGAGACAGGCAGATAGCCTCCCTAGCCAAATCAGCAAGTCTTAGGCCAGTGAGAGACCCTGCCTCAGAAAAACAATGTGGATGGTGTCCTGAAGAATGACAACTGAGGTCTACTTCTAGTCTCCACATATATTTACACTCATGCGCACACACATATACATAAACACATACATGCACACTCACACAGGCACCATTATGGTATCCATAACTGGGTAATTGAGGGACATACAATTAGCCCACAGGGGTTAAGTGGTGAAAAGGAGAGAGACAGAATTTTCATTTCTAAACAAGGGATCATTATATATGTGGTGTGTGTGTGTGTGTGTGTGTGTTTGTATGTGTAGTCACTTAGCCCCTCGGTAGTAGGGGCTGCTGGTATTTTTAGCTGTAGTTTATAGTCTTAATCAGTATTAACACTGGAATCTTGACTCATGGAAGCTTTAAAGCAAGGCTCTTCAATCAGCTGTATGACCACAGGAAAATTACTTAGTGTCTCCAGGTATCCTAGTTAGCATTAACTGTCCATTCAGCATGCACAAAAATCACCTGAAATGCATCTCTGTATAGTAATTGTCTTTACCAAGTTGGTCTATAAACATGTCTGTGGGGAACTATCATGATAATCTTAGTGGATGGAGGAGGGGCCAGCCTACTGTGTCATTGTCTATACGGGCAGTTGGGAACTTTATCAGACAGTGATCCAGAAGAGAAATCCAGCAAGCAGTGTTCCTCCACAGTTCCTGCCTCCAGTTTCTGCCTTAACTACCCTTCAAATGGACCATGACTGGAAAGTATAATCCAAATAAACTCTTTCTTCCCCAAGTTGTTTTTTTTTTTTAATCAGTGTTTTATCAGAGCAAGAGAAATCAAACTAGAGTACCAGGGCTCAATGAAATGGGAGCAAGATCACTTTCCTCAAGGAGTTTCCATAGGAAGTTTCCATGAAACTTTGCATGGATAGAAGCTGGCTATGTCATTTCAGTATCAGCCCAGAAATCACACTTGGGACCAACTATCTTAAGTATGTCTTTTCAAGTTGGAAGGTCCTCTCTTTACCAAGCCACTGTAAATCAATGAGGCAGCCCCTTCTAAGTTAGTCCATTTCTACCACTACCCTCCCCAGCCCCCAAGGCTCATGATTCCTAGGGTAGGAATTTGGATCTCTATCATTGAACTTTAATCCTTCGGAATGTTCTTCTCCTTTAATGAGTCATGGCAACATCTCCCTCCCACTGGGCCACATAGAACACAAACTACATGTCATTTGCAAACTGCATGCCAGCTAATCACACAGTGATTCAAGATGGGTCAGTCAGCTAGACCACTTCTCTGATAGCCCTGGTGCCTCATACCCAAACCTAATCCACAAAGAATCAAGAAAAAAGATGAAGAGGAGGAGGAGAAGTAAAGGGGAAAGTAAGAGGAAGAGAGAGAAGTGGAGAAAGGGGACAGAGCTGGGATGTTTAATGACTTCCACAATGTAATCATGTATCCCAAAGCCCCGCATGCCCACTATGTGCCAAATACATTGCAGTCTCCTGCCTCTGGGTTTCCCAGCCCTTAGAGCCATCAGCCAAAATAAGTCTGTTCTTTATAAATTACCTTGATTCAGCTATTTTGTTATAGCAACAGAAAACGGACAGTGACACCAAGCCACATCCACTCCTCAAAGCAGACAAAATTTATTGACAGTTATTTTATTTTAATAACTTTCTCCTTGATCAGCCTCTGCAGAGCATACACAGCAGTTCTGTGTGTAGGCATTCCTGAGCATAAGGCCAATGGCCTAGGATTAAAATAATCTTCAGCTAAGAGAAAGCTATAAATGAAGAAGGAAACTCCTCATGAGCAAGGCAGCTTTGTACACCCGTGGGCTTATCACCTAGGAGCTACAGCCTGTGGTACCCAGGGTATCCTGTAGTGCCCTGGCTCCACTTGCCATGCCTGATGAAAACACTGGTCAGCCAGTCTCATTAGCTTCTGAGCTCCAAGGTCAGCCAGAGACCACATTTCAAAAAAATAAAATAGAGAATGATTGATAAAGACACCAACATTGACCTCAGATCACCCTACACATGTACACATACCTACACTGAGGGTGATAACTGCCTGCATTTCCCACTCTCTTCACATCCCTTTAGTGCAGTCTGTACACTAGGATATGCCTTCCTTAAAATGAATTACTTTTTTTCCCCCAGGACCCTGGGCCTCCAGCCTGCTAGGTAAAGGCTCCACCATTTGTCGTATCCTGGACCCAGCTACATTTTGTTTAACATAGGGAGACTGTGGCACAAAAATCTTACTGGTCATATTCTATGACTGATGATTTCACAGCTGGTTTCCTTGTGACCTCAAAGCATCCAGCAAGCCAACCTCATTTTCCACCTTACCTTCCCAGCATTTTTAACTGGTTTTCATGTCCTAACTGATCACCAAGCCTCACATCCTTAAGATGGCTCACAAAGAATAGAGAACCAAAGAGTCTAAGAGAGCCCACAGGGAGTCTGCCAATGAGCTCGCAGATACCAATCCACTCAAGGAGAATTGCATTGTGGGTCAGAGTTACAGTTAGAAATCCTGGAAGGGATTGCTGAAGGGAACCAATGAAGGGATTTCTTGTAAAGAAGAAAACATGGATGGAGAGAGAGAGAGAGAGAGAGAGAGAGAGAGAGAGAGAGAGAGAGAGAGAGAGAGAGAGTGAAAAAGAAGTAAGCCTAAATCATTGTTACAATGGTTTGGGGGTTCAGGCATTCTTAACTGGTTAATTGTGTCTCTGGCTCAGGGCCTCACAAAACTGAGTTCCAGCTGTCAGCCTGGCATGAGGTATCCTATGAGACCTCCTCTGAGACAGGCTCCAGTTCTCTTCCAAGCTCATCTGCTATTGGAAGATTTCATTTTCTTGCAGATGTAGAACTGACAGTGGCTGATTCTTCAGATCCAAGAAGACCGAGAAGGGCTATTTTTGTCACCAATAGGCTCCCTTTTCATAGGCTCAGACCATGTTGGGTGCACACAGGAACATCTCCCCTCTGTAGCTTATTCTAGATATTAATTATATCTGCAAGATCCCATCATCTTTGCCAGAAGACACAGCATAATTATGGCATGATCCCCAACAACTTCACCATCTTGTGTTCATTAGAAGCAAATTGCAGGTACCAGCATGGGAAATCACTTTAAAATTCTGTGTACTGCAAATGAAGCAAGAAAAAATATGGGTACATTTGCAATAAGAGGGTAACAACCAACATTATCCTCAGTTTTCAGAGTCAATGAGATTCTTAGGTATCTCCAAACCTCTTCATCCATGGTAGAGTTGAAGTGAGCATGCATATGTTCTTTCTGTCTCTGTCTCTGTCTCTCTGTCTCTGTCTCCCCCCCCCCCCGCCCCTGCTCTCTGAGAGCTATTTTTAGGTGTGCACCCTGTACTCCCTTTACCGGATTAAATGGGAAAATGTTACTATTGCATCTTAAGGTAGATTGCAAAGCTGACACTAAGGACAAACTTACTAGTCACTTATAGTAACTTACAGAAAACTTGAGTTGCAAGGTGGGGTCAGCCATGGTGATATTAGCAGAATTGGACTCAACATTCAAGACTCTAGCTCCTAGCATATTGCACTTTTCAAACAGGCAAAGTGTCCTCATGTCTTTCTCCACCCCTGTCAAAGACTGAAGCAGAAGGCTGGTTGGATCCAACAATTGTGGTTTTTAATCCAGATGTTTTGACCCTATAGGCAAAGCCTTTCTGAATCTGGGAGGCTATCCAAAAATCTGGAGAAAATTAGATCTTTAATTCTAAAATTAAAGTTCCTGTAAAAAGAAAATAGCAGGAAAGAAACAAAAAAATTTAAGCTGTGGACAAATCACAAAATATATGGTACAAATGTGGGTTGAAATTAACACAAATTAAGCTACAGGATGTCACTCATGCATATTTATAACAGCTAATTAAAATAGATGATGTGGTCTGTGGATTATTTATATCTACTAATCCTTAAGTGTTAGGTATTTTTAATGAATACAGGATGTTCTTAAAAATCACAACCAAATAAAAACCATTATTCATGTTCACACATGGAGACAACGTGGGCTGTGACTGCTATATCCTAATAGCAAAAGCACTTATGAACTGTGATCAGTGGGGATGCATGAAAGTCTCTGGTGTGAAGCCAGGAAACCTGGGTTCAAATCTTGCTTCTACTTCTGTCTGTGTTTATAACGTTGGCAAGATCACTTGTCCCTCTTAGTACAGGCTCCACAGCAGACCATAGGAGACCAATCAGTAACTGACTTCACAGACCCATATTTGCTCCAAGTGGCAATGGGGGAATGTTAGTTATCAACTAAATTTCTATTTGCTGGCCATGGGTTTGTTTAGTCTGCAGTGAAGCCCTGCTCTGTCTAATATGGTAGCCCCTAGCCATGTGAGGCCACTGAATATTTACAGTATTGCTAATCTTTAGGGAGATGTCCTGAGAGGATAAGATGTTTCAAAGGTGTAGCACAAAAAAGTAACAGAGGGGGTTGAAGAGATGGCTCAGTTGTTAAGAGCACACTGGTTGCTCTCCCAGAGAATCCAGGTTTAATTTCCAGCACCCACATGGAGGCTCACAACTATCTGTAACTCATCTCAGGGAACTGGATATCCTCTTGTGGCCTCCAAGGGCACAAAGCATACACATGGTTCACAGACCTGCACATTGTGCAAGGGAAACACCCATACACATCAAAATGAATTAACTAATGAACTTCTTAAAAGAACAGGAAACATCTCAGTGAGTTTTATAACAAGCACAGCTGGA